>NC_064628.1:99514325-100895575 GCF_023864275.1 Schistocerca cancellata | reverse complement strand
CTCAGCAGTTGAGTCCCATAGTGCTCAGAACCATTTGAACAATTTTTTTGAACGTTAATGCATGATTCAGGGAAGTGGGGCGGTCTTTCTATCAGCTCTGAGCAAATGTACAAAGTTAACGAGCTGACAGTAATCATTCTGATAGCCTAGCTGCGCAGTGCTGCAGTCTTATCTCAAACCCTCTTCTCTTCAAAAAATAACAACATTACTCAAAATTTATATTCTCTTCGCTTATTCATCTTTGTTGTGCTTTACAGTCGATCTTTCTTCATCTAACAGATACAATCACAGGTCGACACAGCACTATAGAATACGTCCATCATCTACCAACTACAACTAACAATGCATCAGACTGCGTAGAGGCAAAGACTGTGCCAGAACGACACCAAAGATTGTTTAACAGTAACGTAACTTGTTCTCTCTCTGACGTGCATATTGATAACATACAAAAACCAAAATGACATGACCACCTTACACGTTGGCAATAGATGTAGATTCTACAGGAAGTTACTATCGCGTCTGACATACGCTTCGGTCTTGGCTCTGAGCACTATGGGACTCAACTTCTAAGGTCATCAGTCCCCTAGAACTTAGAACTACTTAAACCTAACTAACCTAAGGACATCACACACATCCATGCCCGAGGCAGGATTCGAACCTGCGACCGTAGCGGCCGCGCGGTTCCAGACTGTAGCGCCTTTAACCGCTTGGCCACCACGGCCGGCGCTTCCGTCTTCTGAGTGTTTAGGTTACTTACGGAGCGAATTGCTGTTCCCATGTGGGAGACACGGTTCCAAGCAATGAAAGTTTCATTGAAGTTCTCTACCGTCAATTTCGCGGCCTGCATCAATAACAGCAAATTCGCACTACGAATGTAGTCACACTACACGCCGACAATGTACATCTTACCAGACTGTCAAGCTGCAAGGAGGTAACAGCTATATCAGACCGCGAAATAAGTCTTACTACAATGACGCCAGCACGCATACTGCTTCTTTCAACTCGCAACGCAGAAAGGCGGGTTGCGTCCCGGTTCGTCAGCTAAGAAAGAACTGAAAAATTGAAACTTTCTGGCATATTAAAATTGTGTGCCCCCATCGAGTCTCGAACTCGGGACCTTTGCCTTTCACGGGCAAGTGCTCTATCATCTGAGCTACCCAAGCACGACTCACGCCCCGTCCTCACAGCTTTACTTCTGCCAGAATCTCGTCTCCTACCTTCCAAACTTTACAGAAGCTCTCCTGCGAACCTTGCAGAACTAGTGCTCCTGAAAGAAAGGATATTGCGGAGACATGGCACTGCCAGGAAGTTTCATATCAGCGCACACTCCGCTGCAGAGTGAAAATCTCATTCTGGAAACATCACCCAGGCTGTGGCTAAGCCATGTCTCCGCAATATCCTTTCTTTCAGGAGTGCTAGTTCTGCAAGGTTCGCAGGAGATCTTCTGTAAAGTTTGGAAGGTAGGAGACGAGTTACTGGCAGAAGTAAAGCTGTGAGGACGGGGCGTGAGTCATGTTTGGGTAGCTCAGTTGGTAGAGCACTTGCTCGCGAAAGGCAAAGGTCCCGAGTTCGAGTCTCGGTTTAATCTGCCAGAAAGTTTACACATCTCGGTCACCCCTTGTCCGCATTGACGGCACTTTGGACAGTGGACGTTACATTTCAGTTCTGTTACGACCCGTGGCTCTAACCTCCATTCTATCCCTGCGAAACCCTACATTTCAGCAGTATAATGCACGACCGCATGTTACAGGTCCTGTACGGGCCTTTCTGGATACAGAAAATGTTCGACTGCTGCCCTGGCCAGCACATTCTCCAGATCTCTCATCAACTGAAAACGTCTGGTCAATGGTGGCCGAGCAAATGGCTCGTCACAATACGCCAGTCAGTACTCTTGATGAACTTTGGTATCGTGTTGAAGCTGCATGGGCAGCTGTACCTGTACACGCCATCCAAGCACTGTTTGACTCGATGCCCAGGCGTATCAAGGCCGTTATTACGACCAGAGGTGGTTGTTCTGGGTACTGATTTCTGAGGATCTATGCACTCAAATTTCGTGAAAATGTAATCACATGTCAGTTCTAGTATAATATATTTGTCCAATGAAATCCCGTTTATCATCTGCATTTCTTCTTGGTGTAGCAATTTTAATGGCCAGTAATGTAAAAAAGAACTCAAAAACTACTTCCTGAACATATTACAGGCATTCATTAGTTCCTTAGTGTGCTCCGCAGCTGTTTGTTTAATTGTACATAACAAATGGGGGGGCTTTGACATTTACTACCCTCATAGCCAAAGATAAGCTATGCAGTTCGCTGTCGGTAATTAGGTGCGGTACTGTATCTTTCCAGAAGATGTCCATTAACTGATACGCGAAGTAACTGAACAGAGGAAGTTACAGATTTAACAGTGAAAGTTGCTAACGTAACGGCCAATTCTCAAAATGACCGCGGTAGCGGCGAAGGAAGGAGCTGTATCATACTGCGTCCGAACGAATTTCAGTCTAGTAAATTTGCTACGGGTGGTCGTTAGCGAATCTGCATGCATTAACGTCTGATAGGGCGCGCCCTGGTGTTTCCGTAGTACGGTGCAGCCAGTGTTTGCTGTTCCGGCGCCGGCGCCAGAGGGCCTAACCGCTTCCTGTTTGCTTCCGCAGCCCGGCCGGTACTAATTAAGACGCCGTGGTGGAGGGTCGTTAGCGGGGGGGGGGGGGGGGGGGGCGGCAGCCGAAACGGGGGCCGGGAACGCCTCCGTCAGGAAAACAAGTCTGCCTGGCTGCCTGCCTGAGTGCACGCTGTGGTAAGCGCGCCCGTACGTAATTCCCGGCCGCTGGGCAGCAGCGAATACTGGACCCAAGGGAGGCACTGTGCACACCCCTTCCCTCGACTCCGTCAGTGTAACAGAGAATTAAAGTAAAAGAGCAGTACTGGCATATCCGCAGAGTTTATAATTTTTTTTATACAAAGGGCGTTCAAAATGTTTTGCACAGTCGTCTCTAAGTTTCTCATTTTTTTGCAGGAGGAGAATGAAATATTTTGTGAACATACTTCGAACATTTAGCTATATTTTGGTTTATAAAAGTATTTTCTTACACTACTAGTCATTAAAATTGCTACACCAAGAAGAAATGCAGATGATAAACGGGTTTTCATTGGACAAATATACAAGAACTGACATGTGATTACATTTTCACGCAATTTGGGTGCACAGATCCTGAGAAATCAGTACCCAGAACAACCACCTCTGGCCGTAATAACGGCCTTAATACGCCTGGGCTTTGAGTCAAACAGAGCTTGGATGGCATGTACAGGTACAGCTGCCCTAGCAGCTTCAACAAGATATCACAGTTTATCAAGAGTAGTGACTGGCGTATTGTGACGAGCCAGTTGCTTGGCCACCATTGACCAGACGTTTTCAGTTGGTGAGAGATCTGGAGAATGTGCTGGCCAGGGCTGTAGTCGAACATTTTCTATATCCAGAAAGACCCATGCAGGACCTGCAACATGCGGTCGTGCATTATCCTGCTGAAATGTAGGGTTTCGCAGGGATGGAATGAAGGGTAGAGCCACGGGTCGTAACACATCTGAAATGTAACGTCCACTGTTAAAAGTGCCGTCATTGCGAACAAGAGGTGACCTCGACGTATTACCAATGGCACCCCATACCATCACACCGGGTGATACGCCAGTATGGCGATGACGAATACAGGCTTGCAATGTGCGTTCAACGCGATGTCGCCAAACACGAATGTGACCATCGTCATGCTGTAAACAGAACCTGAATTCATCCGAAAAAATGTTTTGCCACTCGTGCACCAAGGTTCGTCGTTGAGTACACCATCGTAGGCGCTCCTGTCTGTGATGCAGCGTCAAGTGTAACCGCAACCAAGGTCTCCGAGCTGATAGTGCATGCTGCTGCAAACGCCGTCGAATTGTTCGTGCAGATGGTTGTTGTCTTGCAGACGTCCCCATCTGTTGACTGAGGGATCGAGACCTGGCTGCACGATCCGTTACAGCCATGAGGATAAGATGCCTGTTATCATCTGGACTGCTAGTGATACGAGGCCGTTGCGATCCAGCACGACGTTCCGTATTACCCTCCTGAACCCACCGATTCCATATTCTGCTAACAGTCATCGGACCTCGACCAACGCGAGCAGAAATGTCTCAATAGGCTACAATCCGACCTTTATCAAAATCGGTAACGTAATGGTACGCATTTCTCCTCCTTACACGAGGCATCACAACAACGTTTCACCAGGCAACGCCTGTCAACTGCTGTTTGTGTATGAGAAATCGGTTGGAAACTTTCCTCATGTCGGCACGTTGTAGGTGTCGCCACCGGCGCCAACGTTGTGTGAATGCTCTGAAAAACTAATCATTTGGATATCACAGCATCTTCTTCCTGTAGTTTAAATTTCGCGTGTGTAGCACGTCATATTCGTGGTGTAGCAATTTTAATGGCCAGTAGTGTATATTTACAGGTGAGGCATAATGGACCGTGAAGTAGATGTCAGTTTGGGACAAAGGTCGGTAATGGAGCTCCTCTTCAAGACCGGCGATGATTCTGCCACTTCGATTCACAGGAAGTTGCTCCCTGTTTATGGGGAGGACACAGTGGATCGCAGCAGTATCCAACAGGTGTTGCAGAAGGTGATTTCTCTGTACCGGACAATCCACAATGCGGTAGACCACTGACGGCAGTGAGTGATGATCAATAATTCCAAATGACAGATGTGTGACGACACGACAGCTTGCTGAAATGACTCGTTTGTTATTGGGTAGTGTAGTATCACTGGTACAGTCTCCAGGGCACAGAAGAATCTGTGCACGTTAGGTGCCCTTAAAGACCTTTAGAGAAGGGTGGAAACAGTGTTTTGACGGCGTCATTACCCAGGATGAAACATTGTTGTTTTTGTTGGAACCTGAGAGTAAATCCCAATCCATGGAGTGGCGTCATATGGGTTCTCCTGAGAAGAAACAACGAAGTCTTTGACGAACAGCAGGCCGAAAGATGATGGCCTCCTTCTTCTGGGATCAGTGTGGTGTCATTTTCATTGCCTTTTTTTGGAACCTGGCTCCACAATTAACCGGGACCGTTACTGTTTGTCACTGGACAAGCTGCGACGCGCCATCAAGACCCACAGACCACAGCTTCAGGGTCAACTCATCAGACTACACCATGACTATGCCAGACCCTATACAGCCCTAATAAGCAGGAGAAAATCGGGAAAATGTGTTGGAAAATTGTTCCTCATCCTCCCTACAGTCCGGACTTGGCTCCGTCTGATTTTTACCTCTTTGGTCGTTTGAAAGCCCACCTGCGCGCTAAAACATTTGATAGTGAGAAAGACCTTATTTCCTGTGTCAAGCGACGGTGTAAAAGTCAGTCCCCAGAATTTTACCAAAGTGCATTTCCATCATGGAAAGAACGTTTGGCCAGATACGTCACAGCTGGTGGAGGCTACATTGAGTAGGTTCAATGCATAGCTAAATGTTCCAAGTATGTTCACAAAAAATTTTATTCTCCTCCTGCAAAAAATAAAAAAAATAGACGACTGTGCAAAACTTTTTGAACACTCTTTGTAAAAGCATTTGGCTGACAGTCAGTATCACAGTTACGCTTATTATCGAGAATGCGATCGTTCGGTGTAATAAGCGAAATTTGTGACTGGATGGAGGGTGGACAGGGCATATTTTAGACGGAGAGCCACGACTGCGTAGAAGTAATACCAGTTGGCCCTACAGAAGTATTTGGAATCTTGCTAGGAATGTTGTATATTAATGATTTTCGAGACAATTTTAATAGCAACCTTAGAGTTTTTGCAGATGATGCAAATGATTCAAATCGCTCTGACCACTATGGGACTTAACATCTGAGTCATCAGTTCCCTAGAACTTAGAACTACTTAAACCTAACCAACCTAAGGACATCACACTCATCAATGCCCGAAGGAGGATTCGAACCTGCGACCGTAGCGGACGCGCGGTTCCACACTGAAGCGCCTATAACCGTTCGGCCACCTCGGGCGGCGCAGATATTGCAATTATCAGTCTGAAAAATGCCGGACAAATTTACAGCCGTATCTTGATAATATTTCATAACGGTGCAATGATTAGCAACTTTGACCCTTCAGTACTGGAATAAATTTCTACTTGAAAGAAAAAAAATCAAAAATCATATTTTGTAACCAGTAATGAAACGTTATAGAGTTATAGTTGTGTATCTGCAACAACAGGCATATGAGAAACATAACACTTACACCATTTCATTTAGACGAACATAGACGCCACGAAATGAACCACGTATCTGCCATCTTCCTTTTGGATCCGGACCATGGCCCAGCACTGGCTGTGTTAGAATCACATATTTCTGATGATTGATATGGTTTAACTTATAACTGCTGAAAACAAACATTCAGCTATGTTCAGCACTATACATGCTTTTCCATACAGTGTGATGGGTGGCTAAGTGACTATTTTTTCTGCACACTTTCTTCAGACCATCATACACTCCTGGAAATTGAAATAAGAACACCGTGAATTCATTGTCCAAGGAAGGGGAAACTTTATTGACACATTCCTGGGGTCAGATACATCACATGATCACACTGACAGAACCACAGGCACATAGACACAGGCAACAGAGCATGCACAATGTCGGCACTAGTACAGTGTATATCCACCTTTCGCAGCAATGCAGGCTGCTATTCTCCCATGGAGACGATCGTAGAGATGCTGGATGTAGTCCTGTGGAACGGCTTGCCATGCCATTTCCACCTGGCGCCTCAGTTGGACCAGCGTTCGTACTGGACGTGCAGACCGCGTGAGACGACGCTTCATCCAGTCCCAAACATGCTCAGTGGGGGACAGATCCGGAGATCTTGCTGGCCAGGGTAGTTGACTTACACCTTCTAGAGCACGTTGGGTGGCACGGGATACATGCGGACGTGCATTGTCCTGTTGGAACAGCAAGTTCCCTTGCCGGTCTAGGAATGGTAGAACGATGGGTTCGATGACGGTTTGGATGTACCGTGCACTATTCAGTGTCCCCTCGACGATCACCAGTGGTGTACGGCCAGTGTAGGAGATCGCTCCCCACACCATGATGCCGGGTGTTGGCCCTGTGTGCCTCGGTCGTATGCAGTCCTGATTGTGGCGCTCACCTGCACGGCGCCAAACACGCATACGACCATCATTGGCACCAAGGCAGAAGCGCCTCTCATCGCTGAAGACGACACGTCTCCATTCGTGCCTCCATTCACGCCTGTCGCGACACCACTGGAGGCGGGCTGCACGATGTTGGGGCGTGAGCGGAAGACGGCCTAACGGTGTGCGGGACCCTAGCCCAGCTTCATGGAGACGGTTGCGAATGGTCCTCGCCGATACCCCAGGAGCAACAGTGTCCCTAATTTGCTGGGAAGTGGCGGTGCGGTCCCCTACGGCACTGCGTAGGATCCTACGGTCTTGGCGTGCATCCGTGCGTCGCTGCGGTCCGGTCCCAGGTCGACGGGCACGTGCACCTTCCGCCGACCACTGGCGACAACATCGATGTACTGTGGAGACCTCACGCCCCACGTGTTGAGCAATTCGGCGGTACGTCCACCCGGCCTCCCGCATGCCCACTATACGCCCTCGCTCAAAGTCCGTCAACTGCACATACGGTTCACGTCCACGCTGTCGCGGCATACTACCAGTGTTAAAGACTGCGATGGAGCTCCGTATGCCACGGCAAACTGGCTGACACTGACGGCGGCGGTGCACAAATGCTGCGCAGCTAGAGCCATTCGACGGCCAACACCGCGGTTCCTGGTGTGTCCGCTGTGCCGTGCGTGTGATCATTGCTTGTACAGCCCTCTCGCAGTGTCCGGAGCAAGTATGGTGGGTCTGACACACCGGTGTCAATGTGTTCTTTTTTCCATTTCCAGGAGTGTACACTTACACAGATGGCGCTAGTATCGCGTGCACACGGTATAAAAGGGCAGTGCATTGACGGAGCTGTCATTTGTGCTCAGGTGATTCATGTGAAAAGATGTCTGGCGTGATTATTGTCGCACGACGGGAATTAACAGACTTCTACAGCGGTATGGTAGCTGGAGATACACGCATGCGACATTCCGTTTCGGAAATCGTTAGGGAGTTCAGTATTCCGAGACCCAAACCGTCAGGAGTGTACCTAGAATGCCAGGCCGACGGGCATCACTGAACGACCTAGAGCAGCGACGATTGCGTAGAGTTGTCAGCGCTAACAGGCAAGCAAAACTGCGTGAAATCATTGTGGGACGTACGACGAACGTATCCGTTACGACAGTGTGGCGAAATTTGACGTTAATGGGCAATGGCAGCAGACGAGCGACGCGACTGCCTTTGCTCACAGGACGATATCGTCTGCAGCGCCTCCCCTGGGCTCGTGACCACATCGGTTGCGCCCTAGACTACTGGAGAACAGTGGCCTGCTCAGACGAGTCCTGATTTCAGCTGGTAAGAGTTGTTGGCAGGGTTTGACTGTGGCGCAGACCCCACGAAGCCATGGACCCAAGTTGTCAACAAGGCACTGTGCAAGCTTGTGCTAGCTCCATAACGGTGTGGACTGTTTACGTGAAATGGGCTGGGTCCTCTGGTCCAATTGAACCGATCATTGACTGGAAATGGTTATGTTCGGCTACGTGGAGACCATTTTCAGCCATTCAAACCATTTTCAGCCATTCGTGGACTTCATGTTCCCAATCACCTTCCTCAGGATGACTAGGTGTTCTTGCTGTCCTCATCATTTCATCATCATTGCTGAAAGTGGCGACATTGGGTTGAAAAAAGGTTGGGGATTAGTACGGGCGCTGATAAGTGGGCAGCTGAGCGGCTTACAAACCAATCATAATAATAATAATAATAATAATACTCATCATTATCATCATGTTCCAAACAACGACAGAATTTTTATTGATGATGATAAACCATGACACTGGGCCACAGTTTTTCCTGATTGGTTTGAAGAACATTATGAACAATTCGAGCGAGTGCTTTGGTCATCCAGATTGCCCAACATGAATCCCACCGAACATTTATGGGACATAACAGAGAGGTCAGTTCGAGCACAAAATCCGGCACCCGTGACACTTTCGCAATTACAGACAGCTATAGAGGCAGTATGGCTCAATATTTCTGCAGGGGTCTTCCAACGACTTGTTGAATCCATGCTACATCGAGTTGATCGAGTAAGCCAGAAGAAAAGAGGTCCGACATCATATTAGGAGGTATCCCATGACTTTTGTCATCTCGCTGTATGAAATGCGGCATAGTGATGGCTCACTTTCTTCAGTCCATCATATTATGAGGTAACGGGCGAGTTGTGGCGTCCTGAGAAAATTCTAAGTTCGAAGTTGGCGTGGCCCCGTGGACTGCTCGGCAAGCTTTGGCTCGTCAGCAACCATTTGGTGCCAAATATTAGCCTGAGCAAGAGGGGTAGCCCCACCGCATGGTTCAGGCCGACCGCGTGACTGGGAATTCCATGTTGACGCTGTGTCGAGGACTGTGCGTTCTGTTGATGAAGGAGATTTGCATGCAGGGAGTGTCAAAGATGATGGACTTTGTGAAACCATAATGGCAGACATTTCGCAGTTAATGTAGAAATTAATAATAGCCAGAGGAATCATGATACATTCCAAAGAAACATGTACATTACTATTATTTGTACGACGATTCTGATGGTGTAATCATATTTTCTGTATCTTTATTAGTTCAATGTTTAGTATCTGACTGTAAACTATACAAGTAACACCCAGCAACGAGTTTACAAAATCTAAACGGTTCATCCGATTTTGTCGATCGACGTGTCATTAGAAAGCTATTAGTGTAAACCTAAATTGGTATGAATTACAGGCATGTAACTTGAATAGTACGTGAGTTATTGGAGGTGAAAGTGGCCAATTAGTATTGACCGCGTGAGGTCATAAGTACTCCAGAGTTACACGAAAAAACGGTACCGGCATGCTTATAAATATTTTTATGCGTCTGTCTTCGTTTATATCTGATATATACTATTCATGAAGGAATTAGTCTGGCTACTGGACTAGTTTTGTTTCTATTCCTTTGGTATATGTTTATTTAATTTGTTTATGTATGTAATAATGTGTGTTAGAGAGTGTTTATGGTCCAGCCGTAGGAATATTTACTTAATTTAAACTTACCTGAATGCAAATCCAGTATTTTGTATGAGTTTCAATAAGTCTGTTAGTGTGCGTTGGCTTGGAGCCATGGCGGGAGCGCTCTAGCCAATCACGGCAGTCGTTACTACAGTAGGCGACTACCAAAGTCAGTGGAGAGGCTGTATGGAAGTGGAGGAGGACATCGTGTGGCGAAAGACACGGGAGAGTTCTTGACGGGAAGGCGCAATAGACGATCGCAGGAAAATACTTGGAGAGTGTTCAGCCATTTGCGCGTGGTCGCGGAAGATAGAAATACACTCCTGGAAATGGAAAAAAGAACACATTGACACCGGTGTGTCAGACCCACCATACTTGCTCCGGACACTGCGAGAGGGCTGTACAAGCAATGATCACACGCACGGCACAGCGGACACACCAGGAACCGCGGTGTTGGCCGTCGAATGGCGCTAGCTGCGCAGCATTTGTGCACCGCCGCCGTCAGTGTCAGCCAGTTTGCCGTGGCATACGGAGCTCCATCGCAGTCTTTAACACTGGTAGCATGCCGCGACAGCGTGGACGTGAACCGTATGTGCAGTTGACGGACTTTGAGCGAGGGCGTATAGTGGGCATGCGGGAGGCCGGGTGGACGTACCGCCGAATTGCTCAACACGTGGGGCGTGAGGTCTCCACAGTACATCGATGTTGTCGCCAGTGGTCGGCGGAAGGTGCACGTGCCCGTCGACCTGGGACCGGACCGCAGCGACGCACGGATGCACGCCAAGACCGTAGGATCCTACGCAGTGCCGTAGGGGACCGCACCGCCACTTCCCAGCAAATTAGGGACACTGTTGCTCCTGGGGTATCGGCGAGGACCATTCGCAACCGTCTCCATGAAGCTGGGCTACGGTCCCGCACACCGTTAGGCCGTCTTCCGCTCACGCCCCAACATCGTGCAGCCCGCCTCCAGTGGTGTCGCGACAAGTGTGAATGTAGGGACGAATGGAGACATGTCGTCTTCAGCGATGAGAGTCGCTTCTGCCTTGGTGCCAATGATGGTCGTATGCGTGTTTGGCGCCGTGCAGGTGAGCGCCACAATCAGGACTGCATACGACCGAGGCACACAGGGCCAACAGCCGGCATCATGGTGTGGGGAGCGATCTCCTACACTGGCCGTACACCACTGGTGATCGTAGAGGGGACACTGAATAGTGCACGGTACATCCAAACCGTCATCGAACCCATCGTTCTACCATTCCTAGACCGGCAAGGGAACTTGCTGTTCCAACAGGACAATGCACGTTCGCATGTATCCCGTGCCACCCAACGTGCTCTAGAAGGTGTAAGTCAACTACCCTGGCCAGCAAGATCTCCGGATCTGTCCCCCATTGAGCATGTTTGGGACTGGATGAAGCGTCGTCTCACGCGGTCTGCACGTCCAGCACGAACGCTGGTCCAACTGAGGCGCCAGGTGGAAATGACATGGCAAGCCGTTCCACAGGACTACATCCAGCATCTCTACGATCGTCTCCATGGGAGAATAGCAGCCTGCATTGCTGCGAAAGGTGGATATACACTGTACTAGTGCCGACATTGTGCATGCTCTGTTGCCTGTGTCTATGTGCCTGTGGTTCTGTCAGTGTGATCATGTGATGTATCTGACCCCAGGAATGTGTCAATAAAGTTTCCCCTTCCTGGGACAATGAATTCACGGTGTTCTTATTTCAATTTCCAGGAGTGTATTTCGTAGTGCCGACTTGTGCACTTGTGAGATTTCCGTGGCTTCTGCAGTAAAGACGCAGTGTTCGTTAAGAAGTGAATATCTCGTGAGCTGTGTTGTTATTCATAACTAAGTACGTGCAGTAGGAATCTATTGTTTCCCTGTTATTCACCCTATATTTTATATAATTACTGGATCATCGACACCAATAACTTTTTTACAGTAATAAATAGAATTCTTAAAGGTTATTCTGCTATCATACTCGTTGTGGCCGAGCAGTTCTAGGCGCTCCGGAATTGCACTGCTGCTACGATCGCATGTTCGAATCCTGCCTCAGGCATGGATGTGTGTGATGTTCTTAGGTTAGTTAGGTTGATGTTGAGTCCCATAGTGCTTGGAGGCATCTGAACCATTTGAATTTGCTATCGTACTCATCATTAAGTCATTAAAATAGTACCTTCAGATTTTATTTAATTGCAATCATTCGTTTATAAATTTCTATGTTACATCAAAAATTCGCAATTGCCGAGTGATAGGAACCTTCGATCATTCGGTTCATGTGTACATTCGTATTGTATACTGTAGACTCAGCAGTATTTGGCTTGTAATGCGGCAACTACGTATCCCAGCCCCTAGACAACAGAACCGGCCAAAACTTTTAATATTTCACCTCTGAGTCTGGGGGTACGTAGTCTAGGGCCACCACATTGTTTTATTTGAAAGCCGGCAATATGGCGGGCGACGTACTTCACTGGTAAAATGTGTCCAGCTCCATCAACATGATGTCGAGCAGTTGTTTTAAGTAGACCAAAATAATAAGTACCAATTTCAAAAGATACAGGAGATAAAGTGCTTCCGCCATCACATTTTAAGTCACCAAGAATTACATTTTACATTCACATTTCTGTATTAATTCCTCGTTTTGAATTCCTGATGTAAGATTTACTCAATAGAGGAAAGTCCACTGTACCTGATGGGATACCAATTCGATTCTACACAGAATACGCGGAAGAACTTGCCCCCTTTCCAAGACCCGTGTACTGCAAGTCTCTAGAGGAAAGGAAGGTTCCAAATGATTGGAAAAGATCACAGGTATTTCTAGTTTTCAAGATGGGTCGTCGAGCAGATGCGCAAAACTATAGGTCTATATCTCTGACATCGATCTGTTGTAGAATTTTACAACATGTTTTTGCTCGCGTATCAAGTCATTTCTGGAAACCCAGAATCTACTCAGCAGGAATCAACATGGATTCCGGAAACAACGATCATGTGAGACCCAAATCGCTTTATTTGTTCATGAGACCCAGAAAATATTTGATACAGGCTCCCAGGTAGACGCCATTTTCCTTGACTTACGGAAGGCGTTCGATACAGTTCCGCACTGTCGCTTACGGAATATCAGACGAGCTGTGTGGCTGGATTGAAGAGTTTTCAGCAAACAGAACACACCATGTTGTTATCAATGGAGAGACGTCTACAGACGTTAAAGTAACCTCTAGCGTAACACAGGGGAGTGTTATGGGACCACTGCTTTTCACAATATATATAAATGACCTAGTAGATGGTGTCGGAAGTTCCATGCGGCTTTTTGCGGATGATGCTGTAGTATACAGAGAAGTTGCAGCATTAGAAAATTGCAGGAAAATGCAGGAAGATCTGCACCGGATAGGCACTTGGTGCAGGAAGTGGCAACTGACTCTTAACTTAGACAAATGTAATGTATTGCGAATAAATAGAAAGAAGGATTCTTTATTGTACCATTATATGATAGCGGAACAAACACTGGTAGCAGTTACTTCTGACTTCTGTAAAATGTCTGGGAGTATGCGTACGGCACGATTCAAAGTGGAATGATCATATAAAATTAGTTGTTGGTAAGGCGGATGCCAAGTTGAGATCCATTGGGAGAGTCCTTAGAAAATGTAGTCCATCACAAAGGAGATGGCTTACAAAACAGTCGTTCGACCAATACTTGAGTATTGCTCATCAGTGTGGGATCCGTACCAGGTCGGGTTGACAGAGGAGATAGAGAAGATCCAAAGAAGAGCGGCGCATTTCGTCGCAGGGTTATTCGGTAAGCGTGATAGCGTCACGGAGATGTTTAGCAAACTCGAGTGGCAGACTCTGTAAGAGAGGCGCTCTGCATCGCGGTGTAGCTTGCTGTCCAGGTTTTGAGAGGGTGCGTTTGTGGATGAGGTATCGAATATGTTGCTTCCCCCTACGTATACCTCCCGAGGAGATCACGAATGTAAAATTAGAGATATTCGAGCGCGCACGGAGGCTTTCCGGCAGTCGTTCTACCCGCGAACCATACCCGACTGGAACAGGAAAGGGAGGTAATGACAGTGGCACGTAAAGTGATCTCCGTCACACACCGTTGGGTGGCTTGCGAAGTATAAATGTAGATGGAAGAGAAGCTACTGGAAATGCGGTTGTGAAATTGAGGGAATCGAAATAATAACCGGAGAGGACGAGAGAACGAGAAAGAGTGTGCCGCTGAAAGCAAGGCTACGCCCGTGACCCACCTCTCGGCCAGCAGTGCGCGCACACCGCCATCGTGCCCGGGCAGCCAGTGACGTCGCGGTAATTGGCTGGGACGTCGCCAGGCCGACGCTGGCTGGCCTGTTATTACCCCCGGCTGCCTCGTTAATGTTCCGAGCGGCCAAATTAATCGGTTACGGGCGCGCACTCACTCCACAGGCGGTGGACCGCTCGCGTATAAAGCGGCCGACCAGCCCACCTTTCGCGACCGTGGAACTCGCATGTAAACATGGCCGAAGGCGAGCGCTTCGGGGTCAAGGTCATGACGACAGTCTGAAAAAGTTGCTCCAATTGGCTGTCCAAAAGGACTACATGTCGTACTCAACTCCCGTTATAATTTGCGGTTAGGTGATTTTACAATGAAAAGTTTGTTGTGTTTGGTCACAGCAATACGAACGAGAGCGTGAAAATACGTGCTATGTTACGAAACGCCTCGGAGCTGACATAAAAAGGCATGTTTTCATCTGTACGCCTTGTGGCTAGTCTCCGCGCGGCTGTGTTTACCACACGCACATGTAGAGGTACGCCTGTTAAGTGCAGGCCTCTTTCTCCGTCAGCTTGTGCGCATTACTGATCCCATCCATACCTACATTCCTTATCCGCGTCGGCAAAACGAAGGCCCACGTACATCGGCTACCCTACGGTTTTCCTCAAACGATATTACGGAAACTACTGAATGAAAAATTTCATTTTTTTAAAAAAATTTATAGTCTTATATATCAGCTCCAACATGAACTATCTTTCCGTTAATACTCATAGTTCTTACGACAGTTAGGTACGTCACAACACGAAATTTGAATAGTTTCCAATGAAAAATAAGAGTCGCTATGACTTGCGTTTGGTGCATGTAAACTCAGTATAAATTTGAAAACTGAATAAATCACGGAATAATGTAGATAGAGAAGTACAAATTAATACACATGCTTGGAATGACATGGGGTTTTATTAGAAACAACAAAAATACAAAAGTTCAAAAAATGTCCGACAGATGGCGCTTCATCTAATCAGAATAACAATAATTAGCATAACAAAGTAAGACAAAACAATGATGATGTTCTTTACAGGAAATGCTCAATATGTCCACCACATTCCTCAACAATAGCTGTAGTCGAGGAATAATATTGTGAACAACACTGTAAAGCATGTCCGGAGTTACGGTAGGCATTGGCGTCGGATGTTGTCTTTCAGCATCCCTAGATATGTAGGTCGATCACGATACACTTGCGACTTCAGGACACCCCAAAGCCAATAATCGCACGGACTGAGGTCTGGGGACCTGAAAGGCCAAACATGACGAAAGTGGCGGCTGAGCACACGATCATCACCAAACGACGCGCGCAAGAGATTTTTCACGCGACTAGCAATATGGGGTGGTTCTAATAAAACCCCATGTCATTCCAAGCAAGTGTGACAATTTTTACCTCTCTATCTACATTATTCCATGGTTTATTAAGTTTTCAAATTTATACTGACTTTTTTATCACCTGGTATATATGAACTCGTCTTTTTGAATTCCTAATGTAAGAATTACTTAAGAGAATTTACTGGAAATGTGGTTGTGAAATTGAGGGAATCGAAACAACCGGAGAGGACGATAGAATGATACAGAACGCACGGTCGAAAATACGGCTATGCCTGTGGGCCACAATATTACGGTTTCGAAAAAGACGATCGTGTGAAACCCAGATCGCGCTATTCGTCCATGAGACTCAGACGGCCATAGACACGGGTTCACAGGTAGATGCTTTGTTTCTTGACTTCCGCAAGGCGTTTGATATAGTTCCCCACAGTCGTTTAATGAACAAAGTAAGAGCATATAGACTATCAGACCAATTGTGTGATTGTATTGAGGGGTTCCTAGCTAACAGAATGCAGCATGTCATTCTCAATGGAGAGAAGTCTTCCGAAGTAAAAGTGATTTCGGGTGTGCCGCAGGGGAGTGTCGTAGGACAGCTGCTATTCACAATATATATATAAATGACCTTGTGGATAACATCGGAAGTTCACTGAGGCTATTTGCGGATGATGATGTATATATCGAGAGGTTGTAACAATGGAAAATTGTACTGAAATGCAAGAGGATCTGCAACGAATTGACGCATGGTGCAGGTAATGGCAATTGAATCTCAATGTAGATAAGTGTAATGTGGTGCGAATACACAGAAAGATAGATCCTTTATCATTTAGCTACAATGTAGCAGATCAACAACTGGAAGCAGTTAATTCCGTAAATTATCTGGGAGTAGACATTAGGAGTGATTTAAAATGGAATGACCATATAAAATTAATCGTAGGTAAAGCAGATGCCACATTGAGATTCATTGGAAGAATCATAAGGAAATGCAGTCCGAAAACAAAGGAAGTAGGTTACAGTACACTTGTTCGCCCACTGCTTGAATACTGCGCGGTGGTGTGGGATCAGTACCAGATGGGGTTGATAAAAGAGATAGAGGAGATCCAACGAGGAGCAGCGCGCTTCGTTACAGGATCATTTAGTAATCGCGAAAGCGTTACGGAGATGATAGATAAACTCCGGTGGAAGACTCTGCAAGTGATACGCTCAGTAGCTCGGTACGGGCTTTTGTTGAAGCTTCGAGAATATACCTTCACCGAGGAGTCAAGCAGTATATTGCTCCCTCCTACGTATATCTCGCGAAGAGACCACGAAGATAAAATCAGAGAGATTAGAGCCCAAATAGAAGCATACCGACAATCTTTCTTTCCACGAACAACACGAGACTGGAATAGAAGGGAGAACCGATAGAGGTACTCAAGGCATCCTCCGCCACACACCGTCAGGTGGCTTGCGGAGTATGGATGTAGATGTCCCGCCTGTGCACGCAACAATACAGCTATAGCCAATTATCCATAACGTCCATTGTATTTCCTAAACGATTCAAGATATCGAAAACACGTTTTAGGAAATGGAAAACTTTCCTATAAATCGCATCAGAAGTAACTAGATTTTTTTCAACGCGATATTTTTATCGTTTGCTTCCAATACCTACATCATTTTAAATTAAGTTCATCAAATATATGGTAATTAACACATATGTACAAATTATTTTTATAAAAAAATGCACGTCTCTTTGTTTCTAATTACGTATCAACAAAAAAATCCAGTTTTAATTACAAATATAAATTATTAATGCTAGATATTATATAAAAGAGTGTTAATAAACATCGTTTAATTTAAAAACATAATAAATTTTTTAACATTATTTTATAAAATATCGATAGTTAAGAATTTTACTTCACAATGACCTCTGGAATTTTGCGTTGAATATTTCATTGCAAACAAGAAGAAATGCATTTTTAATAAAAGTAATGGTTAAATACGAGAGTTGGAACATAAATAGTGGTAACTACTTATTCGTAACCGATACAAAAGAGTTACATGTTTGCACCTGTTACTGTCCTTCAAAGCAGTCACCAGCGTTGTGTAGAACCCGTTGCCAGGGATGTGGAAGGCGTAGTGCACCGTTAGCAGAGCCTGTTCTGTTGATGGTGCGAATGGAGCGGTCTACTGCCTGTCGATTCTCTCGAACAGTTCTGAAGCGAATGCCACGAAGTGGTTCCTTCATCTTCGGAATCAAATCAAAGTCACAAGGACTTAAGTCCGGGGAGCATGGTGGATGGTACAGTACTTTCCAGTACCATAGACCGAACAGAGCAGCCACAGCTTGCGCTGTATGCGCCCGCGCATTGTCGTGCAAAATGATGGGTGGGTTGCGCAGAAAGTGTCGCCGCTTCTTTCGCAAAGCTGGTAGCAGATGATGCTCCAAAAACGAACAGTAATACTGTGCACTGACGGTCTGCCGTGGAGGAACGTAATGCTTTAGGATAACACTATCATAGTCGTACACGAGAATCACCATAACTTTCACCATACTGAGGAGGCTCTGGCTCTGTCAGTGACATTCCAATTCTGCCAGTGACCGCAAAAGACTGGGAAGAGAAGTAGAACGGTTAGACCAGTGTCTTGAAAGGAGGATATAAGATAAATGTAGACTGAAAAGAAAAGAATTTCTGAAGATGAGAAATTTGGTAACATAGAGTGCTAGGACGTTATAACACCGAAAATGCAGGATGCATGGCACCTGCTACCGATACATAAATTCTTTTTGCTGAAGTACATGTGAGTATTTTTTAATTTAAATGCTTTCTTATAATAACTAAGGACATTGCTTCGCTGTGTGTTTAAATTTAGGTAGAAGTCTGTTGACGTTTCATTGTATTATTTATCTGTGCTTTACTGTGAAACTTAAAAGCCCTGGGAATAAGGCAAAAGAATTGTTATTTGCATCGACTAGCAACGATAATAGCAGTGCTTGAGCGTTGTAAAATCTTTGGGTAGGGAGTTGTGCGCGGAGAGAGAGAGAGAGAGAGAGAGAGAGAGAGAGAGAGAGACGGGTTCCAGCGCTTGTAGTGTGCGGAAGTGTGGCGTTAACGCTCTGGCAGTGGAGTGTACCATTTGGGCGGCATCATGTACGTTCGCCGGCCAGATGTCTAGAGCAGGAGTACGGACAGTGGACGGGTGGAAGAGGCTGCATTAATTACGATCGCCCGTTCCTATAATTAGCCGTGGCTCCAGAAGATGCTACCGTCTTCAACAACAGCAGCAGCAGTTCCAGCAACACACTTTCGTCGCCGGCTCCGAGTTTCGTCGTATGCGCAGCACTGAAGTAAGACCGTTCATTGGTAGAAAGTATTAACGGCTAACCCAGCAGCAAAACTGAGTGTGATTTGATTGATAAAATTTATTTAAATAATAATCAGTTAAACTCAGGGCGATTGTGTCCTTATTGCCTCCAGACATTGTTACCAAGCAGGATCCTTGTTCCTTTTTCTCCCTATATGCTAACTGAGTGTCATAAGAAACAAATTGAATAGTTTCAGCCGGTTTATAATGAATAATTTCACTTTTGAGAATTTTAGCCTCACTCTACTTTCAATTAACTGTTGTACAACAAGGGCTTCAGACATGACTAAAGTAAAGCAATTTCATTTTTCAAGTTTGAGAATCAATCATTAGGAAAAATCCATTAGGCACACACACGATCCACGGTCATATTTCATAACGCAAGCTGGATAGGCCGATTAGTAACGGGGAAGTTACAAAGTCTTTTGCGAAAGTATTTGTATGCATGCAGCCATGTATGGAAGTGTAACATGGACCATAAACAATTTAGACAAGAAGTGAATAAAACCTTTTGAGATGTGGTGCTACAGAAGAACGCCGAAGATTGGATGCGTAGATCATGTAACTACCGAGGAGGTACTGAACAGAACTGGGGAGAAAAGAATTTTGTGGGGAAACCTGAATAACGGAAAGGATCAGTTAATAGGACACATTCTGAGACATCAAGGGATCGCCAATTTCGCATTCGCAGGAAGTGTGGGGCGTAAAAATCTTAGCGGTAGGCCAAATGAATAGAGTAAGCAGATTCAGAAAGATGTAGGTTGCAGTAGATATTTGGTGATGAAGAGGCTTGCAGAGGACAGGTTATCATAGAGAGCTGCAACAAACCAGTCTTCGAACTGAAGACCGCACGAAACAGCCCTATATATTCGTAGTTTTGCCCCCATATATTCGAAGTTTTGCACTTAACAACATAATGACCTCTCAATTTGGAGGACTAGAGTCCAAATATCTGACTGTCCATCCTGATTTAAGATTCCCGTGGTTTCCCAAGCTGCTTAAACCAACAGTTGGGGTGGTTCTTTTGAATAGAATACCACCTATTTTTTGTTCCAACCCTACCAGATTGTGCTCCGTTGCTACTTTCTTTCCTTCCTTCCGTCTGTTTGAATACAGTGTCCAACGTGCTACCGATTAAACGTATGCGGAACTATTATTTTCGTATCAAAACTACCAAGGACAGCTCCTGTTTCAAATCTTTGTTATGCTAAGTTTGAAGTTATACGGCACCTAACGAAAACTGCAGTATATGGATACAGGTCGAAAATTATTCCATCCTCTCACCACACATTTAGGGAGATACGAGTGAACAGTTGAAATACAATGCAGAACGCTTCTCTTAAATGTTCCTTTGTAAACATTCTACCTGCTCATCTGTGTCTCCGATTCGCTATACTGGTTTTGAAGGCAATGATCCGTCGAATTTGTGATAGCATTGCTCAAGAAGAGCCTAAAAATTCAAACTCGGAGAACGCCGCATCACCCTGAAACCTACTGACGTTAAAATAGAGGTCTGCAATTTCCCGTGCCTTTTTGCTTCCTTTCTTTCACATGGCAGTGTCGTAGAATGCTTGCAACCCAAGCGAGGCTTACAAGGGAATGATTCTCGTGCTTTGCAGACTCTGAAAGTCTGGGGATAGAAACCCGTGAAAAAAAAAAATCGGTTCTGGATATTTGATGATGGATAAATTCCGAAACGCGTTAAATGAGTGATAAAGTCACTCCTTGCCTGAGTTTGACTTCTACTATTGCGACCCAGTAAGCCTGAATGCAGGACAGCTGATTGTTTTAATGTCAAGTTTGATGTCGGATAGCGAATAACAAAAGAAACATTTTTCTGTGTGATATAACTAAAAATTATCAATTTTCGGAGTTTCTCCTTCACTTCTGCTGTGAAACCTTGCTTCTTGCCAATTTTTATGATTCTAGGTCAAAGTGCTCTATGGCTTTTGACGAGCGAGTTTGCGAGTATCAAAATATTTGACATAAAAGGCCGTAGCTTTCGACTGCATTGACTTAGAAGCTAACGTTTATTACACCGCCTCCGACGTATAGACCTTAGCGTGTGACATAAATTTCAACTTGGTATGTCCACCTGTTCCCGAGAAAAAGGAGTTTTACCAGACAGACGAACGTGGACATGGCTACACGTAGACATTGCATTTCAAGTTGTATTCAAAAAATGGTTCAAATGGCTCTGAGCACTATGGGACTTAACTTCTGAGGTCATCAGTCCCCTAGAACTTAGAAGTACTTAAACCTAACTAACCTAAGGACATCACACACATCCATGCCCGAGGCAGGATTCGAACCTGCGACCGTAGCGGTCGCGCGGTTCCAGGCTGAAGCGCTTAGTACCACTCGGCCACTCCGGCCGGCCAAGTTGTATTCAAAAGAAACCTTCGCTTACTATTTGCATACTATGCTACGAATGTATTATTGACATAAAACTTGAAACGCCACATCAGTGTGCAGTAATCGCTCCTGGATATGTGATGATGGATAAATTCTGAACATAAGAATCGAGAAAAAAATTTATCGTTTGATATAATTACAGACTCACAGTTTTCGGAGATTTTTCCTTTGGTTGTACTGTCGAACCTTCCATTTTACTAAATTTCATCTTTATGGCCGACGGGAAGTAACCTATAGGTTTTGATGATTGGGTTTGCAAGTATTAAAATATGTGACGTAAATGGCCGTATTTCACTCTTTCAGAAGCCTTAATCTTTTACACCGTCAAGGGTGTATATGCCGTCAAGGGACTTGGTACGTCAACTCGTTCCTGAGAAAAATTGGTTTTTAACAGTCGGAAAGACAGACGGACAAGAAAGCGATCCTGTAAAGGATCCATTTTTACCGATTGAGACACGGAACTCAAAAACATGCTTATGTGTGCTACGATCACAGTACGTCATTATCAGTAAGGCACTCCCACTTGATGCAAACTTCAGAATGTTACTGCAGAACAAATGCTGTTACCAACAACAGAACTTAGTCGGCATTTAAATGGAAGTTAGCATATTTTCATTAAAGTAGTTACACAACTGAGAGCAATTTTACTCCAGGGGGACGTTTACCACTCGCTATGAAACGTGACGAGGAGCGGGGAAAGGCTGCTAATCCCATTTCCGCAAGACGCACTTCATAATTTACGAGAGCGCAACTCGGTATAAAAGTTTAAGGAAGCGTGTGCGTAAAGGGGGCGCCGCTTCGCTACTGCTGCCGCCGTGAGTTGCTTTGCTTCGCTCGCGTAAATTCCTGTGCCTTCGGTAAAGCAGAAGGAAGGCTTACTCGGATTAGTACACACTTAATTTTCATTAAAGTTATTAATGGGGTCGGAACGGCGAGTGGGGAGCGCGAGAAAGAGGCAACAGATTGCACCGCGCGTAGCACGCGGCTTAGCAGCGAAGGCAGATAAACACCAAGAATTTATTGTTTCCTCGATCTTCTTTTTCCCACCATTTTTTCTAATTTTCTGCCTTAATAACTTAAAAGCATGTGGCGGGCGTGACTACACCTGATGATACCTTTATTTTTATGAGTGGTCAGACGGGGCTGATGCGGCCCAACACAACTTTCTCTTCTGTGCCAACATCATTTCAGAGCAGCACTTAACGTCCTCGATTATTGCATGAAAAAAAATTCCGCTTTCCGACTTGCGCTACCGTCTCCACGGCTCACACTATTACCATGGAAGTTAACGCCTAATGTCATTAACACATATTTCCCACCCTCCTCCTTCTTCTAGTCAGTATTTTTCGCGTATTCCGTTCTTCGTGGAATGTGTAGGAAACCTTCTTATTAACCTAATCAGTGCAGTCAATTTTCAGAATCCCTCTTGACATCGCATGGTTGTATTCTCTTCCTTTATAGTTTTCGAACAATCCGTGATCACTTCTTTACATAGCTACGTTCCAGTCGTATATTCTCAGAATTTTCTTCTTTAAATTAGCATCCATATTTGCTGCTTCGTTTAGTGTGAAATGGCGGCTTTGTATGTTCTAGTAAGCTGATTAAATACTTCTTGCTCCTTCCATAAAAACTGTAGATTCTGAATGGCATTGTTGGCAGGAATATTCCAGAGGTTCCTTCTCCCTCATTCGTCCGTATCCTTGTGGGTATGGAAGAGTTGTATGTGTGTTTGTGGATTGTGAGTGAGTGTAGTGGGTGGTGCATTTGTTGATGTCAGTGACATGGTGATGACGGTGACATGGTGATACGGTCGGTCGTATGGTGATACGGTCGGTCGTATGGTGATACGGTCGGTCGTATGGTGATACGGTCGCTCGTATGGTGATACGGTCGGTCGTATGGTGATACGGTCGGTCGTATGGTGATACGGTCGGTCGTATGGTGATACGGTCGGTCGTATGGTGATACGGTCGGTCGTATGGTGATACGGTCGGTCGTATGGTGATACGGTCGGTCGTATGGTAATGACGGTGATAAAAGAGAGAGGGTGAAACCCAATGTCAGCAGAGTGCCTACTCCATCAAGCACAACGTCCTCATTGACAGACGGATCACCATTAACTTCAAGTTACACTTCAGAGCTGTCGGAAATTTAATGTAGGACATTGGGGCAAAGACTGGTGATCAGGAACTTCACACTACCACCTCACTTCCCCTTGCTGGGCTGTACGCACCATGGATCCTCAAATAAGGAACCTAGCACCGCTGATCACGGCCCAGGAATATGCATGACTTCACATCTCTGTCGGTACCTTCCAATTCGTCGATACCTTCCAGAACCTCCTTGACTCAATTCCTGCACTTTTCGCAGCGATCCGCGCTGGAATAGGTGGTTATTCAGGCTTTTCGCAGGTGATAACATAAATGTGACTGGACAGCGAAGATGTCAGAAAAAAAGGAGGTAGTACATTTTACAGGAACTGAGTATCATGAGAAACCCCTGCTGAGCAAAAAGGGTGCCGTATTTGGTGCGGAAAGTAAATGCACAGACGTACATCTGATATGTTTCACAAAGAATTCACAGATTTTGAACTCCAGTTTGTTACTAAAGACGAGATGCATCTCCACCACTACATGTTAGAAGTGAAGTGGGTAACTAAGCAGTGGGTGCAAGCTGGTGACTGTGGGTCGAGAAAAGGTGGTGGAAGTTTCGCTGCCAAAAATCGTATACTGAATTTTCTATGATGCTGCAGGAATTATTATTATTATTTATTACAGAGGGAAACAATACCTGACGAGCCGGCCGGAGTGGCCGAGGGATTCTAGGCGCTTCAGTCTAGAACCGCGCGACCGCTACGATGGCAGGTTCGAAACCTGCCTCGGACAAGGATGTGTGTGATGTCCTTAGGTTAGTTAGGTTTAAGTAGTTCTAAGTTGTAGGGGACTGATGACCTCAACTGTTAAGTCTCATAGTGCTCAGAGCCATTTGATCCAATACCTAGCGAACACTAAAATCTCTTCTCAGTTTGATGAAAAAATAGGCGGAAATGGGCAAGGTAGAAAAACAATAACTTTCAAGATTATACTTTGGAACATAAGCAATGTGGAACACAAATAGCTGCAACATTCACTGAATATTTTGCGATATCTGGAACGTTATTTTAAGTCAGAACTGTATTCAAACTTTCTACCACAGTGCATAGCTTTAAACTTTGCTCCATTTTCTTTTAATTACCATTCAGTTTCGGCTGTGGGGCCACTTTCAAATATT
Source organism: Schistocerca cancellata (assembly GCF_023864275.1). Classification (NCBI taxonomy): domain Eukaryota; kingdom Metazoa; phylum Arthropoda; class Insecta; order Orthoptera; family Acrididae; genus Schistocerca; species Schistocerca cancellata. The sequence goes on along the minus strand of NC_064628.1, from coordinate 100,870,792 downwards.
TACTAAAGCCCCCGGCTATACAAATGAAAACAATTTGCAACAACTCTAGCAACTGCAAGTCTGGCACTGCAACCAAAAGCAGTCGCTCATGTGACTCTGTGATTTGATGACTTCTTGGATCTGAGCTAACCTTAACAACTGTAAACATCTTGACAGCCAAAGCAGTACTGTAGTGAAAAAAAAATAAAGGGATACTTCAGTATGTACTATATCATAAACAATTTCAATACTAATGATTCAGTTTCACAAGATGATCATATAGCCTCAAAATTGTAGTAAGATCCTATAGTTACTTCCCTTATGTCTCCATAGCGAGGACAATGTCAGTGGTGATGGGCATTCTACAATGAGGTTCTAGCCTCGAACCATTTGTAACAGAATAAATAATGACGTCAGCTGCAGCCATGGAAAATTTGTAAGGTGGCAGAATAAATGGTCAATTTCGCACCTTACATAAGAGTTTTATACATTGTAATGGGAAGGTGAATATGACCACTAACTTACTTCGGCAGCAATGAGCAGATTTGCCTGTAAGTATGTAATGCAAAAGGAATGACACTCAGCTGAAGGTATTAACACTCCTGTATATTGCATGTCAATGAGCAGAAGGTGAAACGAGCCGCGAGAGGAAACGTTTTGTGTGGGAGCCAACGCAGGCAGAAGCAGAGGCTGCACCACGGGAGTCACCACGAAAAGCTCTTAGGGGCGTCCTGCAGTGGGAGTCAGCGACCAGAAAGGTGACGCATACTGGAGAACAAGTAACGGGCCACCAGAAGTAGAACAGAAAGAAGCTTTAGAAAACTGCGTTTCGGAATTGGAAATGGATACAAGCAAAACCAGTGATGCAGTTGGTCATGTGAACAGTGTATGGTACACGTGTGATGTACCCATGTAACTTTTAGGCGTCTCGAGCGGGCACAAAACGTCCGACTGGCGGAAACGAACTAGGAAGGAGTAAAGTGCCGACATTTCGATGTAGATCAGTGGTAGGGCCCTTGTGATTGGCAGAGAGAGTTTCCACGAAATAAGAGGAACGCTCCTATTGGTTGGAAAAAGCCGTGACGTGGAGAACGAAAAAACCCAGGTGGGGAAACAGTTCAGCTACGAGAAAAACAAGAGCGTAATTTTCGGGGACTCTGAAGTAGCGTCAAGTGCAGAATGGGGCGCATAATGCTCTGTACGACGCGGTGGGGAAATTTGTGTGAACACTGGGTTCACTGTGGCTGACATTCGGCTAGACATTAGCTGTAGCGTCGCTGAGCTCCAAATGTAGAGAAACGAACCAGCCAGTTAGTTAATTGTTCTTGTGAGGACTGAGAGGGCATTTCAATATACATGCTGCTCCAGCCATGCGCGTGCATATCGCCATATACCAAGACTAAGGATGAGTACACGTTTCCTCGCATAGCGAGAATTTCTGCTGGAAAAATGAGCAAAGGCCTAGTAAGTTTTTTTTAGGAATTTAGTGGGCGAGAGCAGCGATGCTGACGACAGCTCATCGCAGCTAAGATAAATACTGTGGGCAGAGGTGTAAACTTACGGGTTCACCAGCTTGTGTCCACTGTAAACTCGAGCGACCTTGGGTAATCTTTTGCTCAACTTGTCACCAAACTAACCGTCCTCCGTAGCCTTGATTGTCATCCTAAATAGTACCGAACTTTGAAACAGAATCGGATGAGTTATCGTAGTGCTGGCCAACATCATGACGTAGTCGTAAGAATAATTTTGTAAAGAAACTTGTAGTTAAAATTTGCCTTTGTTGTTTTTAGGATTATTTCACTTTCTGAGGACGAGATGCGTTCATTTGACAACTGTCGTAACATTGTCACATTGTAAACTGTGTAAATGCAGGTATTTGAGTGATAAGATAGCAACATTAAACCAGAAGTTGTTGTTCTGTCCTCCAAACCTTAAATATTTGTATCCTAAAATATTATTTTCAGCTGCGGACTCGAAATAATTTTCTCTACAAAAAGTCGGGAGTATTGTAAGGGACTTAGTTACAAATTTTTAAACGTCCAGAGCTGAAAGACGGTAATATACTGAACGACCAGTTGAACCTTGCTTGTAGACAATTTTTCGAAGGCTTTAAACCTGTACTGTTTATGGTATAACATTAATGCTGGTAACCTCAGTAGTCTATTTTCTCAGGAAGCTATGATGCACTTTCAAATCTTTAAGCTCACTACCCTTTATGTAAAGTGGTTTTCTGACGATGTATGGCTGCCACTACATCGGCCATCATGTGATTTTCTCTGGCTCTAAAACCTTGGCTCCCTGGGAATATGTATTAACTGGATTGTGGACCAGGGTTCGTAATTTTGTCTTAAGAGCCATTACTGATAGTTTTAAAGTTTTGACTTATATACGGTGTATGTGCTTCACTAATATTGTAATGTAACTTTTATATTCTGGCTGTATATGCCACTGTATGTAACTCTCGGCGTAAGCGCCACCTGCCTTTTTGATGTATATATCTACGTTAATGATACCAAGGCTCCCATACTGTTATAACGGGAGTGTTAAACGCTTTCCTTCTTTTTATTGTCACTTTATCTAAGGACGCTATTAATATTGATATTTTACACATTGCTTTAGTACGCCAATCGGCACATAGTTCGCGACATGAGCGTCACCTGCCCTGGCCGCAGTGTAACTACGCTGGCCGATTATACTCAGTCGCTTGTGAGCTCTGCAACATCCATGTACTAATTTTTATTTACATGACAAACCCTATTTTCAGGGCTATATTTTAATTTGGACTAATGGATCTGTGCAGATATTTGTAAAAACGACGATGATACATCATTCCATATTAATGTAATACTGTAAGTACCAGGTGTCCTTCTCATATTTTGTAATACAAGAGCTCTCTAATATATGTTAAACTCTATTCTTGACTTAAGTTTCTTACCTTTTAATGTGAACTACGATGTTCATTGTCCTCAGGCCGCCTTCTGAAGAGACAGATTTAAATCTGTCGAAACCTAGGTAAATATTACTTTATCCATTGCAAGTGGTCGGCTGTTTTTAGTCTTATTACGTGGAACCGTTGCTGTTGCGCAGCTATGTTTAAAATACTGGACTTACTTTAATCTATTCAGTGTCAGCAGTGTAGCAAGATGTCGTTCAAAAAATTTGTAGTGTAAGTGAAAGCATTTGCAAGTGATATATTTACACTGATCAGCCAGTACATTATGACCACCTATATAAACCCGTCCTCGCAATAGCATCGTTACCAGGCGAGGAATAACTCCTAGTCAGATACTCGTGCGGTGGATGTGGTATCGGTGAGCGTGCTGTCCGTGTGTAGAATGGGGAAGGCGCGCGATCTATCTGAGGTTGACTGTGGGCAGATTGTGATGGCGCGGAGGCTCGGCGCGAGCATTTCGGAAACTGCACGATTTGACGGGTGTTCAAGGAGTGCTGTGGTGTCTTCAACAGGGCGGCGGGGGTGGGGGGTGGGGAGGGGGTAAACAAGGCGACACAACGTCCACACGTCGTGGGGTTGTGTGAACACCCTTCATTACAAGTGTCGGACGTCGTGTGCTAGTCAGACTGGTAAAATAGGAAAAATAGCGAACTGACTTCCGACTTTAATGCTGGGCAGAGTAAAAGTGTGTCTGCACGCACAGTGCAACGAACACTCCCACTGACGGGCCTGTGTAACCGACGACCCATGCGTGTGCCGATGTTAATGGGCTCCGGAAAGGCTCAAAATAATGAAAAGTTCAATTTTTACTTTTTTGCGTTTTCTGAATCTGCAGACTATTACCTTTTAATAGATATATAATTTATTCAATTCCGAAGACTACAACTATTTTTAAATTTTTTTTAAATGTGTTCCACATGGGCATGACCCACTGTGGCGCTGTTACACTGCTGTCAAATGGTGTTATTATTAACGTCCGTGTTCATCAGGTACATTTTAGTCATGTGAGATAAAGTATGTGTTGTGGCTAACCTGTGATGGTTCAATATATATCGCTGGTGTGATTGTCGATTGTTTCATATTTACTTACTCTGTCGTTATCTCGAAAATATTCGTAATTAATTCTGTTTCTTGAGTCTCTGTTTTGTTGAAGTATAATAATGAGTAAAAGTAAAGTTATTAGAAATCCTCTGAAGGCTTTTAAGAAAAGGAGAAATGTTGGAAAGCCAAAGGTATGTGTTGTTACTGTAAATAATAACATTCTAACATGGTACGAGCGATGCTTGCTTTAGACAAGGAACGCCTTCGGGCTGCAGACAGGGCTGTAAAGAGTCTAGAAATACAAGCAAGAGTAAACAGGAGGAGGAACAAGAGGAAGCTGGAGGAGGAGTTTGCAGAGGATGCAGATAATCCATCCTATGGACCTGGAATGCACTAAAAAGTTAATCCAATCTTTGTCGCTCGATTCCCAAAACTTTAATTTTCTCATACTAATTACATGTTTTCTAAGGATCTTCCAAACATATTTGTTTCAAACTTTCAGTAAATGTTACACAGTACCTTCTGCATAATTTAACACAGCCTTTTTCCAAAAAACTGTATTTTTGAATATATAAATAAAAAATTGCAAAAAAAATGTTGTGAATTTTCATTACAATTGAAAAAAAATCATCTTTAATAACTGAACTAAAATTTTGTAAAATCCCTGTGTTAAGTTGTAGCCCATATTCCAATAAATAATCTGTAAAAAGTTCAACTTCCTACCTCAAATACTTTGTGAGGAAAGATCTAATTTATAAGCGTTATTTTAACATTGCAAGTATAGGGCGTTCCGGAGCCCCTTAACACCACGACATCAGCAACTATGATTGAGCTGGGCACTTGACCATCAGCACTGGCTGCTGGCGCAGTAGCAGAGAGTCACATGGTGTGATGAATCCCGACACTTTCTTCATCACGCCAATGGGAGGGCGCGAATCCGTCGTCTTCCAGGGGTACAGCTCCTTGACACTTGTACAGCGGGACGGAGATAAGCTGGCTGGGGAACGTCCATGTGGGCATCCGTGGGTTACGTTGAGCTCCTACGAGGCACTATAACGATCAGTGAGTATCGCACACTGCCACGTACACCCCGTCATCACGATCGCGCTTGCCGACAGCAGTGGCATTTTTCAACAAGATACTGCGCCATGTCACACGGCCAGGAGTGTGATGGAGTGGTTCTAGGAACACAGTGCCGAGTTCCAGCTGATGTGCTGGCGCCCAGCTCGCCATATATGACCGCGATCGAAGACATCTGGGATGTGACTCAACTTGGTGTCAGAACTCATCGCCTCGCTCTCCGGAATTGACGTGGGTTAGGTGAGTTGCGCTTGCGGATGTGGTGCCAACTATCTCCAGCGACCTACCAAGGGCTCACTGCTTCCATGCCATGATGCATCACCACTGTTATCGGTGCCAAAAGTGGACGTACCGGCTATTAACTAGGTGTCCATAATATTGTGGCTGATCAGTGTATTTTGTACAGCCACAGAGTCGGATAAATACAAAAATAAAATATTTAGTGTTACGAGGTGCATTCAAGTTCTAAGGCCTCCGATTTTTTTTCTCCGGACTGGAAAGAGCTAGAAACATGCGCATTGTTTTAAAATGAGGCCGCGTTCATTGTCAATACGTCCCAGAGATGGCAGCACCGTACGGCAGATGGAATTTTACTGCCAGCGGCGAGAATGTGAACTGTTTTAAATACTTAAAATGGCGATGTTTTCCTTACTTGTACAGTGTGCAATCATTCGTTTTCTGAATTTGTGTGGTGTGAAACCAATTGAAATTCATCGACAGTTGAAGGAGACATGTGGTGATGCAGTTATGGATGTGTCGAAAGTGCGTTTGTGGGTGCGACAGTTTAATGAAGGCAGAACATCGTGTGACAACAAACCGAAACAACATCGGGCTCGCACAATTTCGGGTAACCGCCAGTGCTGAAAAAAATGATGGTGTCCATGTTCTGGGACAGCGAGAGCGTAATCCTTACCCATTGCGTTCCAAAGGGCACTACGGTAACAGGTGCATCCTACGAAAATGTTTTGAAGAACAAACTCCTTCCTGCACTGCAACAAAAACGTCCGGGAAGGGCTGCGCATGTGCTGTTTCACCAAGCCAACGCACCCGCACATCGAGCTAACGTTACGCAACAGTTTCTTCGTGATAACAACTTTGAAGTGATTCCTCATGCTCCCTACTCACCTAACCTGGCTCCTAGTGACTTTTGGCTTTTTCCAACAATGAAAGACACTCTCTGTGGCCGCGCATTCACCAGCCGTGCTGCTATTGCCTCAGCGATTTTCCAGTGGTCAAAACAGACTCCTAAAAGAAGCCTTCGCCGCTGCCATGGAATCATGGCGTCAGCGTTGTGAAAAATGTGTACGTCTGCAGGGCGATTACGTCGAGAAGTAACGCCAGTTTCATCAATTTCGGGTGAGTAGTTAATTAGAAAAAAAAATCGGAGGCCTTAGAACTTGAATGCACCTCGTATTTACGTCTCTCACTGCCGTTACCTCCCAGAAGAAAATGATGCAACTTCGTTCACATGGGCAGTGGAGGAAAGAAAGGAAAAAGGAATCAAGAATAGGAAGCCGGCAGCTGTGGCCGAGCGGTTCTAGGCGCTTCAGTACGGAACCACGCTGCTGCTACGGTCGCAGGTTCGAATTCTGCCTCGGGCGTAGACATGTGTTATGTCGTTAGTTTAGTTAGGTCTAAGTAGTTCTATGGGGCTGATGACCTCAGATGTTAAGTCCCATAGTGCTTAGAGCGAAGAATAGGGAAAAAAAGTTCTTTTCATGATAATTTTTGTTAGCAAAAGCAGATGATGATTTGAATGTGGAGGGAGCCAACGAAGACTTTGTAATAGAGGTGACTGCAGTGCTTTCGTTTCAGCGAACATCCAGGCCGCAGTAGACGGGAGTCACACCTGTGACGTTCCAGGCACTTCCGCTTTCATTGTCCACCGGAGACGCACTCAAGCAATTTCCGTGAGTGGCGACACGCATCTCCGTGGGGTCGCATCGTTTCATTTCTGCGCCGTACGTCAGTGCCCGCAGAGCAGTCTTTAACGCCCCGGCCATCAATGTGGAGGAAAAGAGCTGCCGTTGGGGTTAGGGGTGGAGGGAGAGTAAGGGGAAGGTTGTCACTGTTCGCCTGTCCCTGTCTGGGGAATGTTTACGACGCTGTCGTTCCAAAGAGGAGTGTAACCACCGTCAGGCTTTCTCTCGTCTCTAGCAAGTGCTCCTAAGAGATCCTGTCGCGGTCCCAAAGCATAAAGCGAGGGGATGTTCTGTGCATCGTGAAGGAGAATTTACGTTTGTGACAATATTGTGCAGTCTCGGAGAAATTGCTTGGCGGGTAGCTGCATCCGATTCAGCTAAATGCCTAGTTATTACAATTACAAACAACGCAAACTGGAACCATTACACAGATAATGTTGTGGGGGAGGCGAACCAACGATGCTTTTTATTCGCAAAACACTTAAAAGCTCCAACAAACCATGTACAGAGGCCGCCTACACTACGCTTGTCCGTCCTCTTCTGGAATATTGGTATGCCATACAAGATTCTTACTATATAGCGTTGACGGAGGATATCTAAACGGTTCAGAGGGGCCGCTCTTGTTGTATCATCGCGAAACAGGGGAGAGAGAGCCGCGCAAATGATAAGCGTCTTGGAGGTGAGAATCGCCCACATCTCGTGGTCGTGCGGTAGCGTTCTCGCTTCCCACGCCCGGGTTCCCGGGTTCGATTCCCTGCGGGGTCAGGGATTTTATCTGCCTCGTGATGGCTGGGTGTTGTGTGCTGTCCTTAGGTTAGTAATGTTTAAGTAGTTCTAAGTTATAGGGGACTGATGACCATAGATGTTAAGTCCCATAGTGCTCAGAGCCATTTGAACAATTTTTTGAGGTGAGAATCAGAACAAAGGTGTTTTTCGTTGCGGTGAGATGTCTACCAAACATTTACTTACGAACTGCAGAGCAGTCATAGAGATGTAGACTGTCCAGTCAAATTATTGTGACCACCCGTCAAAAACCTGAATAATCACCCTTTGCAGAGCAGATCGCTGCGGGAAGTTCTGCGAGGGAGTCAGCAAGGTTCTGGAAGTTACCGACAGGGATGAGAAGCCATGCCGGCTCTACTGGTGTGGTGCCCTGACATATTAAGCGTAACCGAGGAAACACACCACCGTAAGGCGCAAGTCAGAGAATCTACAGACTGAGTGCAGGACTGTCATAGCCCCTGATACAGAGCTGAATTGGTGGTATGTTTCAAAGGACCATGATAAATTCTGTCATGATGCTATTGATAGTGAGCTCCACCTTCAAATAGCAAGACAGGCAATCTTTACCACATGAGCTAGCCGCCTAAAAGCAGTCACACTGTGTGTGTTGCTTTGGACCAGATCAGTGTTAGTACTGACATGAGCCACCATCTGCAATTGGCTGAAACCTCTACTCATCATGGCATCCAGAAGCACCTGTTCCACATCAGGAATAACTACTGCTGGACTTTCATATAGGCTTGACCACAGTTCTGCAACATTAGTTGCTCCGGTCCTAGTCTTACATTGCATCCTCAGAGTCATTGCCAGGTTTCTCGGTCGAGGATCCACAATGCGAACAGCCTGATTCTCGATTTTGTCTAAATTAGGGCTGTACAGTAAACTCGTTCTGGTGCTCTTCGAACCACGTACTTACACTGTGAGCTGTGTCATATGTCGCATTGTCTTGCTGGTAGATGCCATCATGCCAAGGAAAAACAAATTGCATTTATGGGTGGTCATGGTCCCCAAGGACAGATGCGTACTTGTGGTCTTCCGTTATGCCTTTCAGAATGACGAGATCACCCAGGGAGTGCCACGAAAACATTCCCCAGACCATAACACTCTACTCTCCTCCCTGGACCATTCCGACGGTTGTTGCAGGATGTTTGCTTTCAGACGTTTCAGGCCGTACACGTCAACAGCAATCTGTTACCTGAAAGGGCCACCTTTGTCGCTCAGTGGGCGTTCAGTTGGAGGTCTGGCATGCAAATCCCAGCATTCGTCGCCGTTGAACATCCTGTTACGAGGCCTATACGCAGCAACGTTTGTTGAAGGTTGTTGACAAACGGTTGGTAGCCTTTTGATTCATTTGGGCGGTCAGTCGCTCAAAGCAGCTCGTCTAATCGCCCGTACACACTCCGCAGGCGTCGTTCACCAATGGTATCTATAGCCCTGGTACATCACAGTTGCCTCGGGGCCTGTTTTGGACAGCGCCATATTGCCACGCACTTTATACTTCAGCCACGGTGACACGTGCGCAGTTCGAAAACTAAACCGTTTCAGAAATTCTTTCACCCTTTGCCCGGAAGCCCATGATCATGCCCTTTTCGACATCAAATAAATCGCTCTGTTCATGCATTACGATGACGACTGCACTGTTTCCTGCGTCCCCCACACGCTTTATATACCCTCCACTGCTAGTGTTACCACCTTCCGTCTCTGAGTGGTTATTGCCCGTTGACCTCGAACATAGGCGGTGGTCATATTAAAGTTACAGGACAGTGTGTATCTGCGGATTTGCGTTCACCCCAAAATTTGAAACTTCCTAGCAGATTAAAACTGTGTGCGGGACCGAGACTCGAACTGGGGACCTTTGCCTTTCGCGGACAAGTGCTCTACCAACTGAGCTACCCGAGTACGACTCACGCTCCGTCCTCACAGCTTTAATTCCGCGCCAGTACCTCGTCTCCTACCTTCCAAACTTCACAGAAGCTCTCTTGCGAACCTTGGAGAATTAGCACTCCTGGAAGAAAGGCAAAGGTCCCGAGTTCGAGTCTCGGTCCGGCACACAGTTTTAATCTGCCAGGAAGTTTCATATCAGCACACACTCCGCTGCAGAGTGAAAATCTCATTCTACACCCAAAAATTTGTTTACTGGTTTCGTACATAATATGCAGGATGAACATAAAGTCTTTCACTGATAACAAAAACTTATTTCTAAGGAACTATGCTGGATACAACTTCGCGGTGTCTTGCAAATGGTAGCTTAACATGGTAACTTCGTAGGTTAAATTAAGGTTTGCAGCAAACCGCGCAGCCGCCGTATCTAGGATAGGTCCTCAGAAATAAATTTTTGTAATCAGGGAAAGACTTTATGCTCACCCTGTATATTATATTTTTATACCATTACGAATAGTCAAAAAGTACATCATTAGCCAAAATATGAAAAAAATAAAAAATCAGCACCCTGTGTGCTCTGGGTACCGCTGCGAATCGGATTGCTATTTCCTACACACAGTGCGCTAATGGGTTATTTTTTCATATTTTTACTGGAGTTACGTACTTCTTGAACATGAAGACACAGTTGGAGACTTGTGACGAATAAATTTGGTCGTGAAACCAACTAGGACGAAAGAAGCGGTGAAATTCGTGTTCCCTCTAACACGAGAGTGTTAGAAAAGAAATTGAATCAGCAACGCTTTTGGGTTTGCAGCAATATGGCACCATCAGTAAATAATACATCGTAATGTCCCGTCGTGTGAAGATAAACGATCATCAATATTTGCGGAAAATGTAGTAAGTGTGTATAATGACCTTTCCCAGGTGCAGATGCAAATTAGTTACTTCAGTATCGTTTATGTCGGAAATGATGACAAAATAGTATAATCCGCTGTGGCCAGCCAAGAAACGTGTGGGTGCAACATTTTCTTATCGTTCTAATCGGTGCTATAAAAACAAAAACATTGAATGTCGTAGCCACCTGCAGTGAAAGGAGTTCTTTATTGTACAACACACAGTTGCACTACTTAAGTTTTGTTCAGGACAGTCGATTGTATCACACCATCAGCGGGTCTCAGAAAGCAATTCAGCTGTCCGCTGCCAAGTTGTAGTGTTAAATGTGGCTTACAGAACGTTCTATTATTGTTAGTAACTGTGTATGTGGAACTGTTACGTCCCAACATCAGAGACAGTTGTAGACACCATGTTCTCTGACGCTGACCAATGTGCCCACCCTGCGTCTTGATGACGGCTGCAGTTCTGCGAGGGACACTTTGTTAGGTGTCTGTATGCCTGTAGAGGAATGCCAGTTGAAGCATCCCAACTCTTTTGTGGTTCCCTTTTTAGGTACTCCACGTCGACGTCTGCTCGTAGATACGTATCGTCGGTAGGTTTTCCGGCTTTACTTCCCGACGTGTCAGCGACGACTCTCCGATGAGGTGCGGGCCTTGTGTTTTGCTATTAGTGCTTTTATTTAGTAATTTGCCCGGCTAAAACTCTCCCCTTTTATGATTAAGGCAGCCTGCGCCACCTTTCGAAGGGAGTGGGGACGTCAAAGAATCACAAAAGTTCATATTAAGCAGTCCGTAAAACACGTAAACGTTCACTTCAGTTAGCGTGTTAGTTAATGCCTACGCATTCCGCTAGGTGGTGCTGACTTACTGCTGAATAGCTTTGGTTCCGTAAAACCTTCACTGATTAGTACTAGGTAAATGAAATAAGTACAACAGTCTTGTATTTCACTTTCACTCTATATTCAAGAATTAAGATGGTGATGGATGATGGTCTATTTAAAAGGTTGCTAGCCTGGAGGAATCTACATAGTCCGTAAATGTCGATATGCACGCGCTCTACGTCCAGATTCGCAACTAACGGCACACGACACTTTCAAAAGTCCACACGCTAATATCTGAATACCGGTACCTCTGAATTCACTCGTATCAGCAGATAATTTGAGTTTCTTTCGTCTCTATGTCCGTAAACTTCCAATCTTGCACTAAAGTCCTAAGATCCCTTTAATACTCCGTTGCTACCAACAGTCAGAGATCGTACAGTACATCACTTTTAATCTCCGTAATATTCTAACAGTTTATCGTGAATCTTAACACGATAAAGTCCAATCTAGTTATTGTCTCGCTGACTGACACGGGTTCCCCGCCCTTTAACGAAACAATCAAGGAAAAAAAAAGGCCTCAATAATGACGATCAGGCCTTTTTATAGGTTTTTCATCACAAGAGTTTAACGTCACTGCCTTCTCCATGACGGAGCTTCCGTGGCTTTGCTGTACTTAGACGTTAAACTACTTGCTGATATACTATAATTTTGATCTGCAATTACCGAACTCTGATTCTACACTATTTTCCCCTCTAAAAATTCTATTCTTAATTTAAATTATTCTTTCTATAGCTTTTACCACTGTAAACTGAACCGAGGTGTTACACAGTCCGTTCTTTCTCAAGATCCGAAAGCTGAGAAGGTAGTGATGTTATACGTAGGGGTCTCGAGCAAAGTCCACATTATAACTCAAACCAAAGTTGTCCCATTGGGTTCAGGTTGGTACAGTGGACACGCTAGCCAATTTCAGAAATATTACCGTGCACAAACCGTTGCCTCATAGACGCTGCTTTAAGACAAGGTACATTGATGATACAATCAATCATGGTGTCTAAACTGTTCCTCTGCTGAACACAGTACAGAATGCCATACATTGTTTCCATATCCCTCTGCATTAGCGTTTTCTTAAGCGTAATAAGGGGACCACACACTAACCACAAAAAACACCTCCATACTGTAACACCATCTCCTCCGAATATCTCTTTTGGCACTGCACCTTTTGGCGGGTAAAGTTCTCCATGTATTCGCCAACTCCAAAGCCTTTCACCGGACTGCGCAAGGTACAGTTTGATTCATCACCCCGTATCAGTCATCTTCATTCATTCACTGTCCAGTGCCGTCATTCTTTACAACACCTGAACCGTCGCTTAGCTCTGACTAAAAAAATTGAGGAGGTGCTGCTCGATATTTTGCTACCACCCTGCGCTATGCCCAACAGTCCCTGTGTGTCAGTGTATGAGCTGCTCCTGCTCTTGGTATAGTTCTGGTTGCTCCTTCGTTTTTCCACTTCACAATCACGCCACCGGCAGTCAACTTAGACAACTTTAAGGGGGGTTCAAATGTCGCTGATGGGTCTGTTACGCAGGTGACTTCCAACTGGTTCACCATCGAAGTCAGTGTGATTTCTTGACCGACCTATTGTGCTGTTACTGCTTATGTAGTGAATGTTGTTTCCACCACATTCTGCATACCGGTTGCTGTACCAACAGACCAGGAAGCGGAAATCCTTTGACACCACAACGCTTCACGATTCGCATTACACTGGATATACGTAGTGGTCAGTTTCGCAATACATAGAAGTGTGTGGACACTTTGGATCATCTACACCTACATATATACTCCGCTAGCCACCAACCGGTGTGTGGTGGAGATCACAATTCGCGTCGAAGTCATATTCCCCCCATGTTCCACTCACGGATCGCGCGAGGGAAAAACGACTGTCTGAACGCCTCAGTACGAGCTCTTATTTCTCTTATCTCTGAATGATGATCATTACGCGAATTGAAAGTTGGTGGTAATAATATATGCTCTACATCCTCGGTGAAGATCGGATTTCGGAATCTATTGTAACACTCTCGCGATGGCTAAACGTACCAGTCACGCATCTTGCCGCTCTTCTTTGGACCTTCTCAGTCTCTTGAACCAGACCCAACTGGTAAGGTTCAAATGGCTCTGAGCACTATGGGACTTAACATCTATGGTCATCGGTCCCCTACAACTTAGAACTACTTAAACCTAACTAACCTAAGAACATCACACAACACCCAGTCATCACGAGGCAGAGAAAATCCCTGACCCCGCCGGGAATCTAACCCGGGAACCCGGGCCAACTGGTAAGGATCCCATACAGACGAACACTACTGTAAGACTGGACGAACTAACGTATTGTGAGCTATTTCCTTTGTTGAAGGACTGCATCGCTTCAGGATTCTACCAATAAAGCGCAATCTAAAGTTTGCCTTACCCTTTACTTGCGTAATCTGATCATTCCATTTGAGATCATTTCGAATAGTCAAACCCAGATACTTGACGGATGTTACCGCTTCCAAAGACTGATCATTTATTTTGTACTTATACATTAATGGCGATTTTCGCCTTGTTATACGCAGTAGGTTACACTTACTAATATTGAGAGATAACTGCCAGTCATTGTTGTTGTGGTCTTCAGTCCTGAGACTGGTTTGATGCAGCTCTCCATGCTACTCTATCCTGTGCAAGCTTCTTCATCTCCCAGTACCTACTACAGTCTACATCCTTCTGAATCTGCTTAGTGTATTCATCTCTTGGTCTCCCTCTACGATTTTTACCCTCCACGCTGCCCTCCAATACTAAATTGGTGATGCCTCGATGTCTCGGAACATATCCTACCAACCGGTCCCTTCTTGTAGTCAAGGTGTGCCCCAAACTCCTCTTCTCCCTAATTCTATTCAATACCTCCTCATTAGTTATGTGATCAACCCATCTAATCTTCAGCATTGTTCTGTAGCACCACATTGCGAAAGCTTCTATTCTCTTCTTGTCTAAACTATTTATCGTCCACGTTTCACTTCCATATATGGCTACACTCCATACAAATACTTTCAGAAACGACTTCCTGACATTTAAATCTATACTCGATGTTAACAAAGTTTTCTTCTTCAGAAACGCTTTCCTTGCCATTGCCAGTCTACATTTTATATCCTCTCTACTTCGACCATCATCAGTTATTTTGCTCCCCAAATAGCAAAACTCCTTTACTAATTTAAGTGTGGCAGTCATTACACCACGCATTTATTTTCTGCAAATACTCTTCGATTTGTTCACAACTTTCGTGTAATACTACCATCCTGTAGACTACAGCATCATCAGCAAACATTCTAATGCCGCTGTCAATACCATCGACCAGATCGTTTACGTAAATCGTAAAAGCAGCGGACCTATTACGCTGCCCTGGGGCACACCTGAAGTTACTCTTGTTTGTGTTGAAGTCACCCTGTTCAGAAAGACATACTGCTCTCTGTTAGAAAACTTTCTATCCAACCGCATATTGAAACGTCCCCTTCGAAAAATTAATGAATTACTGTGCTGATGAAACCTCTTACATTATTTGATTTTCAGACAGCTGAGCAGAACTGAACGCACTCAGACATTTCGCTCTTTACCTATTGTGATCAACACTAAACTGACACACAATATTTTTAGCGCAACGCAATCTGACTTTCAATAATCCCTAGAAAAGAATGGCCCTGACTAACAATAACCTATACCTTTCACAAATCGCTTAACTCACAAAAATCTTCGTTACTCGAACTACTGCAATACAGCGAGCGCCACTACTGCCAGCCAAATAAAAGATTCAAACTACTGAAGGCACTAACTACTGATAGGCATAGTTAGCAAAAGAAAGATTTTGATAGAGAACAAACAATGTATTTACCTTAATAGTGTTCAAAAGTCATATATATATAGCAGTTCATGACATCCAGTCTTACAAATTTACTGTCTCCGATGGACACACGTCCAGATCATCCGCTCTCAAAACTCCGCCATCTCACTCCCCACATCCACCACTGCTGGCGGCTCACCTCCAACTGCGCAACGCTACGCGCTGTTAACAGCCAGCTGCCCAACACTACAATAACAATGTTCCAACAACGCAAATCAGCCACAGACTGCACACAGCACAGTCAGTGATTTTCGTACAGAGCGCTACGGTGCTTTACCAATATAAAAACCTAAACACCAATATAAAACCTAATCAGCCTGCTTAGAATGTCACTGGATAGGCCGTAAGCGCGCACTTTTTGTAGCAAGAGACACTGCGGAACTGAGTCTGACGCCTTTGGAAAGTCTAGAAATACGGCATCAACCTGGGAGCCGGTATCTAGAGCCTGTTGTACATCATGCACAAAGAGGGCCAGCTGTGTCTCGCGAGACCGCTGTTTCCTAAAACCGTGCTGGTTTCTGCAGATGAGCTTCTCAGAGTCTAGAAAGGTCATTATGTCTGAACAGAAAAAATGTCACACAATGTAAGCTTTCACGGCCGGTATTGTCTTCACTCAAAACTTCCGGGCTGATAGGCCGTGGTCGAAGTGTAAAACTGTCTTCTGACGTTTCGTCTCCGACTGCGGGAGACATCCTCGGAGGTAAAGCGGCGAACTGCGAAGAGAACTCGAGGAAGCGTTGATTATATAGGCAGTACAGAGTTGTCTCTGGTAGTGCCAACATTCTCGATTGAAAGTAATCGATCGTCACGCTTGCGGTGCAACGCTGACATCCAAATTTTATCCAGTTTAACACCTTCGTCTTTCATGTTAAAATTATTACGATGTTTATCAATCTCGATAGCCTCTCTATACAAGCGTGCATAATAATGCTAGGTTTTTGATATGACGCTTGTCACACTGAATTTTACTTCATGATCACCTTCCTGGTAAACATGTTCCGCTACGGCCGATTTATCCGTGTGATCCAGGCGGCAATTCCTCTTACGTTCGACAAGACGGGTGTTCACACTTCTCTTTGTGGTACCGATGTAAACCTGTCCACAACAACAAGGAATTTTATATACCCCCGGTGTAGCCAAAGGGTGTCGTGCATCTTTTGCCGACCTTAAAAATTCCGTTATTTTCCTAGTGGGTCTGAAAATAGTTTCCACCCCATACTTGCCTAAAACTTTCCCAATGCGATCTGTGACCTTACTAATGAACGGAAGAAAAACTTTGCCCGTGGGCGACTGTTGTTCGTCGTTACTTTGAGTGAAGAAAAAATGTGATCAGATGGCTTTTACGGAGATGCACACAGAGATTGCCATAAGTTGGCGGGGTTGGCTGAGCAGCCGGGAGCCGGGCCGGCTTCTTGCACAACGCGGAGCAGACGGCCAGTCCGGGGGTGACCACGGAGCGGGGGGTCCGGCCGGCGCAGCGCGGATGCGCTTCGTTAGCGTGCGGCCGTCACGCGCCGGCGGGGCCGCGTGCTGCGATTGGCCCATCCGCTGCCGCCGTCCACCGCTCTAATTGCGCCCACCCCCGCGCTCATTAGCCGCCGTCAATTTAGCGCCTTCTGCGCATGCGCGGCGCAGCTCCTCAACCTGCCGGCGCGACCCTGAATCCGCCCTGCGCGTCCCGGCGTGCTCTGCTAACGCAGCGATAACTTTTAGTGCTTCCAACATAGTAGCGCAGTCAGTAATAGTGAGAATCTAATACAGGGGTCTCCAAACTACGGCCCGCGGGCCGAAACCGGTCCGCGAGGGCCGGCAAACCGGCCCGCGATAGCTGGCCGGACATCCCCGGTCTCCGGCCCGCCAAACATTTGAGGTGGTGCCTACACTGCCAACAGTTGAGTTTCGAGGCCTATCGCGACAAATACACCGCGACATTGTCGGAATTCTATCTTTACAAAGCGGAAGTTAGATACTCTTCAATATAGAGCCATTCGTACCTGTCTTGGAGCAATGCGATCGACGCCCACCAACGCCCTTTTAATAGAAGCAAGGGGGGATGCCCTTGAGCATTAGGCGCCAAATGTTATCGGATAAATTCTACATTCAAGGCATGGCCATTATGGACAGTTCCGTCTATCAAAGTAGAGACTGCATTTATCGACTGTGCATTGCATCCCACAGAAGGAATAAAGTGCCAGCAGTTTGTGCCAGCTTTGACACTTGGTCACCTGTCATACATTCTATACTGCGTTCAGCGCATCTACCTATTTTTGAATATGATCTTCAAACGCTCTGCTCCCAGATCCCAGTCCATTATTTAAGTACGACCTGGCTGGACAATACTAATGTCAATGTTGGCTTCAATCGTTTCGTTCAAGCACAATGGCCGGGTTTTCTCTGTGTATATTCCAAAATTCCGCAAGAAGCGTGTACAGGATGCGCTTTTTTCTGCCCTCAGATCCAGATCCGCAAAACCTTCAAACTGCCTACGAGCACTTCTATTTTTACGGCGGAGACAGTGGAAGTTTTGGAAGCACTTAAGTTTGTCTCTATCACTTACTTCCCCAAGATA
Source organism: Schistocerca cancellata (assembly GCF_023864275.1). NCBI lineage: Eukaryota > Metazoa > Arthropoda > Insecta > Orthoptera > Acrididae > Schistocerca > Schistocerca cancellata. Next base: position 100,852,945 of record NC_064628.1, on the reverse strand, counting down.
TTGATAGTATCTGACTCGCAAAGCGTTCTTAAAAACATTCAGTACAGTCGATGGAACAAAACAACCAACAGTTATATCTTGGATGTGATATCTGAATATATTCGCATCACACGCACGGGCCGCACGATCCATTTGTTGTGGGTACCTTCCCACTCTGGTATCCTCTATAATGATGAAGTTGATGCATTAGCCAAACAAGCGGCAACCTTAGGCACCGTCCTGGTTCTGCACCTTCCTTATACAGACTACTTACGTGACGTCAAGGATCACGCAAGACAACAATGGCAGGAAATGTGGAACGTTTCTCAACAGACAAAAGGCGGTTATTACGCAGTGCTACAACCTCGGATTTCTTCACAGCCGTGGTTTATGAGCACACACCTGGACCGATCACCATTTCTACCATCATAAGACTCCGCTTCAATCATGCCTCTTTCCCACAACATCTACATCGGATCAGCGTTTACAGTCCACCAGCATGTGAGTGTGATCCTGAGTCGGAAGCTGATGTCAACCACATCTTATTTATGTGCCCCAAATTTGACCGTGAACGGTTGGTCTTTCAGAAGACATTGCTGAGTATGGGCTACCATCTTCCTCAATCAGCTTCTTCTCTTTTGTGTACTAAAGACGTTCGTCTATATAAAGTGCTAGTTAACTTCATCGAGAGTACTGGTTACAATCTGTAGGTTTTAATGGTGTACGTAAATTATAAATATGTCTTGCTGATGAAGATATTTCAGAATTGGTGTGAATTGTAAGCCAAGACACTTTTAATTATTTTCCAATTCAATTCAATTTTTAAAACATTATGTACAAAACTGTACCAATTAAGCTTTTTATTCTTGTAAATATGCATTTCTGTATTTGTTTATTCAATTATGTGTACATTGTCACTGTGTGTTGCCGATGGCTAAATTGAGTACACACTCAAAGGCCAAATAAACAAAAAAAAAAGCGGAAGGTCATGGTTAAACTAGTGGCTATCTACAATAAACCGATAGACCATTCTCCGTCCGATAGTAAAACAAAAAAAAGGAACGGTTGACAGACTAGTTTGGCGAAAACATTTTAAGTAAAAAAATTGTTTGCATTTTATTCTAATCACGAGTCTTGTGCAAGTCTTTCAAATGGACGCCACTTCGGCGACTAGCCTTAGTAATCAGTCATTATGGAAGATGCTTCTTAAGCGAGCTTTCACTTTCTTTTGATTACGTTGTAAAATACACATAGCAAGAAGGAAATTTAAAGAAAATACAATACCTGGTGTACTTAATGATATTGCATATTTTAGTTGTAACTGATGCATGAAAATAACTGTAATTAATTTATATCTTAAAAACTTACAGTGTAACCAGAAAATAAAATTGTGCTATTTAATACTAATAAAACTAGAGTAGCTGCCTAAACAAAATGCAATGAATTTATTTTTAAGGTACTTTAATTACTAAATAAAATACTCACAATTACACTGTAGTTCCACTAAAAAATACAGTGAAAATATTCAAGTCGTGCTATACGTATTTCGATTTTCAGATTTTCCTTGTCTACTCGAGTTCAAACTTTGAATTGTCCCACACTTCGTCGTCTAACCTACTAGTACAGCGCATGAAAACACTAAAAAACTCGTGAGACACCCGCAACATAGACACAATCACGCAACAGAACTATCAAATATATGCTCTGGCTCTGTTACTCGCTACAAGACCACATAACTAAACTTATTGTTGTACCGCTTGAAATAACAATGCGTTGACATACTCTACCTCTGTTACGTAGTGTTGCTAACAATGATTTTGAGATTTCGTTAACTTTGCAGGACGCTTTCGTGAAGATGTGCAGTGACATACTTTTTTTCAGTGAAATTCGCCAGAATAAAAGACGCCAGAATTTCGGTCAGGTACGACCACCAATCAAAATTATGTAATTAAATAAAAATCTCAGTTTGTTTCAGTGCTAGCCATTCCCACAACATTAGATTTTTGCGATTTCACCTTTCCTTTAGCCTTACATTACGGTGATCATGGAGTGCTAGGGTGCTTCAATCCCACTAGGTAGATCTTGGCCCTTATGACACCGTGGAGGAGTTAATGTGGCCCGTGGACTAAAACGTTTGGAGACCCCTGCTATAATATATAAGAAAGTATCAGCCTCGATTGCGGCAGTGAGAACAACCTTTGCCTAGGTTTCGGCCCAAGTAATTCAGCCTTCTTCAGAGGCCCACCGCACGGCGTCCATGGAGACTAGGCGCTCGCCGCAGCTTAAGTCAAGTCTTGGTGATCACTTAGTACCTGTGTAGCGCATCTTTAAAATGTGACTACGCCTATTCAAGCTGTTTTAGTTCTATTTCTAGACCATGCCCTGCTAGACATATTATACAGGGTGGTACATTGATAGCGACCGGGCTAAATATCTCACGAAATAAGCATCAAACGAAAAAACTACAAAGAACGAAACTCGTCTAGCTTCAAGGGGGAAACCAGATGGCTCTATGGTTGGCCCGCTAGATGGCGCTGCCATAGGTCAAATGGATATCAACTGCGATTTTTTAAATACGAACCCCCATTTTTTTATTACGTATTCGTGTAGTACGTAAATAAATATGAATGTTTTACTTGGACCACTCTTTTCGCTTTGTGATAGATGGCGCTGTAATAGTCACAATAGTCACAGACATGGCACACAATTTTAGACGAACAGTTGGTAACAGGTAGGTTTTTTAAATTAAAATACAGAACGTAGGTACGTTTGAATATTTTATTTCGTTTGTTCCAATGTGATACATGTACCTTTGTGAACTTATCATTTCTGAGAACGCATGCTGTTAAAGCGTGATTAACTGTAAATACCACATTAATGCAATAAACGCTAAAAACGATGTCCGTCAACCTCAATGCATTTGGCAATACGTGTAACGACATTCAACAGTGAGTAGTTCGCCTTCCGTAATGTTCGCACATGCATTGACAATGCGCTGACGCATGTTGTCAGGCGTTGTCGGTTTATCACGATGGCAAATATCCTTCGACTTCCCCCACAGCAAAAAATCCAGGGACGTCAGATCCGCTGAACGGGCGGGCCACGTTATGGTGCTTCGACGACCAATCCACCTGTCATAAAATATGCTATTCAATACCGCTTCAACCGCACGTGAGCTATGTGCCGGACATCCGTCATGTTGGAAGTACATCGCCATTCTGTCATGCAGTGAAACATCTTGTAGTAACATCGGTAGAACATTACGTAGGAAATCAGCATACATTGCACCATTTAGATCGCCATCGATAAAATTGGGGACAATTATCCTTCCTCCCATAATGCCGAACCCTACATTAACCCGCCAAGGTCGCTGATGTTCCACTTGTCGCATCCATCGTGGATTTTTCCGTTTCCCAATAGTGCACATTATGAAACTTCCTGGCAGATTAAAACTGTGTGCCCGACCGAGACTCGAACTCGGGACCTTTGCCTTTCGCGGGCAAGTGCTCTACCAACTGAGCTACCGAAGCACATTATGCCGGTTTACGTTATCGCTGTTGGTGAATGACGCTTAGCCGCTACATAGAAAGCGTGCAAAAAATCTGTCATCGTCCCGTAATTTCTCTTGTGCCCAGTGGCAGAACTGTACACGACGTTCAAAGTGGTCGCCATGCAATACCTGGTGCACAGCAATATGGTACGGGTGCAATCGGTGTTGATGTATCATTTTCAACACCGACGTTTTTGAGATTCCCGATTCTTGTGCAATTTGTCTGCTACTGATGTGCGGATTAGCCGCGACAGCAGCTGAAACACCTACTTGGGCATCATCATTTGTTGCACGTCGTGGTTGATGTTTCACATGTAGCTGAACACTTCCTGGTTCCTTAAAAAAGATAACTATCCGGCGAACGGTTTGGATGATGTCGTCCAGGATACCGAGCAGCATACATAGCACACGCCCGTTGGGCATTTTGATCACAGTACCCATACATCAACACGATATCGACCTTTTCCGCAATTGGTAAACGGTCCATTTTAACACGAGTAATGTATCACGAGGCAAATACCGTCCGCACTGGCGGAATGTTACGTGATACCACGTACTTATACGTTTGTAACTATTACAGCGGCATCTGACACAAAGCGAAAAAAGTGGTCCAACTATTTCTTTACGTACTACACGAATACGTAATAAAAAATGGGGGTTCCTATTTATAAAAACGCAGTTGATATGTTTCACATATGACAGCGCCATCTAGCGGGCCAACCATAGCGTCATCTGGTTTCCCCCTTCAAGCTAGACGACTTTGGTTCCGTGTAGTTTTTTCGTTTGATGCTTATTTCTTGAGACATTTGGCCCGGACACTATCAATGGACAACCCTGTATAATCGGGTTTATCTTCTGAAGAAGGCTGAATTACTTGGGCTGATGCCTAGGTGGGGGATGGTTTCATTGCCGCAATCGAGGCTGGTAGTTTCTTATATATCAACGATAACTCTTTTGGAACGATACTCTCTCGAGTTAATGGTCTGTTTCGACGTGAAGAGAACTTGGGGTGACCATGCAGGTACTGCCGTGGTTAGCCTTTGTTATGCAAAACACGAGCTGCTCGAACAACTTACACAAATGCAGCTGGGTGACATTTCCGATAACTGCCGCCATTTCGACAGGTGAACACCCCCATCATTTTCAAAACACGAGTGCAGCGACACCTCCCTGCGTAAGAAAGTTTAAACTCTCGATAGGTGGGGCTACACATCCCCGTTTTCAAGAAGGGACATCGAACAGATGTGCAGAACTATAGACCTATATCTCTAACGTCAATCAGTAGTAGAATTTTGGAACACGTATTATGTTCGAGTATAATGACTTTTCTGGACACTAGAAATCTGCTCTGTAGGAATCAGCATGGGTTTCGATAAAGACGATCGTGCGAAACCCAGCTCGCGCTATTCGTCCACGAGACTCAGAGGGCCATAGACACGGGTTCCCAGCTAGATGCCGTGTTTCTTGACTTCCGCAAGGCGTTCGATACAGTTCCCCACAGTCGTTGAATGAACAAAGTAAGAGCATATGGACTATGAGAGCAATTGTGTGATTGGATTGAAGAGTTCCTAGATAACAGAACGCATCATGTCATTCTCAATGGAGAGAAGTCTTCCGAAGTAAGAGTGATTTCAGGTGTGCCGCAGGGGAGTGTCGTAGGATCGTTGCTATTCACAATATACATAAGTGACCTTGTGGATAACATCGGAAGTTCACTGAGGCTTTTTGCGGATGATGCTGTAGTATATCGAAAGATTGTAACAATGGAAAATTGTACTGAAATGCAGGAGGATCAGCAGCGAATTGACCCATAGTGCAGGGAATGGCAATTGAATCTCAATGTAGACGAGTGTAATGTGCTGCGAATATGTAGAAAGAAAGATTCTTTATCATTTAGCTACAGTATAGCAGGTCAGCAACTGGCAGCAGTTAATTCCATAAATTATCTGCGCGTATGCATTAGGAGTGATTTAAAATGGAATGATCATATAAAGTTGATCGTCGGTAAAGCAGATGCCAGACTGAGATTCATTGGAAGAATCCTAAAGAAATGCAATCCGAAAACAAAGGAAGTAGGTTACAGTATGCTTGTTCGCCCACTGCTTGAATACTGCTGAGCAGTGTGGGATCAGTACCAGATAGGGTTGATAGAAGAGATAGAGAAGATCCAACGGAGAGCACCGCGCTTCGTTACAGGATCATTTAGTAGTCGCGAAAGGGTTACGGAGATGATGGATAAACTCCAGTGGAAGACTCTGCAGGTGAGACGCTCAGTAGCTCTGTACGGGCTTTTGTTGAACTTTCAAGAACATACCTTCACCGAGGAGTCAAGCAATATATTGCTCCCTCCTACTTATATCTCGCGAAGAGACCATGAGGATAAAATCAGAGAGATTAGAGCCCACACAGCGACATACCGACAATCTTTCTTTCCACGAACAATACGAGATTGGAACAGAAGGGAGAACCGATAGAGGTACTCAAGGTACCCTCCGCCACACACCGTAAGGTAGCTTGCGGAGTATGGTTATAGATGTAGTAGGTGTAGATGAGTCATAATATGGCGTACACAGTAAAGCGCGTGCGGTTACCCCCTCCTCCCGACACACACACACACACACACACACACACACACACACACACATCGTAAACAACTAGCTCCATTACGCATCCAAAGATGACCGACGCCAGAGGTTATGGACAGAGCATAATAATAAGTCCAGTTTGCGCCCCTGGCGGATTCAGTAGGAAAGTCCTGGCACTATTACTATGTGCACACTGCGACATGCGACGAGCAAATAATGCTGTACTGTGAGGCTCTCGACACTTGACAAGTAGAGCTGTGTGTAAACAGTAGGCAAGAGTCGCAATTGTCAGTGAATGTTCATTTGCGAACTATTTGCATGACATGAGGCGGAAGTAGGATGTAGTCCTTTTTCGTGCGTCCTCTGTGGCGTCAGACCGTAGCTATGATGCACGAATAGGACCATTTGAAAGATGTTTGGCGAAAGCTTCTCCCTCGATGGCACCTGACCATAGCTGACATCACAATGGGGACTGGCTTTGGTGTGTGGTGCCCTCTGAGTGTATGACTTGAAACTAAAGTGAGACTCACTGACGATGGCACTGAGATGCTAAAATACGTCCCCACTCCTCTCTCTCTCTCTCCCCCCCCCCCTCCCCAACAAAAAAATGAGACTACCACATTCAATGTTCACCGAGCAGGATCATCGAAGATAGGCAGTATTGCAGGTTGGGGCAAGTGGAGAAACCTACATCAGGAGTGACTAAGTCTTAGCTGGCACAGCGAGTAGGCTTCTGTAGATTATCCGAAAAAAAGTATGCACTCTGTGTGCTGAGCAGGGACATGCACGCACATGAGGCGACCTTTAAGTCAGCAGGTAGTGACTTCAAACTGCTGATGTTTTATCGACGGCTTTGATCTTGTAGGAGGTGCAGTTCCGTACTCTCGACGATAATTTCGCACACATGTGCAGTTAATCGCACCTGTTGAAAACGATAACGAAAAAACGGCTTTTGTTGTTGTCTTATAGTGCTCCCGACTCGACGTACACAGGATAGTGAAAAGGCGAACTAGAGATCTGTACGGCAACCAGAAGATCCAGCAACGTGCAGCTGACGCCGTGGTAAACTTTTATTTCCGACGAGCAAGGTAAAATTCATTCAAAGTTTTTATCTTCATTCTAGTAGAGATATGGTTTGGTATAGTGAAATTGGATGAAGCGGGTTAAAACGTGCTGTCTTTATATCGATGCATCTCTAACCGAAGAAGGATGCGCAGAATCTTACGAGAATGTTATTACGAGACGTATGGAAATAAATGGGGCCCTTGAAATGCACAACAATTTCTTTGCCCGTCGAAAGATACCGTAACCTATCAGCCGACATGTCTGCGTTGGAGGTGTCAACGGACTAGATGGTGAGCAGTACTTGTAACCTACCTACACGTTGTTCAAGTTTGGATACATTCTGAAAAATGTGCGGAATAAATGTCCTCTTCTACATAAAGTTTTAGATCCATACAATGATTTATAACGCTATTTGTCTAAAGTTTTAAATGGAATAAAACTAATTCAGGGATAGGCACAAGTAACTTGTGCAACAAAAGAATAGCGGGTAAGAATCAGTATCTAAATGAATTCTGTAACCGTATTAAGTTGAAATCTCTATATATAAAAGGCAATATCTTGACTGAGTGACTATCTCATCTTTGCCCAGACCAAACAGCTAAGGACAGACACTTGAAATTTGGAGAATGTGTGGATCTTATATTGCAGCCATCGCTTGAGGAGATTTTTCGGAATTCCAACCCTAAGGGTAAGAGATAGGGGATGAAGGACTTTTATGGAAAAAATGTCGCTATTAAGACAGTTTTGAAGCTAGGCTTACGAAAACTGGTATTTGGTTTCTCAGTCCCAAATAAAGAGGTACATGTTTCAGAAATTTTTGAAAATTCGACCACTAAAGGGATAAAATAGCGGATGAAAGATTTTTTTGAAAATAAATAATTACTGAAGAACTAGTAAAGAATTTTTAAGGCTACACCCAAGACAATTGGATTTGACTTCGAGGTTAGAAAAAAAACCACATGTTTCAGTGCTTCTAAAAATTCAACCACTAAGGGAACGCCATAGGGAATTAAAATTTTTTTAATATGACGAAATATTTTCTTAAAAATTTTCAAGATAAATTTATGAAAGTTGGTAATTTAGTTCTCCGTTAGATGGGAAGAAATATTTATTAGGGGATAAAAGTTACTATGGAAATATCTCCACAAGAACGCAAAAAGCATAATTAACAAAAACTTTTGACTCCAAAACGCGATTCTGGTAGCTTGTCAGAAGTGCAGTCCATTCGGTCAGAAGTACAGTCAATTTCATGTTTCTACGGCCTTGATTAGCTTGAAAAGCTTAAGAGGGGTTGCAGATTGTGAACAACAGAAAAAAATCGATTAAATAAAAGCCAGAAAATCTCTGCAGGCCATACAGTCTAAGCGAGCGAAGCAGCGGGCACTAAGCTAGTAAGTTCACGAACCAATTTTAAGAATATGTGGGTAACACACCTTGTAAGCAAGTCACGTTCAATGAGCATGTAAGGCCCAATCTGTTAGTCTAGCTCTCCCAATTTAGAAGGCTGAAATCTAAAGACTCATATCAGTCACACCCGTGTGTCAGGCGATGTGCCAGCAGCTCCCGATGTTGACTTATCTTCTGACATGAAAAACACGCAGAGAAATAGCCGAAGCATACCCCTGATTGCAGTTTCTAGAAATGCATATACTGATTATAATAGTGACTCACCAAGACTCGTCTCCCTGGTGAAGGTAGAAAGTCGGTAAATTTAGGTGTCGTAATGCAGCGGAGGTCACGAAGTGCACGTGTGGCCGTGAAAACAGTACAATAGTTAAATATTGGCACAGGATTACGAATAAAATTCATAACTTTGATTCAAGTGATTATTCTTTCATCCAAGCCGCAGTCGTTGCTACCAAGGTATAGAATCGTCTGTGGATGAAGCATGTGGTGTAAAAGACCACCACAAAAGATAGAACTGAAGAACAAGATATCCATAGGCATTAGAAACTACCGGAAACCTTGTACTAGACGAGAGTGTGACGAATTCTACAGGCTTAGTTTTCGAATTGAATGATGGGAACCCAATTCCGCACCATGCTTCGAGAACTAACCACAACACCGGACAACGAACATTACGTTTGAACATTGATAAATCCACAACACCAGACAGCGAACACTACGTTTGACCGCACGTAAGTGCACGTTAAAGTCCTGCAAATTTTAGGTAACTCTAAGCTAGGTTGTGTAACGCGAGCTGCATTCTCCCCTAAGGTTCTGCACACACAATCTCAGAACGTACAGCTTAAAAGTACTTCAATGCAACGTTATAACATTTTTCAACCATCACAGCAGTGCGGCAGCGAGAAAAGAAGATTTAAAATGAACATAAACAGTTTCAACTGCAAGAAACATTTATTTTTGTGGTTACTGGTTTTCGTCAGTTACTGACCATCTTCAGGCCGCATACCATGTTGGTAGGCTGTGGAGGTGAACGGAGTAGGAATTGCGAACTCCACGAACGTCAAGTGATGTGAACGGAGCAGGCGTTACTAACGGCAGCTGCAGTTTACGTTTGTGGAGTTCGTAATGCCTGCTCCGTTCACCTCCCCGCCTACCAACATAGTACGAGATCTGAAGATGTTCAGTAACTGGTCGAAACCGGTAACCACAAAAATAAAGGTTTCTTGCTGTCGAGACTGTTTGTGTTCATTTTAAGGTACAGAGAAAAACCTGTGTTCTCCACGAGAAATGTTCTCAAAAACTGCTGAAAATAGCAGACTAGAGTCTACTCGCACAGTGGAGTTCGATCAGCCAGTTCGCACCGGAACAGGCGGTCGCACTCGCTTCCCATTGGCTATCTCAACTGGCCGCCGAAGTGAGATAATCCTTCTAAGTTGGTCAAAGACTGTGATACTTGCATAAATAGACTGCTCGGTACGGAAACATCTTTACACTGTATCTGCGATTTAGAGTATGCGGAAAAAGAACAGTTCCGAAAGTCGCCATTTAGACATGCAACTTCCACGCTTTTTTCGACTGAGCTAGCCAGGCGCGATTCACGACGCATCCTCACAGCTTTACTTCTGCCACTACCTCTCTCCTACTTCTCATACTTCGCAAAACATGGTCAGCACACTTCCTTCCTGGAAGAAAAGCTGTTTTCGATTTATGAGAAATGGTTTATCCACACTTTAGGGGAAGAAAGGACTGACTGCAGTGTTTGTTCCTCTAGTTTTACAAAGGAAATCATCTGAAGTTTGAAAAGTGGTTCAGGAGTAGTGGTAGAAGTGAAGGTCATCAGTTGTGCCTGGTTCTCTGAGTTGGTAAGAACAGCACTGCCCGAAATAGGCAAGAGGCCGACCGTAAGTCCCGGATCATTACACACTTCTGATCTGCCAGAAAGTACAGCGCAGAATGAGAGATTCATCCTAGAAATTACGATGGAGACCAAAATGTCAATAACAGTCTTCAGAATGGCAGGCTAACAGGGCTCTTAACAGTTGTACGTGGTATTCCGATATCTTCAGGATAGGACATCGTTTAAGAGACGTGGAACTTCTTTCAGGTTGGACCGTTACTGTAGCACCATTGTCGAGGAAAGGCTTCATTGTTTCTATGGCTATTTTTTCACCTTGCGCTATCAAAACAGAGACGTAGTTTGCCTAAACATGCAGAAGTTTTCCTGTCTTCCAGAATGAGGGGTCTTTGCCACGACGTGTTAAGGTACGGTTTTCCGTGGTTCAAATGGTTCAAATGGCTCTGAGCATTATGGGACTCAACATCTGAGGTCATAAGTCCCCTAGAACTTAGTACTACTTAAACCTAACTAACCTAAGGACATCACACACACCCATGCCCGAGGCAGGATTCGAACCTGCGACCGTAGCAGTCCCGCGGTTCCGGACTGCAGCGCCAGAACCGCTAGACCACCGCGGCCGGCACGGTTTTCCGTGTTACCGTGATTTGTGGCAATCGCGAGCACATACGTTCTCCATTTTTGTTATCGTAGCTGTTGCAAGAGGACCTTTATAAATGAGAAGTGATCTTCTTCTGGTCAGGGTAGCGACTGTACGTATTTATACTCGGAGCACAGGCTTCGGGCGGGAGTTACTTCCGCAGTTGAGTTCGCAGTGATCTCTCTTGTGATGTCTCTTTTAAGAAAGATTGCATTCTAGAAGTCATTATTGCATAAAATCGTCACGAAAGATAATTATCGGGTAAAATAGGCAGTTCCACAAGTGGGCAGAAACTGTTATTAGCGGATACAGAACGGCTTCGCAAAATATGGGTACGTCTACTTCCCTCATTTCAATCTATTGCAGAAATCTACGTACTTCACACTAGTTAAATACAAAAAAAAATAGAACGCAACATGCGGCAGGTTAGTGAAAACAGCTGCAGGTCTGCTTAATTCTACTCCAATTACTTAATTCGGATAAGACAAGTAACTTACCATTGAATGTAAGCGATATGAAATTTCTAGCGAATAAGGTTTTTTTTTTTATGACGCATAAGGAGGAATCAAGAACAATCGGAAACCGCAAGTACGGTTAAGTACCAACTTCAAACGATAGTTGAGAGACCTGAAGTTTAAGAATTCTATGAAAAGATTAAATTATCTTCTCCCGTTTTCACCAACTTCCTAGTGTTTCTGCACATATGTGATAAAGAAAATTAATTACAAATTAATTACGATATTTGTAAAAAGCAAAGCCAATATACCGGCAGAAAGGCGTCACACTTTCGTCTTACATGCCGCATTTTCATCTCAAGGGAATATGACGAAATTCGATACCTTCAGTGTGCACCAATATTCACTTTTTTACTGTCCCATTTAACTGCCGAGTACTTCCAGACTGACTACAGCAGTGACGTGGATCGTGAGCTCGTATCTGGCGTTGGGTAGTTTCGCTAGAGGTCGGTGTGGATGCTTGAACATTACTCTCCCGAACTCCTGAACATCTAAGCTAATGATGTGGGCTTTCAACAGTTAGCACCATACAGAAGGCAAAATCCGTTGTGGAAAAGAGACCATCACAAGAATACTCATGTGCCATTTCGTCCAGTTACAGAAAAACGCCTCTCTGTATTATCCTCTTAACATTGGAAATGTTTTAGAATAATTTGGTGCCACTACGATACATTGTGCTCATTTTGGTGAACAGCTCAAAAACCTGGTTGAATGTCTGGTATTATTATTCAAATCATGTTAGATACATTTAATGAATAGCAGCTCGAATATATTGAATTTTGAAATCCGATGAGATGTTTATAAACATACATGTAAAGGCCACGGAAACCGTTCTGAATGGGATATGATTATCGCATCGTGCGTTAGAGCATCAGTGGTACAAACCAACAATTAACAGAGGAAAGAATTTTTGTTTCGTAATTTTCTAATTGTACGGAATCTGGATCGTAGACACAGGCCAAATTTCGATTTATCGACTGTGCTCTTGCGACGGCGCGGTTCCTTCCGTCCCTTTGCGACGAAGCTGCACCTACCTGTGAACATGGTCTCAGCAGATCATCAGTAAGGAAGCCGAGACAAACCTGACCTATTTCGACGTGAACCAGGCTGCAATTGAAGTCACTAAGCTACGTTTCGGGAGAAAGTTTTCACACGAAATGAAAGGTTGGAAATTTTGTCCTCAATTAATATATTCTGAAACTTAGGTGAACAAGTATCACTGCCAAGCCCGTGCTAGTCTTAACACATCACTCACCATCCCTTTCACTCACGTTAGCAAGTTTATGGTGTTGCATTTCCCGAAAACGTAATAGTTACAAAAAATACGGATTGTTTTTGATTGAGAATGCTCGCCAAATATTAAGTTTATCGGTACCTAATGCAGTCACAGTTTTTAGCCACCGATCTGCTCAATACGCCACGCGGAATATAAGTCTTTTCTCATCACAAACATTCCGAAATTCCTACACGCCCATCGGAATAATTATGCCGTCACTTTACACTTTTGGTGTATGAAACACTGCTAAATCCGGCAACTTATCGTTTGCATCGGAACTACTACTACACACGTCCGAACTGTTTCATGGTCAGGCTCCGACTCCTCTCTAGAATAATCAGTCTTCTCTACCAGCAGAGAAAGGCGCGCGAAGAATACTGTTTTACCATTGGTCAGTTTACTCAACAGCCAATAGCAAAACAACATTCTCTAGCGTCAGTCCGCGCTTTTCATCAATAACCAATCTCAAAATAATAAACCTAACGATTGCACTTTTTACCGACGTAATTATCTAATATGTTGGAGTTTTGTTTATGCTTACTATTGTTATTTATACCTGAATTAACTTTCCCTTTACCATAAACTTACTTTACAAATCTATTCTACAAAAATCCCCTTTGTCCATATCCACACTTCTTCGAAATGTTCCCACCCTAAATCCCACTACATAACTCGTTAAACAACTATCTTCATATTAACCTTAAACCACACTCACGCATCATTCATACTGCTAAAACACATGTATAATATATTACATACACAAAAAACATAACACTTTAAGAAAATACTAGAACATTTTATGAAAAACAATCTGTTACTTTAGTGCACTCTAGTGGGCACAATCGAAACTAAAATCACAGTCCCCCTATCCAATATTGTCCTCTATCGGCTGATACATAAACTACGTGCGCGTCCAGTCTCGCGTCACCATCTGTCACTATCCAGCTCTGAGACACATCTCCCACTTAACCGCCTCCAAGGCAGGATCGGTATACGGCGCTACGCCTCACTCTGCCTGCCCTAGATTTAACTGCCGGAATGACACGAGAGAGTCAGTTTAAATAAAAAATTCGTGATCAAGTAATGTAAAAAAAAATTATATTTATCTAAAGAGTTCAACATCATCTGCAAAGGTGAAAAAACTTCAACATTTGCACTTTCAATATACATTATTTTGACATATGAAGGTCTACATCTACATCGATACTCTGCAAATCACACTTACATGCCTGGGAGAGGGTTAATCGAACCGCCTTCCCAATAATTCTCTATTATTCCAATCTGGAACAGCGTGCGGGAGAAGCGAACACCAATATCTTTCCGCACGACTTCTGATTTGTCTTATTTTATTATAATGATCGTTTCTCCCTACGTAGGTCGGCGTCAACAAAATATTTTCGCATTCGGAGGAGAAAGCTGCTGAAAGAAATTTCGTGAAAAGATTCCGCCGCAACGAAAAACGCCTTGGTTTTAGCGGTGTCCACCCCAAATCCTGTTATCATGTCAGTGACACTCTCTCCACCATTTCTCGGTCATGTAAGATGTGCTGCTATTCTTTTAACTTCCCCGATGTAGTCCTTCAGTCCTATCTGGTAAGGATCCCACACCGCGCAGCAGTACTCCAAAAGAAGACGGACAAGCGTAGTGTAGGCAGTCTCTTAAGCAGACCTGTTGCATCCCCTAAGTGTTCTGCGAATAAAACGGAGTTTTTGGTTCGCGCTGCCCACAAAATTTTCTGTGTGTTCTTTCCGATTTATGTCGTTCGTAATTGTAATTCCTAGGTATTTAGTTGAATTTACAGCCCGTAGGTTTGATTGATGTATCTTGTAACCGATGTTTAACAACGGATTCCTTTTGACTCTCATGTGGATGACCTCACACTTTTCATTACTTAGCATCAATTGCCAGTTCTCGCACCATACACATATGCCGGGTGATCAAAAAGTCAGTATAAATTTGAAACCTGAATAAATCACGGAATAATGTAGATAGAGAGGTACAAATTGACACACATGCTTGGAATGACATGGGGTTTTATTAGAACCAAAAAAATACAAAAGTTCACAAAATGTTCGACAGATGGCGCTTCATCTGATCAGAACAGCAATAATTAGCAAAGCAAAGTAAGACAAAGCAAAGATGATGATATTTACAGGAAATGCTCAATATGTCCACCATCATTCCTCAGCAATAGATGTAGTCGGGGAATAATGTTGTGAACAGCACTGTAAAGCATGTCCGGAGTTATGGTGAGGCATTGGCGTCGGGTGTTGTCTTTCAGCATCACTAGAGATGTCGGTTGATCACGATACACTTGCGACTTCAGGTAACCCTAAAGCCAATAAACGCACGGACTGAGGTCTGGGGACCGGAGAGGCCAAGCATGACGAAAGTGGCGGCTGAGCACACGATCATCACCAAACGACGCGCATCTGTCGGACATTTTGTGAAGTTTGTTTTTTGTTTTTGTTCTAATAAAACCCCATGTCATTCCAAGCATGTGTGTCAATTTTTACCTCTCTATCTACTTTATTCCGTGTTTTATTAAGTTTTCAAATTTATACTGACTTTTTGATCACCCGGTATTTTTCTAAATCGTTTCGCCGTTTGTTTTGATCTTCTGATGTCTTTACTAGACGATAAACGATAGCATCACCTGCAAACAAGCTGATTAACTGAATCTTTCGTAGCGCCTAAAAACGGCAATATAATCACAGAAAATTCCATTACATTACCGAAACGTGTCAACAAAGACAGGGAAATAAAATGTCACGACTGGAGACGTCGCATAACTGAGGAAAATATTCCTAACGTACATACGATTAGGTCAGTGACAGCTCTCGATGACATATGTTAGTAATGTAAACAACAGTGGAATGGTAACTGAGCCTCGCCCTTGCAGAACAGAGTACCGAGTGTTAATCTGCGTCGCCTCCCTCGTTGTACAGAAGTGATCCCCGGCAGAGGCGTGCGTCCGGAAAGCTTGCTGCTGCTGGGCGGAGCGGCCCTCGGTAATTCCCTCAGGGGTGATTAAGGCGCGTTCAGCGCGGCTCCAATATTATTCGTAAAGCGATTTCGGCTCTCGGCTGTAAGCTGCGGAAATGATCAATTAACGGATCAGCTGGCGGTGGAGGACTGGCGGTTAATTGAAGTGGAGCGTGGCGGAACGCTAAGCGGCCGTTATTTAGCGGCCTGGGTAGACGGTGTTCGGAGTTGTGAGTCAGTGAGTGAGTGCGGTCCCGTGCTCGCGTCGCTCTTAATGGCGCGCCACTTTGCCCACCACGGCCGCCGCTCTGTTTACGTCCTGCTGATGCCCTCACTGCGGCCTCCAGGCGAGAACAAGAGGTCGGCTGACGTGATCCCACCAACGCCAGAGAGAACGTTCTCTCTCTCACTCTCACTCTCTTTCTCTCTCTCTCTTTCCCTCTCTCTCTCACACTCACTCTCACTCTCTCTCTCACTCTCTCACACTCTCACACTCTCTCACTCTCTCACTCTCTCTCTTACTCTCTCTCTCTCTTACTCTCTCTCTCTCTCTCTCTCTCTCTCTCTCTCTCTCTCTCTCTCTCTCTCTCTCTCTCTCTTTCTCACACCCTCTCTGTTTCTCTCTCTTTCTCTCTCTCTCTCATTCTCTCTCTCTCTCATTCTCTCTCTCTCTCTTTCTCTCTCTCTTTCTCTCTCTCTTTCTCTCTCTCTTTCTCTCTCTCTTTCTCTCTCTCACTCTCTCGGTCGCTCGGCTCCAGACTGTAGCGCCTAGAACCGCACGGCCACTCCGGCCGGCAAAGTCCGTGCAAAAATAAAAACTACATACATGTTTGGGGTAAACCTTTTTTATTTTTCGACATAGTCTCCTTTCAGGCTTACACACCTTGTCCAACGCTGTTCTAATTTGTTGATCCCTTCTGAATAATAGAAATTGTCCAAGTCTGCAAAATAGCTATTAGTTGCTGCAATCACCCACTCGTTTGAATAAAGTCTTTGTCCCACCAGCCATTTCTTCAAACTGGGGAACGAACAGTAGTCCGAGGGAGCAAAGTCTGAAGAATACAGGGGATGTGAAACCACTTGTGCCCATATGGCCACACCGAAAATTTTGAAACCTCTTATAAACTCTTGTAATCGAAGGTGCAGGGTCACAGTAATGTTTATTAAGCATCTCTTTAGTCTCCTGAGGCGCTGTGTCTTTCATAAAGTTATGTTTGATCACTACACGAAATTCTTTTTCGTCCATTTTTCGACAATCACTCGACTTCCTTGATTCACACGAATGCCAAACACAAAGAAATAGACCAATATGGCTGAAACTTGTTGCGCATTCTTTCCAAAGATGCTACTAACTACACATGACCTCGATACGCGCCGGTGGTGCCATCTCTCAGACTTTGCACGCACTTGTCAAACGCCTCTCGTAATATGTATAAAATAAAAACAGTAGTCTGTTAACACTAGAAACCATTTACTTCTACGACTTCATACATCACTGTTTTTGAAACTAGATCAAATTTACTAAATCGTTGCTTCCTGCATGGCCTTCATTAAAACACATGACAAATAATTCATTTTTACTTACAGTTTACGAAGTTTATTTTTATCTGCAGGAAAGAAAATGTACTCCAAAGGTTGGCTCAAAAACGAAAAATTTTAGTTTGAATCAACATTATTTTTGAATATTTTTATGTCAAATAGAGCCATTTTTTGCTATGTTTGTGTGAGAGATGGCTAATTCTCAGGCTAACGTAGGTGTAAGAGTGAAATTATATGTTCTACGAAGACAATTCGAACACGCAGGCTGTATCTACAGTTCTTAGCAATACTCGAACATCATATTTTTTGGTTGCTCAGGCACTATACTACTCATGCTCATAAATTAAGGATAGTGCTGATACATGGTGAAACAACGCTCTGGTGGGCGGTTTGCGGGTGTAAATCACCTCGGGGTATGACCATGCGGTGCATTTGACCTGCGGTCGTCCCACGGTGGCACTGGCAGCAGTCCTCATACGCAAATGTGTGTTGGTGCATGTCAGAGTACGGTGCAGCGAGTAAGTGTGCGGTCGTTTTCAGACATGATAATGGTGACTGTGTGTTAAAAATGGCTCAAAGAAGCACATATTGATGACGTTATGAGGGGTAGAATAATACGGCGACTGGAGGCTTGTCAAACACAACAGGTCGTAGCACGGGCCCTCCGTGTGCCACAAAGTGTGATCTCAATATTATGGCAACGATACCAGCAGTCAGGAAACGTGTCCAGGCACTACAGTATGGGACGCCCACAGTGTACAACACCACAAGAAGACCGATATCTCACCATCAGTGCCCGCAGACTGCCACGGAGTACTGCAGGTACCCCTGCTCGGGACCTTACTGCAGCCACTGGAACAGTTGTCTCCATATACATCGTCTACAGATGACTGAACAGAAATGGTTTATTCGCCCGGAGACCTGCAAGGTGCATTCCACTGACCCCTAGTCACAGAAGAGCCCCTAAAGCCTAGTGTCAAGAACACAGTACATGGTCATTGGAGCAGTGGTCCCAAGTTATGTTCACTGACGAGTCCAAGTATAGTCTGAACAGTTATCCTCGCCGGGTTTTAATCTGGCGTTAACTAGCAACCAGATACCAACCCCTTAATGTCCTTGAACGGGGCCTGTATGGAGGTCGTGGTTTGATGGTGTGGGGTGAGATTATGATTGGTGCACGTACACCCCTGCATGTCATTGACAGAGGAACTGAAACAGTCATTTTGGACCAGTATGTCCGCCTTTTCAGGGGTGCAGTGGGTCCCACCTTCCTCCTGATGGATGATATCGCACGGCCCCACCGAGCTGCCATCGTGGGGGAGTACCTTGAAACAGAAGATATCAGGCGAATGGAGTGGCCTGCCTGTTCTCCAGACCTAAACCCCATCGAGCACGTCTGGGATGCTCTCGGTCGACGTATCGCTGCACGTCTTGAAACCCCTACGACACTTCAGGAGCTCTGACAGGCACTGGTGGAATAATAGGAGGCTATACCCCAGCAGCGGCTCGACCACCTGATCCAAAGTATGTCAACCCGTTGAGCGGCATGTGTACGTGGGCATGGTGATCATATCCCATATTGATGTCGGGGTACATGCGCTAGAAACAGTGGCGTTTTGTAGCACGTGTGTTTCGGGACGGTTTGCTCGAGTTATCACCAATACCGTGGACTTTGTAATGTTCGCCTGGTCGTAGATATAGCTAATTGCTATAATCGCACTATTTCACTCCCATTTACGGAGCTTGTTAGCACTTGATGTTAGGTTGGCGCCATTAAAATGCATTGTGTTGTAGTAATCGCTGCTACTTGCTGGATCGCTGCTGTCTCTCGATGCTGATGCTGGCTCTACATCAGGTTGTCTAGGGTTAAAAACATGAGGTCCCGTGTTTTTTATATGCTTTTGATGATAAAGAACGAGCGAAACCAACAAATATGTGAACTTCAAATATTTATTACTCTGGTGGCCATCTTAATTCCACTGTCCACCAAAGACCATGACACAACACAAAGTAGTATTTCCGTTACATGTTATTTGCATTGTTTATCCACCTCAAACAATAACATACAAACACATTTTACCAAAGTGACATTCCGACTGCCTGTCGACCGTTCTTGCTGCTTGTATTTATAACATTGTCAAAGAACTACTGAAAAGAGATATAGTTTACATAAGTCACATGTACATCTG
Source organism: Schistocerca cancellata (assembly GCF_023864275.1). Lineage (NCBI taxonomy): Eukaryota > Metazoa > Arthropoda > Insecta > Orthoptera > Acrididae > Schistocerca > Schistocerca cancellata. Next base: position 100,833,360 of record NC_064628.1, on the reverse strand, counting down.
TTATCATAATTTGTGCAGAAAAGTTATTAATTTGCATCGAGTGACATAATTTAACATGTTATTAAAATGACAGACAGATTTGTTGACTTGACAGAATAATTCTTTGTTACAAAAAGGCCGTTTTTTAGAAGTTTGTCAATTGACTTCTCTAATTTGCATAAGTAAGTAAATAACATGAATTATTAAGAATTACATTGGTTTTCGTCTAAAATAGGATTGATTTCGTGCATACTGAGTGAAAACGCTCCTAGTGAACAAATAGGTTTCACTGGGTGGTTTTTATTTAAGGAGATCCAAAATACCTAAGTTGTCCACTATTTTTCGTACTTCATATTAATTATTTTAGATGAACTCAGTGTTTTTACATAATGACATTGGCTGTATCAGTGATCAAGTGATATAAACTTTTGTGTGGGTCAGATATTCAGTATAATTTAATGGGTTGACTGTTTATGCAGACATGTTACGCAATCATTGTTAACATACACAATAACTTTTCTATAATCATAAATACTCATTAAACTGGTTGAATTTTGGCGGGTATCGCATACTTCGGTACAGTAAAGCCTTTAATATGTTCCGTTACAACTTACAGATCGTGTGTTCCCTATGTGCCTATGCTATTAGCGCCAGTTTTGTGTAGTGCCACGTTGTGTGGCTCCACACTCTGCAATTATCCTTAATTTATGAGCGTGAGTATAGATTATGTTACAAAATGGCAGGGAATATAAGGATTCAGAGTCTCAGGATGGTAACATTACATAAAATGTTTTCGGGCTTACACCCTCGTCAAGTGCTTAAAATGCAACGAGCCTGGCCATTGTCAGGTGGAATGACTGCTGATGGGTTGCTGGTATGCCGTTACATAAACTAGCTGCCGGCTGTGACGTCACTGGTGCTCACGACTTGGCCGTATGTGGGCGTGCGTTTCCTCCACGTTCGATGCTCCCGTCGAAACTTGCGATCGCTGGATTCAGCCCCGGGCTGAGCTGCAGGCCGCCGTCCCTATTGAGTGTGTTTGCGGTGATTTTTATTTCGGTAGCTGTTGTAATTACACTGTCCCAGAAGCGGTTAGTGCGGGCCGCAACAGAAGTGTCGTCAAATTAGATCCGATGGCTGTTTCTAGAGCAGGCCTGTTCGCTCGTGCGAGATTGGCTCCCGCTCACTCCTGGGCAGCGAGCAACCTGCCGGCTCATGGCGCGAAATGGAGGGGGAAGGGTAAGAGGAGAGGAAGGGAGTAGGAATCGGAAGAAGGTAGCTCAACACGAGAAACTACTGTCAAAGAGCCAATTGTGTGGCACCTACTACTACTTCTACGGAGATGTATCGCTTCGCGATAGCTAATTAATACCTTTTATGACAAATTTATTTTGTGATACTGTTCCATTGATGAGGAATGACAATCTTCTTCTTCTTCTTGCGTTACGGCCTCTATAGGGCCACGGATAGCCCCTTCGTGGACTACATTTCCCTCTTCTTCTCCCAAAACCTCTTCATTCTTTCTCTTCTTCTCTCCCGCTGTTCTTCAGAGATCTTCAGTGTCCTTTACTCCTGTCGGCTCCACTGGTGACACTCTAATCTTTTCATGTATTCTTCTCTGTCGTTTATCTCCGGAATATTGGTCGGTGTATATCTGTTCCTCTAATTTTCCTTTCCTTCGACCTTGATCCCCAATTTCAACCAGTCCTTCCGAAGTTCAACAACTCCACCTGGTTCCTGTCTTTCCCCTAGTCCTCACTGTTGTTTCCCAAACTCTCTTCGTCATTCTGTTCATACTCATTCTAACTACATGTCCAGAAAATCTTGCCCTTTTGAGTCTGGTTTCCCCGGATATTGTTCTCATGTTCCGGTACAATTCTTCCCTAGGTCTTTGCATCCACCTCTCTCCACCTCGTTTGGGACCCAGTACCTTTCTCAGTATTTTTTTCTCTTCTTTCTCTAGTTCAAATGGCTCTGAGCACTATGGGACTCAACATCTTAGGTCATAAGTCCCCTAGAACTTAGAACTACTTAAACCTAACTAACCTAAGGACATCACACACACCCATGCCCGAGGCAGGATTCGAACCTGCGACCGTAGCAGTCCCGCGGTTCCGGACTGCAGCGCCGGAACCGCTAGACCACCGCGGCCGGCTCTCTTTCTCTAGTTGTTCTGCCCGATTTCTTCCTAGTGTCATCGTCTCAGCAGCATATAATACTGCATTCCTCATCGCTGCCTTGGAATGGCTTATCTTTGCCTTTGTGGATATATTCTTTTTATTGTATATCTCTCCGTCATGCAGAAGGCTTACCTCATCTTCTTTATCCTCTGTTATTCCCTCCTTGCTCCTGTTCCTTCCTGTTATAAATTCACCGAGGTATTTAAATTTGTCCACCATTTGCACAGTGTCTTCCGGTGTTTCCCAGTCTGCAGTGGTATTTAATGTCTTTGTCTTGTTATAGGCGATCCTCAGTCCCACCTTTCTGGCTACCTTACTTAAGTTGTCGAGTCGTGTCTTTGCGACTTCTTCCGTCTCTGACAATGAAATAAAACTTACATTTCTGTTGGTGGCGAAGAACACGGGGCAGCTAAGTATGAAACATGACATTTCTTTCGACTAATGCAGCCTTATGATGAATGTCACTTGGGACGAAGTTTCAATTGACATCAACTTGTATTTCGTGATTATTTCTTTCGTACTTCAAACACAGAAACACTCATTGTGGATGAATACTACTTATTAGTTTTTTTTTTTCCTAAAGCACCAATGTTTGGTACCAATTTCTGAGCACTGCTATCTCGAATATAAGAATTTAACTGTTGTTTCTACGTGAGCGTCTTTGGGCAGATTTCTCCTTCTTCACTGCACAAAAAAGTGGCTAGCACATAGATCTAGAACCAAAAACTGAAATAACTGCAGCTGCAAACTTGTGATTTCGTGAAAAGTTATGTGTATATTTAAATGGTCTCTGTTCTCCTGGACATGTCCTATAGAGCAGACACCTCTCGTGGTGAAGCGGCTGGTGCATACATTTGTGGGGAAATAGAGAGTAGGGAAAGAAACGGAAGAGATCGGTGAGAATTCACGACTTCCAGCCGCACAGGGCATTGTTGTTGCGCAATGGCGAAAGTTGAAAATTTGTGCCAGATCGGACGGAACCCAAACCCTGATTTACTGCTTCCACATGAGCAGATGGATTAACCGTTTCGGCCACCCGGACACATAACTGACCGACTATAATTTCAAACTTATTGCACAGTGCAATGTAGCGTTCCTCGTCCATTAACCCCCTACTCGGAAGTTATTGTTTCCTGTAGGAGCTGGGACGGTGTTAATGCATCCGCCCTGAAACGAACGTCAAGGAGCTGTCGCGTTCTTACAGAAATAACTGTATTTGAGTGGTGTCTGTCCCGTTAGATACGTGAACGCTCGTTCTCGTATAGCCGCCTCCTGAACAGTGTGACCGTACGAATCCCTGTTACTAGATGAATATTTCTAGTACGCAAGGATTGCTTTGTGGAGAGCGAGCGCGCGACATGGGGCGCCATTCTCAGAAGCGCGTGGCGCGCCCGCGCAAGATTTGCAACGGTCGGTGGGATGTCTCCACGTGGCCCGCAGCTTGGGGCATTGTTTGGTTTTTCGCGCATTACGCGAAGACTATGTAACTTACGGTGAAGAGCAATGCTGCAGTGGATTGTGGTGAGCAATATGCAACTACTGAAAGATCGACCTTTATTTCAAGTCACGAGACGCATAAGTTACAGTAACCTCAAAATCGGTTAATATCACCAATACTGAAAGATTAATAAAAAAAGTAAATACCAACTTACAGGGATGAGCGAGCCCTCATTAAATGCGTTTCGTCATAGCGGATCGAGTGCCGTAGTCATATGTTAAGATCCATAAATAATTAAGCCCGTAAAGAGCAATAAACAAAGTTTGACGGAAAAATGTTTATAAAATTCAATAGAAAATTCGTGACGTAAAGAACGGCACTATATAATATTTTGGGTTGCATCACACGTATTTTAAACTAGTTAAGTTATACTATACACTTAATTTGCAATAGCTTTCATTGTTTGCAAATTATTATTAACATTTATCGCCCATAATTAATTAATTATTATAGATATGAAGATTTTGAGCAGCGGAATGTGTAGATAGCTATACATTACGTGTAAAAACGGTGCTATATGCAGTTCTATGTTAAAACTTTGCAGCACAGATGTCAACAAACAAATTTGCGCTAAGTGGCGAAATTTTGCAAAAACTAAAACTTGATTTACGGGCGATAGAATAATCCTAGAAATCAGTGTAACATAGTAAATAAGATCTACTTTTTAGCGCGGTTGCGATGGTGTACTTATTTCTGTCGAGGGATGTATGTATCAAAATTTATAACCTTAGCTGGTCAGACTGTTACTTGCATGACGAGTGGGTTGATGTCCGAGTCTATATAAGCGAGCGACCATCAGTCGTTTTGGAGTGTGGGTGGCGAGCAAGCCCCACTTGTGGGTGGCTCGTGTGGTCGTTTGCGAATTCTTTTTCGCGCCCATTTATTTCGACAAAGAGTATTGTTTAAGAGTGCAAGTGTGCAAGCATATATTTGGTGAACTGGAAGTGCTACGATTATTTGTGTGAGTGCGATTTACGAGGTATACATCGTCGTAAGTGGACACGTGGCGAACTGTGATTTCGCGCCGAAACTGTTAGAACAAAGAGGACAGTGAGACTTGTGGTTCTGTTCGAATTGATTGAGTAACTTTCGATTATAGCAGCCTACATTACTGCTATTGGGGGCTCGGAGTCAAATTATTATTAAAGTAAAACTGGAAACCGTCTCACCAATGCTACTTTCATTGTGTGAAAGAAAAGGACAACGCCAATAAATAGTGATTGAACTGCGTCGTGAAAAACTGATTTTAATATAATAATCGCCTAATTCTTGTTCCCTAGCATAAACTGTACTTATGTCTGAGTGAATAATTAATTCAAAAACTATAACAAATGCGCGGGTGTGGAAGTGTACTAATCCACCGAGAGTGGAAATCACCCCCTGAGACTCACGTGAGAGCCAAAATTTGCAATAACATTTTTTAACCAACATTTGTATATGCACATTCGTGTGAAAACGCTGCAACCGCACTACTTCTTCATTACATTTACCGCCCCGCCGCAACAGGTATGTTCTAGGACATCCTGAACTAAAATGGATTTCTCGGGGTACTGTAGTCGATGAAACCTTTTACGCCCCTTCGTGCGTTGTTCTACAAAGCGCACTGTCTGTCCGATGTAAGACCGGCCACACTCGCAAGTTACCATGTAGATCCTAGGTGTTCAGAGACCTGCGGCATCTTTAATTGGTCTCAATAATTGCTGGATTTTTGGGGGCCTGAAGATCGATTTTCTGTTACCTTCCCAGCAGGAGGCTTATCGCGCCTGATACAGAGCTACAGCAAGGCAGAAAACAAGTTTTTTTTTCCTGCTCCTCTCGATGGTCTTATATGATCCTTGCTTGACAACACTTTATTTATTTGGCGAACGTTGCAGCCGTCGTTTCTAAAGACGTTGCTTAGGCGGCTCAGCTCATGGGGCAGGTTATCGGCGTTTTATATCGTTCCTTGCACGATGTGCCAATCAATGCAACACGGCGCATTTGTATGCTGGGTGATGATGGCCGACAGGGAGCAAGTAGGTAACGGTCTGAGTGGGTTATGTGCGGGCTCTGTGACCAAGGCATCTATTTCGTTTTCGGCGGACGAGGACGTCGAAGAAGGGCAATGTATAGTCTTTTTCTTCGTTGATAGTGAACTGTACGAGGTGCATTCAAGTTCTAAGGCCTCGGATTTTTTTTCTCCGGATTGGAAAGAGATAGAAACATGCGCATTGTTTTAAAATGAGGCTGCGTTCATTGTCAATACGTCCCAGAGATGCCAGCACCGTACGGCAGATGGAATTTTACCGCCAGCGGCGAGAATGACAACTGTTTTAAATACTTAAAATGGCGACGTTTTCCTTACTTGAACAGCGTGCAATCATTCGTTTTCTGAATTTGCGTGGTGTGAAACCAATTGAAATTCATCGACAGTTGAAGGAGACATGTGGTGATGGAGTTATGGATGTGTCCAAAGTGCGTTCGTGGGTGTGACAGTTTAATGAAGGCAGAACATCGTGTGACAACAAACCGAAACAAGCTCGGGCTCGCACAAGCCGGTCTGACGATATGATCGAGAAAGTGGAGAGAATTATTTTGGCGGATCGCCGAATGACTGTTGAACAGATCGCCTCCAGAGTTGGCATTTCTGTAGGTTCTGTGCGCACAATCCTGCATGACGACCTGGAAATGCGAAAAGTGTCCTCCAGGTGGGTGCCACGAATGCTGACGGACGACGACCACATGGCTGCCCGTGTGGCATGTTGCCGAGCAATGTTGACGCGCAACGACAGCATGAATGGGACTTTCTTTTCGTCAGTTGTGACAATGGATGAGACGTGGATGCCATTTTTCAATCCAGAAACAAAGCGCCAGTCAGCTCAATGGAAGCACACAGATTCACCGCCACCAAAAAAATTTCGGGTAACCGCCAGTGCTGAAGAAATGATGGTGTCCATGTTCTGGGACAGCGAGGGCTTAATCCTTACCCATTGCGTTCCAAAGGGCACTACGGTAACAGGTGCATCCTACGAAAAAGTTTTGAAGAACAAATTCCTTCCTGCACTGCAACAAAAACGTCCGGGAAGGGCTGCGCGTGTGCTGTTTCACCGAGACAACGCACCCGCACATCGAGCTAACGTTACGCAACAGTTTCTTCGTGATAACGACTTTGAAGTGATTCCTCATGCTCCCTACTCACCTGACCTGGCTCCTAGTGACTTTTGGCTTTTTCCAACAATGAAAGACACTCTCCGTGGCCGCACATTCACCAGCCGTGCTGCTATTGCCTCAGCGATTTTCCAGTGGTCAAAACAGACTCCTAAAGAAGCCTTCGCCGCTGCCATGGAATCATGGCGTCAGCGGCGTGAAAAATGTGTACGTCTGTAGGGCGATTACGTCGAGAAGTAACGCCAGTTTCATCGATTTCGGGTGAGTAGTTAATTAGAAAAAAAAATCGGAGGCCTTAGAACTTGAATGCACCTCGTATTTCAGTGTTAATGCTATTAAGATGTTACAAAAACTCGTTACGTTTTTCAAATCCGTAGGGCGAAATGACGAACGTTTCGTCAACGTATCTGAAGAAACAACTGGGCTTTCATGGGGTGGTTTCTAAAGCAATGTTCTCGAAAATCTCCATAAAGCAGTTTGCTACAGCTGGAGCTAACGGGCTTCCTGTAGCAACGCCGTCCATATGTTCATAATACTGGCCGTTGAGACAGAAAAAAAGACGTAAGAATTTAGTCGATTTTATCAGCCGAATTAACCGGCTTCGACAAAGTGAGATTACGATCAGTTTTGATGTTGTGGTGCTGTTTACGAATGCGTCTATCAAAGAATCTTTAGTCCTAGTACCCCAGTTCTTTGGAAATGACGTGGTCGAGCTATTTAGGCGTGCTCTTACATCACCTTGTTTCCTATACAACGGCCAATATTACGATCAGATGGACGACGTTGCGATGGGAAACCCGTCTGAATGTATGTAAGCGAAAATAGCATATCGATATACAGGGCTATTACAAATGATTGAAGCGATTTCATAAATTCACTGTAGCTCCATTCATTGACATATGGTCACGACACACTACAGATACGTAGAAAAACTCATAAAGTTTTGTTCGGCTGAGGCCGCACTTAAGGTTTCTGCCGCCAGAGCGCTCGAGAGCACAGTGAGACAAAATGGCGACAGGAGCCGAGAAAGCGTATGTCGTGCTCGAAATGCACTCACATCAGTCAGTCGTAACAGTGCAACGACACTTCAGGACGAAGTTCAACAAAGATCCAACATTCGGAGATGGTATGCGCCGTTTAAAGCTTCTGGATGCCTCTGTAAGGGGAAATCAACGGGTCGGCCTGCAGTGAGCGAAGAAACGGTTGAACGCGTGCGGGCAAGTTTCACGCGTAGCCCGCGGAAGTCGACGAATAAAGCAAGCAGGGAGCTAAACGTACCACAGCCGACGGTTTGGAAAATCTTACGGAAAAGGCTAAAGCAGAAATCTTACCGTTTACAATTGCTACAAGCCCTGACACCCGGTGACAAAGTCAAACGCTTTGAATTTTCGGCGCGGTTGCAACAGCTCATGGAAGAGGATGCGTTCAGTGCGAAACTTGTTTTCAGTGATGAAGCAACATTTTTTCTTAATGGTGAAGGGAACAGACACGATGTGCGAATCTGGGCGGTAGAGAATCCTCACGCATTCGTGCAGCAAATTCGCAATTCACCAAAAGTTAACGTGTTTTGTGCACTCTCACGGTTTAAAGTTTACGGCCCCTTTTTCTTCTGCGAAAAAAACGTTACAGGACACGTGTATCTGGACATGCTGGAAAATTGGCTCATGCCACAACTGGAGACTGACAGCGCCGACTTCATCTTTCAACAGGATGGTGCTCCACCGCACTTCCATCATGATGTTCGGCGTTTCTTAAACAGGAGATTGGAAAACCGATGGATCGGTCGTGGTGGAGATCATGATCAGCAATTCATGTCATGGCCTCCACGCCCTCCCGACTTAACCCCATGCGATTTCTTTCTGTGGGATTATGTGAAAGATTCAGTGTTTAAACCTCCTCTACCAAGAAACGTGCCAGAACTGCGAGCTCGCATCAACGATGGTTTCGAATTCATTGATGTGGGACATGCTGCGCCGAGTGTGGGAGGAAATTGATTATCGGCTTGATGTCTGCCGAATCGCTAAAGGGGCACATATCGAACATTTGTGAATGCCTAAAAAAACTTTGAGTTTTTGTATGTGTGTGCAAAGCATTGTGAAAATATCTCAAATAATAAAGTTATTGTAAAGCTGTGAAATCGCTTCAATCATTTGTAATAACCCTGTATTTACTCCAGCTAGACATGGTTTGGTTGGCCTCTGTTAGCTACCTTGCCATGCACATACGGAGTGACTTTACGATGTGTATGGAAATTGAAATAACGTACTGATAACGTCGAAAGGAATGTAAAAGTTAAACACAGTTTTCACGGCAAGCAGTTTTCAGGCAGATTTTTAGTCTGCAGTCTTAGCTGGTTGCGCAATCGTCGCAGCCAGATCTCGTAGGTTATTCAATAGGCTCGTAAAACTTGGGAAGTCGATTTCTCGACAATGCTCGAGGCGGCCTTGTGCTAGAGCTGCATTCGTTAGTGTGACTGAGTACTGCAGTCTGTCGAAAGAAGCGAAAAATCGCTGACGGGACGGTTACATGCTTCCCCTGTTATTGGAGAAGGATGGGCATGACAGTAATGAACCTCACTGACATTGTAATAAGTACATTTTTCAAAATGTAACTTTACTCTCAGTTGGTTGTAACGCTGTTATTTACGCTTTTGTTAAGACGTTGCCTGCCGTCCATGTAAACCTACTCTTTTCTTAGAATGGCAATCTTTTTTGTGGATCTTTCAGTACTTTTTATGAAGATGACTAAGACAACATTGAACTGTGATCTTAACGTTTCATGAAAGCCTTAAACCTCTTCTACTGGATTACACATTTACACCTTCTTTTAATAATTTTGATGTTTTGATGTTTTTAATGAACGTTGGGTTATGGAAAAAATTTAAGTTTCTTGAATTCAAAATAATTTGTTTAAAACCATTGTCATCCAAATAACCTACTACTGTTTCAGTAATTGAAAACTAACATGCCAAAACCTTAATTATTATACATTTTGTACAATTTGTTTCTTGCGATACACTCTGAAATGTGATTATTTCGCGCTCACTTTACTGTTTGGAGCTGTAACAAATTGTTTCATAGTTCGAAAATAAGAGAAAAACGTCTGAAAATAATATAAATAATTGTTTCAATAATCGTTTCATGAAATGAAAATGAGAAAACTTCACTTCAGATTTGACCCAGTTATTCTCACACGTCATCAGGATCATATGATATGAGTCAACGATATCGTCGTTCTTACTGTCAACAAAATCTTCCTCCAATTTACGCAAAATTTCCATAAGAGAAAGTGAAGCCACGTCTTTCGTGACTGTATGTACTGTAAGAACAACTGCCGCCTTCCAGTAACGTTATCCCCTACAACGAACGTAATCTGGAGGCTGGTTTAAAAACTACTTTGTGCGATCTTGCAACTCATTTAAAAAGTATATGTTATTCACTACACGATGAAGACTGATTAAGTCCAGCAGCCCGGAGTGGCCGCGTAGTTTGAGGCGCCATGTCACGGACTGCGCGCCCCTCCCGCTGTGTGTGTGTGTGTGTGTGTGCGCGCGCGCGCGCGCGCGCGCGTGTGTGTGTGTGTGTGTGTGTGTGTGTGTGTGTGTGTGTTGTTTTTAGCATAAGTTAGTTTAAGTAGTGTGTAAGTCTAGGGACCGATGATCTCAGCAATTTGGTCCCACAGGAATTCACATACATTTCAAAAAAATGACTCTGTGCACTATGGGACTTAACTTCTGAGGTCATCCGTCCCCTAGAACTTAGAACTACTTAAACCTAACTATCCTAACGACATCACACACATCTATGCCCGAGGCAGCATTCGAACCTGCGACCGTAGCGTTCGCGCGGTTCCAGACTGTAGAGCCTAGAACCGCTCGGCCACCCCGGCCGGCACATACATTTCAACATTTGATTGAGCCCTTCAGTAAAAGCGATTTCATATTTAAAAGCGGGAAAAGCCGCACCCCGACAAATAAAGGCATATTGAGTTTACCGAAATTTTCGCGTCCCGTCAAATGGCGGCTTTAGCAGTCCAAGTGAAACGTTCGCTACGCGACCATAAGACTTGAAGTACACGATGAAAGGCAACCATAAAAATTTACAACTAGATAAATTACAATTGTTTTCATTATTAGCAGGCATCTCTCACCTTTCTGAACATTTCTAAGAAACCGCCTGCAATACAAACACTGAATGAATGTATTCCTTTTTCTTTCTGTTCTGCAATACTTTTCAGTATTAAACAGTATAGGTAACTAGATATACCCTATGGTAGCTATACATCTAATTTTACGCAATGATTCAGCGTGATGCAACTGACAACACCTTGAAAAACCATGCATGAGATTTGCATGTTGTCTCGCTCGCTTCCATGAAGGTATTAGACATCAGAAAAAATAAACAGGACCTTCTCAATAGGAAATTATATATTATATATTTCAGTGGGATACGTTTTCGGTAGAGCCTGCAATTTTAGAATTATTTGGGAAAAATGTACGTAAGTCACCTTCAAACGAGTTTTTCTTGAATAACTGGAAAACAGTGAGTGACAGCGAAAAAGTATTCCAGAACAAAATTTAAGTACATTAAGTACATTAAATTTCCATGGAGAAGAAATAAAAACTTTGAGGTTCGCCGATGACATTGTAATTCTTTCAGAGACAGCAAAGGACTTGGAAGAGCAGTTGAACGGACTGGACAGTGTCTTGAAAGGAGGGTATAACATGAACACCAACAAAAGCAAAACTAGGATCATGGAATGTAGTCGAATTAAGTCGGGTGATGCTGAGGGAATTGGATTAGGAAATGAGACACTTAAAGTAGTAAAGGAGTTTTGCTATTTGGGGAGCAAAATAACTGATGATGGTCGAAGTAGAGAGGATATAAAATGTAGACTGGCAATTGCAAGGAAAGCGTTTCTGAAGAAGCGAAATTTGTTAACATCGAGTATATATTTAAGTGTCAGGAAGTCTTTTCTGAATGTATTTGTATGGAGTGTAGCCATGTATGGAAGTGAAACATGGACGCTAAATAGTTTAGAGAATAGAAGCTTACGAAATGTGGTGCTACAGAAGAATGCTGACGATTTGATGGTTAGATCACATAACTAATGAGGAGGTATTGAATAGAATTGGGGAGAAGAGAAATTTGTGGCACAACTTGACTAGAAGAAGGGATCAGTTGGTAGGACATATTCTGAGGCATCAAGGGATCACAAATTTAGCATTGGAGGGCAGTGAGGAGGGTAAAAATGGCAGAGGGAGACCAAGAGATGAATACACTAAACAGATTCAGAGGGATGTAGGTTGCAGTAGGTACTGGGAGCTGGAGCAGCTTGCACAGGATATAGTAGCCTGGAGAGCTGCATGAAACCAGTCTCTGAAATGAAGACCACAAGAAACAACAATTGTATATTATATATTTCACTGGGAAACGTTTTCGAGAGAGCCTACTGTTTTCGAATTATTCGAGAAAAAGTACGAAAGTCACCTTCAGGCGAGTTTTTCTTGAATAACTCGACAACAGTGAGTGACAGCAAAAATGTATGCCAGAGCAAAATTTAGGCACATTAAATTTCCTACAAAAAAGGTGCTCCTCATTTTTTTCTGCCGGTCTAACAGTTCGCACGTAGCGAGCGAGAGAATATGAAAATCTCGCTCATGTGTTTTTAAGGCGTTGCGGGTTGCATAAAACCAGTAGCTACGGGCAGCTGAATCGCACTGTATGTATAGATTCCGAGCGTGAGTTGAGGGGTGTGATATACCGACTGGCGCAAATCTGTTTACTGTTTTAGAAATCTATAAGAATTGTGTTGACGATTGATCTCTGCAGCCAAAGAAAGGGAACCACAAGTTCGGCGGAACGGACGCTGGAGTGCGAGAGCATTAATGTGTATTGCTTTGCAGAGGGACGGCGCGCCGCGGCCGGGCCTCTAGCTACCTGCTGCGCTGAGCGCGGCTGAGTGTGACTGTTGTGGATGTTGAGCAACTGGCGCCGGCCGGCTGTGCTGTTGCAGCTGCCCCTGCCCGCTGTGGCGCGGCGTGCACGTGGTGCGGCTGGAGAGCCGCTGCGTGCAGCCGTGGCCCTGGTCCCCGTCGCTGCACTGCCTGTGGCGCCGAGTCACCGTCCTCAAGATTCTCGGCCGGTGTGTAGGCGCGCGCCCTCTCTGGCTAACCGTGCGGAAGGTGCTCCGGGACCCGACAAAAGTCGCCGGTCTTCCTGATCGATCCAGTAGGCAGCTTCAGGCGTCCTTCAGATCATTCCCATTAGATACATGATGGGGATTGACTCCACCAGCAGGCATGGCGAACGAAAGGGGGGTGTAGCAGTGTGGACAGCTTGGTACAGCTAGGGTAGAATACTACACAACTGGCAGAAGTAAAGCTATGACGACGGGGCGTGAGTCGTGCTTGGGTAGCTCAGTTGGCAGACCACTTGCCCTCGAAAGGCAAAGGTCCAGAGTTACAGTCTCGGCCCGGCGCACAGTTTTAATCTGCCAGTAAGAGTTAAGAAAGAAACAAAGCCAAACAGATAATTGCAGCATCCAAGAAGAAATCGTGGGAAGACTTTGGAAACAGGTTTGAGACTATGGGTCAAGCTGCTGGAAAACCATTATGGAGTGTAATTAGCAGTCTTCGAAAGGGAGGTAAGAAGAAAATGACAAGTATTTTGGACAGGTCAGGAAAACTGCTGGTGAATCCTGTGGATGCCTTGGGCAGATGGAGGGAATATTTTGAAGAGTTGCTCAATGTAGGTGAAAATGCAATCAGTAATGTTTCAGATTTCGAGGTAGAATGGGATAGGAATGATGATGGAAATAGGATCACATTTGAGGAAGTGGAAAAAATGGTCAATAGATTGCAGTGCAATAAAGCGGCTGGGGTGGATGAAATTAAGTCGGAACTCATCAAATACAGTGGAATGTCAGGTCTTAAATGGCTACATAGGATAACTGAAATGTCCTGGGTGTCGGGACAGGTTCCATCAGACTGGACAAAAGCAGTAATCACACCAATCTTTAAACATGGAAACAGAAAAGATTGTAACAACTACAGAGGTATCTCTTTAATCTGCGTTGTGGGTAAAATCTTCTCAGGTATTGTTGAAAGGAAAGTGCGAGTATTAGTTGAGGACCAATTGGATGAAAATCAGTGTGGGTTTAGGCCTATTAGAGGTTGTCAGGACCAGATCTTTAGCTTGCGGCAAATAATGGAGAAGTGTTATGAGTGGAACAGGGAATTGTATCTATGCTTTATAGATCTAGAAAAGGCGTATGACCGGGTTCCTAGGAGGAAGTTATTGTCTGTCCTACAATATTATGGAATAGGAGGCAAACTTTTGCAAGCAATTAAAGGTCTTTACATGGATACTCAGGCAGCAGTTAGAGTTGACGGTAAATTGAGTTCATGGTTCAGAGTAGTTTCAGGGGTAAGACAAGGCTGCAAGCTGTCTCCACTGCCGGCCGCGGTGGTCTAGCGGTTCTGGCGCTGCAGTCCGGAACCGCGGGACTTCTGCGGTCGCAGGTTCGAATCCTGCCTCGGGCATGGGTGTGTGTGGTGTCCTTAGGTTAGTTAGGTTTAAGTAGTTCTAAGTTCTCGGGGACTTATGACCTAAGATGTTGAGTCCCATAGTGCTCAGAGCCATTTGAACCATTTTTTTGTCTCCACTGTTTTTCATATTATTTATGGATCATATGTTGAAAACAATAGACTGGCTGGGTGAGATTAAGATGTGTGAACACAAAATAAGCAGTCTTGCATATGTGGATGACTTAGTTGTGATGGCAGATTCGATTGAAAGTTTGCAAAGTAATATTTCAGAGCTAGATCAGAAATGTAAGGACTATGGTATGAAGATTAGCATCTCCAAAACGAAAGTAATGTCAGTAGGAAAGAAATATAAACGGATTGAGTGCCAAATAGGAGGAACAAAGTTAGAACAGGTGGACGGTTTCAAGTACTTAGGATGCATATTCTCACAGGATGGCAACATAGTGAAAGAACTGGAAGCGAGGTGTAGCAAAGCTAATGCAGTGAGCGCTCAGCTACGATCTACTCTCTTCTGCAAGAAGGAAGTCAGTACCAAGACCAAGTTATCTGTGCACCGTTCAATCTTTCGACCAACTTTGTTGTATGGGAGCGAAAGCTGGGTGGATTCAGGTTACCTTATCAACAAGGTTGAGGTTACGGATATGAAAGTAGCTAGGATGATTGCAGGTACTAGTAGATGGGAACAATGGCAGGAGGGTGTCCACAATGAGGAAATCAAACAAAAACTGGGAATGAACTCTATAGATGTAGCAGTCAGGGCGAACAGGCTTTGATGGTGGGGTCATGTTACACGCATGGGAGAAGCAAGGTTACCCAAGAGACTCATGGATTCAGCAGTAGAGGGTAGGAGGAGTCGGGGCTGACCGAGGAGAAGGTACCTGGATTCGGTTAAGAATGATGTTGAAGTAATAGGTTTAACAACAGAAGAGGCACCAATGTTAGCACTGAATAGGGGATCATGGAGGAACTGTATAAGGGGGGCTATGCTCCAGACTGAACGCTGAAAGGCATAATCAGTCTTAAATGATGATGATGATGATGATGAGTAAGAGTTACTAAACAACACTATCTCCTATCGAATGAGGACAGAAACCTGCAGCGTAGAACCTTAGCCGACCTCCCACTGCAGAGCGTCGGTCTATAACGGAAACATACGTCCTTTTCGCTCCAGCCCAACCTCGCAATAGCTATAATTTGAATCAGCAAGCATGGGTAACGAACACTGTTAAATGACCTTTTGCAGGAGAAGGGGAGAAGGGACAGGTTAACACGTTTGTGAAACCAGTCACCAATAACCAAATGAAAACATGTGGTTCCAGAGACCTTTCCAAGTCTGAAACATCTATCATGTACAGAGTGTTACAAAAAGGTACGGCCAAACTTTCAGGAAACATTCCTCACACACAAATAAATAAAAGATGTTATGTGGACATGTGTCCGGAAACGCTTAATTTCCATGTTAGAGCTCATTTTAGTTTCGTTCTTCCACCTACGCTCAATGGAGCACGTAATCATGATTTCATACGTGATACTCTACCTGTGCTGCTAAAACATGTGCCTTTACAAGTACGACACAACATGTGGTTCGTGCACGATGGAGCTCCTGAACATTTCAGTCGAACTGTTCGTACGCTTCTCAACAACAGATTCGGTGACTGATGGATTGGTAGAGGCGGACCAATTCCGTGGCCTCCACGCTTTCCTGACCTCAACCCTCTTGACTTCAATTTACGGGGGCATTTGAAAGCTCTTGTCTACGCAACCCCGGTACCAAATGTAGAGACTCTTCGTGCTCGTATTGTGGACGGCTGTGATACAATACCCCATTCTCCAGGGCTGCATCAGCGCAACACGGATTCCATGCGACGGAGGGTGGATGCATGTATCCTCGCTAACGGAGGACATTTTGAACATTTCCTGTAGCAAAGTGTTTGAAGTCACACTGGTACGTTCTGTTGCTGTGTGTTGCCATTCCATGATTAATGTGATTTGAAGAGAAGTAATAAAATGAGCTCTAACATGGGAAAGTAAGCGTTTCCGGACACATGTCCACATAACATACACTCCTGGAAATTGAAATAAGAACACCGTGAATTCATTGTCCCAGGAAGGGGAAACTTTATTGACACATTCCTGGGGTCAGATACATCACATGATCACACTGACAGAACCACAGGCACATAGACACAGGCAACAGAGCATGCACAATGTCGGCACTAGTACAGTGTATATCCACCTTTCGCAGCAATGCAGGCTGCTATTCTCCCATGGAGACGATCGTAGAGATGCTGGATGTAGTCCTGTGGAACGGCTTGCCATTCCATTTCCACCTGGCGCCTCAGTTGGACCAGCGTTCGTGCTGGACGTGCAGACCGCGTGAGACGACGCTTCATCCACTCCCAAACATGCTCAATGGGGGACAGATCCGGAGATCTTGCTGGCCAGGGTAGTTGACTTACACCTTCTAGAGCACGTTGGCTGGCACGGGATACATGCGGACGTGCATTGTCCTGTTGGAACAGCAAGTTCCCTTGCCGGTCTAGGAATGGTAGAATGATGGGTTCGATGACGGTTTGGATGTACCGTGCACTATTCAGTGTCCCCTCGACGATCACCAGTGGTGTACGGCCGGTGTAGGAGATCGCTCCCCACACCATGATGCCGGGTGTTGGCCCTGTGTGCCTCGGTCGTATGCAGTTCTGATTGTGGCGCTCACCTGCACGGCGCCAAACACGCATACGACCATCATTGGCACCAAGGCAGAAGCGACTCTCATCGCTGAAGACGACACGTCTCCATTCGTCCCTCCATTCACGCCTGTCGCGACACCACTGGAGGCGGGCTGCACGATGTTGGGGCGTGAGCGGAAGACGGCCTAACGGTGTGCGGGACCGTAGCCCAGCTTCATGGAGACGGTTGCGAATGGTCCTCGCCAACACCCCAGGAGCAACAGTGTCCCTAATTTGCCGGGAAGTGGCGGTGCGGTCCCCTACGGCACTGCGTAGGATCCTACGGTCTTGGCGTGCATCCGTGCGTCGCTGCGGTCCGGTCCCAGGTCGACGGGCACGTGCACCTTCCGCCGACCACTGGCGACAACATCGATGTACTGTGGAGACCTCACGCCCCACGTATTGAGCAATTCGGCGGTACGTCCACCCGGCCTCCCGCATGCCTACTATACGCCCTCGCTCAAAGTCCGTCAACTGCACATACGGTTCACGTCCACGCTGTCGCGGCATGCTACCAGTGTTAAAGACTGCGATGGAGCTGCGTATGCCACGGCAAACTGGCTGACACTGACGGCGGCGGTGCACAAATGCTGCGCAGCTAGCGCCATTCGACGGCCAACACCGCGGTTCCTGGTGTGTCCGCTGTGCCGTGCGTGTGATCATTGCTTGTACAGCCCTCTCGCAGTGTCCGGATGAAGTATGGTGGGTCTGACACACCGGTGTCAATGTGTTCTTTTTTCCATTTCCAGGAGTGTATTTTCTTTCTTTGTATGTGAGGAATGTTTCCTGAAAGTTTGGCCGTACCTTTTTGTAACACCCTGTATATATGCACGCTGAAGGGACGAATGAAGCCGGCCGGGGTGACCGAGCCGTTCTAGACGCTACAGACCGGAACCGCGCGATCGCTACGGTCGGAGGTTCGAATCCTGCCTCGGGAATCGATGTGTGTGATGTCGTTAGGTTAGTTAGGTTTAAGTAGTTCTAAGTTCTAGGAGACTGATGACCTCAGAAGTTAAGTCCCATAGTGCTCAGAGCCATTTGGACGAATGAAAATGTGTACAAAGGTTGTTGGGTTGTTGTTTCGGGTTCGGGGAAGACACCAGACAGCGAGGTCATCGGTCTCATCGGATTAGGGAAGGACAGGGAAGGTAGTCGGCCGTGCCCTTTCAAAGGAACCATCCCGGCATTTGCGTGGAGCGATTTAGGGAAATCACGGAAATCCTACATCAGGATGGCCGGACGCGTGATTGAACCGTCGTCCTCCCGAATGCGAGTCCAGTGTGCTAGCCACCGCGCTACCTCGTTCGGTGTGTACAAACGCCAGGATTCGAACCCAGGTCCTGCTCATAAGGCAGATGCGCTAACCACTACGCCACCCTGGCAAAGTGGCTTTGCAAACCCTGAGAAGCCTCCGTCCTCCGTCCTCAGTCCAAATTCCCATTCACGCCTGAGCCTGCTTGGTGTTGTTGTTGCGGTCTTCAGTCCTGAGACTCGTTTGATGCAGCTCTCCTCGCTACTCTATCCTGTGCAAGCTTCTTCGTCTCCCACTACTTACTTCAACCTACGTCCTTCTGAATCTGCTCAGTGCATTCATCTCTTGGTCTCCCTCTACGATTTTTACCCTCCACGCTGCCCTCCAGTACTAAATTGGTGATACCTTGATGTCTCACAACATGTCCTACCAACCGATCCCTTCTTCTTGTCAAGTTGTGCCACAAATTCAATTCTATTCAGTACCTCCTCATTACTTATGTGATCCACCCATCTGATCTTCAGCATTCTTCTATAGCACCACATGTCGATAGCTTCTATTCCCTTCTTGTCTAAACTATTTATCGTCCATGTTTCACTTCCATACATGGCTACACACCATACAAATACTCTAAGAAACAACTTCCTGACGTTTAAATCTATACTCGATGTAAACAAATCTCTCTTCTTCAGAAACTCTTTCCTTGCCATTGCCAGTCTACGTTTTATATCCTCTCTACTTCGACCATCATCAGTTGTTTTGCACCCCAAATAGCAAAACTCACATAGTACCTTAAATGTCTCATTTCCTAATCTAATTCCCTCAGCATCACCCGATTTAATTCGACTAATTTCCCTTATCCTCGTTTTGCTTTTGTTGATGTTCATCTTATATCCTCCTTTCAAGACCCTGTCCATTCCGTTCAGCTGCTCTTTCAGGTCCTTTGCTGTCTCTGTCAGAATTACAATGTCATCGGCGAACCTCAAAGCTTTTATTTCTTCTCCATAGATTTTAATACCTACTCCGAATTTTTCTTTTGTTTGCTTTACTGCTTGCTCGGTCTACAGATTGAATAACATCGGGGAGAGGCTACACCCCTGTCTCACTCTTTCCAACCACTGCTTCCCTTTCATGTCCCTCGACTCTTGTAACTGCCATCTGGTTTCTTTATAAATTGTAAATAGCCTTTCGCTCCCTGCATTTTACCCCTGCCCCGTTCAGAATTTGAAAGAGAATATTCCAGTCAACATTGTCAAAAGCTTTCTGTAAGTCTACAAAGTGTGGAAACGTAGGTTTGCCTTTCCTTAATCTATTTTCTAAGGTAAGCCGTAGGGTCAGTATTGCCTAACGTGTTCCAAAATTTCTACGGAATCCAAAGTGATCTTGGTATTCCATCTAAACTCAATCCAGCAATAGTTAACGTGTCGTTGGAACGAGCATTAGAAAACGAAATTATTGCAACAGGGAAAAAAAGAAAAAGTGAATCCAAGGAGACATCGTGCTAAAATCGTCTAACACTGCATCTAGCGTCGATAATGGCCTCTGTTCGTAGAGAAAGAGTGCCCATAAGTTTCTTCAGATATGCCGTATACAACTGATTCCATCAGTAGTGATACAACACCGTACAGGTACTAAACTGGGGAGAGAGTTGTTAATTTGTACATTTCTTCCGCTGTTACAAATAGTTCCACACATTATCTGTCGGATTAAGATCAGCTGATTTAGCGGCCACTCGAAGCGCGACAGGGTTAACGTGGCACTGGACTTAGCATTACAAAACAAAATTAGTGCAATCGGAGGGAGAAAAGAAAGAGATACCCCAAAGAGTAAAGAGCGTATGTCCAGCCCTGTGGAGTCAGTTGTTGCCAGCTTGGAACGCGGGACTGTCCATAGACTACAACACTCAGTGACTTGGAATGCTGAAATAAAAATCCCTGTTCACGTTTATGGTAACTTGAATGAGTAGGCTCCAAATAAAGTCACACCCAGAGCATTGCAGAAAATACCTCCGGATTGAGCTACACGCGGTAGTTTAAACTCTTTAAGTTCTTCGACGTCTTGCGTCACCTGAAAATAGACAAAATCGTTACTTGTTGGACCACAACACGTGCTTCCTCTCAGATACGGTCCAGTTCGAGCTTTTTGAGCATTGAAGACGTGCATCTTTATGTGCCGCTGTGAGCAACGACCTCATGTGAGGACACGAGTCTCCACTGCATGCACTCTGAAGTGTTCCCTCGGAAACTGGTTGAGATGGACGTCCCTGACAATGCGTGACCGTCATCTCCCGTTTCTGTTTGTTGCAATCTTTTTCACGGCCTCTGTTCTTCGCCATGTCACATGGTTGACACTGGTACATGACTGCTTGTAAACACGCTCAACAGTATGTGTTCGTCCGCCAACAAATTCTCTTCGTGGTCATGGGCACTCCCAAAGACGACAGCCATTTTCTGCCAATGTCTCACGCCTCCACGTTCACCCACCGAACTGCGTTGATTCTGTACAAGCAACTGTGATGTGCTTGTCAGTGAACTACGTCAGCGGTGAATGGTCACGTGGTCGCCTAGCACCGGATCTGCAACTTCTACAGCGCTGCAAATCGACGAAGTTGCTTTTGAGACTGTCAGTGTTTTGTCTGGCGAGCAAAGTGTTTTCGGACCAAGAGCAGAATATCCCGAAAAGATTATAGAATATGAGGTATGTAATATTTACTAACAGATGAAGAGATTAGCACAGTATAAGAAAGATGGAAAAGATTGACAACTTAAATCCTGGAAGTTCAGCGAATTAGGGTCAGCGGTCTCTAAAACATCGTCTTCGACGTCATGTCCGCCCCGATAGCTGAGGGGTCAGCGTGACGGATTGCCGTCCTACGGGCCCGGATTCGATTCCCGGCTGGGCCGGGGATTTTCTCCCCCCAGGGACTGTGTGTTGTGCTGTCTTCATCATATCATTCCCCTTCGGCGTCGAATGTAATAAGACCTGCACCAAGGCGGCCGGACCTGCCCCGTAAGGGGCCTCCCGGCCAATGACGCCAAACGCTCATTTCCATTTTGTTCGACGTCATCATCATCACCACCCATTTACATCAATTTTCGGATAAAGGCAATTACCATGGACTTTGCCAAGCGTTAACGTCTTTAAATATAGGCATTAAAGTCGCTTGTGCATGTGTGCTGCACACTTTCCACTATGCCGTCTTCGCTCTCTCTCTCTCTCGCTCTCTCTCTCTCTCTCTCTCTCTCTCTCTCTCTCTCTCTCTCTCTCTGTTCCCTGGAATAAAATAGAGAACTTTCTCGGTCCACCCATTATTTGTTCGTCTCGCTACAAATTCTGCCCACATCCATTTCGATTTCATTACTCTTTTTATGTATCACAGTACAATCTACTCCCATTCCTATTCTCTTATTTTGTATTTCCTAGAAGTTTCCAACATTAATCTCTCCGTAGATCAGTAAGCAGCCCTCGGGTTTCTAACGCGAAAACCATTTAAAAACTATGTCGTACGGCGTTAAGAGGAAAACTGGCAATTCACACCGACTAAAGATTCTGCTAACGTGCACTTGAATATTATTATTGCAAACAATATTTAGCTTACCAAAAACACTGCAGGACAAACCTATTCTTCCGTTTAATTATTTTGTTGTCTCTTCACCCGTAGTCTTCAACTATCTTGCGTACAAAAACTCTTAATATGATTGAATGATATATCCTGACCTTTAATTTGCGCTATCTTCTTTTCGAAGTTTTCATTGAACATTATTCCACTAGCATTACAATTGGCCACTTTTAAAATTGCAGTGCTGCTTTCTGCCATAAGTTGTTTACGTTTACACGTATCAAAAAAATGGTTCAAATGGCTCTTAGCACTATCGGACTTAACATCTGAGGTCATCAGTCCCCTAGAACTTAGAACTACTTAAGCCTAACTAACCTAAGGACATCACACACATCCATGCCCGAGGCAGGATTCGAACCTGCGACCGTAGCGGTCGTGCGGTTCCAGACTGTAGCGCCTTTAACCGCTCGGCCACTCTGGCCGGCTACACGTATCATCGAGAAACGTTTTTCAGATATCTTCGATTAACATGTGATACTTCCTTCTATTCAAGTTGAGTGATTTCAAAACTTCGTCTGGAATTGTTGAGAATAGTTTTCTTTACATCTATTCTCCTAACGTGACCCTTTTCAATTCTGATTCAAGCCATATCATTGACGTAGGTATTCTTCGGTATATTCTACGTACGTTGATTTGAGGTTTCCTAAGTAATCCCAT
The DNA here is from genome assembly GCF_023864275.1 of Schistocerca cancellata. Taxonomy (NCBI): domain Eukaryota; kingdom Metazoa; phylum Arthropoda; class Insecta; order Orthoptera; family Acrididae; genus Schistocerca; species Schistocerca cancellata. The sequence continues at coordinate 100,810,750 of NC_064628.1, read as the reverse complement.
TTAATATTATTTTATTACTTTGCGTTCAAAATAAAAAATAGAAAAACTTATGCCTTGGGAAGAAATAAGATCAGGGTGAGCAAATTCCACTGTTACAGCTGGTGTTATTTCGGATCAGGTGGCCCATCAACGCCTATAACCCAAAAATAGGCACAGATCATGATAGTGTTGTAGGAGTTGTGACCCATTTTGCAAATAATTGTGTAAAATTTTGTTTAAAGTAATCGGGCGATGCATGAACGTGGTATTCATCTGCTTTGAACACCATAAAAACCAACGTTCAGAGCATTAATAACTCTTTTTTCCTATCGAACTGACCATATCCCGATATTGTGACGACGCCATATGAACGTTTTCCCTACGTACCATCGAACTTCATAGCAAAGTTTGCTAATGCATTCTTGTACAATGACGCTCAACATGGAGATCGACGGTTCGAATCTTCGTGCTCGAAGAAATTGTCACCGCCAGTATTTGACCGTCGAACGTGATAGCGCACAATTCCTGATCATCAGACTTTACACCATATTCTGTCGTAAGTCATCCAACATGTTCGCATAAAGTTATGGCATGTGACAGGAGAAATGATCAAATAGTGATCAAGGACGAAGGTTGCCAATCAGCATAATTGGGAGGGGGGAGAAACTGGTCTCTTCGACTTACGAAAGGTGCTTCAGTGACACAACAAAAACCTAAACCATGACCACACATTTCGCAAGCAGACGTAACACACATCAACTGGTTCACAGAATATACTCGTATCTTTACAGGCGTCCGTCATAGTTACCGCGAGACAGTGTCGAAAGATAAAAGTTTTTGCTGAACATGCTGAACTCTGTAAACAAAGCTATAGCAGAGTGAGATAAACAACTAGACCGGCTTAGTGGGCCAGTCGCACGTGTTTCGCTAAAAAATCGAAAACATGCTGATAAGAAATCCAAGAAAAATGAAATAACACAGAGAGAAGGCACGAAGGAAACACTACAGTAACGAAGCTTTCTGTAGACAGAATGAAACAATCAATATAGATAAATTATTACACCACGTAGCACGAGTACATTTCACCTCTATCGAATATTTTACTGTTAACTTTTTTAAGATCTAGAGAGAATTAACAAGATGTTTTCCATTCTCAGAACGTTCGCAGTTCTGTAGAGGTGAAGTTTTACTGGGAATTCACTTGAAGGTGAAAAGATGGCGAGGAAGCAATAGAGGGAAAGTCGTAAAAGTTCTTTGATTTAATAGTAGCGGAGGTAATTTTAAAAGGGTAACAGGGCTACTACACGTCTTATTAACATACTACAATATACGTACTGAAATCGGCTAAAATATGTATATATTTTAAACTGTTTCAGTTTGCAGCAATTACCTTCACATGTAGATTACATACAATCACTTTGTTAGATAGATAGATTGTCCGCCGCTCGTGGTCTCGCGGTAGCGTTCTCGCTTCCCGAGCACGGGGTCCCGGGTTCGATTCCCGGCGGGGTCAGGGATTTTCACCTGCCTCGAGATGACTGGGTGTTTGTGTTGTCCTCATCATTTCATCATCATCCAGGGAAGTGGCGAAATTGGACTGAGCAAAGATTGGGTAATTGTACGGGCGCTGATAACCACGCAGTTGAGCGCCCCACAAACCAAACATCATCATCATCACTTTGTTAGATGGCGGACCAGAAGATGTCTCACTTCCAGACTTCTGGAGAGCGCATTATATGTTGGGGCAAAGTCAACTGTACTGGAATGACATCCCACAATAAAAGTAAAAATAATATAACACAGTCGATGCCTGTCACACACTGTAGATATCTTTCTGTGGTATTTGCACAGTGTACGTGCCGAACTGTTACTTTATTTATTAAGTTCAATAGTATCACTTTGCGCCATCCGTCGTCTAATGGATCTGACATTTTATCAGTATGGTACTATATAGACGTTAAGAAACTAGATAGAGGATTAGAATCTGTGTGCATTATTGAGTGGCGCTAGGAATGGCGTAAAAACCTTAAATCTGTAAATAACGCATAGGCTATCTTAGTTTAGAAAATGCGGAGTAGTTATTGGAAGAGAGAGGCAGTTAAAGCACGCAAAGGGTGCGGCAATCGGCCTTCTAGAAAGAGGGTGGAGTTACGTCTCAAAAGATCGTAGAAAACTGCGATAACGAAGTGGTGGTCTCGTTTGCGCCTTTGAGCAGTGTCTGGTTTCACAAGCAGTTCAATTACGCCATATGATTCAGTGACTCCCGTTAGCCACGGAATGATAAGTGAGGGAGATAGGTCTTTTGTCACATTCTAAGAATAGGTGATGTGTTCCCATTTCTTTCGTCAAGTTTTCTTATATCTGAATAAGAACGCCAAATGATATTTTCATCGATTATCAGTGATAACGAAAACAAATCCGCAAAGTACGAAAAAAGGCATATATTTACCGTTGGAATCATTTCAATTGATAATAGGAGACAATAAGGTATAGTAAGATCGTGTTTTAAGGCAATTTGGAGTTGCATTGAGGTATGATTCTTTGTTGTTTTAACGATAAATACCATATCGATAGACAGACATGACACTTCAGGTTTATTTGAGTATAAATTCGTCCGTAATGTATTATTATACTGTTACAGATTGCAGCCATTATACAATTATTGTCAGAGCCTGTTAGTTGGGACATGGGGAAAGGGAGAAGCTAGTGTAATTTTTAAATTTCTGATTTACACTCACATTGCAAATGATTTTGTAGTTTTCGTATTTCTGTCGTTCTGAAGATAATCCAAAGGTATTTCATGCCGTATCAATAGTTTATTTTCATTTGCGGTCTGAGTCTCGTTACAGCGTCTCTGAGCACCTTCCGTTACAAATTTGTTATGCTTTATAGAAATAAGTTTGCTAACCAAGTTTATTTTTAGCAATAGATCTTAGTCTGCCTTTTTGGTAGTTCTAGCATTAGTTAGTCCCTTGCAAAGTAGGTAAGAGAGTGACATTTGTGCATAGTACATTAGTGTGCAACACCGCTATTTCCTAGATGCTAATGCCGTAATTCACAAATAGTTTTTAACGCAAGGATAACGTAATTGGCCGTACTGACTGGTACATCCGTCACAAATCTAGTCCTTGGAAGAACGGGCCTTTTGCTATATTTCAAAGCCACGGAACATTTTTAGTCCATATGACTATGTTCTGCTACAAACAACTGCAGTTTCTTAGTTTATAATTAATACTTACGTATTTCAAAATCTAACACCTCAAGGCCTTAAATATAACAATACATGGTGCAACAAAAGTGTAAGGCACAAATTGCAGGATAAATTCCTCACACGTAGGCGGAGAAATTATGTTATATGAACGTAGGTCCAGAAACGCTTTGTTTGCATGTTAGAACTAATTTTCTCCAACTCATTTATCATGGAAAACACACACGAACAGAACGCACCAGCATACCACTTGCAACTCTTTCTCACAGGAGGTGTTCAGCATACCCATCGTGGGCAATGATACATGCATGAACCCGCCGTCGTAGTGAATATCGGATACGCTGATGTATCTCGAATATTGCGTATGGCTTCACAGCCTTCCATGATACGGGCACGGAGACTTGTGCTGGGGTTCCATGCACCAGAGCTTTAAGATGCCTCCACAAATAAAAGTCCTATGGGTTTAGGTCCGGAGAGTGTAGAGGCCAGGCAATTGGTCCATCTCTGCCCATCCATCTGTCAGCGAATTTTCTCAATTTGTGAAGCTTTCTCTTTTGAACGAATCATCCCATTTTCTGAAATTGTAATCATTTGTTTGTCTGTACGTGTAACTGAATGAATGTTTGTGAAATGATGCTAATGATTTTCGGTTTACATATTAATCTTACCAAAAATCACGTTGAGGAGTAGCGCATCTCCTATAAATGTAGCTTATTTTAAAACATGACGAAGTACTCCATCGTGCATGGAGTACATGTTTTGCCGCACAGCTAGAGGCACATCTGCTAAAAGATCAAGTAGAACATTCTCTACCAAATTTTGATAACTTTGCCGATGAGCTTTGGTGGAAGGAAGTGAGGCCGTAACAGTCACCAACAATGCCGGCCCAAACATTGGCAGAAAGTCTTTGTTGATGAATTGCTTCTACAGTTGCGTGAGATTTGACGCCTGCCCATACATACCGATTGTGAAAAGTTACAACCGGATCTCGCTGCAAAGACGCCTCATCTGTGAACAGAACCGTTGCACTAAAACAAGAGTGATACTTCGCTGAATAAACTATTCGCAGAAGAATGCCCGTGCAGGAAAAATCAGGTAGTGCCTACACACGCTGTAATCTCTATACATACAGCTGGTCCTCGTTTAACACTCGCCAGACAGTCGTGTGGTTAACATTTCACATTGCAGCTACATGTCTTGTACTGACAAAGGGGTCGTGAACTGCACGAAGAATTGCCGCCTTCCGACGCGGTTCGTGCTGGAAATATCTCCAGGTACAAGCGTAGAGCGGTAGCGACGTTGTTGTCAGCTAATTCACACATCAAAATAGGCGTCTGCCATCTCTGAATTTGTGTACACTGCCATTGCATGAGCCAAGTCTGTGATTAACTCTACATTATAACCCGTGTGACTGCAACGGTCGTACTGATCCCTCGAAAAATTGATGATACTGTCAATGACCTGCGTCGCATGGTTACAGGGACGTGTAAAACAAAACACTGGCAGTGGAAAACGTAACCAGACGTCACCAAGAGTGCATGTGTCCCATGATTCTAACGTTCTGTTCTTGTGTGCTTCCCACGATTGATGAGTTCAGAGAAAGTGAGTTGTTAACATCGAAACAAAGCATTTCCAGACCTAATGCTCACATAACGTAATTTATTCGTCTACGTATGTGGAATGTGGACTGAAATTTGTGCTGTACGTATTTGTTACACTCTGTATCTACGGCGTATACAGAAAGCTCGGGGAAGATGGATGATACATTATCTTGCAATGTTCACTTCCAGACCGATACTCGAAATCAGAACCAAAATTTTCTTGACGACCGCGAACAGTAAGAATGTTTTAAAATTGGGTGATTCACTCTCTGTGCCTATTTTGCGGCTGTACCTTGCTTGTGTTTTTACTAATCCTACTTGCGTAACATTTTTGTTAACAGATATTTTAACAGCTGCTGACTGCTTTACTTCGTGCGCAACTGCCTCACCAGATGTATATATCTCAAATTCGCCAGTTCCGTGATACCTGGTTTAACTACTGCGATGTTTTTAGTATTGAAAGCAACGCTGCCCTCTCTGTTCTGGAATTCTGTAGCGACATCGAAAGAGTTTGATTTCCGTATCGTTAGTTTGTCGGATACAGGTGCGGTGCGGTGCTGTGCGTCCACCACGTTCAGCAGAACTGAAACTGTTTCAGGCTGCGACCCTAAATTATCGCTGGTCTGTTTCAGGTCGAGTGGTCAGGTATCGCGATCGCCACTGCCTCACGTCGCCGTGGTGACTCATTATGCTTCTCAATATTTTCTGACTACCTTGCAGGTGGCACAGCATAATAGCGTGTACGGTGCGAGAGACATCGACGAATCGTTTCGCCGAGTTTTAATTCATTTGTCATTCTGTTGCATTCTCCAAGTTATTTTAAACAAAACAGAATATATTAAGCCATTTCAGTTGCAGAGGAACGTGGTCCAGTAATCAATTTTTCTTTGCATGTTTACTATTTAAGTAAAGGGAAAAAGACAAGTGTACTAAAGTTGTCTTTATGCTTGCGTTTGATCGGAGACTGCACGCCAGCGTGTATTATAAGTAACTGACGGAAAAAACATATATTACGGCTCGGGAAAAAGCAGGTACCATTGGCATAAATATACAGGAAACTGGACTTAATCTCTGCAGTTTTCTCCATGATGAAACCCCGTTAGCGATCAGTGATTTATGCTACTGGGCGAGTAAATGGCGTGAGGGATATATCCGAAGGATTTAATCTCTAGCATACGATCGAATCCTTTTGACACTGTACACAAACAATATTTCGACCACAAACTGAGTTGTCATTAGTACTTAACAGTCGTGTGTGGGATTTGCCATTGTTTTTCTGTCTTCTGGGCATCCCCATTGCTTCTAACTCTGAATAGATAGATTCCTCACTGCTTTGCTCTCTTCATGTCGAGTCCTCCCTATTGCTTCTCTCTTTCTCTAAAGGTTCCCCACTGCTCCACAGTGACTTAATATGTGGAGGAGTCCTCAGTGGTTCAACCTCTAAATCACAGGCTTCTCAGTGCTTCAAACAACATTCAGGGGACCAAGCGAGAAGATGGAGTTGTCACCACAAGAGACTCGCATTTTGGAAGACAGGTCAAATTTCTATCTGGCCATCCAGTGCAGGTTTTCCGTAGTTAAGGTAAACGTCTGAACAGTTCCCATGCGAAGACCAAGGCCAGTCTCCTTGATTATCCTTCCACAAATCAGAATACGTGATCCGCCTCCACCCACCCCGTAGTCGACGGGATTTTAAACTCTAAACTTCCTTTTTAGATGCAGGGGCTTCTCCACTGCTCCACACTCACTTCACATGGCCACGCGGGGTTAGCCGAGCGGTCTCAGGCGCTGCAGTCATGGACTGCGCGGCTGATCCCGGCGGAGGTTCGAGTCCGCCCTCGGAAATGGGTGTGTGTGCGTGCGTGTGTGTGTGTGTGTGTGTGTGTGTGTGTTTGTCCTTAGGATAAGTTAGGTTAAGTAGTGTGTAAGCTTAGGGACTGATGACCTTGGCAGTTAAGTCCCATAATATTTCACACACACTTGAACATTCTTTTTTTAACTTCACATTTGTGGGTGCCCCATTGTTTCACCCTCGTTTCATATCCTTGAGATTTCCCATGCTTCGATCCAGTTTTGTTATCAATGTGCTTCTACATGCTTTACGCTTACTCCACATGTGTGGTCTTCCCAAGTGCTTCGCCTTCTATACTCTTGGGCTTCCCTTCTGCTCCCAGGTCATTAAGTATCTGTGGAATTCCCCATTATTTCCTCCTTAATCAAAGTGCTTGTGCTTCGCAACTATTCTGCACTCACACTGTATCCGTTGACTTTCCTGTTACTTGCCCTGTATATCCATGGTTTTTGCCTCTGCTTCCTACTCTATGTGGGCCATCCGACTGTTTCACCCGCAGTCTACACTTTCCGGGTTCAGCACTTCTTCACCCTCATTGTATCCGTGGAGTTCGCATTAATTCGGACTCTAAATCCAGTGCTCCCCGAGCTCCGAGTTTCACTCAGAGCTTACGTTGGCCTTACACCTCCTGTCGTTACAAATGCCAATTACGCTTCATATAATGTCTTCTGGCATCACTGCATTAGCACACAGGATGTTGCTACGGCTGTTGGCGGAATATTATACATATCTGGCATAGAAATCCGTCCGCTTGGCGGAGAACACGCAATACATTAAATGCTCCTGGAAATTAAGAATAATTACTTGTTGTTGTTATTGTTGTTTCTGTTGTTGTGGTCTTCAGTCCAGAGACTGGTTTGATGCAGCTCTCCATGCTACTCTGTCCTGTGCAAGCTTCTTCATTTCCCAGTTCCTACTGCAACCTACATCCTTCTGAATCTGTTTAGTGTATTCATCTCTTGGTCTCCCTCTGCGATTCTTACCCACCACGCTGCCCTCCAATACTAAATTGGTGATCCCTTGATGCCTCAGAACATATCCTACCAATCGAACCCTTCTTCTAGTCAAGTTGTGCCACAAGCTCTTCTCCCCAATTCTATTCAATACCTCCTCATTAGTTACGTGATATATCCATCTAATCTTCACCATTCCTCTGTAGCAGCACATTTCGAAAGCTTCTATTCTCTTCTTGTCCAAACTATTTATCGTCCAAGCTTTACTTCCATCCATGGCTACAGTCCATACAAATACTTTCAAAAACGACTTCCTGACACTTAAATCAATACTCTATGTTAACAAATTTCTCTTCTTCAGAATCGCTTTCCTTGCCATTGCCAGTCTACATTTCATATCCTCTCTACTTCGACCATCATCAGTTATTTTGCTCCCCAAATAGCAAAACTCATCTACTACTTTAAGTGTGTCATTTCCTAATCAGATTCCATCAGCATCACCAGATTTAATTAGATTACATTCCATTATCCTCCTTTTACCCTTGTTGATGTTCATCTTATATCGTCAACGATTATTTCAGGTAATTGTGCAGGATTTCTTTGGATTTGCGCAAAGAATTTAGTTGTCTTCTGATGATGGCCGAAGTAGCCGAAACCCGGTTCCTAACCAAATAAAGATAATTTTGCAGAACATTTGAAAGTGTTTCCTGTTTAATAGTGCTATCATATTCTTTCACGCACCGATGAAGAATTCAATTAATCATCTTAGTTTTATTGACATGGCGATGTGCGTAATTTTGATACCTGTAAGTCTCTTGGTAGTGTATTCTAGGTGAGAGATTTGTGTATAGAATTAACTGAAAAGAAGTGATGTGAGAAAGCATACTTGATGGTATTGGGACGGGTCAAGAAGTGGTATGTAAGGTGGTGGAGACGTGTAAGAGTGTACGTATGCAAGGACTGGTTGTGTTAAATTCCTTATTTGGAAACAGAAGAGAGACAGTACCTTACATGCTATTGCAGGCTTTCTCGGCGTATTTCAGTTATGAAATCTTCACGGGATATCAGCCGTGTGGCGTCGTCTTCTAGTCGCAACGTTTCAATGGATTGCGGCCAAGATGCTATTCCAGGCGGGTGTAAATTGAATGTGCGCAACAGAGAATAACAAACTCTAAAATGAATATTTGGTCCTGTCTGACTACCCTCTGAAGCAGATCTTACGATCTCTTACTTCTATGAGTTACAATCTAAACATAAATGAATGATGAAGGCAGCTACTCCTACTAAATGATAAACGTTGTTCCTGCTTATATATTTATTATAGAGTAAAAAACCTTTATATTGAAAAGTTGACATTTCCAAAAGTACAATTACTAACAAATTGCCCAACTCAGCCCCTTATTATGATTGCGCGAACTAATATCAATAACTCGAAATGGCTGTCATAATGTACTTACCAAACACTAGAAGACACTACTTTCAAAGATGATATACGGTGGTGTGGAACCTCAGTGGAAATAAACTAACGTGATCAAAGCTGTTTAGATTTTATAGCCTTAATAAACTGAAGCAATTTGCGATATCTCCGTATGTACTGCGTCTGGTGCGTCGAAGTGATCGTTCTCGTACACGTCTGCGACGATGGAAGAACTCCAGCCACAAATAAACTCTTTGAAACTCTAGGACCGCAGAAGACGGTCCTCTGACTAATATACTCTAATACTGTCCTCTCCTCTCTGTGTTCTACAGACGAAAACGCGAACTCCTAGCCACAAGGACGGGGTTCGAATAACGTCTCAACGTAAGTATAGGCAGAGGAAGTGCTCTCAATTACTGAACGCCGTACTCAATGACGACTTCCAACGCAGACGTGAAGTCCAGAATCGTATAGGTTCGCAACAGTACAGTGCCTGATTGTTGCAACTATAAACTCTCCTGAGAGCAAAGACAGTAAGTCCGTCTGTACCAACGAAGCTGATATCGAGCGACCGTCACACACGGGTGCTCACAATGCAAGACCGCGTCTCTCCAACGCTGGCTTCCCAGCAAGGCCTGGCTCCCCACCATCGTAATTCCGCAAACGAATCGTAGTCCCGAAACCACGGAATATTCTCCGTCTCTATAGATTCTTCCGAACGCCGACCAACCATATTTTAGTCTTTTGTCGTCCAGCGCGGAAAGTTTGTGAGGAAAAACCTGTACTCGTACAGTGGTATGCTTCTGAGTAAAAATCCGCGGAAATAACCCAGCGTGTGTCGCTTCCTCGTTCCTCTCAGCTGCGTCCAAGATTTTCGTAGTTTCCGAAGTATAATCGTTCCCGCACCGGCCGGTCGCGACTCTATTGTGCCCCAGCCCTCACGTGTCCTAACATCCGTCTAGCTACTTCCGGTGCTTAAGCAGGACCAATACACGTGTGTGGGCCTTCCACCCAGGGCCGCAGTTCCGCCTTCTGTTTCATTTCCACTGGAGTTCCAGCTTCTACTAGTACAGCCAATCATTCATTACGCCATTCTGGTGACAGAGACACTCCGTCACCTTTCATGCAATAAACGTTAACAATTATTTACAAGGCGTAAGTGATAATGTCAGTCTCCTTTATACAGGTTGAGTCACCTAACGTTACCGCTGGATATATTTCGTAAATCACATCAAATACCGACGAACCGATTCCACAGACCGAACGTGAGGAGAGGGGCAAGTGTAATTGTTTAATACAAACCATACAAAAATGCACGGAAGTAAGTTTTTTAATACAAACCTACGTTTTTTTAAATGGAACCACGTTAGTTTTGTTAGCACATCTGAACATATAAACAAATACGTAATCAGTGCCGTTTGCTGTATTGTAAAATGTTAATTACATCCGGAGATATTGTAACCTAAAGTTGACGCTTGAGTACCACTCCTCCGCTGTTCGATCGTGTGTATCGGAGAGCACTGCAACATACATCGCGTTTCTACAGAATGATATGCCAACGTTGCTCGCAAATGTCCCACTGGAAACGCGTCGACGTACGTGGTATCAGCATGATGGTGTACCTGCACATTCCGCAATTAACACCAGGCTGACCCTTGACAGGATGTTCGATGGGCGTTTCATAGGACGTGGAGGACGCATAAATTGGCCAGCCCGTTCTCCTGATCTTACTCCTCTGGGCTTCTTTCTGTGGGGTACCTTAAAGGAGAATGTGTACCGTGATGTGCCTACAACCCCAGAGGATATGAAACAACGTATTGTGGCAGCCTGCGGCGACATTACACCAGATGTACTGCGGCGTGTACGACATTCATTACGCCAGAGATTGCAATTGTGTGCTGCAAATGATGGCCACCACATTGAACATCTATTGGCCTGACATGTCGGGACACGCTCTATTCCACTCCGTAATTGAAAACGGAAACCACGTGTGTACGTGTACCTCACCCCTCATGGTAATGTAGATGTGCGTCAGTGAAAAAGACCAATAAAAAGGTGCTAGCATGTGGACGTAATGTGCTGTTCCAGTCTCTTCTGTACCTAAGGTCCATCACCGTTCCCTTTGGATCCCTACGTAATTCGGTGCTCTCCGATACACACGATCGAACAGCGGAGGAGTGGTACTCAAGCGTCAACTTTAGGTTACAATATCTCCGGATGTAATTAACATTTTACAATGCAACAAACGGCACTGATTACGTATTTGTTTATATGTTCAGATGTGCTAACAAAACTAACGTGGTTCCATTTAAATAAACGTAGGTTTGTGTTACAAAACATACTTCCGTGCATTTTTGTATGGTTTGTATTAAACAATTACACTTGCCCCTCTCCTCACGTTCGGTCTGTGGAATCGGTTCGTCAGTATTTGATGTGGTTTACGAAATATATCCAGCGATGACGTTAGGTGACTCACCCTGTATATTCATATATACGATGTACAACCTATCACGTGATACCTAATTGTGTTTGTAGATGACGGGAAAGTACGTGGATGAGTTCTTGTAAGGTGCGAAATTATAGCCACCTTACATCCGTACCATCTTCAGGCCTGAAGATAATGGATACGCAATCCATTGAAACGTTACGACTAGAAGACGAAGGCCACTCGGCTGAGAAATCGTGAAGATTTCAGAGTAGATTACACTTCATAGGGTGGGTAAAGTGAAGTCAAGTTGTAGGGCATGGTTGGCTGGAAGACTCCGAAGGGCAGGTTCAGCACTCTAACTGGAAACGTTTTCCCTATTTTCCGTGCCCCCAGGCACGTTTCCTTGGCGAAATATGAGTGCTGTGCATGTAACTGTCACTGTTATGTGTTAGTGGCTGTAACTGTGTGTGTAATTTAGTGTCATGTCGGCGTTGAATGATAAAAGGAGAGTCGGCCGTTGTGGCCGAGCGGTTCTAGGTGCTCCGTCTGGAGCCTCGCTGCTGCTACGGTTGCAGGTTCGAATCCTGCCTCGGGCATGGATGTGTGTGCTGTCCTTAGGTTTAAGTAGTTCTAAGTCTAGGGGACTGATGACCTGAGATGTTGAGTCCCATAGTGCTCAGATCCATCTTAACCATTCTCAAAAAGGGAGAGGGTAGAACACAGTGTCAGCACAAATCCATCTCATCTCGAGTAACACAAAGGCGAGCCCTGAGCTTAACGTCACCATCTGACGGACTGCGCCAAATACCCCCCACTTGATGAAAGGCTGCGGTAGCGTTCTCGCTTCCCACGCCCGGGTTCCCGGGTTCGATTCTCGGCGGGGTCAGGGATTTTCTCTGCCTCGTGATGGCTGGGTGTTGTGTGCTATCCTTAGGTTAGTTAGGTTTAAGTAGTTCTAAGTTCTAGGGGACTTATGACGACAGCAGTTGAGTCCCATAGTGCTCAGAGCCATTTGAACCATTTGATAAGATTCTGCGGAGATGTTTGGAATTTAGTGCAGGACCTCTCCAGCCCCTGCCGGCAAAGTACTGGATAGGTATCAGAAATGATGCCAAGGTTGGCGAGTGGAAGGCGCCAGCAAAAGGACATTGAGCGTGTGGCAATACAAAGAATGTGGGGCGTGTTGACGAGAGGTGTGGCATCAGGCTAGGGATCTCGCGGATGGCGCAGCATCTCGGCTAGCCTCTGCTGTGCTCTGCCGGCCTCTGCCACTGGGTGACGTGTTGCGGCAGGAGCACAGCCGGGCTGACCGCCCACAGACGGCTAAATTGAGGGGACGGCCGCCAGCCGCCCGGCCAGAGCGGACGCTCGCCATTTAGAGGCAGCTGGCGGACGCACTGGCCGCTGGGAGCCGCGGGGCCGCTCCCCAACCGGTGTCCCCGCCGCTGTCTGTTGTAGACGAGAAAAGGGCAAGGGACAAGTTGAAAGCTAACCGTTGTCCAATATTTCATCTTCAGGTTGCTGTGTTACGGACATCTTAAGGATGTAGATGAAAATGAAACCGGAGATACGATAGTGCGTGAAGAGTTTGACAGAGCACTGAAAGACTTGAGTCGAAACAAGGCCCCGGCAGTAGACAACATTCCATTAGAACTACTGACGGCCTTGGGAGAGCCAGCCCAGAGAAAACTCTACCATCTGGTGAGCAAGATGTATGAGACAGGCGAAATACCCTCAGAATTCAAGAAGAATATAATAATTCCAATCCCAAAGAAAGCAGGTGTTGACAGATGTGGAAATTACCGAACTATCATTTTAGTAAGTCACGGCTGCAAAATACTAACGCGAATTCTTTACAGACGAATGTAAAAACTGGTAGAAGTCGACCTCGGGGAAGATCAGTTTCGATTCCGTACAAATATTGGAACACGTGAGGCAATACTGACCTTACGACTTATCTTAGAAGAAAGATTAAGGAAAGGCAAACCTACGTTTCTAGCATTTGTAGAATTAGAGAAAGCTTTTGACAATGTTGATTGGGATACTCTCTTTCAAACGCTGAAAGTGGCAGGAGTAAAAGACAGGGACCAAAAGGCTATTTACAATTTGTACAGAAACCAGATGGCAGTTATAAGAGTCGAGGAACATGAAAGGGAAGCAGTGGTTGGAAAGGGAGTGAGACAGGGTGTAGCCTCTCCCCGATGTTATTCAATCTGTATTTTGAGCAAGCAGTAAAGGAAACAAAAGAAAAGTTCGGAGTAGGTATTAAAATCCAGGGAGAAGAAATAAAAACTTTGAGGTTCGACGATGACATTGTAGTTCTGTGAGAGACAGTAAAGGACTTGGAAGAGCAGTTGAACGGAATTGGCAGTGTCTTGAAAGGAGGATATAAGATGAACATCAACAGAAACAAAACGAGGATTATGGAATATAGTCGAATTAAGTCGGGTGATGCTGAGGGAATTACATTAGGAAATGAGACACTTAAAGTAGTAAAGGAGTTTTGCTATTTGGGGAGCAAAATAACTGATGATGGTCGAAGTAGACAAGATATAAAATGTAGTCTGGCAATGGCAAGGAAAGCGTTTCTGAAGAAGACAAATTTGTTAACATCGAGTAGAGATTTAAATGTCAGGAAGTCTTTTTTGAAAGTATTTGTGTGGAGTGTAGCCATGTATGGAAGTGAAACACGGACGATAAATAGTTTGGACAAGAAGAGAATAGAAGCTTTCGAAATGTGGTGCTACGGAAGAATGCTGAAGATTAGATGGGTAGATGACATAACTAATGATGTATTAAATAGAATTGGGGAGAACAAGAGTTTGTGACACAACTTGACAAAAAGAACGGACCGGTTAGTAGGACATGTTCTGAGGCATCAAGCGATCACAAATTTAGCATTGGAGGGCAGCGTGGAGGGTAAAAATCGTAGAGGGAGACCAAGAGATGAATACACTAAGCAGATTCAGAAGGATGTAGGTTCCAGTAAGCACTGGGAGATGAAGCAGCTTGCACAGGACAGGGCAGCATGGAGAGCTGCATCAAACCAGTCTCAGGACTGAAGACCATAACAACAACAACAAAGGTAGCAATATTAAGAATTTCCACGAAGCTGTTTTCCCGACAGGGCTATTTCATTACGCATCAGATGATGTAATGTGGCGACAGCAGTTAATCTCCGGAATTTACACTTGCAACGGTACTTTCGCGTTCTCGTCAATACGGTACCAGAACGTTTAAGTTCTACCACTGTAAAGACGGAAGATCCGCGATTCGGAATGTCAGAACTGTGCAGTAAGTAGCGGCAGGAACACTAAAAACCATCGGCTCTCGGAGAGAGGTTTTAACCGTGTTCAACACAATGGTAAAGTATCGAACTGTTTTTATCCGAATCATACAGTTTGGGGGAAAAGCAGTGAGAAGAATTACTTTTGGAAACCCTTTATCAGACAAAGCCTGTTATAACAATAAACTGTTTCGCTTAATAAAACGGCCGCCAGCCCAAATCGGGCACAGTGTATACAGAAAATGGTGAAGTCAATTTTCGTCACTGAATAGATAACTACTTCCATTTACTACGGTCACTTGGCAATAAGTTATATTAATCCCACTTTCTGTTACATACGGAATTTATCACTATACTTCAGTAATTATTTAAAGAAGAGAAAGACATGTTTCGACAAGGATACAAAAAAATATTAAACTTATAGCTATCATTCAAATGAACAAAACTATTATTTAACACGACTAAATTTCATTTCTCTAGGACTGTTATTTGTTAACGTTTTACTAACACCAATATTTGTCTGTTTTCTTTGACATTGCGAAGCAACACGAACTATTACTGTTAAGATTGTTGCAGTTAAACATTGGTTACTTTACTTTCAGAAATACTATTGAAAACTTGTCCTCATGGTCACGCAAAGCGGTGGCCCTGAAACTGATATGTGCAAACTTTAGTATTACTAATGATTTTCAAAATTTACTACCAAAACAGTACTCTTGCCAGTAATTTACTATTATTCGAGCTTCAATAAACATCAGGATACTCGGAATAAATTCGTTTTGGTATGGACCCTACTGAGGTAAATGACATAGGAGGATCACGGTTAAACACAAAGGTACATTTAACACTTATATTCCACTGATTGAAGATGGATTGTTCATACTGTCATACACTTCTAAATAAAGTACTTTGCTTGGTACTGATGTCGAAGGTGGCGTGAGGCGGTGGTGCGTAGTAACATTACGCAGGTACGGCTCTTGATGTACATAGCTCTGTCTTCCTCTTGGTGGCGACCATAAAATTACAAATTTCTGAGCTATTAATTTATTGCCGTACTGCGCCAATCATGTAGAACACGTCTGAGGCCAAAAACCCAGTCTTGCAGGTAAATTCGGGGCCTCTAGTGCTTGATCAACGTAATGCATGTTGTTCACCACTTGCTGGGCAGCTATCGACCATATCAGCCACTTGCGCGCCAATTCTCACTCGCGCGCCCCACCACCTTTTCCATTCCACCAGAGAACGGAGTACCGTTCTACCTGTGATCCCTAAACCTTTTCAGTTTACACTTCTGCTTACAAAAACCCTAAGTATGAACCATGTACAATTGCATGACAGCATAAACATACAAAATTGACATAATTACAGTTGTACTTGAAATATTACATAATTATTTACAAAATATGTTTTAATACATTTATTCCACCTACGTCAAAGAGGTTATTTTAAATAGATAAACTACACACACACACACACACACACACACACACACACACACACACACACAGATGGCAGAACGCTGGCGGAGCTGTAATTTGCACACAGGTGATTCATGTGAAATAAACAACCTCCTAGGACTCGAACCCAGAAACGCAAAGTTCTGCCTTCGATTCTCAGTTTGTCAAAGAGTATTAATTTGCCTAGAAATTTATCTGATATAATTTTGGATTACCATTTCCTAGGCAGATTGCCTTTG
Source organism: Schistocerca cancellata (assembly GCF_023864275.1). Classification (NCBI taxonomy): domain Eukaryota; kingdom Metazoa; phylum Arthropoda; class Insecta; order Orthoptera; family Acrididae; genus Schistocerca; species Schistocerca cancellata. The sequence goes on along the minus strand of NC_064628.1, from coordinate 100,794,330 downwards.
CTAGGCTCCGAGCTCTGCCTACCCCGTAGAGATGCCTTCCGCCTCTTCTATCGTTGGAATGCTAAAAAAAAAAAAAAAAAAAAAATTCTCTCCCAGCATCCGAGCATTCTAAATTCAGAAACTTTCTCCAGTTTAAATACCTTGGATCACGTTTCAACAGTAAAAATATCATGACAATGGATATAAATGAAAGAATAGCCTCAGGGTCAAGATGTCTGTACTCACTAAGCAACCCACTCAAAAATAAAGATTTTTCAATCACCACAAAGATGAAGATATACAACACTTTTATCTTCCCCATGGTACTGTACGTTTCAGAAAGCTGGACGCTTACAAGGAATGGCCGGCCGGAGTGGCCGAGCGGTTCTAGGCGCTACAGTCTGGAACCGCGTTACCGCTACGGTCGCAGGTTCGAATCCTGCCTCGGGCATGGATGTGTGTGATGTCCTGAGGTTAGTTAGGTTTAAGTAGTTCTAAGTTCTAGGGGACTGATGACCTCAGAAGTTAAGTCCCATAGTGCTCAGAGCCATTTGAACCATTTGAACTTACAAAGAATGAAAGAGAAAAACTGAATATTTTCGAAAGAAAAGTATGAGAAAAATCTGGGGACCAGTGTGGGAGAATGGCGTATGGAGAATTCGAAAGAACAATGAAATTTATCGGTTAATGAAGCAACCCACTATCATCCAGAAATTAAAAAGTAGAAGACTGCAATGGGCTGGACATGTGGCCAGAATGGAAAACAACAGAATCACCAAGAAACCATTTGAAGGAACTCTCCAGGCAACAAGACCATTGGGCCGACCTCGTACAAGGTGGAAAGAAGACGTAGAGAAGGACATCGCAGCATTAGGAATTTCCGCTGGGTGCAAAGAGGCTGCGAGAGATAGAAGGCGGTGGAAGCAGATCGTTCATGCAGCGCGTGGTCTACAGGGCCTGTGATCGCTGAGAAGAGAGAGAGATAAATATATAATTTGTTTCCACTATATGTGCTCCTGAAGATACGGTATAAATGATACCCAATGCAAAAGAGTTGATTATAACTTGTTTTCTACGTTACACGAATCATATTGTCTGCACTGTAATATAACGAAAGATTTCATGTATTAATGCAGAAGAAATAGAAAATGGAGGAGTTTGCTAAGACGTGCGTCTAATTTATGAAGAAATATTCAAGACGTTAAAATCATAACCAATCGCTAACAAAAAAAAAGAGTGAATTTTAATGAAACAAAGAAATGGACTGGGCTTAGAGTGGATACAGCACAACAGACAACATGAACGAAATTGTATAAAGAAACAATGAGTATAAATTAGCGTTTCACCTGGGATTCGTCGATTTTATGAATCTTCTTGACTCATTCAAATCTGTACTAAAACAAAGTATTGGTTCATCTGTGTTAGCGATACACTGAAACAGAACCATAACAGATAAAAAATTTCTCATCTCCGGGAGACGTCACGGTACTGCCGTGAAACACTAGTCTTCCTAATGGCCTCAGTTTTACGACCGAGGACGGGGTCCCGGGTTCGATTCCCGGCGGAGTCAGGGATTTTTACCTGCCTCGAGATGAATGGGTGTTCGTGTAGTCATTAACATTTCATCATTCATGAAAGTGTCGAGATTGGACTGAGCAAAGGTTGGGAATTTGTACGGGCACTGATAACCGCGTAGTTGAGCGCCCCATAAACCAAACATCATCATCATCATCATCATCATCATCGTCATTATCATTTTGACGAGGAAGAGAGCGAACGGATTTCTTCATGTATTCCATAAAAAAATGGTTCAAATGGCTCTGAGCACTATGGGACTTAACATCTGAGGTCATCAGTCACCTAGACTTTAGAACTACTAAAACCTAACCAATCTAAGGACATCACACACATCCATGCCCGAGGCAGGATTCGAACCTGCGACGGTAGCGGTCCCGCGGTTCCAGACTGAAGCACCCAGAACCGCTCGGCCACTGCGGCCGGCAACGTATTTCATACCCAGCTGAAACTGCTCACAGATGATTACACTGAGGTGATAAGAACCATTGGGACAGCGATATGTACGCATAGAGAAGGCGCTAGTACCGCGTACACAAAGTACAAAAGGGCAGCGTATTGGTGCAGCTGTCATTTGTACTCAGGTGATTCATGTGGATAGGTTTCCGTCGTGATTGTGGCACCACGACGGGCGTTAACACAGTGTGTACTCGGAACGGTACTTGTAGCTAGACGCATGGCACAGTCGCTTTCGGAAATCTTTAGGGAATTCAATATTCCGAGAGTACCAAATTTCAGACATTGTCACCACGGACAACGCAGTGGGCCGACAACCTTTACTTATCGACCCAGAGCAGCGGCATTTGATTAGAGTTGCCAGTGTCAACAGACAAGCAGCTTGAAATGATCGCGAAAATCGATTTGGGACAGTGCGGTGAAATGTGGCGGTAATGGGCTATGGCAGCAGACGACCTAAGCAAGTGACAGCACGAATCGCCTGCAGCACCTCTCCTGGGCTCGTGGCCATATCGGTTGGACCCTAGACGACTGGAAAACGATGGCCTGGTCAGATAAGTCCGGATTTCAGGTGGTAGGAGCTGATGATAGGGTTAATGGTGGAGACCCCTTGAGGCCATGGGCTCTAGTTGTCAACAAGGCACTGTGCAAGCCGTTGGTTGGTCCATAACTGTGTGTCTACGTTTACTTGGAATGGACAGGGTTCTCTGGTCCACCTGAAGCGATCACTGACTAGAAATGGTTATGTTCGGCGGGTTGGAGACAATTCGTAGACTGTACGAGTTGCATTCAAGTTCTAAGGCCTCCGATTTTTTTTTCGCCGGACTGGAAAGAGATAGAAACATGCGCATTTAAAATGAGGCCGCGTTCATTGTCAATACGTCCCAGAGGAGGCCGCACCGTACGGCAGATGGAATTTTACCGCCAGCGCCGAGAATGAGAACTGTTTTAAATACTTAAAATGGCGACGTTTTCCTTACTTGAACAGCGTGCAATCATTCATTTTCTGAATTTGCATGGTGTGAAATAAATTGAAATTCATCGAGAGTTGAAGGTGACATGTGGTGATGGAGTTATGGATGTGTCGAAAGCGCGTTCGTGGGTGCGACAGTTTAATGAAGGCAGAACATCGTGTGACGACAAACCAAAACAACCTCGGGCTCGCACAAGCCGGTCTGACGACATGATCGAGAAAGTGGAGAGAATTGTTTTGGGGGATCGCCGAATGACTGTTGAACAGATCGCCTCCAGAGTTGGCATTTCTGTGGGTTCTGTGCACACAATCCTGCATGACGACCTGAAAATGCGAAAAGTGTCATCCAGGTGGGTGCCACGAATGCTGATGGACGACCACATGGCTGCCCGTGTGGCATGTTGCCGAGCAATGTTGACGCGCAACGACAGCACGAATGGGGCTTTCTTTTCGTCTGTTGTGACAATGGATCAGACGTGGATGCCATTTTTCAATCCAGAAACAATGCGTCAGTCAGCTCAATGGAAGCACACAGATTCACCTCCACCAAAAAAATTTCGGGTAACCGCCAGTGCTGAAAAAATGATGGTGTCCAGGTTCTGTGACAGCGAGGGCGTAATCCTTACCCATTGCGTTCCAAAGGGCACCACGGTAACAGGTGCATCCTACGAAAATGTTTTGAAGAACAAATTCTTTCCTGCACTGCAACAAAAACGTCCGGGAAGGTCTGTGCGTGCGCTGTTTCACCAAGACAACGCACCCGCACATCGAGCTAACGTTACTCAATAGTTTCTTCGTGATAACAACTTTGAAGTGATTCCTCATGCTCCCTACTCACATGACCTGGCTCCTAGTGACTTTTGGCTTTTTCCAACAATGAAAGACACTCTCCGTGGCCGCACATTCACCAGCCGTGCTGCCATTGCCTCAGCGATTTTCCAGTGCTCAAAACAGACTCCTAAAGAAGCCTTCGCCGCTGCCATGGAATCATGGCGTCAGCGTTGTGAAAAATGTGTACGTCTGCAGGGCGATTACGTCGAGAAGTAACGCCAGTTTCATCGATTTCGGGTGAGTAGTTAATTAGGAAAAAAATCGGAGACCTTGGAACTTGAATGCACCTCGTATGTTCTCTAATAACGATGGAGTTTCTATGGATGACAGTGTTCAATGTCACTGTCCCATAATTGTTCGTGATTGGTTTGAAGAACATTGTGGACAATTCGAGCGAATGATCCAGCTCGCCCGACGTGAATGCTATCGAATATTTATGCGACATACTCGTGAGGTCAGTTCGTGCACAAAATGCTGCACGGGCAACTCTTTCGCAATTACGAACGGCTGTCGTATGGTTCAAGATTTCCGCAGGGGACTTCCAATGACTTCCAATGACTTCCAATGACTTCCAATGACTTCCAGTGACTCCCTGAGTCCAAGCCATGCCGTGCTGCTGCATTATGCCGGACAAAATGAGGTCCGACGCGATATTTGGAGGCATCACATGACTTTTGTCACATGAAGTGTAAATCGCAACGAGAACGATTATCTACTCCGGAAAATGAGCTATACGAGTTGAACATGCACCTAAGAGTTTTTATTGTTGGCGTCTTTCTTATGGGAATCGTCCGTAATATGCATACGTGACAGCTGTTTGCGTAATTTACAATATTTATTTCTGACGGACGTGGACTAATTTCCGTGAATACAAACAAAGGGCTATTAACTGAACATTTGATAAGGAACAGTATGGAAATAATGATGACGCTACTGCTGCTGCTACCGCCAATTTTCCTATGGAGTGTGCCAAAACATTTGTAGAGACTGAAACAATTAAACGGGGGATGGGAGCATGGTATCACCTGCTGCAAGGTGCGAGCTTGTATACACACGTGGTGAAACAAAAACAAAGGAGTCGCGGAAAAAAAGGCAATCACATTGTGTACAGGATTTGTTAGAAATTCGCTCTATTCAAGAAAATAACTTTTTCAAGACGAACAAGTGCACATTGTTGGTATTAATCAACACAATAAAAATCCATTAAGTGAAATAGAATACAAGTCACCAGTCGAGCTGATGTGCACCTATTAAGGGAGGACATTCGTGTTTGATATTGACACGGACGCCGCTGGAATGAGTCCTCATGGGCATAGCACTCAAACCTATTCACCAAATCTATGTGCCGGTTGCCGTCAGAATGGAAAAACAAAATGAAGTAATTAACTGTACATAACCATAACATCGTGAATAATAAGAAGCTCTTCCAAGTGAGTGCATCGGATTGTAATAGCAACGAGATCCTCAACAGAAAAGCACGTAATTATCTCAAAAGCTGCAATTAGAATGTAGACAACGCGCTTGAAGGAAAGCAGGGCTTCCAACGAATCATTAGCTCAGACTCCAAAAGTACAGACAGACAAGAAGTGCAGAAATTTGACTACCGTGAATCGAACTCCTGCTGCAAAGCATCTGATTCAATGAATATATCCAAAGGGTCACGCCTGAGACATGTCACAAGTGTAAATCTCTACTAGTCCAAAGAAATACGCAAGATATTTCTGTCACCACAGTTAATGTTCACTAAATGATGTTGGACGCACGCTATAGTGTCCATACACGTATAGATATAAGTGTCTCATTGGAACTGAGAGAGCGGTGTCACGTTAATGTGTTAATGAAACGAGGCAAAAAAGTAGACCTATTTTAAGATAAAGTCCAGCTCCTTCACAGTTCGATATCTAGTTGCGACTTAAACTTAAGCAAAATTCTGTGTTTCTGTTAGGAGGTAGTTTGTACAGAGGTCCGCATTCCAACTTTATATGTTGGTGTCCCAAATTTGGCAACAGTAGCTGACTCATCAGCACCAGGAAGGCAAGGATAGTCTATTTGAAATGGAACCGACCGTAGTAAAATACTTAAGAGTTTATGCTCAATTAATGCAGGGTTTTGAACGTTCCTTCTCTCACTTGTCTCTCGCCCTGTACCAATCCGACTACTTTCAAAATACCCTCACATCCGGCCATTAGACTGGAAGACGAGAGCCGCAAACATTCAGTACACCGTCTCCAAACTGTTTATAGTATAGTATGTGCTGTAGCATTGTGCCATCCCAGTTCCCTCGTTCACTACCAGCCATAACCTGAAATCGTATTCAATGGCTCCCCACACCATGACGCCACGGGTGACACAGTTGTCCCTCTCCAAAACATTGGGAAAACCGCATCTTTCCCTGAATTGCCACCACTCCCGCAGACGATGATCATTCGGGACAGTGTAGAACTCTGCAGTAGAGCTTTTACACAATAATATAATCTAAATCATTGGAAGAGAACTATTTAATCTACAGAAGTTCACTCTGGACTGCTGTAACCAAAAGTTTATAGTTCAGGCACTTCTGAACAACATTTGGACTCTCAGCGTTTACTGTCCGACGATTACCCGGTTAATACTGGCGCCTAGAACGCCGACAACTGGAAGTTGATTACTGCTGGTGATCAACTGCGACAGGAGCTGTGCTGGCAATGGACTGCAGCTCTGAAATCTCCGCATATCCCTACTGTGCCATTCGGCTTTAGAACTTTCACGACTGGCGCTACCCATTGGCTACTGGTAATGGATTCCATAACACCACACTATCCTAGTTCCTCTTTTGCTTTATACTTTAACGCAAAGGGAATAATGCGAACTTCGCTGAACTTTGGCACCGTGTTAGGTGTAAGCGTGATGTGTACATTGTAATCTCTAATACTACTTATTGCTGCTGAAAAACTATTATACGAGGGCCGTTCAGAAAGTAACCTCCGTCCGCCGCTCGTGGTCTCGCGGTAGCGTTCTCGCTTCCCGAGCACGGGGTCCCGGGTTCGATTCCCGGCGGGGTCAGGAATTTTCACCTGCTTCGAGATGACTGGGTGTTTGTGTTGTCCTCATCATTTCATCATCATCCAGGAAAGTGGCGAAATTGGACTGAGCAAAGATTGGATAATTGTACGGGCGCTGATAACCACGCAGTTGAGCGCCCCACAAACCAAACATCATCATCAGAAAGTAACCTCCGGTTGATTTAAAAAAATACACCAAGTTAAATAAAAATATTTTAATATATACATCTTACAACTACATCTTTGCACTATTTTTCTACATAGTCTCCATAGCGATTGAGGCACTTATCGTATCTCTTCACAAGCTTTGAAATTCCTTCTGCATAAAAATCACCCGCTTGTGCCTGGAGCCAGCCTGTGACCGCATCTTTGAGCTCTTCGTCGTCGTCAAACCGCTGTGACCCGAGCCATTTCTTCAAATGCATGAAGAGGTGATAATCACTTGGCGCCAGGTCTGGGCTGTAAGGTGGATGGTTGATAACGTCCCACTTGAAGGGCTCAAGAAGGGCCGTTGTTCTGCGAGCAGAGTGAGGACGGGCGTTATCGTGCAAAAAACGATACCGGAAGTCAGCATACCACGGCGTTTGTTCTGTATAGCCCGTCGTAACTTTTTTATTGTTTCACAGTACACGTCTTGATTAATGGTCGTACCACGTTCCATGAATTCAACCAACAACACCCCTTTGGCATCCCAAAACACCGTTGCCATCAGTTTTCTGGCAGAAAAATCTTGCGAGGCTTTTCTTGGTTTGGTAGGTGAATTTGAATGTGCCCACATCTTTGATTGTTCTTTTGTCTCAGGGTTCACGTACTTAATCCAGGTTTCGTCACCGGTCACGATTCTGTTTAACAATGGTTCTCCTTCGTCCTCATAACGTGACAGAAAGTCTAATGCAGAGGCCATTCTTTGAGTTTTGTGGTGGTCGGTAAGAATTTTGGGCACCCATCGTGCACAGAACTTACGGTAACCCAATCTTGCTGTCACTGTCTCGTACAAGAGAGTCTTAGAAATCTGTGGAAAACCAGTAGACAACTCCGACATTGAGAAACGTCGATTTTCACGAACTTTTGCATCAACTGTCTGAACGAGTTCGTCAGTCACCAATGATGGTCTACCACTCCTCTCTTCATCATGAACGTTTTCTCGTCCACTTTTAAATAAACGTACCCATTCACGGACAACTCCTTCACTCATAACTCTTGGTCCGTACACGGCACAAAGCTCACGATGAATAGCTGCTGCAGAATATCCTTTGGCTGTAAAAAACCTTATGACAGCACGCACTTCACATTTGGCGGGGTTTTCTATTGCAGCACACATTTCAAACTGCCACAAAAACTAAACTAGCGCAGGTACGACGTTCACTCGACCACGGCTTGGTGCCGACTGACCTGTTGAGTGCGTGAACGCACAGATGGCGTCGCTACTCCCCCCACAACCCGCACTGTGACCAATCGGAGGTTACTTTCTGAACCGCCCTCGTAATATTTTGGCAATACTTATTGCAAATTTTTACTGGAACATTAGTGTGAATCTGTCCGCTGCTTCATGAGTTGTGAAGCCTGCCGTATCGAAAGGATCAAGGGCCAGAAAATTTCTTGCTTTCTGTGAACAGACAACTTGTAACGTTTTTCAAATAAATAAAGAGAGAACTTTACGATTATGTTTAATGAATGTATGAACCGTAGAATGGATACAGCACTCGAAATATCGTGTAGCGTGTTGTAATTGCACGTGATGTACTTACTCTTTGTTATTGTTAGCAAAACTTAATACGAATCTATTGAACAATGCAACTCCCAGTACCAATAAAGAAATACAGTCACTGCAAAATACATTCAGCGCCTTAGGCACTGAATCATCTGGCCCTGTTCAAAACTGATAAGTTTGGTCCCTGTGCTCATAACAATAAATTAAATCGCCTTACCTCTAAAGCAGCAATGGACTAACGCGATATTTTCTGGTCTCTCACGAAAAACAAAAATATTCTAGCTACAGGCTCAGCGATGTGCAATGCTGGTCATAATACTCGGAATGCAAATGAAATTCTTTTGGCCGATGAACAAGAACATTTAAGAAAATAAACTCCTTTAAAAATATATTATCTGGACAGGGAGGCGGTACTGATTATGGTGAATTACTAACTCTGAATTTTTTTAGCGATATTCTGTTGGCAGTTAACTTAGTCTTTTCAAAAAGTCTGACAATTGAAGTTACATTACTCACAAATGATTCACAAACAATGAGATTTAAACAGCAAGTATTTTCTAACTTCACTAATCCAACATAAATGCAAATCATCAAATTACATATAGCTTTGTTAACAAGTCTTAGAAGCATTACAAAAGTGAAATATCTAACTAGCCTTTTTATCAAAACGGTTTACGTACATTCTGGGGTTACTCAACAATTACAAATTATCATGCAACTCCTCTGTACTAAAGCAAGCGCAAAAACGGAAATCATAATTTTTTAACATCTTTACCTTGCTAGCATGAAGACGTCTGCTTCCACGTTCAACAATACTGAAATACCTAAATTTATCTAACTCTTGGTGGCTTGACACAGCACACCACAAAAACTGCGTACTCCATCGTGTTTCCCTCACAGACAGCTGCCTACAACTGTGCGCCCAGCGTTCGCTTACTCCAACACTAGCAGTATCTCTGGGTCTGCGATATAAAGACTATCAAAGACATACACCTTTTAAAAAATCATATTCGGGTGCCACATACAAATGTGTCGCAGTATCCTCCTTTCAAACTGTAATTCTGGCTTATTTGGTAAGTTACTTTTAAGCAAAATCGTAAACATGGATGCGAATCAGCAACTGTGTAAATCTGAAGACGTTGAAAAAATCAGCCAACCAGTTGCAAAACAAAGGTTTATTATCCCTTGATCTAGGTTTCGATATGTCTAAAAATATTTTCTTCAGAAGGAGTGGGCCTTGTTACATCACATAATGGTACATTAGAATAGCTGAAGCCGAGCGGCTCATATATAAAATTGACAAAAACAAGATTTATCCCAAGCCATGGCTTACATAGCAGCCAGATCACATTTAGCGTATTTCAGAATTAATGCCCACTGGTAAATGTCCACAGGAAGAGGCTCTTGTCAACATAAAATAATGATAGGAGTCACGGGATAAAATAAGTGTACATCGTGCCAGAGGCAAAGGCCAACATCTGTTAGTAACTGACATTTGCTGGATTTTGTTGGTCGCTGTTGCTAAATAGCGAAGTCTAAAATTCAGTTAATTCTGGCGAATTCGATTTCTTGTACGCCTGTACTTAAGTAAAGAGTTGACGAGCGTGTGTCAGTTTGGAATTTTGATGGTAATTTATTACCTGTGAGTGTGACAGTTATAGCTTTGTCATTGACAGAAAACAGAGCATTCACTTTGCTCCTTGCCCATGAGATTTTATTGACTGGCTCATGTTCGTTGTGAACATCAACAGAATTTTTGTTGTAAATCACTTTTGTGTGCCTCTCTCACTACGTTGCCTGATGTGCTTTGTTTTGCACACTTTGGATTTGCAACCAGACTTTTTACGGTAAGTAGGTGGTGCAATGGAAAATAGTGTCTTCGCGCCTGCGGAAATCTTTTGAAAATCCTAGGTCATACTCGTCGCCAGTTTTATGCTGTAATTCCCGTGAATACTCGTTGCTGGTTTTATGTTGTAATTCCCATGAATATTCGTCGCCATTTTGAACGTTGTATTTACTAAAAGAAGTCTGATGCCCAAGATACAGGGCAGCAAGAAGCGAAGCCCCCGCCACGGAGAAGTATTTCCTGTACGAAGGTAGGTTGCTTGTACACTTGCAACTGGTATGGTCACACAGCGGTTATGTCTGTAACACATGTAATATGGGCAGCAACGAAATTGTTGGATAAAGCATAAATATGTTCTCACTTACGTGCACCATTGTGGTAGCGACTGGTAGCAACTTCGCGGCGCCAAGGCCGAAGACAGCCTGGCTGGTGCTGCCCTCTGTAGCTATCGCTGTGTATCTTGTGTGAATTCGTTCACAGCAGGAACATCTTTTTTGTTTCACGATGTAGTTTTCCTTTCTTAGTTGTAGAAGTTCTATAAGTTCTTCTATTTCCTGCTCACTTGAATCTCGGTATATACACTTTTGCAGATCTGTAGGCGGTGCAAGTCTCCAGTCGTTTTACAGGTTTCTAGATATCGTTATCATACTCATGAAATCTCAGATTCCCGTGAGATCACCGAAGTTAAGCGCTGTCGGGCGTGGTCGGCACTTGCATGGGTGACCATCCAGGCCGCCATGCGCTGTTGCCATTTTTCGGGGTGCGCTCAGTCTCGTGATGCCAATTGAGAAGCTACTCGACCGAATAGTAGCGGCTTCGGTCAAGAATACCATCATAACGACCGGGAGAGCGGTGTGCTGACCCCACGCCCCTCCTATCCGCATCCTCCACTGAGGATGAAACGGCGGTCGGATGGTCCCAGTAGGTCACTCGTGGCCTGAAGACGGAGTGCTTTTTTTAAAATCAGATCCCTAGTTCGTATTTAGTTCTCGAGAATGTGAAGGGATTTGTCTATACCAGTGGGTTGTATGGAATGAATGGTTCAACATGGAGACGACAGCATGACAGAAAGAGACTGTCTGGTTTGTATGTGCACATTGTCACAACATGAATGAAGTTGCCTGCTATGTTGGTGATCAATCCAGAATGTCCAACGAGCCTAGAACGAATGGAATAGCACTGGCCATCCTCAAACATGGTGTAAGAAGCTTGGTAGGAGACGAGTATCATGCCTTGTCAATGAGAATTGTTTCAAACGCTACAGGAATTGCTACATTCAGTGAATCCATTTGCATCTGAATCAGTCTGCGATCGAACGCTGACGGCCTGCGAAAAGGTGAATCCTTTTTCCCAGCTATGTGGCGTGGAAATGAGCACCCATCACCTTACTCCTACTCAGGCTGTGCCTAACCGCAGTCGTGAATTCGACCTTGCCTTCCCAGTGACAATGGGGTAGACAGGTGTGACGATAGATTAAGGATGGAAGAGGGTAGCACAGCGCTACATAAATAAGAGTCACTACAGTCTCAATAAAATACGTATATTTTGGTAAAGACCCAAAAACATCTTAACAATGAAGCTCGTAAAGTTGAACTAGGTAAAAAGGCACTGAAATAAGTAGCAAAAGAGTATAATCATACTGTTGTTGTTGTTGTTGTTGTTGTTGTTGTGGTTTTCAGTCCAGAGGCTGCTTTGATGCAGCTCTCCATGCTACTCTATCCTGAGCAAGCTTCTTCATCTTACAGTACCTGCTGCAACCTACATTCTTCTGAATCTGCTTAGTGTATTCATCTCTTGGTCTCCCTCTACGATTTTTACCCTCCACGCTGCCCTCCAATACTAGATTGTGATCCCTTGACACTATACGATTAGTAACATGAGTGTGTGCTGAAGAAGAAAAAGAAGAAGAAGAAGAAGAAGAAGAAGCTGAAGAAGAAGAAGAGGTAGAAGCTTAATTTATGTGACCGCACCCTCGAAATTAAAGGAGCTGTGCTGAGAAAGTTTCAAAAATCGGCATGAAGGTAGCAACTTCAACTTCGGTTAGTAAACGTCTGCTCTTGGAGGGAAGACATTTTCCGAGGACAGGGGTTCGCACTCAACTTTAGACCATGCATATAAACCGACATCTGCAGCCACTTCAGTATCAGTGTGTTCCACGACTTTTCTAAGCACAGGGGGGCTAGCCCACATGCTGCATCTGTATTAGATGTTTCACCCACTGGTCCACTTGATACTGTCTTACCCAGACTACCATCAGTTCCTGTAGCAGTGTTGTTGTAAAAATAGTAGCTACATTGTCTGCATCAGAAGCTCATCCAAATTCTGAATCTTCTCCGTGCTCTTGTGTAATCTCTTTGCAGCATTTAGTTACGCAATCAGCCAGAACGTCATTTACCATATGACATGAAGTCATTATTGTAGATCTAAAGAAATATTCATGAATGTCAAAAGCGGTATTACACACGTTAGAGAACACTTTGTGCAATTCTTTGTCGTAATAAATCCAAGGAAATGTGTTTTTCCATCCGTCATTGTATGACCTGCCTGACGGTTTCTTGACACTCCTTCCTGATGTACTACAGCAAATGCCAGAAGACAAATTCTCGGGTTTCTTATTTTTTGGCTGAATCTGGTTTTCGCTGTTGTTGGTGTTGGTATTATCCACGACAAATGTATCACGAATTTCTCCATAGCTTTGCAAAAAGAGACATAAGTCTGATGGGATAACCGCAATCACAGGTTTTTCCAATGTTAATTATAACCCGTCTTGATTGCAAAAAAATTTTAATCACTTGACCGGTTTCGGTTCATCTAGTACCATCTTCAGATCTGTAATTTCGGTTACAGGAGTAACCCCTCCATATACAACCATCTTCACATGTGATTAAACATTTTTTGCAATCAAGACGAGTTATAAATAACGTTTATCCATAGCGACTAGGAAATTGTTCGAATTCGAAAGTACGTATAGAAACAAACTCAATATTGCATTTCAGCATTCCACACGCATCCAGTAATCGCGCAATGTTTGAACACTGAGAAAATTCTTCCCTGCGAAGAGCTATTGCTCCACGCATCCCGTCAGTAAAGCCTCTTCTTTGCAGCACCTATTAATGGGTAGCACCCCTTTAGTGTACAATATAACATCCCGCGTCCTTCAAAGCCATTGTATCAACAAAAAAAAGAAGAAAAAGATGACAATCCCGATTACGTTAAAATTTCACTGAAATCTTAAAGGACACAGCTGTTATGTTAAAAACTAATGAGGTAGTCTGTTACAATCGGCTTCTTCGTATCTCGGATTGTTCTTTATTATTGCTCAATATTGGCAAGCAGATACTAAAAAAAAAAAAAGGTTGACGAATGGAGTGGACGTATTGCAGCGTCTCCCTTGTAAAGAAACATGAAAGCTGGAAAGACGAGACTCTTCTACTCACAGTATAGAGCGACTGTTATTCTGGTGAGTGCCTTTGACTTGACCAGAGAAAGGTGAGGAACCAGGGGAGTGTGTTGCTTTGTTGCCTATGCACAAAGACATCTGAAACGCACAGATATGTTATAGAGGCCGGAAATTTTAACTTCCATCTTAGTGTTTTAATAGTTCATTACTTTTTGATAAAGGCAGGTGAGAAATATTTATTTTATTGCACTAAAAATCTGCTGTGTGTGGCGCACCGACAAGATTATGTATGTGGTTGTTCGAGTCTCGTCGCATCCACGGAGTCGGTGCGCATGCCCACAGTACGAAATGAATGCGGGCTCGAGATACTGCTGACTGACTGCTATTGGCTGCCACATCACGTGACGTATCCACGTTTCTGCGCATCCAGACGTCACCCGCCAGGTTATACTGTCTCCTGAGGGAAACTATCTTTTACAGTACAATATGCTTACCCAAAAGGACTTCATTAAATGGGATATTCGTGTACATTTCTACACTGAAGAGCCAAAGAAACTGATACAGCAGCCTCATATCATATAGGGCCCCCCATGCCCACAGATGTGCCGCAACACGAAGTGGAATGGACTCGACTCATGTCTGAATTTTAACTGACTTTTAACTGACACCATAAATCTTGCAGGGCTGTCCATAAATCCGTAAGAGTACGAGGGGTTGGAGATTTCATCTGAACAGTACGTTGCAAGGCATTGCAGATATGCTCAGTAATGTTCATATCTGGGGCACTTGGTGGACGGCGGAAGTGTTTAAACTCAGAGTGTTCCCGGAGCCACCCTGTAGACATTTCGGACGAGTGGAGTGTCGCATTGTCTTGTTGGAATTGCCCAAGTCCGTCGGAGTGCACAATGGACATGAATGGATGCAGGTGATCAGACAGAATGCTTACGAGCGTGTCACCTGTCAGAATCGTGTCTAGACGTATTAAGGGTCAAATATCTCCTACTGCACACGCCTTACACCATTACACCACAAGCTTGAACAGTCCCCTACTGATATGCGTGGTCCATGGACCCATGTGGTTTGTCTCCATTCCAGTACACGTCTATCCGCTCGATACAACTTGATACGAGACTCGTCCGAACAGGCAAAACGTTTCCAGTCATCAACAGTGCAATGTCGGTGTTGACGGGCCCAGGCGAGGCGTAAAGCTTTGTGTTGTGCAGTCGTCAAGGGTGCATGAGTAGGCCTTCGTCTCCGAAGGCCCATATCGATGATGTTTTGTTGAATGGTTCGCATACTGACACTTGTTGACGGCCTCTGAGTCTGTTTTGGTTACACGAACATCCTCAGACAACGTTCCGGCGTTACAGGCCCAGCATTGAAATCAGCTGCAATTTGCAGAAGGGTTGCACTTACCTCACATCCAGCGGTTCGGTTCAGTCGTCGTTGGTCCCGTTCTTACGGGATCTTTTTCCGGCCGCAGCGATGTGGGAGATTTGATGTTTTACCGGATTCCTGATATTCACGGTACATTCGTGAAATGGTCGAAGGGGGAATCCCCACGTCATCGCTACGTCGGAGATGCTGTGTTCCATCGCTCGTGCGGAGACTATAACAGCACGTTCAAACTCTATTAAATCTTGATAACCTGCCATTATAGCAGCAGTAACCGATCTAACAATTGCGTCAGACACTTGTTGTCTTATACAGAGTAGTCCATTGATAGTGACCGGGCCAAGTATCTCACGAAATAAGCGTCAAACGAAAAAACTACAAAGAACGAAACTTGTCTAGCTTGGCACTATGGTTAGCCTGCTAGATGGCGCTGTCATAGGTCAAACGGATATCAGCTGCGTTTTTTAAATAGTAACCTCCATTTTTATTACATATTCGTGTAGTACGGAAAGAAATATTAATGTTTTAGTTGGACCACTTTTTCGCTTTGTGATAGATGGCGCTGCAACAGTCACAAACGTATGAGTACGTGGTATCACGAAACATTCCGCCAGTGCGGACGGTATTTGCTTCGTGATACATTACCCGTGTTAAAATGGACCGTTTACCACTTGCGGAAAAGGTCGATATCGTGTTGATGTATGGCTATTGTGATCAAAATGCCCAACGGGCGTGTGCTATGTATGCTGCTCGGTATCCTGGACGACACAATCCAAGTGTCCGGACCGCTCGCCGGATAGTTACGTTATTTAAGGAAACAGGAAGTGTTCAGCCACATGTGAAACGTCAACCACGGCCTGCAACAAATGATGATGCCCAAGTAGGTGTTTTAGCTGCTGTCGCGGCTAATGCGCACATCAGTAGCAGACAAATAGCGCGAGAATCGGGAATGTCAAAAACGTCGGTGTTGAGAATGCTACATCAACATCGATTGCACCCGTACTATATTTCTATGAACCATGAATTGTATGGCGACGACTTGGAACGTCGTGTACAGTTCTGCCACTGGGCACAAGAGAAATTACGGGACGATGACAGATTTTTTGCACGCGTTGTATTTAGCTACGAAGCGTCATTCACCAACAGTGGTAACGTAAAGCGGCATAATATGCACTATTGGGCAACGGAAAATCCACGATGGCTCCGACAAGCGGAAGATCAGCGACCTCGGCGGGTTAATGTATGGTGCAGCATTCTGGGAGGAAGGGTAATTGGCCCCCATTTTACCGATGGCAATCTAAATGGTGCAATGTATGCTGATTTCCTACGTAATTTTCTACCGATGTTACTACAAGATATTTCACTGAATGGCAGAATGGCGATGTACTTAAAACATGGACAGGTGGATTGGTCGTCGAAGCACCATACCGTGGCCCGCCCGTTCAGCGGATCTGACGTCCCTGGATTTTTTTCTGTGGGGGAAGTCGAAGGATATTTGCCATCGTGATACACCGACAACGCCTGACAACATGCGTCAGCGCATTTTCAATGCATGTGCGAACATTACGGAAGGCGAACTACTCGCTGTTGAGAGGAATGTCGTTACACGTATTGCCAAACGCATTGAGGTTGACGGACATCCTTTTGAGCATTTATTGCATTAATGTGGTATTTACAGCTAATCACGCTGTAACAGCATGCGTTCTCAGAAATGGTAAGTTCACAAAGGTACATGTATCACATTGGAACAATCGAAATAAAATGTTCAAACGTACCTACGTTCTGTATTTAAATTTAAAAAGCTACCTGTTACCAACTGTTCGTCTAAAATTGTGAGCCATATGTTTGTGACTATTACAGCGCCATCTATCAGAAAGCGAAAAAAGTGGTCCAAATAAAACATTCATATTTCTTTACGTACTACACAAATATGTAATATAAAATGGGGGTTCCTATTTAATAAAGCGCAGTTGATATCCGTTTGACTTGGCAGCGCAATTTAGCGGGCCAACCGTAGTGCCAAGTTAGACAAGTTTCGTTCTTTGTAGTTTTTTCGTTTGACGCTTATTTCGTGAGATATTTGGCCCGGTCAGTATCAATGGGCCACCCTGTATAGGCGATGCCGACCCCGGCGCCGTGTTCTCCCTGTTGACATCTCTCTGTATTTGAATACGCATGCCTACACCAGTTTCTTTGGCGCTTCAGCGTATTACCTTACCAAGTGTAGTATTTGTAAACTGTCTTGCAACGGTTGATGGTGAAGGAACGCGTGTCGCGCGAGATGGGTCAGGACACACACACACACACACACACACACACACACACACACACACACGAAACGTGCGAGCTGCCTCCTCGGGCTGCGTGCTCGCTCGCTGGAGAGGTGGGGGCGTCAGCAGCTGTCAGCGCAGCGTCGGTCGATGCCTGCCTCGCCTGCGTCGCGCCGCTGACACGTCCCATTGTCGGCGTCGCCCTCGAACGATGCGTGTGACGTCACGAGGCGGCGTCCTCTCGCCCGACTGACGTTTCCTGCTGGCCGCAGGCGCGCCGCTCTGATAGCTCGCCTCTCTGACCGCTATTCTCGCCTGTGGCCACCAACCTGACACTCCTAGCTACTGTATGACACTGCCAGTAACAAAAGTCCCTTTTACGCCTAACTTCGTGGAAAAACAAACTGTGCATCCTCTTTCGGCGACTCTCAACGACTAAAGATCCACCAGCAGCATTCGAGAGACACCGGAACTACTCCTCAGACAGTCGTTTGAAGACGATCCACGTGCTTCGTTGCTTGTAATTCGACAAGAGACATATTTGTCAGTATTGACTTTGAATTAATGATGTCAGTAATACAGAGGGAAGAGATCTGAAGACAGTAGTACATGAAAGGAAGAGTAACTCAATGAAGATGATGTGGTAGATACGACACAGCGAGATGGGTTCCACAGAACACTGAAAGACCCAAGTCGAAACAAGGCACCTAAGTCGACGACTCTCTCTCACAGTTACTTAGATCCTTGAGAGAGCTACCCATGTGAAAACTAATCCACATCCTATGCGTGATATGAGTCAGGCGAAGTACCAAAATACAGCTCTAAATTTTACATTCATTATACGTAATCAGACTACATGTCTGGCATACAAACGGAACAGTAACGCGGTAGTTGTGCAATTACATAATCGATATGTGCCGGCCGGTGTGGCCGAGTGATTCTAGGCCCTTCAGTTTTGAACGGCGCGACGGTGCTACGGTCGCAGGTTCGAATCCTGCCTCGGGCATGGATGCGTGTGATGTCCTTACGTTAGTTAGGTTTAAGTAGTTCTAAGTTCTAGGGGACTTATGACCTCAGCAGTTAAGTCCCATAGTGCTCAGAGCCATTTGAACCATTTTTTTTTATCGATATGACAAAGATAAATGTTGGAGTTCGTAAATAATGTGAACGACTCCGTAAATATAAGTAAATATTGCCTATAAAAGTAACAAACGTATACTTTCGTACTACATGTTTGTTTATAATGCTTTGATTTTACACAGTTACAGCTTAAAAATAAAGCACGCTCTAAACTGGTAACGGAAAAATAAAATGACATCAAAAAGATCGAATTACTGGTCTGGTGGAATGTAAACGTAAAACACGAAGCTTTTATATATTTATTGAAGCTGTGGAACAATATATACTATAAATATGAAAAATATCAAACTGAAGTTCGTATCGATAGTTATCGACAATCAGTGTTCTAGTGTACCTTTCACGTATGGAAGAGGGAAGAGGGGAAAATACAGCGGCAGCACACGTGACACCGCCAAGCACTGTGAAGTACTTGCTGAATGGCAGTTGCAGATGAAATCTGACGTAGAGAAATTGGAGCACGCGATGTATTTTGAGAAGTATATCCATAGACGATTTACCTGTTTCCGCTGTAATGAGGGATCATCGGAACCAGGATCTCGTCACTAATGTAACACGTCACGTAGTCGTGTAGCACCCATCACGGTTGTTTAAAATAATCCTTTAAGTGGCCACGTTAGGCGGTACGCAGCTAGGTGACGTGTTACTTTCGTGGCGTGATCCTGGTTCTCATGATCACTCATACCGGTCGAAACGAAGAAACGTTCACAAGGCCACTAAATGTTATGAAGATACATGTGAATTAAGACAGCAGATGAACACTAATGGTCTTTAAAATTGCTACACCACGAAGACGACGTGCTACAGACGCGAAATTTAACAGACAGGACGAAGATGCTGTGATATGCAAGCTTTCCAGAGCATTCACGCAAGGTTGACGACACCTAGAACTGGCTGACATGAGGAAAGTTTCCAACCAATTTCTCATACACAAACAGCAGTTGACCGCGGTTGCCTGGTCAAACATTGTTGTGATGCCTCGTGTGAGGAGTAGAAGTGCGTACCATCACGTTTCCGACTTTGATAGAGGTCGGATTGCAGTCCATCGCGATTTCGGGTTATCGTATCGCGACATTGCTGCTCGCGTTCGTCGAGATCCAATAACTGTTAGCAGAATATGGAATCGGTGTGTTCAGGAGAGTAATACGGAACGCCGTGCTGGATCCCAATGGCCTCGTATCACTAGCAGTCGACATGACAGGCATCTTATCCGCATGGCTGTAACGGATCGTGCAGCCACGTCTCGATCCCTGAGTCAACAGTTGGGGACGTTTGCAAGACAACAATCATCTGCACGAACAGTTCGCGACGATGCAGCAGCGTGGACTATCAGCTCGGAGACCATGGCTGCGGTTACCCTTGACGCTGCATCACAGACA
This sequence comes from Schistocerca cancellata, assembly GCF_023864275.1. Taxonomy (NCBI): domain Eukaryota; kingdom Metazoa; phylum Arthropoda; class Insecta; order Orthoptera; family Acrididae; genus Schistocerca; species Schistocerca cancellata. Next base: position 100,774,337 of record NC_064628.1, on the reverse strand, counting down.
GGAACGCCTGCGATGGTGTACTCAGCTACGAACCTGGGTGCACGAACGGCAAAACGTCATTTTTCGGATGAATCCAGGTTCTGTTTACAGCATCGTGATGGTCGCATCCGTGTTAGGCGACACCGCGGTGAACGCATATTGGAAACTTGCATTCGTCATCGCCATACTGGCGTATCACCCGGCGTGATGGTATGGGGTGCCATTGGTTACACGTCTCGGTCACCTCTTGTTCGCATTGACGGCACTTTGAACAGTGGACGTTACATTTCAGATGTGTTACGACCCGTGGCTCTACCCTTCATTCGATCACTGCGAAACCCTACATTTCAGCAGGATAATGCACGACCGCATGTTGCAGGTCCTGTACGGGCCTGTCTGGATACAGAAAATGTTAGACTGCTGCCCTAGCCAGCACATTCTCCAGATCTCTCACCAATTGAATACGTCTGGTCAGTGGTGACCGAGCAACTGGCTCGTCACAATACGCCAGTAACTACTCATGATGATGAACTGTGGTATCGTATTGAAGCTGCATGGGCAGCTGTACCTGTACACGCCATCCAAGCTCTGTTTGACTCAATGCCCAGGCGTATCAAGGCCGTTATTACGGCCAGAGGTGGTTGTTCTGGGTACTGATTTCTCAGGATCTATGCACCCAAATTGCGTGAAAATGTAATCACATGTCAGTACTAGGGTAATATATTTGTCCAATGAATACCCGTTTATCATCTGCATTTCTTCTTGGCGTAGCAATTTTAAGGGCCAGTAGTGTACAAAGGAAAGAGATCCGAAGACAGTAGTACATGAAAGGAGGAGTAAGTCAATGAAGATGATATGATAGATACGAAACAGAGAGAAGGATTCCGCAGAACACTGAAGGACTCAAGTCGAAACAAGGCACCTAAGTCGACGACTCTCTTTCACAGGTACTCATATCTTTGAGAGAGCTAACCATGTCAAAACTATTCCACATCCTATGCGTGACATGAATCAGGCGAAGACCCTCACACTTCAAGAAGACCGTAATAACCTCTATTCCAGGAAATCAAGTGCTGGTACCTGTGGATACTAAGGAATCGTCAGTTACGAGGCCGGTGGCCTGTTAGATCATATCTCCTCATCGGCCGCACGAAAAAAAAAATATCCTTTTTGCGATACGATGGATTAGGTCACCTGTAAAGTCTACGATATCATTGGTAATAGCTAGATCTGCTAATAGATGACGCATACGGTAGGCGGATACAAATGGTTGCATAATTTGTACCCCAGTAAGTACGTTCACTGTATATTGCTGTTTCAATGCCTAGTGGAATTCGGGGAAAACAGCTTCCTCCATAAGCATCTGGATGAGCTCGAAATCCTCTGATTTTGGTCATTTCGCGTGACGTATGTAGTTTGGGAGGGTGTAATATTCGTATTTTAGTTGACGTCTCTTGAGAAGTAAATTCTGGGACTCTTAGCGGCAAACGGAGCTGCCTCTGTGGTAGAAACTACCACCGAAATTAGATAAGCTTCTCCGTGACCCGCCAGCGTTTGCTAAACGAAACCGTAGTAAGAACGAACAGTACTGGTTCGACTCTTGTCTGCATCTTACACTAACCGAGCCTGGTAAGTATCTCAGACGGACAAGGCATATTCATCTATAGAGTCTTCTGTAGATTATCTGTGTTATCTATGAGTCTGGCATCTGCATAATCTTTGCCTGTAAATTAGTTTCATGTAGTCATTTCGCTTTAGATCTCACAAACGAATCCTCAGAGATATTTTACGATTTCTCACTTTTTGCTGTGCCTGATCGCAATTCATGTAACCGAAGCATAATGGGTCGTTCCACCCAGTCATGTGCAATACGTTACGTCTGTTTATTTTCAGCGTTAACTGCTAGAGTTTGCACCAAGCTTGACTTCGCGTAGTTTCCTACAACAACCTGTTGTTTCGATAATAGCGTAAGCGACGAACAGCCGTGTAGAGGTTCTGAAGTTATCTACTAGAACATTAATTCGCTCATTGTCCATAATGGCCTTTAATGGGAAATGACTGAGAGAAGGCCGAAATACTTAATTCGGTGTTCCGAAATTGTTCCAGAGCCGAACATCGTAATGCTATTCCTCTTCTCAATCGTGGCACGAACAGAGAAATGGCGGATATTATAAGTGATCGCGGAATAGAAAATAAATTAAAATAGGCTCGATAGTGGAAAGACATCTGGATCGGATGAGCTACCTGTGAAATCCTACGGAGATTATGCGTAAGAACGTGGCCTCTGCTAACAGCAGTTTATCATAGGTCGCTGTAGCAACGAAGGATACTTAGCAATTCGAAAACAGTACACATAATTTCTGTTAATTAGAAAGATCGTGGAACCAACGGCCTTACCGCAGTGGTAACACCCGTTCCCGACAGATCACCGGAGACAAGCGCTGTCGGGCTAGGATAGAACTTGGATGGGTTACCATCTGGTCTGCCGAGCGCTGTTAGCAACCGGGATGTACTCAGTCCTTGAGAGGCAAAGTTAGGAGCTACTTGATTGAGAAGTAGCGGCTCCGGTCTCGTAAACTGACATACGGATGGGAGAGCGGTGTGCTGACCTCATGCCTCTTCATATCGGCATCCAGTGACGCCTGTGAGCTGAGGATGACACGGCGGCAGGTCGGTACCATTGGGCCTTCCAAGGCCTGCTCGGAGTTTAGTTTTTAGAGAGATCGTCGAACTAATGTGCTTGATTATAGACATATATTGCTGGCGTTAATCTGTGGTGGAGTTGCGGAACACGTTATATGATCACGCGTTTGACATTTTTGGAAGAAAAAGCTCCTCTATAAGAAATCGACATGGATTCCACAAACAGAGATGTTGTGAAACTCAGCTCGCCCCGTTCGTCCCTAAAATAAACCGCCCCGTAGACAGTAGCTCCTAGGTTGATGCCCTGTTGCGGCCGGCCGGCCGGTGTGGCCGAGCGGTTCTAGGCGCTTCAGTCTGGTACCGCGCGACCGCTACGGTCGCAGGTTCGAATCCTGCCTAGGGCATGGATGTGTGTGATGTCCTTAGGTTAGTTAGGTTTAAGTAGTTATAAGTTCTAGGGGACTGATGATCTCAGATGTAAAGTCCCATAGTGCTCAGAGCCATTTGAACCATTTTGATGTCCTGTTCCTTGACTTTAGAAAGGTATTCGATACAGTTTTGGACTGTTGTTAGATGAACAAAATATGAGCTTACCTAGTATCGGATCAGGCTATTTATAAGATTCGGGACTTATAACTCAACATTCCGTTCTAAACACAAGAAGATCGACAGACATAAAGGTAAAGGGAACTGCCCATCAGTTACGTTATTGACCTAGTGGGTAACTTGGAGTGTTCTTGGTTCTATTGACGAACGATGCTGTTGTCTGTAGGAAGATCGTAACGTGAGAAGACAGTAGTGAAATGCAGAAAAGCTTTTGAGTGTTCGATGATTGCCAAGACTGGCAGGTAACCCTGAATGTAAATAAAGGAAAGGTGTTTCTCATAAATAGGTTATGGCATGCATAACTTTCCGATTACGCCACAGACAAAAAAGGAAAACAACAGTGTAAACAGTCAGAATCGTAAAATACGTAGTAGTAACCTCATGGAGCGACCTAAATTTGAATGCACTTTATTTTACAGGTCCGTCTTGATCACACAAACCTTTACACTTCACTACTACCGGTTTCGGACATTGTGATCTTCAGATCGTAAAATATTATGATGTCGTATCAACGTCAAACTAAACATACAGGTACATAGTAAGTGCTCTTCAATTGATAAGTTTAATGATCACATTAAAGCACTTGCAGCAGATGCCAAAATGTGATTCATTGGACGAATTTTAAAGAAATTTAATTCATTAGTGAAAGTAGTAGTTTACAAAACAATAGTTTGACCTATTCTTGAGATCTGTTCATTAGTCTGCTACACTGAGAGAGAGAAACGAACCAGAAGCGGGGCATTTCGTTACGGAATTCTTTATTCGAACCGTTACGGAGACGCGCAACGAACTCTAGCGCGCTGCAAAAGACGCGTTATACATTACAATGGCGTTCACTGCTGAAATTCAGAGAGCGTACGTTCGTGTAAGAGTCGGACAAATTAATAACTACTCACAAACACGTCTCATTAAATAACCACAACTAGGAAACTGAAGAAATGCATTTTTTTATGTGTGTATTCCACCAGAGCGACAATTTTTTTATTTATGTTATTTTATACTTACGCACCAGTTTAGAGCACACTTTATTTTTAAGAAGCAACTGTACTAAATGAAGCTATCATGCATAATATACAGAGTGATTCTGTGATTCTGTGATAATGTTACAAACTTTAAGGGATGTTGGAGAACGGTAAGTGTGTCGATTTGAGGTAAATGACCATGGTCCGGAAACGACTGAGCCGAAAGTTGTAAGCGGAAGCCGTTCTGATACCCCTGACAGTTATCTTCTGCTATTGCAAGCTTTTTGCTTTCCATATTTTGGGAGGAGGTGGTATGATCCAAAACAAGAAAAAAAATCCAGTAAACGTGGGATGTAAAGCGCATACCTTAAGAGCGGTGCGCACTTGCTCATCTTTGGTACTGTGAAACGTACGACTTGTACTGAACAAGGGCTCGTAGCCCTTAAGATGTGAATTTTAGAGCCCAAATTGCTACGATCACCTTTCTCCATCGTTCCAGAAGTTTGTAAGATGATGATGGGTCACGGGGCCATTAAGTATGATAAACTTTTTCTCAGTACATAGATATTTTAGACCAAAAGACGGCTCTAAATTTTACATTCATTATACGTAATCAGACTACGTCTCTGGCATACAAATAGATCAGTAATACGGTAGCTGCGCAGTTACCTAATAAATATGATAAATATGACAACGATAAATGTCGGAGTTCGTAAATAATGTGAACGACTCCGTAAATGTAAGTAAGAATTGCCTAGAAAAGCAACAAATGTATACTTTCGTACCACATGTTTGTTTATAATGGTTTGATTTTACACAGTTACAGCTTAAAAATAGAGCACGCTCTAAACTGGTAACGGCAAAATAAAATAACATAAAAAAGAACGAATTAAAGGTCTGGTGGAATGCAAACGTAAACCACAGCGCTTTTATATATTTATTGAAGCTGTAGAACAATTATTATTATTATCGTTAATTCCCCATTAAGGAGAGCGTTAAAATACAATCAATATTCACAATGAAAATATGGTACATAAATTGGTACATTTCAAATTCATGGCACTTCTTTTCTGTCTTTCTTTTCTCTTCCCAAAAACCTCTCAAATTCACTGTGTTTCTTCTTCCTCTCTTCTGTCCACTTCTTTCCTGATTTCTTCTCTTTTGGTGTTTCCTCGAATTTCTGTTTGTTGATTTTTTTCTCTGTATTTACCTCTGTTTGATATTTCTTCTGTGGAGATGTTTAGATTTTTGAGGTCTTCCATGGTTTCCTTTACCCAGTTAGTTTTCACCTTATTCATCGCCACTATGTTAAAAATCTTCTTGGTCAGCCTATTTTCATTCATCCTATGAATGTGCCCATAGAATTTTGCCCTTCTTTTTCTGATATTGTGTGTAATTGTCTGTGGCTGTTTGTACAATTCCTTAGTTGGTCTCTCTATCCAGATCCCCTGTCTCTGAACTGACCCATAGATCTTTCTCAGAATTTTCCTCTCTTGCTTTTCCATTTCCTTGATTTTAGTTCTTCCTCTGATTACTGTTGTTTCTGAGGCATACAAGGACTCAGGTAAGACTACTGTTTTGTAATGTCTTAATTTGGCATTGACGGAAATATCTCTTTTATTGTAATGGTTCCATGTAAGTCTGTATGCTTTTTGTAGTTTTGTAACCCTTTCTTCATTGGCTGTTGAATTTAGTCCTGTTTTCTGTATAATCTCTCGCAGGTATTTGAAACTTTCTACTTTTGTTATCTTTCCATACTTTGTTATCAATGGGCTTCTGTCTGTAGATATTGTGTCCACGTACTGGGTTTTTTCATATGATATTTGTAGTCCTGTTCTGTCTGCAATATCTCTAGGGCTTCTCTGGCTTCTTTTCTGTCATTTGTAATGATGGCTATATCGTCGGCAAAGGCCAGACATTTTATGTTGACGGTTCTATTTTTCTCTCTCCCCATCTTTACCCCATTGACTCCTTTGTCCCACGTCCTGATTATTTTCTCTAAAACAGCGTTAAATAAAATGGGTGACAGGCCATCTCCCTGTCTCACTCATGTCTTGATTTCGAAAGATTCTGAGATCTCGCCCATGAACTTCACTTTTGACTTCGTATTTGTTAATATTTCCTGAATTAGTTTTCTGGTCTTATTGTCTACCTTCATTTCTTCTAGTGTATTAAAAAGTGTTTCTCTGTCTATGGAATCGTAAGCCTTCTTGAAATCAACAAATGTTACTGTGGTGTTCCTGGACTTTCTCGTTGTTAACAATATTCTCAGACACCAGATCTGCTCACTGCATGATCTTCCCTTCCTGAACCCTCCTTGGTATTCTCCGATCTGTGGATCTATCTGAGGTTCTAGGCGATTTAACAGAGCTTTTGATAGAATTTTGTATGCCACCGGCAGTAACGAAATTCCTCTATAGTTATTAGGGTCTGTTTTGTCTCCTTTCTTGCGGAGGGGGTGTATTAGGGCTGACTTCCATTCTTCTGGTATCTTTTCTGTTTCCCAGATGTTTTTGATTATACTATGAATTTTGGGTGTAATGTTTTAATGGTCTAATTTCCAGATTTCTGCAATCAGTCCATCTTCACCTGGTGCTCTGTTATTTTTCAATGATTTTATTATTTTCACGATTTCTTCATATGTTGGGGGTTCGGAGTCCCGGTTGGGTTCTGGTTTTGTAAACTGTAATCTCTGTTTTGGTTTATCACAGTTAAGTAACGTGTCAAAGTATCTGGCTAATATTTCACAGTTTTTCTTCGCATTTGTCTCCAGTGTTCCATCTTGTCTTTTGAAGCAAAAGCTTGGTGGTTGATATCCTGTCATATTTTCTAGGAATACTCTGTAAAAATTTCGTGTGTTGTTTCTGGTGAAGTCTTCTTCTATCTCCTTCAACCTCCTGTTTTCGTAACCTCTTTTTTCTCTTCGGATTATTTTTGAAGTGTTTTTCTGTGTCCTGTTGAAGACCTCCCATTTTTCTTGTGTTTTATGGCTGTTAAATTTTTTCCAGGCTTGTATTCTGTCTTCTATGGCCCTGTCGCATGTCATGTTCCACCATCGGTGTTTCCTTTTTCTCTGTGATTGCCGAAATTTTATCAGTTCTTTTATTTTTTTCTGACAGTTCTGTCCAGTTGTTGCTATTGATTTTCGTAATTTCTTCTATTATTTCTTTCTTGTTTATTTGTAGGTACTCTGGATCTGTTCTGAAAGGTCTGTTGGTTCTCTTGATTTGTCTATTGGGTATAAATTTTACTTTAATTTGGAGAAGGTGATGATCAGATTCGAAAACTCCTTTCCTTGTTCTTACGTTCATTATTTCTCTGGTGTTTTTTGTGGATATTGCTACGTGGTCTATCTGAAATTCTCCTAGAGCATGGTTGGGGGATTTCCAAGTTACAAGTTTTCTGTGTGGTTTCTGGAATTGCGTTGACATGATTTTCAGATGAAAATTTCTGCAGAAGTTTATCAAGTTCTCTCCATTTTTGTTTGTTCTCATGTGGGCCGTGTGTTTCCCTGTCGTGTCTCGGAATTTTCTTTCCTTGCCTAACTGGGCATTGAAGTCTCCTAGTAACACTTTTATGTGATTCTTGGGGATTTAGCTGGTAGTTTCTTCCAGATCTTCCCAGAATTCCTCTATCATCTCTGGGTTCTTCTTGTTATAATTGTTTGTGGGGGCATGTCCATTGATTAATGTATAGGCTTTGTTTCCAGATCTTATCGTGAGTGTCGATATTTTTTCTGATTTTGAGGTGAAATCTATTACGGAGTCCAGTATCGATTTATGTACTACAAAAGCAGTTCCGAAGAGTTTGAGATTTCTTCCTGTGATGGTTATGGCTGGTTTTCCCTTATATATTCTGTAATTTTCTGAATCAAAGTGGTTCTCATCTGCAAATCGTGTTCCCTGTATTGTCATAACTTTGATGTTGTATTTATCCATGGCGTTTGTTAATTGCTTCAGTTTACCTGGCCTTAGTAGTGTGTTGGTGTTGAGTGTTCCCATGTAAAAAAACTTTCTTCATCTTGAGGGTTTTTGAGAGGCTTCTCCTCATGACATGTCTGATCCCCTGGAATCCGATGATCAGGTCTATTACCCAGTCTTACTGACTGGGGCCCAGGGTAGTGGATTCTTTCCCGTTGTTCTGTCATGATTATTGGTTTGTGTTGAGGTATTGGTGGTGAGATCACGAAGGATCTCACGTAATTTCGACTGGAGTTTTGAGTTCCAGAAGATTAACTTACAGCCGAGCTCACAGAGCCAACAGACGCTGACCAGACTACCGGTGACTGCCACGCAGACGTGTCTGGAATTTGGGGCTTCGCATGTAACCCTATGCAGGGGCCTCAAAGGGTGCTACCATCCGGAGCCAGATAGACCCAGTTTTTTTTTTTCTTACGAGGTGTTACTCCTCCCCCTCCTCCTTCCTCATCACTTGTGAGATGAGGCCCCGGGCTTGGTACCGGCAGTGGCGGAGTTCTGCGGAACAATATATACTATAAATATTAAAAATATCAGAGAAACTGAAGCTCATATCGATATTTTCGACAATCAGTGTCCTAGTGTAGCTTTCGCGTATGGTGCAGGGAAGAGGGGAAAATATAGCGGCAGCAGACGTGACGTCGCCACGCACTGTGAAGCACTTGCTGAGTGGCAGTTGCAGATGAAATCTGACGTTGTCAAGTTGAAGCACGTGATCTATTTCGAAAAATACATACATTGACGGTTTACCTGTTTCGGTTGCAATGAGTGATCATCAGGACCAGGATCTCGTCCGAATGTAACACGTCACGTAGTCATGTAGCACGCATGACGGTTGTTTAAAATAAACCTTTCAGTGACCACGTTGGGCGGTACGGTACTACGTGAAGTCTTACTTTCGTCACGAGATCCTGGTTCTGATGATGACTCATAACGGTCGAAACCAGAACAGGTTCACAAGGCCACTAAATGTGACAAAAATATTTGTGAATAAAAAAAGGTAGATGTAGCAGAGTGCCGTTGTTGTAGGTGGACGTGTTTACAGTGAGGGCGCTGTTGTTGCTGTTGCAGCGGGTGGCCGGGCGGCGCGACGTGCGCCGTGGTGGGCGGCGTGGGCGTGCCGGAGGCGCCGCAGCTGCCGTCGCCGGCGTCGCAGAGCGCGGTGCTCGTCAGCGCGGAGAGCCTCTCCCAGTCGCAGTCGTCGCCGTCTCGTCAGCTGACGGCGCTCAACCGCAGCCTCTCGTCGCGCGCGGCTTCCCCCACCCACCAGGCGCCCGCCATCCCCGTCAAGAACTCCTCGCCCTCCGGGTGAGTACCCCGGCGGCAGGGACTCGTCTGCAGACAGTAGAATGAATTTGCTCCACACCTGCAGTGCAGAAATGAAAGACATTTTTGTTCGCACAGGGTGATTTTTTTTCCACCATGTTGAAGCTCTAGGGATTTATAGATGAAAGGATACGGAACAATACAGGCCTAATGCACTTAGTCCGGAAATGCATGGTTTCCATGCTATGGACCATTCATTCAATCATATACTGTTACAGAGGTTGCAGTCTAACGCTCTCTGTACCATGAAGCCGTCCGCAGCTCGTGGTCCTGCGGCAGCGTCCTGACTTCCCACGCACGGGGTCCCGGCTTCGATTAGGGAAAATGCCGAAATTATTCCTTCCCCACCGTTCCTTAATCTGATCTTGTGCTATTTCTCTAATGACTTCGTTACCGAAGGGATGTGAGACTCTCACCTTGCTTCCTTGAATGACCGGCAACTTGAATGGCTGTGCCCTCCGGCAAGTGGACGAGTCACGCTACACTGAGTCTGTTCTGTGTTACGATTTTAATAACGTCATATTTACTTCATTGGTACCTTGTGATAGGTTTTTGGACAGTTCCTGACGAGAAGAAGTTGTTTTGGGAACAAAAAATATAGGAAATTCGTTTAAAAGGACGTATTACTGTTCGTATCTTCGTAACGAGCTGAGTTATAAGAAAGACAACCATACCGGTAAAAGTCCCTCTAGTAGCTAAACAACATTTCATTGACAGTTTTTATTTTAGTACGGACAATATGTTATTTGGAGCGGTCAAGATAAATGAGACACCGTATGTACACCACACCATCGTCTGCTGGATTGTTGATATGTCATACCAGTTTCTGTCCAGTTGCCTTAATATTGACTTCAGTAGACTAACATCAGTATTTATGTTACGTGTCAATAAGTGTGTTTGGCTTCTGAAGTCAATATTAAGGCTACCATGTTTAATGCATTAGCGATCGAGATGTTAAAACAGCAATTCTTTCAGTGCAGAATCTCGTCCACGTTCACGGAAAATATTATCACATTACAATAAAGTTTATACAGCAGCAGCAGCTGATGATGTATGTAACATGTTTTTTTATACTGCATTAATGTACAGATAAATCGTCACAGGCCACCTATTATGTGATTCATAAAATAAGTTTCGCTCTTCGGACGCAAGAGGTTTAAAGCACCAATCAACATCATTGCTAACAGAAAGTAATCAGAGCTTTCTCGGCAGATGCTCTAAATTTCTAGCATGTTGCCACGTTAGTTGAGGTAAACTAGAAGATATATCTATACAATTACAGCCATCGCAGCGTCTCCTGCGGTCGATTCCTGCGTTTACTAAGTGCTACATTATCAGCTTGTGCAGCGGATTCCTGTAGCTTGTGTATGAAGGAACTCTTTCCACTACAGTGTACAGGAAACGAGTGAGCGCACATGCGCCCCCTCCCTCCCCCCTCCCCCCCTCCCCCCCCCCCCACACACACAGAGAGACACGGTTCAGGCTTAAAAAAATAGTGTAGTAAATTTATGACTAACATTATAACATGCGAATGGTGATTGTCACGAGAGTCACAAAAGAGTATAAATTAGTCAGTAAGATTATACTGTAACAAAAATGCAGAAGTAGAGCGCAGCACAAAATGCCCTGCTTGAGATTGCGCCATGTCACGGATTGCGCGGCCATTCCCGCCGGAGGTTCGAGTCCTACCTCGGGCACGGGTGTATGTGTTGTTCTTAGCATAAGTTAAAGTAGTGTGTAAATCTAGTGACCGATGACCTCAGCAGTTTGGTCCCTTAGGAATTCACACACATTTGAACATTTGAAAATGCCTTGTAAGCCTGATGGAAAATTTTACTGGTGACTATTAAAATTGCAAAATCAGAAAGGATAGCAAATAACGAAAGTTTACCTATTTTGAGTACGCAGTATACTAGGAAGATACATGATTAGTTTTTTAGGTCTTTCGGTGGTGTACAGGGTCCACAATTACGTGTACAGTGCTGCCATCTCTGGCAGCAACACTGGCTCTAACACATCTGAGCGTCGAGTAGTATTCAGTTCTACTAAAAAATACGCCATTCTATTCTGATTCAGCTCTGGGCAAGAGTTCGTCAATCACAGTAGCTGCCTTCTGGTGGTATGCAAGTTTCTCGGAAGCCTGTGAGCAGATGTTTTAAGTTAGTGAAAAATCGGGAGACGTCCAATCCAACACCTTCTGTATCGAGCTAAGTCAAGCTTGTTGACGTTTCTCCTCCTTTCATGAGGAACAACACGATCTTCCCCCCAAGAAATCAACATTCAAATGCAATTTCTGAATGAAAATCCTACTGCGTAATCGCTGCCCATACACAGAATATAGTTGGTATTAATCCTGGCCACTGAAATGAAACTCCTTGCATAGACAAGCTTGCAGCACACTTCATGCCAGTTTGACGTTCGCTGTATTCCACGTTCATGGCGTTGCAATTTTAATGGCCAGCAGTATTAATGTTCCTTCTGCAATTCCGTCGGATGTGATGCAGTGCTCTTAATCTGCTCTGCATAAGCTTCTACACTGAGCTACTTAATTTTTCTTTGCCTCATTAAAAACAGTTTTATTGCAATTTACTGAATGCATAAGTACCTGGGACAGTCACCACCGCCACCAACACGATCATCACCACGATCATCATCAATTTAGCATCCGCTTCTGAATAGAAGACTTCCCTAAATTCCTCCTCACCTTAAAGTCTTCAGCGCTATGTGTCCATGTTGGTTTTGTATACTTCTAATTTCATCCACTCACCTCCAACAAGGTCAACGTTTCCGTTTTCTCTTGGCTATTACAGTGCACCATCAAAAGTATCCCGTCACCTATTAGTGGACATTGATATGGGGTGTATCTGCTCTTCGCCATTACGTCAGCTCGAAATTTGCTGCTGGGAACACTTCTGATGAGATGTCTGAATGTCTGTGGAGGAACGCAGTGTAATGATGATGCTGTAGGTCGGGGCTTCACAACATTCGTGCTCGCGGAGCAAGCTGTGAGCAGCAAGGCGCGAGCACGGAGCAGCGCGAGCACGCTACCCCCACTACCGGACCAGAGCGGAGAGTGGGGAAAGTCACGTGGGGCGCACAACAGCTGCCGCCAGTCAATGTAAATCTGCGGCCACCTGCAGGGATATCACTCACGAATTATTACTGCGACAAATGAAACAAATAAAGGAGAATGTACACATGCCACATAATTTTAATAGCTTAGTGTATGCGTCTACATTCGCATTAATTTGTGAACTGTTACACAATAAAAGGTGTCACTGAAGTGTGGGATTCTCGGTTATCTCGTACTTTTTACCCTTTACAATTGCGTATATGTTCGGAGTAATTGTTCTTGTGCATTTTAGGCGTAGCGTGCAGTTTAAATTTCGATCAGACAATGCGTTTCTCAGGCGCGTCTTGTTACATTTCATTGCAGAGAACAGTTGTTCACAAACATACGTGGAACCGAACATTGATATTATTGTAGCCGCCAGTTTGTGCAAACGAGGAAATCTATCCTGAGGGAAGTGTCTGTAGAATTCCAAAATGTTTTTCTTGTTCTGAAAGTTGTCTCTGTATTCTCTGTTACACTGCAGGTCAATAATTTCTTGCTGCAGCTCAGGACGAATCTCTTAAGTATTCGCTGAATATGGAGAGAACAGATCAAAATCACTGTCTAGTGCTGTCAGATCTTGAAAGCGCTGATCAACTAAACTATGTGAATAGCGTTCACAGTCTTTGTGAACATCTTGCATGGATGATAATTTAGGAAAATGAGCTAGGTTTCCTGTTTCCAGCCGACTCACCCAAAATGTCAATTTCATTTTAAAACCTCGTATTCGATCTATGAAATGAGTCATTAGCAGATCTTTACTATGTAGTAAAATGTTCAAAGCATTCAGGTGGCTAGTTAAATCTGCTACGAACGCGAGATCACATTCAAACGTGCGCGCGCATTCCCCCCCCCCCCTCCCCTCCGTCGCTACTCCGCGACCTTGCACCTGCTCGCGAGCACGTGCCTGAGCAGATGCGAGTACTCGCGCTCAAAACCAGCCAGTTGTTAAGCCCTGTTGTTGGTGCTCTAACTGTTCCTCTGCAGTTTGCACCACACAGTGCAGTAAAATGTGTTCGTTTCCTTATTTAGCGTTTCCTGAATTACAGTAAGGGGACCCCACTCTAATCCAGAAAAACACACTCATACTGTGACACCACCTCCTCCATACTTCTGCTGGCACTACACATGATGGCAGGTAACGTTATCGAGGTATTCGCCAAACCCAAACCTCTACATCGGATGGCCGCAGAGTAAAGCACGACTCATCACTCGTCTCCAAACACTCGCTGTCCAGTGGCATCACAACTTGTCCAAGCCTTTCTCACTCTTCAATTTGTTTCATTTGCTGTCCGCCCCGATAGCTGAGTGGTCAGTGTGACGGACTGCCGTCCTAAGGGGTCTGGGTTCTATTCCCGGCTGGGTCGGGGATTTTCTCCGCTCAGGGACTTGGTGTTGTGCTGTCTTCATCATCATTTCATCCCCATTCGGCGCGCAGGTCGCCCAATGTGGCATCGAATGTAGTACGACCTGCACCGAGGCGGCCGGACTTGCTCTGTAAGGGGCCTCCCGGCCAATGACGCCAAACGCTCATTTCCATTTTCCATTTCATTTGCTTTCCCTTCAGCCTTTCTATTCGAGTACAGTAAAAGCAAAAACTGATCATCTGGCTCTGTAGCTTCATTGTTAATGTTCACTATTTTCTTTTCCATGTGTCCATTGTATACTGTTTTAGTCATAATGTCTCATTTCTGACACTTCTATTTTCTTCCCAATTCCATTCAGTAAATCTTGGTTAGTTATCCGATCTACTTATCAAAGTTGCACAAGTTTTCTGTAGCACCACATTTCGAAAGCTGTTATTCTTTCTTTGTCTTTATTCTTTATCATCAACATTTCACTTTCACTCCAGATAAATACTGTCAGACAGTACTCGCTAGCACTTAGAGCTATATTAGATGTTAAATTACATTCTATTTTTCGGAAATATTTTTCTTGCTATTGCCAGTCTGCGATTTTATAACGTCTCCACTTTGGCCATCGTCTGTTATCGCGCTGCCAATCTTGCTAAACTCAGCTACTTCCTGCAGTTTCTCATTGCCTTGTATAATTCACACTTCAGCAGTCCGTTTTGCATCCTGCACTACGCAAGTAACGAGCAGCTCTTAGTGGTTCGCCATCATAGTTTTCTTTATCTTAAATATCTTTGTGACTAATGCCCTTTTGGCATATTTATTATTTGATAAATGACATATAAGTACTGCCAGTCTTTAACGATGATTACGTATTTACACCCCATCATACGTTTTTAGTCATAATTCTGTGACCATATTATAGAATATAGACCATTCTCTGTTTTAAGTTCTGAGGAAGACACTCCTAGCAGTGTAGAAACCAAGTTAATTGGTTAAAAATAGTGACCGAGGGCTGTTTTTCTTTCAATTGTAACTATTCACGGTCTCTGAACGTGTAGCATGAACAAATTTTTTAAAAATTTTGTTGTTCATCTTACAACATCTTTTCTATAGAGTATTATTCCTTTCGACTAATCTTCCACATCCTTTGACGTCTCTGAAAGAAGTACGATGCCATTGACAAACCACCTTATTTCTGAACTTTATTCTCCTTTCCAAATATTTCTTTGGTCTCTTTTACTGCCTACTCGTTGTACATACTGAATAACGTGGCTGATAGGATACAATGTTATCTCACTCCCCTCTCAGTTCCTGCCTCCCTTTCACGTCTTTCGATTCGTTTCTGTACAAGTTGCAGATATTCTATCCCTTTCTGTATTTCATCCTTGCCATCTTAGTAATTTTCAAGAATATATTCCAACAAATATCATCGAAAGCTTTCTTTAAATTTACAGGTGGTGTAATCAGTAGACATTAATTTTTTTTTTGCCGCGCGGGATTAGTCGAGCGGTCTAAGGCGCTGCGGTCGTGGACTGTGCGGCTGGTCCCGGCGGCGGTTCGAGTCCTCCTTTGGGCATGTTTGTGTGTGTGTGTGTGTGTGTGTGTGTGTGTGTGTGTGTTTGTCCTTCGGATAATTTATGTTAAGTAGTGTGTAAGCTTCGGGACTGATGACCTTAGCAGTTAAATCCCATACGATTTCACACACATTTGAACATTTCTTAAAATTTTTGTCCATGCCCTTCCCCCCTCCCTACACACACACACACACACACACACACACACACACACACACACACACACACACACACACAACAGAACACAGCAGTGTTGTGGTCGGTACGAGGTGTGCAGTGATCGGCTGGCTTTTAGCTTCAAGGTGTGTCTGAGCGGCGCGCTCGCTGGCTGTGTTGCAGGTTGCCCTCGCCCACCACGATGATGTCCCCGGTTCTCTACAGCACGGCGGCACTAAAGAGGCCCTCCAGGATCGACCAGCTGCAGGGCGAGTGGCGCCAGATGGGCACGTGAGTACTCCATTACATCCCTATCACGAGAAACACTGCCGATAGCGCGCCGATGCCGCTCACGTCCCAGCCCGCAACACCCAAACAGTTATTCTGATATACGTTTTCTTTTTACAAAATGTTCTGTTGCACCCAGAAATCACAAACATCTCTGTGCACACTATTAATCTTGTCACAACTGTTACAGAAAACTTCCTTACAGGCCTTTCACTCCTACTCCTATACCTTCTTAACATTTGCGTAACCACAGGAACACTAAAGGTGAATTTGTTGTTTAAAGTGATCACTGTAGCCGCGCGGGATTAGCCGAGCGGTCTGAGGGGCTGCAGTCGTGGACTGTGCGCCTGGTCCCGGCGGAGGTTCGAGTCCTCCCTCGGGCATGGGTGTGGGTGTTTGTCCTTAGGACAATTTAGGTTAAGTAGTGTGTAAGCTTAGGGACTGATGACCTTAGCAGTTAAGTCCCATAAGATTTCAAACACATTTGAACCTTTTGATCTCTGTAAACATACGTGATTTTGACAATTAGCGCCATTGCCTTTGCCAGGAATGCAACCGACTGTTGAAGAAATAAAGGGGGAACACCGATAAGAATGGTGTAGTACACTAGTAGAGGACACTCTGACATCTGCAAGATTCCGTTACACAGGGTGTTTCAAATAGAGTATATGTACACTACTGGCCATTAAAATTGCTGCACAACGAAGATGACGTGCTACAGACGCGAAATTTAACCGTCAGGAAGAAGATGCTGTGATATGCAAATGATTAGCTCTTCAGAGCATTCACACAAGGTTGGCGCCGGTGGCGACACCTAAAACGTGCTCACATGAGGCAAGTTTCCAACCGATTTCTCATACACAAACAGCAGCTGACCGGCGTTGCCTGGTGAAACGTTGTTGTGATGTCTCGTGTTAGGAGGAGAAATGCGTACCGTCACGTTTTCGACTTTGATAAAAGTCGGATTGTAGCCTATCGCGATTGCAGTTTATCGTATCGCGACACTGCTGCTCGCGTTGGTCGAGATCCAATGACTGTGAGCAGAATATGCAGTCGGTGGGTTCAGGAGGGCAATACGGAACGCCGTGCTGGATCCCAACGGCCTCGTATCACTAGCAGTCGAGATGACAGGCACCTTATCCGCATGGATGTAACGGATCGTGCAGCCACGTCTCGATCCATGAGTCAACAGATGGGGACGTTTGCAAGACAACAACCATCTGCACCAACAGTTCGACGACGTTTGCAGCAGCATGGACTATCAGCTCGGAGACCGTGGCTGCAATTACCCTTGACGCTGCATCACAGACAGGAGCGCGTGCGATGGTGTACTCAACGACGAATCTGGGTGCACGAATAGCAAAACGTCATTTTTTTTGGATGAATCCAGGTTCTGTTTACAGCATCATGATGGTCGCATCCGTGTTTGGCGACATCGCGGTGAACGCACATTGGAAGCATGAATTCGTCATCGCCATACTGGCGTATCACCCGGCGTGATGGTACGGGGTGCCACTGGTTACACGTCTCGGTCATCTCTTGTTCGCATCGACGGCACTTTGAACAGTGGACGTTACATTTCAGCTGTGTTTCGACCCGTGGCACTACCCTCCATTCGATCCCTGCGAAACCCTACATTTCAGCAGGATAATGCACGACCGCATGTTGCAGGTCCTGTACGGGCCTTTCTGGATACAGAAAATGTTCGACTGCTGCCCTGGCCAGCACATTCTCCAGATCTCTCACCAATTGAAAACGTCTGGTCAATGGTGGACGAGCAACTGGCTCGTCACAATACGCCAGTCACTGCTCTTGATGAACTGTGGTATCGTGTTGAAGCTGCATGGGCAGCTGTACCCGTACACGCCATCCAAGCTCTGTTTGATCAATGCCCAGGCGTATCAAGGCCGTTAGTACGGCCAGAGGTGGTTGTTCTGAGTACTGATTTCTCAGGATCTATGCACCCAAATTGCGTGAAAATGTAATCACATGTCAGTTCTAGTATAATATATTTGTCCAACGAATACCCGTTTATCATCTGCATTTCTTCTTGGCGTAGCAATTTTAATGGCCACTAGTGTATTATTGTCCAAATTATCGATCGCTGCGCCTCGGCTCGGATATTGGAGGAACGAATGCAGTGTCTAGTTTATATTAATAGCCGCTAGATGTCAGTTGTCTTCTGTTCTGCTTGGTAACCGTCATATATTTAAAATGGCTACTCTGCAGTAGAAATCATTTTATGTTCTCCAGTTTGCGAAGTGCAATTCCGTGATTACAGTGCAAAGACGTTTCAGGTTGAGGTACCAATCCGGTCCTCCGAATGGGTGGAACATTCTCGGTACCGAGAGTTTCTAGATACAGCATGTGTATGGAAAGGGAAGAGTCCTGGCCGCCCTCGTGTTTCTGAAGAAAATGTTGTACGAATTCAAACTGCTTTCCGACTCAGTCCTTGAAAATCAACTCGTCGTGCCAGTCGGGAGTTACAGTTGCCTACAACAACAATTTGGCGTGTTTTTAGACGTCGGTTGGTTATGAAGCCGTACAAGTTACAGTTGTTACAAGCTCTGCATCGTGATGACAAACGCAAACGTGTGGCATTTTGTAACGAGATTCTTGATGCTATTTACAATGGTAACACTTTCGCACAGCGCATCATGTTCAGTGATGAAGCGACTTTACATGTTAGTGGTCAGGTAAAAAAACACAATGTTCGAGTTTGGCGCCTACAGAACCCACATGCAGCCATTGAGCATGTACAAGATTCGCCCAAAGTCAATGTCTTTCGTGTGATAGCCCCATCATCTGTTTAGAGTCCATTCTTCTTTGATGGAAACAGGGTTAACGGTCAGCAGCATCTCGCTATGTTACAAAACTGATTGTTTCCGAGGCTGCACGAAGACAACTTCCAGTTTTCAACAAGACGGGGCACCCCGTCACTGCAATCGCCAAGTGCGAGAATATCTGAATGAAACTCTATCAAACCGTTGGATTGGTCGTCAAGGAGCTGGGCGACTTAACATGTCTCAGCTGGGCTCCACGGTCACCGGATTTGACACTCTCTGACTTCTTCCTGTGGGGTTTCGTTAAACACAACGTTTATGTACCAGCACTCCGACAGAACTTGGAAGAGTTGGAGAACGGAATCCGTTCTGCCGTAACATCAGTGACGAAGGACATCCTTGCCCGAATATGGGAGGAGTTGGAATATCGATCTGACATTGTTCGTGTCGCTGATGGAACATCTGTAATCTGAACTTCAGAAGTTCTTCAATATGTGTGTAAAGTTTCATATTTGTATGTCTTAAAGTTTAATAAATATATATACTCGAAATGCGTATATTATTTTTGAAACACCCTGCACATCTACCACCAGTGCTTTCCTGAGGAGACCAATAGTTATTATTGTCGAAAGCGCGGATGTTTATTGTGAATTGACATTTTTACTACAAATTTCTTTCGGAGGGAAAGACCTAAATTTGTGGCTATTTTAATTGTCTTAGTAAGAAGTAACAATATGAAAAAATGAATGTGCGCGCTGTTTCGTTTTCCAGTATATTTCCCAGATTTCGGAGACGACTGTGCAAAAACCACGAGACCTGTAGAAAAGTCTCGTATCAGTGGCTAGAGCATCTTTGCAAGTTTATAACTGACATTACAGGTTTTCATCATCGACACCATATGTTACGCGGCAAACGTCAAATCGTGTGTGTGACTCACTGACACGAATTGTCTGGGAAGGCGCGACAGCAACCCGCCTTGCATCTGCAGGGGCGCACTAATATTCAGGGCTATTACAAATGATTGAAGCGATTTCATAAATTCACCGTAGCTCCATTCACTGACATATGGTCACGGCACACTACAGATACGTAGAAAAACTCATAAAGTTTTGTTCGGCTGAAGCCGCACCTCAGGTTTCTGCCGTCAGAGCCCTCGAGAGCGCAGTGAGACAAAATGGTGACACGAGCCGAGAAAGCGTATGTCGTGCTTGAAATGCACTCACATCAGTCAGTCATAACAGTGCAACGACACTTCAGGACGAAGTTCAACAAAGATCCACCAACTGCTAACTCCATTCGGCGATGGTATGCACAGTTTAAAGCTTCTGGATGCCTCTGTAAGGGGAAATCAACGGGTCGGCCTGCAATGAGCGAAGAAACGGTTGAACGCGTGCGGGCAAGTTTCACGCGTAGTCCGCGGAAAATTGGCTCATGCCACAACTGGAGACCGACAGCGCCGACTTCATCTTTCAACAGGATGGTGCTCCACCGCACTTCCATCATGATGTTCGGCATTTCTTAAACAGGAGATTGGAAAACCGATGGATCGGTCGTGGTGGAGATCATGATCAGCAATTCATGTCATGGCCTCCACGCTCTCCCGACTTAACCCCATGCGATTTCTTTCTGTGGGGTTATGTGAAAGATTCAGTGTTTAAACTTCCTCTACCAAGAAACGTGCCAGAACTGCGAGCTCGCATCAACGATGCTTTCGAACTCATTGATGGGAACATGCTGCGCCGAGTGTGGGAGGAACTTGATTATCGGCTTGATGTCTGCCGAATCACTAAAGGGGCACATATCGAACATTTGTGAATGCCTAAAAAACTTTTTGAGTTTTTGTATGTGTGTGCAAAGCATTGTGAAAATACCCCAAATAATAAAGGTATTGTAGAGCTGTGAAATCGCTTCAATCATTTGTAATAACCCTGTAATGCCCCAATACGGAGCGGAGCACTGGCAGTGAAGCTTGAAGACAGAATAACTTAAAAGTGCAAGCTATAACTATAAGAATCCTTGAAACCATTGAAAGGCTTCCCTTTACCAGTGGAAAACAGATACACAGCAATAACATGAAGCCGATTCCCTTTGTTTCCGTGATAATCTACCGTGGAACGCATATTACCGAATGATTGTGAAACATTTAACGCGACGAATGCACGGAGAGCAATTCACAGAGTTGCCATTTTTGTTTCTGACTGCCCTTATTTTCACCTGAAATAATTTCACTCGCGTGAAATCAATGGATGCAATGAACGTGAAATCAGTGAAGCAGGAGTGAAATGAAATGTCACTGAAATAACTCTCAAAATGGTAAACTCCCAGCGTAATGACTACGTCATGCCTGAGAAAATCCCGTGCAACACCGCCCTTGAATCCGTGTTTCCTGTTTATCGCGAGCACCCGCCATTACCATGAGGCTATGTGATCACTACTCCCAGCATGTCCTTCAAAAAAATGGTTCAAATGGCCCTGAGCACTATGGGACTTAACTTCTAAGGTCATCAATGCCCTAGAACTTAGAACTACTTAAACCTAAGTAACCTAAGGACATCACACACAACCATGTCCGAGGCAGGATTCGAACCTGCGACCGTAGCGGTCGTGAGGTTCCAGACTGTAGCGCCTAGAACAGCTCGGCCATCCCGGCCTGCTGTCTGTTCTTCGCGTGGCCTTATTCCGGATTGTACAACCGTTTAATATTGTTCGAAAGTAGTACGAGGAAATCCGGTGACGACGAATGTTTTTCTTTAGTCACGGCCTATTCACTTATGATTACTACTTGCCTTCCTTTTATCAATTCATAATTCTAAAACTTACGCTTTTTCATTACATAGATGTACCACTCCTTGACCAGAAACGTCTGCCTCACTTAAAATTCTACGTTTTCCTAATCTTTACCCTCAGCTGTGAACGTTCACATTCCTCATTCTTTGCTAAGGACACTGTACAGATCACAATGGACGGATAACTTAAACTAGGGCCATTGATACCCTGTCTGTGTTTAATTAAAGCTTGTTCTTCTCGTTTCGTTTTGTGCGTGAGAGATCCTGAGCCTAATACCGAAAGTTTCCTTTAAATTAATTTTTTGTTTGATTTTGAACTCGTACTGCCTTGGTTGTAACTTTGCTGTTCTTTAGCTTTCCGTGACTGTGTGTATTTCCAACTGCGAGAGAAACCAACTATATCTGCCTGCGAGAATACATGAATTTGCTCCTGATTTATAATCTTTCTAAAAAAACTGTGCAAACTGATTAAGCCCTGAACTGGTAATCTCTTTAGTTAAACAAAGTGGTCCTTCAAATAACTTACGGATTTGCTGCCGGGTCACGTCGTCGAACACCGCCGACATTTCGACAGGAGCACACCCTGCCATTCTCAAGGCACAAATGCAAGAAAGAAGAAATGTGCTAGCAAATTTAATACCTCGGTTCACAGAGGAGAAACAAGGAAGACACCACACACAGAACAAGTGTCAACACAAACAAAGATAACCAAAATCAGAAATATCGATAGTTACTATTAATCAACAGGTGAGGTAGCACTAATTCTGTCCCTCTGTTTTTTGATGAGAGACAGATCCCGATTCCAAGCAGCTTTTAAACAAAATCCACCATCTCTGTTAATAAGGTTGCTTGATAGTCTGATTTCAACAGCTTCCTTAATAACACTATCCCAATAGCTGGACGTGCAAGCCAGAATCTCCGTTTTGTTGTATTCCATAGGATGACCGGTGTCAAGGAAATGTTCTGTAATAGCGGATTTGCTTGGCTGTTGTACGCGTGTGACGCTTATGTTCAATACACCGGTCTTCCACAGTCCTGATTGCCTGACCAATATATGACATGCCACAACTGCAAGGAATACGATAGACCCCAGCCTTACGCAAATCAAGATCATCTTTTACGGACGCCAACAGGGCCTTAATCTTAGAAGGTGGTCGAAAAACACATTTCACATAATATTTCCGCAAAATACAGCCAATCCTGTTGTAAATGCTTCCTGCGTAAGGCAAAAAGGCCATAGACTTAGGTGCCACTTCGTTGCTATCGTCACTTACCCGTTGCGCAGAAGGCTGATGGCGCAACGCACGTTTTATCTGCCTCTCACTATAACCATTCTGACGAACGGTGACTTCGAAATGTGCTAGCTCAGCTGCCAAACTTTCAGGGTCTGAGATAACGTGGGCCCTGTGAACCAAGATGCGAAGTACTCCTTCACGCTGAGCTGGATGGTGACAACTATCAGCTCGCAGATACAAGTCAGTGTGGGTGGGCTTCCTATAAACAGAATGTCCCAACGTACCAACAGTCTTCCTTTTGACCAACACATCAAGGAAGGGAAGGCATCCATTCTTTTCCACCTCCATAGTGAACTGAATATTCGGGTGGATTGAATTCAGATGTCCCAAAAAGCGGTTTAAATTCTCTCTACCATGAGGCCAAACAACAAAAGTAGCGTCTACATACCTGAAAAAACACGCAGGTTTCAAGGTCGTTGACTCCAGTGCACCTTCCTCAAAGTCCTCCATAAACAAATTGGCCATAATAGGTGACAACGGGCTTCCCATTGCAACTCCATCAGTCTGTTCGTAGTACTGACCATTGAATAAAACGTAAGTGGAAGTCAGCACATGTCGAAACAAATTTGTTTATTCGACACCAAACTTAACCTCAATTAGCTGCAACGAATCAGAGAGAGGAACGCGAGTGAAAAGAGAAACCACATCAAAACTGACTAAAATATCAGAGTCATTCAAACGCAATCCTTGCAATCGACGTAAGAAATCTGCAGAGTTCTTAATGTGGTGTTCACACCCACCTACTAGTGGGCTCAACAAACTAGCAAGATGTTTAGCTACACGATATGTCGGAGCACCAATGTTAGAAACAATAGGCCTCAACGGGACAGCCTCCTTATGGACCTTAGGGGGGCCATATAGTCTAGGTGGTACAGCACAGTAAGAATTGAGACTCTGATAGACTCCTGTGACAAAGAACTTTCCTTCAGGAGTTTATTTGTCTTTCTCTCAACACTCTTAGTAGGGTCAGCACCGATTTTTCGATACGCCGAATCAGAAAGTAGACACTGCATCTTTTGAATGTAATCGTGCTTGGCTTGTTCAACAAAGCGGTGGCGTTACCCGTGTCCGCAGGTAAAATAACAATACCAGGATCCATTCTAAGTGGACGTAAAGCAGCCCCAGTCAACACACGACAAGTTTCCCTCCTAACCTCTTCCGCAGCCTCGGAAGGTAGTTTATAAACAGCCTGTTCGATAGAACTAATAAAATCAACGACTGGCAAACTCTTAGGCGTCGGTGCGAAGTTCAAACCTTTCCCCAGCACAGAAAAAGCTGCGTCATGAAACGTTTTCTCCGTGACATTGATCACAGAACGTCGAGAATTAGAATTAGACACTGAGCCAAGGAAACGTTCAAACTTCGCCGAATGATAGGCAGTTACAGACCGAAATTCCCAGTCAGACTG
Source organism: Schistocerca cancellata (assembly GCF_023864275.1). NCBI lineage: Eukaryota > Metazoa > Arthropoda > Insecta > Orthoptera > Acrididae > Schistocerca > Schistocerca cancellata. The sequence goes on along the minus strand of NC_064628.1, from coordinate 100,750,087 downwards.
CAACCAAGAGGCACCGTCCACCCAATCCCAAGAAAATTCATAAACATTAGACACCATCATTAAATGAAGCTGAAGTAATTCCTTAGAAACAAAATCTAATTGACGGCGAGTATAGTGGATCCTTCAATGAACAAGAGATAAACCAGCACGTTGCTTGATGCGATTGGCGGCAGGAGAATTAATATGATGCACAACCTTAGCAAAGGTTGGAACCACACTATGATTTCGACACTTCTGTAAAAAAGATAATGCACATTCCAACATTACTCTACTGCTGCGAAGTTTATCTAACCTCCGCAGGCAACGGTACATTTCCTCCCCGTAGAGGTAAACAACGTGAGACGTTAACTTTTCCCGGCGAATCGAATGTTCAAATAACTTACGTGTTTGCTGCCGGGTGACATCGTCGAACACCGCCGATATTTCGACAGGAGCACACCCTGCCATTCTCAAGGCGCAAATGCAATATGTTGGTTATCTTTGTTTGTGTCGACACTTGTTCTGTGTGTGGTGTCTTCCTTTTTTCTCCTCTGTGAACCGAGGTATTAAATTTGCTAGCACATTTCTTCTTTCTTGCATTTGTGCCTTGAGAATGGCAGGGTGTGCTCCTGTCGAAATATCGGCGGTGTTAGACGACGTCACCCGGCAGGAAACCCGTAAGTTATTTGAACATTCGATTCGCCGGGAAAAGTTAAGGTCTCAAAATGATCCTTGTGCGTTAATCATCAGCCTAATAATGAAACTTCCAGGCAGATTAAAACTGTGTGCCCGACCGAGACTCGAACTCGGGACCTTTGCCTTTCGCGGGCAAGTGCTCTACCATCTGAGCTACCGAAGCACGATTCACGCCGGTACTCACAGCTTTACTTCTGCCAGTACCTCGTCTCCTACCATCCAAACTTTACAGAAGCTCTCCTGCGAACCTTGCAGAACTTCTGTAAAGTTTGGATGGTAGGAGAAGAGGTACTGGCAGAAGTAAAGCTGTGAGTACCGGGCGTGAGTCGTGCTTCGGTAGCTCAGATGGTAGAGCACTTGCCTGCTAAAGGCAAAGGTCCCGAGTTCGAGTCTCGGTCGGGCACACAGTTTTAATCTGCCAGGAAGTTTCATATCAGCGCACACTCCGCTGCAGAGTGAAAATATCATTCTGGAGCCTAATAATGATTTTCATGAAATGGTCCCTGTGCGTTGGTAATTTTCGTAGCAAACTGATCCTGAAATGAAATAATCTTTCCTCGTAGTGCAATAGCTTGGGAACACAGTGCTTGCTGCTTTCTGTGCGCCAGTTGAAAATTTCTAACTACAGTTGCTGAGAGCTTAGTGCAGTGCTCCAGACAACAAGTAAACCAGTTTACACACATCGATTCAGACGCGCTTGAAATAAAATTGACTTGAATCGAGGATGTGGACAACGCTCTTACGTAAAATATTTAACATTTTTTTAAATTATCTTATATATTACTTGTACGAAATTCATGTTACAATACTCATTAACATTGACGAAGGACAACATTTGATGTCAAATTCTTACTCTCACAAAAGTCAGATAAATAACTGATAAACATAAAAAAATGCCTTACAGTGAAAAATCACACAATTTTTAATGAAAAATCTGAACGCCCCTGATATGGATGTCTCATTCAACAATGCTTCTAACTACTCGCGACTGCAGCGCCAATAAAAAAAATATTATTATCTTCATTCCTCCTCATACTCTTTTCATTCTAAACCACTAATCAAATCCTTCTCCTCCGCTTCACAATATTCAACGCTTAAACGCAGATGCACTTAACTTTACGTCTACATTGCCGCGAGTCCTCCGCTCGGCATCTTCGTTACAACGCAACTAAAGATAGAACTCCCGAGCTCGTCGTTGCCAAGCAGCGATGACAAAACAAACACATCTTCCAGCGACAGAGCGACTCTGACCAAAGACTGCGCGCGAATAATAAGCGATTCAAAATTGTCGCCCCGCGTTTGAGACATCCAAAGCTTGTAAGATTCCAGAAATGAAAAAACAGACTCCATTAAACCTGTTTTCAATACAGCTGAACTGGTAGCGTTCAGTACAAACAATTACTGAGTCCAACTCAGCTGCTTTCTGCGTTATTCGTCGCTAATCGTGAGGTTTAAATTCACTTCTAAATCCAAAGATTTTTTTATTACCCATTACTGCTACGAATAGTATCATTTTTATTGTCCTAATTATTCGTTCCATCTCACAGCTTGATGTCAGTTATACTTCTCGGCTATTTTTGCTTTCTGAAGTCGAACAAATGGTCATCCATTACCTCTGCAATCGTTGTTCACTTGTGGAAATGGGAAGTGTTTCACCATGAAGCACAAGTGCGATATTTATCTGTCTTTGTGGAGATGTTCACTACAAAAAAAAGTCAGTGGTGCCATGCTTAGCGAATGACTATTGGGGAGATGGTGCAGGAATCCTGAGTCGCCGTTGTTGACGAGGTTCCATTGGAGATGGTTTGCCGTTGTCTTCCTCCGACCTGTTACGAAGTGTAGGCAGGCTTCCTACTCCTCTCGAACAACACCAAGAGGTCCGCCAAGACAATGTCCCCATGTGACGGTCTGGTCACCACCAACATGCCCTTGGAATTTAATCCAGGAGATTGGCGTAAAGACTAATGATCAGGATCTTTACACCATTAGGTCTCCTCTCCTTCCTGGCCAAATACGGTCAGTGAAAATTTTCCACCACCGGGATTCGAATCGACTTAATATGAGTCGAGCACCACTGGAGAGGCGTGCGTTAACAGCGACGACTAACGAGGGAGATGTTATGAAATGAACAAATATTAAATTCCATTCGTAGCCCCCCCGTCATCTACATTACTCTGGGTTCTAAACTCCCCCCCCCCCCCCATCCCCCCATACGCCGGTACCATTACCACTACCACACCACCTCACTCATAGGCACGATTAAATTCTTGTACTCATTACGAAATAAATACAAACAGCCTCTGAATGTCATCTTGAGCAATTTCTTGCCATGCCTGGAACACATTCTGTGTTATTTAACGTATGTTGCTGACAGCAGGAGCCGACGTGAAGGTACGAGGTGCAGTCAAGTTCTAAGGTCTCCGATTTTTTTTTTTTTCCGGACTGGAAAGAGATAGAAACATGCGTATTGTTTTAAAATGAGGCCGCATTCATTGTCAATACGTCCCAGAGATGGCAGCACCGTAGGGCAGATGGAAGTTTACCGCCAGCGGCGAGAATGAGAACTATTTTAAATACTTAAAATGGCGACGTTTTTCTTACTTGAACAGCGTGCAATCATTCGTTTTCTGAATTTACGTGGTGTGAAACCAAATGAAATTCATTGACAGTTGAAGGAGACATGTGGTGATGGAGTTACGGATGTGTCGAAAGTGCATTCGTGGGTGCGACAGTCTAATGAAGGCAGAACATCGTGTGACAACAAACCGAAACAACCTCGGGCTCGCACAAGCTGGTATGACGACACGGTCGAGAAAGTGGAGAGAATTGTTTTGGGGGATCGCCGAATGACTGTTGAACAGATCGCCTCCAGAGTTGGCATTTCTGTGGTTTCTGTGCACACAATCCTGCATGACGACCTGAAAATGCGAAAAGTGTCATCCTGGGTGCCACGAATGCTGACGGACGACCACACTGCTGCCCGTGTGGCATTTTGCCAAGCAATGTTGACGCGCAACGACAGCATGAATGGGACTTTCTTTGCGTCGGTTGTGACAATGGATGAGACGTGGATGCCATTTTTCAATCCAGAAACAAAGCGCCAGTCAGCTCAATGGAAGCGCACAGATTCACCGCCTCCAAAAAAATTTCGGGAAACCGCCAGTGCTGAAAAAACGATGGTGTCCATGTTCTGGGACAGCGAGGGCGTAATCCTTACCCATTGCGTTCCAGAGGGCACTACGGTAACAGGTGCAGCCTACGAAAATGTTTTGAAGAACAAATTCCTTCCTGCACTGCAACAAAAACGTTCGGGCAGGGCTGCGCGTGTGTTGTTTCACCAGGACAACGCACCCGCACATCGAGCTAACGTTACGCAACAGTTTCTTCGTGATAACAACTTTGAAGTGATTCCTCATGCTCCCTACTCATCTGACCTGGCTCCTAGTGGCTTTTGGCTTTTTCCAACAATAGACACTCTCCGTGGCCGCACATTCACCAGCCGTGGTGCTATTGCCTCAGCGATTTTCTAGTGGTCAAAACAGACTCCTAAAGAAGCCTTCGCCGCTGCCATGGAATCATGGCGTCAACGTTGTGAAAAATGTGTACGTCTGCAGGGCGATTACGTCGAGAAGTAACGCCAGTTTCATCGATTACGGGTGAGTAGTTAATTAGGGAAAAAATCGGAGGCCTTAGAACTTGAATGCACCTCGTATACGTCTTCCCATCGGTTGTCACACATGATCGGTGGGTGAAAAATCAGGGAACCGGGCAGGCCAGTAATGGATTGCATTTCACAAGGCGTTTGTGGTGCGAGCTTGCATTATACTGCTGGAATGTGCGATTTGGTACCCTGGCCGTGAAGGATATGACAACAGTGCTTGGTGTAGTGGTTATCACGTCTGCTTTACACGCAGAAGGTCCCCGGTTCGATCCCGGGCGGAACCATATATTATTTTTGCAGCCTACTGGCAAGCAATGAGCCTCCACCAAGCAATTACCAAACCAGTACGCTTGTCATATGCAGTAGCTCCCCATACTATGATTCGACCTGTGGTGTTTCACCAGGTCGTCTACGGCGTCGATTTAACTGTGCGAAAGGGCAGAAGCGTGACTGATCGCTGGACATCGCAGAATGCGATTCCACGTTTCGGCTGACTCCGGCTGTACACCATGCAAATCTCTGTAGTTTGTTGTCAGCTATAAACGACGCATGGCAACTCGAGACCTTAGCACAGCTTCCAGTAATTTATTGACGACGTTTCCGTGTGACACTGTACCATTAACTTCTGCCCGTTGCCATCCGTCTGTTCGTCACAGCCAGTCATATCACCTTCTCGTGATGTAGTCCTTCTGGAAGCACCCGTGCCTTCTCATCTTGGTGCAGTGTTGTCCTGAGTACATCTCGTCACCAATCTACATCTACATGGATACGCTGTTGTTGTTGTTGTGGTCTTCAGTCCTGAGACTGGTTTGATGCAGCTCTCCATGCTACTCTATCCTGTGCAAGCTTCTTCATCTCCCAGTACCTACTGCAACCTACATCCTTCTGAATCTGCTTAGTGTATTCCTCTCTTGGTCTCCCCCTACGATTTTTACCCTCCACGCTGCCCTCCAAAACTAAATTGGTGATCCCTTGATGCCTCAGAACATGTCCTACCAACCGATCCCTTCTTCTGGTCAAGTTGTGCCACAAACTTCTCTTCTCACCAATCTTATTCAATACTTCCTCATTAGTTATGTGATCTACCCATCTAATCTTCAGCATTCTTCTGTAGCACCACATTTCGAAAGCTTCTATTCTCTTCTTGTCCAAACTATTTACCGTCCATGTTTCACTTCCATACATGGCTACACTCCATACAAATACTTTCAGAAATGACTTCCTGACACTTAAATCTATACTGGATGTTAACAAATTTCTCTTCTTCAGAAACGCTTTCCTTGCCATTGCCAGTCTACATTTTATATCCTCTCTACTTCGACCATCATCAGTTATTTTGCTCCCCAAATAGCAAAACTCCTTTACTACTTTAAGTGCCTCATTTCCTAATCTAATTCCCTCAGCATCACCCGACTTAATTCGACTACATTCCATTATCCTCGTTTTGCTTTTGTTGATGTTCATCTTATATCCTCCTTTTAAGACACTGTCCATTCCGTTCAACTGCTCTTCCAGGTCCTTTGCTGTCTCTGACAGAATTACAATGTCATCGGCAAACCTCAAGGTTTTTATTTCTTCTCCATGGATTTTAATACCTACTCCGAATTTTTATTTTGTTTCCTTTACTGCTTGCTCAATATACAGATTGAATAACATCGGGGAGAGGCTACAACCCTGCCTTACTCCCTTCCCAACCACTGCTTCCCTTTCATGTCCCTCGACTCTTATAACTGCCATCTGGTTTCTGTACAAGTTGTAAATAGCCTTTCGCTCCCTGTATTTTACCCCTGCCACCTTTAGCATTTGAAAGAGAGTATTCCAGTCAACATTATCAAAAGCTTTCTCTAAGTCTACAAATGCTAGAAACGTAGGTTTGCCTTTCCTTAATCTTTCTTCTAAGATAAGTCGTAAGGTCAGTATTGCCTCACGTGTTCCAGTATTTCTACGGAATCCAAACTGATCTTCCCCGAGGTCGGCTTCTACTAGTTTTTCCATTCGTCTGTAAAGAATTCGTGTTAGTACTTTGCAGCTGTGGCTTATTAAACTGATTGTTCGGTAATTTTCACATCTGTCAACACCTGCTTTCTTTGGGATTGGAATTATTATATTCTTCTTGATGTCTGAGGGTATTTCGCCTGTTTCATACATCTTGCTCACTAGGTGGTAGAGTTTTGTCAGGACTGGCTCTCCCAAGGCCATCAGTAGCTCCAATGGAATGTTGTCTACTCCCGGGGCCTTGTTTCGACTCAGGTCTTTCAGTGCTCTGTCAAACTCTTCACGCAGTATCGTATCTCCCATTTCATCTTCATCTACATCCTCTTCCATTTCCATAATATTGTCCTCAAGTGCGTCGCTCTTGTATAGACCCTCTATATACTCCTTCCACCTTTCTGCTTTCCCTTCTTTGCTTAGAACTGGGTTTCCATCTGAGCTCTTGATGTTCATACATGTGGTTCTCTTATCTCCAAAGGTCTCTTTAATTTTCCTGTAGGCAGTATCTATCTTACCCCTAGTGAGATAAGCCTCCACATCCTTACATTTGTCCTCTAGCCATCCCTGCTTAGCCATTTTGCACTTCCTGTCGATCTCATTTTTGAGACGTTTGTATTCCTTTTTGCCTGCTTCATTTACTGCATTTTTATATTTTCTCCTTTCATCAATTAAATTCAATATTTCTTCTGTTACCCAAGGATTTCTACTAACCCTCGCTGGATACGCTACAAATCACATTCCAGTGCCTGGCAGAGGCTTCATCGAACCACCTTCACAATTCTCTATTATTCCAATCTCGTATAGCGCGCGGAAATAATGAACACCTATATCTTTCCGTAGGAGCTCTGATTTCCCTTATTATACATTGGTAATCGTTACTTCCTATGTAGGTCGGTGTCAACAAAATATTTTCGCATTTCGAGGAGAAAGTTGGTGATTGGAATTTCGTGAGAAGATTCCGTCGCAACGAAAAACGACTTTCTTTTAATGATGTCCAGCCCAAATCCTCTATCATTTCTGTGACACACTCTCCCATATTTCGCGATAGTACAAAACGTGCTGCCTTTCTTTGAACTTTTTCGATGTACTCCGACAGTCCTATCTGGTAAGGACCCAACACCGCGCAGCAGTATTCTAAAAGAGGACGGACAAGCGTAGTGTATGCAGTCTCCTTAGTAGGTCTGTTACGTTCTCTAAGTGTCCTGCTAATAAAACGCAGTCTTTGGTTAGCCTTCCCCACAAAATTTTCTGTGTGTTCCTTCCAATTTAAGTTGTTCGTAATTGTAATACCTAGGTATTTAGTTGCATTTACGGCTTTTACATTAGACTGATCTATCGTGTAAACTTCTGTACAGTTTGGAAGGTAGGAGACGAGGTACTGGCGGAAGTAAAGCTGTGAGGACGGGGCGTGAGTCGTGCTTGGGTAGCTCAGTATGTAGAGCACTTGCCCGCGAAAGGCAAAGGTCCCGAGTTTGAGTCTTGGTCCGGCACACAGTTTTAATCTGGCAGGAAGTTTCACTTCTGTTTTACTCGATGACTTTCCGTCAATTACTACGAACTGTGACCTCTCTGACAGCAAATCACAAATCCAGTCACATAACTGAGACGATATTCCATAAGGACGCAATTTCACTACGAGATGCTTGTGTGGTACAGTGTCTGAAGCCTTCCGAAAATCTCTAAATACGGAATCGATCTGAAATCCCTTGTCAATAGCACTCAGCACTTCTTGTGAATAAAGGGCTAGTTGTGTTTCACAAGAACGATGTTTTCTAAACCCATGTTGACTGTGTGTCAATAGACCGTTTTCATCGAGGTAGTTCATAATGTTCGAACACAATATATGTTCCAAAATCCTGCTGCATATCGACGTTAACAATATGGGCCTGTAATTTAGGGGATTACTCCTACTACCTTTCTTGAATATCGGTGTGACCCTTGCAAGTTTCCAGTCTTTGGGTGCGGATCTTTCGATGAGCGAACAGTTGCATACGACTGTTAAGTATGGAGCTAATGCATCAGCATACTCCGAAAGGAACCTAACTGGTGTACCGTCTGCACCAGAAGACTTGCTTTTATTGAGTGATTTAAGAGCCTTCACTACTGCGAGGATATTTACTTCTACGTTACTCATGTTCGCAGCTGTTCTCGACTCGAATTCTGGAATATTTGCTTCATCTTCTTTTGTGAAGGCAATTGGGAAGGCTGTGTGTAGTAACTCTGCTTTGGCAGCACTGTCTTCGATAGTATCTGCATTGCTATCACGCAGAGAAGGCATTGATTGTTTCTTGCCGCTGACATACTTCACATACGACCAGAATCTCTTGGGATTTTCTGCCAGGTTCCGAGACAAAGTTTCGTTGTGGAAACTGTTATAAGCATCTCGCATTGAAGTCCGCGCTAAATTTCGAGCTTCTGTAAAAGTTCGCCAATCTTGTGGATTTTGCGTCTGTTTAAATTCGGCATGTTTGTTTCGTTGTTTCTGCAACAGTGTTCTAACCCGTTTTGTGTAGCAAGGAGGATCAGCTCCGTCATTTCTTAATTTATTTGGTATAAATCTCTCAATTGCTGCCGATACTATTTCTCTGAATTTCAGCCACATCTGGTCTATACTTATATTATTAATTTGGAATGAGTGGAGATTGTCTCTCAGGAAGGCGTAAAGTGAATTTTTATCTGCTTTTTTGAATAGGTATATTATTCGCTTATTTTTCGAGGATTAGGGGATTACAGTATTCAATCTCGCTACGACATCAATGTGTTCACTTATCCCTGAATCGGTTTTGATGCTCGTTATTAACTCAGGATTATTTAGTGCTAAGAGGTCAGGTGTGTTTTCACAACCGTTTACTATTCGCGTGGGCTCATGAACTAACTGCTCGAAATAATTTTCAGAGAATGCGTCCCGCTCTCATTGTACTACAGTCAACTGTCAGTGATTTGTCCGTTTGGTGCTCCCATGCCCGTTATGCCAATGGTTGGACCTTCCTAAAAGTCTGAAAGACGGCGATAAGCTGAATTTGCACGTCCGCTGGACGTACCGTGTTGCGATCTCCGATTGAGAAGTTCTAGCAAAGTTAGTACATCCCCAATAGCCAATATGTACTCACACTATTGCATATGTCTACGAATTGTTTTTTTTTTCCTCTGCTGAAAATAAACTACCATAAAGATGAAATGCTAACTGACGTATCGCAGAGGCATGTAAATACTGTATCATGTCGGTAGCAGTAGGTGAAGGTGTGTATGGTGTAACGCTTTCCATTTTGGCCAGAGTATACGTTATTCTCTGTGTAGCCATAAAAGTGATCGTACGTTGAATCTCACGTTTATCTGACCTTAGTATCTTTGTTAGAAGAAACAGATTCCTTCTTTGGAATTTAAATGTTACTCTTCGTTCAATAGAGGTTGATACCGCACTGTACAGTGTCTTCTGACGACAGCGATTTTACAGTTATTTTACAGTTACAGTTAAATTAAGGCACTTATCGTAGCGATGGACGAGCTTGGAAATTCCTTCGTCGTAAAATTCGGCCGCCTGTGCCTTCAGCCACGTGGTTACCTCTTCTTGAAGCTGTGCGTCGTCATCAAAACGCTGCATAGCCAACCACTTCTTCATTGCTGGGAATAAGTGGAAGTCGCTCGGTGCCAGGTCGGGACTGTACGGCGGATGAGGAAACAACTCCCACTTAAAAGATTCGAGAACTTCACGAGTGGCATTTGCCGTGTGGGCCAAGGCGTTGTCGTGAATCAGCAAGATCTTTGAGCCCAACTTTCCCCTGCGCTTGTTTTGTATTGCTCTTCTGAGGTTGTGCAGAGTTTGGCAATACCTTTGAGAGTTTATTGTAGTGCCTCTTTCCAGGAAATCCACAAAAATCACACCTTTTCTGTCCCAAAAGACAGTCGCCACGTGGTTGAAGGCGCAGGCGGCCGAATTTTACGACGAAGGAATTTCCAAGCTCGTCCATCTCTACGATAAGTGCCTTAATTTAAATGGCAACTATGTAGAAAAGTAGTATTTAAGTGTGGCTTTCATCTGTATATAATAAAAAGATTTCCAATACTTTTTTTATTTTTAATTCCAAAACGTAATGTACTTTGTGGATAGCCCTCGTATTTTCATAAGTGCTCTGTGTTGTCCGAATTTGAAAGAGATTACGCAACAATATTATATTATTATTAACACCTTGAAAAAGCGTATTTGCTTAGACGACTAATGGACTGCTTCATCGTCGATCCTGTCAAATGATGCTTCATAAACTTTAAATCAGTCACGAAGAATCTCGTACGTAGGGTGTCTGAACACCTAATAAATTACAATTTTTTCTTTCTGTAGTACTGATATCAGTGAATTTGTTCAGTTACTGCGAGCGGTATTAGGAAAGTAGCTTCCGATTAGGCGCGAAATGGGAAACCTCTGTGAAAATCCGACGGAGCTTGGCACAGATGTGTTGGGCAGTGTCTTTAATGCGCCTGTCGATCGCATCGCGTCGCTCTCTTCAGTCCAGAGCGCAAAGTGATCACGCAGAAAGGCCTAAAACAACAGTGTCTCCCGCCAACTATGTCATCTGGTGATTTCGCCTGAAGCTACACAGCCCACGTGACATAAGTCATGCGCTTCTTTCTTCAACACAATTTTCACCCGCATTCTGCATGGGCAATGAAGACGCTCCTGCAATATTTTGGAGGAGAAGTGTTTGATCACCTACAACACAGCCCCAAATTGGCTCCGTCCGTTGTTCATCTCTGCTCACATGAACCGCTGGATACGGAGAGAACATTTTGGCACAAACGACAAAAGGCAGACCAGCGTAGAGAATCGGCGGAATGCGCAGACGGCTGCTTTCTATGACGAGGGTACTGGAAAGTTTGTACAGTGCCACGACAAATGTCTAAGTCGTAGCGGCGACTGTTTGTAGAGGCAGCTGGGAGGTGTGGCTAACGAATACAAAATTTTTAATTTTCGCGACCGATCGGACCTTACTTTCAGAACATCCCATGTATGTTAAGTCGCGTAGGTCAGATACGTACCAGACAGAAAATAACAGAAGTACTTGTAGCACTTTGATGTTTGTGTTACGACTTTCCTTATAACTCCAAATGAGAACTGATTATAAATATTCAGTACTTCCATGCAAAAATCAGCATGTAGAAAGATACAGGTCGCTTTATAACACTACCTCCACTAACAGTTACTTAGTTCAAAAATTATCACGTCGCTCACTCAAAGTATGAGCTTTTTATTGCGCAACTAAAAGGTCTTTAATATGGCAGGTATTGCTACATCAATTGAATACAGTCACTGAAGAAAATTAACAATAATATCACTTACCTTGTATTTGCAATCCAACGAGGTTCTCGCTCTGGCTTTGGCTCGTAACTAAAATTGTTGTCTAGTAAGCATGACTATCGCTGTTGGTGCGAAAGGCACTCGGATGTTAATGACGCCGACTTGAAGAACTTACGAAGAAAATCTTTCAGGATTAATTTGATGATTTATGTCTTTCATTGCAATGTGCTTCATACTTTTTTAAACAATGGTCACTTGAAAATAATTCTTGACACTCGCTTTTCACAAAATTCACATTTATTAAACTTTTTATACCGGGTGATCAAAAAGTTAGTATAAATTTGAAAATTCAATAAATCACGGAATAATGTAGATAGAGAGGTACAAATTGACATACATGCGTGGAATGACACGGGGTTTTATTAGAACCAAAAAAATACAAACGTTCAAAAATGTCCGACAGATGGCGCTTCATCTGATCAGAGTATCAATAATTAGGATAACAAAGTAAGACAAAGCAAAGATGATGATCTTTACAGGAAATACTCAATATGTCCACCATCATTCCTCAACAATAGCTGTAGTCGAGGAATAATGTGAAGAGCACTGTAGAGCATGTCAGGAGTTATGGTGGGGCATTGGCGTCGGATGTTGTCTTTCACCATCCCTAGAGATGTCGGTCGATCACGATACACTTGCGACTTCAGGTAACCCCAAAGCCTGGGGACCTGGGAGGCCAAGCATGACGAAAGTGGCGTCTGACCACAGGATCATCACCAAACGACGCGCGCAAGAGATCTTTCACGCGTCTAGCAATACTTTGTTTTTTTTTGTTCTTTTTGTTCTAATAAAACCCCATGTCATTCCAAGCATGTGTGACAATTTTTACCTCTGTATCTATATTATTCCGCGGTTTATTAATTTTTCAAATTTATGCTGACTTTTTGATCACCCGGTACTTCCGTTCAAAACATTACTTCATCATACAATTTCGCAGCCGTTACTGCTCTTAATAAAACTCTCAACATTTTTCATTGTCCACAACTCAGACTCGTCTTTTCATTTCCAACACAAAGTCAAGACTGTTCATATTCTACACAAAAACTTGACTACCCTGTACGCTTCCGCGCCAAAAGTCACAAGCCCGCATCAAAGATAACAATAAGTACAAAGATATTCACACTATATATTATATCGATTTCAACATCTCAAAATATCGACGTACATACATATAAAAATGAAACCAAATTTAAATAGAGTGAAAAATATGAGACATTACGTAGAAAAATATTCATTAATCTGCGGTATCGAAAAATAGGGTAGGCGGGTGGTAATGGTTTCGCAAATAAAGAAGCATTACAACTTGAATTACACCAAGTAATGGCGTTACAGCTATTTTCTTTTGAATTTGTACGTTGAATTCTCATAAGCAATGATCTGAAAAGTTAAAAACTGTGAAGGTGACATTGTTGAGGAGAGTGGCTGAATGGGTATGCAAAAGATGATAAGATGTGAAAAAGAAGAACGAATCTAATGGTATTTAATTTGAAGTGATATATATAAGAGAAACCTGATGCAAAATCCTACACGGATACACACAAAATAGACATCAAATGGCTTTATGCAGGAGCAACCAAACAAATGTTTTGGAAAAAGACAAATAAGGGCGAAATAATTTAGAGGTACTCTAACCGCATTGATTTGAAGCTACACTTAGTACAACAGCAGTTTGGCAGTCCTATAAGCGACGACAGCTGGTCCAGTATGTCTAACGGATAAAGGTATCTGACAGTAATTTTGAACATGGTGAATTTAACAGAAAAACTAAACAGTCTTTAAACTTTGGGATTTAATGAAAGTAGTAAAATTTATATACGAATGAAAAATCGAATGGTCGCCACCCCAATTGGGCACATTAAGTTGAAAATATATGTTTAAGAAAATTGAATATTTGTTGTTGAAGTGACTTTCACGAAGATTCCCTTTGAATAGCACACTGGATACAAACGGATACAGGGCAATCTAAGATTTGGGTAGCAATAGTTACCATTAATGCACAAACCACTAATCACAGAAAGCAAAATTGTACCCAACTCTTTAACAGTTACAATCACGATCATTACGTGATTCAGTACCGAGTGTTTCTGCAGGAAGCACCGAACTAAAATTGGACACGGAGGGGCTTCTAACTTAACTGACATGTAACAAACAGTAATAAAAATAAATAATACCACAAAGACACTGTTTATACTCCCATTTATAGAAATGTATCGGGTTTCCGTAGTAGCAATAATATTCCAATTATGTTTCTAATATGAGAAGAATATGGTGAGGACCCATAAACTGATATTGTATCATTAGTCAAACTCCATGGTTATTTCAGTACCAAAATTCAGTTCAACTAAATTTAATTCTTAGCTTCACTTGGAATAGTTTATGGTTTTTACTCTTTTCAAGACAAATTATTCAACACTGATGCTCAATTAACTTCAAAAATTCGTTCATGATAGTATTGTATTGTGTGTTAACCGGGGGCCTAGAAAGGACGGAGAGGCTCCGTTCCCGCCGCAGCCGCAGTGGTCCACAACCCCATGACGACTACCGCAGTCCACTTCATCCCTCCGCCGCCCCACACCGAACCACTCTTTCAGGTTTATTGTGCGGTTCGGCCCCTGTGCAAACCCCCCCCCCCCCCCCAGGAAACGTCTCACACCAGACGAGTGTAGCTCCTATGTTTGCGTACGTGGAGAACTTGTTTGTGCAGCAATCGCCGACATAGTTTAGCTGAGGCGGAATAAGGGAAACCAACCCGCATTCGCCGAGCAGATGGAAAACCGCCTAAAAACCATCCACAGACTGGCCGGCTCACTGGACCTCGACAGAAGTCCGCCAGGCGGATTCGTGCCGGGGACTAGGCGCTCCTTCCCAGTCCTGAAAGCCGTGCGTTAGATCGCACGGCTAACCGGGCGGGCTTCATGATAGAAATCAAAGCAAAATTAATTTCCAAATGAGTATAACTTATTTTCCTTTTTTCATCACCTGTGAAGCAGGTGTTTTAAACAGTGACATTTACACAGTCTGGTACTGAATTTTTGCAAAACTATACTTTGCAATAAACTGAGATCACTTTAGCAACATTCCAACTAACTTCAACTCTTGCTAATCCTTGCACGTTTAACAAACATAAATAAATCACTAGCTCATTTGAAATAGGATACTCGGCTTCCTGAACATTTACGAGGGGATCCTGCATAGGTTCATGATCAGGATAAAAGTTAAGGTTCTGAACACAGGTTTACAGCACTTGGATTGTTATTAAAATCACTCACACAGATTAACTGGTCCATCCTCTGATATATATCTGTGTGCATGAAGTTGGTGGAGCAGTGGCGAAAAGGTGGTGGCAAGCGAGATGGCGGCTAACTGTACTCGCGGCTCTAGATGTTTTGATGCTCTTTACAATTTATTTTTGGCGACGGATTTTTAATGTGTTAGAGCCATTCCTTATTGCCGAGAGTACCATGCAACAGCCAAATCCACATCCGAGGCAAAATTCCTTGCAAAGCGGCTTCCGATTGCCTCTTGGCACCGTCGATGTGTTCCGTGCAACGACTAGCCACTGCCTATCGTTCCCACCAAGTAGCAGCCGAGTTCGACCGCCAAAACCACCTTTTACATCGCGTCGAGCCACTTCCGTTGCGGAGGAACTTCCCTAAGTCTTTTGTATATTACAAACACAAATGTCCTAAGAAAGAACCAGCTTCCAATATAAAAAGTTTTTCTTCTAAATATACACGTATTATAAAATTTCATTATTTTAAACGTCATTTACCTTTTTCCCTATATACACTACTAGTCATTAAAATCGCTACACCACGAAGATGACGGGCTACACATGCGAAATTTAACCGACAGGAATAAGATGCTGTGATATGGAAATGATTAGCTTTTCAGAGCATTCACCCAAGAGTGGCGCCTGTGGCGACACCTACAACGTGCTGACATGAGGAAAGTTTCCAACCGATTTCTCAGACACAAACAGCAGTTGACCGGCGTTGCCTGGTGAGACGTTGTTGTGATGCCTCGTGTAAGGAGTAGAAGTGCGTACCATCACGTTCCCGATTTTGATAAAGGTCGCATTGTACCCTAACGCGATTGTGGCTTATCGTATCGCGACGTTGCTGCTCGCATTGGTCGAGATCCAATGACTGATAGCAGAATATGGAATCGGTGGGTTCAGGAGGGTAATACGGAACGCCGTGGTGGATCCCAACGGCCTCGTATCACTAGCAGTCGAGGTGACAGGAATCTTATCAGCATGGCTGTAACGGATCGTGCAGCCACGTCTCGATCCCTGAGTCAACGTTTGCAAGGCAACAACCATCCCCACGAACAGTTCGACGACGTTTGCAGCAGCACGGACTATAAGCTCGGAGACCATGGCTGCGGTTATCCTTGACGCTCCATCACAGACAGGAGCGCCTGCGATGGTGTACTCGACGACGAACCTAGGTGCACGAATGGCAAAACGTCATTTTTCCGGATAATCCACGTTCTGTTTACAGCATCGTGTTGGTCGCATGCGTGTTTGGCGACGTCGCGGTGAACGCACATTGGGCGTGCATTCGTCATCGCCATACTGGCGTATGACCTGGCGTGATGGTATGGGGTGCTATTGGTTACTCGTCTCGGTCACCTCCTGTTCGCATTGACGGCACTTTGAACAGTGAACGTTACATTTCAGATGTGTTACGACCCGTGGCTCTACCCTTTATTCGATCCCTCCTAAACCCTGCATTTCAGCAAGATAATGCACGACCGCATGTTCCAGGTCCTGTACGGGCCTTTCTGGATACAGAAACTGTTAGACTGCTGCCCTGGCCAGCACATTCTCCAGATCTCTCACCAATTGAAAACGTCTGGTCAATGGTGGCCGAGCAACTGCTTCGTCACAATACGCCAGTCACTACTCTTGATGAACTGTGGTATCGTGTTGAAGCTGCATGGGCAGCTGTACCCGTACACGCCATCCAAGCTCTGTTTGACTCCTCAATGCCCAGGCGTACCAAGGCCGTTATTACGGCCAGAAGTGGTTGTTTTGGATACTGATTTCTCAGGATCTATGCATCCAAATTGCGTGAAAATGTAATCACATGTCAGTTCTAGTATAATATATCTGTCCAATGAATACCCGTTTATCATCTGCATTTCTTCTTGGTGTAGCAGTTTTAATGGCCAGTAGTGTACATCACAATACTTTCAAATCGATGACCTTAACTAACAAAGAACACACACTCCATAATCGTAGATACACAGTTGCCTAATATAAACGTGTCACTAATCGATATAAGTATTACACGCTGGACTGTCCCTGATGCGTGGTGACGCGTGTTGCAGGGACGCACTGACGACCACGCTCTCGGCGCTGTACGGCAAGCTGCTGGTCGTCATGGGCATCGCCTTCCCCATGGCGGAGGTCATCTCCACCTACATACCGCCATCCTTCTACGAGGTACGTATGAGCGCCGACAATCTCCGATAACAAGCGCGAGCTGTCCGGGTGTTCGTGTCGGAAAGTCGTCACCGCCACACTTTACTCCAGACTCGTTAGTCAGATAGAAAATGTCTGTGTAGGTAACCTTTCGCATTAAATATTTGCTAGGACCTCACTAGAACGAAAAAGCATAGTGCAAAGCCACACCCTCAAGGGACGGCTAGCCGAGCGGTCTAGGGCGCCTTGTCACGGTTCGCGCGGCTCCCCCCCGTCGGAGGTTCGAGTCCTCCCTCGGGCATGGGTGTGTGTGTGTGTGTGTGTGTGTGTGTGTGTGTCTGTGTGTGTGTGTTGTCCTCAGCGTAAGTTAGTTTAATTTAGATTAAGTAGTGCGTGAGCTTAGGGACCGATGACCTAAGCAGTCTGGTTCCATACAATCCTACCACAAATTTCCATTTCCAAGGGACGGCGATAAAATTTTATGATTTATTAGACTAAAGAAAGTTAAGCAGTCCATGCTAAAAATTGCTTGAGAAACTAAAGTAATTAAAGGGTGGGAAAATGTACGTATCAGTATTATGTGTTACTTTCTTCTTGTTTGGGTCCACAGCCTTGACATAATTTCCGAACGATGAAACCATTTGAAACTTCCTGGCAGATTAAAACTGTGTGCCGGACCGAGACTCGAACTCGGCACTTTTGCCTTTCGTGGGTAATTGCTCTACCAACTGAGCTACCCAAGCACAACTCACGCCCTCTCCTCACAGTGAAGTTGGTAGAGCACTTGTCCGCGAAAGGCAAAGATCCCGAGTTCGAGTCTCGGTCCGGCACACAGTTTTAATCTGCCAGAAGTTTCATATCAATGCACACACCGCTGCAGGGTGAAAATCTCATTCAGATGAAACCATTTCTTAATACAGGTTGACCTATATTGCATCAAATTTCACACTACATTAATGACCACTTTCATGTCGTAGCTATCTTCAAACGACTGCAGTAACAATACAATCAAACATATTTGAAAAGGGAAACATTTTGCCGGCCAGTGTGGCCGAGCGGTTCTAGGCGCTTCACTCCGGAACCGCGCGACTGCTACGGTCGCAGGTTCGAATCCTGCCTCAGGCAGGATGTGTGTGATGTGCTTAGGTTAGTTAGGTTTAAGTAGTTCTAAGTCTAGGGGACTGATGACCTCAGATGTTAAGTCCCATAGTGATTAGAGACATTTGAACCATTTTTTTGAGAACACCTTTTTCTTCTTCTTTCGAATGGGTCAGCTAAGGACCTCGATATTCAACTTCTCAGCCTGGAGAGGGACTTTGTTTGCCCAGTAATCCCGCATTCTCTGGCTATGTTTCTCCTTTCACTCCTTTGTCCAAAGGGCACCGGTCTTTTTACAGGGTTATCTGTCCTGAAACCTGTTTTCTTTTAGTATCCTTCTGAGAAGTGCTCCTTGTCTAATGTCACCTTTTTCTTCTTCTTTCTAATGGGTCAGCTAAGGACCTCGATATTCAACTTCTCAGCCTGGAGAGGGACTTTGTTTGCCCAGTAATCCCGCATCCTCTGGCTATGTTTCTCCTTTCACTCCTTTGTCCAAAGGGCACCGGTCTTTTTACAGGGTGATCTGTCCTGAAACCTGTTTTCTTTTAGTATCCTTCTGAGAAGTGCTCCTTGTCTAATGTCACTTTCCGTTGTGTTCATTTCCTGAGTGTCTTTCTTGACTTCTGTCAGCCATGGTGTCACAGTCTTCCTGCTCCTCCAGTAATTGAGAAATCGGTTGGTCAGTCTTGTTTGTTCCATCCTTGTGATATGTTTGTAGAAAGCGAGACGTCTCTTCGTGGCTACATCTGTGATTTTCTCGGTATGATTTTATAGCTCCTGGTTTGATTGTCTTCTGTACTCACCATCTCTTTTGATCGGTCCCAGAATTTTTCTCAGTATCTTCCTCTCCTGTATCTCTAGTTTATCTGTCAAGCCTTTCCTGGTCAGATGCAAGCATTCTGAGGCGTATAGGGCTTCAGGGCGGATAACTGTTTGGTAGTGTTTTAGTCAGGAGTTGCGAGATAGGCATTTCTTATTGTAGATGTTCTTGGTTAATCGATATCCTAATTGTAACTTATTAATCCGAGTTGTTATTGCTGTTCCTCTGATCGATTAGGTTCCAACCATTCTCCTAGATATTTCAACCTACATCTACATCTGCGTCTACATGGATACTCTGCAAATCACATCTAAGTGCCTGGCAGAGGGTTCATCGAACCATCTTCACAGTTCTCCATTATTCCAATCTCGTACATCGCGCGGAAAGAACGAACACCTATATCTTACCGTACGAGCTCTGATTTCCCTCATTTTATCGTGGTGATCATTTCTCCCAATGTAGGTCGCTGTCAACCAAATATTTTCGCATTCGGAGGAGAAAGTTGGTGATTGGAATTTCGTGAGAAGATTCCGTCGCAACAAAAAACGCCCTTGTTTTAATGATGTCCAGCCCAAATCCTGTATCATTTCAATGACAGTCTCTCCCATATTTAGCTATGATACAAAACGTGCTGCCCTTGTTTGCACAGATAATTTATCTGGAAATTGATTATCTAATAAGAATCTAAACACTTTCCTCATTGCGTTGGGAGTCACTTGAAACATTCTATGAATAATCTTTATCTAGTATGACTATACTAAAAAACTTATAAAATTGCTTTACACATACGTTTCGAAAAACAAAGAAGATTCCACAGAAAAGATAAAATTATACCGCTGAATTTTGGCATTTCATTTTACGGAACGACAGGTTTAGAACCTACGTCCACCATCAGGTGACAGAAACTTATTAATGTAAGAAACGTGTGTACATTAAATGCGAGAGGCGTTTTGTTTATGTCGTGCATAAAACTTCCAAGATACTGTGTTTGGCTGTATTACGATTATAGTATTTATCGAGATACAGCACCGCAGACTGCTCGAATCAATACAGAAGCATGTTGTGTATCCGAACTTGTGATTGCATGTCGGCAGCCATAAACAGGGAACAACTTCAGTCTGCTTGTAGATCCCTGTTTACAGTAGCAGACACGCGATCGTAAGTTCGGATTTACAACACGCTGCTGCTACAGCTCCATAAATGGGACGATCATAATAGAGCCATCAAGCTCATCTGTTTTACGTAAAACGTAAAGAGACGTCGATACGCGTTTAATGTGCGTGCGTTTCTCATATTAACATGTACCACCCACATTATTTAAATTTTAAATTCTGCTGTTGTGACATAAAAAAAAAATGGTTCAAATGGCTCTGAGCACTATGGGACTTAACACCTGAGGTAGCAGTCGCACGGTTCCGGACTGCGCGCCTAGAACCGCGAGACCACCGCGGCCGGCTACATTTTAGTCACAACACTGTTAACTACATAACACATGAAACTGTAAACACTATTATTTCAATAAGAAAATAGTTTTGAAGTTTAACTTTCCGTTATGAAAACTACGTGGAGTATTTCAAAACTTATGCTCACTAAATAATTATACACTTCACAATTCCGGAAAAGTTATTACGTTTCAGTGAAGACGATAATTGCTTTTCAATTCAGTAAAACAGGATACCGGATTCATTGTAGCACCTGGGATGGGCTCCTTCTAGGTAAATGATTAAGGATAAAGTAAGGTGGCTCAACACAAAGTTTACAGGACACAAAATTATTATTGAAAACGAAAACACATAACTGGACCATCAATGATACAGTACTCAACTGATAATTTGTGCTGAATGTGATGGCATCGTCAGTCTCCTGGGCTATTAAAAAAATAGCGGGGAAAGTGTCCATGGCTCTTTCGGTGTAAAAATCTCTGAAAATTCTCTTCTCAGCGTCGGATTTTCAAAGCACAAAGCTAACTAAAGTATGCCATGAATTTTAAGTCGCATTACTTCCGCATCCGAAGCTCTATTATATAATATTGCAGTTCTTCTCGCCTCTTTCAGTTCACAAGATTTGTACTCTTTGCCTGCTAGCTACCGCCTGAGTCACGGCACGCAGGAGTCTTGCAATTCGACCGCCAGATCCACCTTTTTATTCCCGCCTATCCAGTTCCGTTGCGGAGCGCCTTCCCTTCAAGTTTTACATTATTACTAATCTACTTTCTTTATGCCTGAACCAGAACTACAATTAAATTTTTAGCTTTAAACCTTCTTTTATAGCGCATTACTTTTGAAATTATATTCATAGATTAATTACAATTACATAAATTATCACAAACAAAAAAAAACCTTTACATCGATGTTACTTAAAAGAGCACCGTTATACAGAAGTCACAACATCAGTATAGGTAATACCGATAATTGTGTTACAATTTGACTTTCGGAAGGTATAAGATTTAGCTCTCCTCCACGACCTAATGTACATAATATGAGGATACGGGATATGAGACCAGGCGTGTGGACTGAAGAGTACGGCACATAGAGAACAGAACACAGCATGCCATTCTAAACAGGGAGAAGTCCTGAGACGTATAATTAACTTCGGGTGTACCGCAAGTGTTATAGGGCCATTAGTTCTCACAATATATATAAATGACCTATAGGATAACATTGGAAGTTCCATGACGTGTTCGCATCACGCTGCCCTAGAAATTTATGGCGAGATACCGGAAGATATGCTGAGGATCGAGCTTGTTCCAGGGCTTGGCGGTTGACCCTCAACATAAACAAATGTAACGTATTGCGCAGAAAATTGACAGAAAGATCCATTACTGTACGATTGCACCATTGTAGAACAATCTGGAAGCAGTTACTTCCACAATACATCTAGGAGTATGTGTACGGAGCGATTTTAAGTGGAACGACCACATAAAATAAATCACAAGGCACATTCCAGACTGAGATTCAGTGGAAGAACTGTCAGGGAAAGTGGTATGTCCACTAAGCAGACAGCTCACAGGATCTTCGTTCGATCCGTAACAGATAGGGTTGACAGAGAAATTAGAGGAATACCCAAAGAAGGGCAGTGCGTTTCGTTACGGGTTCATTTGGCAAGAGCGAAAGCGTGACAGAGATCCTTAGCCAATTCCACTGGCAGGCGCTGCTATCTCCAACACGGTGTTGGTTACTATTAAGGTTTCGAGAGCATACATTCCTAAAAAAATCATTAAATGTATTCCTTCCTCGTACATATATCTCGACCATAAATGTACAGTTAAAGTGAATCGAGCTGACACCTACGATTACCAACAGTTTTTCTTCCCGCGGATCATTCGCGATTGTAATAGAATAGCAAGAGGTGACAGCGATACACAAAATACCCTCCACCACAGACTGTTAAGTGACCTGCAGAGTGAGGATTGCAGCAGCTGAAGTTTATGCACGATGAAGCTTCACTCCATTTCTACGCCTTGTGCAACAGTACCAAACACAAACGTTTTATAAGCGATGTATTGGTCGACACGGTCCAGTAGTTTGGTAAAACTGAGCTTAAATCCTTACATTTATGGCTAAGGGTACGTCGAATTTTCTTCAATCCACACGCATCGACAATGTGCCCAAGTTACAGGAGCGGGTGTGTCATGCATTTGACAGGAGAGCCAGGTGTGTGTCCACTCAAGTTTTTGACTGATTGAGAAAAAGGGCTAGAGCATGTGTGGGAATGAGTGGAAATCAAGTTACAGTGAGGATCTCCCGTATTGTCAGTAGACGGATAGCTGTCATAAAATATTATCGCTCCTATCTCAAAAAGTGTTTGTTTCCAGACGTACGTTTGTAGAACCACCTTTTTCCAGATTTAACATATACTGTTTACTGTAATAATTTGTATGCAAAACCAAAGGATGAAAGCAATTTTCGCATGATGTGTCACAGCCAAGTAACACCGTGCGATGAAACTTGAACTATACATGGGAAGAATTGGTACAGTATAGTACAGAAGGTAACTGAAAGAAATATGCAGTCACACGAGCGGAAATGACGCTTATATTCGAAGACAATAATTCATTGCGATTCCTGATGGTCTTCTCGACATTACAAAAGGCTGGACATGGTTGATCACCACGGACGGCACTGCCATGCCCTGCAACGTGCTCATATGCTGGCCATAAGGTTGGTAAAGAGTTCTTGTAATAGAGTGTTCCATTTTTCTACCAGCACTGTTAGCAACTGTCTGTTGATAGTTGGTGCCTGTATAAGTGCTGTAATACCTTCTCTCCAACGATTCCCACACTTGCTCGATGGGGTTGACATTCGAGGGGGACGGGCAGCCCAATCCATTCACCGAATACCCTCTCGCTCAGAGAGCTGCTCCACCAGCATTTTTCGATGTGGTCGCGCATTGTCATCCATAAGAATGACGTCAGGGGGCCGAATGCCGCCCTGAAAAGACGCAGATGAGGAGGACTACAGTGTGAGAATAACGTTCACCGCTTAGTGTACTGTGATCAAAGATTTGGGGGTCAGTATGCCCATGAAGAATTATGCCTCGCAAGTACCATAGCACGTGAACGACTGAAACGATTATGACTGGACGTGTTCCTGGGTGCAGTTCATGTTCCCACTTCTCGCCTTATTGAGAGTACGTCAAGCATTGTCGAACGTGATCGTTTTGGTGGTCCCTTGTTATAGTGTGGGAGGCCTAATTTTGCGCTATTGTTCCTTCGCGTTTCCACTTCACAGTCACGTCACTACAGTCAACTTGGGCAGCTTTAGAAGGGTTGAAATTTCCGTGGTGGATTTGTTACTCAGGAGGCTAGCTCAAATTTAAAGTTACTGAGCTCCCCTCACCAATCCAATTTGCTTGTACCGCTTCCCTGGTGAGAACGCAATATTCCCTGCCTCCGTCTATAATGGCGGGTCGACCATGTTCCACAACGCTTGGGGTTATGCGGATGCTTTTGATTAGATAATATATATTGGTGACAACAGATATACACTTGCAGAAAAAAAATAGTACACCTGGAATGACGACGTCGATTTGGATCCCATTGTAATGTAACGATTATTCGTTGCTACTGCAGTGTTATCTTGAAGCTGTGAGAAAGGAGCACAGGCGCTCGAAGGCGCGGAAGCAGAGACGATGTGAGGGCAGACGAAACTAGGAGAGATATTTTTACATGAAGTAAACTGTAAGTGGAGAGCCTTGCGAAAAATGCAGACGCCCCCAGACGCGGTCCCAGGGCGTTAGTTACTCTTCAAGGAATTAACATGTAACTTTGTATGTCGTCTAGACGCTGTGGTAGGTTGCCACCGTAGAACTTTGTATCCAACAGGCACGTACTAGCGTATAAAGCCAGCTTGATACCAGCCCTGAGAACAGCAACGTCAGTAGGCTCATAAGGGTTAGAAAGAGACCGACAACGTCAAACAACTGTTGACCTAGCAGTCCCTACTCCGGGGAGACCTAGGGGCGGGGCTAAATGACGTGTAACAATAATGTTGCAAGCCTTATTTGGCATAGCAGTTACGTTTAGCTTTCAGCTGAACAATGTTGATACCAAATACGGACTTAGTGCAACTGCATTAACATCCCCGCCTTAGGAGCACTAGAGGGAATCTAACTAAACAGTACTAAACCGTACTAAACCGTGATTGGCAGGCGCGTGCAAGAGACCTGCGGGATTGGCTGGGTGGCTTTAAGTGGGAAAAACAGTGCCCCCACACGACTCATTAAAACCCATAGATTCCGCATTTTGGCGGAGTTCTCAGTCAGATCATCTGGGCGCGGAATCCGCGTACGTCGACTCCAGCCTCGGTCCAGCTCCGCGTAAGTCTGTTCTCTCTCTTTCGGAGTGCCTCAGTGAACAGTGTCACATTCAGTTGTTGCCTTAAGATGCTGGTAGTGTTTGCTGCTGTGGTTAGCATCTACTCCTGAGACTTCTGCACTGGCTTCTGTTGTAACAGTGTTGTTCATGCTTTTTCTAACCCTAGAATTGGCCTCCAGTGTATTAGTTAGTCCTGTCTGGAATAAACAACTGTTTCAAAACCCTGTTTGTTCAAGTCTCCACAACGAGTTCCCTACCAAGTCTCGCCACCTGCATTTCTAGTAAATGTCTGTACCAGTATTGGCTCAGATAGAAGAAAACAATCAAATGCCATCACTGTGAATTGTCCTTCTACCTTCTGGTCTGTACGGCAGCGCAGACTGACCAGTAACCCCTTCTCTCCCTTTCCACTTATGTCAGGAACCACACCGTGACGGCATGTGCCACCTGGGGAATCTCAGAGGTAATGATGATGGTGTAAGTGTCCCCCGTGTCTCAGGTACCAGAGCGGCATCCGTGTCTATCCTTAAACAGGGAATGCTCGGAACCACAGGGCTGAGTGTGGTGCAGACGTGTGAAGCAAGCAGGCAACCACGCCACGAAGACACTCGCGCTTCCTACAGCCAACGAGTCTGGAAGGGGTAAGATTGTGGCCTTACGAGTGGCAGGATGATCCTTTCGGAGAATTGCCACAGAAGTTGGATGTGCTGGGTCAGCTGTGCCACGATGCTGGTGTCAGTGGTCATGTGAACATTCTCACACCCGTTGACGAGGTTCTGGACGTTCACTCAGCACAGACGGCCAGCAGTATCGTAGTACGAGGTGCATTCAAGTTCTAAGGCCTCCGATTTTTTCTCTCCGGACTGGAAAGAGATAGAAACATGCGCATTGTCTTAAAATGAGGCCGCGTTCATTCTCAATACGTCCCAGAGATGGCAGCACCGTACGGAAGATGGAATTTTACCGCCAGCGGCGAGAATGAGAACTGTTTTAAATACTTAAAATGGCGACGTTTTCCTTACTTGAACAGCGTGCAATCATTCGTTTTCTGAATTTGCGTGGTGTGAAACCAATTGAAATTCATCGACAGTTGAAGGAGACATGTGGTGATGGAGTTATGGATGTGTCAAAGTGCGTTTGTGGGTGCGACAGTTTAATGAAGGCAGAACATCGTGTGACAACAAACCGAAACAACCTCGGGCTCGCACAAGCCGGTCTGACGACACGATCGAGAAAGTGGAGAGGATTGTTTTGGGGGATCGCCGAATGACTGTTGAACAGATCGCCTGCAGAGTTGGCATTTCTGTGGGTTCTGTGCACACAATCCTGCATGACGACCTGAAAATGCGAAAAGTGTCATCCAGGTGGGTGCCACGAATGCTGACGGACGACCACACGGCTGCCCGTGTGGCATGTTGCCGAGCAATGTTGACGCGCAACGACAGCATGAATGGGACTTTCTTTTCGTCGGTTGTGACAATGTATGAGACGTGGATGCCGTTTTTCAATCCAGAAACAAAGCGCCAGTCAGCTCAATGGAAGCACACAGATTCACCGCCACCAAAAAAATTTCGGGTAAAAATGATGGTGTCCATGTCCTGGGACAACGAGGGCGTAATCCTTATCCATTGCGTTCCAAAGGGCACTACGGTAACAGGTGCATCCTACGAAAATGTTTTGAAGAACAAATTCCTTCCTGCACTGCAACAAAAACGTCAGGGCAGGGCTACACGTGTGCTGTTTCACCGAGACAACACACCCGCACATCGAGCTAACGTTACCAACAGTTTCTTCGTGATAACAACTTTGAAGTGATTCCTCATGCTCCCTACTCACCTGACCTGGCTCCTAGTGACTTTTGGCTTTTTCCAACAATGAAAGACACTCTCCGTGGCCGCACATTCACCAGCCGTGCTGCTATTGCCTCAGCGATTTTCCAGTGGTCAAAACAGACTCCTAAATAAGCCTTCGCCGCTGCCATGGAATCATGGCGTCAGCGTTGTGAAAAATGTGTACGTCTGCAGGGCGATTACGTCGAGAAGTAACGCCAGTTTCATCGATTTCGGGTGAGTAGTTAATTAGAAAAAAAAGTCGGAGGCCTTAGAACTTGAATGCACCTCGTATGGTAAGGATAGCAGCGGCAGATCGTACAGCTACCACAGCACAGATAAGAGTGCTGGTGAGCCCAGACGTGTCGACACGAACTATTGTGAACCAATCATTAGCAGTGGGACTACAGGTAGACACACCTGTATCCCGTCTTCCACTCCCGCCACAGCATCGAAATGCACGGATCGTCTTGACCCTTAAGTGGTCTTCAGCGATGACAGTAGATTTCGCCTGCACCCAAGTGGTGCCCATTTGCGTGTACAACGTAGAGTTGGTGAGCGCTGTCTTGAAGAGTGCATTTGTCCGAAAGTAACTGGCCCCACCCCAGGTAGTGGTCTGTATGTTCAGAATGTTGTCAAATCTGTTCCTCCCTGTTCCTGCAACATGAAGGTGATGTCTTGTTCCAACAGGACACTGCTCGCCCGTACACTGCCCAAAAAAGTCAACGTGCTCGGCAAGACGTGCAGAAACTTCCCTGGCCAGCATAATCTCCAGACTTTCCTACTGCAGAGCATGCGTGGGGATGTGATGGGACAAAAAGTGACTCTTGCGACTCGTCAGCCAACTCTTACAGAACTACGTGAATAGATCGAGCAGCCATGGAATGACGTACCCCACGACAGTATTCTCCATCTGTATGTGACAGTCAGCGCCCGCATTGTCACCCTCGGAGGCGACTCCAGGTCTTTCACTATGGGTCAATACGTGGTACCTCGGAGACAGCAAAGGACGTGGAAGAGCAGTTGAACGGAATGGACAGTGTCTTAAAAGGAGGATATAAGATGAACATCAACAAAAGCAAAACGAGGATAATGGAATGTAGTCGATTAAGTTGCGTGATGCTGAGGGAATCAGATTAGAAAATGAGACACTTAAAGTAGTAAATGAGTTTTGCTATTTGGGGAGCAAAATAACCGATGATGGTCGAAGTAGAGAGGATATATAATGTAGACTGGCAATGGCAAGGAAAGAGTTTCTGAAGAAGAGGAATTTGTTAACATCGCGTTTAGATTTAAGTGTCAGGAAGTCGTTTCTGAAAGCATTTGTATGGAGTATAGCCATGAATAGAACTGAAACATGGACGATAAATAATTTGGACAAGAAGAGAATAGGAGCTTTCGAAATGTGGTGCTACAGAAGAATTCTGAAGATTAGATGGGTAGATCACATACAGTAACTAATGAAGAGGTATTGAATAGGATTGGAGAGGAGTTTGTCGCACAACTTGACTAGAAGAAGGGACTGGTTGGTAGGACATGTTCTGAGGCATCAAGGGATCACAAATTTAGCATTGGAGGGCAGCGTGCAGGGTAGAAATTGTAGAGGGAGGCCATGAGATGAATACTCTAAGCAAAATCAGAAGGATGTAGGTTGCAGTAAGTGCTGGGAGATGAAAAAGCTTGCACAGGATAGGGTAGCATGGAGAGCTGCATCAAACCAGTTTCAGGACTGAAGACCACAACAAGAACAACAACAGCTTGTGCTACACTGCTGGCCACCGTAAACGCAACACCAAGAAAGACAAGAGGTAGCACAACAAAATTTATTTTGTAGGTAACATGTTGACCGAGTATCAAATGATTACGTTTACAGACGTCTGTGACATGTGGTTCCTGCCAGAATCAGTAGCCAGACTAGCCGCCACTGTTGGAGATCACCGCTGCCACACGTCTCGGCATTGAGTCAGAGACATTGGATGTGTTCCTGGGGTACAGCAGCCCAAGCAGCTTCCACACGTTGCCAAAGATCATCTGGTGTGGCAGCTGGGGATGTAATCTGGGTCACCCGTTGAGCAACCATGGACCACATGTTTTCTATCGGCGAAAGATCCGGTGAGCGAGCCGGCCAGGGGAGCAATTCAATCTGGTTATTGACGAAGAACCTTTGGACAATGCGTGCCATGTGTGGTCGCGCATTATCCTCTTGAAATATGGCTGTGGCCGAGCCCTGAAGGTAAGGAAGGACAATTGGCTCCAGCACCTCGGATATGTAGCGCCGGCTATTTAAAGTACCGGCAATGCGTACTAGAGGCGTGCGAGAGTAATATCCAATACCGCCCCATACCATAATACCCGGTGCAAGACCAGTGTGGCGGTGCATAATGCAGCTGTCCAGCATCCTCTCTCCACGGTGTCTCCACACTCGAATCCGACCATCGTGGTGCTGCAGACAGAAGCGTGCCTCGTCAGTAAAGACAACGTCATTCCATTCTGCCGTCCACATCCGTCTGTCATCACACCATTGGCGACGGAGACGTCTGTGGTTCTGCGTCAATGGTAGACGAAGCAATGGACGTCTTGCGGACAGACCACTCTGCTGTAAACGGCGTCGAATGGTACGCGCAGACACTGGATGATGCGTTACAGACGCAATGTGCTGTGCTGCGGTTCGGGATGTCACTGAGCGATCCGTCACTGCCATGCGCACAATTTGCCTATCAGCACGTGCAGTGGTGCACCGAGGTGAATGCGATCGACCACGTCGGTCCGTCGTACCCTCCTGCATCCAACCGTCACATATCCGCATTACAGTTGTTTGGTTTCGTCCAACACGACTAGCGATTTCTCTGTATGATAATCCACAATCTCGGTAAGCCACTATCCTTCCTCTGTCGAACTCGGATACTCGATCAAAAGATGTTCGCTGTTGTCTACGAGGCATAACTGATCGTCTTGTGAAACAACCACAAGGTAAAAACACGTGCCGAACGTACATTCGTCGAAATCGCCAAGCCTTAAATGGCGCTATGAGGTGGCGCCAAAGGCGCGCGTGATGTGCGTCTGCGCTGAAATTCTAATCAGTTGCATATCTCATCGCTACAAACTCATGGTGTAAATTTCACTTGATTCGGATGCTTCCTTCAGGGTGTTGCATTTCCGGTGGCCAGCAGTGTATTTACCTGTAAATGTACTCCATATGCATCGTTGCAACAATCATTCTTGATTGAACTGTGATCCTCTAAAAAGGTGTGAAAATTTTTCTGGCTGTGTGTTTTTTGTCCATTTGATTTCTGGCTATCACAAAAACCCTGTCGTACAGGTTTTTCAGTTTTTTTGCTTGCTACTTAGAACAGGTGTTAGTTGAGGTTAGAGAGTCGGAAGAAAAGAGTTTGTAGCGTCATAATAGAATAACCTAGCAATTTATCACCGAGTGTCTCGTTAAGTGGATTCAGTATTTAATTTGCTTGTTACGTAATTAGTTTATGCGCTTTTGTTCCCAACGCCCTTCCCCACTCCCCCAGCCACAGCCCCCGCATGTAGCTTCGCCCAGTATGGGACTACACCGTGCCTCATTAATCCGTTCGGCAGCGACAATTACCGGTTGCCACGGTAGCGGATTTTGTAAACTTGCGTGCGGGCAGAAGTCATAAATGTTGTGTTAGTTGGAACAATGCGCGAGCGCGTAGCATAAATTGGAGCGGTGCGTGCTCGCGAGGGGGAGCGGGATTAATCGAGTGTCATTGTGTGATGGCGACCCACGGCGCAATTAAACGCCAAATTGAGCTCCGCTATCGACCTGGCGCGCGTTTCCGCGTGCGCTCTGTTGCCATTTCCAGCGCGGGGGAGGGGGGGGGGGTGGGGGGAGGGACACCCGCAAAATCACGGCCGGTGCGGCCGCGATCAGTCCGTGCGCCCGCGTGAGGGACTGCTTCCGTTAGTAAAACGACCACACGCTTCATTCGCCGATATCTGCAGAGTGGCGGCACGCTGATATACTCCGTGTCCGCTGCAGGGCACTGAAATCTGATATTTTCTTTCTGCACAAAGCAATGACAGCGGCGCAACGGCCACTGTGATTTATTTTGTGGCGAATCTGTTGCATAGGGATGGCGCGAGGGTCGCTGCTTCAGTGAGGTTACCGTAATTGGAAAGCGGAAACTGTGGCAGTCAGAAACGAAATTTGCGCGAATTAAAATCTGGCTAGCAGGAGGGGCTCCGAAAAGATTAATGATACGCGTCTTTTCATGAGTTTTAAATCCGTATGTTTTCAACTCTTCTATGCATGATCAGCAAAATAGGAAAAAAAGACGTACTGGATGAACACGTTTGCTATCAGAGGTGTAAAAGTTTCAAAAGCAAGTCTGGACATGTGCTTAGTAATGAAAGGCAGAGTGAAAGAAAATGAAGCTGGCTTCTTAGCATTCGTTGACCTTGATAAACCGTTTGACAATGTAAGGCAGAATAAGATACACAGACGAATAAGCTACAACTCTTAATAAACCTAAGTGACAGTGATCGTAGTATATCACAAATTTTAATCGTCTTGATCTCAGCATAAGAACAACTAGATGATAACTGTCTCGGCTGACTAGCAACCATCCTCAGACCACACACCAGGGCTTCACAACATACGTGCTCGCGGAGCAAGCTGTGAGCAGCAAGGCGCGAGCACGGAGTAGCGCGAGCACGCTACCCCCACTACCGGACCAGAGCGGAGAGTGGGGAGAGTCACGTGGGCCACACAACAGCTGCCGCCAGTCAATGTAAATCCGCGGTCACCTGCAGGGATATCACTCACGAAATATTACTGCGACAAATGAAACAAATAAAGGAGAATGTACACGTGCCACATAATTTTATTAGCTTAGTGTATGCCTCTACATTCGCATTAATTTGTGAACTGTTACACGATAAAAGGTGTCACTGAAGTGTGGGATTCTCGGTTATCTTGTACTTTTTGCCCTTTACAATTGCGTCTATGTTCGGAGTAATTGTTCTTGTGCATTTCAGGCGCAGCGTGCAGTTTAAATTTCGATCAGACAATGCGTTTCTCAGGCGCGTCTTGTTACATTTCATTGCAGAGAACAGTTGTTCACAAACATACGTGGAACCGAACATTGATATTATTGTAGACGCCAGTTTGTGTAAACGAGGATATCTATCCTGAGGGAAGTGTCTGTAGAATTCCAAAACGTTTTTCTTGTTCTGAAAGTTGTCTCTGTATTCTCTGTCACACTGCAGGTCAATAATTTCTAGTTGCAGCTCAGGACGAATCTCTTCAATATTCGCTGAATATGGAGAGGAGAACAGATCAAAATCACTGTCTAGTGCTGTCAGATCTTGAAAGCGTTGATCAAATTCTTCCTTAAGGGCAACTAAACTATGTGGATAACGTTCACAGTCTTTGTGAACATCTTGCATGGATGATAATTTAGGAAAATGAGCTAGATTCCCTGTTTCCAGCTGATTCACCCAAAGTGTCAACTTCATTTTAAAAGCTCGTATTCGATCTATGAAATGAGTAATTAGCAGATCTTTACCTTGTAGTGAAATGTTCAAAGCATTCAGATGGCTAGTTAAATCTGCTAAGAACGCGAGATCACATTTCCATGAAGGCTCTTTCAATTCAGGAACACACAAGTTATTTATTTCCATGAACATATTTATCTCATCTAATAGGCAAAAAAAAAATCCATTTAATAATTCGCCACGACTAAGCCAGCGGACCTCGCTGTAATAAGGCAGGCTACCATACTGGCTTTCTACATCCTCAAGAAAGCTTTTAAATTGCCTGTGTTGTAGCCCATGCTTCCTTATATAATTGGTTGTACGAACAACACCACTCATCACATTTTTTAGAGTGATACTCTTTGCACATACGTTTTCCTGGTGGATCACACAATAAACGCCCCTTATTTCATTCGGCACGGTCAGTTTTTGAATTTTCTCCTTCAACAGCGCAACGAAACTTGATTTTTTCGCTGTCATTGCTGGTGCACCGTCTGTAGACACTGAAACTAAAGAATTCCACGACAATCCTATATTTTCAACACTTTCTTCAACACTACTTAAAATATCACCGCCGGTTGTAGTGTTCTTCATAGCTACTACATCGAGGAGCTCTTCCCTCACCTGAAGATCTCTGTTAACACCTCTAATAAATATGGCAAGCTGCGCTGTTCCAGTGATATCAACACTTTGATCCAGAGCTAGAGAATACGCTATAAAATCTTTACAGATATTTGCAAGCTGGCTCTGGACGTCGTCTACCATGTCCTGTATGCGACGCATAATGGTCATGTTAGATAATGGCACAATCCGAAACTGTTCAACTTGAGATGGACACAAATGTTCCGCTGCAACTACCAAACACTCTTTTATTAAATCGCCATCAGTGAAGGGGCGCAGTGATTTTGCTAAAAACAAAGCAATTTTGTAGCTCACTCTGAGAGCTGCCTCAGTTGATTTTTCTTCGTCATCCAGATCTTCTTCGGATAGATTCCTTTTAACTTTAATAACTTCCTGTGCACGATCTGGTCCATCACATTTTCCACTTCCGTAGTCTTTCGCGTGGTACGACATATAATGTCGCTGCAAATTAAATTTCCTAAAAGAATTCAGCGTTTTGTGACATACTAAACATTTTGCAACACCATCTTTTTCTGTAAACAGATACAATTCCTCCCAATGGGGGTTGAACTGCGAAAGCATGGTTGGGGTTACACAACGGCGACTTGACATGATTCTTAACCAGCGAAGTGACTGTTAGAGCTGATAGTAGTACTTTAAACGTTACACAGTCGGCGCGAATTCAATAGGCACGCTGCGGCCCTATTCAAACGTGCGCGCGCATTTCCCCTCCGTCCCCTCCCTTCCTACTCCGCGACCTTGCACCTGCTCGCGAGCACGTGCCTGAGCAGACGCGAGTACTCGCGCTCAAAACCGGCCAGTTGCTAAACCCTGCGTCCGCAGCCCGTGGTCGTGCGGTAGCGTTCTCGCTTCCCACGCCCGGGTTCCCGGGTTCGATTCCCGGCGGGGTCAGGGATTTTCTCTGCCTCGTGATGACTGGGTGTTGTGTGATGTCCTTAGGTTAGTTAGGTTTAAGTAGTTCTAAGTTCTAGGGGACTGATGACCATAGATGTTAAGTCCCATAGTGCTCAGAGCCATTTTTTTTTTTTTTTGTTAAACCCTGCGATACACTCTAAAACAAGAGACTTATCATGAATAAATTATCCGAATGGAATGGAAATCGGTAGATATAATTTAGATATACACACACAAGTAAATGATAAGAACTTCACAGAAATTGGATTATTTATTCAAGAGAAAGAGCTCCACAAATTGGGCAAGTCAGTGACGCATTGGTCCAGTTCTGGCCCTTATGGAACCAAGTATTCGGCTTGGCATTGACTGAACTGCTAGACGCCCTCCTGAGTGACATCGTGCCAAATTCTGTTCAATTAGCGTGTTAATTTGTCAAGATTCCGAGCTAACTGCAGGGCCCTTCCCGCCGTGCCCCAAACGTACTCAATTGGAGGGAGTTCCAGCGACCTCGGTCGCCAAGGTAGGGTTTGGCTAACGCGAAGACAAGCAGTCAAAACTCTCGCCCAGTTCCGACGGGCATCATATTGCTGACCTGTCACTTGTGGTTTTCAGGCCAAACGGCGGGCAATACTCGGGTAGGCATCCCACCACCGCCCGACGCGTCTCGAGACACGTCTTCGGTGATCATTGATTCTCAGTGCGAAGCGGAACTCATCAGCAAAGACAACTGTGCTGCAGTCAATGAGATTCCAGGCCCAAGCCGTGCTTGGGGACCGGAAGACGGCGGGATACCAACTTCACTGTGGACCGATAGTCAGAGACAAATTTTCATTTCATAGCAGCACCCCTTTGGTGGTCGTGCGTTGGCATCCTTAGAGGACGGAAGTACGTCGACGATATTCTACGCCCCATTTTGTAGCCCTTCATGGCACTCCATCTTGGTCTTACATTTCAGCAAGACAATGCCCGCCCACACACGGCTAGAGTTTCTACAGCTTGTCTTCGTGCTTGGCGAACCCTATCGTGGCCAGTGAAATCGCCGTATCCCTCCCCAGTTAAGAATGCTTGGAGCATTATGGGTAGGTCCTGGTAACCATCTCCGGGTTTTGACTATCTAACGCCCCAATTGGACAGAATTTGTCACGATACCTTTCAACAGGACAACCAACAACTCTGTTAATCAATTTCAAACCGAATAATTGCTTGCATAAGGGCCAGACGTGGACCAGTGCGTTGTTGACTTGCGCAATTTGTGAAACTCTTTCACTCGAATAAATCGTCCAATTCTCCTAAAATTGTAATTGTTTGTTTGTTTGTACATGTATTTCACATCTACCGATGTCCATTCTATTCGGATAATTCCTTCCTGGTGCCTGTTTTTTTTCTCTCTCTTAGAGTGTACGTACACTACAACTGGTTACTAAATATAATGTTAACCACCGAACCATATTTACTAAAGGGACCTTGTCAAATTCCAAAACTAGTCAGAGTGTGAATGTTAACCTATAAAGCCAGCGTTGAGGGTATTAGTTATCGTTTGCAGACGAACACTCTCTCAGCTTCAGTCGCGCTAATTCTGCAATGTCTATCAGCACGTCGCGTTTCGCCAGCAGGCTGCCTTCATCGTCATCATTACAACTGTTATTAGTCCGTCAAATGGTTCAAATGGCTCTGAGCACTAGACTTAACTTCTGAGGTCATCAGTCCGCTAGAACTTAGAACTACTTAAACCTAACTAACCTAAGGACATCACAACATCCATGCCCGAGGCAGGATTCGAACCTGCGACCGAAGCGGTCGCGCGGTTCCAGACTGTAGCGCCTAGAACCGCTCGGCCACTCCGGCCGGCATTAGTCCGTCGATTATTGTATTACACACTCCTATGAAATAAGAAATAACTTTTTGCGTAGTAATATTCGGAAATTTTGTTGCGCCATTCTGGAAGAATTAATTCCTATCAGTGTGTACCATTATTTGTGTTGCAATATTCACATAAAGTCAAAGATCGTTTCAACCCTGAGCAGGAGTAACGTATCGTCATCTGACACACAGAGAATGTACTAATACCACAGCACTTGTTATTCACTGTGATTGTCAGTATTAACTACTTAAATCAAAATATTTTCTAATGGGACAAGCGCGCGCGCGCGCTCACACACACACACACACACACACACACACACACACTCACTAAGTACCTCTAGTATTGCACAAGCATACGCTTATTCTCTCGACTGTTCATGGAAGAAGCATTCAACAATAGAGAAATTTTTAAGATAATTTACACTGTTCCTTTCTAACTGGTCATTGAGCAGATGGCATATTCGTGCTGCCGGCCGCGGTGGTCTAGCGGTTCTGGCGCTGCAGTCCGGAACCGCGGGACTGCTACGGTCGCAGGTTCGAATCCTGCCTCGGGTATGGGTGTGTGTGATGTCCTTAGGTTAGTTAGGTTTAAGTAGTTCTAAGTTCTAGGGGACTTATGACCTAAGATGTTGAGTCTCATAGTGCTCAGAGCCATTTGAACCATTTGAACCATATTCGTGCTGTGCTACTGACGAAAATTTAAAGTTCTTCGTGTTAGTCCATTTAATTTCCCTTGCGCATGTTTTTCATCCATTATCTTTTTATATTCATGAAATGGGTGTGTAGTAGCGTTACTGTAGATCGCAACTGCTGATTTACAATTTGTATGGCAGGCACTTATATGTAGACTATATTTTTTGAAAGCCTCTCCGAGTTCGCTCTACACAGAGGTTTTTCAAGTGCTACAAACTATTTTGTACGTGCATGATTTTGTATTTGTGTGTCTGAAAACGTTAGCTATTTTGTGGGGGATGCGACCAGCAGGTTTCTTACATACATTTTGTGCTATTGTTGTTTTTTGTTCATTTCTTTGTTTTATTAGACTATCTTAATATGGGCCAACATAGCTATTTGCTGCAGGTATTTGCAAACATACCCTCATTGGGATACCTTGCAAAAACTTCTTTCGCATTTTGCAGGAATGTACGTATAATATGAAACTTGACATATAAATAAGTTAGGCTCCTGATGATATCAGCATGCCGCCTACACGTGTCGGTTTAGTACATATTGGTGTAAAATTTTGATTCAAGCAGAGAAAGTTTTGTTTTAAAAACTTCCTCACATAGTCGTAGAATTCAACCAGTTCTTTGCACCGCGAGAAAATTTAAATTATTCTCTCTCGGAGCATATCTGTATTACATTCGTTTCCGTTGAAAATTTACCGTCTATTATAACGCAGTGGCTTCTGTTGGTCAAATTTGAGACAGTCACGTAACTGTGGAGATATTCTTCACTATACCAACAGTCAGCTAATGTCAAGCAGTTAATTATTTGTATGACATATCTAAAATTTCTGCAAGTCGCAGAGCAGAAAATGTACAAAATAAGGAAGCTGTGTTTCACACGAGTGGTTTTTCCTTAATCTCTACAACATAGCTGGCAAAAAAGAAAGTGGAACACCCAAAAGACACGGTCGGATATCAGTGTATACACGAACACACCATCGGGGGGCTCATAGATGGGTAGAGTTGTGATACTCTGTCTTATAGAAGAGCCACCAGAATGCACTAGTAGTGTTGCCCGGCCTGGTGGGGTATTTAAGGGGCGCGAACAGCGTCAGATGTTCAGTGACCACTGTGGCGGACACGGAGATGCGACGTTCCCGTGAGAGACAGCGTTATCAGCACCTGACAGTGGGAAAGGGACCTCACTGCAGGTCCCCATTTGGCTGGCTGGACGAATCGTGCAGTACCCAGATTTGTGTGGCATTTGGATGCGACAGTGGCATGATGATAGACTGCATGGGAACATGAGCGCAGGCATACTAGTCGTCAAGGTTCATGTCGACTTCGTCTGACCAACACGATAGGTGATCGTGGTATTTTGCATATTGTAACCCTTTCGTATCTGCACCTACCATCTCAGAAAAAACTAATGGACTTATGGAAAAACTCTGTCATTCAGCACCACTGACCAGAACGAAGCAGCAATCGGTCTAAGGAATTACCGTTCCATGCGCAGGCTGCCGTTAACAGCACAACATAAAAGGTTGCAATTGTGGACTGCTGATGGATGGCATCGCATAGTGCTTGGTGATGAACTGTTGTTCTGCAGTATCACGGATGGGCATAGTCGACGAATATGCCACGACATAAGGAGAGATTCCATTCTTCCCACATGCTGGAGAGGCACGGCAATGCTACTCTTGGTGCCTTGGTGTGGGGAGCTATCGAGTATGTCCTCAGTTCACGGCTGTTGGTGATTGAAGGTACTCTGCTGGCGCAACGATATTTCACATCATGCGTCCTTATCGGCTCTCTATCATTTTACAGTATCTTGTGAGCGTGTGGGTGCTATTCTGTCTTTCTGCGCAACGGATTAATCTGAGATGTACCCTTCACCCTGTGCCTCCTGCAAGATGCAATTTCCACCCCCACACTACTGCAGAAGTCAGACAGACGCTCCTAACGTTTTAAAGAGAAATGCCTGAAAAACTTTCAGCAATAAATATCTTCTGGAGTCGTCCACTGTAAGGAAATGACACAAAAATTCACAAAATTTCTTACGTAACTAGTGGGATACTTGGGTACTGGAGTAGTGCTAGTTAGTGTAAGAAAAACACGAAACTAAGAAAAGTTATTATTTATTTTGCAAAAATTCTGAGAAATCACAATGGCACTTTTAGTTATGAACTGAACAAGTTATTTCTGGGCTCTTTTCGGAATGTGAAGTTACCTCTTAAGGATAGGATTCGCTAATGAAATTTCTATACGAAGTTTAAGATTGTTATTGACTTGGCAGAAAGGCTGAGAGCCGCACCTACTTAACTTGAATAATTATCCGTTAGAATGTTCCTGGTACGGTCGAGGCTGTCGCGTGTGAAATGCAGTGAAGTGTACTGTTGTGGAGGAAATATGGGGCTCGCAAGAGCTGTAGCGCACAATACCGTAAGCTGCGATGACTGCTGTCTACGCCGCTCGCTGCTGACAAATAACTCTCATTCTATCTGGATTGACCTTTGCCTATCAAACTCTCCCTACGCCTTGATGAAGTCAAGGACTCCTATTCGCCCCTAGTCTAACTATTGGCGTGGTACACCGGTCAGATAACCAGTCCACCACGATGCGACACAAAAATTCGTTCGCAGGCGTTTAACTATAACTCTGTCCGTTCACACCGCACAATATGTATGGCGGCCAACACAGTGAACAACGCTTAGTTGCAAGGACTCAACATACAGTCGCACTCCGATTCGCTCTCGACAGAGTGCTCTCCCAGTGAAGTACTGAGGAGAGACTTGTTGCTTTGAGTACACATACGAGCGCGCACGCTCTCGTTACGTGTTCTCGCTCAGAGAGCGACAACGGAACGGCCTCTCCACGCCAGACGTGAAGGGGTATATCGTTCGGTCTCTTCCATTATTCCTTCAGCTCAAGGCGTCAGAAATATCGTCTGCCAATCAACATTGCTCTACTAAAACGGGAGAATGACGTTTCGTTTAAGGCGACCAATCCGGAAATCTGTAGCATTGGCGTTTGGCGTTTGCTGTCTCCCTGTGAAAATCTCTGAAATTGCGTGCTATATTTGTAAAGAATGCCTACGCTGGGCCCTCCCACACAATGTAGCGGAATTTGCTTTTAAGCCAAACATGGGGTCATTCCCCCTTTTCACTCGGGCAAACACTGTCTGCTCTATGGGCAGTCGAGGTTGACTCGTCCTTTGAAGGGACCTGCCCCCCAGCGTGCGGTTTGCATCTCCCGAACTAAAAGCCCCTGCGACCGTCGTGTCTTGAATGTGTGTGTGCGTACGCCAGCCTCGAGTATTTCAATCTCGGTGCGCATTTGCGATTTATTAGTTATTTGCATGTCGTTTACATGAGTTCATACAACATTGACTTTATCTTATCGAGTTTGGGTTCGAATGAAGCGTCCTGATGTGCGGAATATGTAAGCAGTGAAGGACAGGAGATCACGATGTCTTACAATCTTGGTGACATTTTGGAAGAGAACAATGCTCCTAAAGACTTGGCCCGTTTCTTTACAGCTGTATTCGTGATACTCAGGTGCTCCCCTGGCCAGAAAGAATAGGACACGTGTATGACCAGCCTCAACTCCAGCCCAGTGGCTGTATCCAGGATATCTATAATCAGTTACAACAGATGTCGGCCAGCTTGCCGGCCGCGATGGTCTAGCGGTTCTAGGCGCTCAGTCCGGAACCGCGGGACTGCTACGGTCGCAGGTTCGAATCCTGCCTCGGGCATGGATGTGTGTGATGTCCTTAGGTTAGTTAGGTTTAAGTAGTTCTAAGTTCTAGGGGACTGATGACCAAAGATGTTAAGTCCCATAGTGCTCAGAGCCATTTGAGCCATTCGGCCAGCTTGACTCAGAAGAGGATCTAATGCCTTTCTGGCACGCTTCCCAACCGAATGAGTACATGCATCCAAACGACAGGGGGTGCAACATCGTGCTATTACGTGGGCTCATACTGCACAAGTCTTCTGATTTTGAGTCAATTTTGTAATCACTGAAGTAACATCACATACCCTTTCAGCTCGTTAACTTCCATTTCGTATGCTTCATCCCTTCTTGGTACTTGACTTTCATGTCAGGCAGTGTACTACTTTCAAAGAAGCTACTTTTGTCTCAGTGTTACAGTTCATCTCATGGTCTAGTATCTTCGAACAGACGGTGATAACGACATTGGTGTGCGATTCAGTACAGACTCATCCTTCTTGTAAACAGGAGCAAAATGCGCTGTTTTCCAGTTGAGCGCCCACGTCATTCAATCATTATCAATACGATGCGGTACCACACCCAGAAAACATTTATGTTAACGTTATCATCGTTATCAAAAGGGGCTAGAACCAACAATCCACGACAGAGGGGGGGGGGGAGGAGGGGAGAGGGGTTAACAAAGGTACTTTGGGTGCTAAAAATTTTCAGTGACCCCTGAACTCTATCTTTAGTTTTTTAGGATGGCTACAGCAGCCTGAATGAAAATAGCATGAACGCTTCAAACGAGGTGAAAATAGCTGCTGGGAGCTGTGACAGGACGTTTACAAACACAGCCGCGGCAAACACGGCAGCGCTGTTTGATCTCTGGCCAGACAGGGGGCGCTCTTGTCTTCCGGCAACGTGCCTGCGTCCCCATCAGAAGTCAGTAGTCTGGAGCCACACCGCTAGGGATTTATGACGCGATATACTAACGCGAATTCTTTACAGACGAATGGAAAAACTGGCAGAAACCGACCTCGGGGAAGATCAGTTTGGATTCCGTAGAAATATGGGAACACGTGAGGCAATACTGACCCTACGACTTATCTTAGAAGAAAGATTAAGAAAAGGCAAACCTACGTTACTAGCATTTGTAGACTTGGAGAAAGCTTTTGACAATGTTGACTGGAATACTCTCTTTCAAATTCTGAAGGTGGCAGGGGTAAACTACAGGGAGCGAAAGGCTATTTACAATTTGTACAGAAACCAGGTGACAGTTATAATAGTCGAGGGACATGAAAGGGAAGCAGTGGTTGGGAAGGAAGTGAGACGGGGTTGTAGCCTCTCCCCGATGTTATTCAATCTGTATATTGAGCAAGCAGTAAAGGAAAGAAAAGAAAAATTCGGAGTAGGTATTAAAATCCATGGAGAAGAAATAAAAACTTTGAGGTTTGCCGATGACATTGTAATTCTGTCAGAGACAGCAAAGGACTTGGAAGAGCAGTTGAACGGAATGGACAGTGTCTTGAAAGGAGGGTATAAGATGAACATCAACAAAAACAAAAGGAGGATAATGGAATGTAGTTGAATTCAGTCGGGTGATGCGGAGGGAATTAGTTTAGGAAATGAGACACTTAAAGTAGTAAAGGAGTTTTGCTATTTGGGGAGGAAAATAACTGATGATGGTCGAAGTGGAGAGGATATAAAATGTAGACTGGCAATGGCAAGGAAAGCGTTTCTGAAGAAGAGAAATTTGTTAACATCGAGTATAGATTTAAGTGTCAGGAAGTCGTTTCTGAAAGTATTTGTATGGAGTGTAGCCATGTACGGAAGCGAAACATGGACGATAAATAGTTTAGACAAGAAGAGAATAGAAGCTTTCGAAATGTGGTGCTACAGAAGAACGCTGAAGATTAGATGGGTAGATCACATAACTAATGAGGAAGTATTGAACAGGATTGGGAAGAAGAGAAGTTTGTGGCACAACTTGACCAGAAGAAGGGATCGGTTGGTAGGACATGTTCTGATGCATCAAGGGATCACCAATTTAGTATTGGAGGGCAGCGTGGAGGGTAAAACCGTAGAGAAAGACCAAGAGATGAATACACTAAGCAGATTCAGAAGGATGTAGGCTGCAGTACGTACTGGGAGATGAAGCAGCTTGCACAGGATAGAGTAGCATGGAGAGCTGCATCAAACCAGTCTCCGGACTGAAGACCACAACAACAACAACAATGACGTGATACACTGCTGGGGTTTCACTTTAGGACGTTTAAATCCGTGGACCTTGACTAAAAATTGAGGAGTGAAGAGACCGGCAAACCAATGTTTGCGGCCTACATGCTTGTGCAGCACGCACAAATAGCTCTTGGTATAGTCCAGTGGCTTGGTGACGTATCTGTATCCTGGGTGCCAGAACGCTGCGATAAGGAATGCCTGCAGTTAAGACACTGCACTGCTCCTTGTGCGCTGTTAACTTAGCCTTAAGGGGAAAATTAACAGCTCATCAGGAGGTTGAATGGCTGAAGGTACAAATGAGACTACCAGAGGTTAAGCCCATAGTTATTCCAAGGCTGGTATGCCTCCAGCCAAACAGATACAAGTGTATTTAACAGAACAGTGTGATACGAGTAAACAATTGTACTACCATGCGTAAAACAACTTCAAACGTCTCAGTACTTTACAAACGTGTCAGATATTTGACTTTTAGCATTAAGTGAAAAGAAGTTAAGGAAAATTAACTTTTTATACCTGGGATTCGCTGTCATGTAGAACTTCATAAAAGACATCATATTTGCGCCAGAGACTGTAACACTTTCTTTATTTCACGATTGCAATTTCGGCCTTAGGCCATTATCAGGTGAAGATGTTATGGCTATTAAGCCATGCCAAACTAAAATGAGCCGACACATTCATATGTCGTTGTCAGTGTATTTAATGGTAATGACAACGACATATAAATGTGTCAGCTCATTTTAGGTTGACATGGCCTAATAGCCATAACATCTTCACTTGATATTAGCCTAAGGCCGAAATTGCAATCGTGAAATAAAGAAAGTGTTACAGTCACTGGCGTAAATATGTCTTTTATAAAGTTAAGGAAAAGTTTGAAATTGTACTTAGTTTCTTGGAAGTCGCTACGTGCTCCCATTATGAAACAGTTTATCAATACAAAAAAATGGGTTAATTTGCTATTTATTGTACGCGAAAGCTAGTTCTTCAGGCATGTAATGTTTATGACGTCATCTCTCCTGAACTATGTGTCGTACAGTGATATAATTTTGCAGTTACATTCAGTGGTGTATGTGGATACTGCCTGGAAACTCCTTTACGAATAGAGTCGGTGGCAAAGAAGTAATAAACTAAAACTCCATGCTTAATGCTCACGTTCTACTGAATGAGTTGCGAAAATGTGGCAAGCAATAAACTTCATCCCTTTCGTGATTTCGTAATAATTTGAAATTATGTGAAAAGTACGATGGAAGTCGCTAAGTGCCCGTGTATTTTAAGCGACGTCAGTTGCTCTGTCCCAAGACAAACACACAATTTGTAAATGTAATACTTGTCTTACTGCGTTAAACTATTAACATAAGCTTATATCTCTTAATAAATAAATTATGAAGGAATTTCAGATTTTTAAATTCGGTCAATAATTACACTAAACATCGAAAATCGAACTTTTCTGCCCCTACGCTGCAACTGGTACCAGACTCTAGTTTCCGTGATAGCACTTTTAATACAGATTCCGCGTTCTGTGATAGCGTTTTAGTAGCATGGGTAATGTCACTTATGCAGCCGAAGAAAACTCAGAACGCTTTTTCATGTGACGTGTCGTTCTGTAACTTTTTCTTTCATCTTTTGAGTGGTTCAAATGGTTCTGAGCACTATGGGACTTAACTTCTGAGGTCATCAAAGCCCCAGAACTTAGAACTACTTAAACCTAAGTAACCTAAGGACATCACACACATCCATGCCCGAGGCAGGATTCGAACCTGCGGCCGTAGCGGCCGCGCGGTTCCAGA
Organism: Schistocerca cancellata; assembly: GCF_023864275.1. Classification (NCBI taxonomy): domain Eukaryota; kingdom Metazoa; phylum Arthropoda; class Insecta; order Orthoptera; family Acrididae; genus Schistocerca; species Schistocerca cancellata. The sequence continues at coordinate 100,706,111 of NC_064628.1, read as the reverse complement.
CTATAGCGCCTAGAACCGCTCGGCCAATCCGGCCGGCTTTTGAGTGATGTGTGCCTAGATCTTTATTTAAGATGTGAAGCAACGAGTGTAAACGATTTTGAAATATTGTGTTTTAGCTTCCTACCGTAAATGTGTGGCAAGAATGTATGGACGAACAGAGGTTGCTTCATTCTTTCTCAGTAACATCAAACATGCTTCTCGACTTGGGCTAAAATAACTATGTGCGTGTTCGGAAATTCCAGTTACAAACTTCTAGGACTTGTACAGGGGAGTGAGTACATACCCATCTGCTTCAGCCGTTCGAAAACATTTTTGGTAGGTAGGGTTGCGGACCTTGGTTTCTATTCAAAATATTATGTACTCCCTTCTAGAAGTATGAAACTCGTGGAGGAGCATCAAGGCAATACAAAACAGACGTCACTTTCGCTTCAAGTGTTCTACACGCTTGTGTATGGAAACGATTGTCTTTTTATTGTAAACACAGAAAGTAAGAAGGAGAACCGTCATCTAACATTCCGCATTTAGGGGAGGAATGTGGAACGGATGTTCCATTCAGAATCGCAACTGGATTTTCGTTCTTTGTGACAAGCTCGCTTTATGCCTCGTGTAAGAATAACAAGGGAAAAAAATGGTTCAAATGGCACTGAGCACTGTGGAACTTAACATCTATGGTCATCAGTCCCCTAGAACTTAGAACTACTTAAACCTAACTAACCTAAGGACATCACACAACACCCAGTCATCACGAGGCAGAGAAATAACAAGGGAAGAAGAAGAAGAAGAAGAAGAAGAAGAAGAGGAGGAGAAGAAAGAGGAAACGTCCACCAGCAGGTGGCATTATTGGTCGGCGGCAGGATCGCGGGGTATTGAGACTATGGTTCGCTGTTCTGCGATACTACTTAGAATTAGCAGAGATACCATTACTGTCATACGAATATGAAACTGATGAGTTTAGAAAGGGTAACTCTACGCCCTGGAGGATCTCTGCTCCTCCACGCGGCAAACGCCCGAGAGGGTAGACATAACCCTACTCTTCGCTCCAATGTGCACGATCGTATAGATACGCCACGAACCTAAATTCAGGAAACGGGTTGTCCATACGGACAGTATGGCGATGTCTGGAACACCATGGGTTGTCAGCACGGCGCTACGGCGTCTTTTCAGATGAGTCATGATTTCGGGTACAGTTCCGTGCTGGACGTGTTCGTATGTGGAGGTATCGAGGAGCGCTCATTGTCACACTGCATTTGTCATCGTCATAAGAGTCAATCACCTTGCCTGATGGTAGGGGACACCACTGGATACACAAAAGGATCTTAGACTGTAATGCGGACAATTTTGAAGAGTTAAGGTGTGTGGCTTCGCTCAATCTCCGAAGTCGTCATCTTTCAACAAGATAGCATGTTACCTGTGCTGTCCTGAGTACCTCCTTACAGAGGACCTTGAAACGCCTCCCCCGGCACGTTCTGCAGATCTCTGATTCACTGAAAACATCTGGTCTGCTGTACGACTGCAAAGCCACCACTCTTCAGCCACAAAAATTGATGAACTGTGACCTGGAGTTGAAGCAGTATGGGATGACTTGCCCGTATCCGTTATCCTAGCTCCGTTCGGCTTGATGCCTAGAGAGGTTAGAACTATGATTGCTGCCAGGTGTGGCATATCTGTGCACTTTGTTTTGTAACTTATATTATTATTGTTATTATTATTATTATTATTATTTACTAGTAAACAAATTACCCATATTTTTCTCTTTTTCTATTTTGCTTGATGGCTAATGATCAAAATACGTGCTATTAATTGAGCCAGAACTGTATGACTGTAGAAGAAAGAACCAGAATAAGTCTGAGGTCGGTTTCTGAATTATCGGACCTGGCAGAAAAGGTAGGTCCTATTGCAGTGAACGAGTTAATAACAGCTTACCTGTTACGCTTTTCGTTTGAGAGCACGAACTTAAAACTAAAGCCTGAACTTCATGAAAGAGAATCGCTGTGACGCAGATGGTATTATTTTAAGCACTTTTCAACCGTTGCGCAAATGCGAAACGCTGGCTGGCTGAGATCCATTATCAGAGTTCGGTTCTTTTTCATAAAAATCCTGTGAGACACCAGTCAGAAATATTGGGAACTGGAATAATTCGGAGACGATTAACGTCGTCCCGGCCAACGTTTTTTAACGTGTCTTTCATTCCCTGCTCATGAGAACAGAGCAGGCTGTAGGAATTTACCTTTTACAGTGCGTAGCTGGTGTCAGCCAAAACAATTATTGCAAATGTATAGCATAACACAAAGAATTATCAGTACTCTAAGTACTCCACCAGCGACTAGGCAGCGCTACTGCATGTCAAAAACTGTCAGCGCAGGACAGAGCGGTGTTTTTGGTGATGAAGCACTGGTTAGTCCTTGTGTTTTACTGTCCCTTTTAATACACTTCGTAAAACAAACGTCGTACTAAACTAATCTAGACCGCTCTGTAGAATATACACGTAAAATTTCTCTTTAGTATTCATTTTGTTTGTAATGGGAAACAAACAGAAGGTTTCCGCCGACAATGCGCGTCGCATGAAAGATGTGATGAGCAATAGTTGTTTTGGCTAACTCCGGCTACTCCGTCTTCAGGCCACGAGTGGCCTACCGGGGCCATCCGACCGCCGTGTCATCCATTGTGGGAGATGCGGATAGGATGGGCGTGGGGTCAGCACACTGCTCTCTGGTCGTTATGATGGTATTCTTGACCGAAGCCGCTGCTATTCGGTCGAGTAGCTCCTCAATTGGCATCGCGAGGCTGTGTGCACCCCGAAAAATGGCAACCGCGCATGGCGGTCTGATTGGTCACCCATGCAAGTGCCGACCACGCCCGATAGCGCTTAACTTCGGTAACGGGAATCGGTGTATCCACTGCGGCAAGGCCGTTGCCCTGACTCCGGCTACACACTGCAAAATGGAAATTGCAGATATCTCCCGAAATTCCAGAGAAAAACTTGATGACTTGGCGAGAAAAGGAAACTACCACTCCAGAAACCAATAAAAATGCTTATGAATATCAACGTGAAGAGGTTTACGATGAAATACCAGTTATCAGAGAGTACATTCTTTAGCTGTTGAAGACCAACAAATGGTTGTCAAACACTCGTGGTTCCTAAAGCCACAACTACTATTGGCGATGTTGTTTTGAGATGGAAAAAGCAATAGGATTAGGGCAATCAAATTATTCGATTACGGTATATTGAAGACAAATATTCCGCAGTAGTTCAGTACAAATATTCCGCAGTAGTTCAGTAAAGGAATGAGAGAATTCTTGCTATACAACATCCGTCAGACAGGTGTAAAAGCACTGCGGTATGGTTGCATTCGCTGCAGTAATAGCTCAATATAGTGTCCCGTTTACTGGGCCCTTACGTGGGGTTCATATCGGACAGCTCTTCTTTAGTAGACTTATCGGTACTGACGTGTATCACTGCTGACAAACAGAGGCACCGCTGGAAAGTAAGATAGAGGCAGAAGTGAGCAGTACTGAACACAAAACTGAAAGCAAAGAGTAAAATGGACAATTCTGTTGTCAACAAGAAAACTACCATGAGTGAATGGACCAAATTTGTTTCCAAACTTCATAGACAGCGTATACCATCCCTATTTGCACTGTTGTGTACATATTTTCTCTGCAATACAAACAGAAAGAAATTTTGTCACTATCGACGTATTCGCCTCTAGTTGCTCTAATCATGTCTAGTCAAGGTGTCAGACGTGTGATCGATTTTGAATGCTTAACGACTACGTTAAAGCCTTAAATCACGCAAAAACGTCATGCTGACGTTTAATAATTTAGTGCTGCCAAGATTGCGGATAATGATGAGACTAAATAGTGTTCACATTTCGCACTGACTTTATATGAAAATCCGGCAATGCTTTGTAATTGATAAATGTGTACGGGAAGGGGGAATCGTCCTAATCTCGTTTCCTCGCTCTCTCTGCCCCTCTCCCATCTTCCCCCCCCCCCTCTCTCTCTCTCTCTCTCTCTCTCTCTCTCTCTCTCTGCCTATCTGTCCTCCCTCCCCTCCTCCTTCCCTTCCCCGCACTTCCCTTCCTGACCTTGAGCTTTTGTTCATTGTTATTGCCAACGAAATCTTGAGGGCATTGAAGTCTTCAAATGAGAATATTTTAGGTTAGTCTTTACCCTGACTTTTACTGTTGCCGAATTAAACAACAAGTTTACTATTACCAGTCACTTGTTTATTTATCCCCACGACGTTTTCTAAGTTGCAAAACTGCATCATCAGGTGGATTTACACTTGTTAGTATCACATCACATATAAACGGTCATGTTTTATATTCACACGACATCTTTGTTTACAAAGCTGTTCAACTCGGCCGGTACAGCTCGTTCGTTGTTACGCATATGCAATGCAGTTACGTAAACATTGAAACTGTGGCTGATGTGAAGAGGTTTGAGTAACGTAAATGTTGCAACGTCAATATAATCCGTGCCTCGGGCCATCCGTGCCTTAGCGCGAATCACACGCGAAACGGCGACCGAAAACCGGGTACTAACAGTTCAATACACCGCCTCCTCCTGGTAGTAACAACTTCCGGTGATAATCACGACAATAACAAAACAGGAGTACAGTTGAAAGTCAAAAGGGAAAAAAATCGCTCAAAAAGAACACTTTCAAGCTTCCACGTAAACAAATACAATGCACTGGCTTCTACTAAACCTTTCCCAGTCGGTCTCGTTCATTAGAACACTACTGTCCAGCTAGCTATTGGTTCCACGTCCTGATACACAGTGACTCAGCTCCCCCTACAGATGTCGTTTCATGCAACGCACAACGTTGTACGACTATCTGGCCTTCAAAAACCAAGGCGCTTGAGTTCGGTATTCTCTCGCTCGTTACTCGGAGATTATTAGTCCTACAGGAAAAACAAAGTACAGGACGTTTTTGTAGGAAATTTAATGCAGCTAAGTTTTGTACTGGGATACTTTTTTTTGACATGTTCCACATTCTGGAGGACCACCTCAGTACATACCGAGCGAGGTGGCGCAGTGGTTAGACACTGGACTCGCATTCGGGAGGACGACGGTTCAATCCCGCGTCCAGCCATCCTGATTTAGGTTTTCCGTGATTTCCCTAAATCATTCCAGGCAAATGCCGGGATGGTTCCTCTGAAAGGGCACGGCCGACTTCCTTCCCTAATCCGATGAGACCGATGACCACGCTGTCTGGTCTCCTTCCCCAAACAACCAACCAACCTCCTCAGTACGGATCAATTGGAATGAAAATAAATCTAATCCAATCTAATCCAAACGACTAATGACTGAAGTAGTGCTGCAGGGAATGGACACCATGAATCCTGCAGGGCTGTCCATAAATCCGTAAGAGTACGAGAGGGTCGAGATCTCTTCTGAACAGAATGTTGCAAGGCATCCAATATATGTTCAACAATGTTCATTTCTGAGGAGTTTGGTGGCTAGCGGAATTGTTTAAACACGAGTGTTCGTCGAGCCATTCTGTAGCAGTTCTGGACGTGTGGGGTGTCGCATTGTCCTGCTGGAATTGCCAAAGATCGTCGGAATGCACAATGGACATGAATGGATGCAGGTGATCAGACAGGATGCTTACATACGTGTCATCTGTCAGACTCGCATGTAGACGTATCAGGGCTCCCATATCACTCCAACTGCGCTCGGCTCACGCCATTACAGATCATCCACCAGCTTGACCAGGCCCCTGCTGACATGCACGGTCCACGGATTCATGAGGTTGTCTGCATACGCGTACACGTCAATCGTATCGAGCCAATTTGAAAGGAGACTCGTCCGACCAGGCAACATGTTTGCAGTCATCAACAGTCCAATGTCGGTGTTAACGCTTTGCGTCCTGCAGTCATCAAGGGTACACGAGTGGGCCCTCGTCTCTGGAAGCCCAGATCGACGATGTTTCGTTGAATGATTCGCACGCTGACACTTGTTGATGGCTCAGTACTGAAATCTGCAGCAATTTTCAGAAGCGTTGCTCTTCCGTCACGGTGGAAGATTTTTTTCAGTCGTCGTTGGTTGCGTTCTTGCAGGATCCTTTTCCGGCCGCAGCGATGTCGGAGACTTGATGTTTTTGCAGATTCGTGACATTCACGGTACACTCGTGAAATGGTCGTATGGGAAAATGCCCACTTCATCGCTACCTTGGAGGTGCTGTGAACCATCGCTCGTGCGACGACTATAGCACCACGTTCAAACTCACTTAAATCTTGATAACCTGCCATTGCAGCAGCAGTAACCGATCTAACAGCTCCGCCAGTCACTTGCTGTCTGTAGGCGTTGACGACCGCAGTGCCGTATTTGAATACGGCGCTTCAGTGTATTTTATGCTGTTAAAATTCAGAAAATTCTTACGTAAAATTAACGCAAACTTCAGTTTCATAATTTGTACGTGCTCAACTAAGCCAGTGGGATAGTGAAGCCAGCCAACGAAGACGAAAACAGGTCGAATGTTCGAATCAGCTGGTGCAAATATTTGTACAGTGGTAGGAAGGGAGAGCCATGCACAACGTACTACAAATTCTGACCGGTATTGGCTCAGTTCGGGAGTAGGGGTGCGTTTCAAGGTTACTTTTGTGGTTTCCTTCTTGAATAATTCAAAAAAAATTCAGCTCTGTTGAAAACGCACCCCAGTACAAAATTCATTACATTAACTTTCATAAAAGAAAGGTTATTTTTTCTGTAGGAAAATTAGTTTTTACATAACGAATGAGAGTATATGAAACAATTGCATGTGGTTGTTGAGGTCCAGGTATAACACTGTGGGCTGAATAAAACGATATCGGTGGGGGCAGCTGCATGACCCTGGTTCTTTTCCTACCTAGCACACGTAAACTCACATGCAAAAAACGCCTTGAAAATCTGAAAGTCCAACCCGAAATCCACGACCACGCAAGGGAGCGCATTTCCGGGATCCCTCGGCTTTCCGCACTGCAAGAAAACACTCGGTTTATGACGATTTCTGAAATATAACCACGAAAACACTACCTCGTCTCTAGACAGCATCGAACCTCTCTACACCCCACGAGAACTACTAGCAGACTGCCCCATATCGCCAGTTGCAAACCGCTCCGCTAAGCTATTTAATCTCTGGGCCTTTCAACCGGTCAGACTCCAATTTCTGCTCCAGCTAACAGAGCTTTCTTTACGATGCTGCTTCCTGAAAAAAAGTTTGTGAATTTTTCTTTGCAAAGGGCGTTGGAAAACACCGAATGTTCTGGAGAAATCAATCATCCTTAAAATCTGCTCTGACAGTCACCCATTTATGACGCTTAAGGAAAGACCAGGTCGAAAGAAACTCCCCTTCCCTTGCAGCCGGAAACTTGTCGAGGCGACTACGGTAGCGAAAATGGCTAGCGCAAATGGGCAGCGAAAAAATGAGATGTTATAATATGATACACATGCTGAGAAGTAATGCCTCCGAATCTTTTATTCTGTTCTCAATACTGGTTGAGGTATTACATGCCATGCATATTAGTCGGGTGACTTTCTCGCTTTTAGGACGAGTGATTTTCTCGCGTTTAGGACGGGTGGTAGCGACAGAGCATCGAGTGACATTGTACTGAGTGCACTAACCGAAAATTACCTCGAGCAATTAAACAGAGAACCGACTCGTGGAGATGACATCCTGGACCTACTGATAACAAACACACCCGAACTTTTCGACCGTAAGCGCAGAACAGGGAATCAGTGATCATAAGGCCGTTGCAACATCCCTGAATATGGAAATAAATAGGGATTAAAAAGGGAGGAAGGTTTATCTGTTTAGCAAGAGTAATAGATGGCAGATTTCAGACTACCTAACAGATCAAAACGAAAATTACTGTTCCGACACTGACAATATTGAGTGTTTATGGGAAAAGTTCAAGGCAATCGTAAAATGCGTTTTAGACATGTACGTGCCGAGTAACACTGTGAGGGACGGGAAAAACCCACAGTGGTAAAACAACAAAGTTGGGAAACTACTGCGAAAGCAAAGAGAGCTTCAGTGCAAGTTTAAACGCAGCCAAAACCTCTCAGACAAACAGAAGCTAAACGATGTCAAAGTTAGCGTAAGGAGGGCTATGCTTGAAGCGTTCAGTGAATTCGAAAGTAAAATTCTATATGTAACGACTTGACAGACAATCCTAGGAAGTTCTGGTCTTACGTTAAATCAGTAAGTGGCTCGAAACAGCATATCCAGACACTCTGGGATGATGATGGCATTGAAACAGAGGATGACACGCGTAAAGCTGAAATACTAAACACCTTTTTCCAAAGCTGTTTCACAGAGGAAAACCGCACTGCAGTTCCTTCTCTAAATCCTCGCACAAACGAAAAAATGGCGGACATCGAAATAAGTGTCCAAGGAATAGAAAAGCAACTGAAATCACTCAACAGAGGAAAGTCCACTGGACCTGACGGGATACCAATTCGATTCTACACAGAGTACACGAAAGAACTTCCCCCCTTCTAACAGCCGTGTACCGCAAGTCTCTAGAGGACCGGAAGGTTCCAAATGACTGGAAAAGAGCACAGGTAGTCCCAGTCTTCAAGAAGGGTCGTCGAGCAGATGCGCAAAACTATAGACCTATATCTCTGACGTCGATCTGTTGTAGAATTTTAGAACATGTGTTTTGCTCGCGTACCATGTCGTTTCTGGAAACTCAGAATCTACTCTGTAGGAATCAACATGGATTCCGGAAACAGCGATCGTGTGAGACCCAACTCCCTTTATTTGTTCATGAGACCCAGAAAATATTAGATACAGGCTCCCAGGTAGATGCCATTTTCCGTGACTTCCGGAAGGCGTTCGATACAGTTCCGCACTGTCGCCTGATAAACAAAGTAAGAGCCTACGGAATATCAGACGAGCTGTGTGGCTGGATTGAAGAGTTTTAGCAAACGGAACACAGCATGATGTTCTCAATGGAGAGACGTCTACAGGCGTTAAAGTAACCTCTGGCGTGCCACAGGGGAGTGTTATGGGACCATTGCTTTTCACAATATATATATATGACCTAGTAGATAGTGTCGGAAACTCCATGCGGCTTTCCGCGGATGATGCTCTAGTATACAGAGAAGTTGCAGCATTAGAAAATTGCAGCGAAATGCAGGAAGATCTGCAGCGGATAGGCACTTGGTGCAGGGAGTGGCAACTGATCCTTAACATAGATAAATGTAATGTATTGCGGATACATAGAAAGAAGGATCCTTTATTGTATGATTATATGATAGCGGAACAAACACTTATAGCAGTTACTTCTGTAAAATATCTGGGAGTGTGCGTACGGACCGATTTGAAGTGGAATGATCATATAAAATTAATTGTTGGTAAGGCGGGTGCCAGATTGAGATTCTACATCTACATTTATACTCCGCAAGCCACCCAACGGTGTGTGGCGGAGGGCACTTTACGTGCCACTGTCATTACCTCCCTTTTCTGTTCCAGTCGCGTATGGTTCGCGGGAGAACGACTGTCTGAAGGCCTCCGTGCGCGCTCGAATCTTTCCAATTTTACATTCGTGATCTCATCGGGAGGTATAAGTAGGGGGAACCAATATATTCGATACCTCAACCAGGAACGCACCCTCTCGAAACCTGGCGAGCAAGCTACACCGCGATGCAGAGCGCCTCTCTTGCAGAGTCCGCCACTTGAGTTTGCTAAACATCTCCGTAACGCTATCACGGTTACCAAGTAACCCTGTGACGAAACGCGCCGCTCTTCTTTGGATCTTCTCTATCTCCTCTTTCAACCCGACCTGGTACGGATCCCACACTGATGAGCAATACTCAAGTTTAGGTCGAACGAGTGCTTTGTAAGCCACCTCCTTTGTTGATGGACTACATTTTCTAAGGACTCTCCCAATGAATCTCAACCTGGTACCCGCCTTACTAACAATTAATTTTATATGATCATTTCACTTCAAATCGTTCCGCACGCATAGTCCCAGATATTTTACAGAAGTAACTGCTACCAGTGTTTGTTCCGCTATCATGTAATCATACAATAAAGGATCCTTCTTTCTATGTATTCGCAATACATTACATTTGTCTATGTTAAGGGTCAGTTGCCACTCCCTGCACCAAGTGCCTATCCGCTGTAGATCTTCCTGCCTTTCGCTACAATTTTCTAATGCTGCAACTTCTCTGTATACTACAGCATCATCCGCGAAAAGCGGCATGGAACTTCCGACACTAGCTACTAGGTCATTTATATATATTGTGAAAATTAATGGTCCCATAACACTCCCCTGTGGCACGCCAGAGGTTACTTTAACGTCTGTAGACGTCTCTCCATTGATAACAACATTCTGTGTTCTGTTTGCTAAAAATTCTTCAATCCAGCCACACAGCTGGTCTGATATTCCGTAGGCTCTTACTTTGTTTATCAGGCGACAGTGCGGAACTGTATCGAACGCCTTCCGGAAGTCACGGAAAATGGCATCTACCTGGGAGCCTGTATCTAATATTTTCTGGTTCTCATGAACAAAATGCCTTATAAAATGTAGTCCATCAACAAAGGAGATGGCTTACAAAACACTCGTTCGACCTATAGTTGAATATTGCTCATCACTGTGGGATCCGTACCAGATCGGGTTGACAGAGGAGATAGAGAAGATCCAAAGAACAGTGGCGCGTTTCGTCACTGGGTTATTTGGTAAGCGTGATAGCGTTGCGGATATGTTCAGCAAACTCAAGTGGCAGACTCTGCAAGAGAGGCGCTCTGCATCGCGGTGTAGCTTGCTCGCCAGGTTTCGAGAGGGTGCGTTTCTGGATGAGGCATCGAACATATTGCTTCCCCCTACTCTTACCTCCCGAGGAGATCACGAATGTAAAATTAGAGATATTCGAGCGCGCACGGAGGCTTTCCGGCAGTCGTTCATGCCGCGAACCATACGCGAGTGGAACAGGAAAGGGAGGTAATGACAGAGGCATGAAAAGTGCCCTCCGCCACACACCGTTGAGTGGCTTGCGGAGTATAAATGTAGATGTAGATGACCAAAGTTCCTACTCTCTGCCACTAGAGGGCTCCGAACTGTAGTGCGTAACGCGGCAGTATGCAACGCAACTACAGTCCTGGAAATGGAAAAAAGAACACATTGACACCGGTGTGTCAGACCCACCATACTTGCTCCGGACACTGCGAGAGGGCTGTACAAGCAATGATCACACGCACGGCACAGCGGACACACCAGGAACCGCGGTGTTGGCCGTCGAATGGCGCTAGCTGCGCAGCATTTGTCACCGCCGCCGTCAGTGTCAGCCAGTTTGCCGTGGCATACGGAGCTCCATCGCAGTCTTTAACACTGGTAGCATGCCGCGACAGCGTGGACGTGAACCGTATGTGCAGTTGTCGGACTTTGAGCGAGGGCGTATAGTGGGCATGCGGGAGGCCGGGTGGACGTACCGCCGAATTGCTCAACACGTGGGGCGTGAGGTCTCCACAGTACATCGATGTTGTCGCCAGTGGTCGGCGGAAGGTGCACGTGCCCGTCGACCTGGGACCGGACCGCATCGACGCACGGATGCACGCCAAGACCGTAGGATCCTACGCAGTGCCGTAGGGGACCGCACCGCCACTTCCCAGCAAATTAGGGACACTGTTGCTCCTGGGGTATCGGCGAGGACCATTCGCAACCGTCTCCGTGAAGCTGGGCTACGGTCCCGCACACCGTTAGGCCGTCTTCCGCTCACGCCCCAACATCGTGCAGCCCGCCTCCAGTGGTGTCGCGACAGGCATGAATGGAGGGACGAATGGAGACGTTTCGTCTTCAGCGATGAGAGTCGCTTCTGCCTTGGTGCCAATGATGGTCGTATGCGTGTTTGGCGCCGTGCAGGTGAGCGCCACAATCAGGACTGCATACGACCGAGGCACACAGGGCCAACACCCGGCATCATGGTGTGGGGAGCGATCTCCTACACTGGCCGTACACCACTGGTGATCGTCGAGGGGACACTGAATAGTGCACGGTACATCCAAACCGTCATCGAACCCATCGTTCTACCATTCCTAGACCGGCAAGGGAACTTGCTGTTCCAACAGGACAATGCACGTCCGCATGTATCCCGTGCCACCCAACGTGCTCTAGAAGGTGTAAGTCAACTACCCTGGCCAGCAAGATCTCCGGATCTGTCCCCCATTGAGCATGTTTGGGACTGGATGAAGCGTCGTCTCACGCGGTCTGCACGTCCAGCACGAACGCTGGTCCAACTGAGGCGCCAGGTGGAAATGGCATGGCAGGCCGTTCCACAGGACTACATCCAGCATCTCTACGATCGTCTGCATGGGAGAATAGCAGCCTGCATTGCTGCGAAAGGTGGATATACACTGTACTAGTGCCGACATTGTGCATGCTCTGTTGCCTGTGTCTATGTGCCTGTGGTTCTGTCAGTGTGATCATGTGATGTATCTGACCCCAGGAATGTGTCAATAAAGTTTCCCCTTCCTGGGACAATGAATTCACGGTGTTCTTATTTCAATTTCCAGGAGTGTATGTCGGTGTGTGAGGAACACAGTGTTGTAACAGTTACTAACCGCAAAAAAAACACTCTTCCAATTGAAATCCATAGAAGAATGAAAGCTGCGTTTGATGATGATTGTATCGGCATCACTAATGTGTGAGGTTGGGTCGTTCGTGCTCAGAATGAAGGAAACGGTGGTGCTGACCTCAACATGTGTGACGGGCGAGCAGTTAACTACCGCGTACGGCAACCGACGACACTCATCGGCAGCGGCCTGATCAACTCACCAGAGAGAATCGTCAGACGATACGGAAAGAGCTCTCATGTAAGCGCGGCATATCGCGAGAGCGTGTACAGGCCAACATTGCCGAACTGCAGTGCAGAAGACTGTGTGCACGATGGGTAACTCGAATGGTCATTCCTAACGTGAAACACAAGACATTGAGCATCTGTCAACAATCTGTTTTTAATTTTGAGCGTGAAAGTTACGCCTTCCTCTACAACACTGTGACGGGTGATCAAAGCTGGGCTCACCGTTTTGACCTCGAAAACAATAGAACATCAGTGGACTTCCACCACAAAAGATCAGCGTCACCAAAAGAGTTGAGGACAATGCTATCAACAGCAAAGTAATGTTCACAGTGCTCTGCGACGTTCAAGATATGGTGCATTTGGAATTAACACCAAAAGGCACCTATGTGAACTGTACAAGGTACTGCGAGTACTATTTCATATCGCTTCCTCGCATTATCCATAAATATGATCAGTTTAATGCAAGCTGTCATGCGCTACAAAAAATTGAACTTTTGTCGGAGAAAACTGAAAGCACGAATTCCACGATTTCATCTGCACATGGAGATCAACCTCTCTTTCAGAATAATCTTGCCAGACCACACACGAGCGCTGCGCCATCTACAATAAACGGATGCCTTGGTTTCCCAATCAGCGATCACTCTCCGTACAGTTCCGGTTGGATTCCATCCAATGTTCGTCTGTTTCCATAACTTAAAGAACACCTTTGACAACCTCACTTTGATACTGATGAAGCGGTGCGGTGAGGCTGTGGCTCCTTCAAAGTCAAACTTTTTACAGTGACGATATGAACAATCTGGTCTCTCGTTGGAATACATATGTCCGTCGCCAGGGTAAATATGTCGAGAAAGAAATGAGTAGACATGAAGAATAAGGATGTAGTATGTTAATAATATTTGTTTTATTTAAAATGTTTCAAGACTTTACATTAAAAAAATCCGGAGGCATTACTTTTAGCTCGCCCTCGCATTAAATCGTTGTATCTCCTCAGAAATTTAATATATATTGTAATATTTGTGTCTCCTTAGCGGTTTCAAAACGAGATTTCAAGTTTCAGAACTCTTAGAGGGCATATGTGGACTCTGACATAATTTATTGGTTATGAACTGCTGATTAAAACTGAAGAAATTGCGAACAAAGGAAGAAAATTAAGATGATACCTGGGTAAACTGAAAGAGCCAGAGGTTGCTTAGAGTTTCAGAAGGAGCATTAGGCAACGACTGACACACACAGGAAGGGACCGATGACCGTAGCAGTCTGGTCCTTTCAATCCCACAAACCCACCAACACAGAGGAAGTAAGAGAATACAAGGTGAACAGAGAGATAAGAGAGATGAAATGGTGAAGGGAGTAGTGGTCCAAATAGGTAAAAAGACCAGTGCTAGATTGCTAAATATCAAAGAAGGTATTGAATTTAATAACTAAATGAGAAAAATATAAAAATGCAGGGAATGAAGTAAGTGAATGAGAGTACAGACGCTAAAAAGTTAGATCCACAGAAACTGAAAAATGGCTAAGCAGAAGTGACTGCACAACAAATGTATCGAACTAGTCTTCAGAAGCTCCCAATAACTACTACGTCTTCAGTGCATTGATAAAAAAATGGTTCAAATGGCTCTGAGCACTATGGGACTTAACTTCTGTGGTCATCAGTCCCCTAGAACTTAGAACTACTTAAACCTAACTAACCTAAGGACATCACACACATCCATGCCCGAGGCAGGATTCGAACCTGCGACCGTAGCAGTCCCGCGGTTCCGGACTGCACGCCTAGAACCACTAGACCACCGCGGCCGGCTGCATTGATAATTCGAAACAAACTTTCGGTCGAACTCTACCATTATGTGTAGAGTTGAAGACGCTGATTCTAATAACAAAACTGTTGTCTGTTGTTTGTTCCACGACATGGACCTTACAAAACATTTGAACAAATTGTAATGTTTTAGTACCAGTATTCTTCTCTTCTCCCCAATTCTATTCAATACTTCCTCATTAGTTATGTGATCTACCCATCTAATCTTCAGCATTCTTCTGTAGCACCACATTTCGAAAGCTTCTATTCTTTTCTTGTCCAAACTATTTACCGTCCATGTTTCACTTCCATACATGGCTACACTCCATACAAATACTTTCAGAAATGACTTCCTGACACTTAAATATATACTCGATGTTAACAAATTTCTCTTCTTCAGAAACGCTTTCCTTGCCATTGCCAGTCTACATTTTATATCCTCTCTACTTCGACCATCATCAGTTATTTTGCTCCCCAAATAGCAAAACTCATTTACTACTTTAAGTGTCTCATTTCCTAATGTAATACCCTCAACATCACCCAACTTAATTCGACTACATTCCATTATCCTCGTTTTGCTTTTGTTGATGTTCATCTTATATCCTCCCTTCAAGACACTATCCATTCCGTTCAACTGCTCTTCCAAGTCCTTTGCTGTCTCTGACAGAATTACAATGTCATCGGCGAACCTCAAAGTATTTATTTATTCTCCATGGATTTTAATACCTACTCCGAATTTTTCTTTTGTTTCCTTTACTGCTTGCTCCATATACAGATTGAATAACATCGGGGAGAGGCTACAACCCTGTCTGACTCCCTACCCAACCACTGCTTCTCTTTCATGCCCCTCGAGTCTTATAACTGCCATCTGGTTTCTGTACAAATTGTAAATAGCCTTTTGCTCCATGTATTTTACCCCTGCCACCTTTAGAATTTGAAAGAGAGTATTCCAGTCAACATTGTCAAAAGCTTTCTCTAAGTCTACAAATGCTAGAAACGTAGGTTTGCCTTTCCTTAATCTTTCTTCTAAGATAAGTCGTAAGGTCAGTATTGCCTCACGTGTTCCAGTATTTCTACGGAATCCAAACTGATCTTCCCCGAGGTCGGTTTCTACTAGTTTTTCCATTCGTCTGTAAAGAATTCGTGTTAGTATTTTGCAGCTGTGGCTTATTAAACTGATTGTCCGGTAATTTTCACATCTATCAACACCTGCTTTCTTTGGGATTGGAATTATTATATTCTTCTTGAAGTCTGAGGGTATTTCACCTGTTTCATACATCTTGCTCACCAGATGGTATAGTTTTGTCAGGACTGGCTCTCCCAAGGCCGTCAGTAGTTCCAATGGAATGTTGTCTACTCCGGGGACCTTGTTTCGATTCAGGTCTTTCAGTGCTCTGTCAAACTCTTTACGCAGTATCATATCTCCCATTTCATCTTCATCTACATCCTCTTCCATTTCCATAATATTGTCCTCAAGTACATCGCTCTTGTATAGACCCTCTATATACTCCTTCCACCTTTCTGCTTTCCCTTCTTTGCTTAGAACTGGGTTTCCATCTGAGCTCTTGACGTTCATATAGTGGTTCTCTTATCTCCAAAGGTCTCTTTAATTTTCCTGTAGGCAGTATCAATCTTACCCCTAGTGAGATAAGCCTCTACATCCTTACATTTGTCCTCTAGCCATCCCTGCTTAGCCATTTTGCACTTCCTGTCGATCTCATTTTTGAGACGTTTGTATTCCTTTTTGCCTGCTTCATTTACTGCATTTTTATATTTTCTCCTTTCATCAATTAAATTCAATATTTCTTCTGTTACCCAAGGATTTCTACTAGCCCTCGTCTTTTTACCTACTTGATCCTCTGCTGCCTTCACTACTTCATCCCTCAAAGCTACCCATTCTTCTTCTACTGTATTTCTTTCCCCCATTCCTGTCAATTGTTCCCTTATGCTGTCCCTGAAACTCTGTACAACCTCTGGTTCTTTCAGTTTGTCCAGGTCCCATCTCCTTAAATTCCCACCTTTTTGCAGTTTCTTCAGTTTTAATCTACAGGTCATAACCAATAGATTGTGGTCAGAGTCCAAATCTGCCCCTGGAAATGTCTTACAATTTAAAACCTGGTTCCTAAATCTCTGTCTTACCATTATATAATCTATCTGATACCTTTTAGTATCTCCAGGGTTCTTACATGTATACAACCTTCTATCATGATTCTTAAACCAAGTGTTAGCTATTATTAAGTTGTGCTCTGTGCAAAATTCTACCAGGCGGCTTCCTCTTTCATTTCTTAGCCCCAATCCATATTCACCTACTAAGTTTCCTTCTCTCCCTTTCCCTACACTCGAATTCCAGTCACCCATGACTATTAAATTTTCGTCTCCCTTCACTATCTGAATAATTTCTTTTATTTCATCATACATTTCTTCAATGTCTTCGTCATCTGCAGAGCTAGTTGCATATAAACTTGTACTACAGTAGTAGGTGTGGGCTTCGTATCTATCTTGGCCACAATAATGCGTTCACTATGCTGTTTGTAGTAGCTTACCCGCATTCCTCTTTTCCTATTCATTATTAAACCTACTCCTGCATTACCCCTATTTGACTTTGTGTTTATAACCCTGTAGTCACCTGACCAGAAGTCTTGTTCCTCCTGCCACCGAACTTCACTAATTCCCACTATATCTAACTTTAACGTAGCCATTTCCCTTTTTAAATTTTCTAACCTACCTGCCCGATTAAGGGATCTGACATTCCACGCTCCGATCCGTAGAACGCCAGTTTTCTTTATCCTGATAACGACATCCTCTTGAGTAGTCCACGCCCGGAGATCCGAATGGGGGACTATTTTACCTCCGGAATATTTTACCCAAGAGGACGCCATCATCATTTAATCATACAGTAAAGCTGCATGCCCTCGGGAAAAATTACGGCCGTAGTTTCCCCTTGCTTTCAGCCGTTCGCAGTACCAGCACAGCAATGCCGTTTTGGTTATTGTTACAAGGCCAGATCAGTCAATCATCCCAACTGTTGCCCCTGCAACTACTGAAAAGGCTGCTGCCCGTCTTCAGGAACCACACGTTTGTCTGGCCTCTCAACAGATACCCCTCCGTTGTGGTTGTACCTACGGTACGGCTATCTGTATCGCTGAGGCACGCAAGCCTCCCCACCAACGGCAAGGTCCATGGTTCATGGGGGGAGGAAAATAATGAGGAAGTAATGAATAGAATTGGGGAGAAGAGAAGTTTGTGGCACAACTTGACCAGAAGAAGGGATCGGTTGGTAGGACATGTTCTGAGGCATCAAGGGATCACCAATTTAGTATTGGAGGGTAGCGTGGAGGGTAAAAATCATAGGGGGAGACCAAGAGATGAATACACTAAGCAGATTCAGAAGGATGTAGGCTGCAGTAGGTACTGGGAGATGAAGAAGCTAGCACAGGATAGAGTAGCATGGAGAGCTGCATCAAACCAGTCTCAGGACTGAAGACCACAACAACAACAACAACAACATTATTTTCTTATAGTGAGAATAAGTCCAAAGGCGCCTTGATGGTATAGCACTACATTTACATTGCTCAAGCTGCCTTACGGTGTCCGGCAGAGGGTACTTCATGTGTGTTTGCCACTTCCCATTTTTGCTGTCGCATTCGTGAATGGTGCACGGGAAGAACGCTTGTGTTGCCTTCATTGTCTTTTCACTGGATAAACAGAACAGGAAGTAATACACTGATAAGCCAAAACATTATGACCCTGCACACCGTGACACTGGATGCCGCCTGGTGGCGTTGCGGGCGCGTGACGTGATAACAAAACAACGCAAACTGAGCAGACACGGACGGGGGATCATCCTAGCGAAGATATGGGGTGCCAACGGGGAAATCGATCGAGGTAAGCGACTTTGACAAAGAATAGATTATTATTAAGCAGAGCCTGTGGACGAGTATCTAGAAAACGGTGCAGTTCGTCGAATGTTTGCGTGCTACTGTCGTGAACATTTACGGAAAGAGGTAGCAGGACAGTGGAACTACCACTAGGCGTTAAATGGTTGGACATCCACGACTCTTCACACAACGTGGGGTTCGGAGGCTTGTCTGCTCTGTAAAGTAGGACAGATGCTGCATTCCTACCGAAAGAGCACATTGCTAGTGCACGCACAAGTATTTTGGAGCACACCGTTCATGAACATTGAACATGGAGCTAAGCAGCATGTAACCTCCCCCTCACTTATCGACCTTCTTGACAGTGAAAAATTAAACCGCGTGTACCTAATGGAAATTTCGGAAAAGCAATCGTCACCGAGGTTAATTTGTCGGTAAAGAGGGAGAAGAGGGTTACATCTAAATGAAAGGAAAAATGCTAATGAAAGTGGTGGAAATTAATTTTGAAATAGGGGTAAAGTTAATAAAGAAAGTAAACGTGCGGCCGTTACGTTAACAATCAACTAGCGGTAATTAGATATTTGAGATTTGGGGAAATTACGGTCGCCAGTCCTAAGGACAATTACTATAGTAACTGAAAAAGAAAGATTATTACACATATAATCAGCACTAGAAGCATGGCAACTGAAGGTTGACAAGTGTAGTGTGAAAACTGAAAGTTTGTCAGAAGTAATAAATTTCGCTACCCTCTGACTTAATTTAGCAAAAGAATTAATAAAACCGGAAAATCGAAAGTTAATTTAGTGACTCAAGTTAATAGTGAGCTTTCTTTCTGAAGCACATCGAAATTCAGTAAAATACGGTTAGTCTTGGGCTACCTCAACAATCATTTCAAAAGCTACTTGAATCTACGCAATTTAGAAATAAGATATTTAACTTCGAACTTGAATTAAATAGTTCTGAACAATTAACAATAGTAAAATTTAGTACGTACCAAGCTGAGCTGCAGTCACAGATAAGCTAAAATACGGTAACAAAACTCGCACTCTTAATTTGTGCTTGTGTAATCTAAATATTGTAGCCAGCTATGAATACTTCAACTGAACTTTGAAATTAAAGCAGCGAATTTGAATTATATTGTACTTTAATGCTGGCGTCTGTATTTCAACGACACTCGGGTTCATTTCGGAAAAGGAAGGGACCCTGCTTGGTAATGCGATTGGGACAATGAGCAACAAAGGTTCATGCTAAGTTGCTGTAATTTAGTGATGCAACAATTTTAAAAGTTTGAAAAGCTGAGGTCTGCCATACAGTTCTAAAACTTCACGAGCTTCCTGTCTTCCTTGTTGGTTGATTGAAGGTTTGAAGCCGTCGATCGAGGAGGTGGCGACAGTCACTCATTGTCGGCCGTCGCTGTTGCAGAAGCTGGATGTTGGCGCTCCTTCTTCTCGACACGGTCACCAGACGAAACGGGCTCTTGATGTGCGCCAGCTAATGCTTCCCGTCCGCGACACCATGTCAGAAACTATCATCGCAAGTCGAGCGCAATTACATGCTGCCAAACCCCGAAAGCGCGGCAACTCGCGGGAGCTTCACACAACACACCTGCTCCACTCGCTACTCCAGCCAGACTCTCTCTCTGCTCAGCCCGCGCTCCACGCGGCAGAGTTAACACTACCAAAGATCCTACACACTTTGATTCTTCACACGACCTATCGATGTAATCGTTCGATATCAGTTTTCCCTAGGCAAGACCCAGCGTAAAAATACAAATAATATTTACGAAACAAACCAATTATACATCGACATAAATGCATAAATATATATATACAATTAGTAAAACAATTACAATATGTAAAGACACAGAAATGTCATATATTGAGGTAACAAAAATAAGGAAAAACAAATTATAGTACAATAGATGGAAATGGGAAGATATGCATTTCCGGCGTTACAAGCAGACGACCTGTAAGTGTTCACATGGTGACCCAAAGACATCGTCAGTTAAGATGACAGTGGCCACGGGACCGTCGGGATTCGTCCGTCGATCAATGGACACTTGTCACCTCTTCTGGTGCACCACATTTTTCCTACACTAGGTCAATGATCGTTTCCACAAACTCCGCCATAGAAATGAACAGCGGATCGAAACTTGCAGCGCGCCACAGACGCAGTTTCGGTGGGAGCAGTGTTGTGCTATGGGACAAATTCTTCCGCGCTTTCACGAAACCTACGGTAGTAATAGAAGACACGCTGCCAGCTGCGAACCACCTACATCCCTTCATTCTTGATGTCTTCCTCGACTGTGATGTCATCTTTCACCAGTATAATTTTCCGAGTCTTAGAGCCAGATTCGTGCCACAGTGCTTTGAAGAGCTTCATAGTGAACTTAAGTTGATATCTCGGCGACCAAATTCACTTGATTTAATCCCTATGGAGCCCGTCTGCGTAGCTATCGGGCGCCATCGCCTCGTACGCAGATCAGCGGCCCGTTTTTCACACGAATTGCGTGGCATATGTGTGGCAGTTATAAGAGTCGAGGGACATGAAAGGGAAGCAGTGGTTAAGAAGGGAGTAAGACAGGGTTGTAGCCTCTCCCCGATGTTATTCAATCTGTATATTGAGCAAGCAGTAAAGGAAACAAAAGAAAAATTCGGAGTAGGTATTAAAATCCATGGAGAAGAAATAAAAACGTTGAGGTTCGCCGATGACATTGTAATTCTGTCGGAGACAGCAAAGGACTTGGAAGAGCAGTTGAACGGAATGGATGGTGTCTTGAAGGGAGGATATAGGATGAACATCAACAAAAGCAAAACGAGGATAATGGAATGTAGTCGAATTAAGTCGGGTGATGTTGAGGGTATTAGATTAGGAAATGAGACACTTAAAGTAGTAAAGGAGTTTTGCTATTTGGGGAGCAAAATAACTGATGATGGTCGAAGTAGAGAGGATATAAAATGTAGACTGGCAATGGCAAGGAAAGCGTTTTTGAAGAAGAGAAATTTGTTAACATCGAGTATAGATTTAAGTGTCAGGAAGTCATTTCTGAAAGTATTTGTATGGAGTGTTGCCATGTATGGAAGTGAAACATGGACGGTAAATAGTTTGGACAGGAAGAGAATAGAAGCTTTCGAAATGTGGTGCTACAGAAGAATGCTGAAGATTAGATGGGTAGATCACGTAACTAATGAGGAAGTATTGAATAGGATTGGGGAGAAGAGAAGTTTGTGGCACAACTTGACCAGAAGAAGGGATCGGTTGGTAGGACATGTCCTGAGGCATCAAGGGATCACCAATTTAGTATTGGAGGGCAGCGTGGAGGGTAAAAATCGTAGGGGGAGACCAAGAGATGGATACACTAAACAGATTCAGAAGGATGTAGGCTGCAGTAGGTACTGGGAGATGAAGAAGCTTGCACAGGATAGAGTAGCATGGAGAGCTGCATCAAACCAGTCTCAGGACTGAAGACCACAACAACAACATAGAAGTTAATAGTAGTCAGAGCAATGATGATACCTTAAAAAGAAAGAAGTACATTATCATTATTTGCACAACGATTCTGATGGTGTAATCAGATTTTCAATTTCTTTATTAATTTAAAGTTTAGTATCTGACTGTAAATTACACAAGTAACACCCAGCAACAAATTTCCGAAGTCTAAACGGTTCATCCGATTCTGTCGATCGATGTGTCTTTAGGAAGCTATTAGTGTAAACGTAATTTTGGTATGAATTACAGGCATGTAACTTGAATAGTACATTAGTTATTGGAAGTGACTGCGTCAGGCCATAAGTACTCAACAGTTACACGAAAAGCCGGCCGCGGTGGCCGAGCGGTTCTAGGCGCTTCAGTCCGGAACCGCGCGACTGCTACGGTCGCAGGTTCGAATCCTGCCTCGGGCATGGATGTGTGTGATGTCCTTAGGTTAGTTAGGTTTAAGTAGTTCTACTCTAGGGGACTGATGACCTCAGATCTTAAGGCCCATAGTGCTCAGAGCCATTTGAACCAGTTACACGAAAAAACGGTAGCAGCATGTTTGTAAATATACTTATTCGTCTATGTCCTTTTTTATATCCGATATATACTATTTATGAAGAAATTGGTTAAATATTTACTGTTTTTTAGAAAGCTCAGAGACATTAGGCTACTGGCCTACTTTTGTTTCTATTGCTTTGATATGTGTTTATTTGATTTGTTTATGTATTTAATAATGTGTGCTAGAGCGTGTTTATGGTCCAACTGTAGGAATGTTTATTTAAGTTCAAGTTATTTAAATGTAAATCCAGTATATCGTATGTATTTTAATATGTTTGTGAGAGTGCGGGAGCGCTCTAGCCAATCACAGCGCTTGTTAATGGAGAGTATGCCAGAGGACACGGGAGGTGTTGGACGGAGAGTGCTGCATGGGAAACAGCGATGGGGAGTCGCGGGAAAGACTTTGGAGAGTGGAGCAGTTTGCGCGTGGTCGCGGGTGATAGAAATACTTTGTGGTGCCGACTACTGCAAATGTGAGATTTCCGTGGCTTCTGCAGTGAAGACGTAATATACATTTAGAAGTGAATACCTCACGAGCTTTGTTGTTGTTTATAACTAATTACGTGAAGTGGGAATCTATTGTTTCCCTGTTATTTTTATTTAATTGCTGGACCATCGACGCCAATAAGAGTTATATAGTCATAAAGGGCATTCTTAAAGGTATTTCTGCTATCCTACTCATCATTTAAAGTCGTTAAAATGGTATCTGCAGATTTTATTTAATTGCAATCTTTCATTTATAAATGTCTATTTTATGTTTAAATTTCACAATTGTGTGTGTGATGATGATGATGTTTCGTTTGTGGGGCGCTCAACTGCGTGGTTATCAGCGCCCGTACAATTACCCAATCTTTGCTCAGTCCAGTTTCGCCACTTTCCTGGATGATGATGAAATGATGAGGACAACACAAACACCCAGTCATCTCGAGGCAGGTGAAAAATTTCACAATTGCCGAGTGATAGGAACCTTCAGCCATTCGATTCATGTGTATATTCATGTTGTATACTGTAGACTCAGCAGTATTTGGCTTTTAATGCGGCAACTACAGGGTGTTTCAAAAATGACCGGTATATTTGAAACGGCAATAAAAACTAAACGAGCAGCGATAGAAATACACCGTTTGTTGCAATATGCTTAGGACAACAGTACATTTTCAGGCGAACAAACTTTCGAAATTACTGTAGTTACAATTTTCAACAACAGATGGCGCTGCAAGTGATGTGAAAGATATAGAAGACAACGCAGTCTGTGGGTGCGCCATTCTGTACGTCGTCTTTCTGCTGTAAGCGTGTGCTGTTCACAACGTGCTGTAGACAACATGGTTTATTCCTTAGAACAGAGGATTTTTCTGGTGTTGGAATTCCACCGCCTAGAACACAGTGTTGTTGCAACAAGACGAAGTTTTCAACGGAGGTTTAATGTAACCAAAGGACCGAAAAGCGATACAATAAAGGATCTGTTTGAAAAATTTCAACGGACTGGGAACGTGACGGATGAACGTGCTGGAAAGGTAGGGCGACAGCGTACGGCAACAACAGAGGGCAACGCGCAGCTAGTGCAGCAGGTGATCCAACAGCGGCCTCGGGTTTCCGTTCGCCGTGTTGCAGCTGCGGTCCAAATGACGCCAACGTCCACGTATCGTCTCATGCGCCAGAGTTTACACCTCTATCCATACAAAATTCAAACGCGGCAACCCCTCAGCGCCGCTACCATTGCTGCACGAGAGACATTCGCTAACGATATAGTGCACAGGATTGATGACGGCGATATGCATGTGGGCAGCATTTGGTTTACTGACGAAGCTTATTTTTACCTGGATGGTTTCGTCAATAAACAGAACTGGCGCATATGGGGAACCGAAAAGCCTCATGTTGCAGTCCCATCGTCCCTGCATCCTCAAAAAGTACTGGTCTGGGCCGCCATTTCTTCCAAAGGAATCATTGGCCCATTTTTCAGATCCGAAACGATTACTGCATCACGCTATCTGGACATTCTTCGTGAATTTGTGGCGGTACAAACTGCCTTAGACGACACTGCGAACACCTCGTGGTTTATGCAAGATGGTGCCCGGCCACATCGCACGGCCGACGTCTTTAATTTCCTGAATGAATATTTCCATGATCGTGTGATTGCTTTGGGCTATCCGAAACATACAGTAGGCGGCGTGGATTGGCCTCCCTATTCGCCAGACATGAACCCCTGTGACTTCTTTCTGTGGGGACACTTGAAAGACCAGGTGTACCTCCAGAATCCAGAAACAATTGAACAGCTGAAGCAGTACATCTCATCTGCATGTGAAGCCATTCCGCCAGACACGTTGTCAAAGGTTTCGGGTAATTTCATTCAGAGACTACGCCATATTATTGCTACGCATGGTGGATATGTGGAAAATATCGTACTATAGAGTTTCCCAGACCGCAGCGCCATGCGTTGTTGAAAATTGTAAGTACTGTAATTTCGAAAGTTTGTCTGCCTGAAAATGTACTGTTGTCCCAAGCATATTGCAACAAACGGTGTATTTCTATCGCTGCTCGTTTAGTTTTTATTGCCGTTTCAAATATACCGGTCATTTTTGAAACACCCTGTAAGTGTCCCAGCCCCGAGACAACGAAACCAGCCAAAACTTTTAATATTTTAAAGTCTCTGGGTATGTAGTTTGGGGTAATCACCACACATTTATTTATTTTAAACTCAGCAAATGTTGTAGACATCTAATGCCACGTAACTGCACAAACCTACCAACAAACTATGAGATCCCTGTACACAGAGTCAGTGATGTATTTCTTTCCAAAGATGGACAAGCAAGCTATTCAGCAGGTGGTCGTAATGTTCTGACTCAATACCGTATACTGGTCGACATCTTTAGGAACATACATTGTTGGAGTTATTGTAGTAAACCATAACGTAACACGCCCGGCTAGCCGCGCGGTCTTAGGCGCTGCTTCCCGAGCGGCGAGGTGTACCGGTCTCCGGCACGGATCCGCCCGGCGGATTAGTGGCGAGGTCCGATGTACTGGGCAGCCTGTGGATGGTTTCTAAGGCGGTTTTCCATCTGCCTCGGTGAATGTGGGCTGGTTCCCCTATGTCGGCGGTTGCTGCGCAAACACTGTCTCCACGTACGCGTACACCATAATTACTCTACCCCGCAAACATTTGGGGTTACACTCGTCTGGTATGAGAAGTTCCCGTGGGTGGGGTCCACTGGGGGCCGAATCGCACAATAACCCTGGGTTCGGTGTGGGGCGGCGGTGGGGTGGGTGGACGACTGTGGCCTGTTAGGAGGTTGTGAACCACTGAAAGCTACGGTGGGACGAAGCCTCTCCATAGTTTGTAGGTCCCCAGTTCCATACACAAACCATAACGTGAATCACAACTTACCTCTTGTAGCAAATCAGATTGGAGTTGGCTGGGCATCTCTGTAAGACTTTAAAGCTTACTTAATGATCTTTGAACTCGCTGCACTGCACTTCTTTGCATCTTCTCTGTTTTTTTCTGTCGCTCTTACCTAACGAGATAAGCAACACTCACATATCGGTCGAATGAGGGTTTCGTACGCTGCGTACTTCGTGAGCGGATTAGGCTACACTTCCTGAGGATTCATGCAATGAATATGTCTAGCACCCGCCTTTCTTAGAACACATCATGCTGTCGTTTCACTTTAAATCGCTTCGTACACGTGCTCTCAGATATTAAATCAATGTGAATACTTCCAGTAATTGTACGATAATCTTGCAAATATAAGGTAACTCACTCTACTTTATGGTAAAGGGCAACCGCCAATCCATGCGCTATGCGTGGATATTATGCAGGTATTTCTGCCTTTTTGCTACATTTTTCTTACATCGCGGCTTACCTCCATACAGAACCAAAAATTTGCTCTGAGCACTATGGGACTTAACATCTGAGGTAATCAGTCCCCTAGAGCTTAGAACTACTTAAACCTTACTAACCTAAGGACACCACACTCATCCATGCCCTAGGCAGGATTCGAACCTGCGACCGTAGCGTTCGCGCGGTTTCAAACTGTAGCGCCTAGAACCGCTCGGCCACTCCGGTCGGCCATACAGAACCACCATCTGCGGAAAGTCTCATGGAACTTCCGACGTTAGCCACTAGATGATTTACATTTACTGATAAAATGAAAGGTCCTAATGCAGTCCCTTGTAGTACACCCGTAATTACTTTTCCGTCTGAATCTTTTTCTCTGCTGTGAATAACATGTTGTGTTAACAGAATGAGATTTTCACTCTGTAGCGGAGTGTGCGCTGATATGAAACTTCCTGATAGATTAATACTGTGTGCCGGACCGAGACTCGAACTCGGGAACTTTGCCTTTCGCGGGCAAGTGCTCTACCAACTGAGCTACCCAAGCACGACTCACGCCGCGTCCTCACTGCTTTACTTCTGCCACTACCTCGTCTCCTACCTTCCAAACTTTACAGAAGCTCTCCTGCGAGCCTTAGAGAACTAGCACTTCAGAAAGAAAGGATACTGCGGAGACGCGGCTTAGCCACAGCCTGGGGGATGTTTCCAGAGCACTTGGCCGCGAAAGACAAAGGTCCCGAGTTCGAGTCTCGGTCCAGCACACAGTTTTAATCTGCCAGGAAGTTTAATATCAGCGCACACTCCGCTGCAGAGTGAAAATCTCGTTCTGGAAACATCGCCCAGGCTTTGGTTAAGCCATGTCTCCGCAATATCCTTTCTTTCAGGAATGCTAGTTCTGCAAGGTTCGCAGGAAAGCTTCTGTAAAGATTGGAAGGAAGGAGACGAGGTACTGGCAGACGTAAAGCTCTGAGGACGGGGCGTGAGTCGTGCTTGGGTAGCTCAGTTTGTAGACCACTTGCCCGCGAAAGGCAAAGGTCCCGAGTTCGAGTCTCGGTCCGGCACACAGTTTTAATCTGCCAGGAAGTTTCATGCTGTGGTAAATTTGCGAGGGAAGTGTTCCATCCAATCACAAAGCAGGTCTGATAATCCATACGCTCGCAGTTCGTACATTAGGCGATCGTGTGGGACAGCCTCTAACGCTTTCCGGAATTCAAAGAACTGTCGGCGTCAATCTGAGCATCGGCATCTAGCACCTTGTGGGTCTCGTGGACGAACAGGGCGATTTGGGTTTCGCACGATGGTTGTTTACATCAGCATTCTTCCTTTCACTCACACTCTTTAGTTGGTCGGGCGATGGAAATTTGGAATTGCCTGCCGCTCGGCTCGCAGCTGCGAACAGCGGGAATATACGAACAGGTTTGTGATGGCTGAGCGGCAATGCTGATGCGGTGTGCTTTGCTGTGTGTTGCAGGGCTTTTACCTGTACCTGTACTTCGGCAGCATGGTCTTCCTCATCTACATGTACGCGATGCTGCTGCGAGAACGGGCGTCCCAGTCCGTCGCCAGTTCCTTCAGTAAGTCACCCGCTGCTCATTCTGTTTACAAGTGTCACTTCATCGAGAAACAAAGGAGGAGTTGACCGGTACTTGTGACGGGTCAATGTCATTCAATACGATCACGACGACACCCCTCGATCGACGTTAACACTCGTGGTGTCACTCGCCTTCATACATGGCAGTGGACGTTTGAAAATTCTTGACGCTAGCTCAATGGTCGTCAATTGATTTAAATGTTATTCCCGGTTGACTCTTAATTCAATTACTGCCACGGGAGTGAGGAAAAAGAACACATCCTGGTGATACCACCAATATGTGTATTTAGATGTTCGATTAAACTGAATGGCTTGTAATGTTCCAGCGATTCTATTCGAACTCTATCCTGACGTACCGAGAAGGACAATTTTCGCAGATAAACATGCAAGTACGTAATGGATGTTCAGTTTCTCAATATAGTTCGTCGCACTCACACATTACACATCCGCTGTAAGATTAATTTCATGCAATTACATTTTTGGTGTCCCAAAATATTGGTTGGCTGAATATTATGACGATACGTTGTATAGAACTTTTACAGATATTGTTTATCATGCAGTCAAGATTACGTAGTGAAGCCAAAAACCTTGGATTACATTGAAATGTAGTTTGTTTTTAACACTTTCTTTTTCACTAACTAAATATGAAATATGAATCGGGATTGGAGGTGATGATCCTATCCTTCTTTTCAGTATTAAAATGGTAGATATCGTGTTCTGAATAACGCGTGTTATCTAATGTCCAAATATCGACACGACCCAGGCTATCAATTCGGCACTTAAATGTCTATTCTTCGCTCTCGAAATGTTCGATGTGATTGTCTTTCACACGCAGGGTTCAATTTAACGATGTATGCACTGTTTTTAGTATTTTAGGTCCACGTTAATTAATATCTGGTGGTTAATAAGCGAACTATTTTTATGCTGGCGCGTTGTTTGTATCAGTTACCCCCGCAACCGTCCAAGGATAAGATTCTCTTAATGTTCCGCGCACACGCGTTTCACAATTTTATAAAATGCAGAATTACGTAAACTATAGCTTTCCGTTGCGTACAACTTTCGTGAGTTCCACAACCATAATAGTTTCCCAAGAGTATTTTTCTCAGCTAACACAAAGTTGGAATTATGTTGTCGGAATCATTTTCACTTCACCCGACAATAAACGTCTCTGATCACTTCGTCACACGTAATGTATTTTAAACGCGCTTGAAGAGTCTTTAAATAATCTCCTTAACGAATTTCGCAGTCGCGTACCACTTTTTCATCGCGCTAACTGAAGGCAGAGAGCTCAATAATGTGTTACATGTTCTTTTATATGTATTAAAAAACAAACGCGCCCCTATATCTTTCTGTCCCGGTTAATCTTTGCTACTTTGCTTTTTATTACTTTTCATTATATTGCTTCTTAGTAATACCGTGCAGTTATTAAAGTTTCGTATTACTTTCCCCTTTTTAATTCTTCCAAAATAAAGTCTATTTATCCCCGATTTTAATTAATATGACGCTAATTGACACGCCTGGCCGCAAAGTACCGTTATATACTGTGTGAATATTTCGAGTGGAACGTCGCACGATACTTCTCGCAAATTTTCGCCAGTTACTTTCTCAAGATACGCGTTTCAGAAAGAGAGCAATTTGTTAACATCAAATACGAAATTATGTAGTGGGAAGTCAGTGAAATGCAATGCCGTGTGGCTAGGGCCTCCCGTCGAGTAGACCGGTCGCCTGGTGCAAGTCTTTCGAGTTGACGCCACTTCGGCGACTTGTGCGTCGATATGAGATCATGATGATGATGATGATGATGATGATGATGATGATGATGATGATGATGATGATGATGATGGGGACAATACAACACCCAGTTCCTCAGCGGAGAAAATCTCCGACCTAGCCGGGAATCAAACCCGGGACCTTCTACACGGCATTCCGTCGCGCTGATTACTCAGCTATCAGGGCGGACAGGAAGTCAGTGCTGAAAGTATTTGTGTAGCGATGTGCGAAAGTGAAACTCGGACGGTAAGCAGTTCAGCAGTTTTCGCATGTGACAGCGCCAAAAACGCTGAAGATTATATGGGTGTATACAATAACTAATGCGGAGGCAGTCTTCGGACTGCAGACCACAAAACAGTGAGGCCGACATCACCTTGTTCCCATTTACTTGACTGATCTCCAACAAAAGATACACTTTCAGGTTAATTGTTTACAACAAAAAAATGATCTTTTCTTTGATTCTAGGGAAGGAATTGCGTTGCGATTCGTTTTTATCGTACCTAGTCCATGTGAAAACCTAAATAGTGACTGAAGTGTTTCAGGTTGGCTTGGGCTGCGTGGTGGTTTGTTATGCTTCACCACATGCACCAAACAATTAAGTTGCCACCTCATCACTCCTTTCCTACACATTGCACGTTGCTTCCTGAATATTCGGTAGTCGTAAAGTATCATTAAATTAGGGTGAGCTAGTCTGTGCCCTGAATTCGCGCGCCTTTTTCCTTCATCTTGACCCAGACTTCGCCTCCTAACAGGTTGCAGAAAAAGCTGCTCAAAAGTAACTTCTCATTCGCTCGACCACATAAATAAGAATGAAATTACAATGAAATCCAGACCATTAGCTGCTTAGAGGCGTTGATAAATATCAACGGGAACAGCTGAAAATGTGTACCTCGATCAGGACTCGCTGAAGAGGAACAGAACCTGGTACATCTGCCTGATGTCGTGCAGGGCCCCCGCGAGCACACAGAAGTGCCGCAACACGACGTGGCATGGACTCGACTAGTGTCTGAAGTGGTGCTGGAGACAACTGATACCCTGAATTCTCCAGGCCTGTCCATAAATCCGTAAGAGTAGGAGGAGGTGGAGATCTCTTCTAAACAGCACATTGCAAGGCATCCCAGATGTGCCCAATAATGTTCATGTCTGGGGAAGTCGGTGGCCAGCCCAAGTGTTTTAACTCAGAAGAGTGTTCCTAGAGCCACTCTGTAGGTATTATGGACGTGTGAGATGTCGCATTGTCCTGCTGGAATTGTCCAAGTGCGTCGGAACGCAGAACGGACATGAATGGGTGCAGGTGATCAGGCAGGATTCTTACGTACGTGTCACCTGTGAGAGTCCTATCTAGACGTATCATAGGTCCCGTAACACTACAGCTGCACATGCCACACACAACTACAGAGCCTCCACCAGCTTGAACAGTTGCCTGCTGACATGCAAGATCTATGAATTCAAGAGGTTGTTTCCATACCCGTACACGTCCGTCCTCTAGATATAAGTTGAAACGAGACTCACCCGACCAGGCAACATATTTCCAAGTATCATCAGTTCATTGTCGATGTTTAGGAGCTCAGGCGTTTGTGTTGTGCAGTCATTAAGTGTACACGATTGGGCTTTCGGCTCCGAAAGCCGATATCGATGATTTTTCGCTGAATGGTTCGCACGCTGGCACTTGTTGATGGCCCAGTATTGAAATCTGCAGTAATCTACGCAAGGGTTGCACTTCTGTCACACCGAACGATTCTCTTCTGTCGTCGGTGGTCCCGTCCTTGCAGGATCTTTTTCCGGCCCCAGCGATGTTGGAGATTTGATGTTTTATGTGATTCCTGACATTCACGGTAGTCTCGTGAAATGGTCGTACGGAAAAATACCCATTTCATTGCTACCTCGGAGATGCTGTATTCCCATCGGTTGTGCGCCGACTATAGCAACACGCTCAAACTGAATTAAATCTTGATAACCTGTCATTGTAGAAGTAGCAATCGATGTAACAACTGAGCCAGACTCTTGTTGTCTTATATAGGCGTTGCCGATCGCAGCTCACTATTTGAATACGTATTCCTATACCAATTTCTTTGGCAATTCAATGTATGTAGAGATGGTAAAATACACTAAGCCCCAAAGCAAATGAAAAAAAATTTTTTTTCATTATTGTCTTGAACTATGATTTACCTGTTGTTACTATGGCCTAACGTGCTTACTGTACTTGAAAATGTTGTCGAGTTAAAGTTATAAGTTATGTGAACAATGCCTGATCTCTGATCCTCTTACAAGCTGGGACAAACATTGCGAATGCAAAACATATTTTGGACACATGGAAATTTATATAAAATGATGTATCATAAATTCATGAGTATTATTTCACGTCGTTCAGTTTATTTTTAAAGACGTTTTACCTTCCCTCTCACAATTACCCAAGTCCAAACAACTACGGTACTCCAGTTCCAGATAATCCACTGTCATTATTGTGTGTGTACATCTACAACTACGTGATTGACAGACGGCTCAATGAACCCTTTTCAAGCTGTCTGTCTACCGTTCCACGCTCGAACGACGCGCCGGAAAACAAGCACTTAAATTTTTCTGTGCGAGCCCTGATATCTCTTATTTTATCGTGATGATCAGAATGTTTTCCCAAACGGAGGAGAAAACTGGTGATTAAAATTTCATGAGAAGATTCCGTCGCAAAGAAAAACACCTTTGTTTTAATGATTGCCACTCCAATTCACGTGTCATGTCTGTGGCACTATCTCCCCTATTTACCGATAATACAAAACGAGCCGCCCTTCTTTGAACTTCTTCGATGTCATCCGTCAGTCCCACATGATGCGGATCCCACACTACACAGGAATACTCCAGAATACGGCGGACAAGCGTGGTGTAAGCCGTCTCTTTAGTAGACCTGTTGCACCTTCTAAGTGTTCTGCCAATGAATCGCACTCTCTGGTTTGCTCTACCCGCAATATTATCTACGTGATCGTTCCAATTTAGGTTACTCGCAATTGTAATGCCTAAAAATTTAGTTGAATTTACAGCCTTAAGATTTGTGTGACTTGTTGCGTAATCTAAATTTAGAGGATTTATTTTAGCACTCATGTGAATAACTTCACATTTATCTTTATTCAGGGTCAACTGCCACTTTTCTCATCATACAGATATCTTATCTAAATCATTTTGCATTTCGTTCTGATCATGTTATGACTTAACAAGACGGTAAATGACAGCATCATCTGTAAACAATCTAAGAGGGTTACTCAGATTGTCTCCTATGTCGTTAATATACACTACTGGCCATTAAAATTGCTACACCACGAAGATGACGTGCTACAGGCGCGAAATTTAACCGACAGCAAGAAGATCCTGTTATATGCAAATGATTAGCATTTCAGAGCATTCACACAAGGTTGGCGCCGGTGGAGACACCTTTAACGTGAAGACATGAGGAAAGTTTCCACCCGATTCCTCAAACACAAACAGCAGTTGACCGGCGTTGCCTGGTGAAACGTTGTGATACCTCGTGTAAGGAGGGGAAATGCGTACAATCACGTTTCCGACTTTGGTAAAGGTCGGATTGCAGCCTATCGCGATTGCGGTTTATCGTATCGCGACATTGCTGCTCGGGGTGGTTCGAGATCCAATGACTGTTAGCAGGATATGGAGTCGGCGGGTTCAGGAGGTAGTACAGAACGCCGTGTTGGATCCCAACGGCCTCGTATCACTAGCAGTCGACATGACAGGCATCTTATCCGCATGGCTGTAACGTAACGGATCGTGCAGCCACGTCTCGATCCTTGAGCCAACAGATGGGGACGTTTGCAAGACGACAAACATCTGCTCGAACAGTTCGACGATGTTTGCAGCAGCATGGACTATCAGCTCGGAGACCATGACTGCGGTTACTCTAGACGCTGCATTACAGACAGGAGCGCCTGAGATGGTGTACTCAACGACGAACCTGTGTCCATGAATGGCAAAATATCATTTTTTTCGATTCTGTTTACAGCATCATGATGGTCGCATCCGTATTTGCCGACATCGCGGTGAACGCACATTGGAAGCATGTATTCGTCATCGCCATACTGGGGTATCACCCGGCTTGATGGTATGGGGTGCCATTGGTTACACGTCTCGGTCACCTCTTGTTCACACCGATGGGAGTTTGAACAGTGGACGTTACATTTCAGATGTGTTACGACGCAGGGCTCTAACCTTCATTCGATGCCTGCGAAACGCTTCATTTGGGCAGGATAATGCACGATCGCATGTTGCAGATCCTGTACGGGCCTTTCTGGATACAGAAAATGTTCGACTGCTGCCCTGGCCAGCACATTCTCCAAATCTCTCACCAACTGAAAACGTCTGGTCAATGGTTGCCGAGCAACTGGCTCGTCACAATACGCCAGTCACTACTCTTGATGAACTTTGGTATCGTGTTGAAGCTGCATGGGCAGCTGTACCTGTACACGTCATTCGAGCTCTGTTTGACTCAATGCCCAGGCGTATCAAGGCCGTTATTACGGCCAGAGGTGGTTGTTCTGCGTACTGATTTCTCAGGATCTATGCACCCAAATTGCGTGAAAATGTAACCACATGTCAGTTCTAGTATAATATATTCGTCCAATGAAAACCCATTTATCATCTGCATTTCTTCTTGGTGTAGCAATTTTAATGGCCAGTAGTGTAGATCAGGAACAATAGCGGGCCTTTAACACTTCCTTGGGGAGCGCCGGATATTACTTCTGTGTTACTCGATGAGTTTCCGTCTATTACTATGAACTGTGACCTTTCTGACAGGAAATCACGAATCCAGTCGAACAACTGAGGCGATGTTGCATAGGCACGCAGTTTGGTTAGAAGACGCTTGTGAGGAACGGTGTCGAAAGCATCTGGAAATCTAAAAATATGGAATCAATTTGACATCCCCTGTCGGTAGCACTCATTACTTCGTGAGTATAAAGAGCTAGTTGTGTTTCACAAGAACGATATTTCTGAATCCGTGCTATGTGTCAATAAATAGTTTTCTTCGAGGTACTTCATAATGTTCGAACTCAGTATATGTTCCAAAACCCCACTGCAAATCGACGTTAGTGATATGGGCCTGTAATCCAGCGGATTACTCCTACTTCAGTTTTTTTGTATTGGTATGACTTCACCAATTTTCCAGTCTTTAAGTACGGATCTTTCTGTTACCGAGCAGTTGTATATAATTGCTAAATATGGAGCTATTGTATCAGCGTACTTCGAAAGGAACCTGACTGGTATACAATCTGGACCGGAGGCCTTGCCTTTATTAAGTGATTTAAGCTGTTTCTTTACTCCGAGGATATCTACTTCTATGTTTCTCATCTCGGCAGCTGTTCTTGATTGGAATTCAGGAATATTTACTTCGTTTTCTTTGGAGTTTCGGAAAACTGTGTTTAATAACTCTGCTTTACTGGCACTGTCATCAGTGGGAGTAGGAATTAAAACCCATGGAGAAAAATAAAAACTTTGAGGTTTGCCGGTGACATTCTAATTCTGTCAGAGACACAAAAGGACTTGGAAGAGCAGCTGATGGAATGGACAGTGTCATGAAAGGAGTATGTTAGATGAACGTCAACAAAAGCAAAACCAGGATAATGGAATGTAGTCGAATTAAATCAGCCGATGCTGAGGGAATTAGATTAGGAAATGAGACACTTGAAGTAGTAGAGGAGTTTTTCTATTTGAGTAGCAAAATAACTGATGGTCGAAGTAGAGAGAATGTAAAATGTAGACTGGAAATAGCGAGGAAAGCGTTTCTGAAGAGGACAAATTTATTAGTTAGTTATTTTCGTGTTCCATTGATCAATCACATGGTACGGTAGCTGTTATGGCGTGGAACGTGTCAAGTGCACAAGAAATGCACATGTGAAACAAGATTTGTAAAATATATATATGATATATATTACGATACAGAGTTAAAGATTAATATTCCTATTATTTACCCCATTCCCTTATATGGCACAAAATGCATATACTATATTTATAGATTTATTTATTCCTATTCAAGAATTCATCTGTAGTATAGGAGGAGTTGTCAAGGAGATATGATTTCAATTAATTTTTTAACCTATTACTGCTGTTTGTCAGACATTTTATTTCATCTGGTAATTCGTCGAAAATTTTTATGGCAGCATATTTTACCCCTTTCTGTGCCAAAGATGGGTTGAGTAGAGGATGGTGTAAGTCTTTCTTTTTTCCAGTATTACAATCATCAATGTCACTGTTGTTTTTAAACTGGTCCACATTGTTGAGAACAAATTTCACTAGTGAGTAAATGTATTGTGAGGCTGTTTTAAGAATTCCCAGTCTTTTAAAAAGATGCTTACAAGATGTGCGACTATGAACCCCACACATTATTCTAACTACTTTCTTTTGAGCAGCGAATTCGTTTTGTCTAAATGTTGAGTTTCCTGAAAATATTATTCCATATGACATCAGAGAGTGAAAAAATACAAAGCATGTTAGCTTACTAATTTCTATATCCTCAAAATTGGCAATTACTCTGATTGCAAAAGTTGCTGAATATAGTCGCTTTAGAAGAACCTAAATTTGAATTTTCCAGTTAAGATTCTCATCTATATGTACACCCAAAAACTTAGTATGCTCTACCCTGCCTACTGACTTCTGTTGATGTGCTATATTTATTGAAGGAACTGTACTTCTTGCAGCAGAAAATTTGATGTACTGTGTGTTTTCGAAGTTTAGAGAAAGCCCATTTTCCAAAGACCTTATTTGTATCATTTTCCATTGGAGTTTCTTTTACTGGGTTAATAATAATGCTTGTATCATCAGCAGTGTCAGTTCAGTTTCCTGTTTCAGATAGGGAGGGAGGTCGTTCACATATATCAAGATCAGAAGGGGACCCATGATTGAACCCTGTGGAACTTATAATGTAATTTCGCCCCAGTTAGATGAAGCGGCAAACTTATTTAAAGCACTTGACCCATATAACGAAACTTTTTGCTTCGTGTTCTCTAGGTATGACTTAAACCACTCATATGCTATTCCATTTATACCACAGAATTGTAATTTCTGTAGCATACTGTCATGGTTCATACAATCAAATGCTTTGGACAAGTCACAGTAAATTCCTATCGGTGACTTTTTACTATTTAAAGACTTTATTATGTGGACAGTGAAATTGTATTTTGCTGTCTCAGTGGAACAGCATTTTTGAAATCTGAACTGTGATTTACTGAGTATCCCATTACTATTGAGATGGCTAACCACTCTTGAGTACATTACTTTCTCGAAGATTTTTGAAAATGCTGTAAGCAAGGATACTTGCTGATAATTACTGACATCTGTGGTGTATCGCTTTTTGTAGAGAGGCCTAGCAATGGCATATTTTAACCTGTCTGGGAAAATACCTTGAGTTAATGATGCATTACCTATGTGACTCAGAACATGAACTGTAATTGCTCCACATTGTTTCAATGTCTTATTAGAGATGTAATCTACTCCAAAAGAACATTTATTTTTCAAAGATTTAATAATTTTACTTATTTCACAGGAGGTTGTTAGGTGAAACTTAATCTGAATAATTTTTTTCAAAACAGACTCTTCCCTGCACTGCCTGGCTTTTTCTTTTGAGCTGTTCTCACCAATTTTTTCTCCTACACTTAATAAATGGTTGTTAAATACATTAGCTACTTCTGTACTGTCTTGTTCTCTTTAATAGTAATACTACCTACCCCAGTGGTTACTTGTCCTGTCTCCGTTCTAACAACATTGCATATTGATTTTATTTTATTGCTAGAGTTGTTAATTTCTTCTCTAATATATTTAATATTTCTTGATTTCCTTACAACTCTTCTCAGTATGTTGTAATAATTTTTATAGGGTAAAACCACTTCTGGATCTTTACTAGTTCTTGCTGT
This sequence comes from Schistocerca cancellata, assembly GCF_023864275.1. Lineage (NCBI taxonomy): Eukaryota > Metazoa > Arthropoda > Insecta > Orthoptera > Acrididae > Schistocerca > Schistocerca cancellata. The sequence goes on along the minus strand of NC_064628.1, from coordinate 100,668,532 downwards.
CTCATACAGTTTTATTTTTCTTTCTGAAGACACTTTAATACCTGTAGTAATCCAAGGTTTCTTTGGGAAACAATGTTGAAAAAGGGATACAAATTTATCAACACATACGTTGCATTTATCATTAGCATTTGACTCATTATATACATCTCGCCAATTAACATTTCTTAAGCTTTCTCTAAAGTGCTCTATAGGTACCGCATTGAGTGACCTTACACTTTTACTTAATGGTTTCCAAACTGTACACCCTGTTAGGTTTCATAAGTTAATCAGTTGTCCACCATGGTCTGACAATCCATTTACCACAGGGAAAGCATGTGTTCGTTTTACATCCTCTTTCTGTACAAATACATTATCTATTAGTGTGCTACTGTCTGGAGCTATAACTGTAGAGAAATTGATCAATTCTAAGTTATATGTTGTTAATAACACTTCTAGTTCACTTTTCCTATCAGAATGACTTAGAAAGTTTATATTGAAATCACCACAGATTAATAACTACTTCTTTTTGTCTGACAGACAGCATAATAGCGAGTCAAACTTTTTTATAAACAACTCCCAGTCTCCTAAAGGGGACGTGTACAGTGTTGCTAGTAACATACTACATTATCTAGCTGTAGTTCACATGAACAAGCCTCAAAGTGCTGATAAACACAAAATTTGCTTACTTCTATAGTTTTGCATTTATACCCTTGTTTTATGAAAATGGCAACTCCTCCTTTATCCATCCTAGATCTACAAATGTAAGATGCTAAATTATACCCACTTATACTGACACTATCCATGCCCACTGTTACACGGTGTTCAGACAGACAGAGTGTATCAATCTCATTCTTATACACTCCTGGAAATGGAAAAAAGAACACATTGACACCGGTGTGTCAGACCCACCATACTTGCTCCGGACACTGCGAGAGGGCTGTACAAGCAATGATCTCACGCACGGCGCAGCGGACACACCAGGAACCGCGGTGTTGGCCGTCGAATGGCGCTAGCTGCGCAGCATTTGTGCACCGCCGCCGTCAGTGTCAGCCAGTTTGCCGTGGCATACGGAGCTCCATCGCAGTCTTTAACACTGGTAGCATGCCGCGACAGCGTGGACGTGAACCGTATGTGCAGTTGACGGACTTTGAGCGAGGGCGTATAGTGGGCATGCGGGAGGCCGGGTGGACGTACCGCCGAATTGCTCAACACGTGGGGCGTGAGGTCTCCACAGTACATCGATGTTGTCGCCAGTGGTCGGCGGAAGGTGCACGTGCCCGTCGACCTGGGACCGGACCGCAGCGACGCACGGATGCACGCCAAGACCGTAGGATCCTACGCAGTGCCGTAGGGGACTGCACCGCCACTTCCCAGCAAATTAGGGACACTGTTGCTCCTGGGGTATCGGCGAGGACCATTCGCAACCGTGTCCATGAAGCTGGGCTACGGTCCCGCACACCGTTAGGCCGTCTTCCGCTCACGCCCCAACATCGTGCAGCCCGCCTCCAGTGGTGTCGCGACAGGCGTGAATGGAGGGACGAATGGAGACGTGTCGTCTTCAGCGATGAGAGTCGTTTCTGCCTTGGTGCCAATGATGATCGTATGCGTGTTTGGCGCCGTGCAGGTGAGCGCCACAATCAGGACTGCATACGACCGAGGCACACAGGGCCAACACCCGGCATCATGGTGTGGGGAGCGATCTCCTACACTGGCCGTACACCACTGGTGATCGTCGAGGGGACACTGAATAGTGCACGGTACATCCAAACCGTCATCGAACCCATCGTTCTACCATTCCTAGACCGGCAAGGGAACTTGCTGTTCCAACAGGACAATGCACGTCCGCATGTATCCCGTGCCACCCAACGTGCTCTAGAAGGTGTAAGTCAACTACCCTGGCCACCAAGATCTCCGGATCTGTCCCCCATTGAGCATGTTTGGGACTGGATGAAGCGTCGTCTCACGCGGTCTGCACGTCCAGCACGAACGCTGGTCCAACTGAGGCACCAGGTGGAAATGGCATGGCAAGCCGTTCCACAGGACTACATCCAGCATCTCTACGATCGTCTCCATGGGAGAATAGCAGCCTGCATTGCTGCGAAAGGTGGATATACACTGTACTAGTGCCGACATTGTGCATGCTCTGTTGCCTGTGTCTATGTGCCTGTGGTTCTGTCAGTGTGATCATGTGATGTATCTGACCCCAGGAATGTGTCAATAAAGTTTCCCCTTCCTGGGACAATGAATTCACGGTGTTCTTATTTCAATTTCCAGGAGTGTATTTGAGATCATCTGAACACATTAATATCTCATCTACATTATTTTTTATTCCCCTGATATTTTAATGAAGTATGTTGATATTGCCCTTAGCTTTACCCCTATTTACTGTACATGAAGTTTCTTTTATTCCATTTATCTTAATTATCATCTGTCTGGACTTTGGCTTTAACCTAAAAAACCTGTCAGCCTGGACCCATTAACCACAGGGATCACCCCTTGTGTGACCGTGGACCCCTTTACAGTTTCTGCTAATAAAGTAGCTAACTTACTTTTCCCCATCCTATTCAGGTGTAGACCATGTGTAGTGTATCCCCACCTACCAATAGCAGCTACTGGAACAACACTTGTGTGAGATTTTGCTGGTGTCTGGAGCATCCTGTTCAGCTCAATATTAACATGCCTTACAGCAGTGTTTACCCAGGTCTGATCACACTGCTGAAAGACCACAAACCCCACAAATGTGTACTCAGTTTCTGCTCCTATTTTATCCAGGTCACTCCTAATACTGCATCTTGGATTCATAGCCAGGCTGTTTCCTACTCCCCAACTATAATTACCTGATCGTCCTTCTCAAAGTCCCTGCATAGCTGACGTAAGTTTTCTGTGACCTGGCTAAGGCTAGCACTTGCTTTCACAAAACTTTTGACTTGGTACCCTGCACCGAATTTCTCCTGAAGCTGCTGGCCCACACCCCTCCGATGACTGCTGCCTATAAGTAGAATTCTTCTTTTCCTATTCTGGTTTGACCCCGACCTGTCTTTTTTCTGTAAGCTAATATTCTGCTTCAACCTACTTTCAACTACGTCTGGAGGAGGCCCTTCCTCCACTTCAGATAGGAAGCCAAACTGATTTACTAATTGAATTTCTGGAGTTTTTTCAAGTGTTTCCCTTTTTCGCCCTTTGCTTGCTACCTTTTCGCAGTTCCCAGTCTCTTTTTCCTCCCTTAACCTACATAATTCAACATTAACATCGGGTATAGATTTAAGTGTGAGGAAGTCTTTTCTGAAAGTATTTGTATGGAGTGTAGCCATGTATGGAAGTGAAACATGGACGATAAATAGTTTAGACAAGAAGAGAATAGAAGCTTTCGAAATGTGCTGCTACAGAAGAATGCTGAAGATTAGATGGGTAGATCACATAACTAATGAGGAGGTACTGAATAGAACTGGGGAGAAGAGGAGTTTGTGGCATAACTTGACTAGACGAGGGGATCGATTGGTATGAGATATTCTGAGGCATCAAGGGATCACCAATTTCGTATTGGTGGGCAGCGTGGATCGTGAAAATTGTAGAGGGAGAACAAGAGATGAATACACTAAGCAGATTCAGAATGCTGTAATTACTTGGAAATGAAGAAGCTTGCACAGGATGGAGTAGCATGGAGAGCTGCATCAAACCAGTCTCTGGACTGAAGACCCCAACAACAAGATATCTCTCAGTTACCGTCGACATTATGTCTTTCAACATCTTTTCTACGCTTAGATGATCAGATCCTAAGGAGTGAAGACTGTCTCTTAAAAAGGTGTTAAGAGCACTTTTATCGGCTTTTTTAAATGATTATACTTTGAGTTTCTTTTTTAGGGTTGTAGGCGTTACGGTATTCAGCCGAGCAGCAACTGCCTTGTGGCCGCTAATCCCTGTATTCGTCACGACAGTTCCTGTTTCTCCAGGATTGTTTGTTGCTAAGATGTCAAGTATGTATGTATGTGTGTGTGTGTGTGTGTGTGTGTGTGTGTGTGTGTGTGTGTGTGTGTGTTAGGGTATTTTTACATTTTTCTTCCAATTTTTGTTGAAGTTTAATTATCACATTCGTGTCAAGAAATTTTAGCACTGGAGATAGATACCTTGCTGTCGTGCAACCAACTCAACTCATATCGCCATCACCACTACAAACTGAATGAACTAAAATGTATCCTACGTAGTAATTTTTTATTTATCTTAAATTTTCTGGTGCCAGGTTACTTAGATTAGCCTAAGGGGCCCTCCGGAAAATTTAATTCGGAAGCGACGCGGTAAGAAGCTCTCCCACGAGATCTCATCAGCGCCGGAAATAAACCTGTGGCTGGCTGGGAGGCGGTCGTAATGCTATTGGCGCTCCACCACGCGGGGGTGTGTTCCGGCGGCCTCGCCCCCGCGCAAACAGCCGCCTCGCGGCCACGTGTCGCACACCGCGCGATTCGATTTGCCGACGTCGCTGACGAGATTCTCGCTCCGACCCGAGAATCGAATTAGGCGCACCTAGCAGAGACCTCGTTGCTGCCTTCCGCGCCGCGGATCCGCAGACAGGATGCGGCTCGGAGCCACACGCGCTGGCTGCCGGAGCGGCGCTCGGGTGGCTGGGGGCAGACTCTGCAGGGGATGACGCACTCGTCACGCGAGAAAGAGCGAGCACGCAAGTGCCACTAAATCTAACTGGTGCAAGGGTTTCGGTGGGGGGGGGGGAGAGGGAGGGGGGGGAGTATCAACATTTTGTCTACTTGGACCTTTTTGAAGGAACAATGACAACAGATAGCAGTGACAACAGATAGCAGTGACAACAGATAGCAGTGACAACAGATAGCAGTGACAGCAGATAGCAGTGACAGCAGATAGCAGTGACAGCAGATAGCAGTGACAGCAGATAGCAGTGACAACAGATAGCAGTGACAACAGATAGCAGTGACAACAGATAGCAGTGACAACAGATAGCAGTGACAACAGATAGCAGTGACAACAGATAGCAGTGACAACAGATAGCAGTGACAGCAGATACCATTTTGCAAATGCTTCAGAATTAGAGGTACCGGGATTTATGACGTGTGCTGGAAACTTTCAAGAAATTTTCTTTCAACACGGTGGTGCTCCACCGCATTACGCCACTGCCGTCCGCGATTATTTAAACGAGACTTTCCAAATAAAAGTGATTGGTCGAAGGGCAGATCTAGACATGCCCCCATGTTGTGACGTAACGGGCGAAAATATTCTAACAAGGAGACGGCACGAGCGTGGGGTCGGGGATTTGTGCGAAGTTTTGTGTGCTGAAAGAGGACCCCTAACACCTCACGTGGTTAAAATATTAGGACGCACTACCCGGAAAATCCCGGGAAAAATCGATCCAGAGTTTCTTAGGTGCCATATGAGTATAAAATGTTAGTCCATTGCCGAGCCGCCGTCTGGCCCAGATGGTTAGGGCTCGGACTCTTATGCCAGAGGTCTCGGGTTCTATTCCTCTTCTGGCACATTTCCTTCTTCTGTTTCATTTTCTTTTGTTATTCCACCAATTATTCAGAAAGTTTCCCAAACCTACATTATCTTTAACAAATTAGCTACATTATTGAATAAAAATTTTCACTTTGTCCAACAACACAATTCATGGCGGTGGGTTTTCCAGTTTTCATTGTAAAGTATATAAGGAGAATCATTGAGTTTTTAATCAGAATAACAAATTCGCTTGGGGGACATTCAATTTTTATACATATAATAATTATAAACAAGAACTGCAGTGGTAATTATCGCAAAAACAAACAAAGCAATAATATTAGCGTCGTCTTGCGCAACATATAAAAGCGGATATTTTACAATCACAGGGCGTTTTCAATAAGTCTATACAAAAATATGCCCCATTAACATTTACCAAAATGTTTTGAGTTCCTGATAATTTTGAGGCAAACCAGGCATATTGAATCATGTCTCGGAATATTGGTGACGATAACTGATGGTGAATTATAGAATGAATTTTTATACAGTCTTCCTGGGAATTAATTTCACGATTCTCCTGTAACAATGCGCTGCAATTTTGCAAGCAACAGAAGAAAAAAAAAGTGCCACAGGAGGAATCGAATCCGAGACCTCTGGCGTAAGGGTCCGACGGCTAACCATGTAGGCCAGACGGCGGCTCGGCAGTGGACTAACATTTTATACTCATAAGGCACCTAAGAAACTTTGGATCGATTTTTCTCGGGATTTTCCTAGTAGTGCGTCCTAATATTTTAACCACGTGAGGTGTTAGCGGTCCTCTTTCACCACACAAAATTTCGGACAAATCCCGGACCCTACAGTCGTGCCGTCTCCTTGTAAGTTTGGAGTTGGCGTGGCTGGGAACTCCATGGTGACGCTGCGTCGATGAAGGAGAGATGCCGGGAGTGCCAAAAATGGCTGGCTTTGTGAAACCTTAATGACAGACATTTCACAGTTCGTATAGAAATTAATAGTAGCCACATGAATCATGATACCTCAAAAAGAAACATGTACATTACCGTTATTTGCACGACGATTCTGATGGTGCAATCAGATTTTCAATATCTTTATTGGTCTAAAGTTTAGCATCTGACGATAAATTATACAACTAACACCCAGCAACGAATTTCCAAAATCTAAACGGTTCATCCGATTTTGTCGATCTACGTGTCTTTAGAAAGCTATTAGTGTAAACCTAAATTGGTATAAATTACAGGCATGTAACTTGAATAGTACATTAGTTATTGGAGGTCAAAATGGCCGATTACTATCGATCGCTTCAGGCCATAAGTACTCCACAGTTACACGGAAAAACGGTAGCAGCATGATTATAAATATATTTATTCACCTATGTCTTTGTTTATATCCGATATTTACTATTCATGAAGAAACTGGTTAAATATTTACTGTTTTTTGGGAAGCACAGAGACAGTAGGCTTCTCTTTTGATATATGTCTGTTTAATTGCTTATGTATTTAATAATGTGTGTTACAACGTGTTTATGGTCCAGCCGTAGTGACATTTATTTAATTACAAGTTATTTAAACGTAAATCCAGTATTTTGTATGTGTTTCAATATGTTTGTGAGTGTGCATTGGCTTGAAGACACGTCAGGAGCGCTCTAGTCAATCAAAGCGCTCGTTAATGGGGTGACTGTATGGAAGTGAAAGAGTCCTGGACAGTATGGCGCGACGGACGTACAGTCGCGGGAAAGACTTGGAGAGTGGAGCAGTTTGCGCTTGGTCACGGGAGATTGAAGTATTTCGTAGTGGCGACTTGTGCACTTGTGACATTTCCGTGGCTTCTGCAGTGAAGACGTAGTATGTGTTTAGAAGTGAATAACTCGCGAGCTATGTTGTTGTTCACAACTAATTACGTGAAGTAGGAATCTGTTGTTTCCCTATTATTCAACATATATTTTATTAAATTCCTGGACCATCGACACCAATAAGTGTTTTACAGTAATAAACGGCTTTCTTAAAGGTACGTCTGCTATCGTACCCATCATTTAAAGTCGTTAAAATAGTACCTGCAGAATTTACTTAATTGCAATCTTTCATTTATAAATGTCTATTTTACATTCAAAATTCGCAATTTCCGTGTGATAGGAACCTTCAACCATTGCATTCATGTGTCTATTCATATTGTATACTGTAGACTCAGCAGTATTTGGCTTGTAAGGCTGCAACTACGTATCTCAGCCCCTAGACAACGAAACCAGCCAAAACTTTTAGTATTTCAACTCTGAGTCTGAGGGTATGTAACTGAGGGCCACCACATCATATTCATTTTTATATTTGAAAGCCCACAACGTTCACCAGATATCACGCCCATGGATTTAGACCCTGCGTTAAGGAAATCGGGGACTGTACACAGCGAAACAACGTACTCGTAATCGCTACAGGTGTACCACAGGGATCGATATTTGGTCCGCTCTTGTTACACAAGAGTTCGGGACTTCCCGTTACAAACTTCTGGGACTTGTAGAGCGAAATGAGTACATAGTATTTTGAATAGGAGCACCTATCCGAAACCGTACCGTTTCCATTCTACTACGGCTTCAGTTCAGATGCGTAACGCAACCTCCTCTGCTTTCAATCAAGCTTCCTCGTCCTCCATACTTGTTCTTCCTACGAAACATATTGGACCAGTTTTTTGGAGCTGTGCCGCTGAATGTCCGTTAGGAAATGTCTCAACATGATCGTGGAGCACCTCAGTTCTCGCATGCGTTTTGTGGTGAAAGGTGGATTGATGGAGGGGGTGAAACGGCGTGGCCGCCGCTATCGCCGGATTTAATTCCTATGGACTACCATTTGCGAGGTCGTATGCGAAGTTTAACTTACAAGACTGCTGTAAATACAGAGGAAAAACTGCTGGCACGAATTCTGGACGCTGCTCTAGAAACTGAACAGGAATTTTGCTTAAAAATGTTATTAGGAAGGCAAAAAGTATGTGGTAAGCAGACAGAATAGCTAAGTCTCAGGATAAAATTAAAACCATATGGTCAGTCGTAAAGGAAGTTGCTGATCTGCAGAGACAGGTCGAGGATATAGAATCAGTGCGTAGTGGGAATGTCCGTGTTACTGATAAGTCGCATATATGTACAGTATTTAATAATCACTTTCTGAATATAACAGGTGAACTAAATAGAAACCTAGTCCCAACAGGGAATCATATAGCGCTCTTAGAAAAAAGTGTTCCGAGACTGTTACCTGAAATGCCCCTCCATGATACTGACAAGAGGGAGATTGAGTTAATAATTAAATCACTAAAGACCAAGAACTCTCATGGATATGACGGGGTATCTAGCAGAATACTGAAGTATTGTTCTATGTATGTTAGCCCAGTACTTAGCCATATCTGTAACTTTTCCTTTAGGAGTGGTCGGTTTCCTGACCGATTAAAATACTCGGTAGTGAAGCGACTTTATAAAAAGGGAGACAGGGATAATGTTGACAATTATAGACCTATTTCTATGCCATCGGTGTTTGCTAAAGTTATCGAGAAGGTTGTATATACAAGGTTACTGGAGCATTTAAATTCACATAATTTGCTGTCAAATGTTCAGTTTGGTTTTAGAAATGGTTTAACAACTGAAAATGCTATATTATCTTTTCTCTGTGAGGTTTTGGACGGATTAAATAAAAGGTTGCGAACGCTAGATGTTTTCTTTGATTTAACGAAGGCTTTTGACTGTGTTGACCACAAAATATTACTGCAGAAGTTGGACCATTATGGAGTAAGGGGAGTAGCTTACAATTGGTTCGCCTCTTACTTTAAGAACAGAAAGCAGAGGGTAATTCTCCGCAATATTGAGAGTGGTAGTGATGTTCAGTTCCAATGGGGCACTGTTAAGTGGGGCATTCCCCAAGGGTCGGTGCTGGGGCCACTGCTGTTTCTTATTTATATAAATGATAAGCCTTCTAGTATTACAGGTGATTCAAAAATATTTCTGTTTGCTGATGACACCAGCTTGACAGTGAAGGATCTTGTGTGCAATATTGAAACAGTAACAAATAATGTAGTTCATGAAATAAGTTCGTGGCTTGTGGAAAATAATTTGATGCTAAATCACAGTAAGACTCAGTTTTTACAGTTTCTAACTCACAATTCAACAAGAACAGATATTTTGATCAGACAGAATGGGCATATTATAAGCGAGACGGAACAGTTCAAATTCCTAGGCGTTCGAATAGATAGTAAGCTGTTGTGGAAAGCCCATGTCCAGGATCTTGTTCAGAAGCTAAATGCTGCTTTATTTACCATTAGAACAGTATCTGAAATAAGTGACACTTCAACACGAAAAGTAGTCTACTTCGCATATTTTCATACGCTTATGTCGTATGGTATTATTTTTTGGGGTAATTCTTCTGATTCAAAAAGGGTATTTTTGGCTCAAAAACGGGCTGTTCGAGCTATATGTGGTGTAAGTTCGAGAACCTCTTGTCGACCCCTATTCAAAAATCTGGGAATTCTGACATTGCCCTCACAGTATATATTTTCTTTAATGTCGTTTGTTGTTAGCAATATTAGCCTATTCCCAAGAGTTAGCAGCTTTCACTCAGTTAATATTAGGCAGAAATGAAATCTGCATGTAGAATGCACTTCCTTGACTCTTGTGCAGAAAGGAGTGCAGTATTCTGCTGCATCCATTTTCAATAAGTTACCACAAGAACTCAAAAATCTTAGCAGTAGCCCAAACTCCTTTAAGTCTAAACTGAAGAGTTTCCTCATGGCTCACTCCTTCCATTCTGTCGAGGAGCTCCTGGAAGAGCTAAAAAATTAAGCAAATTCCAGTGTTACATTGTTGATTGTCTTCATTTAAACTTACGACTTGTCACCTGAATATGTTTTTTTTGTATTTCATTTTATCTGTTTCTAATATCGTGTTATAATTTCATGTATTGACTCGTTCCATGACCATGGAGATTTCTCCTTAATTAGGTCCCACGGAACAATAAATAAATAAATAAATAAATAAATAAATAAAACCAGGTGGGATGGAGAGTGTGCACCAGAACATGCTTCGTATTTACGATGCCTGTAACGACGTTGGTAGTCGCCACATCGAACTGCTGTTGTAATGTATCAGTACAGCTCTGTACGTACAGTACCCTCGTTTTAAGAGTAATGTAAACATTCAGTGTTTAGGTGTTAATGCAAACAAATGTGCTTAAGTGAGAAGTGGATGTTTCATTATGCATCCTTTCGATCTGTTACATAATCATTGTACTGCGTCATGCAGAAGCGGACGCTTTATGCATCTGAACTGAAACCGTCGTAGAAACGAAAGGGTACGCTCATAACTTCGGTTCCTATTGAAATTATCATGTAGTTACTCCTTTCTAAATGTCGTAAAAGTCTGAAAGAGAAATTTCCGAACATCCTGTATGTGTCTAGAATGACATTTTCTTTCTTCAGCGGAGTATGCGCTGATGTGAAACTTCCTGGCAGATTAAAACTGTGTGCCGGACCGAGACTCGACCTCGGAACCTTTGCCTTTCCCGGGCAAGTGTTCTACCAACTGAGCTACCCAAGCTTGGGTAACTCAGTTGGTAGAGCACTTGCCCGTGAAGGGCAAAGGTCCCGAGTTTGAGTCTCGGTCTGGCACACAGTTTTAATCTGCCATGATGTTTTTCATCCTGTATGTGATCGTAAATGACCTTCATGGTGAGTCCAACAAGAAAGAATAGTTGGATTCTTCCACAGCTCCGGTATTCTAACCAGGCCTAATGAAATAACTTCAGTGCATGAAAATGTAAATAGTATTTCGTTGAAAAAGTGATGACTGGTTCTCTACAAATACTTTGTCACTGAATTTAGATTAAATTCAGTACGTGCAGTTCTCTACTGCACAAGGCATGGCCACACTATTAGACATATTACACGGGGGTGAATCAATAAATGAAACACAATACTCTAAATTCTTACGTCTTCGTATTGATAAGAAGCTGAACTGCAAGTCGTATGTTACAGTTCTTCTTAAACATCTAAGCCCCGCTACTTTCCCGTTACGCATAATATAACACTTTGAAGACGAGTATATGAAAAATTTACTTATTTCTCCTACTTTCAACTACTAATGTGTTACAAGGAGAACTGACTGACACTATCCATCAGTCAGTATGGCACAGAAGGGAGTGGCACATTCAGCCAGACAAAATTTAATGAATAATGAAATTAACTTTGAACACAAAGTGGAATCATGTATATTTGTAAACTCTTTCTATAACTAGGTGGCCATTTCTCTCTTAAACAATCCTCTAACATACTGAGAATATTTTTATGCTCATTTCCCTTGACCAAATAGCCAGTCACTGACAATGCATAATAAATCGATTCAGGATTCAGTACCTCCAGTGATCCTTTATTTTTATTGCCATCTTTCCAATTCTCTCTTTTTTTAGTATGGTGAAGGGACTGTACTGTTGGGAGCTTACGAGTTGGCTAGCAAAATATGAGTCCGTTTAAGAGGATATGGCTACCATCAAAATGTGCAGAGTTAGAGGAATTTGCAATCTCAGGTAAGCAAACCGGCATTTATTTTCCCCATCCCAGAGAGTCAGGGCAGGACACAGCCCTTTCTTTCTGCCGATAACACGCAACATTAAAAAACTGCTTGTTGGCTTCTCTCTCGGGTTCTTCGGCCGACGTCTGTTCGATGATTTTTGGACGTTTCGCGAACACGAGTGGCTGGAATTGTCAAGGCTTCACCCTCTATTGTTGGTGGTGGACTGGAGTCGAGCTCGTGGCTGCAGATTTATATGTACCTGGCGCGCCAACGTCTAAGGGCTTTTCCGTGGTCATTTCCGGTGCGGTTCTCCTCTTGCTACCTACAACGGTCGTTTGCTGCAGCATTGGGAATCCAGGATCTGTTCACCTTGAGGTTCTCTTCTTTAAGCTATTCTCATGTTTATGTACACTCCTGGAAATTGAAATAAGAACATTGTCCCAGGAAGGGGAAACTTTATTGACACATTCCTGGGGTCAGATACATCACATGATCACACTGACAGAACCACAGGCACATAGACACAGGCAACAGAGCATGCACAATGTCGGCACTAGTACAGTGTACATCCACCTTTCGCAGCAATGCAGGCTGCTATTCTCCCATGGAGACGATCGTAGAGATGCTGGATGTAGTCCTGTGGAACGGCTTGCCATGCCATTTCCACCTGGCGCCTCAGTTGGACCAGCGTTCGTGCTGGACGTGCAGACCGCGCGAGACGACGCTTCATCCAGTCCCAAACATGCTCAATGGGGGACAGATCCGGAGATCTTGGTGGCCAGGGTAGTTGACTTACACCTTCTAGAGCACGTTGGGTGGCACGGGATACATGCGGACGTGCATTGTCCTGTTGGAACAGCAAGTTCCCTTGCCGGTCTAGGAATGGTAGAACGATGGGTTCGATGACGGTTTGGATGTACCGTGCACTATTCAGTGTCCCCTCGACGATCACCAGTGGTGTACGGCCAGTGTAGGAGATCGCTCCCCACACCATGGAGCCAGGTGTTGGCCCTGTGTGCCTCGGTCGTATGCAGTCCTGATTGTGGCACTCACCTGCACGGCGCCAAACACGCATACGACCATCATTGGCATCAAGGCAGAAGCGACTCTCATCGCTGAAGACGACACGTCTCCATTCGTCCCTCCATTCACGCCTGTCGCGACACCACTGGAGGCGGGCTGCACGATGTTGGGGCGTGAGCGGAAGACGGCCTAACGGTGTGCGGGACCGTAGCCCAGCTTCATGGACACGGTTGCGAATGGTCCTCGCCGATACCCCAGGAGCAACAGTGTCCCTAATTTGCTGGGAAGTGGCGGTGCGGTCCCCTACGGCACTGCGTAGGATCCTACGGTCTTGGCGTGCATCCGTGCGTCGCTGCGGTCCGGTCCCAGGTCGACGGGCACGTGCACCTTCCGCCGACCACTGGCGACAACATCGATGTACTGTGGAGACCTCACGCCCCACGTGTTGAGCAATTCGGCGGTACGTCCACCCGGCCTCCCGCATGCCCACTATACGCCCTCGCTCAAAGTCCGTCAACTGCACATACGGTTCACGTCCACGCTGTCGCGGCATGCTACCAGTGTTAAAGACTGCGATGGAGCTCCGTATGCCACGGCAAACTGGCTGACACTGACGGCGGCGGTGCACAAATGCTGCGCAGCTAGCGCCATTCGACGGCCAACACCGCGGTTCCTGGTGTGTCCGCTGTGCCGTGCGTGTGATCATTGCTTGTACAGCCCTCTCGCAGTGTCCGGAGCAAGTATGGTGGATCTGACACACCGGTGTCAATGTGTTCTTTTTTCCATTTCCAGGAGTGTATTTCTATAGCTTCACTGAACAAGGTGGTGTGATAGCTCTTCTCTACAGCCAGAACTTTTGTGTCGGCGAATTTTACTATGTGGTCAGCCTGATACCGCGCGTTCTCTGCCACGGCCGATTTCTCCACTTGCAATGCCGCTTGTATTCGGTGATCCTGGTTTTGATTGATCGTTCAGTCATTCCAACATAAACTTTTCCACATGTGCATGGTATGCGGTACATTCCCGACATTACATGTGAGTCCCTTTTCTCCTTTGCCGACATGAGAAACTGTGTGATCATCTTTGTCTTTACTCCGTGTTTGCACAACATATGGCTGATACTTTCCGTCACTGTGTGAATGTGTAGCAGAAAGGCCGTACCTGACATTTCTTTTTCCGATGTGTCGCTGGAACAAGTGTTTGATTCTGTGACAGTCATATAATAACTGGTGGAGTACCCATTTTGCGGCTCACATATTCGTCTTCCTCGCGTTACGAGCATATTAAGCGTGCCTCCTTTCTGGCTCGGGTGGTGATTTGACAGTTTGTGTCAGCGTGTGTCAGTCTTCGGTACACGCTGTGTTCCACGTTTTCACCATCCCTTGTGTCTAGCATACCTAGAAAGGGTGGCTGTTTGTCCTTTTCTACTTCCATGGTAAATTTCTTGGTGGCATGGACGCTGTGTTAGGAATTAACGATGTTGTATTAAGCGTCTACAGGGAGGAGATATGCAGATTGTACCGACGCCTTGACCAACGAGGGAGCGAGAAAGCGTGACTTACGTCCTCTCTCGCCTTGCTATCGCGGTGACGGGATGAAGGGGGCTACACCGAAGCTTTGAAATTTAAACGCTGCTTCTCCTCTCTGTAGGTCACCAGAGATCGGACTTTAGCATCATAGGAGTACCCAAGAGAAGCACAACCAGAACTCCACACTATCCCACACAAGTCTTTCTGAATTTGTAATTGTGTGTGTGTGTGTGTGTGTGTGTGTGTGTGTGTGTGTGTGAGAGAGAGAGAGAGAGAGAGAGAGAGAGAGAGAGAGAGAGAGAGAGAGGTTTTCGTCGAGACCTCGTAATTGTGGTGCGCTGTACATCCACACAGTTAACTAACTTTGTGAATATTTTGACAGTGTTGCGACTGATCGGAGATGGAAGAAATTTCACCCACGTGTTGTCTATAAAACAATTGATAGACTTACCCATTTTTGTTGGTGCTGTAGCCATCCGTAAGGTAAAGCAGAAAAGCCTGGTTGAAAAGAAACCTACTCTGTTAAAGTTCTTCGTTATTATTTTTTAGGAAAACAGCAGCATTGTGATTTAGATCTTCTGTAAAACATTTGAATGGACAACGATGTTATTACAAATTTTCTCGTATGTGACGAAACATGGGGTGTGTACGGCATATTTTAGACCCTCAGACTGAACACCAAATTCAGTGAAGTCACACGTCGAACTCCCCAAATTCCAAGAAAACCAGAAAGAGGAAATCCACGATCAGGACAATGCCCACCTGATTTATCGACCGATAAATGATTGTTTGCGAAGAGTTAATGTCTCCACCACCACCACCATTATCATCGTCGTTATCAACAGCAGCAGAATCCACTGCTTCATAAAGGCGTCGCGCAGGGCTGTCTATGCATTGCAAAACACAGCTGTATGCACCTATTCCACTACCATATTTTTCCGAATGTCATCTGCCTACTTTTCATTCAGGTGCATCTTCCATAAAGGTCCATTTCTATCGAAGAACATCCTTCGTCCATATACCATTTAGTCTGTAATGAGTTTGTGTTCTTTATTTCCTTACTGATCTTCACTTCGATGATGAAGTTGCATTCACAGAACAGTCAATGACGACGGCTGTAGAATTTTCATGAATTATCGTGTGTAGAACAGCAAATGGTGGGATATTCAGACGGTATGTTGATTAAATGCTCGCAGACACTGGTTTCATTCAGATAACATCGCACACACTGTGTGTATTTCAATAAAAGGGCTATGGTATATTGATTATCAGTTACCGCATTATTTTTGTATAGGTTTTCCACAGCACTCTTTATATAAAGGACGTCCCAAATCGTAACATTATTTCTCTGAGTAATTATATCTCTCAGTAAATACGTTCTGTAACAGTTCCGTCTAAATATTTCAACTCGACCTCCAATTGTCTATGAACACTTAAACCACTTCTCACAACGACTAAGAATTATTAACAGCTTTTACTATAACTTCATGCGTCAAAACGTCATTACTATCTCTTCTCACTGTCCTTCAGTTGCGTACGTTCTCTGTAAGTCGCATTATAAGACAAATGTTGATGGCGTTGAGACAGCGACCAGTCACAGAGTTATTTTAAGTTTCTTAATTAAAAAGGTACCGTGATTGGTTTCGAATCATTACAATTCATCGTTAGACGGCTTTCATGTTTTCATTAGAACGGGTGGTGCACCAGATGTTGTAACGTTGTTGCATTAATTTGTTATGAAAGCGGTGCTGATTGACAATAAAAGCGGGTTGAAAGCAGTGAGCTGTCTGGGGAAGTTAACCTTGCATTACTGCGCAACTGTTTCATTAGGTATCCAGTCTAGCTCACCAAATTCCCAACCAGACTAACATTAATTGTAATCTTTTAATAGTCATACGACAACCGGTGATATATATAAAAGAGAATTTAAATAAAAAGAAATAAATCAGTTTATATTTGGAAATTTATTTTAACATGATCATTGAAATTTCAGCATATTAAACGTAAGTCATAACTAAGCTGGTGCCTTATTTAGGATTGTGAAAATGTTTGTAATCTTACAGAACACATCAAATATGGAACCAAGATTGGGAGACTGCATACAACACTGTATTCATAAAATAACACACGAAGTACGTTGAAACATATGCAAGAGGAAATTAACCACAACCAACCGATTCAATTTTCACCCAAAGAAGTTACGTTCGTAGCACAATCCTGTCCGTCATGTAATTACCACACACTGGTATACTAAATTCATACTAACTCTCTGTGAAATCTTCCCGAAAAGAATAGATGAGGGCTACTTTGATGATTACACCACATACTTCACGTGGTCAACTTGGTTTACACAAAGAGTGTAACTCCACAATAATTTTGATAATTAAAATAAATTAGATCGAAAAGCAATTTACAAAAGAAATACCTCGAACTGGTTACTATCGTCTTACTATTAACCTGATGGGTCAAACAATTGTATAAGCACGTGGTACTGGTCTCACAAAGTACACCCCACGTGGGTTGAACATAAAGAAAAGTTGCTATATTGAAAAATATTGTCAAGACGAGACGTTATAATCTCACGCACATTCGCATTGAAGATTGATGATCTTAGTTAGAGTTACTGATCAACACGTGGTTCCACTTTACTCATAAAGTAGTGACAAAGCAACTACCGGAATATATTCTGAACTTCACACTCGAATTACACTGCGTTGCAATTTAAGATAACATTAGATATTTTAGAGCTAAACCTGAAATAAAGGTGATTAAATTTTCAGTTAGGCTGAACTTAAGAAATTCATTGTCCTACGGACTTAGCAGACACGCGCTTAGCTGGAGATCTTACCACTTCAGACGCTCGCCATGGACAGACTGCCCTGGTCCCTTCCTGAGGGTGGCTCACAAATACAAACGGAAGTAGCCAGAGGAGCAGCTTCCTATATCATGACAAGAGACGGACAGGACCTTACTAAGAATAGAAACCTCTCTGCTTTTAGAAAGCGTAGCTACCTGTTCCGACGTTGATCCTACTGTTCTCTAGCAGACAGGCTTGTCTGCTACCCTCAAGCATGCAACTAGAAATACATTTGCTCATTCATCCTCTCACACAGAAGGGAAGGGGGATGACAGTATCTTACCATATACAGTATAGAAAAGAAAGCGTATGTAGGTTCCGTATGAGACACTGTGGCATGAATTACATATAAACTGTGTTTTAAAGTGTAGTAGTGTGACAGATCGTTCTTGTTTATGTGTGAAAGTAACACGTTCCACTACTCAGTCTCCTCCCAGATAGTCAGAAACGCCACTGTAAATTTAGAAGAGGAATTTATGCCGTAAATGACAACAGATTTAAGAAATTGACATGAAAGGAATCCAACAGAGACCTTTCAATGTGTGTCAAATTTGTATGCTATCCGATGCTTTACGCCTTGGGTATCAGAATATCGTTCATCCCACACACCATTTGAGAATGGAATAAGGAACAGAGGTAGAAGATAGTAGTGGTACCAGAGTCGAAACTTCCTAGCAGATTAAAACTGTGTGCCGGACCGAGACTCGAACTCGGGACTTTCGCCTTTCGCGGGCAAGTGCTCTACCAACCGAGCTACCCAAGCACGACTCACGACCCGTCCTCACAGCTTTAATTCTGCCAGTACCTCGTCTCCTACCTTCCAAAATTTACAGAAGCTCTCAGGCATACCTTGCAGGACTAGCATTCGTGGAAGAAAGGATATCCTTGGGTAGCTCAGTTGGTAGAGCACTTGCCCGTGAAAGGCAAAGGTACCGAGTTCGAGCCTCGGTCCGGCACACAGTTTTAATCTGTGAGGAAGTTTGATATCAGCGCACACTCCGCTGCAGAGTGGAAATTTCATTCTGGCACCGGAGTTACCCCCCTGCTACCGTATCAAATCAGAAGTATCTGGAAATCTATTAATAAACATTAATGTCGGATGTGGCCTTCATGGCGGCGTAAACTCTGCTTGGACACTTTCAATCAGATCTGTGGATGCCTGTGGAGAAATGGCAGCCCATTCATGTTGGATGCTGGGGTGCGGAGCGATGTCGACGTTCTAACTCGTGTCAAAACTGCCGCATTGGGTTCAGTTCGGGATTCTGGTCAGTTCAGTACATTTCAGGAATGTTAGTGTCCACAAACCATTGCCTCAGATACGCTGTTTAGGGAGAGGGCGCATTGCCACGCTGGAACAATCAGCGACTACGACCTATTCCTCTACTGGAAGCAGTACAAAATTCTGTAAACTGTCTTCATATAACTGCAAGTTTAGCGTTTTCTTAAAATCTCAAGGAGGAGACCACAAGGGAAGCAAAAAAAAGAAAATCCCATACCACAACTCCTCCTCCTCCTCCTCCTCCTCCTCCTCCTCCGTACTTCACTCTTGGAACCACACATGATGGGAGCTAGCAATCTCGGGACATTCAGCAACCGCAAACGTTCCCATCGGGTTGCTACAGGGTGTAGCGTGATTTATCGTCCCAAATCACTCGTTTCCAGTCATCCATTCTCCAGTGCCGTCACTCTTTACACCACCTTGTCGCTTAGCATCTGCTGCAGAAATATGTGGCTCTTGAGCAGTTGCTCGATCACTGTAGCTCATTGTTTTGGAACTTCCCTACGCACAGTGATTGCGTTGCTGGTAGCAATTTGGAACTCACAAGTGATTCCTTCCGCTGATTTCACGCGATTTTTTACAGTCACCATCCATTACATTATACGGTACCTGCCTGTCAATACATGAGGTCTGCTTGGTCTTGATTTAGTTGTGGTGGTTGTTGTGTTGGCAGAAGAGCCAACACCGTGTTACGAGAGGAGGCCGAAATGCACGCGTCTTAGCCCACGCAGGCTGGCGTGAGGAGGGAAGAACTATACTGACGTGAGGTCTGGAACATGACAAGGAATTAGAATTCAGAAAGCGGACGTAATTAGTTTGATACTTAACTTTAATCCATTAATGATGAACGTCGCTCTTGACGGTACATGATTCATATTATTGTCTGATCAGAATTCATTCTAATTACTGAATATGGCGCCAGCTACGTCGTAGCAAATGACGTTGCTGAAGGCTAAGCTAAACTGTCGTCTCTGCAATTGAGAGCGTCTGTAGACAGTGAACCTTCGCTAGCAAAGTCGGCTGTACAACTGGGGCGAGTGCTGGGAAGTCTCTCTAGACTAGACCTGCCGTGTGGCGGCCGCGGCCGATGTAAAGGCTACCACCTAGCAAGTGTGGTGTCTGGCGGTGACACCACAGTTGTCCCTGCGTTTCAACTTCACAGTGACATCACCAACAGTCGACTTGGCCATCTTTAGAAGGGTTGAAATGTCACTGACGGATTTGTTAGACACGTGATGTCCTGTGACTAGTCCAAAGCTGAAGTCACTGACCTCCTACCGACCCATTACTGCTTCTCTACTGTCAGCACAATACCTTCCCATCTCCGTGTGGATGCCCGAAAGAAAGAAATGCACCACACTGAGCTCTCAGGTTCTCTCCCGCCCTCTGGTTTCCCCGCTGCTCCAGCCGCGCCGGCTGTAGAGCTCGCTAACGAGGCAGCCCTGAACGAGGCCGGAAGCGGCTGGCTGCTGCGCGACGCACCCCAGCCGGCCTCTCCCCTCGCGGCCACGTGCGTGCGCATAACCCCAGCCCCGCACGTGTTCCGGCAGACGCCCTACCTGCGCAGCCGGGGTTATTTTTTGCGTCACCAAATTAGCGGCGCCGTCGGGCGGCTGCTGCTGCTGCTGCTGCCGTTGCCACCGTCACCGCACGTCTCGAGCCCTCGCCGGCTGTGCGGGCTGCTCAGACGGGCCCGCGCCCCAGCAGACGCCTCTCATACATATGGAGCGGACTTCTTACGGCCGCCGACAGGTTTATTGAAATTCTGGAGGGCGGCTTCCTACACCGTCGACGGGCGTGGCGCTCTCCCTCGCTTCCCGGCACGTCCCGTTTCTTGTGGCTTCCCAGGGGCGACGCTAGCTCACCTCCCTTCCTGCCGTCCGGTTCGGGGACCAACGGCACTCACACGGACTCTTGTGGGTTTCATGGTCCGTCCTCTTAAGACGAGTAGCCAGGAGTAGATTTCGGCGAGCTTTGACGTATTATGCTCTCCCTGAAACTCTGTACAACCTCTGGTTTAGTCAGTTTATCCAGGTCCCATCTCCTTAAATTCCCACCTTTTTGCAGTTTCTTCAGTTTTAATGTACAGTTCATAACCAATAGATTGTGGTCAGACTCCACATCTGCCCCTGGAAATGTCTTACAATTTAAAACCTGGTTCCTAAATCTCTGTCTTATCATTATATAATCTATCTGATACCTTCTAGTATATTCAGGATTCTTCCATGTATACAATCTTCTTTTTTAGTGGGAAGATAGATACTGCCTACAGGAAAATTAAAGAGACCTTTGGAGAAAAGAGAGCCAATTGTATAAATATCAAGAGCTCAGATGGAAACCCAGTTCTAAGCAAAGAAGGGAAAGCAGAAAGGTGGAAGGAGTATATAGAGGGTCTATACAAGGGCGATGTACTTGAGGACAATACTATGGAAATGGAAGAGGATGTAGATGAAGATGAAATGGGAGATATGAAACTGCGTGAAGAGTTTGACAGAGCACTGAAAGACCTAAGTCGCAACAAAGCTCTGGGAGTAGACAGCATTCCATTAGGACTACTAACAGCCTTGGGAGAGCCAGTCCTGACGAAACTCTACCATCTGGTGAGCAAGATGTATGAGACAGGCGAAATACCCTCAGACGTCAAGAAGAATATAATAATTCCAATCCCAAAGAAAGCAGGTGTTGACAGATGTGAAAATTACCGAACTATCAGTTTAATAAATCACCGCTGCAAAATACTAACACGAATTCTTTACAGACGAATGGAAAAACTAGTAGAAGCCGACCTCGGGGGAGATCAGTTTGGATTCCGTAGAAAAATTGGAACACGTGAGACAATACTGACCCTACGACTTATCTTAGAAGCTAGATTAAGGAAAGGCAAACCTATGTTTATAGCATTTGTAGACTGAGAGAAAGCTTTTGACAATGTTGACTGGAATATTCTCTTTCAAATTCTGAAGATGGCAGGGGTAAAATACAGGGAGCGAAAAGCTATTTACAATTTGTACAGAAACCAGATGGCAGTTATAAGAGTCAAGGGACATGAAAGGGAAGCAGTGGTTGGGAAGGGAGTGAGACAGGGTTGTAGCCTCTCTCCGATGTTGTTCAATCTGTATATTGAGCAATCAGTAAAGGAAACAAAAGAAAAATTCGGAGTAGGTATTAAAATCCATGGAGAAGGAATAAAAGCTTTGAGGTTCACCGATGACATTGTAATTCTGTCAGAGACAGCAAAGGAGTAGGAAGAACAGTAGAACGGAATGGACAGTGTCTTGAAGGCACAATTTAAGATGAACATCAACAAAAGCAAAACAAGGATAATGGAATGTAGTCGAATTAAGTCGGGTGATGCTGAGGGAATTAGATTAGGAAATGAGACACTTAAAGTAGTAAAGGAGTTCTGCTATTTGGGGAGCAAAATAACTGATGATGGTCGAAGTAGAGAGGATTAAAATGTAGAATGGCAATGGCAAGGAAAGCATTTCTGAAGAAGAGAAATTTGTTAACATCGAGTATAGATTTAAGTGTCAGGAAGTCGTTTCTGAAAGTATTTGTATGGAGTGTAGCCATGTATGGAAGTGAAACATGGACGATAAATAGTTTGGACAATAAGAGAATAGAAGCTTTACAAATGTGGTGCTACAGAAGAATGCTGAAGATTAGATGGGTAGATCACATAACTAATGAAGTATTGAATAGGATTGGGGAGAAGAGAAGTTTGTGGCACAACTTGACTAGAAGAAGGAATCTGTTGATAGGACATGTTCTGAGGCATCAAGGGATCACCAGTTTAGTATTGGAGGGCAGCGTGGAGGGTAAAAATCGTTGAGGGAGACCAAGAGATGGATACACTAAGCAGATTCAGAAGGATGTAGGTTGCAGTAGGTACTGGGAGATGATGAAGTTTGCACAGGATAGAGTAGCATGGAGAGCTGCATCAAACCAGTCTCAGGACTGAAGACCACAACAACAATTGGCGTATTAGTCGGGAGCCATTCGAAAGCAAGTCGAAGCATCCCCAACTCTCTTGTGGTTCCCTTTTTAGATACTCCACGTCGACGTCTGCTCGTAGATACGTATCGTCGGTAGGTTTTCCGGCTTTACTTCTGTGGTGTGCATACTGTAAGACCTTCGGTACACATACCATCAGATTATTTGACTTGTCGCTCTAATGAAGTAGGCGAGTGTCAGCAATATGTCTCGTGGTCTTATCGTGGCGTGTTTGTCTACTGCCGTTAGCTCAGCAGATAGAAATGCCACTTGCACGCTTAGAGTAGCAGATTGACAGTGACCAACTTTAAACAGAACTTGATTAATTTTCACACACATTTATTAAAATAGTAACAAGCATAAACCTTACATATCTTCATTCTGGATGCTATTTACAATTGACAATCTGAAGTTCCTTTGGTCTTGGTACGTTAATCTTATTCTCCCATATCTCTTATACTTGACAAAGTGTCTATACATTTATCTTCATGGCTATGTACAGGATTATGGTAATCTTATTAGGCGCAGACTGAAACTTGACTATAGACTGGTACAGGCAAATGCAGACTGGTACAGACAAATGCAGACTGACTAATCGGAGGTCTGTACACTCGTTATAATACCTTGTGCGTTCAGGTATCACTGCGTGAGTGTGATCTGCGAGGAGAAAAGGTTCTACATTAGCTGCAATCTCATTGGCTGCGAGACATATTAATACGCGGATCGGCGAAAGCAGAATTTGGTCCGTGTCTAAGGCAGCGCCATCTCGTAGTGCGGAGACGGACGAGTGCTGCGCCTGCGCTGTTGTGCTTAGCGCCCCGCACTCTATTGGGAAAGTTGTGTACGCGCTGACTATGCGGAGCTATGTACACAACTACTTCCCGACGTGGCAGCGACGACTCTCCGATGAGGTGCGGGCCTTGTGTTTTGCTATTACTGCGAGTCTTGTAAATATGGCTCGTTCTGGGAACCGCAACCATGCCAACTAAAGGATATGGTCTGGCCTCCAACAGAGGGCGGAAATCCACAAACAGCACCAACGCGAGCTACAGCACAGCTCACACATATTGTGCAGATGAGGAGAATTCTGAAACGGCCGTTTATTGGGTTTATTAAGTGAGGAACTGAGGAAAAATTACCTCAGGAGCTTATGAAAATCCACATAAAAACCACAGAAATAAACTTTTAATGTCTTCATTTATATTGTTGCAAAACTCACTGCGTCGATGTCGACGGTATGTTAAACGCTAATCTTCCTTCCTTCTCACAAAAAGTTTGAATTTAATAACAGCTTTAAGGAAGTAGCAGTGATCAGTTTGTTAATGGCCCAAGAAAAATTCACAGCGGATGTTCTCAACAAAGCTTGTATGTTAAATTGTCCATACTACTGAGAATTTGAAATGTGTCGTTCAATTTTTTTTCCAAAGAACTTCCATTTGCTCGAGAAAAGAGAAAAACATAGAAACACATCAAACAACATTTAGAAGGCAGTTTATTGTCTTTGCTTCATTTGTAAGTGCCAGATAATAACCAAAACAATTACTCTCCTTGCATAGAGCTGACTTTTACGCTGTTGAAACAATTTCCATTTTATACGTTTTTCACCTATTTATGTGTGCACAGTGTAGGCTTTTCTTTCGTAAAAAATAGTAAAATCTGAACAATGTTTTGCTTTCAGACAAGACGTTATGTTGCCCTTGCAATGTGTCACTAAAAGAAAGCCAACAATTAAATAACGATTAAGAAGAAAGAAGAGCACAAAATCGATTAGTATAACGTGAAACTTATTCCATACTAATAACAAAAGGAGGCTCAATATTTGTCGTTGAAGTAGAAATCACAGTTGGTTCAGAGGAATTGGATTCACACTATTGACACAGAATGCCAATGAAAGACATGACTCATTCCTACGCTCAAGTTCTGAAATTTCAGTTAGGAAGGAACTTATCAAAGAAAACAACTGTAGAGTCTAATATGAAAATTCATATAATCTGATAACTTCAGTGGTACAGTAAATTAACTCAGAAGATCAATCAATAGAATAATTATCAAAAAACTGATTTTGACGAGAGTGAAGTGAAGTGGACCAACAATACAAGTCTACAAAAATAAAAATAAACTTTTTACCTCATCAGATAATTCCTTGTTCTTCATTTCAGAACCTTTCTTATGTCCGTATGCTGTCCAACCATTGTTCTGAGTCGTCATTCACTTCTCTTAATAAATCTGCGACTAACACAGTTTCAAAAGTGCGTCCATGCCTTACACTGTACACTCCCGGAAACCCTGCTTGCTGCGCACCGCAGCCATCCACTACTGACTGTCAAAGATTCTACGACTCCACAGTGCAGCCATCGCAGACACAAATACTGCTGCCTAACAACTGTTTCTCTGACCACAGTGCTTCAGATATATCATTTTCATTTACAAATATTAGCACATCCAATAACATTATCAAAAAATAGCCATCTTAGCTAGCAATAGCTGCGGGCAGCAGCTAGACGGGGGAATTACCTCCCGTGGTTAGGCTGCCGGCAATACCACAACACAAAAGCTTGTGTTTGGAGTGGTGCCGTCACTGGGAAACATGGACTGCTCATGAGTGGCGCTCTACGAACCGCGCTTCTGCATTAACCCCTATGACCACTGTTTGTCAGTATGGAGACGACCTGGAGAGAAGTCTGTAACCTCCCCCTCACTTATCGACCTTAATAACAGTGAAAAATTAAACCGCGTGCACCTAATGGAAATTTGGGGAAAGCAATCGTCACCGAAGTCAATCTGTCGGTAAAGAGGGAGGAAAGGGTTACATCTTAATGAAAGGAAAAATGCTAATGAAACTGGTGGAAATTAACTTTGAAAAGGGGTAAAGTAAATAAAGAAAGTAAATGTGCGGCCGTTACATTAACAATTAACTAGCAGTAATTAAATATTTGAGATTTGGGGGAAATTACGGTCGCCAGTCCTAAGGACAATTACTATAGTAACTGAAAAAGAAAGATTGTTACACATATAATTAGCACTAGAAGCGTGGCAACTGAAGGTTGACAAGTGTAGTGTGAAAACTGAAAGTTTGTCAGAAGTAATAAATTTCGCTACACTCTGACTTAATTTAGCAAAAGAATTAATAAAACCGGAAAATCGAAAGTTGATTTAGTGACTGAAGTTAATAGTGAGCTTTCTTTCTGAAGCACATCGAAATTCAGTAAAATACGGTTAGTCTTGGACTACCTCAACAATCATTTCAAAAGCTACTTGAATCTACGCAATTTAGAAATAAGAGATTTAAATTTGAACTTGAATTAAATGATTCTGAACAATTGACAATAGTAAAATTTAGTACGTACCAAGCTGAGCTGCAGTCACAGGTAAGCTAAAATACGGCAACAAAACTCGCACCCTTAATTTGTGCTTGTGTAATCTAAATATTGTAGCCAGCTATGAATACCTTAACTGAACTTTGAAATTAAAGCAGTGAAATCGAATGATGCTGGCGTTTGAATTTCAACGACACTCGGGTTCATTCCGGAAAAGGAAGGGACCCTGCATGGTAATGCAATTGGGACAATGAGCAACAAAGGTTCATGCTACGTTGCTGTAATTTAGTTATGAAAATGGAACAGTTTGAAAAGCTGAGGTCTGCTACACAGTTCTAAAACTTTACGTGCTTCCAGTCTTGCTTGTTGGTTGATTGAAGGTTTGAAGACGTCGATTGAGGAGGTGGCGACAGTCACTCATTGTCGGCCGTCGCTGTTGCAGAAGCTGGATGTTGGTGCGCCTTCTTATCGACACGGTCACCAGGCGAAACGGGCTCTTGATGTGCGCCAGCTAATGCTTCCTGTCCGCGACACCGTGTCAGAAACTATCATAGCAAGTCGAGCGCTGCCCAACCCCGAAAGCGCGGCAACTCGCGGGAGCGTCACACAACACACCTGCTCCACTGCACCACCCCAGCCAGACTCTCCCTCTGCCCGCGCTCCACGCGACAGAGTTAACACTACCAAAGATCCTAAACACTTTGGTTCTCCACACAACCTATCGATGTATTCGTTCGATAGCATAGTTTTCCCTAGGCCAGACCCAGCATATAAATACAAATAATATTCACAAAACAAACCAACGTAAGTGCATAAACAATTACAATATATAAAGACACAGAAATGTCATATCTTCAGGTAACAAAGTAAGGAAAAAAATTTATAGTGCAGCAGATGGAAATAGGAGGATATGCATTTCCGGCGTTACAAGTCCTCTTCTTCAAATGTTCTCGACAGGCACAGCGATGTCGTTCCTGGCGTTATGGTATGGGGACCCATCGGGCATGACTTCAGATCACCGCCGGCAGTGACTGACGGAACTCCGGTGGCAAAACCGTACGCCACGGACATCCTGCGTGCTCTTGTGTTACTTCTCATGCGACAGAATCTTGATGACTTTTTTCAACAGGACAATGCTCGTTCACACATGCCACATGTGTCTGTTAACTGTCGTCGTGATGGTGAGCTACTCCTGCGGCCGGCACGATCCCCAGGTCTGTACCTGGCAGAACACTTGTGGGAACACTCGGACGTCAACTCCGTCCCAATGCCATTTCCGCAATGTGAATAACCAGCTGCAACAGCTGTGGAACAGCGTGCCTCATTAGATGATACGACGACTTTATGGCGCCGTTCCCAATCCAATCAGTGCATTCATCCAGGCTAGAGGGGGAGCAATGTCATACTGATAAGTGGGTTCACACTGCCAAATTCGTTATAAATTTGACACAGTCTTACAATCACTGAAATAACATCACATGCCCTCTCTACCCGTGAAGTTCCATTTTGTTTCCTCCTCTGCCTCTGGCCATTTTATTCATTTTGTCAGGCAGTGTAGTATTAGTTACAAACTGAGACTCTGATGACCTCAGATGTTGAGTCCCATAGTGCTCAAAGCCATTTGAACCAAGCACATATATTGGAGGACTCCATTGCGTCACTGGAGAGGAGCAGAGAGTCGATCTTGTTTTCTTGGCTGTCTCAACAGATGGAGTACGAAGAGTGGACTATAGTGTAACTGTTCTGTGGGTTTAAATGTCTACGATGGCTGTTATCCTGCTCAGACAAAAAGGCCATCTGTCAACAAACACAGAAAACGTTCTAGCTTCAGCCATTAGCAGTTTACTTACAGGAAAGTCGAGTTAAGATGGCAGACTTAAGATTAGGATATTTCTAATGACCTTAAAAATTGTTAGTTGGGGCTCGAATATTGGCTCAAAATCCTTAGTTATGTAGCTTAAAGTAATAACAAACATAAATTTCTTTACCAGGTATGTGGCTAAAAAACTCCCAGTCATAACGAACCACCTGCTGCAACTAGCACCAATCTACAGGGATCATGAATATCGAAATTCGAAAACTTCATATCAATCAAATCGAAGTATTTTTTTTAACTTCCTGGCAGATTAAAACTGTTTTAATCTGCCAGGAAGTTTCATATCAGCGCACACTCCGCTGCAAAGTGAAAATCTCATCCTGGATACTTGTATTTTGCTAGTTACTGATTTTCTTTTTTGCTTTCTCTTAGATCATTCATTTTATGGCAAGTGCGTCTCGTGCAAAACATTTCCATCCTGTAAGTTTAAAATACAGGGTGATTCAAAAAGAATACCACAACTTTAAAAATGTGTATTTAATGAAAGAAACATGATATAACCTTCTGTTGTACATCATTACGAAGAGTATTTAAAAAGGTTTTTTTTCACTCAAAAACAAGTTCAGAGATGTTCAATATGGCCCCCTCCAGACACTCGAGCAATATCAACCCGACACTCCAACTCGTTCCACACTCTCTGTAGCATATCAGGCGTAACAGTTTGGATAGCTGCTGTTATTTCTCGTTTCAAATCATCAATGGTGGCTGGGAGAGGTGGCCGAAACACCATATACTTAACATACCCCCATAAGAAAAAATCGCAGGGGGTAAGATCAGTGCTTCTTGGAGGCCAGTGATGAAGTGCTCTGTCACGGGCTGCCTGGCGGCCGATCCATCGCCTCGGGTAGTTGACGTTCAGGTAGTTACGGACAGATAAGTGCCAATGTGGTGGTGCTCCATCCTGCTGAAATATGAATTGTTGTGCTTCTTGCTCGAGCTGAGGGAACAGCCAGTTCTCTAACATCTCCAGATACTGTAGTCCAGTTACAGTGGCACCTTCGAAGAAAAAGGGACCAAAAACTTTATTGGCTGAAATGGCACAGAAAACGTTCACCTTAGGCGAGTCACGTTCATACTGAGTTGTTTCCCGCGGATTCTCAGTGCCCCATATACAGACATTGTGACGGTTGACTTTCCCGTTAGTGTGGAAAGTTGCTTCATCACTAAACACAATCTTTGAAACGAAAGATTCATCTGTTTCCATTTGAGCAAGGATGAAATCACAGAAATCGATTCTTTCAATCTTATCAGCTGCAGACAGTGCTTGAACCAATTTCAGACGATAAGGCTTCATAACTAACCTTTTTCGTAGGACTCTCCATACAGTTGATTGTGGAATTTGCAGCTCTCTGCTAGCTCTGCGAGTCGATTTTCCTGGGCTGCGAACAAATGCTTGCTAGATGCGTGCTACATTTTCATCACTCGTTCTCGGTCGTCCAGAACTTTTCCCTTTGCACAAACACCCATTCTCTGTAAACTGTTTATACCAACGTTTAATACACCACCTATCAGGACGTTTAACACCATACTTCGTTCGAAATGCATGCTGAACAACTGTCGTCAATTCACTTCTGCCGTACTCAAAAACACAAAAAGCTTTCTGTTGAGCGGTCGCCATCTTAGCATCAACTGACGCTGACGCCTAGTCAACAGCGCCTCAAGCGAACAAATGTACAACTAAATGAAACTTTATAGCTCCCTTAATTCGCCGACAGATAGTGCTTAGCTCTGCCTTTTGTCGTAGCAGAGTTTTAAATTCCTAAAGTTGTGGTATTCTTTTTGAATCACCCTGTACTACATTCACTATGTAAAATTCATAATACGAGGGTAGTCTAGAAAGTAAGTTCCGATCGGTCGCGAAATGAAAACCACAGTAAAAACCAGAAACGATTTACTTGTCTGCAGCTCGTTGTCTGCGCAAAAATTTTGTCTTCATGGCCAGCGGTACTTGTGAGCAGAGATGAATGTCAGGGGGAGCCAATTACGGACTGTATTGTGGCTGATCAAACACTTCTCATCGGAAACGCTGAAGGAGCGTCTTCATTGCCCCTGCAGCGTGCGGCCGAGAAATGGCACGAAGAAGGAACTGCTTGACAGTTGTGTTATGCGGGCTGCATAACACAGGTGAAATCTCTAACCACGCCTTCATACTTGGCGGGAGACGCTATTCCCTACGCATCTTTACGTGGTCACTGTTCGCTGAAAACTGAAAAGAGCGACGGGCATACTAGAGACACTGCCCAACACATCTGTGCAAAGCTTTACCGGATTTTCCCAGTGGTTTCCATTTCGCGACCGATCGGAACCTACTTTCTGGACAAACCTCGTATCACAATAAAAGTTATTAAAGACTGGTTTGATCATTAGGATGGAGGTTAACGTACCGTCTAATTATAGGTCAGTAGCCACACAGTGCCTGTTATTGATGGACAATGATGTGGATGGAAAGGAGACGTAGTTTACGCTAAGATACCATCGCAATATTTAGTAGATGTCGCCAGCGAGTGGCTGGTAGTAAACTTGGGTTTGACAAGTGGGGTGCCAAGATCACAGCTCGATTTTCCTTATGTGGTTCTCCGTGGTTTCTTAGATCACTCGGTACGAATGCTGGGAAAATTCCACTGAAAAAGTAATGGCAGATCTCCTATACTTTTATCGCTCAATCTGAGACTTTTCTCACGCCTTTTTTTTTTAATTTTTCCCACAATCCTTGTGAATGCTCGCCATACTCGCCCACTGTGTTAACCACTGCTGCACCTCGTCATGCCATTTAATACGGAGTTATAACTCACTCGCATGAGAGTGGGGTGGGAATTGGGATGCGACGTTTTAAAACGAATCATTCCGGTATTGGCGTGAAATGATAAACTGAAGATCAATTCTTTTTTTCAGACCTCTAGACGTACGGGAATTTGAAATCTGCTGCTTCCGTATTAGCCAGTTTACCGTTTTGTTAAGCGCGATTTAATGACAAGGCCAAATTTTTCGAGGGACTTTGCAGTCCCTTTCACGTAATTTAGACGTCATATCTCTGGAACTGTATGTTGTGACTGGCGGTGCATGTGTTCCAGACTGCCGTGAAGGCATAACGCAGTCGTAGGGGACCCCACGGCAGCCACTCACAGTCTGAACAGAGGCCCGCCTTGTGACCCTGCCCTTGCCCCTCCACTGCGTATGAAAGCCACGACTGTGGCATGTCCCTTCCGGTGCAGCCCGTTTTGTCACACACAGATTTCTTTCACCGGCAACCAACAGATCGAATTCTATGTGGGTGGCATATGACTTTACGTTTTAAGGAGCAGTTAGACACGTTTGACTCTAGCATGAGCTGATCTGACAAGCGTCAATGGAGTAATACTTCCCTGGCTATTCTTGTCCAGTCTTTACGCAAGCAGTGCAGAAAGAGGTGTCCGGACACCTGCATTAGTACAATGAAATTCTCACTTCAGTGCTTGTGAAACGACCGCTACGTTAACAGGTTCGAATCCTGCCTCGGGCATGGATGTGTGTGATGTCCTTAGGTTAGTTAGGTTTAAGTAGTTCTAAGTTCTAGGGGACTGATGACCTCAGATGTTATGTCCCATAGTCCTCAGAGCCATTTGCTTGTGAAACACAACTAGCTCTTTACACTCATTAAGTAATAAGTGCTATCGACAGGGGATGTCAAATTGATTCCATATTTTTAGATGTCCAGAAGGCTTTCGACACCGTTCCTCACAAGCGTCTTCTAATCAAACTGCTTGCGTACGGAGTATCGCCTCAGTTGTGCCACTGTATTCGTGATTTCCTGTGAGAAAGGTCACAGTTTGTAGTAATAGACGGTAAGTCATCGAGTAAAACAGAAGTAATATCCGGCGTTCCCCAAGGAAGTGTTATAGGCCCTCTATTGTTCCTGATCTATATTAACGACATAGGAGACAATGTGAGTAGCCGTCTTAGATTGTTTGCAGATGATGCTGTCATTTACCGTCTTGTAAAGTCATCAGATGATAAAAACGACTTGCAAAATGATTTATAAGATATCTGTACGGTGCGAAAAGTGGCAATTGACCATGAATAAAGGAAAGTGCGAAGTTGTTCGCCTGAGTACTAAAAGAAATCATCTAAATGTCGATTACGCGATAAGTCACACAAATCTGAGGGCTGTAAATTCAACCAAATACTTAGGGATTACAACTACAAATACCCTAAATTGGAACGATCACATAGATAATATTGTGGATAGTGCAAACCAAAGACTACGATTCATTGGCAGCAGGTCTACCAAAGAGACTGCTTACACCACGCTTGTCCGCCCTATTCTGGAGTATTGCTGTGCGGTGTGGGATCCGCAACAGGTGGGACTGACGGATAACATCGAAAAAAGTACAAAGAAGGGCGGCTCGTTTTGTATTATCGCGAAATAGGGGAGATAGTGCGATAGACATGACACAT
This sequence comes from Schistocerca cancellata, assembly GCF_023864275.1. Lineage (NCBI taxonomy): Eukaryota > Metazoa > Arthropoda > Insecta > Orthoptera > Acrididae > Schistocerca > Schistocerca cancellata. The sequence goes on along the minus strand of NC_064628.1, from coordinate 100,636,238 downwards.
GAATTGGAGTGGCAATCATTAAAACAAAGGCGTTTTTCGTTGCGACGGGATCTTTTCATGAAATTTCCATCACCAGTTTTCTCCGTCGATTGCGAAAACATTCTGATCATCACGAAAAAATAAGAGAAATCAGGGCTCGCACTGAAACAATGAAGTTCTCGTTTTTCCCGCGCGCCGTTCGAGAGTGGAACGGTAGAGAGACAGCATGAAGGTGGTTCATTGAACCCTTTGGCAGGCACTTTATTGTGAATAGCAGAGTAATCACGTAGATATAGATGGATGTAGATGTAGAGCCTGCATCGAACCCCTCTATTTCTCCACCCCTCCACTCTCCAGTAACACGCCCCTCCCGCCGGACGTTCGAGTCCTCTCTTCGACATGTGTGTGTGTGTGTGTGTGTGTGTTGTTCTTAGCATAAGTTAGTTTAAGTAGTTTGTAAGTCCAGGGACCGATGAGTTCAGCGGTTTAGGACGTTGGAGAAACAGACACCTAGAACTTTGCGTGCGAGATATGACTTTTCTTATGTTATTACTATGATCATTTCTCAATGTGTAGATGAGAATCAACAAACTAGTTCGGCATTCGGACGAGAAAGATGGGGACTGAATTTCGTCAAAATCTTGCGGCAATGAGAAAGCCTTTGGTTTGATTGTCCCCACCCAAACTCATGTATCGTGTCCTTGACAGCCTCTGCCTTATTTCGCGGTAATACAAAACATTGTCGATTTCCCCCGTCAATCGTTTCTGGTAAGGATCCCATCCCGCATCGCGTTACTCTAGAAGAGGACGGGCAAGCGTACTGTATACAGCCTCTTCAGCAGATTTGTTGCATCTTCTACGTGTTCTGCCAATGAAACGCAGTTTTTGTTTCACCTTTCCCACGAAATTGTCTATGTGATGGTTCTTATTTAAGTTACTCGTAATTTTACTCCGTAGGTGTTTAGTTCCATCGACAACCACTAAATTTGTGTGATTTATCGTGTAAATGAAATTTAAAAGATTAATTTTAGTATTCATGTAGAGGGCCTTAGACTCTAAAAATAAACTTCCGTGTTTCACACCTTACAGATATCTTGTATAATTCATCTTTCAATCAGTTTTGATCTTCTGATGACTTTACAAGACGAGAAACGACAGCATCGTCTGCAAATATTCTAAGAGGGCTTCTCAAATTGTCTCCTAAATCGGCTATGTAGGTTGGAAACAACACAGGACTATCCTTTGGGAATACTACATATCATTTCTGTTCACTCGATCACGTGCCGTCACTTACTAGGAACTGTGACCTTCTTGACAGGAAATAACGAATCCCGTCGCACAACTAAGACGATACTCCATGGACATAGATATGACAAGAAATCGCTTGTGAGGAACAGTGTCAAAAGTCTCCCGAAAATCTAGAAATATGGAATCATTTAACATCCCCTGATATCATTCATTAGTTCTTTTGAATAAACACACAGTTCTGTTCCATAAGAAACGACGTTCTCTGAATTCGTAGTGTGTGTCAGTAGACAGTTTTCTTCAAGGTATTTCATGAATTTTAGAACGCAGCATATGTGCAAAAATACCGGAAGCCGTCGCTTGCTTTACACATAAATGTATCTCCGAGTGATTCTAAACGTTATGGTCTTTACATAAAGAAATGTGTAGTCTTCTCAATAACCTTCAAATCGTGAGTTATATCCTTAATTTTTATTTGTGAATTTATTCATGGCACTTTTGTTCCCTATATCTGCAGTAATATTGAGAACTCAAATTAATAATCAAGTTAACTAATTTAATAAAATACATCATATTTACGCCAGTAACTTTAACACTTTATTTCACGATAGAAATTTCGGCCTTAGGCCATTATCAAGTGAAGATGTTATGGCTATTAGGCAATGTCAATCTAAAATTACCTGATGTGGCCTAATAGCCATAACATCTTCACTTGATAATGGCCTAAGGCCGAAATTGCAATCGTGAAATAAAGAAAGTGTTAGAGTCACTGGCGTAAATGATGCCTTTTGTAAAGTTCTACATGACTGTGGATCCCCACTTGTGGGGAAGGCTAACCAAAGACTGCGTTTTATTGGCTGGACACTTGGAAAATGTAACAGACCTACTAAGGAGACTGCCTTCACTACGCTTGTCCGTCCTCTTTTAGAATACTGCTGCGCGGTGTGGGATCCTTACCAGATAGGACTGACTGAGTACATTGAAAAAGTTCAAAGAAAGGCAACACGTTTTGTATTATCGCGAAATATGGGAGAGAGTGTCACAGAAATGACAAAGGATTTGCGCTGGAAATCATTAAAAGAAAGGCGTTTTTCGTTGCGACGGAACCTTCTCACGAAATTCCAGTCACCAAGTTTCTCCTCCGAATGCGAAAATATTTTGTTGACACCGACCTACATAAGGAGGAACGATCACCACGATAACATGAGGGAAATCAGAGCTCGTACGGAAAGATACAGGTGTTCATTCCTCCCGCGCGCTATACGAGATTGGAGAAATAGAGAATTGTGAAGGTGGTTCGATGAACCCTCTGCCAGGCACTTAAATGTGATTTTCAGAGTATCCATGTAGACGTAGACGTAGACGACGTAGATGTAGATATCCCCCCCCCCCGGGGGGGCTCGAAGACGCTTCAAACAGTCGATGTATGCTGGAAAAAGGTGACACCTCAGTATTTAATGTGATGGGTAAAATGTGTTAATGTCTCACTGGCATCAGATTTCACCACAATTGTGCTCAGTTAGTTGGTTGGTTGGTTTGGGGGAAGAGACCAAACAGTGAGGGCATCGGTCTCATCGGGTTAGGGAAGGACGGAGAAGGAAGTCGGCCGTGCCCTTTCAAAGGAACCATCCCGGCATTTGCCTGGAGTGATTTAGGGAAATCACGGAAAACCTAAATCAGGATGGCCGGACGCGGGATTGAACCGTCGTCCTCCCGAATGCGAGTCCAGTGTGGCACCTCGCTCGGTGTGCTCAGTACCGCCGTGGATGTATTGCCCCACCTGTCTTACGTCTCACCTCTTTCCTTTGATGTCTCTACTGTAGACGTCAGAACTTCGACGGCTCTGGGGCAGTGGAGGTCACACCGCGATGCCCAACGTTGAAATCGTGCTGTTTTTCTATGAGTGGCCGTGTAAAACGTTACAAACCCGCCGCCGCTCAGAAAAGACACGAGAAGGCATCAGAGGGTGGCATGAATGGCGGCAATGGAACCATCCCCTTTCCTTGGGGCGTTGTTGCCCCACATTTTGCGGTCGGAAACGACAGTTGAGCAACGGGCAGACATTCTCGACAATTTTTGATACTGATATTATCTTCCTGACGCTTCATCCATCTCTAAGAACATCGTGGGCTAGCAACCCCATCGAACGCGATCTCACCACTTTGGAATGCAGGTCATCTGCGTTTTATCCACTGATGTACACGTTGGAACAAGAAGAGACAGTTCAATATCATTCAACGAAATCTGATCGTGATTAGAAACAGAAAAGGTTCTTAGGCTTTTTCAGTGCCCTCTTATGGCAAGATCGTGGAGGGATGTGCATTGGCACATGCATCGATAAAACAGCAAAGGGTCGTTCTAAGGTCCCCCAGTTCGGCAACAGCCTCGCGGTTATACCCCCCTCGCCCAAGATTATTGAGAATCTTAAAAAATGTTTTATATTTAAAGGAAGGCAACTGGCAACGGAGGCGTATCAAGTGGCTGCCTACCTGCACGCAAAAAATTTCGATATGTGTAGGTGGTTGCCACCGAGGGTTTTTCAGAACTGTGGGTTCTCGTAGAGTTCCTTTGGCATTTTATTCATGCATGTAACACTGTCACAGCCCTGTGTTATCATGTCACAGCAGTGTGTGGAAACAGGAGCACTGAAAAAGCGTAAGACCCCTTTGCAGCTTCGGATCAAATTCAAATTTCGTCAAAAGGTTTTGAAAAGACCCTAGTGGTTCCATCCTGTACAGGAGAAAATAGACTGCTGTTGTACGGCGCTCCAAAGGGGTCTCGTATTCAGGAGGACAGCGGTTCAATCCCGCGTCCGGCCATTCTTATTTAGGTTTCCCGTGATTTACCTAAATCGCGCCAGGCAAATGGTTCAAATGGCTCTGAGCACTATGGGACTTAACATCTGAGCTCATCAGTCCCCTAGAACTTAGAACTACTTAAACCCAACTAACCCAAGGACATCACACACATCCATGCCCAAGGCAGGATTCGAACCTGCGACCGTAGCGGTCGCGCGATTCCAGACTGAAGCGCCTAGAACCGCTCGGCCACACCGGCCGGCGTGCCAGGCAAATGCTGGGATGGTCCCTTTTGAAGGGCACAGCTGACTTCCTTCCCCATTCTGGTACCGCACGCCGCGGAATTTGAATCCGCGCCAGACGTCATGGACGTCGAAGACCCCTAGAGGTCTGCACCATCGCGCCGTAAGCTGTGGCGGCGCGCGCCTCCTGGCCCGCATTTAGTGTGGGGGCGCCACAGTGGAACACGTGGTTCCAGCGGCCAATAGCGGTGCCCCCGATAGTGCACTTAAGTGCCTGCCTTTCGCTCAGCCAGCCAAATCTCGCATACGTCTGTTGACACATCGCCTCGGGTTAGACAGCTTACCGACTTGTTCTGTGTACGAGTGGACGTGGTTGTTAGGTTTCCTTGTGACTCTGTTGTTCGATCTTGGGGTTGTTCGTTCTGTCCTTCGTTCGTCGTGTCCCTCCTCTCCCGTTGTGTTGTTGTTCGCGGGCCTCTCCGTGGGTCCCGCCGCGCTTTCCGTCATTTCAACCCCGCGACCGTCCCGGTCGCAGTTACAACACCCGTCCTTCCCTAATCCGATGAGACTGATGACCTTGCTGTTTGGTCTCTTCCCCCAAATCAACCCAAACCAACCCTCCAAAGGGGGTGAGCTCTCATTTAATCCCACGATGTCCTCAGAGAAGGGTTGAAACGTCATGGAGATGTCAGCTGAGTGGAAGGTTGTTCAAAACGTCTTCCTCGCTCATCACACTGATAATTGTCGTTTTCAACGGCAAAATGTGTGAGAATCAAACTGCCAAGGAAAGGGGATGGTTTCATTGACGGCCTTTATACCACCCTCTGAGGCTTTTCCGTGTGGATTCCGAACAGTACTGTGTCTGAAAAAATTTCCTCTGTGAGTCGTAAGAAAATCGCGTGATTTCAATGCTGGGTGTAGCAGATCGGACCTCCATCCCAGATGCAACAAAAGAAGGGCTGAAACGTGGTTAAGAGGGAGTTTGACGACCTTCCTATCGCATGACACATCCACGGTGTCGTTAGGCAGAATTGTGCTGAAATTTGAAATGTGATGTTACTAATCCATCTTACACCATATATGAAGTGAGCTTTGGCCTTTTTTTTTCGCACGTGTCGACACCTTGCTCTTTGAGGCATCGCCGGCGCCAAAATTTTGCATAACTACGGAGGAAAGTTGTTGGCACTTTTGAACCAAGTTTACAACTTAAGCATCCCAATGGGAGACAGTTACGGCGTTTCGAAAAAGTGATACTTTAATTCTATAGCGCAGTTTAAAAGAGCAAGTTCGAAATTGAGGCTAAACATGAATTACCCTTCTGGCCATTAAAATTGCTACACCAAGAAGAAAGGCAGATAATAAACGGGTATTCACTGGACAAATATATTATACTAGAACTGACATGTGATTACATTTACACGTAATTTGGGTGCATAGATCCTGAGAAATCAGTACCCAGAACAACCACCTCTGGCCGTAATAACGGACTTGATACGCCTGGGCATTGAGTCAAACAGAGCTTGGATGGCGTGTACAGGTACAGCTGCCCATGCAGCTTCAACACGATACCACAGTCCATCAAGCGTATTGTGACGAGCCAGTTGCTCGCACACCGTTGACCAGACGTTTGCAGTTGGTGAGAGATCTGGAGAATGTGCCGGCCAGGGCAGCAGTCGAACATTTTCTGTATCCAGAAAGGCCCGTATAGGACCTGCAACATGCGGTCGTGCATTATCCTGCTGAAATGTAGGGTTTCGCAGGGATCGAATGAAGGGTAGAGCCACGGGTCGTAACACATCTGAAATGTAACGTCCACTGTTCAAAGTGCGGTCAATGCGAACAAGAGGTGACCGAGACGTGTAACCAATGGCACCCCATACCATCACGACGGGTGATACGCTAGTATGGGGATGACGAATACACGCTTCCAATGTGCGTTCACCGCGATGTCACCAAAATTCGGATGCGACCATCACGATGCTGAAAACAGAACCTGGATTCATCCGAAAAAATGACGTTTTGCCATTCGTGCATCCAGATTCGTCGTTGAGTACACCATCGCAGGCCCTCCTGTATGTGATGCAGCGTCAGGGGTAACCGCAGCCGTGGTCTCCGAGCTGATAGCCCATGCTGCTGCAAACGTCGTCGAACTGTTCGTGCAGATGGTTGTTGTCTTGCAAACGTCCCCATCTGTTGACTCAAGGATCGAGACGTGGCTGCACGATCCGTTACAGCCCTGCGGTTAAGATGCCTGTCATCTCCACTGCTAGTGATACGAGGCCGTTGGTATCCAGTACGGCGTTCCCTATTACCCTCCTGAACCCACCGATTCCATATTCTGCTAACAGTCATTGGATCTCGACCAACGCGAGAAGCAATGTCGCGATACGATAAACCGCAATCGCGATAGGCTACAATCCGACCTTTATCAAAGTGGGAAACGTGATGGTACTCATTTCTCCTCCTTACACGAGGCATCACAGCAACGTTTCACCAGGCAACGCCGGTCAACTGCTGTTTGTGTATGAGAGATCGGTTGAAAATGTTCCTCATGGGAGCACGTTGTAGGTATCGCCACCGGCGCAACCTTGTGTGAATGCTCTGAAAAGCTAATCATTTTCATATCACAGCATCTTCTTCCTGTCGGTTAAATTTCGCGTCTGTTGCACGTCATCTTCGTGGTGTAGCAATTTTAATGGCCAGTAGTGTATAATAAGACTATAGTAATGTATAATCAACACTGCGAACAAATAATTTTGCAAGTTAATAATAAAGCCGTAGGAGAAGTTGTTGAATTTTTATACTTAGACCAGTTGATGGGAATGGGTGGAAACGTTGCTGTTTTTGGTAAAAACTATGCTATGTGACGATAAAAAACAGAGAACAATTCGGCAGCAGAGGAGTAAATAAAATGGAACAGCACGGGTAGGGAGTGTACGTAATGCTGTTTGATGAGAAACTCGTGCTAAATTTACAAAGACCTTGGCACTTACAGCTTCCTTTTCAGTCTGAGTTGCACTCCTTCTGGCCTGGATGCATCCCCTGACTTTATTGTCTAGGGCGTCATAAACCCGTTTTATCCTTTCCTGAGGAAAGCTGACCCAAAACTTTTGTAACAGGTCCTCGATAAACCGCATACTGACAGCGGGACAGAGTTCACGTCAGAGATTGTCCCACACATGTTCTGTCGGAGACGCATCTGGAGAAAATACATCAATTTACACTCACGCGCTCAATCTTTGCAACTCGCGTAATACTATGAGCAAACCAGTCCTAAACATTTCTGTAACAGCTGTCAAATACAAATACTTCAGGGGCTGCTGTTGTCACCCACTCAGCACGGAGGACAGTTACGATATGTGCATGCGCACGTCATATAACAGTCTTCGACTAATCTGCTCACTTCAGAGAAATATTTATTTACTACGTGAGAAGCCAGAATCTGAGAAACGTGGTTAATACGCTGAATGAATGGGAATGTATGTGTTTACTCTTTTTACAGATGCGCAGAAAAATTGCTGCGACAGCGACATTGTTGTCATAGACGGACGAAATGGTTTCAGTTCAGTGATTGGCACGACAGACTTAAACTGTTATTCACATGCGAAGACAATCCTGAAAATGTTCATATCCGATATCGCGTATTCACTAGTAACACACTAATCTGCGTCTATTGTACACGGGAAAACTCTCAGTGTTCGTCAAATCAATACAATACATACATTAATGTAAACAATTTATCCGTGTCTTTACGCACGGAAAACCAACCCCCCCCCCCCCCCTCTCAGCCACGCCGTCACGTCAGAAATCAGCGTATCTTCTTCGAAGTCGAAATCAGGCACTTGCATCGTATTGACACATACATACAGATACACTGAAATATAAATATTCTGTCAATATTTGGCTGTATTTACATTTATTGTTAAACATTGTAAATAAAACAAAATCATAAAGGCAAAAATATTTACCGGCTCCCTAGAGCTCGAGCCATAGATCTTTAATGTACTGTTGAGCACAAATCAAGAATCATAATGGCGTAGAAGGTAGACGGCTGGTTTTTCTGTTGTTAAATTACTGCTATGAAAGCCGTGGATTACAGTTACAATGACTGTATCTAAGTATAGGTCTCATCCCCAAAGAGTACCTCAGTAGAATGGTCAGCCGTATAATTAACACCTACAGCAACAACACCCTCATTGTGATTCGTAACCTCATTCACTTTCATTGCAAAGAAACATTACCGCACGAACTACTTTTCCATTATTTCGTGGATTTCATACACATCTTTACAATGTGAGCCTACATTAACCGGCCGAACGCGATGGAGCAGTGTCGTATGAATTAGCAACAGATGTTTCACATACACATCTAGCCTCCTAGATTTAAGTTTTTTGTGTTTTGTCTTTACCCACCGTAATCTATTGTTGGTCTTTTCAGTAAATCGTATACAGGAACACCTCACTGAAATAAAACTGACGTCTTCTGGCATTTTGGGTTGGAGCAACCAAGAGTGTGGAGGTACACTCTTTAAGATTGGGGAGGTTTCCTTTTTTCACACCTATTGGCAACTTCCCCTCAGTGTTGAGTGAGTTGCATCATACCTGCGTCTGATGCGTGTACTTGGAATGTGATGTGTATAGAATTTTAATGTTATATTTGTATTATTGACATACCGTCTCTCATCGAGAGCTCGATATTTCCATTCGGTTGATGAAATACCTTTAAGTGTAATATACCCTCAGTTAATCAGATGCTATGGACGCATGTGGAATTTAGTCCAGAACACAGATGCAAACCACTAGATTCTACCCTAACGCCGGCCAGCAACTTGCTACAGTAATTTTTTTCACCATGGAGCATTTCAACCACCTATTGACCTAGCCTGTGTTAAAAAGTTCGGCATGGTAGGTGGGTACTGTGGGGTGGACAAAGTATTTCAGGGAAACTGCACTGCCAGCCGCTGTGGTCGAACGGTTCTAAACGCTTCAGTCTGGAACCGCGCGGTTGCTACAGTCGCAGGTTCGAATCCTGCCTCGGGCATGGATGTATGTGATGTCCTTAGGTTAGTTAGGTTTAAGTAGTTCTAAGTTCTAGGGGACTGATGGCCTCAGATGTTAAGTCCCATACTGCTTAAAATAGTTCAAATGGCTCTGAGCACTATGGGACTTGACTTCTGAGGTCATCAGACCCCTAGAACTTAGGACTACTTAAACCTAAATAACCTAAGGACACCACACACATCCATGGCCGAGGCAAGATTCGAACCTGCGACCGTAGCGGTCGCGCGATTCCAGACTGTAGCGCCTAGAACCGCTCGGCCACTCCGGCCGGCCCCATAGTGCTTAGAGCCATTTGAACCGTTTGAAACTACACTGGTAAACCAAATCATTATGCCTACCTGCTTAACAGGCTGTTGGTTCTTCTTTGGAACGCAATAGACCAGCGATTCCATACAGCATTGATTCAATAAGCCCTTGACAGGGTTCCAGAGGTATGTGACACCAGATGTCTATGGAGTGGTCGCGCAGGTCCCGTAAATCATGAGCCAGTAGCTTGTGGACATGGAGTTAGCTCCTGACAGCGTCCTGTATGTCTTCCATCAGATTCCAAAGAGGTGAACTTAGTGAACACGTCATCACCCTCACACATCTCAAACCATAATTTTCACCTTGTGAGAACGACAGTTATCCTGCTGGAATATGCCATCGCCATCAGAGAAGACATCAATCATGAAAGGATGGAGCTGGTCTGCAATACTGTTCACATACGGTGAAAAGTTCTCGGACTTCCAGCTGGGTGGCGGTGTCTTCAAACTGCGACGTTTCGACGAGTGACATACTCATCATCTTCTGGCGAAGTCATTCACATTCACATTTACTGTTCACGTAGTCCACAGCTGTCACAGTGACTTCGATTTCTGACTCAGGCCCCACGACCATCGATATGACAACAAGAAACCCGGCACATATTACCTGGCGATACGTAGTCATCAATCCACAGTACAGTCTTGATGGTTTCGAGAGTACTTCAGCTGTAATTGGAGATGTCACTGGGTCTGCGTGGGAACACAAGGGGCTGTCCGAGAATACGCATGGAATGGTTTGCTCTGAAACACTTCCGACTGCACCATAATTGTACTCTGTCAGTCATTTATGTCAGCATAATTCCTCATATGCGGCCCGTATGGTTACTAGAATGTTCCCCACTCATCCCTGGTGGGCTTACATACAGGGTGGAGCACGAAATATGTTACCATTTTGTTTTTGAATATAAACTTTATTATCAATACAATCTGAAAGGAACATATACTACAATAAGGAGCCGTCCTTGGAGATTTGTTCTAACTCAGCACATGCTCAATATGTCCACCATTTCGTTTCCTAACGTCCTTCAAACGAACACTGAAATTAATGATTACCCTACGGCAAATATCTTCCGTAATTTCACTGCAAGCTTGAAGAATAAGTCTTCTGAGCTCCATTAAATCACGTGGACGTTTCGGGAAAATTTTTTCCTTTAAGTACCCCCAAAGAAAAAAGTCACAGGGATTGCGGTCTGGACTATTGGGGGGCCTATTTTGTCCGTCATCGAAGCAACCTGTAAACCTGAGTGAAATGATCAGCGTGTCGAAATGCTCGTGTAAAAATTCCAACGCAGTGTTTGCAGTATGTGGCCTTGCTCCATCTTGTACGAACCACTGCGTGTTGAAGGGCAAGGCAGTAGCAAGAAGCTGTGGAATGAAACTATGGTGAAACATGCCTTAATAACGCTTGCTGTTCACAGTTTCTTCAAGGAAAAGGGGTCCAATAAGTCCGTGACTGGAAATAGCTGCCTACGCTGTAATCCTCGGAGCGTAATGTTGTCGTTCATGAAACACTTGTTGGGTTTCAGTGGGCCAAAAGCGTACATTTTGTTTGTTAACCACACCGTCTAAATGAAAATGCGCCTCGTCTGAAAACCAAACGTTGTTGAGAGTTTTTTCCCTATCCTCCGCCCAGTGAGCAAGCAGTAGTCTCTGCTGCTTGTGTTCTTCAGTGAGCTTCTGTGCACAGGTCATCTTGTATGGGTACATATGGAGGTCACTTTTAAGAATGCGTTGAACGGAGCGTCTGGATATTCCCAATTGCACTGCTGTCTTTCTACACGATTTCCCGGGACTCCTCTGTACAGCAACTCGTACCGCTTCAATATTCTACGGCGAACAAACAGGCTCAGGCCGAGGTCGCTTCGCTTACAATACTGTTCCTTCCTGTACAAATTTATCGTACAACCTGTGGATGGTCTTCTTGCAAGGGACCCATCGTGTGTTAAACTGTTGTCGAAAACGCCTCTGAGTCACAACAAGGCTATTCGTTTCATGAAAAAGTAATACAATTGCCGATCGTTGCTGTGTCGTCAGTCTTACATTGTCAGCCATTGCTGCTTACTAGTCTCCTAGCGGCAGTATCGTGAATTACACGTCATTTAGTAACTCATTTGTTTTTCCAAGCTCTGTTGTAGAGATCTACATCTACATGACTACTCTGGAATTCACATTTAAGTGCATGGCAGAGGGTTAATCGTACCACAATCATACTATCTCTCTACCATTCCACTCCCGAACAGCGCGCGGGAAAAACGAACGGGGTCAGGGATTTTCTATGCCTCGTGATGACTGGGTGTTGTGTGATGTCCTTAGGTTAGTTACGTTTAAATAGTTCTAAGTTATAGGGGACTGATGACCATAGATGGTAAGTCCCGTAGTGCTCAGAGCCATTTGAACCATTTAAAAAAAAAAAAAAAAAACACCTAAACCTTTCTGTTCGAGATCTGATTTCCCTTATTTTATTTTGATGATCATTCCTACGTATGTAGGTTGGGCTCAACAAAATATTTTCGCATTCGGAAGAGAAAGTTGGTGACTGAAATTTCGTAAATAGACCTCGCCGCGACGAAAAACGTCTTTGCTTTAATGACTTCCATCCCAACTCGCGTATCATATCTGCCACACTCTCTCCCCTATTACGTGATAATACAAAACGAGCTGCCCTTTTTTGCACCCTTTCGATGTCCTCCGTCAATCCCACCTGGTAAGGATCCCACACGGTGCAGCAATATTGTAACAGAGGACGAAGGAGTGTAGTGTAAGCTGTCTCTTTAGTGGACTTGTTGCATCTTCTAAGTCTCCTGCCAATGAAACGCAACCTTTGGCTCGCCTTCCCCACAATATTATCTATGTGGTCTTTCCAACTGAAGTCGTTCGTAATTTTAACACCAGGTACTTAGTTGCATTGACAGCCTCGAGAATTGTACTATTTATCGAGTAATGGAATTCCAGCGGATTTCTTTTGGAACTCATGTGGATCACCTCACACTTTTCGTTATTCCAGCGGGATATCTAACGTGCGTCGTAAATTGTGAAAGAAACAAGTGGTAACACATCTCGTGCGCCACCCTGTACTTTCATTATCACGTCCTGTGTTGCAACACCACCGTAGGCATTTGGTCTGTAGAGTGAGCGGCGCTCATAAATTTTGGCTCGTCAGTATGTTTGCAGACGTTAACTCGTTTTTGCTGAGACCGGTGTGTGGGTGTGCCCGGCAGAGCGGACGCAGACGCAGAGCTCGGTGTCGGTGGACTCGGGGTCGGAGGAGAGCGGCGACACGCGCCAGCACACGGACACCGAGCTGAGCACGGCGGCGGGCAGCCAGGGCCGCGGCCGCTCGGCCACGCCGCTGCGCCAGCAGGCCGCGCACCTGCCGCAGCACCACTACGGCTCCTTCTACCTGCGCATGGGCGCCGTCGGTGAGTCGGCCGCCGCTCCCTGCTGCACTAGAGACGGGCAAAACTGTTCTTTTCAGAGATTGGATCAGAACTGTTCACTCCCTGAAATGAACTAGCTCTTTTTCATGACTCGCCACTCATTCACAATAGAAAATAAATGGAAGGCACATTGCCCTTTAAACTTGGTTTATTCCAGTACTATACCTGTATTTTGATCTTATTTGATCCTATTTTGAAGTAACACAGATAATGAGTAAGAATTTTGTATTGTTTATTGAAATTTCCACGATATGACAAAGTTTTTGATTATTGATTTATTTTGCACTACCGTGGTTTTTTGGGCAATCGGAAAATGTTGTAACTTGAGATTTACATTAACAATATATTTGGCTATAATGTATTAAAATTTCATTAACCTCATACAAATACATCACAAGCCATATATTTTTAAAGTGAACGTTTCCTTCCGAAGACGCCTAAAATCGCAAAATCCGTACCAGAATAAGAAAAAAATATATAAATTTGACTGTAAGACTAAAGTGCTGCATATAGCCTTACGCAGAATAAAACAAGGAAAATATTGGTGTATCACATTTTGCGATATGTTTATCAGTTCGCTCGTAATTAAAGCGTAAATTCGAATGTCCATAATAAAAATCCTATAGTAAGAGGAGTCGTCAGGAACCTAATCTGATCAGTTTAAACAAATAAAAATAAAATAAAAACAAATGATGTATACATAACATAATAATGTAATATACATAGCGGTATTACTACGAAGAACAATATCCAGCAGAGACGAACTCCGATGCAGAAGCGCTGAGTCAAGCAGGTCGAGCCGCGAGCTGTATTACTGCGTGAGCTAAGACCGCAGAGACCAGAGTGACACCTGAGTTGCTTTGCTCAACGCTCTGGCTAGAGTCGAGAACGGTGGGGTGAGCGGTGAACGGCCACCAGTCACCCCTCCGAGACAAATCGTCTGTTCTCTTGCGAGCAGGTTGTTGCAAGTAGTTCTTATGTTCTCCGCTAGGAGGCTCTCTGTCCTGTTGCTCGCATAAAGTGCCCAGAGGGCAGGACGTGCGACTGAAACGATCGCCAACAGAGTGCGATGCTAAGTTAAGCTGCGCCAGACACTGCACACGGCAGAGGACGCACAGAGACGGCACTGCATATGTGAAACACAAAATCCAATGGGGCACTGCACAATGCAGGCAGCCAAGGTAGAAGCAGGGCAGAGGCCGGCGCCGGCTGTGTTGTGTGGTGTGCACTGTGCTCTCACCAGCAGAGGCGCCGCTGATATGCTCCGTCTCTCTCTCTCTCTCTCTCTCTCTCTCTGCCGTGGGAAACGTTTGGAGCTACCGTTCTTTTTTTCTGAGTCACTGATTGTTCACTCCTTTGAAAGATTCAACTCTATGAATCAGTTCAGCAGCGGATCCCCCATCTCTATATTGCACAGCCACGCACCGCGTCTGCTCGAGCACCACTACAGCCATTTGCACCTCCACATGGTCGCTGTCGGTGAATCACCCACTGCTCCCTACTACATAGCTGCATCTGCTGCACCATCAATATGCCTCCTGCTACCTGCAAATGGGTGCCGTCAGTGAGGCAGCTATTGCTCCATACCATATAGGGACATCTATCACAGCACCACTATGGCTCTTTCTACCTGCAAACGGTTGCCATCAGTGAGGTACTTACTACTGCCTGGTATGTAGGTGCATCTGCCACAGCAACAGTATGGCTCTTTCTACCTGCATGTATGTGCTATCAGTCGGTGACCCACCACTCTCAAGTATATATCTGCGCCTGATGCAGCTCCACTATGGCTCCTTTTACCTGTACATGCATTCCAACAGTGAGTAACTGTCACCTAATGCCATTCCTATAGAAATTTATGGCTACATGCATGCATGTCTGAAGCAGCAGACAGTGTCACTGAGGATTAATGTTCTTGTAAACATTTTGCAATTATGCATTGATGTGAGCTGTTTACAACACATGAAAATTTTTGCCAGACCACTACTCAAATCTAGAGTTCTTGCATATCATGAGCAGTGACCTTAACCACTTTGTCTATCTGAGCATGCAAGCTGGACCAATCCAAGCTTCCATATGCTATGTAGTCATAGCCATTATGCTCACACAATTTGTGATTCTCTTTTTGGTCCTGGGGATGAGCTTGGATAGCCAAATTGGTTAAGGCAACTGCTCATGATACGTGGGAAATCTAGATCTGAATCCCAGTCTGGCACAAATTTCCATCTGACACAAACAGCTGACATCAATGCATAATCGCAGTATGCGAATCTATTCCCATAGAAGTTTTTATATTTTATTTTATATACAGGGTGTTACAAAGAGGTACAGCCAAACTTTCAGGAAACATTCCTCACACACAAATAAAGAAAAGATGTTATGTGGACATGTGTCCGGAAACGCTTAATTTCCATGTTAGAGCTCATTTTAGTTTCGTCAGTATGTACTGTACTTCCTCGATTCACCGCCAGTTGGCCCAATTGAAGGAAGGTAATGTTGACTTCGGTGCTTGTGTTGACATGCGACTCATTGCTCTACAGTACTAGCATCAATCACATCGGTACGTAACATCAACAGGTTAGTGTTCATCACGAACGTGGTTTTGCAGTCAGTGCAATGTTTACAAATGCGGAGTTGGCAGATGCCCATTTGATGTATGGATTAGCACGGGGCAATAGCCGTGGCGCGGTACGTTTGTATCGAGACAGATTTCCAGAACGAAGGTGTCCCGACAGGAAGACGTTCGAAGCAATTGATCGGCGTCTTAGGGAGCACGGAACATTCCAGACTATGACTCGCGACTGGGGAAGACCTAGCACGGCGAGGACACCTGCAATGGACGAGGCAATTCTTCGTGCAGTTGACGATAACTCTAATGTCAGCGTCAGAGAAGTTGCTGCTGTACAAGGTAACGTTGACTACGTCACTGTATGGAGAGTGCTACGGGAGAACCAGTTGTTACCGTACCATGTACAGCATGTGCAGGCACTATCAGCAGCTGTCCGCAGGTCGTGGTCGTGCGGTAGCGTTCTCGCTTCCCACGTCCGGGTTCCCGGGTTCGATTCCCGGCGGGGTCAGGGATTTTCTCTGCCTCGTGATGACTGGGTGTTGTGTGCTGTCCTTAGGTTAGTTAGGTTTAAGTAGTTCTAAGTTCTAGGGGACTGATGACCATAGATGTTAAGTCCCATAGTGCTCAGAGCCACTATCAGCAGCTGGTTGGCCTCCACGGGTACACTTCTGCGAATGGTTCATCCAACAATGTGTCAATCCTAATTTCAGTGCAAATGTTCTCTTTACGGATGAGGCTTCATTCCAACGTGATCAAATTGTAAATTTTCACAATCAACATGTGTGGGCTGACGAGAATCCGCACGCAATTGTGCAATCACGTCATCAACACAGATTTTCTGTGAACGTTTGGGCAGGCATTGTTGGTGATGTCTTGATTGGGCCCCATGTTCTTCCACCTACGCTCAATGGAGCACGTTATCATGATTTCATACGGGATACTCTACCTGTGCTGCTAGAACATGTGCCTTTACAAGTACGACACAACATGTGGTTCATGTTCGATAGAGCTCCTGCACATTTCAATCGAAATATTTGTACCCTTCTCAACAACAGATTCGGTGACCGATGGATTGGTAGAGGCGGACCAATTCCATGGCCTCCACGCTCTCCTGACCTCACCCCTCTTGACTTTCATTTATGGGGGCATTTGAAAGCTCTTGTCTACGCAACCTCGGTACCAAATGTAGAGACTCTTCGTGCTCGTATTGTGGACGGCTGTGATACAATACGCCATTCTCCAGGGCTGCATCAGCGCATCAGGGATCCATGCGACGGAGGGTGGATGCATGTAACTCGCTAACGGAGGACTTTTTGAACATTTCCTGTAACAAGGTGTTTGAAATCACGCTGGTAGGTTCTGTTGCTGTGTGTTTCCATTCCATGATTAATATGATTTGAAGAGAAGTAATAAAATGAGCTCTAACATGGAAAGTAAGCGTTTCCGGACACATGTCCACATAACATATTTTCTTTCCTTGTGTGTGAGGAATGTTTCCTGAAAGTTTGGCCGTACCTTTTTGTAACACCCTGTATATTCTCTGAAACTTCAAAGACATCTAAGACAATATCTGAAAGGAATTAGAAAAAGTGACAAAATTTCGTGAATCACACTCAATACTGTTAATAATTGCATGAATACTGGGGGGTTCACCATACATCTACCCACTTTTGAGTTTCTTAATACTACGACTCGTAGCAATACAATATCAAAAAATTTTATTGCTGGGTAAACAGTCCCTATGTGATTTGACAGCTGACATTTATAATTCACGCTCACGTCAGGAAATGCACCAGTACGGGAATAGCAGCATTTACGATATTGGTCAGAACGCAAGCATTTATGGCGGTCACCGTAATTTTCGCGCGACGCCATATTTCACGACAAAATACTCTTATTAGTCACTGTCATATATTTAGTCTCATGTTGTTGTTGTGGTCTTCAGTCCTGAGACTGGTTTGATGCAGCTCTCCATGCTAGTCTATCCTGTGCAAGCTTCTTCATCTCCCAGTTCTTACTGCAACCTACATCATTCTGAATCTGCTTAGTGTATTCATCTCTTGGTCTCCCTCTACGATTTTTACCCTCCACGCTTCCCTCCAATGCTAAATTGGTGATCCCTTGATGCCTCAGAACATGTCCTACCAACCGATCCCTTCTTCTTGTCAAGTTGTGCCACAAACTACTCTTCTCCCCAATTCTATTCAATACCTCCTCATTAGTTATGTGATCTACCCATCTAATCTTCAGCATTCTTCTGTAGCACCACATTTCGAAAGCTTCTATTCTCTCCTTGCCCAAACAATTTATCGTCCATGTTTCACTTCCATACATGCCTACACTCCATACAGATACTTTCAGAAACGACTTCCTGACACTTAAATCTATACTCGATGTTAACAAATTTCTCTACTTCAGTAACGCTTTCCTTGCCATTGCCAGTCTACATTTTACATCCTCTCTACTACGACCATCATCTGTTATTTTGCTCCCCAAATAGCAAAACTCATTTACTACTTTAAGTGTCTCATTTCCTAATCTAAATCCCTCACCATCGCCAGACTTAATTTGACAACATTCCATTATCCTTGTTTTGCTTTTGTTGATGTTCATCATATATCCTCCTTTCAAGACACTGTCCATTCCGTTCAACTGCTCTTCCAAGTCCTTTGCTGTCTCTGACAGAATTACAATGTCATCGGCAAACCTCAACGTTCTTATTTCTTCTCCATGGATTTTAATACCTACTCCGAATTTTTCTGTTGTTTCCTTCACTGCTTGCTCAATATACAGATTGACTAACATCGGGGATAGGCTACAACCCTGTCTCACTCCCTTTCCGACCACTGCTTCCCTTTCATGCCCCTCGACTCTTATAACTGCCATCTGGTTTCTGTACAAATTGTAAATAGCTTTTCGCTCCCTGTATTTTACCCCTGCCACCTTCACAATTTGAAAGAGAGTATTCCAGTCAACATTGTCAAAAGCTTTCTCTAAGTCTACAAATGCTAGAAACGTAGGTTTGCCTTTCCTTAATCTAGCTTCTAAGATAAGTCGTAGGGTCAGTATTGCCTCACGTGTACCAACATTTCTACGGAATCCAAACTGATCTTCCTCGAGGTCGGCTTCTACCAGTTTTTCCATTCGTCTGTAAAGAATTCGTGTTAGTATTTTGCAGCTGTGACTTATTAAACTGATAGTTCGGTAATTTTCACATCTGTCAACACCTGCTTTGTTTGGGATTGGAATTATTATATTCTTCTTGAAGTCTGAGGGTATTTCGCCTGTCTCATACATCTTGCTCACCAGATGGTAGAGTTTTGTCAGGACTGACTCTCCCAAGTCCGTCAGTAGTTCCAATGGAATGTTGTCTACTCCGGGCCCTTGTTTCGACTCAGGTCTTTCAGTGCTCTGTCAAACTCTTCACGCAGTATCATATCTCCAATTTCATCTTCATCTACATCCTCTTCCATTTCCATAATATTGTCTTCAAGTACATCGCCCTTGTGTAGACCCTCTATATACTCCTTCCACCTTTCTGGTTCAAATGGCTCTGAACACTATGGGACTCAACATCTTAGGTCATAAGTTCCCTAGAACTTAGAACTACTTGAACCTAACTAACCTAAGGACATCACACACACCCATGTCCGAGGCAGGATTCGAGCCTGCGACCGTAGCAGTCCCGCGGTTCCGGACTGCAGCGCCAGAACCGCACGGCCACCGCGGTCGGCCACCTTTCTGCTTTCCCTATTTTGCTTAGAACTGGGTTTCCATCTGAGCTCTTGATATTCATGCAAGTGATTTTCTTTTCTCCAAAGGTCTCTTTAATTTTCCTGTAGGCAGTGTCTATCTTACCCCTCGTGAGATATCCTCTACATCCTTACATTTGTCCTCTAGCCATCCCTGCTTAGCCATTTTGCACTTCCTGTCGATCTCATTTTTGAGAGGTTTGTATTCCTTTTTGTTGCTTCTTTTACTGTGTTCTTATATTTTCTCCTTTCATCAATTAAATTCAATATTTCTTCTGTTACCCAATGATTTCTACTAGCCCTTGTCTTTTTACCTACTTGATCTTCTGCTGCCTTCACTACTTCGTCCCTCAGAGCTACCCATTATTCTTCTACTGTATTCCTTTGCCCCATTCCTGTCAATTGTTCCCTTATGCTCTCCCTGAAACTCTGCACACCCTCTGGTTCTTTCAGTTTATCCAGGTCCCATCTCCTTAAATTCCCACCTTTTTGCAGTTTCTTCAGTTGTAATCTACAGTTCATAACCAATAGATTGTGGTCAGAGTCCACATCTGCCCCTGGAAATGTGTTACAATTTGAAACCTGGTTCCTAAATCTCTGTCTTACCATTATATAATCTATCTGATACCTTTTAGTATCTCCAGGAGTCTTCCATGTATACAACCTTCTTTCATGATTCTTGAACCAAGTGTTAGCTATGATTAAGTTATGCTCTGTGCGAAATTCTACCAGGCGGCTTCCTCTTTCATTTCTTACCCGTAATCCATATTCACCTACTACGTTTCCTTCTATCCCTTCTCCTACTCTCAAATTCCAGTCACCCATGACTATTAAATTTTCGTCTCCCTTCACTACCTGAATAATTTATTTTATCTCCTCATACATTTCATCAATTTCATCATCATCTGCAGAGCTAGTTGGCACATAAACTTGTACTACTGTAGTAGGCATGTGCTTCGTGTCTATCTTGGCCACAATAATGCGTTCACTATGCTGTTTGTAGTAGCTTACCCGCACTCCTATTTTTTATTCATTATTAAACCTACTCCTGCATTACCCCTATTTGATTTTGTATTTATAACCCTGTATTCACCTGACCAAAAGTCTTGTTCCTCCTGCCACAGAACTTCACTAATTCCCACTATATCTAACTTTAACCTATCCATTCCCCTTTTTAAACTTTCTAACCTACCTGCCCGGTTAATGGATCTGACATTCCACGCTCCGAACCGTAGAACGCCAGTTTTCTTTCTCCTGATAACGATGTCCTCTTGATTAGTCCCCGCCCGAAGATCCGAATGGGGGACTATTTTACCTCCGGAATATTTTACCCAAGAGGACGCCATCATCATTTAACCATACAGTAAAGCTGCATGCCCTCGGGAAAAGTTACGGCTGTAGTTTCCCCTTGCTTTCAGCCGTTCGCAGTACCAGCACAACAAGGCATTTTGGTTAGTGTTACAAGGCCAGATCAGTCAATCATCCAGACTGTTGCCCCTGCAACTACTGAAAAGGCTGCTGCCCCTCTTCAGGAACCACACGTTTGTCTGGCGTCTGAACAGATACCCCTCCGTTGTGGTTGCACCTACGGCACAGCCATCTGTATCGCTGGGCACGCAAGCCTCCCCACCAACGGCAAGGTCCATGGTTCATGGGGGGTCTAGTCTCATAACAATACATAAAACTACATAAAATAACTACAATAATTTTGACATGCAAGGAGAATTAGTTCTAATGAGAGGAAGAAGTTTATATTTACTGCTGTTTCAACAATGACTGCCAGGCAACTTTTAATTCACTGATTGTAATTTTATTTTCGTTAGCACAAAGCAAACATAAACTAAACAAAGTATTTATTTGAATGGAGTCTGTAATTCTTATACTTTTAATAGAGAAAGTAAGTTTCTAGGTCGCGGCTTGATAGAATGTGATACACAACAGTTCCACCACCCAAAACCAACACCAGCAAAGTTCATCCGCATGAAAGCACTGTTCGTGTCGGCCTCAACAAAGTATCCTTAGCGCCACTTTCACATTCCTTTTTATTTGCTAATAAAGTTCGCTGGCGATGGCATTACATACCGCAAAGAGAATTAACTATCTCATAGTTCGGTATCACTGTCCATACAACTACATATGTTTTTCATAAAACACAGTACTATTTTTCCGCGCACGCTTCACAGACACACCATCCACTATCCCCTCTACTACACAACAACCTTTAGATTATCGCTATCACTATCGCTGTCCCCTGTCTATAGATGTTATATCGTTATCGTAAATTACATAAATCTTTATAAATGTTATTGACTGCATTTTTCACAATTAATAATGTTCCAAAAGAGAACTTTACAAACTTTACCACAGGTACAAAGCAAGAAACATATTTAGCCATTGGCAAACGAAATAATCACAATTACATTTTTACATTTAAAATCCACATTAGAATGTTACATAATCACAATTAGAAATGCCCATATGAACAAAAGAAAAAGAATAGAAATGTAAAGAAAATCACGAAAAAAATTTTATATGCGTAATTAGCAATGCATTCACAAAGGCCGCTGTTAGTGAATCACCCACTGCTCCCTACTACATAGCTACACCTGCTGCACCATCAATATGCCTCCCGCTACCTGCAAATGGGTGCCGCAGGTGAGGCACCTATTACTCCATACGACAGAGGAATCCAAAAAAATGTATCCACTGTTTAAAAGTCCATAACTGGCAAACTAATTGACGGAGTTGTCTCATTTTTGGTGAAAGTGTAGCTTAAAGTCCAACTTAAAGATACCACTGTAGATGTTCGAAATGCTCCCCATTAACATCCATACACAAACGATGCCGCCGAACTGTAGCACGAACTACTGACTGAAACGTGTTCAGTTGGATATTTGCACATGAATGTAAAAATGGATTCTCGAAGTTCATCCAATGTGCGTGGCTTTTGTCGATAAACGACGTCCTTTAGTGTTCCCCACAGGTAAAAGTCCAAAGAAGTTAGGTCTGGGGAACGTGGAGGATAATCCACAGCACCTCTACTGCCTGTCCAACTTCCTGGAAGATTTTCGTCGGGATACGTCCTAGCACGATATTGGTAGTAGGCTGGGACACCATCTTGTTGAAAGTAAACTCTTCCGTCTCCAAACAAGTCTCGGACGGCAGGTAAAATGGATGTCTGAAGCTTCTGAGTACACCTCACCGGTAACTGTGCCGTCAAAAAAAAAAAATGGCCCAATCGAGCCCCGGTAAGACAACCCACACCACACATATACTCCTGGCAAATTCATAGCCGGTAAAGGCGCTGCAGTCATGGACTGTGCGGTTGGTCTCCGCGGAGGTTCGAGTCCTCCCTCGGGCATGTGTGTGTGTGTTTGTCCTTAGGATAATTTAGGTTACGTAGTGTGTAAGCTTAGGGACTGGTGACCTTAGCAGTTAAGTCCCATAAGATTTCACACACATTTGAACAAATTCACAGCTTTGTCTACATGGACGTTCGGATTTTCGGCGGCCCAGTAGATGCAATTGTGGCGATTTACTGTACCATTGAGTTTGAACTGTGCCTCATCAGACCACACAATCATCTCTGCAAACTCTTCATCGTTGCGCACCATGTTAGTAAACCACTCGCAGTACTCCATTCTACGATTTGGGTCGTCCTCGTTCATTGCGTGTAGCAGTCGTGGGATGTAGCACTTCCACTTTGCTGTCCTCAAAATTCGCCGAACACTTGAGCGATTCACTCCTGTTTCACGGGCACACTGTCCCACAGACTTCTGTGGTGAGCGAGTGAATTGTTGTAACACACGATGGGCGTTAGCTGGACCTGTTACAGTCACAGGTCGTCCAGATCGTTGTTTGTGTACATCTTTAACACAGCCTTCGGCTTCAAATTAATGTTTTCGTACTTAAAATACCACTTCAAAACTGACTTCCTTTCATCGAATGTAAGCCTTGCGGCAGCCATGTTTACTCGAGTAACTAGGTGCAACTAAGAACAAAACACTATCTGGCAACTGTCATCTGACAAAACAAAACAACGCAATACAACGCTTGTGTGGCGATTGCCGGAACTACAAACTATTACACTACCAAAGATGAGACAACTCTGTTAATTAGTTTGCCAGTTATGGACTTTTAAACAGTGGATACATTTTTTGGACCCCTCTGTATATAGGTACGTCTATCACGTCACCACCATGGCTCTTTCTACCTGCAAACGGTTGCCATCAGTGAGGTACTCACTACTCCATGGTATGTAGGTACATCTGCCACAGCACCACTATGGCTCTTTCTACCTGCATATGGGTGCTATCAGTCGGTGACCCACCACTCTCAAGTATATGTCTGCACATGATGCAGCTCCACTATGGCTCCTTTTTCCTGTACATGCATGCTATCAGTGGGTAACTGTCACCTAGCATCAGCCACACTATAAATGTCATTCCCATAGTAATTTATGGTTACATGCATGCATATCTGAAGCAACAGACTATGTCACTGAGGATTACAGCTGTGGTACACATTTTGAAATTATGCATTGATGTGAGCTGTTACCAACAAGTGAAACTTTCTGCCAGAACAGTACTCAAATCCGGATTTCTTGCTTGGCCATAACTGCTTTGGCTATCTGAGCATGGCAGCTAGACCAATCCAAACTTCCATATGCCATATAGTCACAACCTTATGCTAGTACAAATCGTGATTCTCTGTTTGGTCCTGGGGATGAGCTCAGTTAGCCAAACTGGTTAAGGCAACTGCTCACGGTACGTGGGAAATCTGGATCTGGATCCCAGTCTGGCAGAAATTTTCATCTGTTGCAAACAGTTGACGTCAATGCATCATCACAGTAAGCGAATCTATTCCCATAGAAGTTTTTAAATATTTTTAAATATTTTATATATGCCTACTATCTGAGCGCCAGCGGCCTTGCTGCAGTGGTAACACTGGTTCCTGTCAGATCACCGAAGTTAAGCGCTTTCGGGCTGGGCAAGCACTTGGACGGGTGACCATCCAGTCTGCCGAGCAGTTGGCAAGTGGGGTGCACTCAGCCGTTGTGAGGAAAACTAAGGAGCTGCCTGTCTGAGAAGTAGCGGCTCCGGTCTCGCAATCTGGCATACGGTCGGGAGAGCGGTGTGCTGACCACATGCCCCTCCATATCCGCATCCAGTGACCTCTGTTGGCTGAGGATGACACGGCGGCCAGTCGGTGCCGTTAGGCCTTCCAAGGCCTGTCCGGACGGAGTTTGGCTTTTTAGTTTTACTAACTGAGCAGCAACAAAAATGTTGGTAATCACTTCTTGAGTTTCCTTTGCTGATGCTGTGTAAATTTTGTCAGTGACATACACTGTGGGCCTTTAAAATTACAGCACCTGCGACAAACATCACTTTGGAATGAAGTGTACTTTGTACTTGGATAGGTTAATGATTAGCTTTTCAGCACAAATGCACATAGTAGGAGTAATACCATGTACAGTCTATATATAAAGGTTCATGCACAGCGCTTCTCATCCAGAAATGGATTTTGAATGTGGTTTGTTTGTACGAAGATCATTTTATCCTTCATGTAAGAAGGAGAAGCGTCTATGAGTATGACTCTAAATACGACAGTGACAGGACTTTGGCCTGTAAGAATGAAGTTCATCGCTCCGCGATATTACTGTTCATGTTGGTCAAATTGAGTCAAGACTTGGACTTTTTTTCGACATGACCAGTAACCACACACACTGTATGATCTACATCTACATCCATACTCCGCAAGCCACCTGACGGTGTGTGGCGGAGTGTACCTTGAGTACCTCTATCGGTTCTCCCTTCTATTCCAGTCTCCTATTGTTCGTGGAAAGAAGGATTGTCGGTATGCCTCTGTGTGGGCTGTAATCTCTCTGATTTTATCCTCGTGGTCTCTTCGCGAGATATACGTAGGAGGGAGCAATATACTGCTTGACTCCTCGGTGAAGGTATGTTCTCGAAACTTTAACAAAAGCCCATACCGAGCTACTGAGCGTCTCTCCTGCAGAGTCTTCCACTGGAGTTTATCATCTCCGTAACGCTTTCCCGATTACTAAATGATCCTGTAACGAAGCGCGCTGCTCTCCGTTGGATCTTCTCTATCTCTTCTATCAACCCTATCTGGTACGGATCCCACACTGCTGAGCAGTATTCAAGCAGTGCGCGAATAAGCATACTGTAACCTGCTTCCTTTGTTTTCGGATTGCATTTCCTTAGGATTCTGCCAATGAATCTCAGTCTGGCATCTGCTTTACCGGCGATCAACTTTATATGATCATTCCATTTTAAATCACTCCTAATGCGTACTCCCAGATAATTTATGGAATTAACTGCTTCCAGTTGCTGACCTGCTATATTGTAGCTAAATGATATGAGATGTTTCTTTCTATGTATTCGTAGCACATTACACTTGTCTACATTGAGATTCAATTGCCATTCCATGCACCATGCGTCAATTCGCTGCAGATCCTCCTGCATTTCAGTACAATTTTCCATTGTTACTGTGGTGTCACCGCCAGACACCACACTTGCTAGGTGGTAGCTTTAAATCGGCCGCGGTCCATTAGTACATGTCGGACCCGCCTGTCGCCACTGTCAGTAATTGCAGACCGAGCGCCACCACACGGCAGGTCTAGAGAGACGTACTAGGACTCGTCCCAGTTGTACGGACGACTTTGCTAGCGACTACACTGACGAAGCCTTTCTCTCATTTGCCGAGAGACAGTTAGAATAGCCTACAGCTAAGTCCATGGCTACGACCTAGCAAGGTGCCATTAACCATTTCTATAGAGAGTCTCACTTGTATCATCAAGAATGCTGTATACAAATGATGGATTAAAGTTAAGTATTCCAGCAGCTACGTACTTTTCTTTATAGCATTCATTACGTATCCTGTTTCAGACCTAAGCAAGCCTGCGTGAATTAAGCGCGTGCCCTTTCGGCTTCCTCGCCTTGTGTCTAGACTGGCTTGTCTAGACACAACAGTTGCAACCTCTCGATATACCACAGCATCATCCGCACATATGGAGCTCCAGGGACTGTCACGAGAGCGACCATAGTAGCGTGTTTTCCTGACACAAAAAAAATGGTTCAAATGGCTCTGAGCACTATGGGACTTAACATCTGAGGTCGGTCATCAGTCCCCTAGAACTTAGAACTACTTAAACCTAACTAACCTAAGGACATCACACAACACCCAGTCATCACGAGGCAGAGAAAATCCCTGACCCCGCCGGGAATCGAACCCGGGAACCCGGGCGTGGGAAGCGAGAACGCTACCGCACGACCACGAGCTGCGGACTTTCCTGACACATCAGTAGGTACAGCCGACGAGAGCACTGGACATAAGAATGTCGCCACATCGTCTTTTCAGATGAGTCCCGGTTCTGCATTCAGCATCACAGAGGATGCTTTGAACGCTCCAAGGATATCAAACTTCATCAGATTGTATTCATCATAGTTATAAGGGGTAAACATTTGAGGTGATGACGTTGGTTAATGCTAGGTACTGGTACATCACAACATCGCATGTGGTTGGTACAGCCGTAAATTCGGAGAGCAGTCTTTGTACGCCTGGCAGGTGTGAGCTGTCCTCGAGGCACTGCGCACCCATATCCGTGCTACAAGCGCAGTTCGACTTGACACCCAGCTGGGTTAGAGCTATTGTTGCTGCCAGTAGTGGTAACTCTGTGCACTTAATTTCGCACCCTGTATACCTGCGTACAGCCAACAAATTTGTGTATTCTTCCTACTGTAGCTCCTATACCTCCTGGTGTTCGTGTCAATGGGCAACACTGAAATTGTTAGGGCGACACTGTCGGCTGAGAAACATAGAAAACACCATAATTAGGTTTTTTGTAGACGGTCTTTGGAATGTAGTGGTGATTAAATTGAAAACAATACGTAAGTAAAATTCACGGTGATAATTGTTGTTGTGGAATATATTTCATAAGCCATGCTCTACAGTTGTCATACATTGTATGAATGGTATTGTGGCCAACACCATCAGTTTCTGAATTACACAACTTCATTCACCACCAGTTTCAGCCACCATGAACCTCTTCAGATACCCGCTATTCAGTAGCTGTCACAATTACTGTAAGAAAATTATGAAAGTACCAACCAGAAGTCTCATGGTAAAATATTCAGAAAAGTTGAAATTCATATCCGTGTTCAGTATTATGACACTTCCACTGGTTAAAAGTCATTATCAAGCTTTCATAATTAAACAATAATATACTGATTATACTGCACATATCTTCATAGACGACGATCGTTACAACTATACTATTTCTGTCAGGAAAACGCCCTCTCTGAACGGTTCAAACTACTGGGAAGAGGATCTGTCATAAAGATAAATATCTTAGGTAACATACCTGCATAGTAGTACTTCTACTGTCGTGTGCCTTTATTATTCTCATGATAACTGATATGTAGCGTGTGGGTTAAACAAATGTATACAACTAGCTAGATTCAGAACAGCATACGCCTATGACAGCTGAAATACCAAAAAGATTTATCCTGTTTCACAAGAAGATAGAAACGGAGGCAGAATTTGACCCACGTATCGAAACCAGAAGTTTATCTTGGCGTCATCTGTAAGATGCCGGCATATCTGGTTGCAGCAAGCGCCCTCTCTGGTACAACTAGCGTACCTGCTTGCTCGTTTGTTACCCAGTGTGCGTCGAGTCGAGACGGCGTTGTCTAAAGACTTCAGCGTTCTCCGTTCTATCTGGTACACACCAATTACAATACACAGCGTAATTTTCATCGAGAGCACGCCACGGCACCTCTACACCTCCTACATTTCATAGCATTCGACGGCGACAAAAAGTGATTCAAGAGAATGGTTGGTTGTATAAGAGGAAAGACATCCACTAGTATTGCCAGCCTGGAGTTCAGTACTCCTCGTATATCTGGTACAATGTTCGTGCGTGAAGCCATATAGAACGCAGGTGCTAGACGTCGTTCTGGGGGTAATAAACAACAGCATGTAGGGTTTTGTGAATTCATACTGGGTGTGGAAATGATTAACAATTCCCGTTCATGTTTTGTGCTCAGTGATGCGGCTACATTTCGTTTTTGTGGAACAGTGAAACGTCACAACCTAATAATGTGGGCAACATAGTAGTCACGTACCATAGTAGAGCACGGCTGACTCTCTCCGAAGCTTCATGTGTTTCTCTTCGTTTACCGATAAAAGATTTACGGCTGTGACGTACCCTTGGCTTCTTATATTTATTTTAGCTAATCGGACTTCATTTAATACAAATTATAATCAGCAGTGTGGTCGGCACTCTTTCGATTTAGGTCGCGTAATTTACTGTGGGCTGCGTTGTGGACTAGCTGGCGAATGTTGCAAACGGTATCGATTAAGTAATCGATTTGCGTTCATAGGTTCATAATTCTCTTTCGCGCAGTTACACGACTCGGCGAGAGTCATTAGCGCCTTCGCTTGTCTTCGAACCAGGCTCCCTTTGCAGGCGTATCGCCCGGCTGAAACTGATGGTCCGCACTTAACTTGTGCTGTTCTGCGTTACCATCTACAACCCACACAGCTGTTGGCCTGTGTTGTATTCTTTTGTCGGCACACCGGGCCCTCCACAATCTACCGTTACTGCTCACTCCCTACACGATTGACCATCGAAAATTACTCTCCCTACTGAGATGGAAAGGTACCACTACAATGCTCTCTCAGTGACTTGCGTTCATCTCTGTAGTAACAAACCCCCTTTACATTAACTGATCAAAAGTATTTGGATAGCTATTAGTGGTCGTTAATATGGAGTGTGTCCACTCTTCGCCTTTATGACGGTTTGAACTCTGCCGGGGACACTATCAATTAAGTGTCAAAATGTACTGGAGGAATGGCAGCCCACTCTTCAACGAGAGCCGAGGGACAGTGAAGGTGGTACTGTTGGACGACAGGGTCTAGAGTGGAGACGACGTTCTAAATCCATCCCGAACGTCTTCAGTTGGCTCAAATGGCTCTGAGCACTATGGGACTTGTGAGGTCATCAGTCCCCTAGAACTTAGAACTACTTAAACCTAACTAACCTAAGGACATCACACACATCCATGCCCGAGGCAGGATTCGAACCTGCGTCCGTAGCGGTCGCGTGGTTCCAGAATGTAGCGCCTAGAACCGCGCGGCCCCACCGGCCGGTGTCTTCAGTCGGGTTCAGGTCGCGAGTCTGGGCTGGCCAGTCCATCTCTGGAATGTTATCGTCCACAAACCATCCCAGAAACGGCTTCATGATAGGGTGGGTTGTATAGTTGATACATACAGTTGTCATCTTCTAACTGCTCCTCTATTGTGTGCAGTAGGCCTACACAGTGCTCTAAAATGTGTTCATATGTGTCCACATGTAGCGTTTCTTTAAGCTCAATGACACCGTGACCACGAAAGACATCCACATACCTTAACACTACCACCCACATACTTCACTGTTGGCAGCAGCAGTGATGGTAACAAAGGTTCTTCAGCCATTCGCCAAACCCTTCCAATGCATTGCCACAGGCAACAGAGAGACATTCTTCACTGCACATCACTCGTTTCCAGTTATCCACTGACCAATGGCGTCCATCTTCACAACACCTCAAGCATCTTTTAGTGCTGGATATAGAAATGTGTAGCTGATGAGGAGGTGCTCGCTCAGTGTACCCAACTGTTTTTAAGTCCCTACCCACAGTCATTCTGCTAAGTCGACTGCTGATAATACGTGACAACTGAAGAATTATTGCTTCCGCTGATTTCATGCGACATTTTTACAACTACCCAACGCAGTACTCGACTGTCTTTCTGTCAGCACATCAGACTTGCCTGATCAAGATTTAGCTGTGCTTTTTCCATCACCTTTGCACAATGTGTGATGGATTTGTTACTCTGGTGACACCCGCTGACCAGTCCACATTCGACGTCACTGAGGATTCCTCACCTGATCCATTCTGCTGGTTCTGCTTCTCTTCTGACAACACACTATCCCCACTTCCTTTTGTACTGCCGGCCCCACCTCCGGTGACTTCTGGTGGTCAGTTGCGGGGTAAACCGAATAGTGCTCCAGCGGTCATGAGATTTCATTCCAAAAATACTAACCACTTCCTTTTCTTTTTCCTATATTCCATATCCCGGAATCCCTGTCATCTGTTTTGGGATTGTTAATATTAGAGGGTGGCCGGATGCTCTACCTGTCGCCATCCTTTCACTTCTCGGGCGGAAATTGTGCCCAGCTGTCTGTGTATATGTTCTCCATGTGAAAGAGTGTGAACGTCTTCTAAATGTTTGCGATTCGATTAACTGAGGCGGGACGTGGGTGCCAGCCCGGTATTCTCCTAGTCGATGTGGAAAACCGCCTAAAAACCACATCCTGGCTGTCCGGCACACCGGCCCTCGTCGTTAATCCGGGCAGATTCGATCCAGGACCGGAAGTGGCGTGCTAACACGTGTAGATATCCGGGCGGGCATAAGTACCAAACTACGACGAACACCAACTCTCGCGAATATTATCAGTAAAACTAACAACGTCTACTCCAACAGTCTATGTCACGCTCTCACGAGGAAACGCGTCTCACACTTACCGTGGGCCCCCTGCATTGCCTTTCCAGGCCACTTGTCCGCTCTTCCGTTCACTACGCAACAAAGCGCTTTCGCTTTTCCTCTCGCCGACCCTGACCCTCTTCTACACTTTTTTCTTCAGTAAGTACTGTTCATTATTATTGCAATCGTTTTTACTTACACATAATTTGTACCATATGACAGTTTTTTATTTTACGTATTAGTGCGATTTTTGTAAGCAGTTTTTGTATTGAAACTTCCTGGCAGATTAAAACTGTGTGCCGGACCGAGACTGGAACTCGAGACCTTTGCCTTTCGCGGGCAAGTGTTCTACTATCTGAGCTACATCTACATTTATACTCCCCAAGCCTCCCAACGGTGTGTGGCGGAGGGCACTTTACGTGCCACTGTCAATACCTCCCTTTCCTGTTCCAGTCGCGCATGGTTCGCGGGAAGAACGGCTGCCGGAAAGCCTCCGTGCGCGCTCCAATCTCTCTAATTTTACATTCGTGATCTCCTCGGGAGGTATAAGTAGGGGGAAACAATATATTCGATACCTCATCCAGAAACGCACCCTCTCGAAACCTGGACAGCAAGCTACACCGCGATGCAGAGCGCCTCTCTTGCAGAGTCTGCCACATGAGTTTGCTAAACATCTGCGTAGCGCTATTACGCTTACCAAATAACCCTGTCACGAAACGCGCCGCTCTTCTTTGGACCTCCTCTATCTCCTCTGCCAACCCGACCTGGTATGGATCCCACACTGATGAGCAACACTCAAGTTTAGATCGAACGAGTGTTTTGTAAGCCACCTCCTTTGTTGATGGACTACGTTTTCTGAATACCCTCCCAATGAATCTCAACCTGGCACCCGCCTTACCAACAATTAATTTTATGTGATCATTCCACTCCAAATCGTTCCGTACGCATACTCCCAGATATTTTACAGAAGTAACTGCTACCAGTGTTTGTTCCGCTATCATTTAATCATACAATAAAGGATCCTTCTTCCTATGTATTCGAAATACATTACATTTGTCTATGTTAAGGGTCAGTTGCCACTCCCTGCACCAAGTGCCTATCCGCTGCAAATCTTCCTGCATTTCGCTGCAGTTTTCTAATGCTACAACTTCTCTGTATACTACAGCATCATCCGCAAAAAGCCGCATGGAACTTCCGACACCATCTACTAGGTCATTTATATATATTGTGAAAAGCAGTGGTCCCATAACACTCCCCAGTGTTACGCCAGAGGTTACTTTAACGTCTGTAGACGTCTCTCCATTGAGAACAACATGCTGCGTTCTGTTTGCTTAAAACTCTTCAATCCAGCCACACAGCTGGTCTGATATTCCGTAGGCTCTTACTTTGTATCTCAGACGACAGTGAGGAACTGTATCGAACGCCTTGCGGGTCAAGGAAAATGGCATCTACCTGGGAGCTTGTATCTAATATTTTCTGGGCCTCATGAAGAAGTAAAGCGAGTTGGGTCTCACACGATCGCTGTTTCCGGAATCCATGTTTATTCTTACAGAGTAGATTCTGGATTTCTAGAAATGAAATGATACGCGAGCAAAAAACATGTTCTAAAGATCTACAACAGATCGATGTCAGAGATATAGGCCTATAGTTTTGCGCATATGCTCGACGACCCTTCTTGAAGGCTGGAACTCCGTGTGCTCTTTTCCAATCATTTGGAACTTTCCGTTCCTCTAGAGACTTGCGGTACACGGCTGTTAGAAGGGGGCAAGTTCTTTCGCGTACTTTGGGTAAAATCGAATTGGTATCCCATCAGGTCCAGTGGGCTTTCCTCGATTGACTGATTTCAGTTGCTTTTCTATTCCTTGGACACTTATTTCGATGTCGGATTCAGAGAAGGAATTCCAGTGCGGTCTTCCTCTGTAAAACAGCTTTGGAAAAAGGTGTTTAGTATTTCAGCTTTACGCGTGTCATCCTCTGTTTCAATGCCATTATCCCAGAGTGTCTGGATATGCTGTTTCGATCCATTTACTGATTTAACGTAAGACCAGTACTTACTAGGATTTTCTGTCAAGTCGGTACATAGAATTTTACTTTCGAATTCACTGAACGCTTCAAGCATAGCCCTCCTTACGCTAACTTTGACATCGTTTAGCTTCTTTTTGTCTGAGAGGTTTTGGCTGCATTTAAACTTGCACTGAAGCTCTCTTTACTTTCGCAGTAGTTTCCTAACTTTGTTGTTGAACCACGGTGTGTTTTTCCCGTCCCTCACAGTTTTACTCGTCACGTACCTGTCTAAAACAAATTTTACGATTGCCTTGAACTTTTTCCATAAACACTCAACATTGTCAGTGTCGGAACAGAAATTTTCGTTTTGATCTGTTAGGTAGTCTGAAATCTGCGTTCTATTACTCTTGCTAAACAGATAAACCTTCCTCCCTTTTTTTTATATTCCTATTTACTTCCATATTCAGGGATGCTGCAACGGCCTTATGATCACTGATTCCCTGTTCTGCGCTTACAGAATCGAAAAGTTCGGGTCTGTTTGTTATAAGTAGGTCCAAGATGTTATCTCCACGAGTCGGTTCTCTGTTTAATTGCTCGAGGTAATTTTCGGATAGTATAATGTCACTCGATGCTCTGTCCCTACCACCCGTCCTAAACATCTGAGTGTCCCGGTCTATATCTGGTAAATTGAAATATCCACCTAAGACTATAACAAGCAGAGGAAGTTTATGTGAAATGTATTCCAGATTTTCTCTCAGTTGTTCTGCCACTAATGCTGCTGAGTCGGGAGGTCTGTAAAAGGAGCCAGTTATTAACCTAGCTCGGTTGTTGAGTATAACCTCCACCCATAATAATTCACAGGAACTATCCACTTCTATTTCACTACAGGATAAACTACTACTAACAGCGACAAACACGCCACCACCGGTTGCATGCAATCTATCCTTTCTAAAGGCCGTGTGTGCCTTTGTAAAAATTTCGGCAGAATTTATCTCTGGCTTCAGCCAGTTTTCCGTACCTATAACGATTTCAGCTTCGGTGCTTTCTTTCAGTGCTTGAAGTTCCGGTACTTTACCAACGCAGCTTCGACAGTTTACAATTACAGTACCGATTGCTGCTTGGTCCCCGTATGTCCTGACTTTCCCCCGCACCCTTTGAGGCTGTTGCCCTTTCTGTACTTGCCCGTGGCCATCTAACCTAAGCTACCCAAGCACGACTCACTAAGCGTCCTCACAGTTAATCACACAACGGTTTATTGATCATCGAAGGTAGCATGAAGTAAATGGAAATTTTGCTTCAGTAGCCGCTCCTGTCGCGTATCACGGCTCCAGCATAAAAAGCGCTGCTAGAGTTGTGAGATAAAGAGCAGTAGCAGAGGGCAGTGCACGATGTGAGGCATCAGTCAATAGTATGATCCTGTCTGCAGGGCATGCTTCAGGGTGAATATAAAGAATTCGGTGTCGATTTTCATATTATTGTAGCTATTGTGAGGCCATATAACCTGCTGCAGTGTTCATTGAGGGTGACATAAACCAAACACAACTAGTATTACGTTAACAGAAGGTAGCTACAGTGTAGCATCCACCACGGTTACTAGGGTATTCGATAAGTACCCTGTGAGTACTGACGTCACCAGTTACCCTCTCGCCTCATTGCAGAGCGTAGAAGCTCATAGGTACACCGAGCACAGAATTTTAACTCACACAGAATTGTAAATACGGTCGGGTTACAGTTTATTTAATAGTTAAATAAACAAAACTTCCTTTACTTAAAAACATAACATTGTATGAGATACATGAAGTAAAGGTGTAACCTATCAGTGACTTTAGACGTCCAATTAGGAGACTGGCTTTTCATAACAGCTTCTTGTTGGCAGTGAAAGAAAATCTTGCAATCACTTTCTGAACATTTTACTTTTAGTAACTCAACATTACATCGAAATAGCCTTTCCTCCAAACCATATATACATTTCTCAAGTCATCATCCCTTTTTCTGACACACATTAATCGCACAGAGATGAATGAAGTACCGTTAAAACGACTTTTAACGGGCGTTTTGACACTGCATACCGATTTTGCACTAAAACTTACTGCTTGTGGTAAATTTTAACATAAAAGAGAGTTCTAACTATCATATTCAAAACGGACATAATGGATGCTCAGCTTCATACCAAATTTTACGAAGCCAACTTGCTAATCGCGAATAAGAGACTCGCTATTCATACTACTTTATTACAAATACCGTATTTGTTTTAAAGTATTTGTTAACTGGATAATTTTTACACAGCATAGATACTAACCGTGACCATTGCGGTTGTGTATAATCTCTGTCCATCGTACAAGCTAACTATTCTAAATGAATATACTTTCCGAAATGACAAACACATGTCATTGTCGTCTTGAATTGTAATTTACCTATTGCAACTGTGATTGAAAATGTTGGTCGAGTTACAGTTACAGGTTATGTGATCCTAATGACAATACCTCATCTCTGCCCGTCGGACAAGCCGGAACGAACATTTGTGAATGCAAAACACATTTTTGGACATGTGGAAATGTATATACAACGATGTATTATAAATTCATAATTATTGTTTCACATTGTTCTGTTCATTTTTAAGAAGTTTTCTGTTCATTCCTACAATTTCCCGTATCCCAGCAACTGCCATTGTTCCTGATACTGTCATAATTTAAAACTATGAAAGTTTCCCAGAAGTCGTCTGGTCGGTATTACTTTGCGTAAATTCGTTGGATTTATCCAAAATTTCTAATTGCCGGCACAAGTGTACAATATGGCATTTCAAGCATTGTTTTCCTTCATAGCTGTTTTCTTCTGTGCCAGTGACTTTTTGATTAGTTGGTAATACATTGACCTGTAAAAATCGATTATTTTCTTTACAATAACTTAGTTCTTGCTCTCGAATTTTTATTTCATTATTAGACCCTTATGACCCCCTAAATCAGCTTTGGAGGCAGTGTGAGAGAGCTGGAACAGTGCCAGGGTTCCAACGGCGTTTCGGAGTGTGCTCACTTTTCAAATCACTTTCATAATCCGAATCAGCAAAATATATTGAGCATACAGAAGCATTAGCAACTGAAATAGAATCAACATGTTCACAAGAAATTACCCATTTTTGTTTCGTATCACTGTTCTTACGCAGTATATTACGAAACTTGTTTCCAAACTTTTTTTCGTTGCCTCGTGTGCTTAGTACGCAGAACTAGCTATTATTTTCCACTGAAAGCAATTCCAAGCATTGTATTGTATTGTATGTTAACCGGGGACCTAGAAACAACGGAGAGGCTCCGTCCCCGCCGCAGCCGCAGTGGTCCACAACCCCGCAACAGACCACAGCAGTTCACCCATCTCACCGCCGCCCCACACGGAACCCAGGGTCATTGTGCGGGTCGGCCCCCAGTGGACCCCTCAGGGAACGTCTCACACCAAACGAGTGTAGCCCCTATGTTTGCGCGGTAGAGTAATGGTGGTGTACGCGTACGTCGAGAACTTGTTTGCGCCGACATAGTGTAACTGAGGCGGAATAAGGGAAACCAGCCCGCATTCGCCGAGGCAGATGGAAAACTGCCTAAAAACCATCCACAGACTGGCAGGTTCACCGGACCTCGACACAACTCCGCCGGGCGGATTCGTGCCGGGGACCAGGCGCTCCTTCCCACACCGGAAAGCCGTGCATTGGACCGCACGGCCAACCGGGCGGGCATTCAAAGCATACTCTCAGAAACTCTCATTACACTGATAACTGGTGCGTATCTCTGCACTTTGTCAATGAAGGTTGATGCTGTTACAAGGAGTGTCACATTTATCTTGACCAAACCAAATAACATTTTCTCCAGAAACGAAATAAAATAAAAATGTGTATAGCAAATGTCGTTCAGGTGAGGGACAAGAACCAGCATATTTGCCGTGGACCTCAACGCCTCTCCGATCTAGCGGTCGCTTTGGAATATCGGTTTAATTCCTCTACAGCGCATGGTCCACAAGGTCCGCGTAAGAGCCTGTAGATGATCGCCACATTGCATGCCTCTACGAACTTCGATAGGAATGCAGTGTCGTCTACGTTGATGAAGCCGGGAGACTAATTAGCACTCGCATATCGGAGCATGGACCCTACATACGTCTGGGGCAATATTATAAGTCAACTATAGCCGTTCGCCACAAGGACCGCAGCCGTTGTATCAATTTTCAGGAACCTCGCATGCTTGCACGGCAGCCGCTGAATGAAGCAGCGGAAAATGAGAGCCACGATCGAAATACACCACTGGCCATTAAAATTGCTACACCAAGAAGAAATGCAGATGATAAACGGGTATTCATTGTACAAATATATTATACTAGAACTGACATGTAATTAAATTTTCACGCAATTTGGGTGCATGGATCCTGAGAAATCAGTACCCAGAACAACCACCTCTGGCTGTAATAGCGGCCTTGATACGCCTGGGCATTGAATCAAACAGAGCTTGGATAGCATGTACAGGTACAGCTGCCTATGCAGCTTCAACACGATACCACAGTTCATCTAGAGTAGTGACTGGCGTGTTCTGACGAGCCAGTTGCTCGGCCACCATTGACCAGACGTTTTCAATTAGTGAGAGATCTGGAGAATGTGCTGGCCAGGGCAGCAGTCAAACATTTTCTGTATCCAGAAAGGCCCGTACAGGACCTGCAACATGCGGTCGTGCATTATCCTGCTGAAACGTAGGGTTTCGCAGGGATCGAATGAAGGGTAGAGCCACGGGTCGTAACACATCTGAAATGTAACGTCCACTGTTCAAAGTGCCGTCAATGCGAACAAGTGTCGTTGAGTACACCATCGCAGGCACTCCTGTCTGTGCTGCAGCGTCAGGGGCAACCGCAGCCATGGTCTGCAAGCTGATCGTCCATGCTGCTGCAAACGTCGTCGAAATGTTCGTGCTTCACCAGGCAACGCCGGTCAACTGGTGTTTGTGTATGAGAAATCGGTTGGAAACTCTCTTCAAGTCAGCACGTTGTAGGCGTCGCCACCGGCGCCAACCTTGTGTGAATGCTCTGAAAAGCTAATCATTTGCATATCACAGCATCTTCTTCCTGTCTGTTAAATTTCGCGCCTGAAGCACGTCATCTTCGTGGTGTCGCAATTTTAATGTCCATTAATGTATTTATTGTGCAGTACATTGAATTTTCAAAACAAATCTAATGTTTTCCTCGTCGTCTGTTCATTTACCAAGTCGGAAAAAATTCTTGTCGGTTTTGCATAGGCTGTGAAACGCACAACACGTCCGAGAGAGCAATGCGCTTTGGAAATGTAAAAGCGGCTCAGGCGAGATTCAAACTCTTTCGCAGCTTTTGTGAAAACAGCAGTTTCGGGGACTTCCCCGGGCGCTCCCGATGGGCTATTCAGACTCGGTAAATGGGAGGGGAAGATGAGGCACTCCGCCTTGAACGGGCCTGAATAGCACTCTGATGAGCGCAAGTCTGCCGAGAAAATAGTCTATTGCCCGGTGAAAGACGCTTCCGAAGACGAGGGCGGGGAAAGTCGATAGCGCCGAGGTGGGGGGGTGGAGGAGCCTGGCTGCCTGCCTGCGCTGCTCAGATGTCCAGGGCGAGAGAATGCGGGAGGCGGTGGCTTTTTACCAATAAAGATGGACGGGAATTCACGCAAATATTAAACGACGTTTGTTCGCATAAAACGTATTTCTTCAAGCGTAAAGAGTACATTTCAGATGTTTCTTTCGGAGAAGAGACAAG
Source organism: Schistocerca cancellata (assembly GCF_023864275.1). Classification (NCBI taxonomy): domain Eukaryota; kingdom Metazoa; phylum Arthropoda; class Insecta; order Orthoptera; family Acrididae; genus Schistocerca; species Schistocerca cancellata. The sequence goes on along the minus strand of NC_064628.1, from coordinate 100,597,552 downwards.
AAAAATATTCCGAATTCCGTGTACTTCTCAGAGAATGTAAATAGATTTGAAATTTTACGGCAAGAGAAGGCAGACACACAGAGTCTGTTTATAGAAATCGCACTTTCGGCGATTGTCTTTTTTTCATTTCCGTAAACCAGGAGAGGTTTTTCATGCCGCAATGGTAACTTTCTTTCATTTAGTCCACAAAAATTTTTCGTGTGGAAAGATTGTTCTCTGCCATACCGCATGGAGTTGCAGCGTCAGATTCATTCATATCTTCGTTTGTAAATGGCAGTATACACTGTCAGCCCAAAATGTTTCGAGACTAACTTAGTAAGAAATGGTGGTTTTGATGCTGAAAGTGTTACACGTATTCTCCCCTCACTTGAAAACAGTCCACAGAACGCTCAACAACAGCGCGAAACTGCCAGAAACTCCTTCTCTTGGATATTCTGGGATACTGTCCCATCCGCAGAAGACGGTTTTAATGGTAACTTTCTTTTATTTACTCCACAATAATTTTTCGAGTGGAAAGATTGCCCCCCCCCCCCTACCATACCGCATCGAGTTGCAGCGTCACATTCATTCAAATCTTCGTTTGTAAATGGCAGTATACACCGTCAGCCCAAAATGTTTCGAGACCAACTTGACAAGAAATGGTAGTTTTGATGCTGAAAGTGTTACACGTAGTCTCCCCTCACTTGAAAACAATCCACAGAACGTTCAACAACAGTGCGAATCTGCCAGAAACACCTTCTCTGGGATATTCTGAGATATTGTCCCATCCGCACATGACGGTTTTTGAATTTCGGTTATGTCGTCACGGCGTGCCGCTATGTGTGAATTTCTGCACTTTATCGTATTGATAACATCAAGTCTCTTCACCCATAACAATTTAAAAAAAATAAAAAAATGTCCGATTTTGCTTTTCAATCGAGCCGCGACAGATCTCCATATGTCGTCGTTTTTGGTCGGAAATCAAGTGGTGCAGGACAAACTCTGCAAACACTATTCTCTTGTTCAAAACGTAGAGAATATCTTGAACGCCTGATCGCTTTCGGGAAGACAGAGCTTCAAACACGCGTACCACCATCCTGATTTAGGTTTTCCATTATTTCCCTAAATCGATTCAGGCGAATGCTGGCAGGTTTCCTTTGAAGAAAAATAAATAAAAAAATAAAAATAAAGGACACGTCCGGTTTCCTTCCCTATCCTTCCCTAACACGAGCCGGCCGGTGTGGGCGAGCGGTTCTAGGCGCTTCAGACCGCGCGACCTGCCTCGGGCATGGATGTGTGTGATGTCCTTAGGTTAGTTAGGTTTAAGTAGTTCTAAGTTCCAGGGGACTGATGACCTCAGATAATAAGTCACATAGTGCTCAGAGCCATTTTTGAACCTAATCCGAGCTTGTGCTCCGTCTCTAATAACCTCGTTGTCGACGGGACATTAAACACCAATCTCCCCCTCCCCCTCCTTCTCCTCCTCCTCCTCCTGTGTTTCCGTAGTGGCAGGTTGAGCTGCTTTCAAGGTTGCTGCGGAGATAGGGGCAGCCAGCCTGGAAGGAAAATTTGTACACCTCTGCACTGCACACGTGCACGCCCCGGCACATCACGTTCCATCTCAACTTCTGTCTAAGTTTCTGGGCACCAAACTACTCTCCATCTGTAGCCCGAGATGACAAATTAGGCTAATCACGTCGCACCCAAAACAGTGCAGAGAGTAAAACAGAAGGAACTGAGGCAGCCCATGACTCGTCCGTCAACATCTAACTCAAGTTGTTCGTAATTTTAACATCCAGGTACTTAGTTGAATTGACAGCCTTGAGAATTGTACTATTTATCGAGTAATCGAATTGCAACGGATTTCTTTTGGAACTCGTGTGGATCACCTCACACTTTTCGTTATTTAGCGTCAACTGCCACCTGCCACATCATACAGTAATCTTTTCTAAATCGCTTTGCAACTGATACTGGTGTTCGGATGACCTTACTAGACGGTAAATTACAGCATCATCTGCGAAAAACCTAAGAGAACTGCTCAGATTGTCCCCCAGGTCATTTATATAGATCAGGAACAGCAGAGGTCCCAGGACGCCTCCCTGGGGAACACCTGATATCACTTCAATTTTACTCGATGATTTACCGTCTATTACTACGAACTGCGACCTTCCTGACAGGAAATCACGTATCCAGTCGCACAACAGAGACGATACCCCATAGGCCCGCAGCTTGATTAGAAGTCGCTTGTGAGGAACGGTGTCAAAACCTTTCCGGAAATCTAGAAGTACGGAATCAACTTGAGATCCCCTGTCGATAGCGGCCATTACTTCGTGCGAATAAAGAGCTTGCTGCGTTGCACAAGAACGATGTTTTCTGAAACCATGCTGATTGCGTATCAATAGATCGTTCCCTTCGAGGTGATTCATAATCTTTGAATACAGTCTATGCTCCAAAACCCTACTGCAAACCGACGTCAATGATATAGGTCTGTAGTTCGATGGATTACTCCTACTACCGTTCTTAAACACTGGTGCGACCTGCGCAATTTTCCAATCTGTAGGTACAGATCTATCGGTAAATGGAAATGTCGTGTGGCTAGGGCCTCCCGTCGGGTAGACCGTTCGCCTGGTGCAGGTCTTTCGATTTGACGCCACTTCGGCGACCTGCGCGTCGATGGGGATGAAATGATGATGATTAGGACAACACAACACCCAGTCCCTGAGCGGAGAAAATCTCCGACCCAGCCGGGAATCGAACCCGGGCCCTTAGGATTGACAGTCTGTCACGCTGACCACTCAGCTACCGGGGCGGACAGACCTATCGGTGAGCGAGCGGTTGTATATGATTGCTAAGTAGGGAGCTATTGTATCAGCGTAATCTGAAAGGAACCTAATCGGTATATATTCTGGACCTGAAGACTTGCCCGTATCAAGCGATTTGAGTTGCTTCGCAACCCCTAAGGTATCTACTTCTAAGAAACTCATGCTAGCAGCTGTTCGTGTTTCAAATTCTGGAATATCCACTGCGGATTCCGGCCGTGGCTGAAGTTACAGTTGACGTAGCTCCGGATTCCCGTCCAGCACGCACACACACACACACACACACACACACACACACACACACACACACACACACAGACAGGCCTAGCCCACCGATACGAACAACATCGGCTGCTGTGCCTGTCCGAAACTCCACAGATTTGTCCGCTCCTTCCACCGCAGCAGCGGTGCTGGCCTGCAGTTGGTACCATTCGGCATAGCTGACTAACCTCTTGCGTGTCGCGGCTCCCAAGCTCGGAGCAGCGCTTCTGCGTATCAAACGCTGCCAACGACGTCCTCATAACAAACTACAAGCTCCACAGCAGCGTATCTGCAGCTGGCTCGGAGAGGAGGAAGCTAACAATTCCACGAAATTGAATTTCACGGCACAAGTTACACTGAGGTGACAAAAGTCGTGGAATAGTGGTATGCACGTATACAGATGGCGATAATACCGCGTACACAAGGTACAAAAGGGCAATGCATTGGTGGAACTGCCATTTGTACTCAGGCGATTCGTGTGAAAGGTTATCTGATGTGATTATGGCCGCACGACAGGAATAAATATACACTCCTGGAAATTGAAATAAGAACACCGTGATTTCATTGTCCCAGGAAGGGGAAACTTTATTGACACATTCCTGGGGTCAGATACATCACATGATCACACTGACAGAACCACAGGCACATAGACACAGGCAACAGAGCATGCACAATGTCGGCACTAGTACAGTGTATATCCACCTTTCGCAGCAATGCAGGCTGCTATTCTCCCTTGGAGACGATCGTAGAGATGCTGGATGTAGTCCTGTGGAACGGCTTGCCATGCCATTTCCACCTGGCGCCTCAGTTGGACCAGCGTTCGTGCTGGACGTGCAGACCGCGTGAGACGACGCTTCATCCAGTCCCAAACATGCTCAATGGGGGACAGATCCGGAGATCTTGCTGGCCAGGGTAGTTGACTTACACCTTCTAGAGCACGTTGGGTGGCACGGGATACATGCGGACGTGCATTGTCCTGTTGGAACAGCAAGTTCCCTTGCCGGTCTAGGAATGGTAGAACGATGGGTTCGATGACGGTTTGGATATACCGTGCACTATTCAGTTCCCCTCGACGATCACCAGTGGTGTACGGCCAGTGTAGGAGATCGCTCCCCACACCATGATGCCGGGTGTTGGCCCTGTGTGCCTCGGTCGTATGCAGTCCTGATTGTGGCGCTCGCACGGCGCCAAACACGCATACGACCATCATTGGCACCAAGGCAGAAGCGAGTCTCATCGCTGAAGACGACACGTCTCCATTCGTCCCTCCATTCACGCCTGTCGCGACACCACTGGAGGCGGGCTGCACGATGTTGGGGCGTGAGCGGAAGACGGCCTAACGGTGTGCGGGACCGTAGCCCAGCTTCATGGAGACGGTTGCGAATGGTCCTCGCCGATACCCCAGTGTCCCTAATTTGCTGGGAAGTGGCGGTGCGGTCCCCTACGGCACTGCGTAGGATCCTACGGTCTTGGCGTGCATCCGTGCGTCGCTGCGGTCCGGTCCCAGGTCAACGGGCACGTGCACCTTCCGCCGACCACTGGCGACAACATCGATGTACTGTGGAGACCTCACGCCCCACGTGTTGAGCAATTCGGCGGTACGTCCACCCGGCCTCCCGCATGCTCACTATACGCCCTCGCTCAAAGTCCGTCAACTGCACATACGGTTCACGTCCACGCTGTCGCGGCGTGCTACCAGTGTTAAAGACTGCGATGGAGCTCCGTATGCCACGGCAAACTGGCTGACACTGACGGCGGCGGTGCACAAATGCTGCGCAGCTAGCGCCATTCGACGGCCAACACCGCGGTTCCTGGTGTGTCCGCTGTGCCGTGCGTGTGATCATTGCTTGTACAGCCCTCTCGCAGTGTCCGGAGCAAGTATGGTGGGTCTGAAACACCGGTGTCAATGTGTTCTTTTTTCCATTTCCAGGAGTGTACTCTGAACGGACAATGGTAGCTGGATTTAGACCCATGGAACATTCCATTTCGGAAATCATTAGGGAATTCAGTTTTCCGAGATCCATAGCGTCAAGAGAGTGCAAGGATAACAATTACCTCTCACCACACACTACGCAGTGGCCGACGGCCTTCTCTTAATGTCTGAGAGCAGCGGCGTTTGCGTAGTGTTGTCAGTGCTGACGGACAAGCAACCCTGCGTGAAACGACTGCAGAAATCACTGTCGGCCCTACGACGAACATATCCGTTGGGACAGTGAGGCGAAATATGGCGTTAATGGGCTATGGCAGCAGACGACCGACGCGACTGCTTTTGCTAACAGCAAGACATCGCCTGGAGCTCCTCTCCTGGAATCGTGACCTTATCGGTTGGACCCTAGATGACTGGAAAACCGTGGCCTGGTCAGGTGGGTCCCGATTTCATTTGGTAGGAGCTGATGGTAGGATTCGAGTGCGGTGCAGACCTCACGAAGCCATGCACCGAAGTTGTCAACAAGACACTGTGCAAGCTGGTGGTGGCTACATAAAGATGAGGGCTGTTTTTAGATGGAATCGACTGGGGCCGGCAGTTGTGGCCGAGCGGTTCTAGGCGCTTCAGTCTGGAACCGCGTGACCCCTACGGTCGCAGGTTCGAATTCTGCCTCAGGCATGGATGTGTGTGATGTCCTTAGGTTAGTTTGGTTTGAGTACTTCTAAGTCTAGTGGATTGATGACCTCAGATGTTAAGTCCCATAGTGCTCAAAGCCATCGGCTGGGTCCTCTCGTCCATGCGAGCCGATCATTGACTGGAAATGGTTATGTTGTCTACTTGGTGACCATTTGCAGCCATTCATGGACTTCATGTTCCCAAACAGCAATGCGCCATGTCACTGAGCCACAATTATTCACGATTCGTTTGAAGGTCATTCTCGACTATTCGAGCGAATGATTCAGCCAACTGCAGCGCCCCACATGAACCCCATCTGTCGTTTATAGGACAGAATCGAGAGGACAGTTCGTGCACAAAATCCTGCACCGGCAACACTTTCGCAATTACTGACAGCTATAGAGGCAGGACAGCTCAATATTTCTGCTGGGGACTTCCAAAGACTTGTTGAGTCCATGTCATGCCGAGTTGGTGCACTACGTAGGGAAAAGAGGCCCGACACGAAATAGAAGGTATCCCTTGAGTTTGGGGCCTCAATGTATTACATTAAGCCCAGCTTCCCACCGATAGCATGAAGTATGTAAAGCGAGATGACTCGACTGGTGTAGCGTAGTTTGCTTGGGGATCACGAATAAAATTAAGAGAACGTTAAATAAGTGACTACCATCATTTTCATATAACTTCAGCTATGTAAGCAGCACACACGAGGAAAGTAATTCGGAGGTAGGAATGTTATGCGTTCCATATAGAATTGACGTTTGAAGTGACACATATGATGGCAATGATGAGAGCACATTGTGATGTAAGTAACGTGTGTACAACCAATGTAAATGTTGTATTCGAATTGTGTGTGTGTGTGTGTGTGTGTGTGTGTGTGTGTGTGTGTGTGTGTGTGTGTGTGCGAAAGAGAGAGAGAGAGAGAGAGAGAGAGAGAGAGAGAGAGAGAGAGAGAGATGGAGAGATGTTATTAAGAAATAAATATATTGGAAAGCAGTAGTTAGTGTCCGTAGTTCCTTAAACAGCCCTCTGCAGGACGTTCTCGAGTTCACACTACAAATAATTTGTACTGCACTTTTTTGAGCTCGGAAAACTTCAGTTCCGCTTGATGACTTACTGAAGAAAATAAACCCATGTGACATATAGCATAGTACGCTAGCTTCTTTATTTTTATATCACTTATGTCTGACAACATTCGCATAGCAAATAGATTTTTTAGGTGGTTCAGCAGTTTTGTGGTATGTCCCTGCCAGTTAAATTTATTATCAGGCCGTAATCCCAAGGAAGCCACCTGTCAACTTTTTCTGTCTGCTTGTCATATTTCGGACATATTGTGGCACAAAACCTTTTACAAGTACTGAAGTGCATATAGAATATTTTTTCGGGGTTTGGTGACAGAGAATTGGGTAGGAACCATTTATTAATGTCCTTGAAAATTCATTAGCCGATCATTCTAAGACTACACCTGGTTACTTGATTCACTATTCACTGCAATGTTTGGATCATCTCCAAACGAAACAAACTTGGTATCCGGTAATGTTACTGATGAAAAGTCATTGATACGTACAACAAACAGTAAGGGCCCTGAGATGGGACCTTGGAGGATGCCAAATGTTATTGGTTCCCAGTTGGGTGATGCCTGATAGCATAATACACGTCTCTTTCTCATTGACACTCTTTGTTTACTGTCGGATAGGTAACCCAACATACGACATCTGACCCAGGCGAGGATGATGTAAGTTTTGCTGCCTATCTTAAGGGGTATGTAACAATTTCCGGGCCAGCTGTATTTGGACCTTCCTGAATGAGGTCCTAAATCACTTGTGTCGCTGTTCGAATTGCTCTCACGAGTCCAGCACTGTGTGCGGGGCACTTCAGCACTGATAGTAAGTACGAGGGACGTTCAGTAAGTAATGGAACACGTTTTTTTTCTGAAATCAGGTTGGTTTTATTCGAAATTGCAATACGCCATATTATTCGCCATTCTGTTGGCTACAAAACCCTGTTTTCAACATAATCTCCATTCAATGCTACGATCTTACACTACCTTATTGTGAGGACCTGTATGCTCACGTCGTACCACGCTACTGGTCGACGATGGAGCCAACGTGATGCTGCATCAATAACCTCCTCTCCTTCCCGCAGAGTGGATCGTTCATTCGTTATGGTCTTTTGTTAGGCAGCGAGAAACCCATCGGTCACACACACTCTTGAATACCCCAACTCGGTTGGTTGGTTGGTTTTGGGGAAGGAGACCAGACAGCGTGGTCATCGGTCTCATCGGATTAGGGAAGGATGGGGAAGGAAGTCGGCCGTGCCCTTTCAGACGAAACATCCCGGCATTTGCCTGGAGTGATTTAGGAAAATCACGGAAAACCTAAATCAGGATGGCTAGACGAGGGATTGAACCGTCGTCCTTCCGAATGCGAGTCCAGTGTCCCCAACTCGTGGATGAGTGTGTCAGCATTACCAACACACACGTCCATTTGTGCAGAAAGATGTCTGATTGTGACCCATCGATGACCTCGAATGAGTGGCCGCACTTTCCTGCACTGCAGACGTCACAACTGTGTACGGCCTCCCAGCTCGCGTGAGACCGGACAGGTTTGCGACCTTGTTGCGATGATGACAGATTCTTGCCCAACGACTCACCGTGCTTTTATTCGTTGCCAGCTCTACGTAGACACTCTGCAAGCACCTATGAATATCAGCGAGGCTCCAGTTTTCCGCCAAAAGGAACTGAGTGTCAGCGCTCTGCCTGGATCTTCGACCATAGATACTAGTAGACTGGCCTTGCTGCGCAGAAGCTATAGGGCTGGTGTGGCCCCAACATAAACCACGCGACTATTGGCAAAACGTGGCGGGATTTCAAATCAGCGGTCTGCCATCCTATGTGTGTATCATTACTTTTTTATTTGCGAAAAATTATGCCAGAACTGCATTTGACCTGGGTTTGTTCACAGTACCACTTATAAAATCTAACAAATACATCGAACGCCGCTCTGGTGGGCAGCGGGACGAAATTACTATAAACTATCAATTAAAATAAAATGTCGTTAAAATTCTTTTAAACAGTAAGAGTGGGCTCGTGTCAAAACTTTAAACATTGGATTCGCCGCGTTTTGAGCTCTAGTCACTTATAAAAGAAAATGGGATATGGGAATTATGTCAACTATAGGTGCACAAAATTGTTGACTTTAGGAGCAGGTCCATTTTAGAGTATCAATTTTAGGTGCACTTCAAAGGTTCAGTTCCCACTATTTTTACAAAAGTTTAAACTATCAGTTTAAAAAAAAATGATATTTTAGATGAAAGGTGAGACTTTGAAGTTTCAGAAAATAATTTTGGAGCCTACATTTATTTAATAGTATTAGAAGGTAGAAAAAAATTCTCTTCAAGTGTCGACTATAGGTGCTCTTACCTTATTATAATCTCACTTGTATATACAAAAAGGCGCGTATGTGCAGGTGGCTTAAAGTTTTTCTGTTTCAGGGCCTATATCCAAAGCTGCCTTCGGTTTTCATCCTTAGGGAACCTATGAGTAGGAACGAGAAACAGTTATACGTACTTCTGTAACCGAATTATCACAGATACTTTCCATAATGTAATATGAGTCTGACTTTACAGGAATCACGTTCAACACTTTAATTTACATGATACTCTATTTCAATCGTAAAAAACATATAAAAGTCACTTCAGCAGATTTCAATAAACGCATCTGCACTATCATAGAAACACTTACACGTGAAATGTAATGTCATTTCCGCCGACTAAACTCCTGGTACAGCCATAAGCGCAACACGAAACAACCATGTTTTGCCAACATTCATGTGGCTTCTGCCCAGAGATGTTGGAGCCACGAAAATGACGTCAGGGCCGGTCTATTATATTTATGGTCGAAGGCCTGGATGCACCTGCTACAGACGCCATTTTTAAGTTTAGGTTGCCACCTATCGGAACTTTATGAAACTATAGGGGCTGAAGCGGGTAATATGCCACTTTTTTCCGCAACAAATTCTGTATTTTTTCGAGCGAAACTGGCCGGGAAAATGAGTATGTAGCATTACTTGTCGAACGCCTTCGTATTTGGCTGGTGGCCATTGGTGAAGTTGAGATATTGGTGTCCGCAGCGTTCGGCATCGGCAGCATGATCTACTCGGGGCTGGAGTTCGGCCAGTACTTCGAGCTGGAGCGCAACACCAAGTGCCATAACGTGCTGCTGGCGCTGACCCCGGCGACGCGGATGGCCTTCATCTTCATCCAGATGTACTTCATATTCCTCAACAACGAGGTGAGTCCACTGACAGCGATGTCTTGTGTAGGCGGCCACTCCAGCCTCAACCGCGCTTCGAGGCGCAGTGCAAACAACACGAGTAAATACAGCAACCAGCCCCTTCTACATCACTTTATTTGTGCTAAGATGCGTTTCGTACTTTTACCTATCTTCACGCATACATGTATGTCTTCCTTAATCCTTTGTTTATGTCGATTGCGTTTCGAAATTTACAGATTCCCTATGGAAGATAACAAATTCTTTGCTAACGTGTTCCCCGAGTTCTACATTTACGTTAATTTCACTGTAAATTACCCATTTAGTCTTAACAGACAATTTATAAAGTGCATCTCTTCTCCTCAAAAAGTACTGATTATACATGGATTTTTTCCACTTTCAATGCATCATGTTTCACGCACGTTACTGAAGATATTCCGCGTTCTTCTGTGCAGTATATTTCTTTTACATAACCCTGTCACATATTTTAAGTACCGTTTTAGCTAACATGATTAGTGAATATCTGTGAAAAATATATTTTGAATCTTTTAGAAATTTACCTCTAGACATTACGTATTATGTACGCGCTGTGAATACTCCACTAAGACAATGTTAGAAACCTTAAAACTAAACACTAAATGAGAAACATTCGACAGATTTGTATGCTGGAAGCCGTTAGTATGTAAACAGACATGTGTATTTCTCTCTTATGAGCACATACTGTTATTCTAACTTGCAACCCACATTTGTATCATTAGGGATTTAATAATGATCGGTATGTCGTGACACTGATATTCAAACCGTTATTTCCGCTTACGAAATGCAGACGTCCGATTTCATTGAAAACAGTTGAGAAAGATGATATAGTTATTTCAACGCTATGAAGGTCACGGAATGAATATTAGTTAACTTATTACACATTTCTACACGTTCGACTTATAAGTGGCTATAACCTTGAAATAAAAAAAATACCAATATTCATATTGTAATGCAATCACGAGAGAATGATGAAGCTTATCAAGAAAGTAAATTTAGCCAGTAGTGAGTTTCAAGAAGGAAATTGCCGTTTTGAAATCACAGTATCATGTTTATGAATCCGATCATATATGGCTGTAAGACACGTTGCCAGTTTTCGTAGCCATATGGTTCACTACCTATCGATGAATATTACTGAAGGGAATTATGTTTGTAGTAGATTCTTATGAACTACATTTCTCCAGTATTTTCAACATCGCTTTCCAGTTAACTACCGCTACGTCAACATTTACTTCGCACTTCCTCGCCATAGTTATTAATATATCATCTTGCAAATCCAGGAATTGAATGAACAAAAACTTTTTCTTTGATATTTCTCCCGAGTACACCACATGACGGTCAAATTACATTTTTGTGAAAACATCACTCTTTTTCCTTATAAATATATATTTACCGACCAATTTTTATACTTCCTTAGGACAAGTGTTCCTACGAAATAAAAAGTACTTAATCTCATAAACGAGCTGAATTTGGCCACTGATGAGGTCGTCATTTAAGGTGTTTGAAGACACGGCGCAACTTACAAGAAGAAGATTCACACAACTTGTTTATTCAGTGCTACAGGCTTAGAAACAGTAGTATGTACCAAAGCTGCTGTTTTGTTTTCACGAGGACTGTTTGCGTGAGTTCAGTGTCATCTCTTCATTACAACTTGCATATTGTAAACAGTAAAGCCACTACATTACCCATTAGATATACTCGCGAAACTGCCTTTACATTTGTCGATTTAATCCCTTTAAGAGTGACGTGTTGAGTTCTTCACGCTTAAAGTTGATGACAACTTTTAGTTATGGTATTTTGAACGCCATTAATGATGTCGCGTACTGCAGGCTGCAAATTAAGCAAATAATACTCTTACCTGACAGCAAAAAGAGTAACTTTTATGTTGGAAACTTAACTGTTGTGTGGTTTACAACCAATCCTTTTCTTATTGATATAATACAACAGTGTAGTTAGAATCTCAGCTCTAGAGATTGTGCGCGGCCTGAGCAGTCTTGTTTGTCGGCGACAGGACTCGCTGCTGCAGCAGATGAAGGTGTACAAGCACCGTGCTCTCGCCCGCTTCGGCCTGATGCACATGATCGGCACCAACCTCTCCGTCTGGCTCAACGTGCTCATCCAGGAGACCAAGCACGAGATCCTCACCTTCTACAGCCCCGAGAACAAGACGCTCGGCATCCAGCACCGCCTGCGTGAGTATGCACTCTGTTTTTCCACGGCCTGGTTCCTTGCCAGTGACAAAATGTACTGACTAAATTCAAACCACATAGAACAGATGGATGTATAACAGCCTATAATGTGGATTGTGGGGCGCTCAACTGCGTGGTTATCAGCGCCCGTACAAAGTGCCAACCTTTTCTCAGTCCAATCTCGCCACTTGCGTGAATGATGATGAAATAATGAGGACAACACAAACACCCAGTCATCTCGAGGCAGGTAAAAATCCCTGTCCCCGCCAGAAATCGAACCCGGGACCCCGTGCTCGGGAAGCGAACACTTACGGGACACGATGACGCGGGAGCTTACTGCCTCTACAGTGCCTGCAAGAACCACTGCCGAATTGCAACAGCAGGCGCAAGACGCTTGTGACAGTCTATTTGCATGCGACGATGCACGCCTGTGCAGCTGCCAGAGTGGAGGGGGGGGGGGGGCTACTGTGTAGTGATGCAACTGTATGTGCACCTTTTACTGTGTTGTGTGTGTTTCATTTGGTCTGAATTTGTTATCGCAGTGTCACACACTCCTAGAATGGCAAATTACTTGTTACCTCACTTGTCAATAAAATGACCTTGTCTTTGATAGTGTTGCATTTTTTTCTTGCAATGAATATACACTCCTGGAAATGGAAAAAAGAACACATTGACACCGGTGTGTCAGACCCACCATACTTGCTCCGGACACTGCGAGAGGGCTGTACAAGCAATGATCACACGCACGGCACAGCGGACACACCAGGAACCGCGGTGTTGGCCGTCGAATGGCGCTAGCTGCGCAGCATTTGTGCACCGCCGCCGTCAGTGTCAGCCAGTTTGCCGTGGCATACGGAGCTCCATCGCAGTCTTTAACACTGGTAGCATGCCGCGACAGCGTGGACGTGAACCGTATGTGCAGTTGACGGACTTTGAGCGAGGGCGTATAGTGGGCATGCGGGAGGCCGGGTGGACGTACCGCCGAATTGCTCAACACGTGGGGCGTGAGGTCTCCACAGTACATCGATGTTGTCGCCAGTGGTCGGCGGAAGGTGCACGTGCCCGTCGACCTGGGACCGGACCGCAGCGACGCACGGATGCACGCCAAGACCGTAGGATCCTACGCAGTGCCGTAGGGGACCGCACCGCCACTTCCCAGCAAATTAGGGACACTGTTGCTCCTGGGATATCGGCGAGGACCATTCTCAACCGTCTCCATGAAGCTGGGCTACGGTCCCGCACACTGTTAGGCCGTCTTCCGCTCACGCCCCAACATCGTGCAGCCCGCCTCCAGTGGTGTCGCGACAGGCGTGAATGGAGGGACGAATGGAGACGTGTCGTCTTCAGCGATGAGAGTCGCTTCTGCCTTGGTGCCAATGATGGTCGTATGCGTGTTTGGCGCCGTGCAGGTGAGCGCCACAATCAGGACTGCATACGACCGAGGCACACAGGGCCAACACCCGGCATCATGGTGTGGGGAGCGATCTCCTACACTGGCCGTACACCACTGGTGATCGTCGAGGGGACACTGAATAGTGCACGGTACATCCAAACCGTCATCGAACCCATCGTTCTACCATTCCTAGACCGGCATGGGAACTTGCTGTTCCAACAGGACAATGCACGTCCGCATGTATCCCGTGACACCCAACGTGCTCTATAAGGTGTAAGTCAACTACCCTGGCCAGCAAGATCTCCGGATCTGTCCCCCATTGAGCATGTTTGGGGCTGGATGAAGCGTCGTCTCACGCGGTCTGCACGTCCAGCACGAACGCTGGTCCAACTGAGGCGCCAGGTGGAAATGGCATGGCAAGCCGTTCCACAGGACTACATCCAGCATCTCTACGATCGTCTCCATGGGAGAATAGCAGCCTGCATTGCTGCGAAAGGTGGATATACACTGTACTAGTGCCGACATTGTGCATGCTCTGTTGCCTGTGTCTATGTGCCTGTGGTTCTGTCAGTGTGATCATGTGATGTATCTGACCGCAGGAATGTGTCAATAAAGTTTCCCCTTCCTGGGACAATGAATTCACGGTGATCTTATTTCAATTTCCAGGAGTGTAATATACAGTGATTGCTCAACAATACTCGCTGGCGTACTTCAGAAATTAACTGTACATCAGTCGATTTCATCCCGTTAAGAATAACGTATTGAGCTCTAACCATTAGAGAGTCCTGTGTCCAGTCACAATTGTGATCCCATACTCGGTAAGTTCGTATTCTGTTCACTAACCGACATTGCAGAACTGTGTATAATGCTTTCCGGAAGTCAAGAAATAATTAACTAAGCTCAGCGCCTTTGTCTACGACACTCATATCTCTTCCATCTTTCTTCCACCTGTTTGACATCTCAAAAACTTCATTTCACTTGCTCGCATTTCACTTTTTTCTCTTTCCTTCGTAATCCAGATGCCTCAAGAGTACAACAGAATTGGCACGCAATACGTTCAGTAAACCACCCCCTTATTTTTCTGGGGGACCTCTTTATGCTCTAGGTTATTTCTTCCATTTCGCTGTATTATACTACCCAGGTACTTGTGAAACTTCCCGCCGTTTTCAGATGCGCCCCATTCAGTGTCACATATGTAATCAGTTACGGTTTTTCATGTATTACACAAAGTCTTTCAGAAATTTATTCGCATTGCTACTATTTACATTGTATACGATGTTCGATGTTGTTCGGCTTTTTTCGCGTGGCAGATGTATTTCCTTATTTTTAAGTTACTGTACCGCTTCCATTATGCAAAAAACCTTAAAAGCAGAAAAATATGGCTGCAGGACAACAGAAGATGAGCAACACACTTACAGACATGACAGACAACACCATTGTTAATAGTAGCAATGCGAATAAACCTGAAACGCGTCCTGCTATGTATGAAAAAATGTAACTGGTGCGGTGTTTTATTATTGAAATCATTGTGCCGGCCGCGGTGGCCGTGCGGTTCTAGGCGCTGCAGTCCGGAACCGCGGGACCGCTACGGTCGCAGGTTCGAATCCTGCCTCGGGCATGGATGTGTGTGATGTCCTTGGGTTAGTTAGGTTTAAGTAGTTCTAAGTTCTAGGGGACTGATGACCTAAGATGTTAAGTCCCATAGTGCTCAGAGCCATTTGAACCATTTGAAATCATTGTCGTGCTTAATTATTTGTATTTTTCTGCTACCTGTCACATTTATTTACATTAAGTTTAATTATTAATTATAGCACACATTAATGGTATCATGGCTATACTTAATAATAATAATAATAATAATAATAATAATAATGAGAAACTTAGGAGAAACTGGGTAGTTAAAGCTACAGAGAGATAGCTGAGACCTCAACGGAGAACTGTTCGCACAGTAGCATTTGAGGAGCTGGTACTGGATCGTGTGGGAGACGATTCATCAATAAGCATCGTGTTCTGACCGAAAGGTCAGTGCGTCACCTTTTGGCGTTGCAAGCGGTCAGCACCTATTTCTTGTAAGGTCAACTCTGAAAAGTGAGGTGGCTGTGGGTCCTATGGTACGGACACCCGTACTGTAGCCGGCTAGTTGAGAAAATCTTTGTAAGAAGGGAAATCACAAGGCACCAACACCGAAGTTCAATAGTAACTTGTTTTCTGTCTTTGAGCTTAAGCAGCTACACAAAATGGACGGAGGTTGCCCAGCGTTACTGCGCTAAAAATTCAAGTCCTGCCAGAGATACAGTACTGCCAGTGCTAGCTGTGCAAAGGTGGGATGCGAATATACAAAGTTCTTCGTCACTGGTCAGAAATCGGTCGTCACAGGTTCGGGCCACCTATGACTGGCGGCAACGGAACTATCTGATCAAAACAACACGGAGTTTTACGTGCTAGGATCTTCCTTCTCTATGTTCCCATGAGATGCCGTCAGGCGACCAGTCCCACGTTACAGATTTTCGAGAGCATCACGGAAGTATCCAAAGAGTGCTCATCTCCCTTCGCGTGTCGCCTCGGGGAGGGTTCCCTGCCCCTTTTGGCATACATAATAATAACTGTTTGTTGGGGCCGGTCTGACTTGTTACTTCTCCTTTGCCGTAGAGGGGACCGCCTGCTTGAATGCCCTTTGTTCGGTTGACTCAAGCGTAGGAGATTGCCGGGTTGTGTGTTCGCTCGAATGTAAGCTAACAAGCATTTGCTTACAGCAGACCTGATACATGAACGTGGGAACCTTAAAGTAACGAATAGAGGCTCATCCTCCAAGGTAACGGTTGTCTTCAGCGGCTCCGGCTGACGAAGCACCTGAGCAGTTCCAGCTATGGAACTGCAGTCGGTGGTATCTACAGGAAGAGTGTCAGTGTTTCTGCTGTCTTCTTATCTATCTCAGTTCGTACTTCTGGTTCCTCTTCTTCCATATTAACATACAGACCGGTGTGCCCATAGAGACGATACGCCACCTTATAAGTTGGCGTTTGGATACATGGCAAGGTGAGTGGGATGTAAGTGGTAAGGGACGTAGACTACACGACTTTCCCCCTGACGTACGGGAGTGGTTGAGAATGAGACATGTCGATCCTAGTCGCGGTATAGTACATTTATTAACCGGACACGGATCTTATCCCACGCACTTAAACCGCGTGAGTCTGAGGCAGACACCTACATGCACATGCGGGGAAGAGGGTTCCCCAGAACACACTGTATTTTTCTGCGGGCAATACACGAACAATAGACGTATACTACACTTAGATTACACAGGTACAGACATCGATATATACACAGCAATAAGAGACGAAGAACAATGGGCACAATTAAACTCACTGACAAACACTATTTCAAAAACAACACATGAAGAGTATATGCGGACACATTACAGACATGCCTATGTGCAGCGTAACAGCAACCTCCCGAGGATGAACAGCAATACCCACAGTGACAACGAAAATAGTGACAATGAGGAGGAAGCTGAGATGTGACAGTAAATAAACAAAAGTGCTGGTAATCTAGCCAAGAAAACACCAAATGCTGTACATGGATGGGCACCTAAAGTATTAATACATAGGATTAGTAATAAATAGGATAAGCAACATTATTTGTCTACTAATAACCATTTGTGTGTGTGTGTGTGTGTGTGTGTGTGTGTGTGTGTGTGTGTGACTGGCGGTCAACGGCTCCAAGAAACCATTCCGAGGTATTCACATTCGGTGATAGTACTAACAAATCTCTCATATCTCATCTATCCTATATTCTTTTTATATTCTTCTTAGAAAACAACAAAATTTTATTTATATTTCAATCTTAAAATATTGTTATTTTGAAAAGTATCTTTTTTTTTGTAAATGTTGTAGATAAAACAAAAGAAGAGAAAACTGATGAAAAACGAAAATTGTAAGATGTACGACCTGTTTTAAACATGAGGTAACAGGTCTATAATTTGGCAATAAATAAATAAATAAATAAATATTAACATTAGCGGCTGCAGTCGCAGATGGCGGCAACCAGTCAGCTGGTCTGAGCAATGCACACTTCTCACATACAGAGTGGACGATCCTGGCGGGACAGTAATTGCGTAAACAGTGTGTACAAGCAGTTGAGCCAAATTATTTTTTCATCTCAGCCACTACATCGAGCAACTACTGTGAGCTTATTATGGTAGTGCTGTAAGGCGTAGGTCTGACTCGTTTCAAAATGGTTCGCATGGCTCCAAGCACTATTCGACTTAACATATGAGGTCATCAGTCCCCTAGACCTAGAACTACTTAAACCTAACCAACCTAAGGACATCACACACATCCATGCCCGAGATAGGATTCGAACCTGCGACTATAGCAGCAGCACGGTTCCGGACTGAAGCGCCTAGAGCCGCTCGGCCACAACGGTCAGCCTGACTCGTTTACGTCAAGGAAGAACGAAATATTTATTTTCGACCATTAATTCTCAAAGTACTGAGTTCAGAATCTTCTACAATCTGTGTAATTTTGACATAATGATTCGGGTCAATATTAGCGATTTCCTGTCCTTTCACATTCGCTGAGTGAAGTGAAAAATGGCTATCTATATTCCTCCATATGTGCTCTATTCGTTCTAACATTGTCCTCGTGGTCCCTAGACAAGGCATATAAAGTTAGCAGCAAACAAGAAGTATAATCTTCCTCGAATACCAGATTTCTAAACTCTCCTAACAGGGGTTTCGCGAGAACCTCGACGCCTCTAAAGCGAAGGTTCCCTGGGTATTAATGTTACACTTCCTTATGGGCTACACGACCTAATGCGATTCTAGTAGCGAGACACTGAATTATTGATCATAGGCAGCTTTATGAAATTGAATAAGTCGCACCAGATCGGATAAAGAAGCAACCAGATCAACTGAGACCGTAACTGATTCAATTGACTTACGTGAGGTGTTACAATTGAACGTACACATCGATTACGAAGGATCGTAATGATGTGCTGACTTTATTACGGATGAATATATACTCTCCTGGAAATTGAAATAAGAACACCGTGAATTCATTGTCCCAGGAAGGGGAAACTTTATTGACACATTCCTGGGGTCAGATACATCACATGATCACACTGACAGAACCACAGGCACATAGACACAGGCAACAGAGCATGCACAATGTCGGCACTAGTACAGTGTATATCCATCTTTCGCAGCAATGCAGGCTGCTATTCTCCCATGGAGACGATCGTAGAGATGCTGGATGTAGTCCTCTGGAACGGCTTGCCATGCCATTTCCACCTGGCGCCTCAGTTGGACCAGCGTTCGTGCTGGACGTGCAGACCGCGTGAGACGACGCTTCATCCAGTCCCAAACATGCTCAATGGGGGACAGATCCGGAGATCTTGCTGGCCAGGGTAATTGACTTACACCTTCTAGAGCACGTTGGGTGGCACGGGATACATGCGGACGTGCATTGTCCTGTTGGAACAGCAAGTTCCCTTGCCGGTCTAGGAATGGTAGAACGATGGGTTCGATGACGGTTTGGATGTACTGTGCACTATTCAGTGTCCCCTCGACGATCACCAGTGGTGTACGGCCAGTGTAGGAGATCGCTCCCCACACCATGATGCCGGGTGTTGGCCCTGTGTGCCTCGGTCGTATGCAGTCCTGATTGTGGCGCTCACCTGCACGGCGCCAAACACGCATACGACCATCATTGGCACCAAGGCAGAAGCGACTCTCATCGCTGAAGACGACACGTCTCCATTCGTCCCTCCATTCACGCCTGTCGCGACACCACTGGAGGCGGGCTGCACGATGTTGGGGCGTGAGCGGAAGACGGCCTAACGGTGTGCGGGACCGTAGCCCAGCTTCATGGAGGCGGTTGCGAATGGTCCTCGCCGATACCCCAGGAGCAACAGTGTCCCTAATTTGCTGGGAAGTGGCGGTGCGGTCCCCTACGGCACTGCGTAGGATCCTACGGTCTTGGCGTGCATCCGTGCGTCGCTGCGGTCCGGTCCCAGGTCGACGGGCATGTGCACCTTCCGCCGACCACTGGCGACAACATCGATGTACTGTGGAGACCTCACGCCCCACGTGTTGAGCAATTCGGCGGTACGTCCACCCGGCCTCCCGCATGCCCACTATACGCCCTCGCTCAAAGTCCATCAACTGCACATACGGTTCACGTCCACGCTGTCGCGGCATGCTACCAGTGTTAAAGACTGCGATGGAGCTCCGTATGCCACGGCAAACTGGCTGACACTGACGGCGGCGGTGCACAAATGCTGCGCAGCTAGCGCCATTCGACGGCCAACACCGCGGTTCCTGGTGTGTCCGCTGTGCCGTGCGTGTGATCATTGCTTGTACAGCCCTCTCGCAGTGTCCGGAGCAAGTATAGTGGGTCTGACACACCGGTGTCAATGTGTTCTTTTTTCCATTTCCAGGAGTGTAGTAAGAGATAATAATCCGCAGTTTGGTATCATGGAAGCAGAGCGTGATAATTATTGAACTATAGAGAGAAGAAAGTAAATTAGGCACACATTTTATTCAACACGTAAACGTCACTAAACGGATTCGGGTTTAGGTTATGACGTGCTCGATTTGCCTGCAATCCTTGGCGATGATGTGGCGGAGACGAACGAATAGCGAAATTCTGCAGGGGCCGCTAAAGTGTCTGATTATCGGTGTTGTCGATGACCTCCTGGATGGCTATTTTCAGCTCAGAAATGGTTTTGGGGTTATAGCTGTACACCTTGTCTTTATTATAGTCCCACAAAAAAAGAGTCGCATGAGTTCAGATCCGGAGAACATGGCGGCCAATCGAGGGCCATGCAAGTGCCCTCTGAGTACCCCAGAGACTAAACTGCTCCTCCCGGACATCAAACACTCTCCTGCCTCGATGAGGTCGAGCATGAATCACATGTTGTCGAAATTAGTGTCGCTTTGGATAATGAGGATGAAATCATCTTCCAAAACCTTCCTGTACCGTTCGGTAGTCACCGTGCCATCAAGGAATAACGCACTGATTATTCCGTGACTGGACATTGCACACGACACAGTCACCTGTTGAAGGTGAAGAGATTTCTCGATCCCGAAATGCGGGTTCTCAGTCCCCCAAATGCGCCGTTTTTGCTTGTTGACGAACCAATCCAAATGAAATTGGGCTTCGTCGCTAAACCATACGATATTCGCCTCGGAGTCGTGTTCGTCAATCCTGTGGACTGTTGGCGGAACACAACCGTTGTTCCATGGCTCTGGGGCTTAATGGTTGGTCGGTTTGAATTTTCTATGGGAAGAGACGCAGGTATTCGACAACAATTTCTAGCAGTGTCTCTCTGTTGATTCCTATCTGTTGTGCAGCTCGCCTAATCAATTTCCTGGGGCTGGTTTGGAACACAGCAAGTGTCTACTCGATGTTTTCAGGCGTTTTCAACCTTTTTGGTCGACCGAAATTCTCATCACTGTCATCGCGAGCTACTGCCCGTCCTCGCAAACTTGCGAACTAAACAGTCTGTGTCGACGGCTATGACGTGTGGGGCCTGAAGATGTCATCAATGTAATGCCGAAACTGGTAGCACATAGAAGTTCATAAAAGAAAATACATTTCTACAATATATACGACTGTTGGCAAATTATTGCATCAAGAAGTTCATGCCAGCCGTCGTCTCATGATCCATAATGGATCAACGAAGATGTTTCAGATTAGTCATGGGTCAGCACACCACATTGTGCATGATGTGCTCCTGTTTCACAAAGTGTCTGCATGATGGGTGCCACGGCAGCTGACTCCTGAAATGAGAGAACGACGTGTTCATGCTTGTGAAGAACCTCTTTGCTTTGAACGAGAAGGTGATGGCTTCCTTGCAAGAATCGTTTCTGGGGACGAAACCTGGGTTCACTTCCACTAACCGGAAACGAAGAAGCGAGCAGGGAATGGATCCAATCCTCATCACCAAAATCAAAGAAGTTTCGAACAGAACCATCGGCAGGGAAGGTTATGCTGACACTCTTTTGGGACGAAAAAGGCGTCATTTTGGAGCATTACATGTATAGAGGGACCACTGTCACCGGAGCATCATACACATATCTACTAAAATATCATCTGTGGCCTGCAATCAAATCAAAGCGACGTGGATTGCTGTCAGCAGGTGTCCTTTTGCAACATGACAATGCAAGGCCCCACACTGCCCGTACAACAGTTGCAACAATCACAGACCTGCATTTTGAGTGTCTTCCTCATCCACCATACTCACCAGACAATGCCCCAAGTGATTTCCATGTGTTTGGACCACTCAAAGACGCAATGGGAGGATAGAAGTTCCGTTCTGATGAAGAGGTACGCCACGTGGTGCATGAGTGGTTGCGCGGACTACCAAAAGAATTTTTTTTTCTAAAGGAGTTTATGCACTTTGTAAGCGCTGGAGGACTTGTATTGAGCGTGGGGGAGATTATGTTGAAAAGTGATACAGCTTTGTACCACTTCTGCACAAAAGATAATATTTAAAAAAATGTTTAAGGTTGTCATTTGACTAACCCTCGTACATTGGTGACTGGCCAGCATACATCTCACTTGTTGCGAAGACCTTTCTGAAGCTCACGCTACAACACTGTTACGTGGCCAGTTTTCTCTGAAACTCTCACACAACATATTTATGAATACTTTACGCTCGTTCCCTTGATCAAGTTGTCGATCTTTGACGCTGTAAAATAACTGCAATCAAGATTCAAAACCACGAGTAGTTGTTCATTCTGTTGTGGTCTTTTCCTTTCTTTCTATTTTGGTGGAGGACCGTTGACTTTGAAGCATTCACGCTAATTTGAAAGAGTGAGGTCTTTTCCGTAACAGCCAGGAGCCTCATCCTTGTAAGAGCGAAGGCAAAGTTACAGCTTTCGGTAGCCAGAGTGGCATTCGCATTTCCACACTCACAATCTCCGGACAGTAGACGGGATGGCTCTGTCTGCCCAAAAATAGCCATATTGTTTGTAGGATCCTTCAGAAAGGTAAGGAATCTCTAGTTGCATGTCGCTCTCCGGATTGTGGCTTGTGAACAGCCATTTGTCTCAGGACCCGTACCCCAAAATGACATTCAGTTTAAATTTCAAAGTCCAGCATTCTGACTCGCCAACCGCCTTGCCACACCGGTAACATCGATTCCCATCAGATCACCGAAGTTAAGTGCTATTGGGCTAGGCTAGCACTTGGATGGGTGACCATCCTGGTCTGCCAAGCACGTGGCAAATGGGGTGCACTCAATGCTTGTGAGGCCAATTGAGGAGTTAGCTGTTTGAGAAATAGCTGCTCCAGTCACGAACGCCAACAGAGGCTGGGAGAGCGGGTTAGTCACCACAGCCCTTCCATATCCTCATCCAGCGACCCCTATCAGATGATTATGACATGGCGGTCGATAGGTACTACTGGGCCTTCTGAGGGCTCCTCAGATGGAGTTTAATGTTTTGTGATCTGATTGGTTCTTACTGCTATTTTCCATAGATCACACTCTTTCTCATCTGTGCCTATGTGTTGAGCTTCTCTCAGGTCTGTTTCGAAATTGTACCATGGAGTGGGAGATATTTTCTGCCCTCTACCCCACTCCCAGGCACTATTGGTAAGATATACCGAAAAATCCGAAGGAGTAGGGCATTGCTTAACTTTCTCACTTGATTTTTACTGATTGGAACTCACAATGTCACCCAGCATTGGTCAGCGAGATTCCTGTTCCGACAGAAACACCTGAGTTTCAGGGAGTTTCAGATGGAGTACACTTACTGCTAGGAGAGCTTAGAGTCCACTTCTGACTGACAGTCTGAGGAGAGCACTCACAATTAGACGGTCAAAGAGTAAGATCGACTGACGACTTGATCCTTTCGTCATCTATGACAGTGTCGCCACTTGAGCATTGAGCTCAATCTCTCCAGCCGCTACTGCCGTCGCTTTAGGTATTTATGCCATAAGTTTGGTAAGACGGACCAGCATTGTAACACTGATCCCGTAGGGATGTGTTGCTGGTTCATTCCCCTCAGGAGCGTTTTACGCCATTTCAATACTTTTCCGTTATTTAGTTGCTTCCAGTATGCACTTTGACGATCTTACTGGTGTTCGAACCTATTTTTCCATGCTCCTTCTGTAATTTAGTAGCAGTCCTTGCAGCCACTGGTTGTATTCGTGTATTATTCGTATGTATATATAGCGTGTGTGTGTGTGTGTGGGGGGGGGGGGGGTGTGGTACCTATGTTGTAAAGGCGCTTCAGTCTGGAACTGCGCGACCGCTACAGTCGCAGGTTCGAATCCTGCCTCGGGCATTGATGTGTGTGATGTCCTTAGGTTAGTTAGGTTTAAGTAGTTCTAAGTTCTAGGGGACTGATGACCTTAGATGTTAAGTCTCATAGTGCTTAGAACCATTTGAACCATTTGAACCTATGTTGTCATGCTCTAATGGGCAACACTTACTAATTATCATTCAGTAACATGTTTCATTTGCGTGACATTATTATTTCCTTTAATTAATTCCTTTTAACGTATGGGGTGCTTTCCTTCTCTGTATGTCACTGGAGATCAAACTTGTGCATTACTAGGGCAGCACAACTGACATCTCTCAGTTACTTTTGCTGATCACGCATGACAGGGTGCAGGAAATAGCATGGACGCTTGAGTACCACCATCAGATGCTTGAAGATTGCAGAATGGTCCACTGAGTGGATGCATCCTAATTGCCAACAAGGAACATTTGAAGCAAGGGGTAAAGATATTCTCGTGTTAGAGATATTTGTACAGGATGCAATGGAAACTCCATAGAAGTGAGCCATAATGTCTCAAAAAATAAACTTACAGTCCGAAAATGTTTGTTTCCCCGTCACTCTTGAAACGTCCCCTTAGAAAAATTATGAATGACTGTGCTTAAACTGACACACAATATTTTTAGCGCAACGCAATCTGACTTTCAATAATCCCTACAAAAGAATGGCCCTGACTAACAATAACCTATACCTTTCACTAATCACTTACCTCACAAAAATCTTCGTTACTCAAGCTACTGAAATACAGCGAGCGCCACTACTGCCAGCTAAATAAAAGATTCAAACTACTGAAGGCACTAAGTACTGATAGGCATACTTAGCAAATGAAAGATTTTGACAGAGAACAAACAATGTATTTACCTTAATAGTGTTCAAAAGTCATAATATATATATAGTAGTTCATTATATATATATATATATATATATATATATATATATATATATATATATATATAGTTCACCACTATTACAAATTTACTCTTTCTGGCGGACACATGTCCAGATCATCCGCTCTCAAAACTCCGCCATCTCTCTCCCCAGATCCACCACTGCTGGCGGTTCACCTCCAACTGCGCAACGCTAAGCGCTGTTAACGTTCACCTGCCCAACACTACAATGGCCAACAACAATGCAAACCAGCTACAGACTGCACACAGAAAAGCCAGTGATTTTCATACAGAGCGCTACGTGGCGTTACCAATATAAAAACCTAAACAGCCTGCTTATCTCTTGTATGGTTTGAGTAACGTTTCAGAGATAGGAGTGTGCTGTTGTCGCCCCAGAGTTCACCAGATCTGAATGCAACTGATCTGGGACCTCATCGGCGCGTATTGTACATTGCTGCGACCGATCTTCGTGATCTTTGGTCGACGGTAGTGTGATCTCGGATCAGGATAGTTAACCAACGCTTTGGCTGCGTCTTGGAGTTAGTTGTGTTACTGGACACACACGTAACCAGCGCGAAACGGCGATCCATACGCCCCGACTAATGTGCCTGTAATTGATTTGCTTATAAGTGTGTATAGAGCACAAATTTCTTAGTTTTGTTTCCACGTTTACTGAGGTGTGGCGTTTTCTTTGTGCACGAAAATCTGGTAAAGAACAGTAAATGCAAAGAAAACTACTTAGTGAAAAATAGTCGAATCTAATCTACGTAAATATTACGTGCCTACAACACGTTAAGATCTCCCAGGGATCGATTTGTAATATTAAAGAATGCAGAATTATTAGTGTCCAGCCACGATACATCCTTCTCAAAAAATGTTTATGTAATTTTCTTTTAATACTTCGATCTTGGCAGGTAAAAACAAAAAAGAAATTTTTTTTAACTGTGTGGAGCAACATAATAAATCTAAACAGATTATTTGAACATCAACATTTTCATCAAACATTGCATAGATATGTACTTCACATTTAAAAGTGTTCCTTTCTCCCTCGCATATTTCGTCAGTTTTACTTTTATTTTTATTTTTTATTTTTATTTACTTTTTATTTCTTCAGTTTTACTTTTACTAAGAGGGGATGACATGGAAAGAGGGTAATAATTTTTACCCGACGCTTCCGTGACAGGTTTCTACATGGTTACTCTGCAATTCACACTTAAGTGCCTGGCAGAGGGTTCATCGAACCATTTTCATACTACTTCTTTACCATTCCACTCTTGAACTAAATCTTTCCATTCGAGCTCTGATTTCTCTTACTTTATTATGATGATCATTTCTCCCTACGCAGGTGGGTGTCAACAAAGTATTTTCGCATTCGGAAGAGAAAGTTTGTGATTGAAATTTCGTACATGCATCTCGCCGCAAAGAAAACCGCCTTTGTTTCAGTGGCTGCCACCTCAACTCGTGTATCATATCAATGCGCGATAACGCGAAACGAGCTGCCCTTCTTCGCATTTTTTCGATGTCCTCCGTCAATCCTACCTGGTAAGGATCCCACACCACGCAGCTATATTACAGCAGAGGACGGACAAGTGTAATGTAGGCCGCCTCTTCAGCGGGTTTGTCGCATCTTGTAAGTGTTCTGCCAACAAAGCGCAGTATTTGTTTCGTCTTCCCCACAATATTATCTATGTGGTCTCTCCAATTTGTGTCGCTCGTAATTGTAATTCATAGGTATTTAGTCGAATTGACAGCCCTTAGATTTGTGCGATTTATCGTGTCCCCAAACTTTATCGGATTTCTTTTAGTCTCCATGTGGATGACCTCGCACTTTTCTTTGTTTAGTGCCGATTGCCACTTTTCGCACCATACAGAAATTCTCTCTAGATCATTTTGTAATTGGAATTGATCGTTTGATGATTTTACTAGACGGTAAATTGCAGCGTCATCTGAAAACAATCTAAGCGGCTGTTCAGATTATTACCAGCACAGAGCCTATGACACTACCTTGCGGAACGCCATATATCACTTCTGTTCTACTCGATGATTTACCATCTATCACTAAGAACTGTGACCGCTCTGAGAGGAAATCACGAATCCAGTCACACAACTAGACGATGCTCCATGTGCACGTAATTTGATTAATAGTCGCTTGTGAGGAACGGTACCAAAAGCCTTCTGGAAATCCAGGAATATGGAATCGATCTGAGATCCCTTGTCGGCGGCACTCATTACTTCATGGTTATAAAGAGCTAGCTGTGTTGCACAAGAACGATATTTTCTGAATCCGTGTTGGTTATGTATCAATAAGTCATTTTCTTCAAGGTGATTCATAATGTTCGAGCCGCGTGGTATTAGCCGAGCAGTCTAGGGCTCTGCAGTCATGGACTGTGCGGCTGGTCCCGGCGGAGGTTCGAGTCCTCCCTCGGGCATGGGTGTGCATGTTTGCCCTTAGGTTAATTTAGGTTAAGTAGTGTGTAAGCTTAGGGACTGATGACCTTAGCAGTTAAGTCCCATAAGATTTCACACATATTTGACCATTTGATTTTGAACATAATGTTCGAGTACAGTATATGCTCCAAAATCCTACTGCAAATTTAGGTCAGTGATATGGGTCTGTAATTCAATGGGTTACTCCTATTTCCTTTCTTCAATATTGGTGTGGCCGGTGCTACTTTCCAGTCTTTAGGAATAGAAGTTTCGTCAAGTGAGCGGTTGTATATGTTTGCTAAGAAAGGCGCGATTGTGTCTGCATACTCTGAAAGGAACCTGATTGGTATACCGTCTGGACCGGAAGACTTTCCTTTCTTAAGTGATTTGAGTTGTTTCGCAACACCTAAGATATCTACTTTTATGTCACTCATGCTAACAGCTGTTCTGTTTTCGAATTCTGGAATATTTACTTCGTCTTCTTTCGTGAAGTAACTACGGAAAACTGTATTTAGTTACTCCGCTTTAGTGGCAGCATCATCGGTAACATTTTCATCGCTATCGCGCAGTGACGGTATTGACTGTTTTTTGCCACTGGTGTACTTTACATACAACCAGAATCTCTTTGGATTTTCTACCATATTTTGAGACAATGTTTCATTGTGGAAACTTTTAAAAGCATCTCGCATTGACGTCCGCACTAAATTTCGAGCTTCCGCAAAAGTTAGCCAGTCTTGGGGATTTTGCGTTCTTCTGAATATGGCATGCTTTTTTCGTTGCTTCTGCAACAGTGTTCTGACGTGTTTTGTGTACCATGGTGGTGGATCAGTCCCGTCTCTTATTAACTTATGCGATATGAATCTATCTATTGCTTTCGATACTGTATCTTTGAATTTGAGCCATATCTGGTCTACACTTACATAATTAGCTTGGAAGGAATGGAGACTCTCTCTTAGGAAGGTATCAAGCGAATTTTTGTCTGCTGTTTTAAATAGATATATTTTGCTTTTATTTTTAGAGTTTTTGGTTTATGTGGTTTTGAGCCTTTACTGGTTGGATACTGGATTTAGGTATTAGTAATGGTTCTAAAATTTAGCTCAAATGAATCAGTTATTAAGAAGCATCTTACTTACGCAACGGCAGAAGTGCGTGGGACTGGCTGGAAAACCTGTAATCTTATTAAGAAAACATTAGCAGTTATGCTATTGCCTGTTTAAGGGACGCCTTGGCCGTGTTATTAGAAACTGAAATAATGGCAGATAATTTGAAGGCATCGGACTTTGAAATCCCCGTACTAAACGTTCTAGGAGACGAGATTGTTAGATATTTCGGTTATGCAGTTTGCACCAACAGCATCGACAATTGCTGCTGGTGAAATGCATCTCTGTTATCGGCATATGGTGACTGTCCCACACACAATCTACAACTGTAATAAGAAACATGGATAATTATTTAATATAGTGGTGATTAATGTTAATAAAATTATTAGAACAATCGATTGATTTAACTTAAATATATTTTACGATATTTGCGTTACTGTTAACACATTACAAAGTGGTTACCGCACCTATAACGGAAAGGGCCTCTAGTCGCAACTAGGGGTACAACAGAAGCGTCTCTCCTTCCAGCAACGAGGTAGGCGCAAAACAATCATTCGTTTGTTGTTGTTGTTGTTGTTGTGGTCTTCAGTCCTGAGACTGGTTTGATGCAGCTCTCCATGCTACTCTATCCTGTGCAAGCTTCTTCATCTCCCAGTACCTACTGCAACCTACATCCTTCTGAATCTGCTTAGTGTATTCATCTCTTGGTCTCCCCCTACGATTTTTACCCTCCACGCTGCCCTCCAATGCTAAATTTGTGATCCCTTGATGCCTCAAAACATGTCCTACCAACCGATCCCTTCTTCTAGTCAAGTTGTGCCACACACTTCTCTTCTCCCCAATCCTATTCAATACCTCCTCATTAGTTACGTGATCTACCCACCTTATCTTCAGCATTCTTCTGTAGCAACACATTTCGAAAGCTTCTATTCGATTCTTGTCCAATCTGGTTATCGTCCATGTTTCACTTCCATACATGGCTACACTCCATACAAATACTTTCAGAAACGACTTCCTGACACTTAAATCTATACTCGATGTTAACAAATTTCTCTTCTTCAGAAACGATTTCCTTGCCATTGCCAGTCTACATTTTATATCCTCTCTACTTCGACCATCATCAGTTATTTTACTCCCTAACTAGCAAAACTCCTTTACTACTTTAAGTGTCTCATTTCCTAATCTAATCCCCTCAGCACCACCCGATTTAATTTGACTACATTCCATTATCCTCGTTTTGCTTTTGTTGATGTTCATCTTATATCCTCCTTTCAAGACACTGTCCATTCCGTTCAACTGCTCTTCCAAGTCATTTGCTGTCTCTGACAGAATTACAATGTCATCGGCGAACCTCAAAGTTTTTACTTCTTCTCCATGAATATTAATACCTACTCCGGATTTTTCTTTTGTTTCCTTTACTGCTTGCTCAATATACAGATTGAATAACGTCGGGGAGAGGCTACAACCCTGTCTCACTCCTTTCCCAACCACTGCTTCTCTTTCATGCCCCTCGAATCTTATAACTGCCATCTGGTTTCTGTACAAATTGTAAATAGCCTTTCGCTCCCTGTATTTTACCCCTGCCACCTTCAGAATTTGAAAGAGAGTATTCCAGTTAACGTTGTCAAAAGCTTTCTCTAAGTCTACAAATGCTAGAAACGTAGATTTGCCTTTTCTTAATCTTTCTTCTAAGATAAGTCGTAAGGTTAGTATTGCCTCACGTGTCCCAACATTTCTACGGAATCCAAACTGATCTTCCCCGAGGTCCGCTTCTACCAGTTTTTCCATTCGTCTGTAAAGAATTCGCGTTAGTATTTTGCAGCTGTGACTTATTAAACTGATAGTTCGGTAATTTTCACATCTGTCAACACCTGCTTTCTTTGGGGTTGGAATTATTATATTCTTCTTGAAGTCTGTGGGTATTTCGCCTGTCTCATACATCTTGCTCACCAGATGGTAGAGTTTTGTCAGGACTGGCTCTCCGAAGGCCATCAGTAGTTCCAGTGGAATGTTGTCTACTCCCGGGGCCTTGTTTCGACTCAGGTATTTCAGTGCTCTGTCAAACTCTTCACGAAGTATCTTATCTCCCATTTCATCTTCATCTAAATCCTCTTCCATTTCCAGAATATTGTCCTCAAGTACATCGCCCTTGTATAAACCCTCTATATAATCATTCCACCTTTCTGCCTTCCCTTCTTTGCTTAGAACTGGGTTGCCATCTGAGCTCTTGATATCCATACAAGTGGTTCTCTTCTCTCCAAAGGTCTCTTTAATTTTCCTGTAGGTAGTATCTATCTTACCCCTAGTGAGACAAGCCTCTACATCCTTACATTTGTCCTCTAGCCATCCCTGCATAGCCATTTTGCACTTCCTGTCGATCTCATTTTTGAGACATTTGTATTCCTTTTTGCCTGCAGTCCCACATCTTGAAACGTCCATGACCCCAGAGGCCTAAAACAAATTACAGTGCTAACTAACAAGCAAAGGTGGGCCCTCAGTGTAACATATTTATACCAAAAGTACGTACTGCTACGTGGCTTCACTTCGAAACCAATCATACAGTAGTGGAAAACAGTATAAAGGCAGGGTTCCTAGAAAAGTAGTAGCAAAATGTGTGAAGCATACATGTATCGAATTTATTGTAAAAGTAGTAGATACATATAACACACAAAACAATCATGACAGAATTACACAGTTTCTTTCATAACATGAGTAGCAAAATGAGGCATTTGTATTTCCTGGATGGCGTTTGGTGTAAAGGTACACACTGTCCTGTTGTGTTATTGCACTGTTAGTACATTGTCCAACATCCGTTCTTCCTAATTACCTCAAAAATTCTCTTCGGAATTGATTGTTAGGGTTTCTAGTTCTCGCTGTGACATTGTCGCCCACGCTTCTCACATCGTTCTTTTCAACTCACATGCGGCCTCAAATTACCTTCCATTGCGATAAATAATCCTTCAAAGTATTTCCCAGAGGTTTCCACGGGATACGTACAGTCCAGGGCAAGACCTCGATATCTTAATCTTTAGATCACTTTTTGGTTGTAGCAGAAACATGCAAGATGCATTGTTCAAACATTAGATTTTCGCCCCCTGGGTACTTACATTCTAATCAGTTCTGTCTCTAGCATCTTTGTGGACATGTTAGAGTTCATTACAGTGTTCAGAAAGGCAATGCGTTTTTTACCTTTAGCGCAGAACGCTGTTGAAATCATAATACGTCCAGCACCAAAATTTCTGCTCTTTCATACCTGATGCGCTGTTCTCACTTGCAGCAAATAATATTGAAATCTATCCGTCCCATCTAAATTAAACTTCTTCTCATCAATGAAGACCTCTTTACCCCAATATGAAATCGGCAAACTTCAGTCTAGCCTCTTAATGTTTGGGTGTTAGAGCAGGTTTCAGTAGTTGTTTCTTGAATGCAAGATGTTTGCCAGGTGAGAATTTGTCGTACACGTCTGGCAGATACTAGTGACTGTAATTCAGCTACAAGTTGAGAAAATTAACCGTTTGTGGCCCTTGCTTTGCGCAAAAGTAACCACTTCGGTGCGTCAGGTATCTTCTACTTTGCCCATGTTATCCGTTCTGTCAGTAATGTGCGCCGAGGCTACAGAAAATATCAATAACTATTTGAATGGTTCAACTTTTTGGATAAGAGTATCCCATTCCCTTGTGCGCAACGATTTTTGCTTTTTCCTCACATGCTAACACTTTCCCGCGTGGAATCGTCACAGTCGTGATTTGTGTACAGAACACTCGATGTCTCCGATGGTGTTCATTTCCTGTCTGCAATTTTGTTCCGTACGCGAACACCGCACAGAGCTATTTGCCTTTATATCCATTTGCACCCTTTACCACCTGAATCGTTGATATACTTCCGAAATCAAATGCGATACAACTTGACTGTATCTGTCAATATTCTGGATCTTATACTACTGCATATGCACTGTGGGCATCTATCCCAACGGATAATGTTAATTTTTCTAAAAATAACCATGTCTTTATACCGATTTCCACTACTGTAAAACAGTAGTACAAACTCAGATTTACGTTACAGTACTATTACATAGGGCAACGGCCTTGCCGCAGTGGATACACCGGTTCCCGTGAGATCACCGAAGTTAAGCGCTGTCGGGTGTGGTCGGCACTTGGATGGGTGACCATCCAGACCGCCATGCGCTGTTGCCATTTTTCGGGGTGCAATCAGCCTCGTGAAGCCAATTGAGGAGCTACTCGACCGAATAGTACCG
Organism: Schistocerca cancellata; assembly: GCF_023864275.1. Classification (NCBI taxonomy): domain Eukaryota; kingdom Metazoa; phylum Arthropoda; class Insecta; order Orthoptera; family Acrididae; genus Schistocerca; species Schistocerca cancellata. The sequence continues at coordinate 100,565,049 of NC_064628.1, read as the reverse complement.
GCTTCGGTCAAGAATACCACCATAACGACCGGGAGAGCAGTGTGCTGACCACACGCCCCTCCTATCCGCATCCTCCACTGAGGATGACACGGCGGTCGGATGGTCCCGGTAGGCCACTCGTGGCCTGAAGACGGAAAGAGTACTATTACATACATCCTAACCGCAACCTCATCTGAGGATGCACGGCTGTCGGATGGTCCCGATGGGCCACTTTTGGCCTGAAAACGGAGTGCTTTACTATTACGTACAGGGCTATTCAAAAAGAAGGAAAGAATTTCAAACATTTATTGTTTCCAAACTACAAAAAATAGAAACACAATTCCAACGTTCCTGGAAAGAGAAAAATTAAAATTTTTATGCGTTCAGTGCGAGCATCATGTGTTACCCAACAAACTTCAAAACAGTGTCTCATATTCTGCCACACACGAAGCAGCCGGCCTGTCGCTATAGAAATCACAGCTTCAACAACGCGATGTTGCACGCTTTTAAGTACGTCAGGCATAGGGGGAATGAAGACCCGGTCTTTTACGTAACCCCACAGATGATTGTCACAAGGTGTCAAGTCTGGTGACGTGGGAGGCCACAGTCATTTAAGTTCATCTCCTGCTTCTCCCAGGTTTCCAGACCTGACACCTTGTGACAATCATCTGTAGGGTTACGTAAAAGACCGGGTCTTCACCCCCCCTATGACTGACGCACTTAAAAGTGTAGAACATCGCTTGGTTGAAGCTGTGATTTCTATAGCGACTGGCCACCTGCTTCGTGTGTGGCAGAAAATGAAGCACCGTTTCCACACTTGTCGTGTAACACACGGTGCTCACACTGAATGCATAAAAATTTGAACTTTCCTCTTTCCAGGAACGTTGAAAGTGTGTATTTTGGAAGCAATGAATGTTCGAAATTTGTTCCTTCTTTTTAATAGCCCTGTGTACTTACTTTCGCTGTCAGTTATCTCCTCAATACGATCGCTATAAAAAAAAAAACCACGTGTCGCAATCTCCTGCCATCACATAGCGCAATCACCGCTCCGACAGTTGCATTCAACGCTGTAAATGACTCCTGCAATGCGCTATCTTCATAGCAGTTCCACAGTGTACCACTAGATGTCTCAGTCTTGCAGGAGCATCGATGATTTCATGCTAAAGACACTGGCACTTCAAAGGTGGTTTCAAGCAGAAACCACTGGTACTCAAAGGGTTAACTTGAGAAAACGAAGACGATGTAACTGTTAATGAATCTTACCTGAACCCCCTTAGTTTGCTGGTGTAGTTTCGGTATTTCCCTTTAGTGAGGTTATGAATGGAAGAACACAAAGTAGACGTGAAAATCAGTTATAAAAAATTAAAATAATCCACCAATATTCTTCACTTCGTATCGTTTGGCGCCCGTACAGACCGTGAGGATATGATTAGAGTAATCCACTTAATTTCACATCATAGGCATTTTATAATTGACACGTACGTGATATGCTCGAGCACAATACAAATATGTGCTACTGACGATGGGCACCATGCCCGAGTACCTGTCTGGCTAATAAATATTTTACACGCTGATCGTGGTGCACATGCAGACCTTGGTGACGTCTTTTAATAGACTAATAAGAGACAGCACAGATGCTTGTAAGCTGTCGTTCTTCCCGTGCTTCATCCGTGATCCTCAAGAATCTCTAATAAATGAGATTAAAGTACTCCCTGGCACGACGTTAGTAGCGCTTCGTAGAGTGTAGATACAGACGTAATATTTTCCCGTGACCTTGATCCTGTGCTGCACAGGGTCGTGAGCGCTGCTTTGGTGGCCTGCGGACTCTGCGGTTTGAGGCAGAGATCTTCCGAGACCACACCGTAACGCGAGCAGAGGCTTCCAGTTGCACGGGCGCGTCTCGTCCTTGAAAACGATCCCTCTGCCGAGATGAGCAGGTTTCCACCCGATTGGGCGCAGCGCGCTTTGGCGTTAGAGCCACTGTCAATGACTGGCTGACCGTAACAGCACATTTAATGATATTAACAACTCGAGGCGTACTGCGAAGCGCGTTTTCTTAAACGAACTGGACAGAATAGGAAATAATTTTAGCTCTTATAGTAACAATTTACTTCCCCTTATTGTTATAATTGTGCCGAAGGTCTTGTAATTTCCAGTCTGAGGAAGTCTGTTGCAGCTCCCGTAGCTTCAGCCCACTTGCTTTATACACTCCTGGAAATTGAAATAAGAACACCGTGAATTCATTGACCCAGGAAGGGGAAACTTTATTGACACATTCCTGGGGTCAGATACATCACATGATCACACAGACAGAACCACAGGCACATAGACACAGGCAACAGAGCATGCACAATGTCGGCACTAGTACAGTGTATATCCACCTTTCGCAGCAATGCAGGCTGCTATTCTCCCATGGAGACGATCGTAGAGATGCTGGATGTAGTCCTGTGGAACGGCTTGCCATGCCATTTCCACCTGGCGCCTCAGTTGGACCAGCGTTCGTACTGGACGTGCAGACCGCGTGAGACGACGCTTCATCCAGTCCCAAACATGCTCAATGGGGGACAGATCCGGAGATCTTGCTGGCCAGGGTAGTTGACTTACACCTTCTAGAGCACGTTGGGTGGCACGGGATACATGCGGACGTGCATTGTCCTGTTGGAACAGCAAGTTCCCTTGCCGGTCTAGGAATGGTAGAACGATGGGTTCGATGACGGTTTGGATGTACCGTGCACTATTCAGTGTCCCCTCGACGATCACCAGTGGTGTACGGCCAGTGTAGGAGATCGCTCCCCACACCATGATGCCGGGTGTTGGCCCTGTGTGCCTCGGTCGTATGCAGTCCTGATTGTGGCGCTCACCTGCACGGCGCCAAACACGCATACGACCATCATTGGCACCAAGGCAGAGGCGACTCTCATCGCTGAAGACGACACGTCTCCATTCGTCCCTCCATTCACGCCTGTCGCGACACCACTGGAGGCGGGCTGCACGATGTTGGGGCGTGAGCGGAAGACGGCCTAACGGTGTGCGGGACCGTAGCCCAGCTTCATGGAGACGGTTGCGAATGGTCCTCGCTGATACCCCAGGAGCAACAGTGTCCCTAATTTGCTGGGAAGTGGCGGTGCGGTCCCCTACGGCACTGCATAGGATCCTACGGTCTTGGCGTGCATTCGTGCGTCGCTGCGGTCCGGTCAAAGGTCGACGGGCACGTGCACCTTCCGCCGACCACTGGCGACAACATCGATGTACTGTGGAGACCTCACGCCCCACGTGTTGAGCAATTCGGCGGTACGTCCACCCGGCCTCCCGCATGCCCACTATACGCCCTCGCTCAAAGTCCGTCAACTGCACATACGGTTCACGTCCACGCTGTCGCGGCATGCTACCAGTGTTAAAGACTGCGATGGAGCTCCGTATGCCACGGCAAACTGGCTGACACTGACGGCAGCGGTGCACAAATGCTGCGCAGCTAGCGCCATTCGACGGCCAACACCGCGGTTCCTGGTGTGTCCGCTGTGCCGTGCGTGTGATCATTGCTTGTACAGCCCTCTCGCAGTGTCCGGAGCAAGTATGGTGGGTCTGACACACCGGTGTCAATGTGTTCTTTTTTCCATTTCCTGGAGTGTATGTTTATGTCGAAAATGTCACAGAAAACGTATCCCTTGTTACACTCGTAAATGAAATGGAAAAAAAGACACTACTTTCTAGAAAGATGGGCTGACTAACCTCAGAAATTAAGAGCCGGCCACATTAACTCGTCTTAAAAATCTACACCCTAACATCTTGGGAAGCATTCCTGAAACTTCACAATATTTAATTAATCACGTTACTTTCCTATAATTGTCACCTAAAGTAGAGGAAATATGGTTAATCAGTCTACGATCCTGTCTTAAGCATAAAAACGGAATTCAGTCGCAATAAGGTAGACTGTTGACTATGTGGCACAGTATACAGCCGCTTTTGGAAATCCAGACAATTTCATGGGAGTTAAGAATACAAATTACAATGCTTTTAATAGACACGTCACACATCAGTCCGTTGCAGCCATTGCAAGTGTATCAAGGCACTACACCTCCGCAATTTTTTTTTTCTTCGTAATGGAGTCTTCGGTTTGTTCGTCTCGCCACCCAGTTCCCTTTTTTCCTCCCCTAATTAATCTTGTGGGAGTCTACAACACTATAAGAAACAAAAGAAAGCTACATCTGTTCTCTGTGAATCACTACAAACCGTGTCGCTGAAGCTGTTTTTTATTCCACCATATACTGGAGGTTCGTAAACAGATTGTAACAAGATATACAGCGTCTTTCTTAGACTTTCTACCAGTTACAATTTTTTACCACTTACGTTCCACTCTCTCGCCAATCAGTCAAACCTGTGACCATTCGCACCGCTATTCTCTTTATATGTCCGACCTTATAAACTTGAGGAGTATTAAAGTACAGGTCAAACAAGTATTTTGCATGCAGCCTTTTTTGTAGATAAACTGCGCTTTTCAGTATCATCCCAATGAATCAATGCCTACCATTTGCTTTACCTTCTGCATATAGTCACTCACTGTTGCTCTCAATTATTTGTAAAACAAAATACTGTAGTTACGATTAAGTAACCTTGCCTAGTGTTTGTATAACACAGAGTTGCTAAATATATTAAATTTGTAGATCAATTCGAAGTATTATAGCTCCATTTTCAATGAGATTTGATGAGAAATAACCGAAGGATGAACACGCAGTAGATGAAGGGTGACGTATAGGAACGCCTTCTCAGTAACTGGTCCTATTGAAATGGGAGGTATCAAATTACCAGGATGCATTGAGCTGCCTAGTTGGAACGCATATGCATCCTCTGCATACATTGGGCATTTCCCAGATATGTAACAGTTATATCATGTGTGTCTGTATTTATGGAATGTAGGTGAATTTAATGCGTTTGTGTACTGCGTATCTTTTTGTTTCTTTTGTGTGATGACGAAGGAAGCAGGGAGAAGATGAAACTTGGGGCCGGAACATAGCCTACTCCTTCCTTGCGATGGCCACTTGGCACCTCATCACACGCTTTAACAGAATATGAATGCATACACGTTATCAAGCGAAAGTCTGCCAACATCCAGCACGTGCTATAAAAGTATTCAACAGTTGCATACATACACATTTCGTTAAAGTGTGTGACGTGGCGCGAAGTGGACATCACAATGGAAGCAGACAGATGGATACTAACAAGAAAAGCCGCCCATACTGTCACCAGCCAGCACCCAACATTATCTTTGAAATAGATATGTAACTTCGGGAAAACCATCTGAAGATAGGCCTGAGAAGGTTCGAAGCGGTTCATGGAACAATAAATAACTATTTTTTAAAAAGAGTGAATGGTTGCAGTTTTATGTATTTACATGGAATAAACAGTCACGGGTTCTAAAACATCCGTAATGGGTGAGCTTAATCAGTAGCCTACTCGATCTATTTAGCAAACTCCTCCTACACTTCAGTCGTTGCGAGTGTAGTTCGTGGCCACACACAGGATGCGTGCTCTCCCCACATCACTTTCTTTCTTTCCTCATTCGCGGCTATTTCTCCTCGAACAGGAGACGCTGCTATTGCTGCTATGCAGTGAAGCCATTTGATAATAAAAAGTGATGTGGGGAGAGCACGCATCCTGTGTGCGGCCACGAACTACACTCGCAACGACTGAAGTGTAGAAGGAAAAACGTGGCAAGCAAAGAGTTTGCAGTGGAAGAGATTTGTCTCGCAGTATCGCAGATGAAGAAATGCCCATAGCTTTTAAGGTTTGCATTTTAGAGACCACGTTTCCAGACTTCTTTACTTCGAATGATCGCTCCTGTCATGTCCCTGAATATCGCCAATTCCTCTTGGGACACACTATGTTGTTGTTGTTGTTGTTGTTGTCTTCAGTCCTGAGACTCGTTTGATGCGGCTCTCCATGCTACTCTATCCTGTGCAAGCTCCTTCATGTCCCAGTACCTACTGCAACCTACATCCTTCTGAATCTGTTTAGTGTATTCATCTCTTGACCTCCCTCTACGATTTCTATCCTCCACACTGCCGTCCAATACTAAATTGGTGATCCCTTGATGCCTCATAATATGCCCCACCAACCGATCCCTACTCCTAGTCAAGTAGTGCCACAAATTTCCCTTCTTTCCAATTCTATTCAATACCTCCTCATTAGTTACGTGATCTACCCATCTAATCTTCAGCATTCTTCTGTAGCAACACATTTCGAAAGCTTGTATTCTCTTCTTGTCCAAACCATTTATCGTCCATGTTTCACTTCCATACATGGCTACACTCCATACAAATACTTTCAGAAACGACTTCCTGACACTTAAATCTATACTCGATGTTAACAAATTTCTCTTCTTCAAAAACGCTGTCCTTGCCACTGACAGTCTACATTTTATATCCTTTCTACTTCGACCATCATCAGTTATTTTGCTCCCCAAGTAACAAAACTCCTTTTCTACTTCAAGCCTCTCATTTCCTACTCTAATTCCCTCAGCATCACCCGACTTAATTCGACTACATTCCATCATCCCCTTTTTGCTTTTGTTGATGTTCATCTTATATCCTCCTTTCAAGACACTGTCCATTCCGTTCAACTGCTCTTCCAAGTCCTTTGCTGTCTCTGACAGAATTACAATGTCATCGGCGAACCTCAAAGTTTTTATTTCTTCTCCATGGATTTTAATTCCTACTCCGAATTTTTCTTTTGTTTCCCTTTACTGCTTGCTCAATATACAGATTGAACAACATCGGGGAGAGGCTACAACTCTGTCTCACTCCCTTCCCAACCACTGCTTCCCTTTGATGTCCATCGACTCTTATAACTGCCGTCTGGTTTCTGTACAAATTGTAAATTGTCTTTCTATCCCTGTATTTTACCCCTGTCACCTTCAGAATTTGAAAGAGAGTATTCCAGTCAAAACTGCCAAAAGCTTTCTCTAAGTCTACAGATGTTAGAATCGTAGGTTTGCGTTTCCGTAATCTATTTCCTAAGATAAGTCGTAGGGTCAGTATTGCCTCACGTGTTCCAACATTTCTACGGAATCCAAACTGTTCTTCACCGAGGTCGGCTTCTACCAGTTTTTCCATTCGTCTGTAAAGAATTCGCGTTAGTATTTTGCAGCCGTGACTTATTAAACTGATAGTTCGGTAATTTTCACATCAGTCAACTCCTGCTTTATTTGCAATTGGAATTACTATACTCTTCTTGAAGTCGGAGGGTATTTCGCCTGTCTCATACATCTTGCTCACTAGATGGTAGAGTTTTGTTAGGCCTGGCTCTCCCACGGCTGTGAGTAGTTCTAATGGAATGTTGCCGACTCCCGAGTCCTTGTTTCAACTTAGGTCTTTCACTGCTGGACACACTATATAGAGAAACAAGGACATCATACGCATCTGATGCACTCCCGACGATAAACCTGTCTCCGGTGACTACACCATCTGTGAAGCTTCTAGTGTTACGGTGGCGAGGATGTAGACCAGGGGCGGGCAGGAATCATGCACGTGTGCTGTGCACTTGCACGCGTGCAGTTAACAGGTGTTCTGCGTGCACACAGGGGCAAGCTGGCCACCCGCTTATCTCCCCTCCCCACCAAACCTTCTGTCCACTCCTTCTTGTGCAATGCATTTTGTTTCCTAGCTTGCTTTATTGAATGAAGGAATAAGATTAGTAGGAGTGCTTGAAAGATATCGTGGTTTGAAAGAGTACCTATTACCTACGATACGTTTTATTTAATTATCACAGGTAGAGTGGAACAAAATTTCTACATACAGACAAACGCAAACAGTTACTTAAATTTTCATCGCTGATGTTTGCTCTTAACCGACACTTACTAATTCAGCAAATGGTTTTCCAGCTCTCGTTATATTAAGCGCAATCTTATAACTGTACGTACCGCTGGGCTATTATTGTTGTCGTCCTGAAAAACTGAAAACAGTGGTCCATAAAATGTTAAATCAGTTAGTGAGAGACATGGGGAAAGAAAGTCGCAGATCTCTCGTGACAACAGCAACTACGACAGATTCATCTAGTATCGTCAGATCGCTCTTCTTAAGCTCAGTCAATTTCCCCATCCGCTCAGAATCCGGCAATAAATTGTACTCGTCCTTCTGAAAATTGTTATAATGGCCTTCAATACCAAACTTCCGCTGACCAGCGAGAATACTGCCACATATTAAACATTTCGAATCTTCACATTTTTGCACCAAGAAAAAAATGATTCTCCCATTACTTTTTAAAAGATAGCAAATCTCCACTTCTCCGTTTCCTTGTTTCACTCTGCATTTTCCGGTTCTTGAAATACAACGTTCACTACGTAGTGGTCGCTACGCATCAACATCCGCAGCTTTTAGCCTGGCACTACACTGCCGCAACCTGCCGGCTGTCGCCACTGCCCCAGTCGACGATTGCACGCGAGCAGCACACGTGCAGCGCTGTGCGCTCATGAGCCGCGTGCAACGTTTGCCCGCCCCTGATGTAGACAGTTGAAGGTGCAGCAGGCCCGCTCGGTGTGCAGTGAAGCTGGCGGCGGTGACGTCGGGCGGCACGGTGCTGTCCGGGCACGGCGCGGAGGCGGCGGGGGCGGCGGCGGGGGCGCACCACCGCGTCGCGCGCGGCCTCAAGGGCCCGCACCACATCTACGAGTGCCGGCGCACCAACATCATGGGCTCGCTCGTGCAGGACGCCTCGCCCTTCCTCTTCCCCTGCACCATCGAGTACAGCCTCATCTGCGCCGCCATCCTCTACGTCATGTGGAAGAACATCAGCCGCCTGCAGGTGAGTAGCCGCCTCTGCGCGCCTCGCGCCACACTGTGTCAGGTAAAGTTATCCCTTACGCGAAGTGGTTGCTTTGAGCACCATAGTGGTTTTACTGGATGACACGCCCGCTAAACACACTGGGCAGGACAAGTGATTAAGATTGTGGAAAGGGCCAAATAACGTGTCGGTCAGTTTCACTTCAAAATTGTTGTTGTTGTTGTTGTTGTGGTCTTCAGTCCTGAGACTGGTTTGATGCAGCTCTCCATGCTACTCTATCCTGTGCAAGCTTCTTCATCTCCCAGTACCTACTGCAACCTTCATCCTTCTGAATCTGCTTAATGTATTCATCTCTTGGTCTCCCCCTACGATTTTTACCCTCCACGCTGCCCTCCAATACTAAATTGGTGATCCCTTGATGCCTCAGAACATGTCCTACCAAACGATCCCTTCTTCTGGTCAAGTTGTGCCACAAACTCCTCTTCTCCCCAATCCTATTCAGTACCTCCTCATTAGTTATGTGATCTACCCATCTAATCTTCAGCATTCTTCTGTAGCACCACATTTCGAAAGCTTCTATTCTCTTCTTGTCCAAACTATTTATCGTCCATGTTTCACTTCCATACAAATACTTTCAGAAATGACTTCCTGACACTTAAATCTATACTCGATGTTAACAAATTTCTCTTCTTCAGAAACGCTTTCCTTGCCATTGCCAGTCTACATTTTATATCCTCTCTACTACGACCATCATCTGTTATTTTGCTCCCCAAATAGCAAAACCCATTTACTACTTGAAGTGTCTCATTTCCTAATCTAATACCCTCAACATCACCCGACTTAATTCGACTACATTCCATTATCCTCGTTTTGTTTTTGTTGATGTTCATCTTATATCCTCCCTTCAAGACACCATCCATTCCGTTCAACTGCTCTTCCAAGTCCTTTGCTGTCTCTGACAGAATTACAATGTCATCGGCGAACCTCAATGTTTTTATTTCTTCTCCATGGATTTTAATACCTACTCCGAATTTTTCTTTTGTTTCCTTTACTGCTTGCTCAATATACAGATTGAATAATATCGGGGAGAGGCTACAACCCTGTCTTACTCCCTTCCCAACCACTGCTTCCCTTTCATGTCCCTCGACTCTTATAACTGTTATATAATTGTTATTTATTGTTATTCAATAACACCTTTAAACCAAAACGGCACACAGCCGAACCTTTACAACTACGAGTTTCAAAATCCAATTCTTTCATGGCTGAAGGCCTCCAAACAAGAAATCTTAAAAAGCAACAAGATACATTTCAAGTGACTGAAGACAAGCAATTAAAATTGCAAATTATATATATACTACTGACCATTAAAATTGCTACACCACGAAGATGACGTGCTACAGACGCGAAATTTAACCGACAGGAAGAAGATGCTGTGATATGCAAATGATTAGCTTTTCAGAGCATTCACACAAGGTTGGCGCCGGTGGTGATACCTACAACGTGCTGACATGAGGAAAGTTTCCAACCGATGTAACATACACAAACAGCAGTTGACCGGCGTTGCCTGGTGAAACGTTGTTGTGATGCCTCGTGTAAGGGGGAGAAATGCGTACCATCACGTTACCGACTTTGATAAAGGTCGGATTGTAGCGTATCGCGATTGCGGTTTATCGTATCGCGACATTGCTGCTCGCGATGGTCGAGATCCAATGACTCTTACCAGACTATGGAATCGGTGGGTTCAGGAGGGTAACACGGAACGCCGTGCTGGATCCCAACGGCCTCGTATCACTGGCAGTCGAAATGACAGGCATCTTGTCCGCATCGCTGTAACGGATCGTGCAGCCATGTCTGGATCCCTCAGTCAAAAGATGGGGACGTTTGCAAGACAACAACCATCTGCACGAACAGTTCGACGATGCAGCAGCACGGATTATCAGCTCGGACACCGCGGCTGCAGTTACCCTTGACGCTGCATCACAGACAGGAGGGCCTGCGATGGTGTACTCAACGACGAACCTGGGTGCACGAATGGCGAAACATCATTTTTTCGGATGAATCCAGGTTCTATTTACAGCATCATGACGATCGCATCCGTGTTTGGCGACATCGCGGTGAACGCACATTCGAAGCGTGTATTCGTCGTCCCCATACTGGCATATCACCCGGCGTGATGGTATGGGGTGCCATTGGTTACACGTCTCGGTCACCTCTTGTTCGCATTGACGCCACTTTGAACAGTGGACGTTACATTTCAGATTTGTTACGACCCGTGGTTGTACCCTTCATTCGATCCCTGCGAAAACCTACATTTCAGCAGGATAGTGCACGACCGCATGTTGCAGGTCCTGTACGGGCCTTTCTGGATACAGAAAATGTTCGACTGCTGCCCTGGCCAGCACATTCTCCAGATCTCTCACCAATTGAAAACGTCTGGTCAATGGTGGCCGAGCAACTGGCTCGTCACAATACGGCAGTCACTACTCTTCATGAACTGTGGTATCGTGTTGAAGCTGCATGGGCAGCTGTACCTGTACACGCCATCCAAGCTCTGTTTGACTAATGCCCAGGCGTATCAAGGCCGTTATTACGGCCAGAGGTGGTTGTTCTGGGTACTGATTTCTCAGGATCTATGCACCCAAATTGCTTGAAAATGTAATCACATGTCAGTACTAGGGTAATATATTTGTCCAATGAATAACCGTTTATCATCTGCATTTCTTCTTGGCGTAGCAATTTTAAGGGCCAGTAGTGTAACTTGAAACTTCTAACTTCTAACCTCTAAGGTTTAGGGGACAAACGAGTGTGAACAGCTGAGGCATAAAGCACATGACTGGTTACTGTAGTCACCTTTTCAGATAGCAGTAAGAACAACTATGGTTGCGTAGTATTCTAAGCACATGAATAAAATCCTTTGTATCTTATATTACGGTTTCTAATTAGAATACATATGTTACGTACTGTTGCTGTGGAGAGACGAAATAAGTTGTGTTTACCTCTTGTTGTACATTGTGTAAATGAAACTGCCCACCCACAGCAGACGTCTTGACTCGAGTTCTACGGTGTCCGAAAACAGAAATTGCTAACAGGCACAAAGGTAGCTGAGACTAGAGTTTTACCTAAACCGGCACGGATCCCATGTGTAATATTATTTAGGTTAAACTTAATTTTGAGAAGTGGTGAAGCTATATGTGCATTAGTTTTGAGGTTTAACTGCAGGTTCTTGCCTATTTTTTTCTTTCAGTCATCAACGTTCCTGAATTTCTTCTATTGTTATATTACTATTACTGTTATTACAATTATAAACACTGAAGATATCACAAATTTCTATACTTAACATTACACTGTTTAGTAACAAAACACCAATAGAACAGGTGTTTGTAAGACCTGTTGCAGGGAAATAGAGTGCAGTTCAGGCAAATTAATAGGTTCAACAAATGGAAAACAAGAGTAGAAATGTAATTAGAAAAAAAAACTGAAATTAGCTTCCGTGAAGAGCTAAATCTTCCTTCTTTTTGTAAAGGAGCGAAATCCTATATTCTTAAATATCTGAATTTCTTTAACTAAAACGTCTTATTCCTCAAAAACTAAATATTAGGACTGATTGTGGTCTGAAAGCCAAACGTTATCAACTTTTATACTAGGAAAACAGCGAAAAAGAAGGTCTCATTGTTCTAAGTTTTGTTCGCAGTTAATACAAAACTTCTCTCTCTAGTGTGATCAAAATATTTTTGAAGAAACATCCTAGTAGTATGAAGGTGTTAAAAGGATACTTCCACACTTAAATGTCAACCTTCTTTAATAAATCAAATTAACCACAGACCCCGCAAAGCTGTCGCAATGCTACTAACGGCACATATGCTTGGTGCGTGGGTAAACGTTAAATATGCAGATTAAACAACGATTAACTTATCAGTAATTTAAAATACGACCATTAATCTCCCATTGTCCACCCAGGCTATCTCTTCCACTACCCTAAATGCAGAAACTGGCTGTATGGCTGCATAGTTAATTGCTACAAATTTATTTTCGACATGTTAGTTACACGTTATTTTAATCTGAGTATTATTGGCTATAATTCGTTGTGGACGTTATCTGTACTAGATGTAGGCAGTACAATGTCATCATCCGAACGGAAGGGGATCAAGAAGATTCAACGAACACGTATTATCTCTCTTCTTTTTACTCACGTTTAGGTATATGAAAACTCCATATAGTGTAACTGCGAATTATTTTCGTGACTCGGAGTGCCCTTCCTTCCTTCGTCGTTAAGCTACGAATTTCCCACTACTTTTATGAAGTCAAATGGGAGCTGTAGCGTAGACCAACAGGTCATCAGTACATAAACATAATTTGAATAAATGCCTTGTTTTAGGTTCGACCGAGAAAAACCTTGTTAAACATCAATGACTGTTAACAAAGTGGTAAATCAGACCGACTGTGTGAGCCTGTAACTTCATTCATAACTTGCACAAATCGTCTTCCATGCTATATCGACTTCCGAAGTAAGTTCGTCTTCTGCTTAAGATCTTTTTTGAAAGCAGCTACTGAGCATTTTAGTTAAAATACATTATTATAACGTTGTTCGAGTTTGGAGAGATGTCAGATCTCCTGCAGGCATTTCGAAAACAATTTTTCAAGTTCATTGGGTGTTAATCGGCTTCCTGTCTGAATTATTCTTTTTGAAACAACGTAATCGCTTGGAGCTTTCTTTTTCTTTATGCCTCGAATATCTTGACACACGTAGTCTAGAATTACCTCTGGAATGTCATTGTTTTAAATATTAATTAATGTATGTTTCTCATTCATCTGTCGAACTGTAGAACTATTTAAGACTTTCTAGAATGCTTGTACATTTTCCTACTGTCAATTACTGTAAATTATGTTATCCACATGAACTATACTGTTACCTTCAGCAATTTTTAATTATTTAGTAACAGAAACCTTACGGTATTTAATTGTAGTGTGAAGACTGAGCATTGCAATAGAGTTCAGTGTTCGCTTGCATTGATCTGCCTTTAAATATACCCAGTGAACGATGACTACGTCGCTTACAGCATCTCCAATTTGGCTCTTCTTGGCGCCGACTGTTGAGCCCTTTGACACTCACTGAGACACTGTTCTGATGCTTTCTTGAGGTCCTGCGCTGATGCTGGGGAGAATGGAGCCGTCTGTCCGCTTATATCCATGCTTGGCGGAAGCATATCGACTTGGGAACTATTTGTGTGACGTCAGGTAAATCCATGACGCAGACCCTGTCGTTTGCGCCCCCTGTGGAGTTTAGCCTGAACTCGGTTGCGCCGGAGTCTTAGGCTACTCACCGGTCTTCTAAGTATCGCTGTGTGTCCTGTCATCCGGAGGACACAACAGTCTGTGTTTTCTTTTGAAACGACTTTTTAAGGTCGAACATGTTGCCCTCCTCAGCAAATTCTGCTAACGTCTTTTGTGGCACCATACCCGTAGTTCCCCACAGCGCAGTCATTCTCTACTAGCCTGCTATTAAAATTCACCTTTATCATTTTATAGTGGGCTTGAGTTTCATTCATTGAGTAAATGTTGCTCCATATGATAAAAATAAATGATAAGAATAAATTTGTAGTTTATTGTTATAAGTAAAAATTTATGACTCGGTTAAATCCATTAATTACAATCACAGACAAATTGCTAATGTACGTTCTATAGATCCCAAATAAAATGGCACTCATGGATGTGGAATAAGTCAAAAAAGTCTTAAATATTTTTGTAAGGTAATAACAAAATCACTCAAAACAGTTACACGGAGTAGACAAAAGTCATGGGATAGAGATATGCACACATACAGATGGCGGTTGTATCGCTTACACAAGGTATATTAGACCAGTGCATTAGTGGAGCTGTTATTTGTGGTAATGTGATTCAAGTGGGAAGGTTTAGGAGAGATTATAACCGCAAGAAGCGAATTAACGGACTTTGAACGCGGAATGGTAGGTCGAGCTAGACGCTTGGAACATTTCATTTCGTACATCGTTAGGAAATTCAATATTCCGAGGCCCACAGTGTCAAGAATACCAAATTTCAGTCACCATCTCTCACCACGAACAACGCAGTGGCCGACGGCCTTCACGTGGCGACCGAAGCACTAAAAGGCAAACGACACTGTGTGGAATAACTGCAGAAATCTTTGTGGGACGTTCGACGAACGAACCCATTAGGTCAGTAGGCGAAATTTGGCGTTAATGGACTACGTCGTCAGACGACCGACGCGAGTGCCTTTGCTAACAGCACATCGCCTGCAGCGCCTCTCCTGTGCTCTGGACCATACCAGTTGGACCGTAGACGGCAGGGAAACGGTGGCCCGGTCAAATTAGTCCGGATTTAAGTTGGTAAGAGCTGACGGTAGGTTTAGAGTGTAGCGGAGACCCCACGAAGCCATGGTCCACAGTTGGCAACAAGGCACTTTGCGAGCTGGTGGTGACTGCATAATGGTGCGAGCTGTGTTCATGTGGAATGGACTGGGTCCTCTGAGGAAACTGAACCGATCATTGGTTATGTTCTGCTACTGGGAAACCATTAGCAGCCATTCATGGACATCATACTGTAACCTCCCCCTCACTTATCGACCTTAATGACAGTGAAAAATTAAACCGCGTGTACCTAATGGAAATTTGGGAAAAGCAATCGTCACCGAAGTTAATCTGTCGGTAAAGAGGGAGGAAAGGGTTACATCTAAATGAAAGGAAAAATGCTAATGCAAATGGTGGAAATTAATTTTGAAAAAGGGTAAAGTTAATAAAGAAAGTAAATGTGCGGCCGTTACGTTAACAATTAACTAGCGGTAATTAGATATTGAGATTGGGGGGAAATTACGGTCGCCAGTCCTAAGGACAATTACTATAGTAACTGAAAAAGAAAGGTTATTACAATATAATTAGCACTAGAAGCGTGGCAACTGAAGGTTGACACGTGCAGTGTGAAAACTGAAAGTTTGTCAGAAGTAATAAATTTCGCTACACTCTGACTTAATTTAGCAAAAGAATTAATAAAACAGGAAAATCGAAAGTTAATTTAGTGGCTGAAGTTAATGGTGAGCTTTCTTTCTGAAGCACATCGAAATTCAGTAAAATACGGTTAGTCTTGGACTACCTCAACAATCATTTCAAAAGCTACTTGAATCTACGCAATTTAGAAATAAGAGATTTAACTTTGAACTTGAATTAAATGATTCTGAACAATTAACAATAGTAAAATTTAGTACGTACCAAGCTGAGCTGCAGTCACAGGTAAGCTAAAATATGGTAACAAAACTCGCACTCTTAATTTGTGCTTGTGTAATCTAAATATTGTTGCCAGCTATGAATACCTTAACTGAACTTTGAAATTAAAGCAGTGAAATCAATGATGCTGGCGTTTGAATTTCAACGACACTCGGATTCATTCCGGAAAAGGAAGGGACCCTGCTTGGTAATGCAATTGGGACAATGAGCAACAAAAGTTCAAGCTAAGTTGCTGTAATTTTGTGATGCAACCATTTTAAAAGTATGAAAAGCTGAGGTCTGCCATACAGTTCTAAAACTTTACGTGCTTCCAGTCTTCCTTGTTGGTTGACTGAAGGTTTGAAGCCGTCGATCGAGGAGGTGGCGACAGCCACTCATTGTCGGCCGTCGCTGTTGCAGAAGCTGCATGTTGGCGCGCCTTCTTCTCGACACGGTCACCAGACGAAACGGGCTCTTGATGTGCGCCAGTTAATGCTTCCCGTCCGCGACACCATGTCAGAAACTATCATCGCAAGTCGAGCGCAATTACATGCTGCCAAACCCCGAAAGCGCGGCAACTCGCGGGAGCTTCACACAACACACCTGCTCCACTCGCTACTCCAGCCAGACTCTCTCTCTGCCCGCGCTCCACGCGACAGTTAACACTACCAAAGATCCTATACACTTTGATTCTTCACACGACCTATCGATGTAATCGTTCGATATCAGTTTTCCCTAGGCAAGACCCAGCGTAAAAATACAAATAATATTTACGAAACAAACCAATTATACATCGACATAAATGCATATATATATATATATATATATATATATATATATATATATATATATATACAAATAGTAAAATAATTACAATATGTAAAGACACAGAAATGTCATATATTCAGGTAACAAAAATAGGAAAAAATTATAGTACAATAGATGGAAATAGGAGGATATGTATTTCCGGCGTTACAATACTCCCAAACAACGATGGAACTTTTATAGATGACAATGCTACATTTCATCAGGCCACAGTTGTTCACGACTGTCTCCAGAAAAGTCATTATACTCGAACATAATACGTGTTCCAAAATTCTACAACTGATCGACGTTAGAGATATAGGTCTATAGTTCTGCACATCGTTTGACGTCCCTTCTTGAAAACTGGGATGACCTGTGCCCTTTTCCAATCTTTTGGAAGACTACGCTCTTCTAGAGACTTACGGTAGACCGCTGCAGGTAGGAGGCAAGTTCCTTCGCGTACTCTGTGTAGAATCGAACTGGTATCCCATCAGGTCCAGCGGCCGTTCCTCTTTTGAGCGATTTTAATTGTTATTCTATCCCTCTGTCTTCTATTTCGATATCTACCATTTTGTCAACTGTGCGACAACCTAGAGAAGGAACTACAGTGCAGTCTTCCTCTGTGAAACAGCTTGGGAAAAAGACATTTAGTATTTCGGCTTTTAGTTTGTCATCTTCTGTTTCAGTACCATTTTGGTCACACAGTGTCTGGATATTTTGTTTTGATCCACCTACCGCTTTGACATAAGACCAAAATTTCTTAGGATACTCTGCCAAGTAAGTACATAGAACTTTACTTTCGAATTCGTTGAACGCCTCTCGCATAGCCCTCCTCACACTACATTTCGCTTCGTGTAATTTTTGTCTGCAAGGCTTTGGCTATGTTTATGTTTGCTGTGAAGTTCCCTTTGCTTCCGCTGCTGTTTTCTAACTCGGTTGTTGTACCACGGTGGCTCTTTTCCATTTCTTACGATCGTGCTTGGCACAAACTCATCTAACGCACATTGTACGATGGTTTTGAACTTTGTCCACTGATCCTCAACACTATCTGTACTTGAGACAAAACTTTTGTGTTGAGCCAACAGGTACTCTGAAATCTGCTTTTTGTCACTTTTGCTAAATAGAAAAATCTTCCTACCTTTTTTAATATTTCTATTTACGCCTGAAATCACCGATGCTGTAACCGCTTTATGATCGCTGATTCCCCGTTCTGCTTTAATTGTTTCAAATAGTTCGGGTCTGTTTGTCACCAGAAGGTCTAATATGTTATCGCCACGAGTCGGTTCTCTGTTTAACTGCTCAGGGTAGTTTTCAGATAATGCACCTAAAAAAATTTCACTGGATTCTTTGTCTCTGCCACCCGTTATAAACGTTTGTATCTCCCAGGCTATATCTGGTAAATTAAAATCTCCACCCAAAACCATAACATGGTCGGGAAATCTACTCGAAATATTTTCCAAATTTTCCTTCAGGTGTTCTTCCACAACAGGTGCTGAGCCAGGGGCCTATAGAGGCATCCAATTACCATGCTTGAGCCTGATTTAACCGTGACCTTCACCCAAATTATTTCAAGTTTCGGATCTCCGTCAATTTCCTTCGATACTATTGCACTTTTTATCGCTATAAAAACGCCTCCCCCTTCACTGTCCAGCCTGTCTCTGCGGTATATATTCCAATCTGAGTTTAGAATTTCATTACTGTTTACATCTGGTTTCTGCCGACTTTCTGTCCCTAGTACTGTGTGGGAATTTTGACCGTTTATTAATGAAAGCAGTTCTGGGACCTCTCTATAGACGCTCCTGAAGTTTACTATTACCACATTAATATTGTCATTCCCTGTTGCGTTTTGCCTACTACTATCTTGCCGCGTCTCAGGCGGCGTCTTATCGGGCCTAGGGAGGGAATTCTCTAACCTAAAAAACCCACATGTGCACTCCACACGTACTCCGCTACCCTTGTAGCCGCTTCCTGCGTGTAGTGCACGCCTGACCTATTCAGGGGGGAACGTACATTTCTCCACCCGATAGCAATTCGAGCGAATGATTTGGCCACTCACAAGGGGAAGGCCTGAGACACGGCCAACCGATTCGACTAAGATTTGGCAGGCCGCTTGTGTAAAACCTAAAACGAATTAATCTAAAATATTTTGGGTCAACACCCCCGCGTTTTTGAGAAAATCACCCCTAAAAGTTATGACGAGCAATCGACTCAAAATTGGAGGAATCGACAGATAATTGTAAATAGAGCAATTTTCATCGTCAGGTATGGGGTCCGAAAACGCATACTTTTCCAGAAATCGAGGGAAGAAACTTTTACAACTGCCGCATCTGTACCCACATGGTAAACGCTTTTCGCCGACAGCGCAACGGTTAAGGTCTCTCGCTGGGAATCGGAGAACCCTAGCGGATGTTATTCTTTTGGTTTGTATTTTTCCATATCTCAAATGATAGGGATAGGAGGATTAATAAGGTAAGTAAATCAATAAGGAATGATAATAATAAGGTAGGCAAATAAATTTCTCAAACCTCTTGGGATAGTAAACAATTAAAATGTTACTCCAGGTCACTTTACAATGGTGCTTCCAGTCACTGTTACGTGTCCTCACTTTTCTTCGAACAACTAGATGGATGGTGCTTGTCATATAAACATTCGAAACAAATATACTCACGGCACCAAGAACATTTAATGAATGCAATCTTTCGACAGCTACACAGTTCATTCCGAAGAGTCGGCGGAAAACAAACTTGGTTTACATTTTAAAATATGTCTTTTTCGGGAATTAATTTTGATGCGCACCACGCATACGATATCATCGCCTGAAAAATCGGTGCTGAAAGTTGGTTATGAATTATGCTGTGAGTAGTTATTGCATCCGTGCAGTTGTGCAATTCCCGCTTGGTTTCCAGAAGCACACTGCAATTCCGAAGCCCGGAAATAAAGTTTCTTCGAGATTCGAACCAAGGTTCTCCGATTCCCAGCCAGTTACCTTGGCCGTTGCTCTATCGGTACTGTCGACGAAAAGCTTTTACCATGTGGGTACAGAAGTGGCAGTTGTAAAAGTTTCTTACCTCGATTTCTGGAAAAGTATGCGTTTTCGGACCCCATACCTGATGAAGGAAATTGCTCCATTTACAATTATGTATCGATCCCCCCAATTTTGAGTCGATTGCTCGTCATAACCTTTAGGGGTGATTTTCTCAAAAACGCGGGGTGTTGACCCAAAATGTCTCAGATTCCTTCGTTTTAGGTTGTACACAAGCCACCTGCCAAATTTAAGCCGAATCGGTTGGCCGTGTCTGAGGCCTACCCCTTGTCAGATCTGCCGACATGAGTCCCATCGAACAATTATGGGACATTACCGAGAGGCCAGTTCTTGCTAATCCTGCATCGGCAACGCTTTTGCAATTATGGTTGGCTATAGAGGCAACATGGCTCAAGATTTCTGCAGAGGAGTGCCAGCGACTTGTTGAGTCCACATTACGCCGAGTTGCTGCGCTACGCCCAGCAAGGGAGGTCCGACACAATATTGTGATGCGTCCCATTACTTTTTTCGCCTCAGTGGATCATCTTAAGATACTGATTGCGTGTGGAGCTCTGATGGAGAGCGGATGTTTGTCTGCGGCGCTCGTACGGTGGGTGGGCAGGGGAACAAACGCGAGTGCGGCCAGAGCGGGGAGAGGCCGTCCTTGCGCAGTTACGGCGTGTCTGTGTGGTGCCGGCGGCGGTGCCGTAGCCGCATTCTAGCGAAGGACAGCGGCGGCGGCGGCGGCGGCGGCGCGGAGAAAGTTGTCCGGCTCCCAGCTGACTGCAGCTGCATAACCGCTGGCGGCGACGCGCGCTCCCGCTTGTCGCAACTGAGCCGGCATTGGCATTACGGCGGACCAGCCCGAATCAACCTGCCAGTGGACGGGCGTTATGTCAACGTTTCGTAACCGACATTACGTTGCTCAGGGGAAGCGACAGGCCGCGTCCGTCGAATACCTGCTACATACCACCATCTGCGAGGAAGATCGCGTCTGAAGTTCAAGACCGAATCAGCAATGTTGCTGGCACAAAAAATAATGTTATGAATGGCCGAAACAATGCTGAGCTGCAGTAGCATATTTGACGTCTTCCGTGTCGTCAACACAACTGCCTTTTCAGATACGTTTTCAGGTTAAGATTTCGATGGTGGTCCAAAGAGTCACTTAAAAAAATGATGTTGAGTCAGTTGGAAAAGTACGGCCGTCAGTATTGCAGCCAAGGCTTTGCACGTGTGCTAATCTTCGTTATCCATCAAGAAACGGGACCTTTGATCAACTTTCCACACCGTTTGTACACCTACTCTCCACAAGCTACCTTACGGTGTACGGCAGAGGGTAATATGTCGACGCTTGTCACAGCATTCTTTCCTGTTAAAGACGCGAACGGCGTGCGGAAAGAACAACTGTTATTAAGTGTACACTTCAGCTCGGTCTCTCAACTTTACCTTCATGGTCTTTTCGCGAGTAATACAAAGCAGCAATTACTCTTCTAGGAGCGGACGCTCTCGGTGTTTTAACAATAAAACACACCGTGATGCAGAACGCCTGTCTCTCAGTGTCTGCTACAGGAGTTAACTAAAAAAACTCTCTGTACCGATTTCGAACTTACTGAAGGAAAAGATACGAAACGCGTTCCTATTCTTCAGATCATCTCATTTCCTCTATGAATCCCACCTGGTGCGGATCCCAGAAAGACCAGCAATAACAAAGTATTTGTCGAACTAGGGTTTTGTAGGTTACCTCCGTTGAGGTAGAACAACGCTTCCTGAAGCTTGTTCGAATGAAAATGTCCGACATCTACCTTACCTGCAATTTTTTAACATGGTCGTTCTATTTAAAATAGCCCCTTCGCGTACTCCTACGTATTTAATGGCTATAACTGCTTCCAGTTATTTTTCTGCAATCGTACAATCATAGAATAATGGACCTTTCTGTTTATTTATCCACAATACGGAATATACACACATCGAAGCGCCAAAGAAATTGGTATAGGCATGCGTATTGAAATACGAGGTGCATTCAAGTTCTAAGGCCTCCGATTTTTTTCTCCGGACTGGAAAGAGATAGAAACATGCGCATTGTTTTAAAATGAGGCAGCGTTCATTGTCAATACGTCCCAGAGATGGCAGCACCGTACGGCAGATGGAATTTTACCGCCAGCGGTGAGAATGAGAACTGTTTTAAATACTTAAAATGGCGACGTTTTCCTTACTTGAACAGCGTGCAATTATTCGTTTTCTGAATTTGCGTGGTGTGAAACCAATTGAAATTCATCGACAGTTGAAGGAGACGTGTGGTGATGGAGTTATGGATGCGGCGAAAGTGCGTTCATGGGTGCGACAGTTTAATGAAGGCAGAACATCGTGTGACAACAAACGGAAACAACCTCGGGCTCGCACAAGCCGGTCTGACGACATGATCGAGAAAGTGGAGAGAATTGTTTTGGGGGATCGCCGAATGACTGTTGAACAGATCGCCTCCAGAGTTGGCATTTCTGTCGGTTCTGTGCACACAATCCTGCATGACGACCTGAAAATGCGAAAAGTGTCATCCAGGTGGGTGCCACGAATGCTGACGGACAACCACATGGCTGCCCGTGTGGCATGTTGCCAAGCAATGCTGACGCGCAACGACAGCATGAATGGGACTTTCTTTTCGTCGGTTGTGACAATGGATGAGACGTGGATGCCATTTTTCAATCCAGAAACAAAGCGCCAGTCAGTTCAATGGAAGCACACAGATTCAACGCCATCAAAAATATTTCGGGTAATCGCCAGTGCTGAAAAAATGATGGTGTCCATGTTCTGGGACAGCGAGGGCGTAATCCTTACCCATTGCGTTTCAAAGGGCACTACAGTAACAGGTGCATCCTACGAAAATGTTTTGAAGAACAAATTCCTTCCTGCACTGCAACAAAAACGTCCGGGAAGGGCTGCGCGTGTGCTGTTTCACCGAGACGACGCACCCGCACATCGAGCTAATGTTACGCAACAGTTTCTTCGTGATAACAACTTTGAAGTGATTCCTCATGCTCCCTACTCACCTGACCTGGCTCCTAGTGACTTTTGGCTTTTTCCAACAATGAAAGACACACTCCGTGGCAGCACATTCACCAGCCATGCTGCTATTGCCTCAGCGATTTTCCAGTGGTCAAAACAGACTCCTAAAGAAGACTTCGCCGCTGCCATGGAATCATGGCGTCAGCGTTGTGAAAAATGTGTACGTCTGCAGGGCGATTACGTCAAGAAGTAACGTCAGTTTCATCGATTTCGGGTTAGTAGTTAATTAGAAAAAAAATCGGAGGCCTTAGAGCTTGAATGCACCTCGTACAGAGATATGTAAACAGGCAGAACACGGCGCTGTGGTCAGCAATGCCTATGTAAGACAACAAGTGCCTGGCGCAGTTGTTAGATCGGTTACTGCCGCTACAATGGCAGGTTGTCAAGATTTGAGTGAGTTTGAACGTGGCGCTACAGCCGGCGCACGAGTGATGGGACACAGCATCTCCGGGGCAGCGATGAAGTGGGGTTTCTCCCGTACGAACATTGCACAAGTGTACCATGAATATTAGGAATCAGGTGAAATATCGAATCTCCGACAACGTTGCTACCGGAAAAAGATCCTGCAAGAACGGGACCAACGACGAGTGAAGAGAATCGCTCAAAGTGACAAAAGTGCAACCCTTCCGCAGAATGGTGTAGCTTTCAACGCTGGGCCGTCAACAAGTGTCAGCATGCGAACTATTCAACGAAACGTCATCTATATTGGATTTCAGAGCCGAAGGCCCACTCGCGTACCCTTGATGACTGCAGGACACAAAGCTTTACGCCTCGCCTGGGCCCGCCAACACCGACATTGGACTGTTGATGACTGGAAAGAAGTTGGCTGGTCGGACGAGTTTCGTTTCAAATTGTATCGAGCGGATTGACGTATATGGGTACGGAGACAGTTTCATGAATTCAGGGACCCTGCATGTCCGCAGGATACTGTTCGTGCTGGTAGACGCTGTGTAATGGTGTGGGGCGTGCGCATTTGGAGAGGTATGGAACCCCTAATACGTCTGGATACGACTCTGACAGGTGACACATACGTAAGCATCCTGTCTGATAACCAGCTTCCATTCACGTCCGTTGTGCAATCCAACGGACTTGGGCAATTACAGCAGGACAATGCGACACCCCACTCGTCCAGAACTGCTACAGAGTAGCTCCAGGAACACTCTTATGAGTTTTAACACGTCCACTGGCCACCAGAATCCCCAAGCATGAACATTATTGACCATATCAGGGATCCTTGCAACGTGCTGTTCAGATGAGATCTCCACCCCTCGTCCTGTTACGGATTTATAGACAGTCGTGCAGGATTCATGGCGTCACTTCCCTCCAGCACTACTTCAGACATTCGTCTAGTCCATGCCACGTCGTGTTACGGCAGTTCTGCGCACTCGCGAGGGCCCTCACGATATTAGGCGGGTGTATCAGGTTATTTAGTTCTTAAGTATATTATATGAGAGAGAGAAGACTAATGACCCAGTAACACTCAATTGGGGTAAGCCTGAAGTTACTTTTATGAATGAAATTTCTCTCCTTTGAGGATGATATGTTATGCTGTGTTCGCTAGGAACTCTTCGTCCAGTCACGCAGCTGGTCTGATATTCCGTACGCTCGAATTTTGGTCATTAGCCGAGAGCACGATATGTTTGGATCAGTGTGGCTGCAGCTGCTGAACACTTAACAGTAAAAGACATCACATTGGAAGCAAGAAAAATTTCCAGTACTTTTTTAGTACCGGCCACTCTTTGTCTGACAGTGAATCAGTATGTTGAGCAAATGTCTGCAATGCTCGGAAAAGTTTGTCCTCTTCCCTCTACGGCTTTGATATGGTTGGGGGAGTGTAGCAAACACTTGAAACTTCATCTTTGCGGTCTCTTTCTCCTGAAATTAATAAAGTGGAGGAAGAGCAATATGTGCAATACCACCAGTAAAATATACACTCCTGGAAATTGAAATAAGAACACCGTGAATTCATTGTCCCAGGAAGGGGAAACTTTATTGACACATTCCTGGGGTCAGATACATCACATGATCACACTGACAGAACCACAGGCACATAGACACAGATAACAGAGCATGCACAATGTCGGCACTAGTACAGTGTATATCCAGCTTTCGCAGCAATTCAGGCTGCTATTCTCCCATGGAGACGATCGTAGAGATGCTGGATGTAGTCCTGTGGAACGGCTTGCCATGCCATTTCCACCTGGCGCCTCAGTTGGACCAGCGTTCGTGCTGGACGTGCAGACCGCGTGAGACGACGCTTCATCCAGTCCCAAACATGCTCAATGGGGGACAGATCCGGAGATCTTGCTGGCCAGGGTAGTTGACTTACACCTTCTAGAGCACGTTGGGTGGCACGGGATACATGCGGACGTGCATTGTCCTGTTGGAACAGCAAGTTCCCTTGCCGGTCTAGGAATGGTAGAACGATGGGTTCGATGACGGTTTGGATGTACCGTGCACTATTCAGTGTCCCCTCGACGATCACCAGTGGTGTACGGCCAGTGTAGGAGATCGCTCCCCACACCATGATGCCGGGTGTTGGCCCTGTGTGCCTCGGTCGTATGCAGTCCTGATTGTGGCGCTCACCTGCACGGCGCCAAACACGCATACGACCATCATTGGCACCAAGGCAGAAGCGACTCTCATCGCTGAAGACGACACGTCTCCATTCGTCCCTCCATTCACGCCTGTCGCGACACCACTGGAGGCGGGCTGCACGATGTTGGGGCGTGAGCGGAAGACGGCCTAATGGTGTGCGTGACCGTAGCCCAGCTTCATGGAGACGGTTGCGAATGGTCCTCGCCGATACCCCAGGAGCAACAGTGTCCCTAATTTGCTGGGAAGTGGCGGTGCGGTCCCCTACGGCACTGCGTAGGATCCTACGGTTTTGGCGTGCATCCGTGCGTCGCTGCGGTCCGGTCCCAGGTCGACGGGCACGTGCACCTTCCGCCGACCACTGGCGACAACATCGATGTACTGTGGAGACCTCACGCCCCACGTGTTGAGCAATTCGGCGGTACGTCTACCCGGCCTCCCGCATGCCCACTATACGCCCTCGCTCAAAGTCCGTCAACTGCACATACGGTTCACGTCCACGCTGTCGCGGCATGCTACCACTGTTAAAGACTGCGATGGAGCTCCATATGCCACGGCAAACTGGCTGACACTGACGGCGGCGGTGCACAAATGCTGCGCAGCTAGCGCCATTCGACGGCCAACACCGCGTTTCCTGGTGTGTCCGCTGTGCCGTGCGTGTGATCATTGCTTGTACAGCCCTCTCGCAGTGTCCGGAGCAAGTATGGTGGGTCTGACACACCGGTGTCAATGTGTTCTTTTTTCCATTTCCAGGTGTGTATCTTGGGGCAGCTATTTCACAATCTTGTTAGATAATTTTAGAATGAGGCAGCTTTATTTGTCAGTTTTACTACGTTCCTTGACTGAGGAGTAGACACCGTATCGTATCTCTTCGACAATGGAAAAGGTAAGTAGTTAGAAAGTTGCGCATATTTATGAAGCACGATATAACCGAAAAAGCAACTACACCGCTGCAGTCATGTTACAGAATAATTATTGCGTGTTACTCAGTGGGGTGTGCTACGTGGAACAAAGACATGACTCCAACTGTAAACGCATTTGATGTCATCCGCCAATGACAGAGAGTTGACAGTTGTTTTCTTCGTAACGTCCGTTTTAACACATACGCAGCTGATATTCCAGGGTATTCCAGAATTTCGGCAGAGGTTACCTCTCTCCTCGAAATTATGTAAACTGCTGCCAGGAGACCACGGGTGTGATATCTTTATGTCCTGGCGAGATATCCTGAAGTGGATTTCGTACCGGTGGAAGCTGTGAGTGGTTTGTACCTTAATTATTATGTGAATCTTGAAGGTTTGATCTAGAGGAGACGTTGTTTGCAACAGCAGATGGACGGTCGAGGTGAACAGTTCGTTCCGATATGTGGCTGCAAAGGCAGTGTCATGAGCAAACTGAAGGAGATGGACAAGAGAATGGATTTAAGGGTGTAAACTTGGCACATCTAGATTGGGTTGGTGATACGTTGATTTTGGGAATTGCTGTTCGTTTACAGCAGGTTGTCAGTCTGGGGCTGCATGGCCAGCGCTACGTAATATGTAGAAATGACATGGAAAAAGGATTTCTGGAAGCAAGTGGAAATATGCCGTAATTGAGGAGCCGATAAGAGGGGATAGGTTGGATGGGAGTATTGTCAGGTGAACATTGTGGTGGTTAGGATAAAGGTTGTTGTGCCTGTGGTGCAGATTTAGTAAAGATAGAAACTGATAACCACGCAGTTGAGCGCCCCACAAACCAAACATCATCATCATTAACCATTTGGCTATCCGAACACGACTCACGGCCAGAGCCAAACTTCCGTGTGTCGTCAACCATGCGTCGACGTATCCATTATGTATACACCTTGTAACGGAACATATTAAAGGCTTTACTCTACCGAAGTATGCGATACCCTCCAAATTCAACCAGTTTAACTAGTATTTATGATTATAGAAAAGTTATTGTGTATGTTAACAATGATTGCATAACATGTCTGCATAAACAGTCAACCCATTAAATTATACTGAGTAACTGACCCACACAAAAGTTTATATCACTTGATCAGTGATACAGCAAATGTCATCATGTAAAAACACTAAGTCCATCTTAAATAATTAATATGAAGTACGAAAAATAGTGGCCAACTTAGGTATTTTGGATCTCCTTAAATAAAAATCACCCAGTGAAACCTATTTGTTCACTAGGAGCGGTTTCACTCAGTATTCACGAAATCAATCCTATTTTAGACGAAAACCAATGTAATTCCTAATAATTCATGTTATTTACTTATTTATGCAAATTAGAGAAGTCAATTGACAAACTTCTTAAAAAACGGCCTTTTTGTAACAAAGAATTATTCTGTCAAGTCAACAAATCTGTCTGTCATTTTAATAACATGTTAAATTATGTCACTCGATGCAAATTAATAACTTTTCTGCACAAATTATGATAACAGATGTACATGTGACTTGTAAACTATATCTCTTTTTAGTAGTTCTTTGACAATGTTATAAATACAAGCAGCAATCAGGGTCGGGACGCAGTCGGAATGTCACTTTGGTAAAGTGTGTTTGTGTGTTATTGTTTGAGGTGGATAAACAATGCAAAGAACATGTAAAGGAAGTACTACTTTGTATTGTGTCATGGTCTTTGGTGGACAGTGGAATTAAGATGGCCACCAGAGTAATAAATATTTGAAGTTTACATATTTGTTGGTTTCGCTCGTTCTTTATCATCAAAAGCACATAAAAAACACGGGACCTCATGTTTTTAACCCTAGACAACCAGATTTAGAGCCAGCATCAGCAGCGAGACACAGCAGCGATCCAGCAAGTAGCAGCGGTTACCACAACACAATGCATTTTAATGGCGCCAACCTAACATCAAGTGCTAACAAGCTCCGTAAATGGGAGTGAAATAGTGCGATTATAGCAATTAGCAATATCTACGACCAGGCGACCATTACAACCTGTACAAGTCAGACGTTGTACTTGAAAGTCGCTTACCCGGTATCAGCAGAGAAATACGATATTGCACTGCCTGTGTTGTTCTGAATTACGATGCCAAGGAACTTCCCATCGTAATCGGAATAACACAGGCACTGGAATATCGTCTTTCCAGTTCCACCACTCTGTCACGATAACGGGTCACACGCAAAGGAAATACGTTCTGAACGCACAGGCATAAACAGCATGGAAAGCACAAAGGAAACGCCTTCCGCCCACACCTGGGACTGTCCTCACGAGCTGCGCTGCTCTGCCGGCAGATCTCGTGCGGCACGGGCAGCGGCGGAGTGCGCGCGGGGCAGCCGCCGGGCGCCGGGCTGGCGCACCAGGCGTACAAGCGGCCGCCGCACCACTACTCGGTGGACTGCGCGCGCGCCCACAAGGGGCTCTTCGTCGGCATCCTGGTGCTCGTGCTCACCATCATCTCGCTCATCCTCTTCTTCGTGCTCATCTCCAAGCCCGAGTTCGTCGGCCTCGCCGTCATGGAGGTCAACATCTGCGAGCTCACGCTCTACACCACCACCACCGTCGCCACGCTCGTTGGCATGGTCCAAGTAAGCGCAAGCCGCCTTAATCTAGCAGTTTTTTATTGTTCATCGTAAACATTAGTATGTACTTTTACACACATTGAAAGGTCTCAGTTGGATTCCTTTCATGTTAATTTCTTCAATCTGTTTTCATTTACGGCATAAATTCCTCGTCTAAATTTACTGTGGCGTTTCTGACTATCTGGGAGGAGACTGAGTAGTGGAACGTGTTACTTTTACACATAAACAAGAACGATCTGTCACACTACTACACTTTAAAACACAGTTTACATGTAATTCATCTCACACACTCTCATACGGAACCTACTTCCGCTTTCTTTTATGTTCTGTATATGATAAGATACTGTCATCCCCCTTCCCTTCTGTGTGAGAGGATGAATGAGCAAATGTATTTCTAGTCGCATACTTGAGGGTAGCAGACAAGCCTGTCTGCTAGAGAACAGTAGGACCAACGTCGGAACGGGTAGCTACGCTTTCTAAAAGCAAAGACGTTTCTATTCTTAGTATGGTCCTGTCCCTCCCTTGTCATGTTGGTATAGGAAGCTGCCTCTCTGGTCACTTCCGTTTGTATCTGTTAAGCACCCTCGGTAGGGGCCCACGCCAGTCTGTCCACAGCGAGCGTCTGAAGTGGTAAGATCTCCGGCTAAGCACGTCTCTGCTAAGTCCGTAGGGCAATGGATTTCTTAAGTTCAGCCTAACTGAAAATTTAATCACCTTTATTTCAGGTTTAGCTCTAAAATGTCTAATGTTATCTTAAATTGCAACGCAGTGTGATTCGAGTGTACAGTTCAGAATATATTCCGGTACTTGCTTTGTCACTACTTTGTGAGTAAAGAGGGACCACGTGTTGATCAGTAACTCTAAGATCATCAATCTTAAATGCGAATGTGCGTGAGATTATAACGTCTCGTCTTGAGAATATTTTTCAATATAGCAACTTTTCTTTATGTTCAACCCACGTGGGGTGTACTTTGTGAAACCAGTACCACGTGCTTATACAACTGTTTGACCCATCAGGTGAATACTAAGACGATAGTAACCAGTTCGAGGTTTTTCTTTTGTAAATTGCTTTTCGATCTAATTTATTTTAATTATCAAAATTATTGTGGAGTTACACTCTTTGTGTAAACCAAGTTGACCACGTGAAGCATATGGTGTAATCATCAAAGTAGCCCTCAGCTATTCTTTTCGGGAAGATTTCACAGAGAGTTAGTATGATTTTAGTATACCAGTGTGTGGTAATTACATGACGGACAGGATTGTGCTACGAACGTAACTTCTTTGGGTGAAAATTGAATCGGTTGTTTGTGGTTGATTTCCTCTTGCATATGTTTCAACGTTCTTCGTGTGTTATTTTATGAATCCAGTGTTGTATGCAGTCTCCCAATCTTGGCTCCATATTTGATGTGTTCCGTAAGATTACAATCTCACATTTTCACAATCCTAAATAAGGCACCAGCTTAGTTATGAATCGAGATTAATATGCTGAAATTTCAATGATCAATGTTAAAATAAATTTCCAAATATAAACTGATTTATTTCTTTTTATTTAAATTCTCTTTTTTATATACATATCACCGGTTGTCGTATGACTATTAAAAGATTATAATTAATGGTCGGCCGCGGTGGTCTAGCGGTTCTGGCGCTGCAGTCCGGAACCGCGGGACTGCTACGGTCGCAGGTTCGAATCCTGCCTCGGGCATGGGTGTGTGTGATGTCCTTAGGTTAGTTAGGTTTAAGTAGTTCTAAGTTCTAGGGGACTTATGACCTAAGATGTTGAGTCCCATAGTGCTCAGAGCCATAATTAATGTTAGTCTGGTTGGGAATTTGGTAAGCTACACTGGATACCTGGTGAAACAGTTGCTCAGTAATGCAAGGTTAACTTCCCCAGACAGCTCACAACTTTTAACCAGCTTTTATTGTCTATTAGCACCGCTTGCAGAACAAATTAAAGCAACAACGTTACAACATCAAGAAAAGTTTTGCATCACCTCGGTTCCTAGAGTTACGGAACCTGTACAGAAAATTGGAATAGAGATCAACATAAACACCATTTCCGCCCTTACTATTGCTCATGAAAACCACACATTCCATGTTGTACCACCATACAGCGAGACCTTCAGAGGTGGTGGTCCAGATTGCTGTACCCACTGGTATCTCTAATACCTAGTAGCGCGTCCTCTTGCATTGATGCATGCCTGTATTCGTCGTGGCATACTATCCACAAGTCCATCAAGGCACCGTTGGTCCAGATTGTCCCATTCCTTAACGATGATTCGGCGTAGATTCCCTCAGAGTGGTTGGTGGGTCACGTCGTCCATAAACAGCCCACTTCAATCTATCCCAGGCAAGTTCGATTAGGGTTCATGTCAGGAGAACAGGCTGGCCACTCGAGTCGAGCGAGGATTAGCCGAGCGGTCTAGGGCGCTGCAGTCATGGACTGCGCGGCTCGTCCCGGCGGAGGTTCGAGTTCTCCCTCGGGCATGGGTGTGTGTGTGTTTGTCCTTAGGATAGATCATTTAGGTTAAGTAGTGTGTAAGCTTAGGGACTGATGACCTTAGCAGTAAAGTCCCATAAGGTTTCACACACATTTGAACATTTAGTCGAGCGATGTCGTTATCCTGAAGGAAGTCATTCACAAGATGTGCACGATGGGGGCGCGAATTGTCGTCCATGAAGACGAATGCCTCGTCAATACGATGCCGATATGTTTGTACTATCGGTCGGAGGACGGCATTCACGTATCGTACAGCGGTTACGGCGCCTTCCATGACCACCAGCGGCGTACGTCGGCCGCACATAATGCCATCCCAAAACATCATGCAACCTTTACCTTGCTACACTCGTTGGACTGTGTGTCTAAGGCGTTCAGCCTGACCGGATTGCCTCCAAATACGTCTCCGACGATTGTCTGGTTGGAGGCATATGCGACACTCATCGGTGAAGAGGACGTGATGCCAAACCTGAGCGATCCATTCGGCATGTACTGGTGTTATATGAGCAGCGATCTACAGCATCGGTTGAGCCTCAATGTGTGGCTGCCTCGTGGAACCAGTCATCTTTCCTCAACACCTCACCGGCGAGGCATACACTATATGATCAAAACTATCCGGACACCCCAAAAAACATACGTTTTTCATATTAGGTGCATTGTGCTGCCAGGTACTCCATATCAGCGACCTGAGAAGTCATTAGCCACCGTGAGAGAGCAGAATGGGGCGCTCCGCGGAACTCACGGACTTCGAGCATGGTCAGGGTGTCACTTGTGTCATACGTCCTTATGCGAGATTTCCAAACTCGTAAACATCCCTAGGTCCACTCTTTCTGATATGATAGTGAAGTGGAAACTTGACACGTACAACAAAAAAGCGTAGAGTCCGACCTCATCTGTTGGCTGACAGAGACCGCCGACAGTTGAAGAGGATCATAATGTGTAATAGGCACACATCTATCCAGACCATCAGACAGGAATTCCAAACTGTATCAGGATGCGCTGCAAGTACTATGACAGTTAAGCGGGAGGTGAGAAATCTTGGATTTCATGGTCGAGCACCTGCTCATAAGCCACACATCACGCCGGTAAATGCCAAACGACGCCTCACATGGTGTAAGGAGCGTAAACATTGGACGATTGAACAGTGGAAAAACGTTGTGTGGAGTGACGAATGGGTCTAGCAAATGTACGGTGAGAACGTCATCTGCCAGCGTGTGTAGTGCCAACAGTAAAATTCGGAAGCGATGGTATTATGGTGTGGTCGCGTTTTTCATGGAGGGGGCTTGTTTTCGTGGTTGTATTTCAGCACAGGCCTACATTGACGTTTTAAGCACCTTCTTGCTTCCCACTGGTGAAGAGCAATTGTGGATGGCGATTGCATCTTTCAACATAATCGAGCACCTGTTCATAATGCACGACCTGTGGCGGAGTGGTTACACGACAATAACATCCCTGTAATGGACTGGCCTGCACAGAGTCCTAACCTGAACCCTATAGAACACCTTTGGGATGTTTCGGAACGCCGAGGTCGTGACAGGCCTCACCGACAGACATCGATACCTCTCCTCAGTGCAGCACTCCGTGAAGAATGGGCTGCCATTCCCCAAGAAACCTTCCAGCACCTGACTGAACGTATACCTGCGAGAGTGGAAGCTGTCACCAAGGCTATGTGTGGTCCAACACCGTACTGAATTTCAGAATTACCGATGGAGGGCGCCACGAACTTGTAACTCATTTTCAGCCAGGTGTCAGGACACTTTTGATCACATAGTGTAGCAGCTGTCTCATTCAGACGAAATGTTACAAATGGGTGGACTTCGAAAACACGCTATTCTACACAAAGGTCAGTGCATAGTGATATACACTAGCTGACAAAAAGTATCCGGACACCCCTACGTGACGCAGACTTGCCCATTAGACGTCACCAAAGGCGGACCCGCCAGTATAAAGGGAAGTGGGAACTATTCTGTTGTAAGTACAGAAGCAGAGATGGGAGAATGCGTCGATCTGGAGAGCTCAGTGACTTCATATACAACTAACAAATCCACCAGAGACATTTAGTGTCGCTAATGTGATTGTGGAGTGGACACGCGAAGAAACTACCACAGCCAACCAAGACCAGGCAAACCTGATGTACGACACTGATGGACAGGAATCGTGAAGAATCGCGGAAGGTAGTTGTAGAGGATCACACGAATTCAGTGGAAGGAATGAGTTTTGAGTTCTAAAGTGTTACCAGGCTGAGCTGCGTTTGAGGTGGTGTAAACAGCGACGCAAATAGACTCTGGATGAGCGGAAACGCGTGATTGGGAGTGACGTATCACGCTGCAGCTTATAGTAATCTGACAGAAGGATTTATATTTGGCGAATGGCCGAAAAACGTTACCACCTATCATCTGTACTTCCAACAGTGAAGTATGGAGGAGGTAGTGTTACGGGATGGGGTTACTTATCGTGGTTAGAGTATGTTTCTCTTATTGCGCTTAAGAAAACACTACGTGCCGTAGTATGTGAACACAATTTACAGCATTTGTGCCGCTTACAGCAGAGGAATTGTTCGGAAACGGTGTCTGCATTAGCATGAGAAAGAACTCTGTCATAAGGCAGAATCAGTCAGAAAATGGTTTGTGGACATTGACACTCCTGAAATGGGCTACTCTGCACAAAGTCCCGAAACGAACACAATGAAATACCTTTGGGATGAGTTAGCACTTCAGCTTTGCTGCAGACACCAGTATCCAGCGTCACTACCATCTGTGCTTTCTGCTCTTGAGGAAGAATGGGATGCCACCCCTCAACAAACATTCAGACGCGTCACTGAAGGTGTCCCCAGAAGAGTGCAAACCGTCATATAGGCGAAGGGTGGATCCTTCCTTGTTAGTGTCAGTCATAGGTGTCTGGATACTTTTGAACAGATAATGTACGTACTTAGTCTCAGAGACTTGTAATTTTCCGCTTTAATGTGGTTGTAGCTGCCTGGTAAGTTCCCTTCGAAAATTTACAAATCCCCGGGTAGTAGCGGCAAATCAAATATAGATATCCGAGACAGTCAGTGGAGCGTGCTAAAATGGTCAACAAGTATAAGCGTCACTCGTGACGGATCAAGTCTTGCTTTGGAAGTATGGTCCACCAGATAGTTTCTATCTGTCAGACAGTTTCATTATCGAGTACTATACGCTGTAGAGTAAATATTTCGTTGTGGATTTTAACCAAGTTTCAGCCAAAAATCTGAAAGTACTTGCAGCAAGGCACATTGTTCTTTTGGATACTTTCTTCACTCATAGACGGTTAAGGAACCAAAATATGTTGCTATTGTTTTTTTGTTCACGATTGACAGGTTCGCCAACTGAAGTACGACGGCTGTCGCAACCTGGAGCTGGACAACATTTTGCTGGTGGGGGCGCAGACCGGCATGTTCATCTACAGTACGTTCACCATCATCGGTGGACACTTCACCATCGAGAAGAACACGGTGAGTTACGCGAGGCTGCACGAGTACCGTCTATGAATTAAAATTAGCGGTTCTCAGCAGCGTGAATTATGCGAAAAGAGTGATCAGTGAGAAGCGGTTGTGCAACATATAAAACAGGCTTCAGGTCACATAGGTGCACGTAAGAACTGTTTGACAGGGTCATGAAATACCTATTTAAAATCCAACTGCAGCTTCAAGTGACAAGAGCATTAATAGTCTGCCGATGTTAAAGGGAGATACGTTCAAATGTATCTTTTATAGCCTCGTATACTCTGTTGTTGCTGGTGAAAACGTCTTTTGTAATTTAACCGATTAATCGCTTTCGTAAGACACCTATGTATTGTTTCATATCTAGTAGTCTAGATGGTTAACGCATTCATAGAAATTATTCACAAGACACTTCAGACCAACCTTACATTAGTTACATGACTCATTAACAAAACAGAAAGTATGAATTTTGATGGTGTACGCTGACCGCGGTGGTCTTGCGGTTCTAGGCGCTGCAGTCCGGAACCGCGGAACTGCTACGGTCGCAGGTTCGAATCCTGCCTCGGGCATGGATGTGTGTGATGTCCTTAGGTTAGTTAGGTTTAAGTAGTCCTAAGTTCTAGGGAACTGATGACCTAAGAAGTTAAGTCCCATAGTGCTCAGAGCCATTTGAACCATTTTTGATGGTGTACCTAAACTTGATGCAATATTACGCACGATTTCCTGTCAACTGAATTTACGATTACCAGACGATAATTGCTACCGGTACATTTTCACGACAGATCTCAAACTTTATACTTACACATTCGTATTCGAGAAGCCACCGTGCGTTGTATGGCGTGGGGTACTTCACATATATTACCATTCCTGCCTTTTCCATAAGCTTCCTACGAGCATGAATTTCTCCGCCTTAATCACTTCTCGATTTGTTTGAGGGCGGAAGCAATACATTGCCCGAACCGTCATGAAATCTGCGCCTTCGGAATTTTAATAGTAAACTTCTCTGTAATGCACAATGCCTCTTTTGCAGTCTCCGAAGTTTGTGAGACACTTCATGACGCTCTCGTGTTTACTAAAAGAATGCATAATGAAAGTGACATTACTGTTTACATTTTCTCAGTCTTTTATAACAATCATACCTGGTAGTGGATCTCAGGGGGACGAGAAATACTCAGAAATCGATCTAATAGCGGATTTGTAGAATGCAATTATTTGCATGTGTTCGTTCCAACTTGCCACTTCAGATGCATATACTCAGACAATTTTCGATTAATATTGCTTCCAGCCTCCCCCCCCCCCCCCCTCCCATGAACCATGTACCTTGCCGTTGGTGGGGAGGCTTGCGTGCCGTAGGTGTACCCGCAACAGAGTGGTATCCGTTGAGAGGACAGACAAACGTGTGGTTCCTGAAAAGGGGCAGCAGCCTTTTCAGTAGGGGCAACAGTCAGGATGATTGACTGATCTGGCCTTGTAACACTAACAAAAACAGCGTTGCTGGGCTGGCACTGAGAACGGCTGAAAGCAAGGGGAAACTACAGCTGTAATTTTTACCGAGGGCATGCAGCTTTACCGTATGGTTAAATGATGATGGCGTCCTCTTGGGTAAAATATTCCGGAGGTAAAATAGTCCCACATTCGGATCTTCGGACGGGGAGTACTCAAGAGGGCTTCCTTATCAGCAGAAAGAAAACTGGCGTCCTACGGATCGGAGCATGGAATGTCAGACCCCTTAAATGAGCAGGTAGGTTAGAATATTTAAAAATGGAAATGGATAGGTTAAAGTTAGATATAGTGGGAATTAGTGTAGTTCTGTGGCAGGAGGAGCAAGACTTTTGGCCAGGTGCATACAGTGTTATAAATACAACATCAAATAGGGGTAATGCAGGAGTAGGATTAACAATGAACAAAAAAAAATAGGAATGGGGGAAGCTACTACAAAAATCATAGTGAACGCATTATTGTGGCCAAGATAGACACGAAGCCCACGCCTACTACAGTAGTACAAGTTACGTGCCAACTAGCTCTGCAGATGACGAAGAAATTGATGAAATGTATGATGAGATAAAAGAAATTATTCAGGTAGTGAAGGGAGATGAAAATTTAATAGTCGTGGGTGACTGGAATTCGATAGTAGGAAAAGGAAGAGAAGGAAAAGTAGTAGGAGAATATGGAATGGGGTTATTAGAAGGTTCTCAATGAGTTGGCTAATGCAACCGTGCCACACGCAGCCTGCGCCTGCGTAATTCTGCTAATGCTGAATTCTGGCTGTTGATGGCTGCCGTGCACGTACACACATACCGACACTTATTGCAAAATTGTGTCACGTGCATAACGCACCGGCCAGCCTTCGACCGATGTCTGCCGTGACGCTGGCGCATCGCGCACTGAAACACACTAAATCACAATTTGGAACAATATTTCCTGAAAATAACCCCTTGTCCTCTACACAATGGCGATAATAGGCAAAACCTTCGAGTCTCGGAACGAATGAAATGTCTATCGAGATAATGAAGTCTGCACGGAACGCTCAGTGCCCGAGTCCTACCCGCACTTGGCACTTGGTCAGTTTTTTTTTTTTTTTTTTTTTTTTTCCGTCCGCCGCTTGTGGTCTCGCGGTAGCGTTCTCGCTTCCCGAGCACGGGGTCCCGGGTTCGATTCCCGGCGGGGTCAGGGATTTTCACCTGCCTCGAGATGACTGGGTGTTTGTGTTGTCCTCATCATTTCATCATCATCCAGGAAACTGGCGAAATTGGACTGCGCAAAGTTTGGGAAATTGTACGGGTGCTGATAACCGCGCTGTTGAGCGCCCCACAAACCAAACATCACCACTCACTTGGTCAGTTTACTTGTTGTACCGCTGTTGCTGTGATGTGAGCGCCAGCTGAGGTGCAGTTGTGGCTTGGCCCGCAGGTGCTGGTGCTGATCACGGCGCTGGCGTCGCTGGTGCAGACGACGTGCCAGACCATGTTCGTGCTGGACGCGTCGCGGCGCTCGTGCGCCACGCCCGACCAGATCCGGCGCAAGCCGGGCCGGGAGCTGGTGACCTTCCTGCTGGTCACCAACCTCGCCATGTGGGCCATCAACACGCTGGAGAAGTCGCGCGCCGAGTCGCACCCCATCCAGCTGCACTTCTACGGGCTGTGGGCCTGGACGATCATCACGCACGTCTCCATGCCGCTCGCCATCTTCTATCGCTTCCACTCGACCGTCTGCCTCTGCGAGATCTGGAAGCGCGCCTACAAGATGAAGCCCACCTACATGTAACCACTCCTCCGGCGTCACTTCCTCGCGCAACAGGCTGCCGCCATCTTCACTTCTCACGCGAGGGTTTCGCGGCGCGTGTGACGCTCCTCGGGGACCGCGAGGCTTCTTATGTGTAGGCCTGTATCTCGTTGGGATGTCACTGCAGCCCTCCTAACAGTATTGTGGGAATAAGTGTGTTCTGCTGGACAGTATCAGTATTCATTGCCAGGCCCATAACAACTATGAGTAACTTGTCCCAGTGAAGAATTCGGCTGCTCTCAAGCATCTTCCATATGGCAAAACTAACATCCGAGTGCAATACTGGTACATTCACTTGGCATACTGCTAGCCACTCCCGCTTTGGCAGCAACTGTATCAGTAGAGAGAGACAGCGCATCTTGATTATAATACGGGCCTTACAGGAATTTTCAGGCGTAACTTTTTCTCCACGTCGAGTGGTAATGTATACAAACCTAGCGGATGAACAATAGATCGGCCACGGTTTTTACCTGTCTACGGGGAACGTAAAGCAACTGAGGACTTTTTTAGCTTCTCGGCAACAGCCGCAGAGGGCTACGGCCTCATACGCTACAGCATGAGTTTTGGACGGATTTATGCGACATTTTTCTCTTACCTTACAAGCATATTACCTCATATCTGCAAGTATTCAGTGGGAACAACAGAAAATTATAATTTTTCATACAACCATTTTGAAATATTTTTCGTAGTGACTTGTAACATCATCTTCGTTTTAGACCGTTTTTCATTCGGGTCCTTTTCAGATGTAGCGAACAGTCATCGTGGAGTACGTTAATTATTTTTGACATATTTACGTACTTTAAGGTACTAGTATCCCCTATCTATGATATTCTAAATGCTCATGTGTTCATTGAAATGTTACCTGAAGAAGTGTCAATGCTCACATTTCCTCTATGTTCTATATCAATCATACTCTGTTAGTAAGTAAGTGTTACTTTCTCTAGTACTAGGTGGAGCTAAAGTGGTCCGTAAAGTATTTAATGACAAAGCAACTAATCGCCTCCTGAAATGAAAAACTGTATGAGTGAATTGTGTGAGCAAAGGATTGAATGGCTCAGTGTAAGAAAGCAGAGTTTTTTCTGCACACGCGAACTTTTGAGAAGAGCACAAATTTTACTATAACAACAATTATGAACCATATAAAGCAAAACCGCGTGCCTGTTGATTAATGCATGTCTGTATGTGCGTGAATGTTGAGATTAGTATCAGAGGCAGTCCTTAGTGTGATTAAGCTCTCGTGGCTTCCTTTGCTGCTATTTTGAACCCTTCAGTAACTGTGACTGAACATAGCAAAAACTAAACGTGAAAATAACTGTCTTTTTCGTAAAATAAAAATTGTGTATGTCAAACCGGCAGATAATAATTAATAGTTCATTCTCCGCGGCTTAGCGATGTAAGTGAAAACATGCATTTTACCTACTTAGTATCTGCTGTATACTGCCGAACTTTGCACATCTTGTCGATCGAGCGAGGTGGCGCAGTAGTTAGCACACTGGACTCGCATTCGGGAGGACGACGGTTCAATCCCGCGTCCGGCCATCCTGATTTAGGTTTTCCGTAATTACCCTAAATCGTTCCAGGATGGTTTCTTTGAAAGGGCACTGCCGACTTCCTTCCCGATCCTTTCCTAATCTGTTGAGACCAATGACCACGCTGTTTGGTCTCCTCCCCCCCAAAAAAACCCACCCCAACATCTTGTCGGCGATCCCGTAGATGTTGGAAAGTATATTGCTCACTGTTCTGCATTACACACTCCGAAATGACGAGTATTCTCGTCTCTAACAGTAGTAAGATGGCGGTGATCATGACGACGAGCAAGGGAGATATTTTCTACAGACTATGAAAGTCCTGACTCAGGAGGTTGTGGGTTTTTATGACACGCACGAGCCTGGATCCATATCTGGCAAGATAGCGTGAGGACTGTCACAAAGGATCCAGTTCCAATTCCTGGTACCATCAAAAAGATTTTTCCCCTCGATGTACATATCGAGCGATCTTCATTCACACTAACAGGGACAATAGTGGAACGCTTGAAATATTAGAAGAGGTGCCAGTTTGGAACTCAGACGAAAACGGCAAGGAGAGGAGCTAGCTGACAATGTGAGACTCCAGTACTGTCAGCGGTTGACATGTTAGCGAGAGTAGCTAACAGCGGGCAGGCGCGAGCTACTGCGAACGAAGTGAGCAATAGTGGGAGGGTCTTCTATTTTATTTTTTCCTCTTAATCTCTGGTTCCTCTGAAAGGGCACGGCCCACTTCCTTCCCAATCCATCCCTAATCCGATGAGACCGATGACCACGTTGTCTGGTCTCCTTCCCCCAACCAACCAACCAACCTCCTAATCTCAGTGTAAGCACGTCCATTCTGTTTGCGTCCTGAACCTGTAATACTAGCAACAAAGGAAATAATTCGCTGCAATCTGTACTGATTGCAAGAGGCAGTAGGTAACATCCTTCCCAGTTCTGAGTTAACCGTTACTTAAAAAACCAGGAAGATGGACCAGATGTGTAGTAAATTCATGC
Source organism: Schistocerca cancellata (assembly GCF_023864275.1). Taxonomy (NCBI): domain Eukaryota; kingdom Metazoa; phylum Arthropoda; class Insecta; order Orthoptera; family Acrididae; genus Schistocerca; species Schistocerca cancellata. The sequence continues at coordinate 100,524,295 of NC_064628.1, read as the reverse complement.
GCTGCAGTAGCTGTTGTTTGCCTAGGTCTCCAGTAGTATTGCCACATCGTATTTCCAGAAAATCAAAAAATAGGGACTGATGATTTAAAAAATCGGCGGGACAATAACATTCAGTATGCGACAAAGAAAAGAAAGAGCACGTAAACGTTCAGTCATTAGATATTTTTCCCTATATTATGAACTATGTTGGCACACTGGTAAAGCTGTATTCAGAAGTAATGTTCTGTTCATCAAAAGGCTGGTAACAAAAAACCTCGACACATTTCAGCATAAATCAACAAGGTATTTAAACATGAATAATCGTCTTTTAACTTCAATAATCAATATCTGGGCTATGCGCGCAGACTCAGTAGTTTTGAGGTCACTTGGGCTGAACACACGCAATATAGGAATAAAACAATCAGCAACAAGTTGCTACGCCCGCATGTGCGACATCAAAACCGGGTTTTGGCGGTCTGTAGTCGCGAAGTTAGTCAGGTATTCTCTCACTATTACTGTCAAGACGAATCAGCAAAGCATGGAATCGCCGGCTTCTGATGGCCAGTGGACCAAGCCGCCTATACGCTGTACAGGATGTCACAGGTTTGAATGTGGCTTCGCCCACGGATGTGTGTGTTCGCTCTTGTGTCTGTCAGTCTGTCATGATGCGTAACGTAGTTTGTCAGTACCACGAGTGAGTATTTTTGCTGGAAACAAATTGCCGAAAATCGGGACTGGTGATTAAAAGAAATCAGCCGTAAGCCCTGAAACCCCCTACCGCACCGTAATCTAATTTTCTTACTTGCCGCTTTCGACGTATTCAAAAACTCGTTTCGGAACTGAATTGTATTACACCATTTTTAAAGTGAATAACCATTCTATTCAGGATTATTAGCAACGCCCAAAACTCGGGACATTCAGCGTTCGGCGTAAGGCTTAAGCAGGACGTGTCACAACACACCTAAAAATCAGGATATCACGCTCAACTCGACAAATATGGCTACACTAAAATCCTCGTACCTTGTCAGTGATTTATGGGGCGCAGCCCAGATTCGTGTAAGAAAATTCGTTTCCTAATATTCGGTTCAGACATGGAATAAGAAACATACAGGGCTGAGTTAATATGTGTCACAGACTGTACGAGAGCTTGGCGAATATTCTCTACGACACAGTTTTAAAGCCATGTAAGACCGATTCGAGTAAAGGTTCGGGCTGAGATGCCGTTATCGATCTCTGAAAGTAATCACTGACGTTTCGTCCCCATTTGTGGGGCGCAGCGCAGTGGCTCGAGTGCTTTCGATGCAGCTACCGATTTATCTCTGAAGATGACTCCCATGCGGGGGGACGAAACATCATGGACTAGTCTCATAAGTCGACAACGGCTGCTCAGACCGGGAATTATAACTGAAGTAGGTTTACTTTATATTACTTAAGTTTCAGAAATAAACTGCTTTCAGCAGAAAATGACCTTTTCTTTTTATTTACAGGGGCACGTCCGGTTTCGTGATAACAAATCACATCTTCAGGTATACATCTACAATATAGGAAACATACAGCCCACATCACGATAAAAGCCGGATACTTATCCTAATAATCTGTATACTGTAACAACCAATATGAAATACTCACCCGTTAGTAAAACATTAAGGCCATTATACTGGAAGGCGGGTCACTCAACCTTCTAAAAATAAAGTGCTGTCACCTACAACAAACAGGGCATAATAGATCCAACTGACCAGTTGCAAAATTGAAATTTTGAAAGCGCGTTTACGTACAACGAAAAGAGCAAAATAAGAAAACAAAAAAGGTAAAAAGTCTCAGCTAGTAATATTGACAGTCCGTGGTTAAGAAAATTCACTTCATACCAGGAAGCGAGGAGAGCAACCATCCGATCGCCTCGTGTTGCAGGGCCATACTGCTGGTCAAATGCTCCTGTGTGACACTGTCGCCACTACACTCATAGCGGGGAAAATTACAAACATTTTCGCGCGTATACAAGTTACATGGGAATGACTGAGGCCCCCTTAGACAGCGCAACGGTACAAACTATAAAATAATTCATCTTTAAAAAAAAGTTAAAACCAAGTAGACCAGGCGAGAGAGCATATAACAAGACCAATAACCGAGCAGTCGAAAAACTGATTATGTCCTTGAAAGGCAATGTGCCGTAATGTCTTAACTCCAACTGATATTATCTGAGAGATCCATGTCTGTCAGTGGATAATTGTGATCGAAAAAATGGGGAACAAAGCGGAAGAGTCGTAAATTAGCATTTAATTGTGGCTGTCCTCAACACTGCTGCCACATAATTTGGCTTCAGTTCCTGTACCGAGCGTTAGCCGTCGTAGCGAAATGGACTCTAGCCATGGAGGTTAGTTTCAATCCCAGATGGGAGAAAAGATTTTTCTTCGTTCCAGTCCCTCGAGAACGGTCCATTCAGCCTGCTAACAAACGAATACCGGTGGTCTCTCCTGGTCTATACTCCACCTGTAGTCAGGCCACGAGCTTGCGCCACAGATTTTACCTTTTGACCCGAACCAAGCGAAGTGGCAAAGTGGTAAGTCACTCCACTTGTATTCGAGAGAGCGGTGCTTCAAATTCCCAGTTTGCACGTCCAGCTTTAGTTTTTTCGTGGTTTCCATAATTCGCTTAAGGTGGGTAGGACGTCAAACGGGTCGACTTGGAGCAGGAGAGGCATCACAGGACATTTTAATTTCCAGTGTCTATACTTTTACAAATAAATTCATAAAACTTTGTCAGCATCACCAGGAAGGATTCAGGATTCACACTCATTACAGTGGAAGTTCGAAAACATAACAAAATAAATTTTTTTGTGTGTGAAAATTCATTATTTTTTCACTTACTGATGGCTGCATTTGTTGCTATAGGTACATTTTTCTTCATAAGTTAGAGAGATTCTTCGATGAATTTTGCCCAGCATACATACATACTTAGAAGTGCATGAAACTCTAGAATTTATTTCAGTTATGAGCAAACGAATGAGCTGTTGTATTTTAAACTTCATGTTTAGAAAAAACACAAATTTTGTAGTTAATTACCTCAATTTTTACCACAGCTTTTAATAAATTTGGAAAATTCTAGTTTCATACAACTTTAAGTATGGTTTGTATGCTGTGCAAAATTCGTCGAAGAATCTCTCTTATTTATGAAGAAAAGTGTACCTATAGCAACAAATGCTGCCATTAGTATGTGAAAAAATGAACTTTCACATGTAAAAAAAATTATTTTGTTATGTTTCACAACTTCCACTACTAAGGCTGTGAATTCTGAATCCTTCCTGGTCATGTTGGCAAAGTTTCATAAATTTATTTGTAAAAGTATAGACAGTGGAAATTGAAATGTCCTGTGGTTCCTCTCCTGCTCGAAGTCAACCCGTTTGACGTCCTACACCCCTTACGGTGATTGCTGAGCAAGGCGAGTCAGATTTCTTTCCCCTTTCTTCCCCCGTCCTTGTGCTCCGTCTAAAAATGATGTCGTCGACGGGAAGTTAAACCCCAATCTTCCTCCCTTCTTGCTTTGGTACGTGACTTGCCAGTGTTCTCGAACGGGCTTTCTCGTCTTTGTCAGTACACACTATGGGACTGAGTACCAATGAGAAAATAAGCGATGATAGCAAGAGTGGTGCCTCAACTGCAATTCCTACCTTTTGAAATGGAGATCACGGAACACCGAATCGACGCTTAGGGGTGCAGTAAACTAAATAGCGGGGCAAGAGATGTTTCACGGCGGCTGCAGCTCTCCCACATTGTTGCGATGCCTCGCCGACAGCCACTTAAGAGCGTCGACAGTTCTCGAGCTTTGTACCACCGGCGCTTAGGCGTGCCGACGGCAGCTGGAGTGCACCTGCTGAGGAGGTGTGAGGAGGCGGTCGAGGGCGAGAATGTGTCGTGGCTCGCTCGCCGGTGGCGTATTGACCTGTGCTATGAATAACGGGCCGCTTTATCGAGCGCGCCAGCCTCTGTACGTAGGCCTGCCTTGCCTACACGTGCGGCGGGCACGGTCGTTTACCTGGCTGGCCACGTGCTTGCGCGTCGCCAACCCCGCAGCCGCGCACTCGCCACGCAGCAGCCTATCGATTATCGAGGTTAATGCGGTCTCTAATCTTCACGGGTGACGCAAAAACGCGGGCTATGTGAAACACCTTAATCTGAAACAGTCGATTTGTTATAATACGAACTTCAAGGAACTTAACAAAAAGTTGGAACAATTCAGAGTTCGATTTTAAGGATAGTCTGACCAGGATGGAATCCAGAAATAATCGAAATAAGAATTTAAGTTAAAAGAATAGTACAGATTTTTTTTTTTTTTTTTTTTTTTTTTTAGTGTGCCATCACTCACCAGCGGGCAATCCTTCAGTGCCGAGAAAAACAACGAATGTGTGAGCCTACAACCTCACTCTCTCTCTCTCTCTCTCTCTCTCTCTCTCTCTCTCTCTCTCTCCATTGGCTCACTCACTTCAACAGGTGTTCTTCAGGAGGCGGCATAGTTTCCTCCCTCGTTCTCGGTAGCCTTATCTTACTGCTTCAGTACCGTCGACAGCCAGGATGACACAACCCCAAAACTTTTCGCTGTATCCTTTCTTTCCAGTTCACATACCACGCACTCAATAACCTGCTTCTTTTCAGCGGAAGTTCACACACTTTTACGTCTTTGAAGTCACGTTTTATGACTGCTATGCGTAGTAAGTTATGCAAACAGAAAGCTGGTCGCGAAGGGTAGTACCACAAAAGAATTTACAAAACAGTTCGAATTCCGAGGGTTGAATAGCCACTTACTTCGAATAACAAAATGTTAGCAGGCTGGTCCGGCATGACAATCGCTCCGAAATTTCGAGTTTACTGAAACGCATAGGATTTCTTCAATTTGTCGAGGATTTTTCAGGGGACTATACAGGTAGTTTGACTTAGAGAGAAATTCGATTTATCGAGACACGAATTAGCTCGAGTCGAATGTACGTACTGTATTAACTAAACATGTCACATTTTAAAAGTTTACTGCATTACTTACGCGTCACTCGACTCGAACAAGGGGTTGGAAAATATCTGTCTCCAGCTCCTACGGAAAACGCTAGGCGAACATATAGACAGGAAATTATCCTCGAATATATTACAACGGTAGAGTACCCGCATTTACCTCAAGATGAAATGAGGAACAACCATGGTTTCCATTAATTTTCAGAGGATCAGCTTCATGACTTTTTCATGACCTTTCCACTACTTCTTTAGTTAAAGTCATAACCTTTGGAAAATGTGCGTGGTACAATGACAGAAACATTTTTAATGAACCTGGAAGCCGGTTGAAATGATAGCTGAATGTAATAATCCCTACATCACTTTAATTTGTGTCGACATGGATAATGTAGTTATATATGACTAACAGTACACAGTTCAGTAAATGCTACAGAAACAGTCATCTCTCACCTAGGATAGGTACGGCTATTTTCAGATATATTTATCATTAAATCATTTAAAATACAAAACTTACAGTTTCCCTTAAGGCAATATAACAATTATGAAAGTACAAAATTTGTGTTAAATTTCACGGTAAAAGATTGTGTTTGTTTCTTAGCTAAACTCGTAACTGCACCATCTAAACTACATCTTCATCCTTTGCCTGTTTTGCAGTCATTCTTTTTTATCTTTGAGCTCTTATTTCTTGAAATGTTCTCGTTTGATACTGGTTACTTTATTTTCATGAGATTTCTTCCTTTTTAAGACTCGTAATTTTTTGATGAAGCATTCTTCACATTCAGTACCATTGATTTTATAATGTCACATTGAGCTGTTTCTCACTATTAGGTTAACTGCCAAACAATTTGGCACGTCTTTCTGCAACAACTGTATCATCTTCTAAATTTTCACCTGAAACTTCTTTGCTAAGAGAAAAACCACTTTCAACTGCAGCATTTCCAAGAAACATGCACTACAGCTTCTGTATGAATCTGAAGAAGTCATGGTTTACACTTTGTAGGAAATTCAGCAGAAAATGATGAAGTTTGTCCTTCTTAGGACTGAATTGTGTTGATTGTTTTTCAGAATATTCACTTAAATTAAAATATTCTCTCTTCAATACGTCAGCTGTTGATGGAGTTTTTTTTACACACACACACACACACACACACACACACACACACACACACACACACACACACGTCCAATGCAATTGATACTCCAGAATTTCTCAAACTGGAGCTCTGCATAACTTAAGGTGAGAAACATAAGCCACCCTTCAAAATCTTTAATTTCAAAGAAAGCTTCTCAGCCAAAATTTTCAATACACATTTTGAAAAATACCTGTGCAATATTATGTTTTGTTAAATGGACTGCTGGATACAACATTTTTGGCGTTAGTGTTAACTTGCTACTCCCTTCTAGAACCGCACTCGACTGACTCGCAGAACACAGTTCAGGACCACTCACTTAATTTCAACAATTTTTGATTACTTTCATGACCATTTGTTCATTTTCATGACTTTGGCGTCCAATAGGCACCATGAAACGGAAAAGTATTGCAGGCATGTCCACTGGTGAGGTTGGGGCGTGAAAACCGTGAGTCAAATGCAGGATACTGCATTCTAAACGAAAAGATTTGTTCTACACACAACTGAATACTTCAGATTCCTTTTTTCTCATAAATCACCGAACTGCGCATGGATAATCCGTAGCCAAATAATTGCTTCCTACAGGCGACAAACGTCCGCTTTCCTCGACATAAGTAACGAACTAAACAAGTACAGAACAGGAAAAACACACTTTTTGCAATTGTTTCACTAATTTCTCAATTTTGCGACTCTAGGTTTTTGGGTTGTCGGCCCATTTTCCGCACTAATAAGAAAACCGTTGTTGTGCGTAATGGTACAAACTAAATACCAAAGAATTTACAATTATCAAAGAAATTAATTGCTAATACTAAATATATATAATAAGGTTCACAGTTGTAGAGGACTAAAGTAAAGAACTATCAAATAGTGAGGACATGTTACCAAAATCGGACAGACAGTCAGTAAGGTTTGGAGGCATCGAGAAGTGGGGAGTAGCTGAAGGCGTTTCGTTCGTTTAGCTACAGGTTACCTCGGTTATTGTGGTGCCTGTTTCTGTGCAGTATTTCAAATGGAGAATGGAGACTGTTCTGTCCGTAGAATTCAGAGTAGTGTGTATCTACATCCACTACATAACTGTGTCTCGATTCCAGACAGTGCTACGCAAATGTTTAGCCTATAGACTCCAGCTTCTGTGGCGCTCTGTAAGTCTGGTGCACACTAATATACTGGTATTTACTATGTAGTACGAGCGACACTCTTTACAGGTGATCTTATAGTCTCCACTTTTGCTCATAGGAGACTGTGGTTAAACAAATTTTCACCCGTTGTTTCCTTGGTACAAGGATCACATAATACTTCTTTCTCTTTAGAATAATGCCTATTTTTATATACAATCTGCCAACATATTGTTATAAACATATTTTTCTGACATTCGATAAGGGTACTATTGGGAGATATATTAGTGTTTCAGACTGGTTTTCTAGCTTTTTCGTAATAGTATTGGCCATAAGAGTGGGCTGGTGTCCGTTTTTTTACAACTATTATTTTAATGGTGTGTAGTTCTTGTCCAAAATTAGTCGTAGACATAGGAACAGACAATCCATTTCTTCCTTCGTCATTGTCTCTCACCAGCTACGTCGTGTCTGAAATGAGATGGCAGTATTCACCTCGACCGTAGTAAACACCAAAGTGTTCGTAGGCGAGCACACGGTTACTGGATTCAGCATTATTACTGTTGTTCGTACGGCAGCTGATGTTACTATGACCATTTTGAAAGTATTTTTTTTTACTAATCAACAGTCGCGAAATTTGCTGGATGAATTTAGATTGAGGGGGCGTCATTACAATTATCTATAAGAAAGGAGGAAATGCGCGGACGATATTGTATGATACGTTTTTATTGGGGAAGCACAGACTTGTTCCTTTGACCGGTTTACTAAATGAATCATTTACCTTCCCATGAATTTGTCTTTACCACGAGCACTACATTTCTAGTTACCTCCCGTGAATTTTGATGTACACATTTCATGTGGATTAATAACAACAAATTCAAATTGCTAACGCAGTCGACCGCCGTTCCTCCCCCCCCCCCCCCTACTCCGCCGCCCCTCCGGCATGTGTTCAACTTGTCAACCATTGTCAGCCCGATAGCTGTATTTCTTGACTCCTGAAACTAGGAAAACTACTCATAAATCGTAGTTTACTGTTCTTCTTCATACCTGTAGTTCAGCATCATTAGCAAGTGACTACTGACATTACTAGCAATGCATCCTATAAACTCTTTGAAAAGTTTCGATCCAAATTTAGATGACACTACGATCTTTGAGTGGAATTGAATTCTGTTGACTTCCTATAACCGGCGTATATCCAAAGGGCGTGTTCACAAAGTAATACTGGACACTGTTATCTAATTACTGTAACAGAAGATAAACTGCATCCAACAATCGAGTGCGAAGTTGTTTTTCGGTATGAAATTTTCACGGCTGACCAATAAAACAAACTACCGTTTTTCATCTTAAAATATTAGTCTCTTAAGAACGCTACGAGTTTAGTGCATGTCAGACATCGAGAAACCGATACATTAAAACACTAATACTGCAGATAAATTGATGTGTATACTGCAGCTTAGGAAGCTACATAGGACTGCCTTCTGATGCTAGTGCTACTGCTGAGGCTGTGTTCCTTATATCTGAATATGTACGAATGTATGTCTGCATGTCCATGTGCTTTATGTACATATCGTCTGTACTTCTAATGCCCTACTTCGTCTATTTAAGCCACTATAGCACGAGTCCTTTCGGTGCTTAGTGATCCCGAGCGGTATGCATGTTCTACTCTTGTGGTTCACTTTTGCTGGTAAGTCAGCTATTCCTAAGCACATCTCAGGCTTTTTCCTGTAGACGATTCTCTTTCCAACTTCTAGAATATAGCACGACCGAGTGTCCAGATGGCTATTCTGGCAACACCGTAACGCTGTCTTTTCAAACAAACTCAGGTAGCACCTTAATACGCTCGTAACATACAGTTTTCCTCCCAAGAACTGTAATCGTCTGGACCCATGTTCGACTAACAACTTTTGTTTTCTTTTGTCAGATACTAATTTATAAATTTTTAAGTTATCGGAAGCCTAAAAAGTAGTTATTCTGGGTGAAATACATTCCAAATATTACTATTTAACTAAACATTCGAATACTCCAATCGAAAAATGTTAACGAAAGTGAATTAATGTCCCAATGACTTAGCATCAGAGTAACAAGATTTTCCCCTCTTGAAAATATTTCGCAAAATTACTTTCTGTTAATTCACCTCAGGGACACGCAAATGTTGCCCACTGGTTTCAGTTATGCTCTGAACTCCACTGTTGCTTGTCTCACATTCCTACAAAGATCTACAAAAGTTCCATAGTCTAGTCGTAGTTTCATAAACTGCTGAAAAATTCAGCATCCATTTTTTTAAAACCTGCAGCAGCATATTTTTAGACAATTGTATAGCACGAGTCATTAAAACAATGAAGAGCGAATGCCTATGTTAACGCAACCTGCTTTGCGGCGGAGCTTCACAGAAAGCTTAAGCTGAAAAGTCTGATTTGCTCAAGAATGGTAACAATAAAGAATAATCTTGCAGATTACTTTTGTAATGACCGAGGGAATTCTGAGAGGGTGCGAAACACCAAGAAAAACTGAGCTCTGTTAAAATAACTGGTAGTAGTCATAGCCTGTAGTGCTCCAGGTTACTGGAAAACGATAAGTTCTTGCTTGTCACAAATATAAACAAAGTAATATATGTTTCACATTATTTTCATATATTCCAGCTAACGCATTTTAAGACTGAAGAAGAAAAATTAAGACATATTGCAAGTAGCGTACTTCACCCATTCGTCTATTTGCTTTTCCCAAGCAATAAACTATAGTCTTAAGCACTTCTAAATACAATCTTTGTAAGTAACAATAATAACGCACTGCACCAGTCATAATACGCTGTAACCACATTGACAGTTTCGGTTTTGTCTTCCTCTCATTGGCACGAAATACACAGTACAAAACTTTCGGAAGGAACTCAATGGGATCAATGTAGTGTGTTCAAAACCAATTAATTTTTAAACAAATGAAGTAGCCAGTTACCTACATTCATTTTAGTCATATTAAGTGCACCACATTTTCTTAGAACAATCAGTAGGACGCTCGTTCTGGGACCAGCGTATTTTGATACCAACGTTTTTACGTAGCTATGTAATGTAACCTGAACGCATTTTATACGCAGAATTACAAATTCTCTCAGACATTTGTATCTTTGCCTAAACTGGCGCAGTACAATATTTCTTTTCGGCGTCATTTATGGCTGGCCGTAGCGTACAAATAATGATTCCTATTTTCAAAGGCTTACAGACTGACTTTCAACAACAGGTAGTTTTTACAGTTGTAAGGATTGTTTCATATTTCTATATACATTCCACCTTTTTGTGAGCTTATAACAACCTGAGATAACAAAACACAATAATTTTCTGAGACAACTAGGGGTTATTATTCAAGACGATATTGTACCATGAAATAGGATTTCATATCTCTCTGAAGGTTTAAAAGTTAAAATAATGTTGATATCACATAAGATATTTGTCTTGGTGTACAAAAATAGAATGAAATGCTGCTGCTTAATATATTAATTAAATTTTTAAGTTGTTCCATTCATCTTCACTTGTAATGTTCTTTGCTTCTCATGATTTTCGCACTTCTAAGCTACACTTTACATATCGTTATGGATTAACTATCACATGTAAAAAAAACTTTTTATATAGAAGTAAATGTTGAATAGTAAATAAGTTCATGTATATTATGTAAGTTATTCGTGAAGTGTGTTATTATTCAGTAACTTGTTTTCTTAGAAAACAAAATATATATTCAACCAGAAACCTAGCATTATGCCTTGTTAAAATTAAAATTGGTTGCTCGTGTATAATTCGTTGCGATTTTCATAAAATATTTTATAAATGTTAGCTACTTTATCAGTATTTGTAGACTATAGCGATTACTCCGTGGAAATTATTTTGTTACGTCGTATTGTGGCAAAATGACCTCGGGCATCTGCTCAGAAAGGAAAAATTTTAGGTAATTTATTGCTAAACTCTTGAGAAGAATTTTATATAATTCATCCTAGTCTAGTAACAATGTTATATTTATGCCAAGCATTTAAACTCGATGTGTGTTATTTGAATATAGTTTTACACAGTAGTTTTGTGTCTTTGTAAATATATATATATATACACTTTGAATTATTGTTGACAACCAGAGTCAGAATGTAAATGCATTTTTTAATTAAGCTGCAACATCTGTTCAATTATGTGACAATATATGTCGCACAATCTGCATTTCTGTTCAAAAATATGTACCTTGTAACTATACGTGAACAGTCTGTAGAAATAAAAGAATTAATGGAATATTATACCATGAGGATACCCCGTAAGTAACTTCCGTATACTTTGGAGATTTGGTAAATGAATCGAAGATGTTCTGTGTATGTTACAAATTTTGCTAACAGAGAAGAGAGAAAGGCCAGAGTACTTTGTACACACAAGAGTTTTCTAAGACCATCCAATACAGGTATAATACTGTTGTCTGTGGGTACAGAGAGATAGAATAATTCCCGTAACACAGTTTAAGTTCATAGAAGCAGCTTGATGAATACGATTAAATTTTATCAAACACCAGAACGACAGGTTGACAACTTTTGATCTTGCTCTCGTAGACTTCTACATGTTCTCTGTCTGTGTTAGGAAGTGTAAGATTTTTTTACCTGGTTTGGTGAAGACGGCATTGTTACAATACTGGCATGACGTGTTCTACACCTGTCTTTTTAAATCCGAATAATGGAATATACAGCGTGTTCTAGACGTAGGACAAGTGCTCTTATGTTTTAATGTATTTACAGTCCATATTTACTAACCTTCTTTTCTTGTTTTGGTGTGAGGTACGGCTTGTCGGTGTTCTTTGGGACACATTGTATATCTAACAAAAAGTGACTATTAAAGCAGATTAGCTCTCAGCTGTGACAAATATGTGGATTATATTGTTGCAGATATACATTTACATTCATAATTGGACTTGTGTAATTGTTTCCCATCGACTTAATCTTAAGAAAACTGGTTTTCCAGCGGCCATACATGCTGCAATTCCACGCAAACCCGGAAAAGGACGGGAACATCGATGACGGTCAACTTGTGTTAACGAGATAGGCAGAAGGGATCGCCAGTAGTAACTAATATGTACGACGTGCTGGAAAGTGCGCAATTCCATCTGCAAAGTCCGCAGCTCATGGTCTTGCGGTAGCGTTCTCGCTTCCCGCGCACTGGGTCGCGGGTTCGATTCCCGGTGGGGTCAGGGATTTTCTCTGCCTCGTGATGACTGGGTGTCGTGTGTCTTTCATCATCATTGACTCGCAAGTCGCCGAAGTGGCGTCAACTAAACAGGACTTGCAATACGGCGGCCGAACTTCCCCGCAGGGGCCTCCCGGTCAACAATGCCATACGATCATTTCATTCTGAAAAATACCAAATTTTGGTTCTCCTTTGAATCTCTTGTAGCGTCTGCCTCTGGATTTTCATGAGCCCCCCCCCCCCCCCTCTCTCTCTCTCTCTCTCTCTCTCTCTCTCTCTCTCTCTCTCTCTCTCTCTCTCTTTCCCCCTTCCCTCTTCCTCGCCCTCCTCTCCTATAATCAGTCCTGGTAAGGACCCGGACGGTCGAGCAATAAGCAAAATCCAACGAACGAGTGCTTGGTAAGGCACTTCTTCCGTGGATAAATTGCACTTCCTTAAGATTCTTCCTATGAACCTCAGCCTGACGTCGGCTTTTACTACAACTACCTCTACCTGGTCAATCAGCGGCTCCGGACTTCTACTCCTAGGTATTTTACAGTTATTACTGTTTCCAGTGATTAACGTTACCGGTTAGTTAGACCAATACGCCTATATAAGCGCAATAAGAAATATTTAATTACGTTGGGGATGAAATGCCAGTCTCTGCATTAATCGTCGATACTCTGCTGGTGTTTCTGCTTTTCACTCCAGTCCCAGTCCTCTGCAACCTTTCAGTAGACAATAGCCTAATATCCTCGAGCAACCTCAAGGAGCTCCTGATTTATAAACTACGTGGTGTGTATACACTGATGACCCAAAACGTTAGCCGCGCGGGGTAGCCGTGCGGTCCGGGGCGCCATGTCACGGTCCACGCCCCCTTCCCCCCCCCCCCCCCCCCCCCGTGGGAGGTTCGAGTCCTCCCTCGGGCATGGGTGTGTGTGTGTGTGTGTGTGTGTGTGTGTGTTGTCCTTCGCGTAAGTTAGTTTAAGTTAGATTAAGTAGTGCGTAAGTCTAGGGGCCGATGACCTCAGCAGTTTGGTTCCATAGTCCTTGCCACTAATTTCCAATTTCCCAAAACATTATGCTGCTCACCGAGAGACAAAATGCCGCCTGGTGGCTATGAGGAAAGATTGGAAAGGGTATGGTTCAAATGGCTCTGAGCACTATGGGACTTAACATCTCAGGTTATTAGTCCCCTAGAACTTAGAACTACTTTAACCTAACTAACCTAAGGACATCACACAGAACCATGCCCGAGGCAGGATTCGAACCTGCGACCTTAGCGGTCCCGCGGTTCCAGACTGAAGCGCCTAGAACCGCTCGGGCACTCCGGCCGGCTGGAAAGGGTATCCCCCTAAGAGTCGTCTGGCGCATTTTGTCCGATTTTTGAACAAATATTTGCAATTTAGCCTTTGCAACGTGTAGCTGGAGTCATTCCATACAAATTCTGCCCATCACGTCTTTCATGCGGCGCCCATTGTCGATGGAATGACTTGGTTTGCAGGGGCTGTCCCAAATTACTCTAGCGCAACATTCGTGGGATCAGTAAGTATTAAAAGGGACAGTAAAAAAAAAACGAAGAATAACCAGTACTCTGGCAGCGAACGAGCAGCGCTGCTGCATGGAGATATCAGTGCTGGCGTACTCGTTATTCCTCGTGTTTTACAGTCCCTCTCAGTACATATCGATAAAAGGGATATCACACTATATTAATTTTGGAAAGCTCTATCGAATAGGCACGTGAAATTCCACTTTAAAAATCATTTTGTTTGTAACGGGAAGCAAACAGACCAGTTTACGATAACACTGGATGTCGCACGAAAGACGTGTTTACTCTGATTCTAGCTACCTATTGCAAAAATGAAATTGGAAATATCAGCCAAAACACCAGAGAAAAGACGCCTGGCGACTCTCAGGTGGGATGTGTAAGTTGTGCACAGACGAATGGGAACCATTCTAGCGACGATATGGACCACAAATGGGGAAAGTAAATTGACGTAAGCGATTCTGACGAAGGGCAGATTTTTATGGCCCAGGGGATAAGTCTCGGGAAGGGGGAAACTGGACGGCTCCTTGCGTGCTAGTCTCGTGAACGTCTATGGAAAGGAGTTGAAGCCGGCCGGAGTGGCCGTGAGGTTCTAGGCGCTACAGTCTGGAGCCGAGCGACCGCTACGGTCGCAGGTTGGAATCCTGCCTCTGGCATGGATGTGTGTGATGTCCTTAGATTAGTTAGGTTTAAGTAGTTCTAAGTTCTAGGGAACTGATGACCTGAGAAGTTAAGTCGCATAGTGCTCAAAGCCATTTGATCCATTTTTGAAATGAGTTGAGGGGAAGGGTGGACAATTCATGAGTAGGCGACAAATTGTGTAAAACATTCTCGGTTTTCTTGCCGCGTCAATTCGGGATAAAATCTCAATCTTTCGACGATATCCTCCATCGTCATCGTCAGGAACGATGGAGGACATCGTCGAAAGCTTGACATTTTATCCCGAATTGACGCGGCAAGAAAACCGAGAATATCTTACACATAAGTGCCGTCGCGAAAGACTTCGTTCCCAGGCAACAAAGTGTTTGACGTCGACAACTCATCACAAAGCTGTAGCCCCTGAGTAAAGCACGATAGGCGGCCATCTGTGGTACAACTGACGACACAGTACAATAGTAGTAAAGGTACAAGTGTTTCAGCGCACACTGTTCCCAAATGGTTCAAATGGCTCTGAGCACTATGCGACTTAACTTCTGAGGTCATCAGTCGCCTAGAACTTAGAACTACTTAAACCCAACTAACCTAAGGACATCACACACATCCATGCCCCAGGCAGGATTCGAACCTGCGACCGTAGCGGTCGCTCGGCTCCAGACTGTAGCGCCTAGAACCGGCCACACCGGCCGGCCGCACCCTGTTCAGCGCACATTGTGGAATAAGGGCTCCTTAACACACGAACTCTACGTGTTCTCATGTTGACCTAACGACGTTTTCAGTTACGGTAGACAGTGGGGAAGTGGAAATGTGTCGCCCCTTCGGATGAATCAAGTTTCTTGTTGCAAAAAGAAAAAAAAAAAAAGAAAAACAATGTTCGTGATCGGATATGCCGTCATCCAAACGAATAGCTGATAGAAATATCCACCATGGACACTTGCCAGTGGAGACATTATTATGATATGAGGGAAATACACCTGGATTTGCATGGGACCCGGGCACCGAAGTAGCGTGATGTGAACTCACCGGAGCCTACATCGGACGCCGTCGGCTGCCTGTTTCGCGCCAGCAAATCATCGGTATCGTAAAATGCGGGAACAACGTGACATGTGCGTAGACATCTGATGTTACTTACGTCCGGAAACCTACGAAGGACTGTTCGAGTCCATCCTACGTAGAATGAGTGTTGTGTTGCCTTCCAGTGCGGGCCAACATGCAACTAAGCAAGTGTTCATAATATTATGGTTCAAAGTATATATGAAGGGTGGAAATTTAAGTGCCAAATCTCAATTTCCAGGAAAATTAATAAAAAATATCCGTATCCAAAAAAATGAGAGGATATCGGGATATTACAGAATTATGCTCCTTCCATCATTACTGCAAAACTGAGAGACAAATTAAAGAACAAATTATTTATTAAGAACATTCTAGGTGCCAAAGCAGGGGACTGACTGGTTAAAAGTGCCAATAAGAAAATATTTGTTTCAAACGCCATTAATAATTGAGCAATACGTTGCATTGCCAATAAGAAAATATTTGTTTCAAACGCCATTAATAATTGAGCAATACGTTGTATTTGTGATAAAACAAGTACAGAAATACAGCGATAATGTTTTAACTAGTATAACTGTAGTCTCGTAACTTTTGAAGTTTTACAAGAGAATAACATTAAATAAAAACATTTGTCAGTATTGATTCCTGTTTCTTACACAACTCCATTCTTGGGGTCGGACGTTACAAAGGACACTGTAGAACCCTCTGTGTTGTTGAGGAAAAAATGGCAATATCGTCAGCAGGTCTTTCTGTTTTGTAATTGATAAAACATGGCTGTTCTTTCAGATGAAGTATCGCACGGCATACATCGATCATGTTCTTTCACATTTTGATTACATCGACATTTTTTCCATTCTTCTGTTTTAGACTAAGAATTTTTAATACCTACAGATGTATGAGTATGGTAAAATTTGATAAAACAGCTTTTTTACTTTTTTTTTACTAGTTTCGAAACTCAAGTCATCTCCTTCCATTATAAGCAAATCTATCCATACAAATAAAACTTGCATGCACTCTGCTTAGCGTACCACGTAAACTATGCATCAACTCAGTGGAGGAGACGTTAAAGCATAGCACTTGAAACTACAGAGAGAGGCACTGCTTGGCTGTAAGACCATGAGCCAACTAGTAATGAATGTTTGAAACATCTTCTCCGTGATTTGGCACTTAGAACAAGCCTAGGGATATACAATAGAGCACCGAGAACACAATCGCACTCAAAACGCGTTTTGTGAAAAACGGCACTTTGTACGTTTGATATGTCCACTTCTCTTACTGCCTGACATAAAGATAATGAGCTTTGAAGATGTACATTCCCTCGACACGTATGTAAACGACTTAGATTTTCAATTCTACCTGATACCTGGAACGACATCCTGAGTGCATTAGTGTTGCCTGTTAGGTTATACGAGGTGCATTCAAGTTCTAAGGCCTCCGATTTTTTTTCTCCAGACTGGAAAGAGATAGAAACATGCGCATTGTTTTAAAATGAGGCCGCGTTCATTGTCAATACATCCCAGAGATGGCAGCACCGTACGGCAGATGGAATTTTACCGCCAGCGGCGAGAATGAGAACTGTTTTAAATACTTAAAATGGCGACGTTTTCCTTACTTGAACAGTGTGCAATCATTCGTTTTCTGAATTTGCGTGGTGTGAAACCAATTGAAATTCATCGACAGTTGAAGGAGACTTGTGGTGATGGGGTTATGGATGTGTTGAAAGTGCGTTCGTGGGTGCGACAGTTTAATGAAGGCAGAACATCGTGTGACAACAAACCGAAACAACCTCGGTCTGACGACATGATCGAGAAAGTGGAGAGAATTGTTTAGGGGGATCGCCGAATGACTGTTGAACAAATCGCCTCCATAGTTGGCATTTCTGTGGGTTCTGTGCACACAATCCTGCATGACGAACTGAAAATGCGAAGTGTCATCCAGGTGGGTGCCACGAATGCTGACTGATGATCACACGGCTGCCCGTGTGGAATGTTGCCAAGAAATTTTGATGCGCAACGACAGCATGAATGGGACTTTCTTTTCGTCGGTTGTAACAATGGATGAGACGTGGATGCCATTTTTCAATCCAGAAACAAAGCGCCAGTCAGCTCAATGGAAGCACACAGATTCACCGCCACCAAAAAAATTTCGGGTAACCGCCAGTGCTGAAAAAATGATGGTGTCCATGTTCTGGGACAGCGAGGGCGTAATCCTTACCCATTGCGTTCCAAAGGGCACTACAGTAACAGGTGCATACTACGAAAATGTTTTGAAGAACAAATTCCTTCCTGCACTGCAACAAAAACGTCCGGGAAGGGCTGCGCGTGTGCTGTTTCACCAAGACAATGCACCCGCACATCGAGCGAACGTTACGCAACAGTTTCTTCGTGATAACAACTTTGAAGTGATTCCTCATGCTACCTACTCACCTGACCTGGCTCCTAGTGACTTTTGGCTTTTTCCAACAATGAAAGACACTCTCCGTGGCCGCACATTCACCAGCCGTGCTGCTATTGCCTCAGCGATTTTCCAGTGGTCAAAACAGACTCCTAAATTGCCGGCCGCGGTGGTCTAGCGGTTCTGGCGCTGCAGTCCGGAACCGCGGGACTGCTACGGTCGCAGGTTCGAATCCTGCCTCGGGCATGGGTGTGTGTGATGTCCTTAGGTTAGTTAGGTTTAAGTAGTTCTAAGTTCTAGGGGACTTATGACCTAAGATGTTGAGTCCCATAGTGCTCAGAGCCAGACTCCTAAAGAAGACTTCGCCGCTGCCATGGAATCATGGCGTCAGCGTTGTGAAAAATGTGTACGTCTGCAGGGCGATTCGTCGAGAAGTAACGCCAGTTTCATCGATTTCGGGTGAGTAGTTAATTAGAAAAAAAATCGGAGGCCTTAGAACTTGAATGCACCTCGTACATGAAGATTGGTGTGGGATGTCATGACGGTTTGATGTTTGCTTGACTTTTGTGATGTTTTTTTTTTTTTTTTAAGGGTGAAAGGATAGTTAGAGCGATAGTAGAGGAGGTAGGGGAAACGAATGGCCCAATTGACTGGCCAACGTGGTTTTATAAGATTACAGGACAGTAGAAGGGACAGTAGAAGAGTGTGGAAAACGAATGGCCCATTGGCTAGCCGGGAACTATAACTAAGTGATAGAGTAAAGGATAGGAGGAAGAACAGCATAAGTTGAAAGAAAACGAAAGGCCATTTTCCTGGCCTCTTCTTCTTCTTCTTCTTCTTCTTCTTCTTCTTCTTTGCACCATCTTTAGATGGTGGTGGCAGACAATCTTGAGGTGGTGGAGTGGGGGGTGGGGGGGGGGGGGGAAGAATGAGAAAGAAGTCTGAGAGTGACAGATGAAGAAGTGAAAAAAGGAGTGCCTGTCGTGATTAGGCCGGTAGTGGGGAGGGTTTGGGGCTTATGGGGGTGGCATTCTGTGGAGGGTGGATGACATGACTAGGGGAGATGAGTCGATGATATGAGAGAGAGTAGTCGACATGAAGTGAGGTGGCTAGTGTGTGCGAAGTCATGGGGGGGGAGGAATAGGAGGTCAGGCCATCGAGTGGTGGCTAGACGATGGACACGGGTGCCCAAGGAAAGGACTAAGGGATTAGGAGAGTGACGGGTTTGTTGGTAAAAGAAAGTGGCTGCGGAGAGGATGCGGGTTCGAAGGAGAGGCACCTCGCCCAGGATGTGGAGCTCTTGGGTTGGGAAGTCGAAGGGGAGGTGGAGGGCACGCCGGAGAGCCCGGTTCTGGACGGTTTGGAGTCGGTGGAGGGGGGTGGGGGCAGCATTGCCCCACACCACCACCGCAGGCCGGGAGGCAGTCCTGAAGGAACCACGTTGCGAAATAGTTTGCCGCCGGACAGTATAGCTAACGGTGGACGGCAGGTCCTGCGTTCCCAAGCGAGGGAATTTGTTGTTCATGCGCGGGATTACTTTGAAAGTGAGAGGCGTAATGAAGGACCTATTCTCCCTGTGTCAAATGTAGTGTAACGAACAGCCGATGCGCTTGGTATTGGGACTGCTACAGTGAAACGTGTGACTAAGGAAAAACATAAGCCTTGATAGTGGTGAGAAAGACTTTAAGCTTAGCACGCCAGGTAAACGCAGAAAGCGTACGAAGCTATTAATCAGTGTGCTATTAGGGACCGTATTTACAATTATTTCTGTAAATGTGAATCACCAACTAGGAAAAAACTTATTATTTATTTCTAGTTTCTGCTACCAGTTTTTTTTATTTAATGTTTAATGTAACATAATACAACCTGTTTTGTACATGTTCTGTTCTTCACGCATTTATACATACTTACAGAGAAATGTTACTTAAAAACAAACAGTCTTAATCTAGATTAGTCTAGAACTCTTTGTCCATTGCCATTGTTTGTCACTATAACGGCTGGTGTGGCACTTGGGGGGGGGGGGGGGGTAGAAATCGAAATCAGTGATGTCTTCTGCTGATTTTCTTCCTTGTGGTTGACTACGTATGATATCACAGCCTGTATAGGATGCAGATAGATTTGCATCAGGTATATGTTACAAAAATAGTGTGAAAAGCTTTTATACGACAGTTGACCACTTCTTGCTGCTTCGCTTGCATCACTGGTGTAATGGAGGAGCTGTTGCTTGACATTACACTAATGTATATTGTATTTTGTCACTGACACGGTTCACAAACATAGCCAATATGGCCGAAAATAATAAAAAACTTATTGTTTCTTTTCATGAAGCAGTGCTGTTTTCTGGCGGTAATACGTCGCCTTCTTCGGTTCTGAATTCTTTAGTCTTTAGATGTTTTATTCAACAATCGTAAATTTGTAATGCAGAGGACGGGCATAGTAATTCTGCGCTGCAGTTTCCTCAGAAAAATGTGCACTATTGACTTTCACAAAGTCATATTTACGGATGAGACTTGGATTAATACAAACCACAGTGTTTCACGCATTTGGACTGACGACACGAGTTCTTAGGTTTTACGACATCCAATCGGGAAAGGTGGCAGATGAATTGTTTGCCACGCTGGAGCAAGCGCAGGATTATAAACGGTGCTTTGCGTGCTTTCGCTTCGAAAAAGTCGGGAGACTTGCATGAAGAAATGAATGACGGTAGTTACGTCTCATGGTTTGAGGATAAACTTCTTCCAAACACTTCTCCCGCGTCTAATATAATGATAGCTAATGCACCTTATCATTCTACTCAGGTGGACAAAGCGAGGACTACGTCAAATAGAAAAGACGATTTGTTAAGTTGGTTGCAGCGACATAATTCCTTGCACTGCTGAAATGAAAAAGGCAGGGCTGCTTCAGCTTGTTAAGCTTGACAAATCACAAACGCTTGTATACACGGTCTACGAAATCGCTAGAGCTGCTGGTAACAAAGTTATTCGTTTGCCACCGTACCATTGCACGTACAATGTGACTGAGCTTATTTGGGCTCAAGTGAAAGGAAATGTAGCAAGAAATAACATGCGTCCACCTTTCTCACAAAGCGAGGTGTTGAAATTGCTTTATCAAGCAAGTTACACCAGGTATGTGGAGATCCGCGGTTCTAAATAAGAAAAAAGATAATTGAAGACGCTTAGGATATAGGAGGAATTGTGGAGACCCATATGGAAAACGTTATTGTTAATCTTGGTGAAGCAGATGACGATACAAGTGCCAGCAGCAGCTCTGAGGAAGAGATTTCAGCTGATCGTGAAATTTACAGCTCCTGCTCCGCCTACGAGAATCTCGGCGTGTCTCCTTTACTGGATTAACGCAGTACATGGTGAGTTCAGAACTGACCCGCCAGGTTAGCCGAGAGCGCTAACGCGCTGCTTCCTGGACTCGGGTAGGCGCGCCGGCCCCGGATCGAATCCGCCCGGCGGATTAATGACGGAGGCCGGTGTGCCGGGCAGCCTGGATGTGGTTTTTATGCGGTTTTCCACATCCCACTAGGTGAATACCAGGCTGGTCCTCACGTCACGGCTCGAAGACATCTGAACACATTCGCACTATTCCATGGATTACACTAGACACAGACAGTTGGGGTACACTCATTCTGTCCCGGGGGGGTGGCAGGAAGGGCATCCAGCCACCCCTTCAATTAACCTTACCAAATCCGATTAACCATTGTGGGAAAAAGGCACAAGCAAAAGAGAAGAAAAAGAAAGATGGTGAGTTCACAATTCAGTTATTCTTATTCAACATTCTCATGCAGAAACACGAACTGCCTTCGTATGTAAAGTAAAAATTTCGGGAAACTTATTTCGGCATATATCACGAGTATTTGTTACATTTATTTTAGGGTAAGATTTTAATATACGATAGAACTTTATAATATTCTTTGACGCTTCACTATCGCAGTTTGCAACTGATTCCATGATAGAATATGTATTACAAGAACCATCAGTGATAATTTTAGCAAAAGGTAATTAATATGTTTCCATAACTATTTACTCTCTGGTATTGCTTTATTTAACCATTAGTTTCTTAAGACACGTGCACATATGTTTCTGAACTTGTTTATAAGGTTTATTACGTATATAAAAAGCAGACTAGCAATGGCAAAAAGCACATTCCTGGCCAAGAAAAGGCTATTAATATCAAATATCGGCCTTAATTTGAGGAAGAAATTTCTGAGAATGTACGTCTGGAGTACAGAATTGTAGTGAAACATGGACTGTGGGAAAACTGAAACAGAAGAGAATGGAAGCATTTGAGACGTGTTGCTGCAGACGAATGTTGAAAATTAGGTGGACTGATAAGGTAAGGAATGAGGAGGTTCTGCGCAGAATCGGAGAGGAAAGGAATATGCGGAAAACACTGATAAGGAGAAGGGACATGATGACATCCTGTTAAGTTATCAGGGAATGACTGCAATGGCACTAGAGGAAGCTGTAGAGGAAGTCAGAGGTTAGAATACAGCCAGCAAGTAATTGAGGACGTAGATTGCAAGTGCTACTCTGACATGAAGAGGTTAGCACAGGAGAGGAATTAATGGCGGGCAGCATCAAACGTCAGAAGACTGATAAAAGAAAAAAATACAGCTCTTTTCACAGCGTAATTCGAACTGCCGAACGGAAGCATGCAATGACACAATTATCGTTGATTAACGTTGGAAATTTAAAGAACTCACGAATAACTCACGAATCTTGAATTCTATCATGGTAGCAACTCACTTTATAGCTAAATATACTTCACTAATAACTTTTCTTGCACGTGATACGAAACAAAACAAATATGAAAGGAAAGACACACCATCTGTCCTGCCGTATGTGTCTCATGGAATCAAATTCCATGGTGATAAAATAAAACGAAGTAAATTATTGAGTATGAAATTGGCGATTGTTGTTTTGTTCAGGTGCACAAGCACAGCTATTCAGGAGCGTGTTTCAACAAAGCTGAGTGCCGGGACTGTGTCAGCTGTTGTCGCTTGTCTGACAGAACTGGCAAAAAAGCACCGCGCAACCGAACGCGCGCATGCGCAGAACAACGTTCGCGTTTGACTTATTCTACCGGTCTGCTGCCGCAGCCGGCGCTCAACGCCGATTGGCACAAGCATCAGGAATCATAGTATTTCGGCTCGACTTTACATGGAACGCTACGTATTGTGGAGCAGACAAGAAATGGCACACTTAGCTGATGCTGCATAGATATTGGTCTCAGGAAAATATGTTGGCTAAGACGCTGGTATGGGTGACCGTGGTGGCCTAGCGGTTAGAGCACTAGAATCCGGCCCTGGGAGTCCCCTTTTCGATACCAGATGGTGGAGGGGATTTCTCCTAGTTCATGACCCTCCAGGACGGCCACAGCTCCATTCAGTCTGCTATCAAATGAGTACCGGAGCCCCGCTCCGAGAGTCGCGGCGAGGTCACACCAATAGTCCTGTCACGGGATTGTGCAGCAGACTAAAGCTGTCGTCACATGAGCCGTGGAATCAAGGTCCGACGCTCTGACTTGGATCTCTACCGTGCTGCAGAACGACCCGACTTCTGCCATGCCGTACGCGTGCCCTGACTTGGTATACGCGATCGCAGCGCGCTCCAGCGGCAGTTTTAGGCTCTACACAGTTCGTTTACGAATTGAACAGGCGTAAAATGCCTATGTTAGCTCTAATAAAACGCTCAGATCGATGAACATGTTAGAAGGCAAAACGGATAGTTCCGTGTCCAGTCAGTAAGGACATCAGCTTACATGAAAATTCCTTTACAAACAGTGCAATAAAAATTCACTCCAGTCTTCCGCGGAAGGCGAAATTATTTCACCATTCTCACTTTTACTAAAAAGGCTTTACTGCTTTATCACTGTTTCTATTCAGTAACACACTGTTTTCAATACCTGGAATACACCACTTTAAATAAGAAAGCACAAAATATCTTACCGTAAGTAGTGGGAAGTCTATGGCAGATAAAGCCAATCGAACAAACACACGCTTGAGAGAGAGCGTACTTACATATCATCGGATAGTGTGCTATTAAGTTAATAAGAAAGTCTTATAACTTGTTGTAAAACAAGACGATGAGTAAAAAAAAAAAAAAACGTAGGAATATAGTGTAAAACGATCCTACGCATTATTTTGCAACTCTGCGCCTCTATTCATTAGACTGTGCTGAACTTCTCTAATACGCCTCCTTGTCTTGTATGTTACTAAATTCTGAAGGCTTAAACAGCAATTATGTTATTACAAGATATTTGATTATAACACATCACACCAAGAATAATGGGTTTTTGCTGTATCTTCGATGGGCCTTTACTTGAAACGGCATACTTTCATAACACGCAAGTTACAATTAGAAAGTTCTTTAACCATCAATAGGGCACGTTGAGGTAAAAGCCGCGTAGGGTAAAAACCCGCACCGAGTTTTTAAATTGATCGTCATCCGTTCACGAGATGACCACCACGTGGGAAATTTGTCTTATTGTAACGTATTGTTTCACGAAAGTCCGTCCCTGCAAATCGCTCCAGAGATGACAAGTAGTCTGTTTTTTGGAGCTTTTCGCCTCAACTAGTAAAAATGGAACCCTCTTAGCATCGCTTTGTTGTCCGTCCGTGTGTCTGTCTGTGTCTCCGACTGTTAAAAACCCTTTTCTCTGGAATGAAATTTATCTTACATGCTGGGGTCTCTGATTCCTTGGCGGTGTAAAATATTGAAACTTTTAACTCAGTACAATTACATGTCATATTTTGATACTCGGAAACACACACATCGAAGCCTATAAGGTACTCTCCTTAAGCTAGAGTCATGAAACTTGACGGACACTGAAAATTTGTAATTGTATCAGTCAACATATTTTTCGTCCTTTCTTATCAGATTGACTGTCGATGCATCTGTTAAAACCTCTCTTTTTTCACGAACGGATAGATGTATCAAGTTGATTTTTATGTTACATACTAAGGTCTACGGTCTATTGGCGGTGGCATACTAAACGTTATCTTCTAAGTCAATGTAGTCAAATAGTACGGACATTTGTGTCACATATTTTGCTATCGCAAACACCGTGGTGAAAACCTATAGGGTACCTGGAAAGAAATAAGGTTTCGTAGTACAAGTTGTTGTGACTTGACAAGACAGCCAAGCCACTAGGAGAGGAAGCCGAAAGGCACGCGTTTAAAGCTCACTCAGGCTGGCGTGAGGTCTGGAACAGTTAAGGGAATTTATAGTAGCAAAGAACGTAAGTAACTACTGGAACTACTTAACTTTAATTCATGGTGAACATCGGTCTGACGGTACATGCATCACAAGATAAATAGCAAATGATAATGGCGACTTGCTAGGTCGTAGCAAATGACGTAGCTGAAGGCTATGCTAACTATCGTCTCGGCAAATGAGAGCGTAATTTGTCAGTGAACCATCGCTAACAAAGTCGGCTGTACAACTGGGGCGTGTGCTAGGACGTCTCTCTAGACCTGCCGTGTGGCGGCGCTCGGTCTGCAATCACTGATAGTGGCGACACGCGGGTCCGACGTATACTAGCGGACCGCGGCCGATTTAAAGGCTACCACCTAGCAAGTGTGGTGTCTGGCGGTGACACCACACAAGTAAAGGAAAAAATCCGATAATTGTTAATTTGTAATTATACCACACAAAAACAGTTTTTTGTGATTTGTTATCCGATGTCAGATTTGAAATTAAGACAGTCGGTAGTTCTGCATTCGGGATGATAGATTTAAATAAGAACAAAAAGGCAAGATCGAAATTTTGTAGCCTTTATGCCCTTGATAATATTTGAGAAGAGCAGAGGACGTATCATCATAGGACTTCACACACAATCAGCACACCACTTCCTCGCTCCATCCGTAACAACGGGAAACAACACGCTGCCTAAGTACAGTGAAATCATCAGACACAGACATTACTGACATACCTCGGTAAGGAAAGGACACGAGTTGTTCGTAAGTTTCGGACGTGCCTAGAATAACCGCGAAAATGAGTTTTAACGATCGGTAAAGGTATACTGCCTAGCCGCAATTTTAATAGCGATTGTTGACTATACAAAGTTTTAAAGCTAATATCGCCTTGAGTATGCCGATGTCATGGCGACCAATTTGTTGTAAACTGTAATAATATTACTAACGAACGAACGTGAGAAATGCAACATAGCCGAAACTTAGGAAAACAACAGCAAAAGCGACAGATGATGCAATGAAGTCAAGTTTGGTTCTTAAGCGTCTTTCGACTGCCTCCTTAATTAATCTTTAACTCTAGAAAGACACAGTGTGCTTAGATTTAATTTTAGTTCTGTCTATTTAATTATGTTTAATAATTAAACCTCCTTAAAACCAAAATGATTCAGTCTAACTGAAATATTTAATTACGCCGGAGAGACATATATTACTTGAAACGTACCAGTGTGTCGAAAAGATAAGCTATTAAATCTTTATTAGACACTGATCGAAAGGAAAAAAGAACATAAGGTTCAAGGTCTGGTCGGTTATAAAGTAACGGAATAGATGGGCCAGAATGTAGAAGGACATTCCTTGTGATGTATTCAAAGGAATTGAACAGTTTTCTGTGTGGGGTATTTATTTATTTATCTAACCTTAATGTGTGTCAACTTCTGTTTCATTTCAAATGCATTATCCAGGAATACGTAAGGCACACAAAGTAATTACAATAAACAAAAATAAATCTACAGCCTTTTACAGTCATTAAGCTGACTGACACTTGCGCAAAGATGTTTCTGATTGGGGAACTGCAAACGAAATACGAACAAAAAATACTCTGCAAAAACACGGGCTGGTGAAAGTACTATTTTTACCTATGCGGGTAACCAGAAGAACGTGACAGAAAAAAATATCCGTAGTAAATATAGGAAAACAGTAATAAAATAACATTCAACGAGAAAAAAATACATCGAAAATGCCCTAAGTGAGACTAAAAACGAGAAAAGTGGATTTGACGTTTTCAGTCAGCAACTCAATACATCCCGCAATCGACAATGAAGATGTGAAAATAAGAAAACATGAATAATATCTTTCTTAATAATAAACACTAGAAATGTTCAATAATTCATAGACAACTGCATCGTCAACGGAATGCATTCCACAACAGAGAATGTTAAACTCATATAGAAAATAAAGACTGCGCCGTTACTACAATATTCTTTACGCTTAGACGACTGGAGCGTATTAGCATTATTTCTTGCTTTTCTTTTATTGCACAGAAAGCTGATTTACACGAATTTCACTTCATATCAAGTAGGGACAGCAGTTTCTCGCACATTACATTATTTTAAATATGCAGTCAGCACACTAAGTAACAGCTGTTACAAATAAAAGAACGTAGTACATGGTATTCAAGACTTGTTTACACGAAAATAACTGTCATTGTTGAATACGTGAACGAAATGTGCTATGACGGCCAAATCGTAACGGATATATAAAATTATTAATTCATTTAACAAAAGTATCTCAAGATTACACATATATTACACAGCAATTACTACAAATTGCACAAATAACTACGTAAGAGACATTAAACTCTTACCTTCAATCCGATTACTAGTTTTTTTTAATTACATTCAACTGTTCTTACATTACGTATTTAGTCCCGTATTTTCTCGTTGCCGAAATATATTGTGTTAGCGCCTTCACCAACTGTTCGTTCGGTTTATGTAAATGTGCAATAAAAGACATAAATATCGCTGTATGTTTCCATCAAATTATCAGCATTTTTTGTTCCGAATCTGTCTCTGATCGTCACGAACGCCAAACTTACATTTTCTTCTGCGAAGTTATTTGAGAAAACAACAAGAACAATATCTTTGACTCAAACTATAAGGTAGGAAAATCTATGGAGAGAGTGTTCAGATGTGCAGAACTAAATTTCGACTTAGGGCCTTAGTGTGGTAGTAACAATTATTAACTATCATCGCTGTTACTAATAAGTAAATGTGTCAAAATAGGACAGACATGAGTAATATTAAAATTTCGGTCTTAGCATATACTGTAAACAGAATAGTCATACTAATATCACGTAACTGTTACTTCTGTTTGATGTAGGCGACATGCGCAGTTCACTACACTCGTTTCGTACCTGTAGATATTCCTATTAGAGTTGGGCAACACGATTCTTTTTCCCGATTCGATTCCTACGATTCAATCTCACATTGCGAATCGATTCCTACGACTCGTTCACGATCCTTTCACGATTCATTCTAGTCTACGATGGCACGATTCTTACGGAATGCAAAAAGTTGGTAGGACATGTCTGAAATTGTCAATGGGGTTAGAGTCGAACTGTGTCATGATAAGATATGCCATAAATAGTTTATTTATGAGTAAACATGCATATGACGTTAGAAGTGTGATTCTCGATTTATACGTGTAATGCCTTAATTGATGAAAGGTCACGTTTGATTTGATTGCATCTATTGTTTTATTTCAGTATGCCAGGAAAGAGGAGTCGATTTGTGCGAAAGGTGGTGCAAAATTACATGGTAAGCCAGTTTGGTTGTGTGGCTTGAACGTATCTAATTACAGACGTCTGTTTTATAGTAACAAAATCTAGCAGTGAGGCAGACGTGGTTTGGCTCATATCATCCTATGTTTTTCTGTGCTAAGATATCTTTCCAAGTCCACATCACCCTTGTAATTCATAACACAGCTGACAGCCCTCCCACACAGCAAATTTAGCTTAACTTTCATTTCTTCTAAATACAAAGCATAGGTATTTTGCTTTTAATTTATCTGAGAACTTGCCGCTGTCACTAATATTTACGAGAGAAGACGACATACTTCTAAACAGTAGGATTCAATCTTATACAGCGACATTACTTCACTAAAATTAATATGAATCTGAACACCATAACATTCGAAAACTCGAACTTGAAATTATTAATTAAAAAGCTTTTGTTTAAAGACGGTATTACACGGCGATCCGCCAAGAAAGGTATTGGTTAGAGAGCCTATATTCTCTCTATGTAGGCTCTGTAATATTGGTCTAGTGCGACAGCCATTTGGTGGCAGCACTGGTGGAACTAACAGAATTAGCAAATTAGCGGTGAAGTAATGTCGCTGTATACGGTTGTATCCTACGAGATGGCGTTATAAAAACATGTGAAATAGCGTTTTTATAATATAAAATTGCGTTTTTACGAATGGAACTATGTAGGATATATATTTTTGTAAAATTGACTTTTTACGAAAGAATGGAACTATGTAGGTGAACTCAAAAAGCAAAAACCAGTCTAAATACAAAATTTCATCCAAATCGTTAGGGCCTTTTTCGAGATACGCTAAATATAATACATAATCCAAGTGCTATTGCTCGTGAGTAAAGAAGGTGTGTGTGTTTTGCATTGCATCTGCACGTATTTATTCATCATACTTGGATTTCTTGATTTTAATCGTATGTATTGGGAGCTGTGTACTCGCTGTATATCGTTTCTGTCATCACTAGTTCGTGTATTACTCGCGCAAACTAAGCTGACGTCGGCGCGGTGGCAGATGGTAGCGATAGTAAATGGGAAATGCCTTTACGGTCGTTCCCGTCGGCCACCGCCAAGTGTCAGCTTGGTTTTCACGAGTAAAATTACGGCCCACGAACTTCGTCTGTTCGTTCAGAGTTTCCTTTGTTCACACGCATCGTCCACTTGACTGCCATCTGGCGGTCGTAATCATTCGGCACGACTCGGCATGATTCGGAAGTTGCTTTCGAAGCATAGCGTACTAAGAATCGATGAATCGTTGGAACTTGGAATCGTCACGACTCGGAAACACGCAATCGTTCTTACGATTCTTTTGAAACACGATTCGTCCGTATCACGATTCGATTCTTACGATTCTTTATTTATAGTCGTTCAAATGAACGACTCATTCACGAATCGCCACAATTCTAATTCCTATTATGTTGCTCAAAGTGAAATACCCCACACAGGAAAGATGGGTAGCAATATCCCCTGGAGTTGGCTCGTAGCTTCCCCCCACCACACACGAACGATTTACCAACTAGTTTCTACTAGTATTACGAACTCGTGAAGTTCTGCTACGGAAAATGATTTTTTAGCAGTAGTGGTATTTGATCTCTGTAAAACGAGGTGACGAAAGTCATGCCATTGCGGTATGTACATACACAGAAGGCGGTAGTACCGCGTACTCTAGATAGAAAAGAGTAGTGCATTCGCGGAGCTGTCATTTGTTCGCAGGTGATTCACGTGAAAAGGCTAACCGACATGATTATGGCCGCCCGACGCAAATTAACAGACTTAGAACGTGGAATGATAGTTGGAGCTGTCCGCATGGGACACTCCATTTCGGATATCGTTAGATGATTCAGTATTACGAGATCCACAATGTCAAGGGTGTGCCGAGAATGCCAAATGTCAGGTATTGTGTCTCACCACGGACACAACAGTGGTCGACAGCTTTCACTTAACGAGCGTTTCGTAGAGTTGCGGGTGCTAAGGCCGGTATTACACTATCAAATTTCTTTGTCCAATATCTTTGTCCAATATCTTTGTCCAATATCTTTGTCAAAGATATTTGATAGTGTAATAGGGACTTTGTCAAATGTCGTCCAATATTTGATCAAATCTAGGGCCTCGCTGTATATTTGATCAAAGAAACCGCTTGTCTTCTGTTCACTGTAATGTGACATGTTACCATATGGAGCGCTAGCATCGCTGCAGCGTTCTGTCGTCTGTAGTGTTTTTATAACCATTGCCGGTAAATACAATTGATGTGTGCCGACAACTACAAAATTAATAAAGATGTCTGAAGGTGATGAGGCGCTTTACAACGTGAGGCACCCTGAATACAAAAATAGATTAAGAAGATTGGAGACCTGACCTGACCTGACCTGACCTGACCTGACCTAACCTAACCTAACCTAACCTAACCTAACCTAACATAACATAACCCTCTCCTGTAGCAAGGAATCGGAGTGTTACAGCGAGCCTGTCTTCTGAAGATGTAGCAGTTCTTAAGTGAATATTGTGCTTTGTGATATGAGGATACACTTCATTGAGCACATACAGAAATGTATGCTCATCCATTCTTAAGTAATTGATGTACGACTTGACGTCTTCCACTGTAAGCTCACGTAACAAGTTTTGTTGAATGCTTTTATCGTGTCGTCGTAAAACCCACGGCTTCACCCAGATTAGATTAGTTTTTCGTTCCATAGATCCGTGCTGAGGAGATCCTCGTGGATGTGGAACATGTCGATTTTTTTAAGCTGAAATAACAATACTAATAGTATGAATAAATACAATACACCATTTGTTTCTATTAAAAATTTCGCCAATGGAGTAGAAGGAGTTGGCTAGTAGTAAGTTTTTCAGGCTCCTTTTAAACTGATCTTTATTTCTAACTAAATTTTTTATGTTTCCTGGCAAATTATTGAAGATGAGTGTTCCTGAGTAGTGGACCCCTTTTTGAACTATAGTAAGTGCTCTTAAGTCCTTGTGCAGATCATGTTTGAACTGAGTTGTTTGTTGGAAAAAGAGATAATTATTTACGACAAATTTCATTAAGAAGTAAATATACTGAGAGGCAGTATATCCAGTTCTTTGAAGAGGTTTCTGTAGGACGTCCTGAATTTACTCCACAAATAATACGTATTACACGCTTTTGGACTCTGAAAACTTTTGTTTGACTTCAAGATTTACCCCAAAATAATATCCCATATGACATTATGGAATGAAAGTAGGCAAAGTATGCAAGCTTTTTCATTTTTATGTTGCCTATGTCTGCTAACACACGAATTGCAAATACAGATTTGTTAAGGTCTTTCTGCAGTTCTGTGGTGTGCTCCTCCAACTGAATTTATTATCAAGTTGTAATCCCAGGACTTTAAGACTGTCAACCTCGTATGTATGGTTCCATTTTTCCCCCATTTATTTTCCGCATGTGCACACAATGCATTTGGGGTACGTACAACTGCTGCGGTTAATAACAAGTTGCTGTAAGCCATCTTGAACTTTGACGAAAAATTTAATGACAGTGTAATACCTCTCCTAGCGCTACGTCAAAGATCTTTGTCAAATATATTGGACGGAATATTGGATCACATCTTTGATCAAATCTTTGACAAAGAAATTTGATAGTGTAATACCGGCCTAAGAGACAAGCAACACTGCGTGAAGTAACCGCAGTAATCAGTGTGGGATGTACCAACGTTTCCGTTAGGGCAGTGCGACGAAGTTTGGCTTTAATGGACAGCAGGAGGCGAGACCAAAGTGAGGGCCTTTTCTAACAGCAGGACATGGCCTGCAGCGTCTCTCCTGGGATCGTGACCATATCGGTTGGACCCTAGATGACTGGGAAACCGTGGTCTGGTTAGGCACCATTTATGTTGTTGGCTGTGTTTACACGGAACAGACTGCATCTCCTGATCCAATGGATACAGTTCCCCACTGTCGCCTGATAAACAAAGTAAGAGCCTACGGTTTATCAGACCAGCTGTGTGGCTGGATTGAAGAGTTTTTAGAAAACAGAACACAGCATGTTGTTCTCAATGGAGAGACTTCTACAGACGTTATAGTAACCTCTGGCGTGCCTCAGGGGAGTGTTATAGGACCATTGTTTTTCACAATATATATAAATGACCTAGTAGATAGTGTCAGAATTTCCATGCGGCTTTTCGCGGATGACGCTGTAGTATACAGAGAAGTTGGAGCATTAGAAAATTGCAGCGAAATGTAGGAAGATCTGCAGCGGATAGGCACTTGGTGCAGGGAGTGGCAACTACCCCATAACATAGACAAATGTAACGTATTGCGAATACGTAGAAAGAAGGATCCTTTAATGTATGATTATATGATAGCGGAACAAACACTAGTAGCAGTTACATCTGTAAAATATGTGGGAGTAAGCGTACGGAACGATTTGAAGTGGAATGATCATATAAAATTAATTGTTGGTAAGGCGGGTACCTGGTTGAGATTCATTGGGAGAGTCCTTAGAAAATGTACTCCATCAACAAAGGAGGTGGCTTACAAAACACTCGTTCGATCTAAACTTGAGTGTTGCTCATCAGTGTGGGATCCGTACCAGGTCGCGTTGGCAGAGGAGATAGAGGAGGTCCAAAGAAGAGCGGCGCGTTTCGTGACAGGGTTATTTGGTAAGCGTGATAGCGTTACGCAGATGTTTAGATGTTTAGCAAACTCATGTGGCAGACTCTGCAAGAGAGGCGCTCTGCATCGCGATGTAGCTTGCTGTCCAGGTTTCGAGAGGGTGCGTTTCTGGATGAGGTATCGAATATATTGCTTCCCCCTACTTATACCTCCTGAGGAGATCACGAATGTAAAATTAGAGAGATTGGAGCGCGCACGGAGGCTTTCCGGCAGCCGTTCTTCCCGCGAACCATACGCTACAACATACATACATACATACATACATACAACGAGCAGTGTACCTCCTTCCTGGTGGAATGACAGGAACTGATCGTCTCTCGGACCCTCTCCGTCTAATAGGCGCTGCTCATGCATGGTTGTTTACATCTTTGGGCGGCTTTAGTGACATATCTGAACAGTCAAAGGGACTGTGTCTGTGATACAATATCCACAGTCAACGTCTGTATTCAGTAGTTCTGGGAACTGGGATGGTGCAAAACTTTTTTTGATGTGTGTAAAAAATGCGGGGAACTCAAATTTTTAAAGTTTCTTTTGTAACGCGTTTTCTGGGAATTGTAAGCTATGTTACACAACAAATTATATTTTTTGTTGTCACCAAGTAGGTTCTGTACATCTTTCCTATGTGTTAATATAATTCATTTTTCAGTTTGTAGTTTTGCAGCTATTTATACAATGGTTTTGCAATCTCGATGTATCTACAGAAAAATCAAAAGCCACACTACTGGTTTCCAGTCTCTTGTTGTTAACTGTATGAAGGAAGGGGGACTACAGTAGGCTAATAACTGTAGAATAAGTATGACCTAGATATTTGCATTAAAATGTTCACTTAACATTGCCTCATTCTTTCTATAAGTTAAAAACATTAATGACTTATGCAGTTGTTTCACCAATAATTCGAAGTCAGTGACTGGAGCACAGAGTAATGTGGCTACTGCTATGAACTTCCTACGAATTTCTATTTCTGCCGCAAACGTCTCAAAATGCTAATCACTGCAACATCTGAGGGTGTCAATGTTTTTATTTCTGTGTTCCTTCTTCACATAAGTGGCAACTCCATCTTCAACTGCACTTTTCAGTGTGGTTTGCGCTTTCTGAATAACTATAAAAATCAAAATGTTCAAATGTGTGTGAAATCTTACGGGACTTAACTGCTAAGGTCATCAGTCTCTAAGCTTACACACTACTTAACCTAAATTATCCTAAGGACAAACACACACACCCATGCCCGAGGGAGGAATCGAACCTCCGCCGGGACCAGCCGCAGAGTCCATGACTGCAGCGCCTGAGACCGCTCGGCTAGTAACTTTAACTTGTGATGTAAAGATCTTACCCCAAGTGGGCGAAGCGGAACGAAACAAAACTACACAATCAAGCTTAATAAATACAAAAACGAATCGCAGTTAATCAGCCTTATTGCTGCACAGGCGCGATCCGTCGCATTCGAATCGTTTAGACTGCATGGGTATTTTGAAAAATCAGCGATCGATCGCTGCAGTCTCCGATTTTCCTAATATGTGAGATCAACGGATATACTGCTGCTCCTGACATGCTGAATCGTGCGGATGCCATTATTCGTGCCGACCGGGGCGCCACAACTCGACCATTGGCTCCACAGTTGTCGGTCAGCATTGGAAGTGTGCCTGC
This sequence comes from Schistocerca cancellata, assembly GCF_023864275.1. Classification (NCBI taxonomy): domain Eukaryota; kingdom Metazoa; phylum Arthropoda; class Insecta; order Orthoptera; family Acrididae; genus Schistocerca; species Schistocerca cancellata. The sequence goes on along the minus strand of NC_064628.1, from coordinate 100,489,462 downwards.
AATGCTCGAGACTCTCGGATTTTCGAGGAGGTGATCACGATGATGATGTTGTTGTTGTTGATGTTGTTGTTGTTATCGTCGTCTTCAGTCCTGAGACTGGTTTGATGCAGCTCTCCATGCTACTCTATCCTGTGCAAGCTTCTTCATCTCCCAGTACCTACTGCAGCCTACATCCTTCTGAATCTGCTTAGTGTATTCATCTCTTAGTCTCCCTCTACGATTTTTACCCTCCAGCTTCCCTCCAATACTAAATTGGTGATCTCTTGATGCCTCAGAACACGTCCTACCATCCGATTCCTTCTCCTAGACAAGTTGTGCCACAAATTCCTCTTCTCTCCAATTCTGTTTAGTACCTCCTCATTAGTTACAAGATCTACCCATCTAATCTTCAACATTATTCTGTAGCACCACATTTCAAAAGCTTTTATTCTCTTCTTGTCTAAACTATTTATCGTCCATGTTCCACATCCACACATGGCTACACTCCATACAAACACTGTGAGAAAAGACTTCCTGACACTTAAATCAATACTCGATGTTAACAAATTTCTCTTCTTCAGAAACGCTTTCCTTGCCATTGCCAGTCTACATTTTATATCCTCTCTACTTCGACCATCATCAGTTATTTTGCTCCCCAAATAGCAAAACTCCTTTACTACTTTAAGTATTTCATTTCCTAATCTAATTCCCTCAGCATCACCCGATTTAATTCGACTACATTCCATCATCCTCGTTTTGCTTTTGTTGATGTTCATCTTATACCCTCCTGTCAAGATACTGTCCATTCCGTTCAACTGCTCTTCCAAGTCCTTTGCTGTCTCTGACAGAATTACAATGTCATCGGCGAACCTCAAAGTTTTTATTTCTTCTCCATGGATTTTAATACCTACTCCGAATTTTTCTTTTGTTTCCTTTACTGCTTGCTCAATATACAGATTGAATAGCATCGGGGAGAGGCTACAACCCTGTCTCACTTCCTTCCCAACCACTGCTTCCCTTTCATGCTCCTCGATTCTTATAACTGCCATCTGGTTTCTGTAGAAATTGTAAATAGCCTTTCGCTCCCTGTATTTTACCCCTGCCACGTTCAGAATTTGAAAGAGAGTATTCCAGTCAACATTGTCAGAAGGTTTCTCTAAGTCTACAAATGCTAGAAACGTATGGGTTCCACGAATTGTCACAGAGGACTACAACATTCAAAGAGAAGTCAATTCATAAGAATTATTGGAACGTTTTGAGACCGATAGAGAGACCTTTTGTCACGGATCGTTACGGGGGACGAAAGCTGGGTGCACCACTTTGCGCCGGAAGCAAGCAGTCAGTCCATGGAGTGGCGTAATCTTCATTCATGACAATAGAAGAAATTCAAGACAACCCCTTTGCCGCAAAAGTCATGGTGACATGGTGACAGTGTTCTGGGATTGTGATGGCGTCATTCTCGTGGATGTGATGCCAGCAGAGTCAACCAGTAATTCAGAGGCATACGTGAAGACTGAATAAGCCCAAGAACCGATTCCGACGTGTTCAATTGGAAATTAATCGAGCAGAAATCTCGCTCCAAAACGATAATCACGCCCACACACAAGTCTGAGAACCCGGGAACACATCGCCAAATCGGGTTGGACATCATTGCCAAACCAACTCTACAGTCCTAAGCTGGCACCTTCGGACTTCCATATCTTTGGACCGCTTGAAGATTCCCTACTGGGAACACTTTGAAGATGACGGGAGTGTCAGTCGTGCAGTGAAAACGTGGCTACGACTACGGGACAAGAGCTTTTACCGGCAGAGAATACACGCTCTTCAACAACGTTGGTGTGCGGCCATAGAAGATGATGGAGACTACGTAGAAAAATAGGATGTGGACAAGACTGTTGATGCACATTGCCACCAAATTCCGACCCTTAACAATGAGTGCGAATGGAAAAACTGGTAGAAGCCGACCTCGGGGAAGGTCAGCTTCGATTCCGTATAAATATTGGAACACGTGAGGGAATACTGACCGTAAGACTTATCATAGAAGATACATTAAGGAAAGGCAAACCTACGTTTCTAGTATTTGTAGCCTTAGAGAAAGCTTTTGACACTGTTGACCGGAATACTCTCTTTCAAATTCTAAAGGTGGCAGGGGTAAAATACAGAGAGCGAAAGGCTATTTACAATTTCTACAGAAACCAGATGGCAGTTATAAGAGTCGGGGGGGATGAAAGGGAGGCAGTAGTTGCGAAGGGAGTGAGATAGGGCTGTAGCCTCTCCCCGACGTTATTCAATCTGTATATTGAGCAAACAGTAAAGGAAACAACAGAAAAATTCGGAGTAGGTATTAAAATCCATGGAGAAGAAATAAAAACTTTGAGGTTCGCCGATGACATTGTAATTCTGTCAGAGACAGCAAGGGACTTGGAAGAGGAGCAGTTGAACGGAATGGGCAGTGTCTTGAAAGGAGGATATAAAATGAACATCAACAAAAGCAAAACGAGGATAATGAAATGCAGTCGAATTAAGGCGGGTGATGCTGAGGGCATTAGATTAGGAAATGAGACACTTAAAGTAGTAAAAGGAGTTTTGCTACATGGGGAGCAAAATAACTTATTATGGTCGCAGTAGAGAGGATATAAAATGTAGACTGGCAATGGCAAGGAAAGTGTTTCTGAAGAAGAGAATTGTGTTAACAACGAGTATAGATTTAAGTGACAGGAAGTCGTTTCTGAAAGTATTTGTATGGAGTGTAACCATGTACGGAAGTGAAACATGGACGATTAATAATTTGGACAAGAAGAGAATAGAAGCTTTCGAAATGTGTTGCTATGGAAGAATGCTGAAGATTAGTTGGATAGATCACATAATAAATGAAGAGGTATTGAATAGAATTGGGGAGAAGAGGAGTTTGTGACAGAACTTGGCTAGAAGAAGGGATCGATTGGTAGGACGTGTTCTGAGGCATCAAGAGATCACCAATTTAGTATTGGAGGTAAGCGTGGAGGGTAAAAGTCCAAGGGATGAATACACTAAGCAGATTCAGAAGGTTGCAATAGGTACTGGGAGATGAAGAAGCTTGCACAGGATAGAGTGGCATGGAGAGCTGCATCAGACCAGTCTCTAGACTGAAGACTACAACAACAACAACAATAAATATGTTCTGAGAAAGAAAAGTGAGGCATTGCTTATTGAACGACGTTCGTAGAAGTACAACTAGACAAGTGCCAGGTATCGTGTGCGACTGTCGTGAAGAGAGAGGAGTCATCTTTTGGATCTTGTCAGACAGGCCCTTGTGACTGCCTAGTGCCCAGACGGGAGCCCCCCTGGGCGCCTGGTCGCTGGCCTTTCATCGCGGCGCTCTCCCCGCCTCCCACACTGGCCCCCTGGCGGCGATGAACCGTGCGGCGCGCAAGTGCCCCCGGACTCGGCTGGCAGATAGCGGCCGCCCGCGCTCCTCCTTTTTGACCGCTCGCCTCTCCGGCCGGGCCCGATATTAACATATCTGGCGCCGCGCCGTGCCGCACAAGAGCGCCGCTGTCTGTCTCTCTGCAGCTGACGCGACGCAGGCCCGGCCCGGCGGCGTGCCCCGTGTGATGTCTCGCGGTGACCGCTGACCGGACCTCATTACGCGGCTCGCTTACACTCCGTGCGCGAAAACACCGACCCCTCTGTACTAGCCGCCACCGCTGAGACGGAAAGCTTTCAGAGGAGTGCCAGCCGTGAAAGAACTGCTTCTGTCTGCATTAAATAAATAAAGTTGTGTCGTATTGTACGCCGCGAGACCTCGCGATCTTTCTCTGCGGACAATGACATATCTCATAGCGATTAAAATTCTTCTCTTTATTATGTCGCGTCATTGCTAAAAACTAACAACAATACTAAACTAAAACCGTCGTTTCGTCCGAATTGCAACGGCCTTCATCAGAGCACGACTGGTTTTGCATGGGGATAGGTGCTTCTATTTACTACAGACTATCGATGTCTGACGTCACTGTTGTCAAACTTTTAATTGGCCCTCTAATATGGTTGGCTAGTCATGACGTAAGGGAAGATGAAAGGAAAGAGGCTATTCACCTCTACATCTACATCTCCACCTACATGATTACTCTGCAATTCACATTTAAGTGCTTGGCAGAGAGTTCACCGAACCACAACCATACTATCTCTCTACCATTCCACTCCCGAACAGCGCGCGGGAAAAACGAAAACCTAAACCTTTCTGTTCGAGCTCTGATTTCTCTTATTTTATTTTGATGATCATTCCTACCTATGTAGGTTGGGCTCAACAAAATACACTCCTGGAAATGGAAAAAAGAACACATTGACACCGGTGTGTCAGACCCACCATACTTGCTCCGGACACTGCGAGAGGGCTGTACAAGCAATGATCACACGCACGGCACAGCGGACACACCAGGAACCGCGGTGTTGGCCGTCGAATGGCGCTAGCTGCGCAGCATTTGTGCACCGCCGCCGTCAGTGTCAGCCAGTTTGCCGTGGCATACGGAGCTCCATCGCAGTCTTTAACACTGATAGCATGCCGCGACAGCGTGGACGTGAACCGTATGTCCAGTTGACGGACTTTGAGCGAGGGCGTATAGTGGGCATGCGGGAGGCCGGGTGGACGTACCGCCGAATTGCTCAACACGTGGGGCGTGAGGTCTCCACAGTACATCGATGTTGTCGCCAGTGGTCGGCGGAAGGTGCACGTGCCCGTCGACCTGGGACCGGACCGCAGCGACGCACGGATGCACGCCAAGACCGTAGGATCCTACGCAGTGCCGTAGGGGACCGCACCGCCACTTCCCAGCAAATTAGGGACACTGTTGCTTCTGGGGTATCGGCGAGGACCATTCGCAACCGTCTCCATGAAGCTGGCCTACGGTCCCGCACACCGTTAGGCCGTCTTCCGCTCACGCCCCAACATCGTGCAGCCCGCCTCCAGTGGTGTCGCGACAGGCGTGAATGGAGGGACGAATGGAGACGTGTCGTCTTCAGCGATGAGAGTCGCTTCTGCCTTGGTGCCAATGATGGTCGTATGCGTGTTTGGCGCCGTGCAGGTGAGCGCCACAATCAGGACTGCATACGACCGAGGCACACAGGGCCAACACCCGGCATCATGGTGTGGGGAACGATCTCCTACGCTGGCCTACACCACTGGTGATCGTCGAGGGGACACTGAGTAGTGCACGGTATATCCAAACCGTCATCGAACCCATCGTTCTACCATTCCTAGACCGGCAAGGGAACTTGCTGTTCCAACAGGACAATACACGTCCGCATGTATCCCGTGCCACCCAACGTGCTCTAGAAGGTGTAAGTCAACTACCCTGGCCAGCAAGATCTCCGGATCTGTCCCCCATTGAGTATATTTGGGACTGGATGAAGCGTCGTGTCACGCGGTCTGCACGTCCAGCACGAACGCTGGTCCAACTGAGGCGCCAGGTGGAAATGGCATGGCAAGCCGTTCCACAGGACTACATCCAGCATCTCTACGATCGTCTCCATGGGAGAATAGCAGCCTGCATTGCTGCGAAAGGTGGATATACACTGTACTAGTGCCGACATTGTGCATGCTCTGTTGCCTGTGTCTATGTGCCTGTGGTTCTGTCAGTGTGATCATGTGATGTATCTGACCCCAGGAATGTGTCAATAAAGTTTCCCCTTCCTGGGACAATGAATTCACGGTGTTCTTATTTCAATTTCCAGGAGTGTATTTTCGCATTCGGAAGAGAAAGTTGGTGACTGAAATTTCGTAAATAGATCTCGACGCGACGAAAAATGTCTTTGCTTGAATGACTTCCATCCCAACTCGCGTATCATATCTGCCACACTGTCTCCCTTATTACGTGATAATACAAAACGAGCTGCCCTTTTTTGCACCCTTTCGATGTCCTCCGTCAATCCCACCTGGTAAGGATCCCACACCGCGCAGCAATATTCTAACAGAGGACGAACGAGTGTAGTGTAAGCTGTCTCTTTAGTGGACTTGTTGCATCTTCTAAGTGTCCTGCCAATGAAACGCAACCTTTGGCTCGCCTTCCCCACAATATTATCTGTGTTGTCTTTCCAACTAAAGTTGTTCGTAATTTTAACACCCAGGTACTTAGTTGAATTGACAGCCTTGAGAATTGTACTATTTATCGAGTAATCGAATTCCAACCGATTTTTTTTGGAACCCATGTGGATCACCTCACACTGGCTGCCGGCCATCCCAGTCCAACGGGCAGAGAGCGGTCGCGGGGCAGAAGCTACACGGGACACGGACGTATCCGCACAAACAGCTGTAGAGCGACTGTCAGTCCACTTCCGCGCACACCAGGAGGAAAACTTGCCGACCAGAAGCCGAACGCCGATTGGCGGACAGCTACCAATCGTTGACGATGTGGACAACCACGAATAGCCTCTTTGCATCCATCTTCCATTACGTCATGACTAGCCAACCATATTAGAGGGCCAATTAAAAGTTTGACAACAGTGACGTCAGACATTGATAGTATATAATAAATAGAAGCACCTATCCCCATGCAAAACCAGTCGTGCCCTAAGGAAGGCCGTTGCAACTCGGAAGAAACGTCGGTTTCGGTTTAGTATTGCTGTTAGTTTTTAGCAATAACGCGGCATAATACCCAGAAGAATTTTAATCGCTATGACACCGGCCGTGGAAGCCTACGTTCTTATATCAATGACATCTCTCCTTGGAGGAGGCCGGTAGTTGTGGCCGAGCGGTTCTGGGTGTTTCAATCTGGAACCGCGCGACCGCTACGGTCGCAAGTTCGAATCCTGCCTCGGGCATGGATGTGTGTGATGTCCCTAGGTTAGTTAGCTTTAAGTAGTTATAAGTACTAGGGCACTGATGACCTCAGTGATGTTAAGTCCCATTGTGCTCAGAGCCATTTTTTTTCTTCTTTCCGATGTATGATACTTGTGTCTTACATCTATTACGCGTACGTGACTTTTATGAGCTCGTGTGGAGTTTTAGTGACGTGTTTCTGTCGTTATCTAGTCGATATACGCTGGAAAATACACTGCGAAACAGAACTAAAGGATCACTTTCTCGAAAACCCCGTAATTGCCTCACAGTGCGCCTCAAAGGTGCTTACAACCATCCTCTGTAATTAGAAGCACTCCGTCTTCAGGCCACGAGTGGCTTACCGGGACCATCCGACCGCCGTGTCATCCTCAGGGGAGGAAGCGGATAGGACGGGTGTGGGGTCAGCACACCGCTCTCCCGATTGTTATGAGGTATTCTTGAACGAAGCCGCTACTATTCGGTCGAGTACCGCCTCAATTGGCATCACGAGGCTGAGTGCACCCCGAAAAATGGCGACAGCGCATGGCGGCCTGGATGGTCACCCATCCAAGTGCCGACCACGCCTGACAGCGCTTAACTTCGGTGGTCTCATGGGAACCGGTGTATCCACTGCGGCAAGGCCTTTGCCCTCTGTTATTAGAATTATATATTATTACCTTCAACTGCTGACGGGCGTTGATATATATCAACGGGGACAGGTGAAAATGTGTGCTCCGACCGTGACTCGAATCCAGGATCTCCTGGTTACATGGCAAACGCTCTACCCATCTGAGCCACCGAGAGACAGAGGATAGTGTTACTGCAGGGACTATCTCGCGCGCGCCTCCTGCGAGACCCACATTCTCACCTTATATGTCCACACACTACATTCTTAGTGTCCCTACACAACACACTCATTGCTAGTGGAAGACATTCTCACCAAGTCCGGTAAGAGTTCGGTTAAAATGTGTGCATCCGCACAGAAGAAGAAGAAGAAGAAGAAGAAGAAGATAATGGCCGCTATTGCCAAAAATATATACATGTCCGAAAGAGCAGACACCATATCCATATAAGTATATACTTCTGGCAATACAGGCCATGACCTTCTTCTACGGTGCGGATGCACACATATTACCCGAACTCTTACGGGACTTGGTAAGAATTGGGTCGCCATATGAAACGTCCCCATTGAAAAATTATACAAGACTGTGCTTAAACTGACACACAATATTTTTTAGCGCAACGCAGTCTTTCAGAAATCCCTACAAAAGAATGGCCCTGACTAACATTAACCTATACCTTTCACAGATCACTTACCTCACAAAAATCTTCATTACTCGAACTACTGCAGTACAGCGAGCGCCACTACTGCCAGCTAAATAAAAGATTCAAACTACGGAAGGCACTAACTACTGATAGGCATAGTTAGCAAATGAAAGATTTTAATAGAGAACAAACAATATATTTACCTTAATAGTCATAATATATATAGCAGTTCATGACATCCAGTCTAACAAATTTCAAAACTCCGCCATCTCTATTCCCACATCCACCACTGCTGGCGGCTCACCTCCAACTGCGCAACGCTACGCGCTGTTCACGTCTAGCTGCCCAACACTACAATGGCAGACAACAATGCAAACTAGCCACAGACTGCACACAGCACAGCCAATGATTTTCATACAGAGCGCTACGTAACGTTGCCAATAAGAAAATATAGACAGCCTACTTACAGAATGTCTTCCACGAGTAATGAGTGTGTTGGGTAGGGACAAACGAATGTAGTGTGTGGACATATGAGGTGAGAATGTGGGTCTCGCGGGTGGCGTGCGCGAGGTAGTCCCTGCAGTAGCACTATCCTCTGTGCCCTCGGTGGCTCAAATGGATAGAGCGTCTGCCATGTAAGCACGAGATCCCGGATTCGAGTCCCGGTCGGGGCACACATTTTCATCTGTCCGGCTTGATATATATCAACGCCCGTCAGCAGCTGAAGGTATTAATATATAATTCTAATTTCGTTCTAGACGGCTGCTGATCATAAGTGGTGTCTGTTCTTTCGGACATGTGCAAAAGAACAGACACCATATCCATGTAAGTATATCCTCTGTAAGAGCGGCGCCCTGCGACGTCAGCATAGGACTCGCCGGCGCTTCAACCAGCGAAAAAAGGGCCACCACTCTGAAGTTTATGTGAGTTGTAGGGTAGGTTATTGACGTCCCATCGCCACCAAGTTTGACGAAAATTCTGCCCAACGCCAACGCGAAAGTGCCACACGTTGAGAATGTCGTCAAATCCTCTCTTACCCAAATTTAAAACCTCCTTTTGAAGTCTCTGCCACGAAGGTCAAAACCGGAAGACCCAACACTGAAATCAAGCGATTTTCTTACGGGTGGCCGAGGTAAACATTTCACACAGATCGCTCTCGGAATACAAACAAAGCCTATGGTCGTCTGTGAAAATGGACTCGATAAGCAACCTGAGCTATCAGTAATCGGAATCCAGCAAGCGTAACACAATTTGCATGTTGTACGAGTGTCAGTTTCACTGTCATTTAAGCCCTCAATAGATCATTATATGAAAAACTTAATACTAACATTTGGATGAGTTTTCTGACTGCGTATTTGAAATAAACAAATGTACCTGTAACAATCAATACCTAACCTATCTGACTGTGTTGTAAGTAGGCTGTTTAGGTTCTTATATTGGCAACGCCGCCGCCACGTAGCGCTCTCTGTATGAAAATCACTGGCTGTGCTGTATGCAGTCTGTGGCTAGTTTGCATTGGTGTCTGCCATTGTAGTGTTGGGCAGCTGGACGTGAGCAGCGCGTAGCGTTGCGCAGTTGGAGGTGAGCCGCCAGCAGTGGTGGATGTGGGGAGAGAGATGGCGGAGTTTTGAAAGTTTGTAAAAATGGATGTCATGAACTGCTGTATATATTATGACTTTTGATGACTATTAAGGTAAATACATTGTTTGTTCTCTACTAAAATCTTTCATTTGCTAACTATGTCTACTAGTAGTTAGTGCCTTCCGTAGTTTGAATCTGTTATTTAGCTGGCAGTAGTGGCGCTCGCTGTATTGCTGTAGCTTGAGTAACGAAGATTTTTGTGAAGTAAGTGATTTGTGAAAGGTATAGGTTAATGTTAGTCAGGGCCATTCTTTTGTAGCGATTTTTGAAAGTCAGATTGCGTTGCGTTAAAAATATTGTGTGTCAGTTTAAGCACAGTCTTGTATAATTTTTCTAAGGGGACGTTTCATATGTCGACCCTTAGCCGAAAATACCTCACTGGAATCTTCTGATTTTTTTTTCTTGTAGTTTGTGTAATTAGTGTAGCTATTGTAGAGAGAATCTCCTTTATAGTTGCAGCCTTTCATTGTTGTACAGTAAAACAGTTGTGGCATGCATGTAGATTTGCACCAAGTATTTCGCAGCTGCGCTTGCAATTAACGAGATATTATTTTCAGTGCTATGTCAATGTTTTCTCTTATTTTTGCTCTTCAAATTGTGTTTTTCTGTGTTGTCGTGTGAAATATTGTGACAATAATGGCGTGTGAAAAACGTAATACTAGGCTCCAAAGTAAACTGAGAAATGACAGTGAAGACGAAATCAGTGTGTTAGCGCCACCGAGTAATGAATTAACTAATGTTCAGAGTAGTAATTTGGTAATTGTACATAGGGAAATGGAGCGGGCTGCAAACAATGGTGTAGACAGTGAAACAATTAGTGAACGGGGAGCATTATCGATCGATCGGTCGGCAACAGCTTGCCTCAGGAATCCGAAATGACAGGACACAATCTTGCAAAAACTGTAGATTCAGGTTTTGCGTCCTCACCCTTTTCTCAAATAAGTCAAGACACATTTTCTGCTTTTCAAACTGCGAATATTCCCGGTTCAAATGCATTGGCGAATAGCACTGAGGAACATGTTTCAGACACCAGTGCATTGTTATTACAATTAATGCAACAAATCGGACAAAAGCTTCAAACGTTAGACACAATGGAACAAAATCAGAGACAAACACAGCAAAAGCTTCAAAAGTTAGACACAATGGAACAAAATCTTCAAAAGTTAGACACAATGGAACAAAATCAGAGACAAACACAGCAACAGTTAGACACAATGGAACAAAATCAGAGACAAACACAGCAAAAGCTTCGAAAGTTAGACTTAACACTTGAACAAACACGTGAAGATTTAGCTACTGAGTTACATAATATTGAATCGAAATGTCAAAAAGTCTGTAATGACGTAAAAACACAAATTTGTGATCATTTTCAACCTATTTTTTATCGGCATGAAAATGCATTACAGAATCACGAAGCAGCCATAAAAGAACTGCAAACTATTGTTGATCAATATCATGAGACCCTGCAAGCTAAAATTGACTCAGTTGCATCTACCGATTCGGTTACGCAACTTGCAAAAACTCAAGAAAACTTAAAGGACACGGTAGATACTCTGAAAATTGGTTCAGAAAGACACATGGAGGAAATTAGTTCATTATCACAGAAAATAGTTGAACTTTCGGATCAGGTAAATAATTTATCTACGAAGGTAGATGATAATCTGAATGACACAAAACCGGTAGTCTTTAATGACACAGAAGAGTGCGAACAAATTAGGAAACTGAAACAAAATCTGAATCAAATTAATACGCAACACCAAAGAGAAATCCGGGAAGTACAAGATCAGCTGACACAGGTAATACAAGAATTACGTATTTCAGAGGACACTCGCGCTCCAATACGGGAAAAGGGACATAGAAATACGGAACAGCCACAAAATAATAACACAGAGCACTTCGGAAATTATGAAAGAAATTGGCAAGGTACACCGAATTTTGAGATGGAACCGCCGAAACGACGTAACAATGACCGACATGCGACTCGCCGACATGATGATTTTGACTATAAGCTGTTCATTACTACACATAAATTCAAAACGTTTAAGAATTCTGCCAACGACATTCATCAACAAGCGTGGCTCCATCAATTCTCTCATTGTTTTCCTCCCAACTGGTCATTAGAACACAGATTATAATTTATGTGTGGCTACTTAGAGAATGAACCAGCTGTAAGAATGCGATCAGTCGTTCACGATTGCCACAGTGAAGGAGAATTTTACCATGCCTTCCTCTCAGCATATTGGTCTCAAGCCACACAAGACCGAGTAAAACATGGCATCATAATGATGAAACATTTCGAACAATCTGAATTTTCCAGTCTTGTCAAATATTTTGAAGACATGTTGCATAAGAATCAATATCTTTCAAACCCATACAGCCCTTCAGAACTCATCCGCATTTGCTTAATGAAATTGCCTGAACATTTAAGAAACATTATTTTGGCAGGACGTTGCAAAAACGACATTGAAGCTTTTCAGGGACTCTTACAAGAATTAGAAATTGACACAGACAGTCGCACGATGCGAAAACAGGAAAACAATCACTACAGGTCACATCCGTCACAATTCTGCGATGACAGAAATAATAACTGGACGCGACAAGGCTATTGTCACAACACAAATCGTGACCAAAACCGACACCACCCGTATGACAACCGTAGGCAGAGTAGTAATAATTACAGGGAAAGATCACCTCTCCGCAGTAATGACTATCACAGAGACAATCAGAGAAACAGACAATATGGGAACCAAAACAATTATTATTACGGGAGACAGAACAACTTTAGACGCAACGGTCCAGCATGGAGTTATGATTCAGGGAGAAATTCTCCACCACTTAACCGACAAGAAAGAAACTACAGGAACTACCGACATGACGACAGACCTGAATTGCATCAGAACTGGCGGGATTTGAACAGGGCAGGGCAGGGCCCTCTCGTCACGGTGAATTTGTAGAAATTAGACCTCCAAATCCCAATAACGACGCGCGCCAACAAAGAAACAGACAATGACTCGCAGTGCAGGCAGCCACGTGCGCCGGCTCGGCTTGAGGAAAATAGCATAGACGCTAACCTTGAGAAAAATTGCAGTATTCCTTACCGACATATACCGCATGATAATTGCGTTCAAGTTGAAAGGGTAAAAGATTGCATCACATTTCACATGTAAAACCGTTTATTGAGAGACAATCTGCTTTTTAACTTTGTCTTTGCCATATAACTTTTCACTTTACATTACTAGTATGCTTTGTCAGACTTAGAATCTGTTAACATGCATCAATGTTTGAAGTTAAATATCCAGTCAAGAACCAAGAGAACTTATTTAAACAGGAATTACGAATGCATTGTTATAGTGAACAGACGACACAGTGTTGTTATTTGTACATTCTTGCTTGTTAGTTGCACGATTACGTAACGACTATAAGGCTCACATACTTAGAACATTTACCACTACTGATAATGAGATTTTAATGCAACATTTTGGTTTACTTGAAAATACATTCTGGATTTAAAGTACTCTCTGTGAGATACCAGATGACACAGTGGTTAGTTTACGTGACATCTACACGATTTTATCACGACGCTGCTAATGAGTGACAATTTGCAATGTTGCTTTTGCGGTGTATCTGTTTGATATCTGCACAGTTTTTTCTGAATTCTTCTGTAAAGTGAGACATGTTTTAGTGGTGACTTTTCCATAGGACAACAATATGTTACAGCACAGTACTTTCCTCATCACGGCAATAAGCGTAATAACTAAGATATCTATACGCAAAGCATTTCACTTTTGTGTATCATGAAGTAAGTACATTGGCTTCTGCAGAACTTAGCTTTCAGAGGAAGATAACTACGACACTTCCACAGAGATTATCTTACAACAATACGCACATTTAGCGCCACAGGACACGTATTTGAGTGATTAATTTTGTACTTAAATCATTTATTTTTAAAGATATTTGAAGTACAATGATACAAAGGTTTTCCGTGATACATTTCATTCCATTGCTGTAATCTGTAACACCTGAGGGTACAATTACATTAATCCTCAGGGGGGTACACGCTTTCTTTGTGTATCATGTGTTTGGCAAGCACAAGGAGCCCTAGCTGATATGGTATTTGCTTATACAACTTTACACATCGGTTCCATATTTCTCTAACATACAAATTACACAGCTATCTGATCATTTAACTGAGAGATAAACATGTTTTTTACTACATCAGTGACACATGTTTACGCAGTTACACAGTTGAATAACTTCACACTTATGAAACTGTATTTTGTCTGTACTTTGCGAACTGTTCATATTTTTTTTGCAACCATTGTGATACTACGAGAGCTTTGAATTATGTATTTGGTATGGGATAATGATTTTTAAAGAACGTTTGAGGCAGATGACACTTTTGACATGAGCAGAAAATTTTTTTTTAATTATTGGAGAAAGCTACGACGATTTTGAGATTTGACTGAGGTGTTATGATGTTGTTATTACGATGACTATGTGTATTATGCTGTTTTGGTATGTTTATGATCAATAAGCTGATGCTATATGAGTTATTTGATTATGCTACGTATCTGTTATGATAAAATGTTGAAGAAGTGTCGATGAATAAGGTAAGGAATAATGAGTAGTCGTTAGGGACGCTGATTTATGAAAAAGGTTGTTGGAAATCAAGAATCTTACTTTAAGAGTTATGAAATGTGTGTGTATATGCGTGAATGTATCACAATGCCAGCGAAAATTTTTTGGACACTGTTATATTTATAGGATTTTGTTTCTACACATTTGCAACGTAAATTCTTGACCTGTGAAATATTTTTATATGAGACTCACTGTAGCGGAAACTGCGGTCGTAAATATTTCCGTAAGAAAGTTAAGTACCCACCTGCATGTAATGCGTCATGGGCACCCAGCTGTGTCAGACGGCTGGAGAAAAAGCCATTAGTGTGTGCCTTTTCAGAGGCACAGGTAGAAAAAAAAGGGAGGCCATTAACCTCGCTATTGACATTCCTTTATAGAAAGCACCGCAAATACGACACGCTCATTACTTGGAAACATTCTTACATCTGCACACCTGATTATGACAAGTATCTTTCAACGAGAGTTGAGAGATTTTTTTCCTTTTTTTCCTTTGGAGACGTCTTTTGCGTAGTCAATGACGTTTCATATGTTGCTTTATATATATATTTGCTCATTTCGTTTAGTATCTAGTTTCTAGCTGCACTGCAGCATTGGTTAAAATAAAATTTAATAGATGTACTAATATAAATATTTTATGCCTACAGATCCAGTAAAAAATAACTTTATAATGGATGTACTCCAAAAAAAATGAGGGAGCATAAAAAGACTTTTCCCTTCACAGGAATTGCATAAATAATTTTTTTACGATTTGGTAACGTATCTGCTAGCGTAAGTTTTTGTGATGCATCACTCTAGTGTTAAGATGTGACATAGGTATTAAACATGCCCATTTTTACTGTAATATTTTTCTGCTTGAGCTTTGTCATGTTTAGATATAAGTTATTTCATTTGCTGCTGCTGTTTGCCAGGCATAGTGTTACTGAATTTGACTTTGTGTTACCCTGCTAAGCCAGTTTACTACTGATTTATTTTTCTTGTTTGCTGCTCATTGCCTTATATTAGTTGTAATATTGTTGCTTACTTTGCCAATTTGTATTTTTTTGTCCTTGCTGTTTGTGTAAATTTGTTTGTGCTGCTGCATTGCCACGTCCCTTGGTATATATATCTGAGCTCAGTAGATATAAGTTAGCTTAAGAGGGGGTAGACTGTAGAACAAACTAACTATGATGGATTGGAAGAAATGCATTGAGAAGCTATAAGAAAATGGTTTGGCCAAAACAGTATTTTGAAAGAGGATATGAACCAAAAATGTAGGGTTTAGGGACAACAGGTTTAGGTAGGATTTTCTTGGAAATAAATGATGAAGTAAGATAATGGAAAATAAATAATGAGGTAAGAAATATGTGAACATATAAATACAGAAAGCATGCTTGAATAAGATTTTTTTGGTGGCAGCAAATGTTGAAATAAGACGAAAGATCTATGGAATGAAGTTTTCGGTTGGACTGCAGTACCAAATGTTACACTGAAAACAAACCCTGTCCTTTCCTTTTGTGTATCCCAGTATGTGTTTGTGTACCCTTGTGTATTTGTTTTCTTCCTGTCTCTGTCTAGTTTCATAGAATTTTTTCTTCTTCTAATACTAAGCTACATTCACTATGATGAGGAATACTGTTATCCTCAAATATAATTGGCATTAATAATATGTTATTTACCTTGTAAATATGCTTAGACACTATTTATTCTGTTTTGTTTTAATGCTTATGTGTAAAGTTGATGTTTCAAAGGTTATTCTGATCTTTTATGTATTTACTTATCTCATAATTCCTGTAACACTGATGTATATGTTTATTTCTATTATTTTGTAAAGCCTGTATTACTACAAATGTTATCTGTATTATTATGTTTCTAATGATGTATTTTGTACCTTTGTTATTGTATTCTTATGTTATAAAATTGTAATTGACACCAGTTCATCAAATTAAGTAACTTGTAAGTTACATTTCACTGCACACATTTCTGTTAGTCAAAGTATTTGGACAATATGTGAGAAGTAGGGACTGATAGTGTTTGCACGTGTGTTAATAATTCAGCAAGGGACTGGATAACAGCATTGCTGGTTCGAAGGATATTTCAAAAAAAAATTTGTGAGTGCACAAGTGGTGGTTCATGAACTTGCTATATTATCCGCAAGACTCTTCAATGGTGATTGTGCACCTGCACAGTCACACCAGATGGCTGCTGGCCATCTCTACAAGGACTGCAGTGGGTCTGCATCTTTGATGACCCACCAGTACCATTGTTTCTACAAGGACTGCAGTGGGTTTACTCTGTGATGACCTACCTACCAATATTCTTCAAAACTTCGAATGACTCTGCTGTGGGTTTGGTCTGTTGTGGCCCATTACCTGTCTGCATGTCAAGAGTCAGCACTGTCTTTCCGTTGGAAGGACAACACTACTTCTTCAAGACTGCATGGAAATCCACTACTTCTGTGTGCAATTTCTTTTACTAATGAGACTTTGTGAAAAAAAAACTGTAATTACTATTATGATGAATGATCAGGACTATCTTTATGGACTGTGAGAAAATTTTAGCTTTTGACCAACATTGTATCAATAAGTGTGTGCATTTGATTTCCTTGTTATTGAAATTATGATTATGAAAAATTTTAACAAATATGTATTGCCCAGTGCCCAAAACAATTTGTAAAATTTTTTGTGGGGAGCATGGGGACTATGTAAGTAGGCTGTTTAGGTTCTTATATTGGTAACGCCGCCGCCACGTAGCGCTCTCTGTATGAAAATCACTGGCTGTGCTGTGTGCAGTCTGTGGCTAGTCTGCGTTGTTGTCTGCCATTGTAGTGTTGGGCAGCTGGACGTGAACAGCGCGTAGCGTTGAGCAGTTGGAGGTGAGCCGCCAGCAGTGGTGGATGTGGGGAGAGAGATGGCGGAGTTTTGAATGTTTGTAAAAATGGATGTCATGAACTGTTGTATATATTATGACTTTTGATGACTATTAAGGTAAATACATTGTTTGTTCTCTACTAAAATCTTTCATTTGCTAACTATGTCTACTAGTAGTTAGTGCCTTCCGTAGTTTGAATCTGTTATTTAGCTGGCAGTAGTGGCGCTCGCTGTATTGCTGTAGCTTGAGTAACGAAGATTTTTGTGAGGTAAGTGATTTGTGAAAGGTATAGGTTAATGTTAGTCGGGCCATTCTTTTGTAGGGATTTTTGAAAGTCAGATTGCGTTGCGCTAAAAATATTGTGTGTCAGTTTAAGCACAGTCTTGTATAATTTTTCTAAGGGGACGTTTCAGTGTATCTGAATAAGAATTTTGAAGTGATACAGAATCTGACTTGTGCAACGGAATTTACTGGATTAGAGTTTATGACATTTTGTGGTGTGTCAGTGTCTCTGTTTTGGCCCTAAGTCTTCCATTCACCTCTTTAGATGAGTGCCTTTTTGGAAGTGCTTTACAGCAATTTGCAGCAGTGGGTTAAGCTTATTGTTACTTAGAATAAATTTAATAAAAAGGGTTTTGCTTGGGTCCTGTTAACTACTAAATAACTTGTAAGAAGAGATTTCATGAATTAAGTCTATTTAAAAACTCCAGAAATCATCAGGACCAATAATAATTCGACAAGTATTAATAATGGCGAAATGCTTTTAAGTAACAGTAATGGCTGAGCGGCAGATTAACAAGTTATTTCAATTTCAAAGTTACATTAACATTTAATAACCACAGCATATTTATGAATCAGAAGTGGATTATTTGGATGATATGGAAGCTTCTTTAACTGACATGCCCAACATGGGATTATTCCAAACTCGGACTAACAATTACGAGCCTTACCCTGCAATTGCGCTTTAAACTATGCTTGCGAATTTTACGTTTAATTCCATCTTCAAGCGCAATTAAGCCAGCTAAATCTCTCCTGGCCATATAAATGAAATCGGGCCTTGAGTGTGGTGGGACCTACCATCACAGACGTGAGGGCAGCGTGATATGTCTTCTGTCTCCGAGGTCTCGACCATCACTACTGAAATTTTACTCTCGCAGACAGACGTCGTCTCACAACAATGCCTAGAATCGTCTTCCCGTGTTTCGCCCTCAGATTGTTACTATCGATAGCTGAGTGCTTATTTATTTGCATACAGAATCGCAGAATCTTATATAACGCAAAGAATAGTGTCAAGTTGGCTATATTGCTTTCGATGCCCAATGTAATATTTAATCAATGTAATGGAGAGTTCTGACACCCTCCTTACAACCTGAGGAAGTGGCATAATGGCGTCAGCGAAAGTACCCCTAGCCCTAGGCGTTGGTACCTATACAGTTCGCTGTCCTAAACAACAGTCGTAGTGTACTAAGCAACGGGAAGGTGTTCCTGTCATCCGTTGGCACTGATAACGTCCTCGGACATGTCAACGCTTTTCTGAAAACATTGTCGGGCCGTAACCACATTGAACGTGAGACACCCCTGGAGTGCGGCTCGACCGCAATTTTTGCTCTCGTCTACATGTTGGAACCACTAGCACCAGTCGAAAACATTAGTCCAGTCCCATAGAAAGCAGGTGTTGACAGATGTGAAAACTACCGAACTATCAGTTTAATAAGCCATGGCTGCAAAATACTAACACGCATTATTTCCAGAAGAATGGAAAAACTGGTAGAAGCCGACATGGGGGAAGATCAATTTGGATTCCGTACGCATGTTGGAACACGTGAGGCGATACTGACCCTACGACTTACCTTTGAAAATAGATTAAGGTAAAGGCAAACCCACATTTGTAGCGTTTGTAAACTTAGAGAAAGCTTTGTACAATATTGACTGGAATACTGTCTTTCAAATTCTGAAGTGGCAGGGGTAAAATACAAGGAGCGAAAGGCTATTTACAATTTGTACGGAGACCAGATGGCCTGAAGGGAAAGCAGTCGTTGGCAAGGGAGTGAGACAGGGTTGTAGCCTGTCCCATATGTCATTCAATCTGTATATTGAGCAAGCAGTAAAGGAAACAAAAGAAAAATTCGGAGTTGGAATTAAAATCCATGGAGAAGAAATTTTGTGGTTCATGGTGTGGGTTCCTGTAGTCATGTCCTAGTTCATGAACCACGTGCAACGTATGAGTGGCCACGTAAGTGGTCCCGACAGTCGGGATACCAGTTACTTTGGAATAAAGCTGGGCATCTCGGACATATTCTGAGTCGTGGTCACCTTTGTGCTCATACGGCAAAGACTACCAAATCCACCGATTAGACCCTAAACCGTTAGGGGTAAAACTCAATGGGACTCGGGGCAAGTAAGGCTAGCAACCTGCTTCTCTGGTACTTTAAATATGATGCTGGCAACAATCAGAGCAAAATGCCTCGGACCTTTGGAGGTGACGGAGTCCCACCTCTAACTGACAAACCAGGGACTCCTAAGATACGACTTGGCAAACAAATGGTAATGAGATGGGGAGCTATTAATATCAATGGGGGCTACTCTGGGAAGAAGGTAGACCTAGCAGAGGCTGCAAGTAAGATGGGGCTGGACGTTTTAGCTGTTAGTGACATTCGGGTAAGGGGTGAGAAAGAAGAGGAAGTGGGAGAATACAAGGTCTACCTGTCAGGAGTCAAAGCAGGAATAGCACAATGGGGTGTAGGGCCTTACATCAGGAAAGAAATGGAACCCAGCGTAGTTGCAATAAGGTATGTAAACGAACGACTGATGTGGATAGATTTGACAGTGTCTAGCAAGAGAATTAGGATTGTGTCAGTATATTCACATTGTGAAGAGACAGATCAAGATAAGATGGATAGTTTTTATGAGGCACTCAGTGATGTAGTTGCTAGAGTAAAGGACAAGGACAGTGTTCTGCTCATGGGTGATTTTAATGCCATGATTGGAAATCGAACAGAAGGGTATGAAAAGGTTATGGGTAAATTTGGAGAGGATATGGAGGCCAACAGGAACGGGAAACAACTCTTGGATTTCTGTGCCAGTATGGGCTTAGTAATCACAAACTCCTTTTTTAAACACAAGAACATTCACAGGTATACTTGGGAAGGCAGGGGAACCAGATCTGTCATTGACTATATAATAACAGATCAGGAATTCAGGAAGGCTGTGAGGGACACACGTGTATTCGGGGGATTCTTTGATGACACTGATCATTATTTAATCTGCAGTGAAATTGGGATTGTGAGGCCGAAAGTGCAGGAGGTCAGGTTCATATGTGGGAGGATAAGAGTGGAGACACTTCAGGATAAGGAAATCAGGCACAAGTACATAACAGCGATCTCAAAAAGGTACCAGTTAGTTGAATGTAGTCAATTACAGTCATTGGAAAAGGAATGGACAAGGTACAGGGACACAGTACTAGAAGTGGCTAAAGAATGTCTTGGAACAGTAGTGTGTAAAAGTAGGATGAAGCAAACAGCTTGGTGGAATGACACAGTCAAGGCAGCCTGTAAAAGGAAAAAGAAGGCGTATCAAAAATGGCTACATACTAGAACTCAGGAAGACAGAGAATGTTATGTTGAAGAAAGAAACAAAGCCAAACAGATAATTGCAGCATCCAAGAAGAAATCTTGGGAAGACTTTGGAAACAGGTTGGAGACTATGGGTCAAGCTGCTGGAAAACCATTCTGGAGTGTAATTAGCAGTCTTCGAAAGGGAGGTAAGAAGGAAATGGCAGGTATTTTGGACAGGTCAGGAAAACTGCTGGTGAATCCTGTGGATGCTTTGGGCAGATGGAGGGAATATTTTGAAGAGTTTCTCAATGTAGGTGAAAATACGATCAGTAATGTTTCAGATTTTAGGTAGAATGGGATAGGAATGATGATGGAAATAGGATCACATTTGAGGAAGTGGAGAAAATGGTCAATAGATTGCAGTGCAATAAAGCAGCTGGGGTGGATGAAATTAAGTCGGAACTCATCAAATACAATGGAATGTCAGGTCTTAAATGGCTACACAGGATAATTGAAATGGCCTGGGAGTCGGGACAGGTTCCATCAGACTGGACAAAAGCAGTAATCACACCAATCTTTAAACATGGAAACAGAAAAGATTGTAACAACTACAGAGGTATCTCTTCAATTAGCGTTGTGGGTAAAATCTTCTCAGGTTTTGTTGAAAGAAAAGTGCAAGTATTAGTTGAGGACCAATTGGATGAAAATCAGTGTGGGTTTAGGCCTCTTAGAGGTTGTCAGGACCAGATCTTTAGCGTGCGGCAAATAATGGAAAAGTGTTATGTGTGGAACAGGGAATTGTATCTATGCTTTATAGTTCCTAGGAGGAAGTTATTGTCTCTTCTACAAGATTATGGAATAGGAGGCAATCTTTTGCAAGCAATTAAAAGTCCTTACATGGATAGTCAGGCAGCAGTTAGAGTTGACAGTAAATTGAGTTCATGGTTCAGAGTAATTTCAGGGGTAAGACAAGGCTGCAACCTGTCTCCACTGTTGTTCATGTTATTTATGGATCATATGTTGAAAACAATAGACTGGCTGGGTGAGATTAAGATATGTGAACACAAAATAAGCAGTCTTGCATATGCGGATGACTTAGTTGTGATGGTAGATTCGATTGAAAGTTTGCAAAGTAATATTTCAGAGCTAGATCAGAAATGTAAGGACTATGGTATGAAGATTAGCATCTCCAAAACGAAAGTAATGTCAGTGGGAAAGAAATATAAACGGATTGAGTGCCAAATAGGAGGAACAAAGTTAGAACAGGTGGACGGTTTCAAGTACTTAGGATGCATATTCTCACAGGATGGCAACATAGTGAAAGAACTGGAAGCGAGGTGTAGCAAAGCTAATGCAGTGAGCGCTCAGCTACGGTCTACTCTCTTCTGCAAGAAGGAAGTCAGTACCAAGACTAAGCTATCTGTGCACCGTTCAATCTTTCGACCAACTTTGTTGTATGGGAGCGAAAGCTGGGTGGATTCAGGTTACCTTATCAACAAGGTTGAGGTTACGGATATGAAAGTAGCTATGATGATTGCAGGTACTAGTAGATGGGAACAATGGGAGCAGGGTGTCCACAATGAGGAAATCAAAGAAAAACTGAGAATGAACTCCATAGATGTAGCAGTCAGGGCGAACAGGCTTAGATGGTGGGGTCATGTTACACGCATGGGAGAAGCAAGGTTACCCAAGAGACTCATGGGTTCAGCAGTAGAGGGTAGGAGGAGTCGAGGCAGACCAAGGAGAAGGTACCTGGATTCGGTGAAGAATGATTTTGAAGTAACAGGTTTAACATCAGAAGAGGCACCAATGTTAGCACTGAATAGGGGATCATGGAGGAATTTTATAAGGGGGCTATGCTCCAGACTGAACGCTGAAAGGCATAATCAATCTTAAATGATGATGATGATGATGATGATGATGATGATGATGATGATGATGATGATGGAGGAGAAGAAATTAAAACTTTGAGGTTCGCCGATGACATTACAATTCTGTCAGAGACAGCAAGGGACTTGGGGACTTGGAAGAGCAGCTGAACGGAATGGACAGTGTCTTGAAAGGAGGATATAAGATAAACATCAACAAAAGCTAAACGAGAATAATGGAATGTAGTCGAATTAAATCGGGTGATGCTGCGAGGATTAGATTAGGAAATGAGACGCTTAAAGTAGTAAATGAGTTTTGCTATTAGGGGAGTAAAATAACTGATGATTGTCGAAGTAGAGAGGATATAAAATGTAGACTGCGAATGACAAAGAAAGCGTTTCTGAAGAAGAGAAATTTGTTAACATCGAGTGTAGATTTAAGTGTCAGGATGTCGTTTCTGAAAGTGTTTGTATGGAGTGTAGCCATGTATGGAAGCGAAACATGGACGATAAATAGTTTGGACAAGAAGAGAATAGAAGCTTTCGAAATGTGATGCTACAGAATAATGCTGAAGATTAGATGGGTAGATGACATAACTAATGAGGAGGTATTGAACAGATTTGGACAGAAGAGAAATTTGTGGCACTACTTGACTAGAAGAAGGGATCGGTTGGTAGGGCATATTCTGAGGCGTCAAGGGATCACCAATTTAGTATTGGAGGGCAGCTTGGAGGGTAAAAATCGTAGAGGGAGACCATGAAGTGAATACACTAAACAGATTAAGAATGATGTAGGTTGCAGTAAGTACTAGGAGATGAAGAAGCTTGCACAGGATAGAGTAGCATGGAGAGCCGCATCAAACCAGTCTCTGGACTGAAGACCACAACAACAACACGTGAAATTTGAAAGTAATCGAAAGCAGTAGAGGATACTTACACTTTTTCAACCCTTCTGCTTTCCTCCCTGCTGAGGAGTGATTAAACGGTTGGCTCAAATGGCTCTGAACACTATGGGACTCAACATCTTAGGTCATAAGTCCCCTAGAACTTAGAACTACTTAAACCTAACTAACCTAAGGACATCACACACACCCATGCCCGAGGCAGGATTCGAACCTGCGACCGTAGAAATCAGTGATTAAACGGCAGTGCACCATTAACATCTGCGCGAGTAAAACGGCAAGAGGTCCGACCAAGATATACAGCTCGGCAATACTATCGGTGTCGCGCACGCAACTTTATTCAGCACTTTCGAAATGTAACAGTCAGAAATTTCGACATCGAAGCGGGCTGATGGCTGCTCCTGCGCTTGAGATTTAGGCAACCAGTTCGACAACCTTGGACGGTGTTTGCCTACCTTCAGGCGCGATCATGTTCACTGGGGATGCAGCTCTACAACATCCTTAGAGAAGAGTTGCGGGTTGGAACGTGCGACGGCGTCAGCAGTGGCAACGGATGTCAAGAACACATTCCTATTGCTCATCGCACTCAAATTATCGTTTTCGACAACCTAATGTGTGGGAATAAACGTCCCAGGGAAAGGGGAGGTTTCACTGACGCCCTTTATACCAATCCCTGAGGCCTATTCCTGTATGTCTGAGAGGCGGTGTGCCTGAAATGTTTCCTTCAGCCACCCATAAGAAAACCGAATGATTTCAACGCTGAGTCTGACCTCCATCACAGATGTCAAATGAATGGGTGAAATGTGAGTAAGAGAGGTTGCGAAGACCTTCTCATTGTGTGAAACTTCCACGGTAGCGGCACGTAATGTCCCTAGCAGCGGTCCCGCCGATGATAGAGTCTGTCTTTTATTGGCTACACTTTGCACATGTGAACAATGATAATTTTCGCAACTAAATAAGTCCTAGATGACGATAATCAAAAAAACTAAAATTGTGCACGTTGTTAATTCGAAAGCGCTACACTTACAGGAGAGTGTGAACAATATTTAACAAATATTGTTGGACAGCCGGGCGGAGTGGTCGAGAGGTTCTAGGCGCTTCAGTCTGGAACCGCGCGACCGCTACGGTCGCAGGTTCGAATCCTGCCTCGGGCATGGATGTCTGTGATGTCCTTAGGTTAGTTAGGTTTAAGTAGTTCTAAGTTCTAGGGGACTGGTGACCTCAGATGTTAAGTCCCATAGTGCTCAGAGCCATTTGAACCGTTTTTGTTGGACAAACCATCGCTGTTCTTCCATTGCGTTGTCATGAAAAAATCGTTACTTAGTTAACAGAAAAAGTGTGGAGGAAACAGCTCTAGAAGGAGATCAAGGCTTGAATATGTAAACAGATGACTGCTCTTTATTCAATTCTTTCGGAGAGATGTGTCACTTTTGATCTACTTCATTGTTGATTTACGCACAATATTCATCAGAAAGTTGGTGTCGGGTATAAGAAGCAAGATGTCATAACTTTCATTGTTTTAATTTAAATAAAAGTTAGATATAGTTAATTACAACAAATCTATTTCCATACAGAAATCATAGAAAATAGTTCGCAGTACTTGAGAAAAAGAAGGAACAGACTGAATCAATAAATCGTTAATTTGGTAACGAAAAAAGCGTGGAGGCAACAATTCTAGAACGAGATCAAGGCCTGAATATGTAAACAGGTTCAGTTGGTTGTAGGTTGCACTAGATATGCGCTGGTGAACAGGCTTGCACTGTGTAGACTGGCAAGAAGAGGTACATCAAACCAGTTTTCAAACGGGAGAGTATAACAGCAACAATATTTGATAGGATTTGTGAAAATCAGAGATTACTTACATCTAGTATCTTTCGTAGAATCGACAAAGGAAGATCTCAGACAGCTGCAGTGGGCTTGTTGTGGACGCTTCGCGCATCTACCTTGTAACACCACAACACAGTGGATTATCGACTTTTCGTTTCAATGTATGGTTAGGATTGCGTTTAGTTTTCTGTAATGTTTCTGCTGTGAATATTTTTATTAATGTTACTTCATTCAACGAGCTGTATGTCAATACATTAATGACAAATTTTTGAAGTATTGTATGTAGACACGCTAGAATAGTCAAGGGTGTAACATTTTTTGTAAGACTATCGATCAGGAGGCTTCATTAATGTTGTTGGAGATGCAGCCATTGCATTGCGTTACTAGACTGCTTCTGGTTCAGATGTAAAACGGATTACAGTCAAAGTGTGCTGATGCGCGTGCTTATAATGGTGTTGAAATGATCGTCGTCGTGCTGCAGTGAGAAGATTTTGTATGGACTTGTAGTATTTGGAATGATATAGGCACAGTACAAAACTTCAAGAGCTTAAATGGAAACAAAACGTTCTGTGGGCCCAACGCCGTAAAATCGACGCCATGAGGGAGCCTGTACCATTTATTGCTACATGATATTATCCGCCGAAGCACCTAGGAAGAGTCAGCAGAAAATAAGGTCTAACCAGATTATCGTATGAGTTTGTATAGACATTCCAGCGTTTAGAACCGCTATTTTTTTTAAATTATAGTTTTTCATTGCGATAGTAATTGTTATGTTTCATCCTCAACATTTTCCGTGATAGGATCCTTCCTTTCCTTAAGTGAAATTACGAGTTGTATTAAGTGACAGAAACTTATTTAAACGAGTGAACAATAATTTAATAACATTTTTCGTGATCAGTTTGAAAGAGTCGAAGCTTATGACAATGGTTTGTGTTAACTGCTCACAACTGAGCAATAGTTAAATAATACTGACAGTGTGATCTATGTTTTCTGAAAACGAAAAGTAATAACCTTGATTTCTTGGAAAGACTATTCGAAGGGTATTTTACAAAAGTAACAGGTCATGCTCAGATTAACCCTGGAATGGTAGCCTTCGTCGATGCGACGAACACGCAAGGATGTTTACTGTACTGAGCCACAGTACCACTGCCTAGCGTCGTGCGCGCTCAGCTATGCTTCGAGTGATTAGTAGTCTACGTGACCTTGGCAATAGTAGTCGGCGGCACGCAGCCCCTGGTGAGTTCCCTTCAATACTTTAGATGTCGGTTCGTCGTTAGTAGCAGTAAGAGAAGAAACGATATTCATCAGAGCGACTAATGGATAGCATTACAGAATAAAATTCCTTTGTTGATATGTCGAAGGGGTAGCAGTAACAGCGCACATTTACTAGAAGTAGTGTGGTTCCATTAGTAAATTCGTCACATCTTTTGGTAGTAATAACAACACTCTTCACTTTGTCTGTAGAACATGGCTTCGAGTAGAACACGCTTGGATAATGACGAAATTAGAGCACTTTTAGAAGAAGATTTTTGGCGACTTGCTGTCGTCGGAGGAAGAGGACTCTGAAGATGAGTTGTTGAACAAAACTATGAGCCTTCCTCGAGTTCAGAGTCAGATGGAGATGAGACCAATCGTCGACCCATCGACGACGTGGAACAGGAAATAGCAAACCACATCATTCACGCCTCAACCTCAACTTCTGAATCCATGCAGAAAAACAAACGTCATAAAAAAAGGGTATCTGAAACTAACAGCTCAACCATTACATCACTTCTTGTGTCATCTGAGAAGAGTGAAATTCTTAGTATCTGGAAAGGTGGTAGCTACAGCAGGAAGACACCACCTATCAAACAACCGGGAAAAACGACGAAGAGGAATGTGATTCACTTCACTCCAGGCCCTGCAGGTCACGCGAAAAATGCACAAAGTCCACGTCAGAGTATTCATTTATTGTTTACTTCAAATTTGTTGGATGCCGTGATTACTTACACCAACGATGAAATAAAAACACAACGTTCTCAATACAAAGATTCGCCTAGCTTCACAAAAGAAGTAACAAATGCTGAATTCGAGTCCCTGTTTGGATTGCTTTTGATGAGTGCTGCTAAAAAGGACAATCACTTGTCAGTTGACGTTCTTTTTGATACAACGAGATCCGGAGAAAGATATCGAGCCGCAATGTCATCATCAAGATTCAAGTTTCTCATAAATTGCTTGCGATTCGATGACAAAGAAACGAGAGCAGAAAGGCGAAAGATAGACAGATCGGCTCTTTTGTCTGCCATATGGGACCCATTCCTTATAAATTGTAAAAGTAACTACAGACCAAGCTCTTATGTTACTATTGACAAGCAGCTGGTTGGATTTCGAGGCCGTTGTCCTTTCAAGATGTACCTTCCATAGAAACCCAATAAGTACAGGGTTAAAATTTTTATGATATGTGATTATTCAACAAGCTACATGTTCAATGCTGAAATATACATCGACAAAACAACTCTCTCAAGAGAAATGTCCTTTAGCGAATTCATCACTACTATACTTGTGGAGCCTCTAAGCAATTCTAACCGTAACTTGACGTGTGACAACTGGTTCAGTAGCTTACCTCTTGCAAAGACCTTACTCACCAGTCATGGAATAACTATGCTTGGGACAATAAAGAAAAATAAGCGAGAAATACCGAAGGATTTTACAGGTCCCAAGTTCATGAACAGGGGCCCCGACTCAAGTTTCTTCTTGTTTTCCGAGGACATCACCGCAGTTTCGTTCAAACCAAACAGGAAAAATAAAATGGTTATTCTTATTTATACAATGCTTTATGACAACAGCATAAATGAAGAAACTGGCAAACCACAAATTGTAATGAATTATAATTTTACAAAAGCAGCAGTGGATACCTTGGACCAAGTATGCAATAATATTAATTGTGGTAGAAAAACTAGACGTTGGTCCCTCTCTCTCTTCTGTAGCATGGTGAACATAGCTATTCACAACTCCTGTATCATATATGTTGCCAATCTTCTGAATAACAAAGAACACCTACAAAGTTTGCATTCGCCATGACATAGGCTGACGAATTGATGTCGCCTTGGATGCACATTCGATTCACACAACCAGTCCCACGATTGCTCAACAGTATGATATGCAGATGCCTGAATCTTATGCAACCAACTGATAATAGCCACCAACAACCTATCCAACAACCTAGTCGTCTTCATGGCGATAGAAAAATATGTGCATACTGTCCTTACGAAAAACGAAGAATGACAAAATCAATATGCGAAAAGTGCAATAAAAATATTTGTGGGGATCATAAACACATGCTTTGTGGAGATTGCTTGGCTTCTTTGTGAGCTCTGATATATACAGGGTTATTACAAATGATTGAAGCGATTTCACAGCTCTACAATAACTTTATTATTTTAGATATTTTCACAATGCTGTGTGCGCCGCCATCTTAGCGGGTGACCTTGAACTGGACTTAGCGGCAGCACGAGGCGCCTCGTCGGATCGCGCTAGAATTTTAACTAAGGGCGATCCGCAGAATTGCTCTGTTTCCGGTCCGCCATTGCTCCGCTGAGCGGGTTTACTTCCTGCCACGCCCAGATACGCTTATCGCTATGACGTCAGGGGAGTGTAATATCTCACTCGTGAGGCAACAGCTTGCTCATTCGACTCGAGGCTGCCGCACGCAGCACACAGCCATGCCTTACAGGAGGAGAAGATATAGCCGTAGGTCCAGGGTGCCTGTGTACAAAACTGTTTCCAGTTTCGACGTTACACCTAATCATGTTTCTCAACAAGAGCTACTTACTGGTCCCCTTACATTTGTAGGCTGTAAGATAAACTTTTCTTGCACTACAAACGAGGTTGTGACCGGTAATTCATGGATGACTATGGCCATTGTGAGGGGTAATGAAAAGCCTCTTGCAGGACTTGAATCATACACATACACATACAAAAACTCAAAAAGTTTTTTTAGGCATTCACAAATGTTCGATATGTGCCCCTTTAGTGATTCGGCAGACATCAAGCCGATAATCAACTTCCTCCCACACTCGACGCAGCATGTCCCCATCAATGAGTTCGAAAGCATCGTTGATGCGAGCTCGCAGTTCTGTCACGTTTCTTGGTAGAGGAGGTTTAAACACAGAATCTTTCACATAACCCCACAGAAAGTAATCGCATGGGGTAAAGTCGGGAGAGCGTGGAGGCCATGACATGAATTTCTGATCATGATCTCCACCACGACCGATCCATCGGTTTTCCGATCTCCTGTTTAAGAAATGCCGAACATCATGATGGAAGTGCGGTGGAGCACCATCCTGTTGAAATATGAAGTCGGCGCTGTCGGTCTCCAGTTGTGGCATGAGCCAATTTTCTTTATTCGTCGACTTCCGCGGGCTACGCGTGAAACTTGCCCGCACGCGTTCAACCGTTTCTTCGCTCACTGCAGGCCGACCCGTTGATTTCACCTTACAGAGGCATCCAGAAGCTTTAAACTGCGCATACCATCACCGAATGGAGTTAGCAGTTGATGGATCTTTGTTGAACTACGTCCTGAAGTGTCGTTGCACTGTTATGACTGACTGATGTGAGTGCATTTCAAGCACGACATACGCATTCTCGGCTCCTGTTGCCATTTTGTCTCACTGCGCTCTCGAGCGCTCTGGCGGAAGAAACCTGAAGTGCGGCTTCAGCCGAACAAAACTTTATGAGTTTTTCTACGTATCTGTAGTGTGTCGTGACCATATGTCAATAAATGGAGCTACAGTGAATTTATGAAATCGCTTCAATCATTTGTAATAGCCCTGTATATGTGATATTTGTGTACTCGTAATTTAGCGAGACTGATTGGCTGTAGTAGTATGTAAAGTACACGTTCAAAAGCATTTATTTACTAGTCTTCAGTTCAGGAACATGCATGGTGAGGAGCCCCTGAAGAATAGGTGTTTCCTTTTCTTTCTAAATCTCTACATAGTAATGTGTTACTTTTATTCTTACAGAATTACTCTGATTGTTACAGTGGAATCTATTGCAATGATTATTGTTACAGAGTTATATTGTTCTTTTCTTACAGATTTTCAAGTGATTGTTGCCCAAGAGACAGAAGGAATTTAATTGTTTGCTCTTACATTAATAAACATCGAACCAAACCTACTTCTGAAATAGTTCTTTACCTATATCCTCATATTAGTCTTCGTTTGAACCCTTATTATTTTGAAATTTTGATATGTTATTGATTGTAAACGAGTATTACATACATTCCGAGGCCCAAATCTACATAAATTGCTGTTACTGTTGATTAAACACATGAAAAGCGGTGGTGTTCGTCGAATCGACGAATGGGTAGGAGTGATCGTCAAAAATTCTTGGGTAGCATTCCAGGGTTCAATGATTTTAACAATCGTCAGTACTATCACGTTTTCAGTTATAGCTGTTAGTCATTTTTTAAAACATTGCACTTAAATACATAGGTTGGAACTAAAATACTGGCAACACTGCTGTGGAGAAACTATATAATGGAATCTACTATTGTCGCTGATAGCACACGTTGTTGACATACCTACCTTACCTCCGAGCAAATGGACTCGCCCGTCCCAAGTCACCGGCTTGCGCACAATCAATGGAAACACAGCCACTTGTGAGCGAGCGGTCGAACGTAACGGTGTCACTATGTTTTCGAAACAGGAACAACGGAGTTGGATCAAGATTGAGTGTGCCAGAGGTCGTACAGCACGACAGTGTCATCTAGGTGTTCAAGAGTTGTGCGGGGAATCGGCTTTTCCGTACAGAACAGTGGCACGTTGTCTAAAAGCCTTCAACGAAGGTCGGCAAACTGTGGCAGACATGCATTGGGCAGGTCGTCCTAGCGTATCTGAAGAAGAAATGCATGCTGTTGCCGCGTTAGTGGACAGTGATCGACGCCATACGATTCCTGAGCTCGCCCACGAAACCGGATTAGCGCATACGGCTGTGCTTCACATCCTGAAGGAACGCCTGGGCATGCGAAAAACTGCATCACGGTGGGTTCCGCATGACTTGACGGAACTGCAGAAATGGATGCGTTACGACGCTGCTCAGACGCACTTTGAGCACTATGAGCGCGAATGAGAGGTTTTCTTATGCCGTATCGTAACACTGGAAGAGACATGGGCCACATCGTAAGAGCCAAAACTGAAACACCAATACAACGAATGGCGTCATTATGGGTCGCCGCGAAGGTCGAAAGTGTGTCAGAGCCTCAGTATGGTGAAAGATATGGTGATTCTCGTGTACGACTGTGATGGTGTTATCCTAACGCATTACATTCCTCCAGGGCAGACCGTCAATGCACAATATTACTGTTCGTTTTTGGAGCGTCACCTGCGACCAGCTTTGCGAAAGAAGCGGCGACACTTTCTGCGCAACCTACCCATCATTTTGCACGACAATGCGCAGGCGCATACAGCGCAAGCTGAGGCTGCTCTGTTTGGTCGATGGGACTAGCATGTACTGTACCATCCACCATGCTCCTCGCACTTAAGACCTGACTTTTATTTGATTCCGAAGATGAAGGAACCACCATGGCATTCGCTTCAGAACTGTTCCAGAGATTCGACATGCAGTAGACCGCTCCAATCGCACCATCAACAGAACAGGCTCTGCTAACGGTGTACTACGCCTTCCACATCGATGGCAACGGTTCTACATAACGCTGGTGACTTCTTTGAAGGAAAGTAACAGGTGCAAACATGTAACTCTTTTGTTTCGGTTGTGAATAAATAGTTGCCTCCATTTAAGTTCCAACCCTTGTAGAAAGGGCATTACCTTTCAACTGTCAAAACATGAATGCTAGTTTTTAATTTTACATTCTTTGTTACTTGTTGTTGTTGTTGTTGTTGTTGTTGTGGTCTTCAGTCCTGAGACTGGTTTGATGCAGCTCTCCATGCTACTCTATCCTGTGCAAGCTGCTTCATCTCCCAGTAACTACTGCAACCGACATCCTTCTGAATCTGCTTAGTGTATTCATCTGTTGGTCTCCCTCTACGATTTTTACCCTCCACGCTGCCCTCCAATACTAAATTGGTGATCCCTTGATGCCTCAGAACATGTCCTACCAACCGATCCCTTCTTCTGGTCAAGTTGGGCCACAAACTTCTCTTCTCCCCAATCTTATTCAATACTTCCTCATTAGTTATGTGATCTACCCATCTAATCTTCAGCATTCTTCTGTAGCACCACATTTCGAAAGCTTCTATTCTCTTCTTGTCCAAACTAGTTATCGTCCATGTTTCACTTCCATACATGGCTACACTCCATACAAATACTTTCAGAAACGACTTCCTGACACTTAAATCTATACTCGATGTTAACATATTTCTCTTCTTCAGAAACGCTTCCCTTGCCATTGCCAGTCTACATTTTATATCCTCTCTACTTCGACCATCATCAGTTATTTTGCTCCCCAAATAGCAAAACTCCGTTGTGGTTGCACCTACGGTACGGCCATCTGTATCGCTGAGGCACGCAAGCCTCCCACCAACGGCAAGGTTCTTGGTTCATAGTGGGGGGGGGAGTTAGAGTATGCTTCAAAAATTGTTTCCAGGTATTTCAACGCATGCGTGTACGCGCCGTCGCCATCGCGGTAGCATGTTGTCTGACATGTTCACATCGGCCATTCTGCACCCGAACTGTGTGAAGTGCCATCAGTAAACACTTCCGGGCTAAGTTGCCGTGGTCGATCTGTAGAACTTCTTCTCCCTGACGTTTCGTTCTCAACTACGGAGAACATCTTCCGAGGTGAGTCAACGACTGGCTGCTAGGAGCTGGGGCCGACGCTTATGTGGATATCGTAGGGGGCGCCACCGCACGTCACGTGGCGCCTATGTGCAGCTATCTCTGGCTATCGTCTGTTCTCTCGATTGCAGGCAATCGATTGTCACGTGATTGATGCAACGTCGACCGCCATATCTTATCCAATTTTAATCCTTCTTCTTTACGATTAAAATTGTATTGATGTTTGTGGATTTCAATTGCCTCTCT
This sequence comes from Schistocerca cancellata, assembly GCF_023864275.1. Taxonomy (NCBI): domain Eukaryota; kingdom Metazoa; phylum Arthropoda; class Insecta; order Orthoptera; family Acrididae; genus Schistocerca; species Schistocerca cancellata. Next base: position 100,456,125 of record NC_064628.1, on the reverse strand, counting down.
ATACATACGTGTATAATAGTGCGACATCCTCGCTAGCACGCTTGTTTCACCAAATTTTATTTCGTGAACGTCGCACTATTATACAAGTATGTATAGAGAGGCAATTGAAATCCACAAACAACAAAAGAATTTTAATCGTAAAGAAGAAGGATCAAAATTGGATAAGATATGGCTGTCGACGTTGCGTCAATCACGTGACAATCGATTGCCTGCAATCGAGAGAACAGACGATAGCCAGAGATAGCTGCACATCGACGCCACGTGATGTGCGGTGGCGCCCCCTACAATATCCATATAAGCGTCGGCCCCAGATCCTAGCAGCCAGTCGTTGACTCACCTCGGAAGATGTTCTCCGTAGTTGAGAACGAAACGTCAGGGAGAAGAAGTTCTACAGATCGACCACGGCAACTTAGCCCGGAAGTGTTTACTGATGAAGACGCCGGCCGTGAAAGCCTACATGGAATGATGTGTCAAGTGCATCAGGAATACTCTTCTCCAGTGTCGCCACATCTGGAATGGACTCTGCATACACGGTACTTTTCAGATGGTCCCATAAGTAGAAGTCACACAGGTTGAGATCTGGTGAACCAGCGGGCCATGCAACTGGACCCCCTCGTCCGATCCACCGACCGGGGAAGACACGACTGAGATGCGTCCGAATGTTAACGGCGGAATGGGGTGGCGCACCATTATGTAGCAGCCACTTAACGCTTCGAATCACCAGTGGCACTTCTTTCAGCAGGGAGGCAAAGTCACCCACAAGAAACGCCGATAGTTCCGGCCTGTTAGGCGACGTGGTAGTAAGACTGGTCCCGAAATACAGTCGCCAATTATCCCGGCCCAAATATTCCGGCTCCACCGATGCTGATGATTTGCTGTCACCGTACCATAGGGGGTTCTACATACTATCTCACGGCTGCCATCAAAGTTGAAGATACCATTCCGCATAAAGGTGGTCTCATTTGCGAATACGATGGATAACACAAATCCTGGAATAGCGGTCGTCTGGTGAAGAAACCAGTGACAAAACTGCTCTCGATGTGGAAAGTTTGTCGCTAGTAAGCCCTGCACGCGCTGTAAGTGATAAGGGTAGCGTGGAGAATGTTCCACACGGTTGTCTGGCCTACGCTGTACTGGCGGGCCAACTGGCTGGTACTGACACGGCGGTCGCCTTACACAGTGTTAATCACATTTTCCTCCAAGTCTCCTGCCGGAAGCTTTCGGGTACGTCCTTCATGATTTCCTGCTTCCTGAAACGACGCTGAATCGGCCGACGGCGAAAAACTGTTGCAAACATTAAATGCTGTGGTTCCTGTCGGCGGGGATACAACCTAGCTGCCCGCCGTCCGTCTCCATTTGCCTTTCCGTAAGTAAACATCTTCTCGGCAAGCTCTCGATTCGAATATGGAACCACTGCAAACAACGCTGTAGCACATCCAGTACAAGGTGAGTCAGCAAGTTGAGTGAATCAGACACAACGTCACCAATTGCTATGGCAGGAGAGGGCGCTAGGGTGTGCCGTATGAGGAACAATACCACCCTCTAGGAGGAAACCATTCACACAGTAATTGTGGCTGCATGGTACAGCACGAATTAGACCGCAGTCTCTGTAACAAAGTATTATTGAATAATTGCATAAAACCATGCGTTTCCGGACATAAGGTCATTAGACCATTTTTGTTCCGTATCTTATCATCGATCAATCGCTAGAGTTTATACATGGTGGAAAAAATCAGGCTGTATTTCTAAGCTCACGCGTCTGTATTTTCTGTACACAAATCTAATGTTAGTAGTGTTATGAAATTTAGCGCCTTGGTTTCTAAGTTTGCCTACACGTTTCTGATTTTGTTTCTTCTGATGAACCAGCAGCATGAGAAACGATGAGATACCATTTTGGGGAGGAACTGAATCTGATTTCCCTTTTAACAAATTCACCATTCTTGAAGTAGTAGTAGTAATTTTTCAGGCCGTAACTGTACGGTGCGTACAATTATTAACTGTGCTGCTCTTACGATGAGTGACGATTAAAATCATTCTTCTGAAAGCCTCTTATGACGCATAATAATTTCGAAGTCACTTTACATTTCAAAGAAGTAAAACGAAAGGTTAACGCTCTGTGCTCATGGGCGTGCCCGAGAAGGCTCCATCTCAAACAATTTAACGTTGTACAGGAAGGCCCGTGCATCATGCATAATGCAACAGACATCTCGTCCGTTGAAACGCTGCTTCCCGACGTCACGAATGCACCATTTCCGGCTTGCTCTGGCACTGAATGATCACGTCTGCAATCAGCAGGTGCTGACTAGTCAAATCCCAGAGGTAGGGGCAGAAATGACAGCGCAGAAGCAGCTGAGGTAAGCATTGTTATTCCTGGCTCACTCTGAAAGACAGACGAACAATGTTTCCCCGGTCTAGAAAGAGTTCCACAGATAAGAATATTTATTCTGTGCCACTAAGCGGTTGTCACCATACGATTAGTTAAAAAATTATTGCCTACACTGCTAGGTATGTAAATCTAGATGGCAACCATGTATCCGAATTACCGATTTCTTTCGTAGATAATATCAATATTCATACATCGAATATAGTCAATATCGACGTAATTCTTGTTATACTGAAGCTTTCCTAATTTTACTTTCTATGTACTTTTACCATAGTAGATAACAGACAGTCTGCAGCGCTGTTGCCAGTTTTCAACTGTGAAGAGCAAACGGCTACAGACGAAAACAATAATCGCCTATAGAGCCGCGGCAACAATGAGGCGCTATCATTGAGACTAATACAAAATAGAATTAAGTGACTGGTTGAGGTTATAACACCCTCACTCACGTACTACACTTCCTTCGTAGTGACACGTTTTCCTAAGGTCCTTGCAGTATGGAATACGGAATCTGATTTTCCTGAGGTCCTTGCAGTATGGAATAAGGCATCTGATACAGAGTAAAATTAGCCTGTAGTGATGTAGCGAGTGTTATAACCGATTCGTCATTAACTCACTTTTCTACTACTGACGATAAACAAAGTCTCAGATAATTGGAATATTATTAAAAGGTCGATCTGAAATTTCATTAGTCAGTTGTTCTGATTTCCTGTTCCTAAATATGTAGTTAACTGAAACAAACTTGGTCGCCAATTCACTGTACGAGCAGATCAAGTACACTCAAATTTTATAATAATGACAATAGCAACGTAACTCAGCTCGTTTTGTTATTAGCATGCGGTACTACTCAACTTCTTACAATTCATTGTCACAGCTATGAAAAGCAAGGGCTACAGCGAAAGCAGGTTTTATTTTATGGCTGTTAAACAAAATAGCTGCTCAAAGCGCTGGTACTGCCCTTTAAATTCTGATTAGCGAAATGGCCGCGCCCAGCAGAATATTACGACTTTACTCACCTTAACGCTTAATGTTGGCTGCCAGCAGTGTACTTGCATAGGAATGTGTTTGCATTTGATCTTCTATATTGGCGTCGAAAATGGAGCAACAATTGAATATATTTTCTGGTGCAGTGATTTTAGCAATAACTGTTGCGTAATGCTTACTGCATTGCTTAAGACATTAATTTCGTTAACAGGTAACAAGTGTCGAAGGACATGAAAGGGAAGCAGTGGTTGGGAAGGGAGTAAGACAGGGTTGTAGCCTCTCCCCGATGTTATTCAATCTGTATATTGAGCAAGCAGTAAAGGAAACGAAAGAAAAATTCGGAGTAGGTATTAAAATGCAGTCGATCATGTTGCCATCATGTACGAGTACATTGCCGAAATATTGTGCCCCATGCACACTCATAGCCGGCTGTTCACCCGAGATTTATTTCGTCATAAAATACGCCTGCAGAAATTGAAGAATCATAAAGCCGTAATTTATACCGAGGACATGCAGCTTTACTGTATGGTTAAAATATTCTTGGGTAAAATATTCCGGAGGTAAAATATTCCGGAGCTAAAATAGTCCCCAATTCGGATCTCCGGGCGGGGACTACTAAAGAGGGGGCCGGCCGCGGCGGTCTAGCGGTTCTAGGCGCGCAGTCGGGAACCGCGCGACTGCTACGGTCGCAGGTTCGAATCTTGCCTCGGGCATGGATGTGTGTGATGTCCTTAGGTTAGTTAGGTTTAAGTAGTTCTAAGTTCTAGGGGACTGATGACCACAGATATTAAGTCCCATAGTACTCAGAGCCATTTGAACCATTTTTTTACTCAAGAGGACGCCGTTATCAAGAGAAAGAAAACTGGCGTTCTACGGATCGGAGCGTGGAATGTCACATCCGTTAATCGCGCAGGTATGTTAAAAATTTTAAAAGGGAAATGGATAGGCTAAAGTTAGATATAATGGGAATTAGTGAAGTTCGGTGGCAGGAGGAACAAGACTTTTGGTCAGGTGAATACAGGATTATAAATACAAAATCCAGCAGGGGTAATGCAGCAGTAGGCTTAATAATGAATTTAAAAAATGGGAGTGCGGATAAGCTACTACAAACAGCATAGTGAACGCATTATTGTGGCCAAGATACACACGAAGCCCATGCCTACTACAGTAGTACAAGTTCATATGCCAACTAGGTCCGCAGATGACGAAGAAATTGATAAAATGTATGATGAGCTAAAAGAAATTATTCAGATAGTGAAGGGAGACGAAAAATTTTTAGCATCTCATTGTTTATGTCGTCATATCTCCTGAACTACGTGTAGAACAGATATACACTAGGACGAGCAGTTCTGCCTTATGCAAGACACCTTTTCAGTGTTTTGCATAAGGCGGAACTTCTCGTCCTATATTCATAGGAAGCACGGGCATAAGAAGAACTGCAACACCACAAGATGATCACACGTACGCTGCTTGGCTTGACAATTGCTAAGGAGCAACTGACACTTGCTATGGAACACCTGACCATTGGTAGTTAAAGGAAATATAAAAGCGGGGGGGGGGGGGGAGAGGGAGGGAAGGGGGGCTTTCAACTGCAGAGAAGCCTGCGCACGGACGCGCTGTTTACATTCGACAGTCCATGCAAAAGCTTGTATCCACAAAATCTGCACTATTTTAGAAAGCATCGCTTATGCGAAACTCAGCTTCCCCTTCTCTCACATGAGATCCAGCGATCCGTGGAAGTAGGATAACAGATGGGTACCACATTCCTATATTTCCGTAAATTACACTCCTGGAAATGGAAAAAAGAACACATTGACACCGGTGTGTCAGACCCACCATACTTGCTCCGGACACTGCGAGAGGGCTGTACAAGCAATGATCACACGCACGGCACAGCGGACACACCAGGAACCGCGGTGTTGGCCGTCGAATGGCGCTAGCTGCGCAGCATTTGTGCACCGCCGCCGTCAGTGTCAGCCAGTTTGCCGTGGCATACGGAGCTCCATCGCAGTCTTCAACACTGGTAGCATGCCGCGACAGCGTGGACGTGAACCGTATGTGCAGTTGACGGACTTTGAGCGAGGGCGTATAGTGGGCATGCGGGAGGCCGGGTGGACGTACCGCCGAATTGCTCAACACGTGGGGCGTGAGGTCTCCACAGTACATCGATGTTGTCGCCAGTGGTCGGCAGAAGGTGCAGGTGCCCGTCGACCTGGGACCGGACCGCAGCGACGCACGGATGCACGCCAAGACCGTAGGATCCTACGCAGTGCCGTAGGGGACCGCACCGCCACTTCCCAGCAAATTAGGGACACTGTTGCTCCTGGGGTATCGGCGAGGACCATTCGCAACCGTCTCCATGAAGCTGGGCTACGGTCCCGCACACCGTTAGGCCGTCTTCCGCTCACGCCCCAACATCGTGCAGCCCGCCTCCAGTGGTGTCGCGACAGGCGTGAATGGAGGGACGAATGGAGACGTGTCGTCTTCAACGATGAGAGTCGCTTCTGCCTTGGTGCCAATGATGGTCGTATGAGTGTTTGGCGCCGTGCAGGTGAGCGCCACAATCAGGACTGCATACGACCGAGGCACACAGGGCCAACACCCGGCATCATGGTGTGGGGAGCGATCTCCTACACTGGCCGTACACCACTGGTGATCGTCGAGGGGACACTGAATAGTGCACGTTACATCCAAACCGTCATCGAACCCATCGTTCTACCATTCCTAGACCGGCAAGGGAACGTGCTGTTCGAACAGGACAATGCACGTCCGCATGTATCCCGTGCCACATAACGTGCTCTAGAAGGTGTAAGTCAACTACCCTGGCCAGCAAGATCTCCGGATCTGTCCCCCATTGAGCATGTTTGGGACTGGATGAAGCGTCGTCTCACGCGGTCTGCACGTCCAGCACGAACGCTGGTCCAACTGAGGCGCCAGGTGGAAATGGCATGGCAAGCCGTTCCACAGGACTACATCCAGCATCTCTACGATCGTCTCCATGGGAGAATAGCAGCCTGCATTGCTGCGAAAGGTGGATATACACTGTACTAGTGCCGACATTGTGCATGCTCTGTTGCCTGTGTCTATGTGCCTGTGGTTCCGTCAGTGTGATCATGTGATGTATCTGACCCCAGGAATGTGTCAATAAAGTTTCCCCTTCCTGGGACAATGAATTCACGGTGTTCTTATTTCAATTTCCAGGAGTGTATTTGACACGGTGCCTTACTGTCAACTGTTAAAGAAGGTACAAGCGTATAGGATGGATTCTCCGTATGTGAGTGGCTTGCAGACTTATGAAGTAACAGCAACGTCCAGTGTTCATCAGAGGCAAGGCTGTCGTCAGGAGTGCCTCAGGGAAGTGTGATACGACCGCTGTTACTTTCTTCAAACAAAAATCATCTGGCCGACAGGCAGAGCAGCAATCTGCACCCACCTACACAGGGAGAAATGCTCATCACGATAAACTAAGAGAAATCAGGGCTCGCACGGAAAAATTTATGTGCTCGTTCTTCCCGCGTGCCGTTCGAGAGTGGAACCGTAGAGAGAAAGAGTGAAGGTGGTTCACTGAACCCTCTGCCAGGCACTTTATTGTGAATACCAGACTAATCACGTAGATGTAGATGTAGATGTTGGGTGGTGATGCAGTGGTGTATGAGAAGGTGTCGCCGTTCAGTGACTGTAGGAGGATACAAGATGACTTAGATTAAATTATCAGTTCTTGTGATGAACGACAACTAGCTCTAAATGTAGAAAAAGTTAAGTTAATGCGGATGAGTAGGAAAAACAAACCCACAATGTTCGAATACATTATTAGTAGTGAGCTGCAAAACACAGCCATGTCGTTTAAATGTGTAGGCATAACGTTGCAAACCGATATGAAATGGAGGAAGTATGTGAGGGTTGTGGAAGGGAAGATGAATGGTCGACCTAGGTTTATTGGGAGAATTTTAGGAAAGAGCGGGTCAACTGTAAAGGAGACCGCATATAGGACGCTTCTGAGAACTTTTCTTAACTACTGCTCGAATGTCTGTGATCCGCACCAGGTCGGATTGGAGGGAGACATCGAAGCAATTCAGAGGCGAGATGCTAGATTTGTTGCCGGTAAGTTCGATCAGCATGCAAGTGTTACATATATGCTTCGGGAGCTCAAGTGGGAATCCTTGGAGGGGAATCGACGTTCTTTTCGAGGAGCGCTACTGAGAAAACTTAGAGAACTGGCAACTGAGGCTGACTGCAGAGCGAGTCTCCTGCCACCAGGGTAAATTTCGTGTAGGGACCGTGAAGGTAAGATCAGAGAGATTGCAGGTTGTACGGAGACATATAAACAGTCGTTTTCTCCTTGCTCTATTCGTGGTTGGAACAGAAAAAGAACAGACTAATACACTACTGGCCATTAAAATTGATACACCACGAAGATCACGTGCTACAGACGCGAAATTTAACCGACAGGAAGAAAATGCTGCGATATGCAAATGATTAGCTTTTCAGAGCATTCACACAAGGTTGGCGCCAGTGGCGACACCTACAACGTGCTGACGTGAGGAAAGTTTCCAACCGATTTCCCATACACAAACAGCAGTTGACCGGCGTTGCCTGGTGAAACGTTGTCGTGATACCCCGTGTAAGGAGGAGAAATGCGTACCATCACGTTTCCGACTTTGGTAAAGGTCAGACTGTAGCCTATCGCGATTGCGGTTTATCGTATCACGACATTGCCGCTCGCGTTGGTCGAGATCCGATGACTGATAGCAGAATATGGAATCGGTAGGTTCAGGAGGGTAGTACGGAACGCCGTGCTGTATCCCAACGGTCTTGTATCACTAGCAGTCGCGATGACAGGCATCTTATCCGCATGGCTGTAGCGGATCGTGCAGCGACGTCTCGATCCATGAGTCAACAGACGGGAACGTTTGCAAGAGAACAAACATCTGCACGAACAGTTCGACGACGTTTGCAGCAAGAGGCATGGACTATCAGCTCGGAGACCATGGCTGCGGTTACCCTTGACGCTGCATCACAGACAGGAGCGCCTGCGAAGGTGTACTCAACGACGAACGTGGCTGCACGAATGGCAAAACGTCATTTTTTCGGATGAATCCAGGTTCTGTTTACAACATCATGATGGTCGCATCCGTGTTTGGCGACATCGCAGTGAACGCACTCTGGAAGCGTGTATTCGTCATCGCCATACTGGCGTATCACCCTGCGAGATGGTATGGGGTACCATTCGTTACACGTCTCGGTCACCTCTTGTTCGCATTGACGGCACTTTGAACAGTGGACCTTACATTTCAGATGTGTTACGACCCGTGGCTCTACTCTTCATTCGATCCCTGCGAAACCCCAAATTTCAGCAGGATAATGCACGATCGCATGTTGCAGGTCCTATGCGGGCCTTTCTGGATACAGAAAATGTTCGACTGCTGCCCTGGCCAGCACATTCTCCAGATCTCTCACCAACTGAAAACGTCTGGTCAATGGTGGCAGAGCAACTGGCTCGCCACAATACACCAGTCACTACTCTTGATGAACTGTGGTATCGTGCTGAATCTGCATGGGCAGCTGTACCTGTACACGCCATCCAAGCTCTGTTAAACTCAATGCGCAGGCGTGTCAAGGTCGTTATTATGGCCAGAGGTGGTTGTTCTGGGTACTAATTTCTCAGGATCTATGCACCCTAATTGAGTGAAAATGTAATCATATGTCAGTTCTAGTATAATATATTTGTCCAATGAATACCCGTTTATCATTTCCATTTCTGTTTGGTGTAACAATTTTAATGGCTAGTAGTGTAGTAGTACCTATGTTGGCTTGTGAAGTATGTACATAGATGTAGATGGAGTACGGTGTTTGACGAAGATTATTATGGAACCGGTTTTTGCGACATTCTGTGTTTCACGATAACATGTCTACAAGACATCTTTTTCTTAACGATTGTGGACGAGCAGTAGGATGGCTCGAAGAGGGTCAAAGTGTCAGTATTGTGGCTACAGTAACGGGTGTTCCCAAAAGTATCATCTCGAGATTAAAAGAGGACAATGAATGTTGGAAATACTATTTGACACCATGACGGTCGTCGTAGACGGACCACCACACCGCCATAGGATCGATACGTAGCCCTAGCGGCGAAAACGAACAGACACAACACTTCTAGCAAGATCGCTGCAGATCTTGCAACCGCTACCGCCACACGTGTCTCTGCCAGAACCATTTTGCAGCGGTTAAGTCAGCCTGATTTGTATGGTAGGTGGCCTGTTAATGTATCCCATTTCAACCAAGCCATCGTCGACACAGAATTTGTTGGTGTACAGACATGCTGGTTGAGGTCAGCAAGAGCCGTCCAGAGTGATGTACTCCGACGAATCTCGCTTCACTGTGGCAAGCGATCCTGGCCACCAGTTACAGGGGAGAGAGAGGAGTACCTTATACACTCATGAACACGGAATACCCATGAACGTCATGGATATGGTCTAGGCGTTATGGTGCGGGCAGGCATAACACTCAATGACCGTACACCGCTACATATCTTTGCTAGAGGTACCGTTCCAGCACAGCGGTATTGCAGGGAGATTATTCTGGATCATGTCCGGCTGTTTAGGGGTGTGGCAGGTCGCGACGTGCTTGCTTTTGGAGGACAATGACCCCCACCCCCACCCCGCAAATGGACCGCTGACGTGCCGGATGCAATGGAAGGTGGAGATATTGAACGTATGGAATGGCCTGCGTACTCCACGGACCTAACCCCTATCGATGTACAGCATGCCTGGGCTACTACTGGCAGATGTGTGTCTCAACGAAAAACCGCTTACCGGACCGTGGAATAACTGAAAACCGCCTTGAGGGAGGAATGAGATAGTACCCCCCAAGGACTCGTCAACAGTTTGGTAGCCTACAAGAATAATAGGTGCAAAATGTACGTTAGTGACTGAGGAGGGCGTATTGTTACTCAGAATCCGATATTGACCCTCACGTTGGGAATTTGACCTCTGCCAAACATGAACCTTATTTATATCTGTTCTTCCGCTTTCCCGTGTAGTGAAACCTGTAACATTTTCCGTTATAAATATACCACCCCATCTCTAATCCGTATGTATTGTCCTTCATGTCGTCCATCATTGCCCCTGATTCAAAATGGTTCAAATGGCTCTGAGCACTAAGGGACTTAACATTTGAGGTCATCAGTCCCCTAGACTTATAACTACGTAAACCTAACTAACCTACGGACATCACACACATCCATGCCCGAGGCAGGATTCGAACCTGCGACCCTAAGCAGTCGCGCGGTTCGGGACTGAAGCGCCTAGAACCGCTCCGTCACCGCGGCCGGCGGACCTCTGATTATTTCTGTCCAACAATGTTTCTGTTCCTTAGCAACTCTCAAGCAGTTTAATTATGCAGGTACATACAGTGCTGTACGTAGATTACGTATGTGAAATGTGTTGCGAATAGAACTCATACTTTAACACGACATCCTATTGTAAGGGAAGACAAAGTTTGTGCTGTCACAAACACGCGACCGCGGACCCACATTTGGTGGCTAAGATCGTGTCGTATTCGTGTTGAAAGCTTAAATCAGCTTGACAGGAGCATGTGGAGCGCCAGTTTCGCACTATGCTCCACAGACAGGGTTGTCTCTGGTCTTCCACCGGCCGCTAAAGTGACCGCGTGACCGGCAAAACCCTTCCGTTTTGGTCAGCACAATACCTGCTCGTTTCTCACGGCCGCTTTCAGCGTCGAGTGCAGAATTAAAGCTTACCCCAGAATTAATAAATGTTGGACCATACCTGTCACTGAAGAGACACTAGCCTCATTTGAAGCGGAAAAGATGGAAGATTACGCATGTGAATACGCACCTTCGATATTCGCATTACTTTAAAAGTTATTGCAACTTATATGCTACAAATAATTCCTGAGCTGTAAAAGTAAATATCTCGGCAACGCATTGTACGACAGCAACAAACGAGGTGTCTAAGGATACATCTCGTAAAACTGTATCGGGCGATGACAGTCGACACACTGAAATTATCCATATTTTTAAATGAGGTCGGAAAGTGGATTTCGAGCAATTAAAAACAGCCTTTCTTTGCTAAATAAACAGAGAAACATTAAAATTAGCGGCTGTACTGTGAACTTTAGACATATAGCAAATTATTTAATTTGTAATTTAAATTGTTTCTACTGTTTATACCTATAAATCCGAAAACGGAGGAAAGCCATAGAAATTATTGTTTGTAAGCGAACTATGGTAGATAAAGGAAAATTGATATCATAATATATCTCGGGAAATTATAGTGTGATTTGACGTATCGTATGGGTATAAATTTTAAAATTAAGAATTTCAGCAATTTTCACGTTCATTACTTTAACGAACATCAGAGGTGGTTGACCGAGATTTCCTGGGTGAACACCGGCTATTTGGACAGGATTCTATGTTCAGACGCCGTTGGAGATGGTCAGGTTGTGTTAGTATGTGTTAGGAGACAGTTTAATCTAATGAGCGGTGAAACAGTCGCTACCTAGTTCGTGTGCGTGAATTATTCATAGTTCCTACTTTCGGCAGCTGATGAAATTGCAACGTATCGGGTTACATGTAGTACAAGCCGCATTTAAAAGGTTTCAGTGCGTAGCCATCGTGGAATTTACAGTTAGATGTACTGTCGAACTCTGATAGTTTTCTAAATATGTTGTTGTTGTTGTGGTCTTCAGTCCTGAGACTGGTTTGATGCAGCTCTCCATGCTAATCTATCCTGTGCAAGCTCCTTCATCTCCCAGTACCTACTGCAACCTACATCCTTCTGAATCTGCTTAGTGTATTCATCTCTTGGTCTCCCTATACGATTTTTACACTCCACGCTGCCCTCCAATACTAAATTTGTGATCCCTTGATGCCTCAGGACATGTCCTACCAACCGATCCCTTCTTCTAGTCAAGTTGTGCCACAAACTTCTCTTCTCCCCAATCCTATTCAACACCTCCTCATTAGTTACTTGATGTACCCACCTAATCTTCAACATTCTTCTGTAGCACCACATTTGGAAAGCTTCTATTCTCTTCTTGTCCAAACTATTTATTGTCCATGTTTCACTTCCATACACGGCTACACTCCATACAAATACTTTCAGAAACGACTTCCTGACACTTAAATCTATACTCGATGTTAACAAATTTCTCTTCTTCAGAAACGCTTTCCTTGCCATTGCCAGTCTACATTTTATATCCTCTCTACTTCGACCATCATCAGTTATTTTGCTCCCCAAATAGCAAAACTCCTTCACTACTTTAAGCGTCTCATTTCCTAATCTAATTCCCGCACCATCGCCCGACTTAATTCGACTACAGTCCATTATCCTCGTTTTACTTTTGTTGGTGTTCATCTTATATCCTCCTTTCAAGACACTGTCCATTCCGTTCAACTGCTCTTCCAAGTCCTTTGCTGTCTCTGACAGAATTACAATGTCATCGGCGAACCTCAAAGTTTTTATTTCTTCTCCCTGGATTTTAATACCTACTCCGAATTTTTCTTTTGTTTCCTTTACTGCTTGCTCAATATACAGATTGAATAACATCGGAGAGAGGCTACAACCCTGTCTCACTCCCTTCCCAACCACTGCTTCCCTTTCATGCCCCTCGACTCTTATAACTGCCATCTGGTTTCTGTACAAATTGTAAATAGCCTTTCGCTCCCTGTATTACCCCTGCCACCTTTGGAATTTGAAAGAGAGTAGACCAGTCAACATTGTCAAAAGCGTTCTCTAAGTCTACAAATGCTAGAAACGTAGGTTTGCCTTTCCTTATTCTTTCTTCTAAGATAAGTCGTAAGGTCAGTATTGCCTCACGTGTTCCAACATTTCTACGGAATCCAAACTGATCTTCCCCGAGGTCGGCTTCTACCAGTTTTTCCATTCGTCTGTATATAATTCGCGTTAGTATTTTGCAGCTGTGGCTTATTAAACTGATAGTTCGGTAATTTTACATCTGTCAAGACCTGCTTTCTTTGGGATTGGAATTATTATATTCTTCTTGAAGTCTGAGGGTATTTCGCCTGTCTCATACATCTTGCTCAACAGATGGTAGAGTTTTGTCAGAACTGGCTCTCCCAAGGCAGTCAGTAGTTCCAGTGGAATGTTGTCTACTCCCGGGGGTCTTGTTTCGACTCAGGTCTTTCAGTGCTCTATCAAACTCTTCACGCAGTATCGTATCTCCCAATTCATCTTCATCTACATCCTCTTCCATTCCCATAATATTGTCCTCAAGTACATCGCCCTTGTATAGACCCTCTATATACTCCTTCCACCTTTCCGCTTTCCCTTCTTTGCTTAGAACTGGGTTTCCATCTGAGCTCTTGATATTCATACAAGTGGCTCTCTTTTCTACAACGGTCTCTTTAATTTTCCTGTAGGCAGTATCTATCTTACCCCTAGTGAGATAATCCTCTACATCCTTACATTTGTCCTCTAGCCATGCCTGCTTAGCCATTTTGCACTTCCTGTCGATCTCATTTTTGAGACGTTTGTATTCCTTTTTGCCTGATTCATTTACTGCATTTTTATATTTTCTCCTTTCATCAATTAAATTCAATATATCTTCTGTTACCCAAGGATTTCTACTAGCCCTCGTCTTTTTACCTACTTGATCCTCTGCTGCCTTCACTACTTCATCCCTCAAAGCTACCCATTCTTCTTCTACTGTATTTTTTTCCCCCATTCCTATCAATTGTTCCCTTATGCTCTCCCTGAAACTCTGTACAACCTCTAGTTTTTTCAGTTTATCCAGGTCCCATCTGCTTAAATTCCCACTTTTTTGCGATTTCTTCAGTTTTAAACTACAGTTCATAACCAATAGATTGTGGTCAGAGTCCACATCTGCCCCTGGAAATGTCCTACAACTTAAAACCTGGTTCCTAAATCTCTGTCTTACCATTATATAATCTATCTGATACCTTTTAGTGTCTCCAGGATTCTTCCATGTATACAACCTTCTTTTATGATTCTTGAATTAAGTGTTAGCTATGATTAAGTTATGCTCTGTGCAAAATTCCACCAGACGGCTTCCTCTTTCATTTCTTAGCCCCAAGCCATATTCACCTACAACGTTTCCTTCTCTCCCTTTTCCTACTGTCGAATTCCAGTCATCCATGACTATTAAATTTTCGTCTCCCTTCACTACCTGGATAATTTCTTTTATCTCATCATACATTTCTTCAATTTCTTCGTCATCTGCAGAGCTAGTTGGGATATAAACTTGTACTACTGTAGTAGGCATGGGCTTCGAGTCTATCTTGGCCACTATAATGCGTTCACTATGCTGTTTGTAGTAGCTTACCCGCACTCCTATTTTTTTATTCATTATTAAACCTACTCCTGCATTACCCCTATTTGATTTTCTATATATTTCTAAGTATAACTCACGCAATTAATCGTGGTTTATCCAACCACCTCCAAGATCTGAAGAACCTCGGTCAGGCTGTGAAATTAATTTATTGTGAGCTGTGATTTTCGATTTTTCTACGTTCTTATTGGAAATAAAATCGAATTTGTGAAGGTTTAAAAAATACGTGTGTGCATGCGTGATTTTGCGTAGCAAATCCTGCTGCGTTTATATGAAATACGTTTGTGAAATATTGGGTACATTGCAACGAATGTGAGTTGACTCCCTATAGACGAGATGTAGCCAAACTTGTAAGTCCAACGACATTTATGGTGCCCCATTGAAGTGTTTGTGCTGTTAGTGTGTGAGTAAACTTGCAAGCTTCCTACTTTCTTTTGTAATCAATACTTTAATAAAAATGACAAGGTAATTTTAATCAGCACACAGGGAGGAGGCGTGATCTAAATAACAATCGATTTATTCATTCTTAACATCTCAAGACAAAAAATGGTTAAAGAAACGTCACACAAACATTTTTATTTGTCAAATGCTTTCACTAATACGGGGTATATGGTGGACAAAGTGATCAGCTGGGGACAATCACACGACACTAACCAGAACACTAATCGGTTTATCTGACTTCAAACACGTGAATCCAGGGTGTGGCACGAAAACTACTCCGCCATCAAGCATCTATACTCTACTATTCCAAAAAGAAAAATAAGGTTCGAAAGAACAGGGTGCTGAGAAACATATACTGTAGCCCCACGCCGGAGCAGCGAATACTTTACCCTCCCGCCGGTCATGGCGGCAGACCACGATGCGTTCGGAGACTGAAGTCATGGACGGCCGCAATCTGTTATTAATGGCGCGCACCCGAAAAATGCAAATACGCGGTCTCGCGTTCGGCTAATTCGGAACGCAAGAACTTCCCTATGAGCCTCTGAAACCCCAGTGGATTCCGTTGTGCAGGTGGACCCGTTTGCTAGTCTGCCAAACCAATTTGACTCCGTCGAACGACTATGAGTGACGGAATATGTCAAATGTTTAGACAACCGACTCAAGACAAATAAGTGCACTCACACATTACTCGTTGTGTGCGTGATGCTAGAAGCAACACCTCTGATGGTTCAGAAGGTGACTGTTCATAGGCTCTAAGTGGCAGACTAGCAAAGGACACAACTCTCACCATTTAGGTAGAGACCTGCAGTTCTTTATTAGCGAAGCGCCAGTACAAGAGTGACTGACCACTGGTAGTACTGGTAGAGTTGGCATAGAAAGAGACATAAATGAATGTGCGAGACAGAAACTGGGAGCCGACTACTCTTTGTTTTTTTCTTTTTTTGTACATAATTAGGACTGGACAATATTCAGTGTTACTCCACTGCATATTTTATAACCTTACAGAATACAAACCGCGTTTTATAAGTAATAGAAATTAGTTGATCGCGTAACTGCTGCGCTTTTTTGCAACCAAAGCAATTAATTACTTTTAATGCAAGGGCAGTTTACATGCGCAAACATAAGAAATATCTATAGTAGTTATTTTATACTCAGAAGCACAGTCTTCACCAAGGTCAAAGGCAATGAGAAATGTGAAAGTGTTTATGAATAAATGAAACATATTTTATACAACTTAGACGAAGTATTGAAGCGATATTTCACATATTTTTCTTGCCGCTTTCTTCTGTTTACATTTTTATTGAGGAAATTGCGTTTCCTAGGGCTGTATTATAAATCTGTATTTTTTCATTATTTCTACTACGAAATCCTTCCGTTTCACGTTCAAATCAATAATTTCTGAATAAAAGTTGACCATTTCAATTTTGTTGTAAATGCTGTTTACTTATAAGTTTTCTTTTTTTAAAAAAAAATAAATCTTATGGGACTTAACTGCCAAGGTCATCAGTCCCTGAGCTTACACACTATTTAACCTAAATTATACTAAGGACAAACATACACACCCGTGTCCGAGGGAGGATTTGAACCTCCACCGGGACCAGCCGCACAGTTACTTTTAAGTAACAGACAGTATGATACCTATGTACAACAAAAATGTACCGTAGGTTACATGGCCCTTTATGTATCCTCATCGGTTTCTAGACGCTTCACTGCTTCTGGTTTTTAAGGCAATTCATTAAAAGACACCGATCGCATGTGCACGGAAAACCATCGTTATGGATTAACGCCCGATAGGTGTGCAACATGCAGGTAATGAGGGTACAACTTTAACTGACCAAATCTACTAGGAGAACTACAGGGTGTTTCAAAAATGACCGGTATATTTGAAACGGCAATACAAACTAAACGAGCAGCGATAGAAATACACCGTTTGTTGCAATATGCTTGGGGCAACAGTACATTTTCAGGCAGACAAAAAAAAAGTGGGTCAAATGGCTCTGAGCACTATGGGACTCAACATCTTAGGTCATAAGTCCCCTAGAACTTAGAACTACTTAGACCTAACTAACCTAAGGACATCACACACACCCATGCCCGAGGCAGGATTCGAACCTGCGACCGTAGCAGCCTCGCGGTTCCGGACTGCAGCGCCAGAACCGCACGGCCACCGCGGCCGGCTCAGGCAGACAAACTTTCGAAATTACAGTAGTTACAATTGTCAACAACAGATGGCGCTGCGGTCTGGGAAACTCTATAGTACGGTATTTTCCACATATCCACCATGCGTAGCAATAATATGGCGTAGTCTCTGAATGAAATTACCCGAAACCTTTGACAACGTGTCTGCGGAATGGCTTCACATGCAGATGAGATGTACTGCTTCAGCTGTTCAATTGTTTCTGGATTCTGGCGGTACACCTGGTCTTTCAAGTGTCCCCACAGAAAGAAGTCACAGGGGTTCATGTCTGGCGAATAGGGAGGCCAATCCACGCCGCCTCCTGTATGTTTCGGATAGCCCAAAGCAATCACACGATCATCGAAATATTCATTCAGGAAATTAAAGACGTCGGCCGTGCGATGTGGCCGGGCACCATCTTGCATAAACCACGAGGTGTTCGCAGTGTCGTCTAAGGCAGTTTGTACCGCCACAAATTCACGAAGAATGTCCAGATAGCGTGATGCAGTAATCGTTTCGGATCTGAAAAATGGGCCAATGATTCCTTTGGAAGAAACGGCGGCCCAGACCAGTACTTTTTGAGGATGCAGGGACGATGGGACTGCAACATGGGGCTTTTCGGTTCCCCATATGCGCCAGTTCTGTTTATTGACGAAGCCGTCCAGGTAAAAATAAGCTTCGTCAGTAAACCAAATGCTGCCCACATGCATATCGCCGTCATCAATCCTGTGCACTATATCGTTAGCGAATGTCTCTCGTGCAGCAATGGTAGCGGCGCTGAGGGGTTGCCGCGTTTAAATTTTGTATGGATAGAGGTGTAAACTCTGGCGCATGAGACGATACGTGGACGTTGGCGTCATTTGGACCGCAGCTGCAACACGGCGAACGGAAACCCGAGGCCGCTGTTGGATCACCTGCTGCACTAGCTGCGCGTTGCCCTCTGTGGTTGCCGTATGCGGTCGCCCTACCTTTCCAGCACGTTCATCCGTCACGTTCCCAGTCCGTTGAAATTTTTCAAACAGATCCTTTATTGTATCGCTTTTTGGTCCTTTGGTTACATTAAACCTCCGTTGAAAACTTCGTCTTGTTGCAACAACACTGTGTTCTAGGCGGTGGAATTCCAACACCAGAAAAATCCTCTGTTCTAAGGAATAAACCATGTTGTCCACAGCACACTTGCACGTTCTGAACAGCACACGCTTACAGCAGAAAGACGACGTACAGAATGGCGCACCCACAGACTGCGTTGTCTTCTATATCTTTCACATCACTTGCAGCGCCATCTGTTCTTGAAAATTGTAACTACTGTAATTTCGAAAGTTTGTCCGCCTGAAAATGTACTGTTGTCCCAAGCATATTGCAACAAACGGTGTATTTCTATCGCTGCTCGTTTAGTTTTTATTGCCGTTTCAAATATAACGGTCATTTTTGAAACACCCTGTATGTAGCGTACTTTGATATTCCTGGCTGTGTCCGCCAGTATTTTGTCTTGCTAGAAGCTGGCCGTGATGTAGCTTGATACATGTGAAGTAGTATATGATACAAAAGTGGAGTGAGGACAAACTGCAGATGGTACAGTACGTACTAATCCCGTGGGAGAGTCTGCCAATTGTACTGAACTTGCTTCTGATTGGTCGACACTTTCTGGTGCTAGGCGCCAAAACGCCTAATTTCTCTTATTAATTATTTATATACTTTTAATTGTATTTAACCCAGTTTTCAGTTTGACAATCTCTCATGGTTACCCTACGAGTCTACCGCTTTTGTTTATCAAATTTCACTAGTTATGGGAAATATAAGAGTACGATACTACAACCAGAGTGCTTTGGACACCTTCGGGTCGATTTGGCGCGCCTGGGAGACGATGTACTTCGGCTGCGCTAGTCAGACTGTTTCGGGCGTTCTTCAAATGGCTCTGAGCACTATGCGACTTAACTTCTGAGGTCATCAGTCGCCTAGAACTTAGAACTAATTAAACCTAACTAACCTAAGGACATCACACACATCCATGCCCGAGGCAGGATTCGAACCTGCGACCGTAGCGGTCGCTCGGCTCCAGACTGTAGCGCCTAGAACCGCACGGGGCGTTCTTCAGCGCTGGACGTGTATATCTGTTTCGAACGGACATGTCGTACTCTATATCGGTAATTGACAGATAAGTTACCGTACTATTAAGAAAGCTGTGTCAAGTCTTGGAGAAGACAGTGTAAAAAGTGATTATTTAAAATATAAACAAACAGGACACATTAATAAGAGGTGTTGCGTGCCATCATTTTCAGTACTACAGATCTTGCCCTCTTAGATACAGAGACTAACCTGGGCAACTGCCATCCCATAGAAAGCACAGTCACAGGTTCAAGTTCGAGATGACAGCATAGCGGCCTCCGCCGAAGAAGATCCCACTACCGGCGAACTGTCTTTTGCACTGAGGGCACAACTGTAGAAGACGACAGGTTGGTGGAGAGAACGCTTGGGGACTCTTATTCAATCTCTCCAGATCTCTACAGCATCCAGATCTGGCTTCCAACATGACGAAGTATAAATTTTAAAATACACAGAATGGTTCTTTCAGTCTACATCAGACTGCGCACCGTTTTGAAACTTGTTAGCAGATTGAAACTGTGTGCTGGACGGAAACTCAAAGCTAGAGCCTTATCTGCTGGAAGCAATGCTTTCAGCGAGTGAGTTATCCAGACGGAACTCCCTTTTCGCTCTCAAAGCTCAACTTCTCCTAGCACCTCTCTTTTAATTTCTAAACTTCCCACAAGTTCTCCGATATCCCTAGTGTCCTAGAACTCCCAGCACAACGGATACTGGGGACAAGTGCTTTTACCATAGCTGCTTCTGTATTCGGCAAGCTACTGTATATGGCAGAAGGAATGTCCCACTGCTCCGATTGTTACGGCCTTTAAACGTGCTATTTTGTCTAAAACTGACATGGTGGCCATGAACAATTAATGTAAGTTGATTCTTACAAAGAAGAAGACAGCAATCAGCCGTTATTAATATTGCTATTTATTTAAGTAAAGTATCTAGCGAACTGACAAGTTCATCATCAGACGACTGTTCACAAGATTTACAAGATGCACTTTACATAATCGTCAATTTTCGATTTTTGTTCTTCCACTGTGGCAAAATGTTCTTAGTGTGTTTGTGCCATCGAAAATTCCGACCAATTTAGTTGTGAAGTTGCAGTATTATATTTTTCAAACATTCCAAACGTATTGTTGTATTTGTAAAACTGCAGTCTTTGTGTCAACTTCACATGTGGCAAATACTTTTTGGTGTGTGTGCGTGTGTGCTGCTTTGCACAATATTGTGATGTGCAAATCATATAAGTACTGCACATATTTTGGAATATTTGAAAAATACAAAATTGCGCGGAATTTATGATGGCACCAACACACTAAGAACATTTTGCCACAGTGGAAGAATAAAAATCGAAAACTGACGATTATGTGAAGTGCATCTTGTAAATCTTGTGAATAACCGTCTGATGATGAACTCGTCAGTTCGAAACCGGTCACGGCGCTGGTTGTTGTCTTCTTTGTAATTCGTCTAATCCTGTGTTCACAACCTCCATAGTGACCAAATTTAGCGGGTTGCAATATATAACTAGATACATCATTTAAAGTTGGTTCTAGAAACTTTCTAAGTATGTTTTCACGGTATACTTTGCGTGTATCTTCAAGCGTCGACCATTTCAGTTCTGTCAGCATTTCCATGATATTCTGCAATGAGTCCAACAGACATGTGACCATTTACTCTTTGTATGCGTTCAATATCCCCTGTTAGTGCTGTTTGGTATGCGTCCTACACTAGAGCAATATTCTAGGACTGGTCGGACGAGTGCTTTGCACACCACAGTCCCCTTGGTTCACAATCTGAGTTTTGCTAGCGTTAGACCAATGAAACACAGTCTGTCAGACTGAGCCTATATCATCGTTTCATTTCATATCCCTATGAATTTTACATCGAGGTTTTTGTACGAATTGACCGATTAGAGCTGTCACTCACCACGATATTGTTATCAGAGAATACTACGATCTTCCATTTTCGAAGTGCACAGTTTTAAGTTTCTGAATATTTAAAACAAGTTGCGAGTCTCTGCACGATTTTGAACATTTATCAAATTTAGACTTAATATCTGAGCAGATCCTTTTAGACAGTACTGTATTACCGTTAACTGCGACGTCCACGAAAGTATGAGGGTGCTA
This sequence comes from Schistocerca cancellata, assembly GCF_023864275.1. Lineage (NCBI taxonomy): Eukaryota > Metazoa > Arthropoda > Insecta > Orthoptera > Acrididae > Schistocerca > Schistocerca cancellata. The sequence goes on along the minus strand of NC_064628.1, from coordinate 100,434,599 downwards.
TTAATTTTGTGCGCAAAGTCATTGATATGTAGCATCAACAATCAGGGACACAGCACGCTTCCTTGGGGCACACCCGTGGTTACTTCCACATCCGTCGCTGAATCTCCATGTCTGGTAGCATGATGGATCCTTTCTATCTAAATATTTTTAATACAGTCTCAATTTTTTCATGATCCCACTTACGATCGTACTTTTTATAACAAGCATAAATGTCATCAAATGCTTATCGGAAATCGGGAAATACTGCAACTAGCTGATACATTCGATTTTTTCGGAATCGACGCTGGTTGGCACGGAGGACTCATTCTGTTTGAGGTACCTCATTACGCTAGAGCGCAGAATATGTCGTACGATTCCACAACAATTGGATGTAAATAGTATTGAACGGTAGTTTTTTGGTTCACTTCTGTTGTCCTTCTCGTAGACGGGTGTGATTTGTGCTTTCTTGAGACTACTGGGCAAGGGAAATGTTATCTGAATGTATCATTCGCTCTGCAGTGGACAGAACTGAAGCTATGGCGGCTTCACTTACCTGAATGACTAAGAGCGTTTCCCACGAAAGACGAGTTGGTGTAGTCTCTTTTTAGACCACACTCGACTAGGAAGTTGAAGATCTAGGTTCTCCACTAATTCTTAAATTGCTTAAAACGGTTTGTTCCTTTCAGGCGGTACGGTGATTCATTCCCCGTTCTTCTCCAATAGAGCTTGTGACCCGTCTTGCCTGACCTCGTGTTCGATGGGACGTTAAATACTGACCTTGCTTCTTAGTCATCTGCAAGTGGTTTACGATTAATACATAGAAGGTCGTCTAAATCGATTGGATTGCAGAGTCTGGTCAGTCCCTGTAAGTCACAGAACCAGTATTTTTCACAGTAGATGCTAAAATTTGCGTCAGGTCATCCTTATTCTCTGTGGTTCCTTTAGTTCATTTGAAGTGAATACTTGGGTGGTTCCTTCAAATACCACAACTTCTTTTTTGCCTGTCCACGTCCAACTACACTACCAGATAAAAAGTATATGGACATCCCTACGAAATGCAGAATTTCCCATTAAATGTCACGAGAGGCGCTCCCGTCAGTATAAAAGCAGGCGAGGAATAATGTGCATCACTATTTAATAATCATATGTACAGTATTTAATAATCGCTTTCTGAATATAGCAGGTGACCTAAATAGTAACCCACTCCCAACAGCGAATCCTATAGCGCTCTTAGAAAAAAGTGTTCCGAGACTGTTACCTGAAATGCTCCTCCATGATACTGACAAGAGGGAGATTGAGTTAATAATTAAATCACTAAAGACCAAGAACTCTCATGGATATGACGGGGTATCTAGCAGAATACTGAAGTATTATTCTATGTATGTTAGCCCAGTACTTAGCCATATCTGTAACTTTTCCTTTAGGAGTGGTTGGTTTCCTGACCGATTAAAGTACTCGGTAGTGAAGCCACTTTATAAAAAGGGAGACAGGGATAATGTTGACAATTTTAGACTTATTTCTATGCCATCGGTGTTTGCTAAAGTTACCGAGAAGGTTGTATATACAAGGTTACTGGAGCATTTAAATTCACATAATTTGCTGTCAAATGTATAGTTTGGTTTTAGAAATGGTTCAACAACTGAAAATGCTATATTCTCTTTTCTCTGTAAGGTTTTGGATGGATTAAATAAAAGGTTGTGAATGATAGGTGTTTTCTTTGATTTAATGAAGGCTTTTGACTGTGTCGACCACAAAATATTACTGCAGAAGTTGGACCATTATGGAGTAAGGGGAGTAGCTTACAATTGGTCCGCCTCTTACTTTAAGAACAGAAAGAAGAAGACAATTCTCCGCAATATTAAGAGTGGTAGTGATGTTCAGTCCCAATGAGGCACTGTTAAGTGGGGCGTTCCCCAAGGGTCGGTGCTGGGGCCACTGCTGTTTCTCATTTATGCAAATGATATGCCTTCTAGTATTACAGGTGATTCAAAAATATTTCTGTTTGCTGATGACACCAGCTTGGTAGTGAAGGATCTTGTGTGTAATACTGAAACAGTATCAAATAATGTAGTTCATGAAATAAGTTCGTGGCTTGTGGAAAATAATTTGATGCTAAATCACAGTAAGACTCAATTTTTACAGTTTCTAACTCACAATTCAACAAGAACAGATATTTTGATCAGACAGAATGGGCATATCATAAGCGAGACGTAACAGTTCAAGTTCCTAGGCGTTCGGATAGGTAGTAAGCTGTTGTGGAAAGCCCATGTTCAGGATGTTGTTCAGAAACTAAATGCTGCTTTATTTACCATTAGAACAGTATCTGAAATAAGTGACAGTTCAACACGAAAAGTAGTACACTTCGCATATTTTAATACGCTTATGTCGTATGGTATTATTTTTTGGGGTAATTCTTCTGATTCAAAAAAGGTATTTTTGGCTCAAAAACAGGCTGTTCGAGCTATATGTGGTGTAAGTTCGAGAACCTCTTGTCGACCCCTATTCAATAGTCTGGGAATTCTGACATTGCCCTCACACAATATATTTTCTTTAATGTCGTTTGTTGTTAGCAATATTAGCTTATTCCCAACAGTTAGCAGCTTTCACTCAGTTAATACTAGGTAGAAATCAAAACTGTATGTGGAATGCACTTCCTTGACTCTTGTGCAGAAAGGAGAGCAGTATTCTGCTGCATCTATTTTCAATGAGCTACCACAAGAACTCAAAAATCTTAGCAGTAGCCCAAACGCTTTTAAGTCTAAACTGAAGAGTTTCCTCATGGCTCAATCCTTCTATTCTGTCGAGGAGCTCCTGGAAGAGCTGAAAAATTAAGCAAATTCCAATGTTACATTGTTGATTTTCTTTATTTAAACTTAGGACTTGTCGCCTGAATATGATTCTTATATTTCATTTTATTTGATCTACTATCGTGTTGTAATTACATGTATTGACTCGTTCCATGACCATGAAGACGTCTCCTTAATGTGGTCCCACGGAACAATAAATAAATAAATAAGAAGCAGTAGCAGCAGGATGACCCGTTCGGGAGAGCTGACCGGCATCAAACGTTAGCGAGTCACTGGAAGTGAGCCGAGGAATAAACCTATCACGGATATTACATCTGCCCATATCGAATGTAGCTGATGCGATACTGAAGTGGGAACGTGCAGGAACACTCACACGTAAACAGAGACCAGGTAGATTTCGTGTCCAGGGACCATTGAGCAGTGTGAAAGATGACTGTTAAAAATTCTCACGAAATCGGTGGAAGGAAAGACTAGAGAACTGCAAAGTGCTACCAGCAGTCCAGCTAGCACAATGACTGTGCGTAGGGACTTAAAAAGAATGGGGTACAATGTTCGAGCAGCGCCTCATAAGCCACACATAACTATAGCCAGTTTAAGTAACTCTTGAGGCAGTGTAAACAGCAGTGTCATTGGACCGTAGACGACTGGAAACGGTGATTTAGAGTGACGAGTTAGCTGTACCCTGTGACAATTCGACGGAATCTTGATACAATACTTTGCCAACAGCCGTATGTATCGTAGATTTTTCTTTAATGAAATTGCTATATGCAACCAGTTTCGGCATTACATTGATGCCATCTTCAGGCCCATGTACAACGAGTAGAACAAAGTATAGAATATGCGTAAATAATTGACAGGTATCTATGCTAACTATGTAAGTGGCAAAAATGGACATATTGTATATCATTAAAACTATATGTAACATCAGGGCAAATATGCTTCTGCATATGTCATGCTGTTATTAATTGATTTCCCTATTTTACTCGAAGATAGCATAATAGATGAACATATGTATATGTTATTGTTCATAAATGCGTAGCACACAGTTGTAATAGGATATGCATCACAACAATCAAATGTAGCGCATACAATCATATGCCCAGTGGAAGAAATGTTTTTATATAAATCATTAACTAATATAAATTAATAATATAATACATTAAAATACAATAAAATGTGACGTAACCATGCCAGAATACATAAGTTACGTACGTGTAGCTTGGGTCATGTTATGTGTGGTAGGATAAACAGCTGGCGCAATATTAACTATAAGAAGCATAAAAAAGTTCGTCTTAAAACCCAATTGCATTCACGAATTAAAGCAATGCAATCGTATTATAAAAATCATGATATATCTGGTCCCATAGGCACCACATTGGAACCCCTATGTAAGACCACCTCGTGGTGTGCTGAGTGGATTAATGCAACGACAGAAGCTGCCTCATATAGTCAAAGTGAAAAAAAAAGTTCTCGATTTCTATATATAAAAAATGTCTACAATACATACGGCTCTTGGTAAATTATTGTATCAAGAAATACATGTCAGCCGTTGTCCCACAGTTCATAATTGATCAGCAAAGATTCGACGGAATTGCTTCGGTTTTCGAAAGCATGGAAAATCTTACCTGCTATCATCTGTAAGGATGGAAGAGGTGGTATTACGGTATCAGGAGTTTTTCGTGATTATTGCGCAGATGAAAACGCTAAATGCTGAAGGCTATGAGCGCATTTTACAGTGCTGGTAGTTGGTACAGTAGAGAATTAATTCAAAGACGATAATTACTTCTATCAGCACGAAAATGCCCCCTGTCGGTAATCAGGGCCTATGAGGGAATGGGTTGTGGGTTAATTCCTGAAATGGACTGGCCTGCCCAGAGACCCGACATGAACCCACTGGAAAACAATTGGGATGAGTCAGAATGTCGACTTCGCTTCAGCCTACAATGTCCCTTCTCTGGTTTCGACTCTTGCCGAAGACTGGGCTGCCGTTCCTCCACAGAAATTCAGACACCTCACTGAGAGAGTCCCCAGCAGAGGTCGAGTGACTAGGGCCTCCCGTAGGGTAGACCGTTCTCCGGGTGCAAGTATTTCGATTTGACGCCACTTCGGCGACTTGCGCGTCTATGAGGATGAAATGATGATGATGAGGACAACAAAACACCCAGTCCCTGAGCGGAGAAAAATCTCCGACCGAACCGGGAATCGAACCCGGGCCCTTAGGATTGACATTCTGTCGCGCTGACCACTCAGCTACCGGGGGCGGAACAGGTGAAGCAGCCGTAAAGGCGAAAGGCGGACACAACTCATACTAACGTCCACCAACAGGTGTCCGGGTACGGGTAGTTTGCAACCGACTGGGCGTTGACAGAAATGATGTGGGACGGGACAGACTGAGACGCAGATGCGGTGAGAACCAGTAGGCTGCCGAAAGTGCGGGGGAAGGGTCCGGGACTGGGACGAGTTGGGGATGGCCCCGGCTGGTATTGATCTGCCAGGCGAGGCGTCGAGGTCCAGCCGGGACCAGGCCGGGCGGCTGAGACGGCGCGGCGCGTCGCGACGCCGCTGGCCGCTCGCAGCTCGCAGCTCGCAGCCACACCTCGCCGGCCCGCAGCCGCCACTGCCAGCAGCGTCGGGGTCGGCGTCGGCGTCGCCCGTGTGCTGCGTTGCCAAGTGAGCCCGCGGGAAGCAGGCCGAGCTTCCCACTCCCGCCAGAGACCACTGGCCCGCGGGGAGCACCGGCAGCGGAGGACGCGGTGCGGACCCCCGCTTAAGCGCCTCTTATAAGCGCCCCTTACACGGGTGACCTTCCTCTAGCCTCAGTCGACTACTACGAGGTGCATTCAAGTTCTAAGGCCTCCGATTTTTTTTCCTAATTACCTATTCACCCGAAATCGATGAAACTGGCGTTACTTCTCGACGTAATCGCCCTGCAGACGTACACATTTTTCACAACGCTGACGCCATGATTCCATGGCAGTGGCGAAGGCTTCTGTAGGAGTCTGTTTTGACCACTGGAAAATCGCTGAGGCAATAGCAGCGCGGCTGGTGAATGTGCGGCCATGGAGAGTGTCTTTCATTGTTGGAAAAAGCCAAAAGTCACTAGGAGCCAGGTCAGGTGAGTAGGGAGCATGAGGAATCACTTCAAAGTTGTTATCACGAAGAAACTGTTGCGTAACGTTAGCTCGTCCTTCCCTGACGTTTTTGTTGCAGTCCAGGAAGGAATTTGTTCTTCAAAACATTTTCGTAGGATGCACCTGTTACCGTAGTGCTCTTTGTAACGCAATAGGTAAGGATTACGCCCTCGCTGTCCCAGATCATGGACACCATCATTTTTTCAGCATTGGCGGTTACCCGAAATTTTTTTGGTGGCGGTGAATCTGTGTGCTTCAATTGAACTGACTGGCGCTTTGTTTCTGGATTGAAAAATGACATCCACGTCTCGTCCATTGTCACAACCGACGAAAAGAAAGTCCCATTCGTGCTGTCGTTGCGCGTCAACATTGCTTGGCAACATGCCACACGGGCAGCCGTGTGGTCGTCCGTCAGCATTCGTGGCACCCACCTGGATGACACTTTTCGCATTTTCAAGTCGTCATGCAGGATGGTGTGTAACGAACCCACAGAAGTGCCAACTCTGGAGGCGATCTGTTCAACAGTCATTCGGCGATCCCCCAAAACAATTCTCTCCACTTTCTTGATCATGTCGTCAGACCGGCTTGTGCGAGCTCGAGGTTGTTTCCGTTTGTTGTCACACGATGTTCTGCCTTCATTAAACTGTCGCACCTACGAACGCACTTTCAACACATCCATAACTCCATCACCACATGTCTCCTTCAATTGTCGATGAATTTCAATTGGTTTCACACCACGCAAATTCAGAAAACGAATGATTCAAGTACGGAAAACGTCGCCATTTTAAGTATTTAAAACAGTTCTCATTCTCGCCGCTGGTTGTTAAATTTCATCTGCCGTACGGTGCTGCCATCTCTGGGACGTATTGACAATGAACGTGGCCTCATTTTAAATCAATGTGCATGTCCGGAGAAAAAAAAATCGGAGGCCTTAGAACTTGAATGCACCTCGTAGTGGCAAGTCAGACAACTACAGCGCCTCTGGCGTTTTATTCGTCCACTTCTGGTCGTTTTCGTTTACAAGCCACTGCCAAAGTTGCGTGTGTTATAGGAGCTTGCTGCTGTGCAGTTTATCACCTGAGCGGTAATCGTAAGGTTATGAGCGACCACCCTTCTTAAGAAAAAAATTCCGACGAGCGAGCAGGACTCGCGCGCTGGACGTTCTCTGGAAACTTAATTAAGTACACTGCTGGCCATTGAAATTGCTACACCACGAAGATGACGTGCTACAGACGCGAAATTCAACCGGCAGGAAGAAGATGCTGTGATATGCAAATGATTAGTTTTTCAGAGCATTCACACAAGGCTGGCGCCGGTGGCGACACCTACAACGTGCTCACACGAGGAAAGTTTCCAACCGATTTATCATAGACAAACAGCAGTTGACCGGCGTTGGCTGGTGAAACGTTGTTGTGATGCCTCGTGTAAGGAGAAGAAATACGTACCATCACGTTTCTGACTTTGATAAAGGTCGGATTGTAGCGTATCGCCATTGCGGTTTATCGTATCGCGACATTGCTGCTCGCGTTGGTCGAGATCCAATGACTGTTGCTCAGCAATGGTCTCATGTTTCATACACCGTCCTTCGATATGATTTAATACTTTCGGGGGAATAAAAAGGGGTGTAAACGGACCATTACAATTCTTGAAGTAAGGGTTCAGTTGCTGAAAATAGATAGCGTTTCGCAAGACCATCTTTTCTCAGAGAAAGAAATCGTTGGTAGCTTCAAATGCCGTACGAAAGTAGGCACGTGTTCTTGAGAGTGATTGTCTCAAGGGGCTGATGCCGCACCAACTGTGAATCCCTTGCGGGTCTTCCTGCAGTTCGCTAGTCTTCCGGGTTGAAACCTGGTCAACCTTCTTAGAGTCTTCAGTCTCACATTGCTTCTTTTCCACTTAAAAAAATGGTACAAATGACTCTGAGCACTATGGGACTTAACATCAGAGGTCATCAGTTCCCTAGAACTTAGAACTACTTAAACCTAACCAACCTAAGAACATCACACACATCTATGCCCGAGGCAGGATTCGAACCTGCGACCGTAGCGGTCGCGCGGTACCGGATTGAAGCGCTTAGAACTCGTCGGCCATAGCGGTCAGCCATGATAGCTGTCCGAGATCAGGGAGAAATATATGTCAATTACGCCGTACTATTCATCATACGTGGTACTATTTCTTCAACGACGATGCGACCATATGTATATCTACACACTCGGTCAACCTCAGTCCAACAGGGCTCCACAATATGGAATCGGTGGGTTCACCAGGGTAACACGAAACGCCGTGCTGGATCCCAACGGCCTCGTATCGCTAGCAGTCGAGATGACAGGCATCTTATCCTCATGGCTGTAACGGATCGTGCAGCCACGTCTTGATCCCTAAGTCAACAGATGGGGACGTTTGCAAGACAACAACCATCTGCACGAACAGTTCGACGACGTTTGCTGCAGCATGGACTATCAGCTCGGAGACATGGCTGCGGTTACCCTTGACGCTGCATCACAGACAGGAGTGCTGGCGATGGTGTACGTAACAACGAACCTGGGTGCACAAATGGCAAAACGTCATTTTTTGGATGAATCCAGGTTCTGTTTACAGCATCATGATGGTTGGTCGCATCTGTGTTTGGCGACATCGCGGTGAACGCACATTGGAAGCGTGTATTCGTCATCACCATACTGGAGTATCACCCGGCGTGATGGTATGGGGTGCCATTGGTTACACGTCTCGGTCACCTCTTGTTCGCATTGACGGCACTTTGAACAGTAGACGTTACATTTCAGTTGGGTTACGACCGTGGCTCTACCGTTCATTCGATCCATGCGAAACCCTAAATTTCAGCAGGATAATGCACGACCGCATGTTGCAGGTCCTGTACGGGCCTTTCTGGATACAGAAAATGTTCGACTGCTGCCCTGGCCAGCACATTCCGCAGATCTCTCACCAATTGATAACGTCTGGTCAATGGTGGCCGAGCAACGGGCTCGTCACAATACGCCAGTCACTACTCTTGACGAACTGTAGTACAGTGTTAAGCTGCATGGATAGCTGTACCTGTACACGCCATCCAAGCTCTGTTTGACTGAATGCCGAGGCGTATCAAGGCCGTTATTACGGCCAGTGGAGGTTGTTCTGGGTACTGATTTCTCAGGATCTATGCACCCAAACTGCGTAAAAATGTAATCACATGTCAGTTCTAGTATTCTATATTTGTCAAATGAATACCCGTTTATCATCTGCATTTCTTCTTGGTGCAGCAGTTTTAATGGCCAGTAGTGCATATAGACAGTTCATCCATCCAGGGATTCGAGAATGTAGGCCATTTTTGCCAGTTATCGAAATTGATACTGGCAAGATATCGGATCCAGAGATTCCAAGATTTTAGAGAACGTTCTAATGTCAATAAAATAAATGTGAGATGTAGTCATGCAGGAGGCAGCCGACCCTTGTTATAATAACCAGAAGTTCTGCATTATGTCTGACTGGGTCACAATGGTGAAAGTCAAACGTTAGGCAGGGAATGACTTCATTCCTAATATGACGCGTTTCGGAATTTATCCATTATCAGATATCCACGAGTGATTACTGCACGTTGCATATGGCTTTCAAGCTGTATGTGAAACACATAATCGCGGACTAATATGCGAATGTTTGTAATAGAGTAGTATAAGAATGTTTGTTTCAGATACAACTTGAAACGCCATTCTACGTGCAGTAATCGCTCCTAGATATCTGACGATGGGTAAATTGCGAAAGGCGTCATATGTGCAATAAGCTCATCCCTGCGCGATGTTTGACTGTTACCATTGCGTCCCAGTCAGCCTGAATGCTGGACTACCGATTGTTTTAGTTTCACCTAAGTTTGACCTCAGACACCAAATGACAAAACAAATGTTATTTTCGCATGATGTAATTACCAATTAACAATTTTCGGATTCTTTTCTTTTGGTTCTTGCCACATTTCATGATTCTAGGTGAACGGGAAATACATTATAGGTTTTAATGAGTGAGTTTGCGGCTATCAAAATATGTGACCTAAATGACAGTATCATTCGGTTGCATTGACTTAGAAGCTTACATTTATTATACCACGAAGGACCAATAGACCTTAGTATGTGACATAAATTTCAAATTCATGTTCTATCAATTTATGAGAAAGAAGTGACTAAAAATGTGTTGCGCGTGATATAATTACATACGAGGCTTGGAACTTAAATAGTGGCAACGATTTATTCACGACCGATACAAAAGAGTTACATGTTTGCACCTGTTACTGTCCTTCAAAGTAGTCACAGGCGTTCTGTAGAACCCGTTGCCAGCGATGTGGAAGGAGTAGTATAACGTTAGCAGAGCCTGTTCTGTTGATGGTGCGAATGGAGCGGTCTACTGCCTGTCGAATCTCTCGCACCCCTGAGTAGAGATACGTTGTTTAAAGTTATTTTCAGTTGTAGTTCCGTTTATATCGTTTTTTTCCGTTCCGTTTTTATCGTAGTTCCGCAGGACACGCTGCGGAAGTAATCGAAAATAGCCACGAGGTGCCAGATAACTTATGATTCACAGATAAACATCAAGTATGTAACAGTGTCCGCCAAATATCAAAGAAACTGAAGATTTCCATCAGCGGAATTGTCACGACAATACACCTGCATCGAGATACAGGTTCCTGTGATGATCAGCCTCACTCAGGAACACCCAGGAAAATGTCTGAACGCCAGTAAAAGTATTCGGTAGTGACCAGTAAACGTAACAGATTCACAACTGTCCGTGAATTGACTGCTGAAAGAAACACAAACTAGGTATGCACCAGTGAGTGAGTCAACAGCGAGACGGTGCTTGGCAGAAAGCTAGCTCCAGGGTTGTGTAGCACCAGCTCCATGGTTGTGCAGCAACAAGGAAGCCGTTGTTGCGCCCTGTTAACAAGAAGAAAATGCTTAAATGGACGCCAGCATTGGACAGCAGGGGGAATGTGAATGAGTCTTACTCACTGCTGTATCCAAGTTCGAAATACGTGGAAGTAAAATCCGTCATTCGTAAGTCGTTTACTCCATGAACGCGTGAATGCTCAGTGTCTAATTCCAATTGCGAAACCTGGAGGGGATTCTCTGATGGTATGAGGATGTTTTGGAGGGAATAAGTTCGGGGATTTGGTTGAAAGTAGATTAAAAAATGAATCAAGACAATTGTCATGTCATTCAGCAGTCACACGCTAAGACATCTGGTTGAAACGTCTCCTTAGAGCAATTATACCTGACTGTGCTTAAACTGACACACAATATTTTTTTAGCGCAACGCAATCTGACTTTCAGTAATCCCTACAAGAGAATGCCCCTGACTAAATTAACCTATACGTTTCACAAATCACTTACCTCACAAAAATCTTCGTTACTCGAACTACTGCAATACAGCGAGCGCCACTACTGCCATATAAATAAAAGATTCAAACTACGGAAGGCACTAACTACTGATAGGTATAGTTAGCAAATGGAAGATTTTAATAGAGAACAAACAATGTATTTACCTTAATAGTCATAATATATATAGCAGTTCATGACATCCATTCTTACAAATGTACTGTTTCTGATGGACACACCTCCAGATTATCCATTCTCAAAAATCTGCCATCTCACTTCCCCACATCCACCACTGCTGGCGGCTCGCCTCCAACTGCGCAACACTATGCGCTGTTAACATCCAGCTGCACAACACTACAATGGCAGACAACAATGCAAACTAGCCACAGACTGCACACAGCACAGCCAGTGATTTTCGTACAGAGCGCTACGTGGCGTTACCAATAAGAAAACCTGAACAGCCTACTTACATGGTTAGCGTCTGATTGGGAAAGCGTTTGCTTTGAAGCAAGAAAACGACCCAAAACATACATACCGCTTCTGTCAGAACTGTATGAAGTCTATAGAGGGCCAGAAAAATTTGAAAAACGTGGAATGGCCTCCCTAATCCCCTAACTGTATCGAAAGCGAGCTACTATGAGACGAGTTGAACAGGATGATCGAAACACGGGAAATCATGAGTGGGACACATTTGTGCAATTTTATAATGTATTTCCTTTTAATTGTGCATAATCACTTGGCGTTTCCAAACTTACGGATGGTAGTGTATGACGAGCAGTTTTTGTTTCGGCTGACTCCAGCTACAAATTGCAGAAACGTAGTTCCAAATGTCTGTCGAAACGCCAGACAAAACGCGCCTGACGACTCTCAGGACATGCTGCCGGTGTCAAGGTGGTGTGAAGATAAATCGTTAATACACTGTCGTTTAAAAATTACAACTACTACGCCTCGTTGTCTTATCTAGACTTAGAAATACGAGGACATAAATCAAACATTGCCTTAGCTTGGTGATCCAAGAAACTGTCAGTGCCATCTGCATAGAAACCGCACAGGATTGCCTCGGTGCGATGTCTATGGCTGGTCTTCGTGTTTTACGTCGCGGTTGGAGCAGATCTCCACCTTGGCTCCTCCGGAGACCCAAACTTATTTTAGATTTGACTAATTTTAAGAAAGCTGGCACACCAGATTTTACGTCCCACTCTCTGTTTTTTAACATTTTAGATGTGCATCACGGTTTCACTGTCGTTTATACTGATGACTCCAAACAGGAGACTTTCCTTGGCTGTTCTGTGGTGTTCCCTGATCATGTTACCCGGATTCGCCTCCCTGCTGAATATACCGTTTTCGCAGCGGAGCTCCACGCGATCCTGACGGCACTGGAGCAGCTGCATCGTGTTCGGGGCGATCGATTTCTTCTCTGCTCCGATTCTCTTAGTGCCTTACAGTCACTGCAGAACCTGTACCCGACTGAAGAGATGGTCCAGCTGATACATGACCAACTGTACTTGCTCCAACGGCGGGGTAAAGAGGTCTCCTTCTGCTGGGTGCCTGGTCATGTCGGCATATGGGGCAATGAACAGGCTGATCGGGCTGCCAAGGAGGCCTGGAGAGAGCGGGATGTGGTCCAGTGTCCTATCCCCTTGCAGTCAGTCATCGCTGCACTCCACAGGAAGTGCATGGAGTTGTGGGAGGACGAATGGCTGGCGGTGACGGCCAATAAACTGCGGTCGGTAAAGTCGACCACTCGGCCGTGGCGTTCCTCCTGCCGGCTGCTCAGGCGGGAAGAGGTGGCGCTCACACGTCTTCGGATCGGGCACTGTCCTCTGACACATAGCTATTTATTACGGCGTGAGGATCCTCCGTTTTGTGATGTTTGTGGTGTGCACATCTCTGTCCGGCACATTTTAACAGACTGCGTTTTATACCGTGATGCAAGGGCAGAAGCACAAGTTGATGGGGATCTGCCCTGTGTTTTAGCTAACGATGAGACGTGTGTGTCTAGGGTTTTTAAGTTTTGTGATGTGTCTGGACTCTGGCCTTAACTTTTAGGCTGGCGGTTTTAGTGTATTGCAGAGTGGCTGACTCCTCCCTTTTTTCCTAGCGACAGCCAGCCACTTCCATCTGCTCCATTGTTTTAGCTCCCTCTACCTTTTTCTTCCTGTGTTGTCCATGTTTCACTGTTGACGCACTGCTTCATCCCACGCTTCGGTGTGGGTGAGCACATATTTTTCCATGATTGTTCCCCGTGTTTTATGTTCCGTTTGATGTAAATGTTCTGAGTTTCTTTCTTGACCCCCGTCTCACTACGATACTGAACGGGCGCGGAAGACCTTGCTGTCGTGCGCCCACAAAACCCTTCTACTACTACTGCATAGAAACCATGACTGGTTCAATTACAATACAAAGTTAACTTTCATTCTGTAAAACAGCTGCTCGCTGGTGATATTCTCTCGTCGTATTTGTTGCTCGTTCTTCATGGGCCCCGTCGCATCCTCATCAGTTTTCCGGGTACTCAGCCCCAAGTATAAGACGCTGGATGACAATCCAGATGTTATTTATCATCCAATACTATGAAACATTTTCAAACACGCTGAGTAATAAAAGAAATTTCTCTGAATGTTCCCGTCTTTCTATTGCTCAGCAATGGTCTCATATTTCATACACCCTCCTTCGATATGATTTAATACTTTCGGGGGAATAAAAAGGGGTGTAAACGGACCATTACACCCGCCGGGAAGCAATTCTTGAGATAAGGGTTCAGTTGATGAAAATAGATAGCGTTTCGCAAAACGATCGTTTCTCAGAGAAAGAAATCGTTGATAGCTTCAAGTGCCGTATGAAAGTAGGGACGTGTTCTTGAGAGTGATTGTCTCAGGGGGCAGCTGCCGCACCAACTGTCAATCCCTTGCGGGTCTTCCTGCAGCTCGCTAATCTTCCGGGTTGAGACCTGCTTAGAGTCAACCTGCTTAGAGTCTTCAGTCTCACATTGCTTCTTTTCCAGTTACAAAAATGGTACAAATGACTCTGAGCACTATGGGACCTAAAATCTGAGGTCATCAGTTCCCTAGAACTTAGAAGTACTTAAACCTAACTAACCTAAGGACATCACACACATCCATGCCCGAGGCAGGATTCGAACCTGCGACCGTAGCGGTCGCGCGGTACCGGATTGAAGCTCTTAGAACCCCTCGGTCATAGCGGCCAGCCATGCCAGCTGTCCGAGATCAGGGAGAAATATATGTCAATTACGCCGTACTATTCATCATACGTGGTACTATTTCTTCAACGACGATGCGACCGTATCTATATGTACACACTCCGTCAACGTCAGTCCATCAGTCCGCCAGAGCATATGTCGTCAGAAGCTGACAAAGGGACTGAAACCATATACTTATGTAAACTTAAATGTTTAAATATCGTTTCAAAACTTGGTCAGAGCGTGTAAGACCATGAAATTGTCAAATATTATAAATCTAAACATGACTCACTAATTAGTTAGTTCAGAAATCTTCTTTTTGTAAAATACTAAGAGGCACGCAGCATTAAAGCTATGAACTTCCACTTTTCAACTTCGATACAGTTTATCACGAAAACAAGCAATATTAAACTTACAAAGTTCGACTGCTACGTCTAGGTTTCGTTTATCATAAAAACGCCTGGTAAAAACTACCAGGAAGATACCTCATCACCTTTCTGAGTTTTTAAGAAGAAACAAAATTTTGTACTTAAACTTTGTAAAACGGATTAGATTAACTAACCTATTATTAAACTACAAAAAGCCAAGATGACAGCACTACATTCATTATATGCAGTAATGAAAATGTACCAAGTTTCAAGATAATATTATATAGCTTGAAAGTGCAGAGAAGTACAGTTTGGAAAGTTATGGAGTTCAAAATTTAAGGGCTATCGGGCTAAGAATTTTATAGAACATAAATAGAGTACCTCGGCAATTGTAAAAAATTGAGATCTTTATTAGTCATCAAGTAACGATATAAATAATTTTGTAGTCATAAAGGGTGCTGGCAGGGCATTGCTGCCAACGTTAGAAGCAGTTTGGTGCAAGTGTTCCCTTCGAGGTCCGCGCCGAGCTTATATACATAACGTGGTGTCTCCACCTGAGAAGTTAGTCGATCATTGTCACTCAGACGGGAATATTCTACGCTTCACCGTGTATCTGCTCGCATCCGCTGAAGCCTCGGATGGCATTAATAACGGCTAACATTATTGTCTTTCGGCCGAATGATATATCGCGTATAACAGGCGAAACTGCATAAAAGTGAACTTAGTGGTATCATGAATTTATCTGGAAAACCGTTTTCTGTTTTGCATGCCACTCGCTATATTACAGAAAACCGCGTGGGAAGTGACCAAAATTATTCTCCACGTTTAAGGCGAGTAACTAACTTGTCGTAAATGGAAATAAACAGTATAAATTGTCTCTGAACTGTTTCGAGTGCTGAGTACGATAGGACAAGCTTTAATGTTTTTTCTACTTAACCTTATGCGTATGATCATTGATCATAATATACTGTTCCGTTAAACGACAGTAGACTTATTTATCGTCGTGGTTTCTGACTATTGTGCGATTTCCTTAGCGAGCTAGAACATTTTGCTTCAGTTTAGGGGAGCTGGGGAGTGAAACGAAGACTACGGTTACTACTTGCTCCATCTCTTTCTGGCTGTCCGCACAAATGGTTTACAGGCCCTTGTAAAAGGCTGTGGTATTTAAAAATTGCACAACACTACGAAACACCACAACTTAGAAAAGTAGAGAACAAACAACATAAATTTTTTTCCCACGACTGGTTAAAACAAATCGAGTGGCGGTGGTAAGTTCCTATTGGACCAAACTGCTGAGGTCATAGGTCCCTAGGCTTACACACTACTTAATCTAACTTAAAGTAACTTACGCTAAGGAGAACACACAAATACACACCCATACCCTAGGGAGCACTTGGACCTCCCACGGTGTGAGCCACACAAACCTCGGCTACCCCGCCCGACAAAACGAATCGAGTGTTACATAAAAAGCTTTACATATTCAGTAGAAAGTATGATATACAATACGACCTAAAAGAAAAAAGTCGCGTCTAAACAGAAGAGACAGTATTTTGCTTCTTGTAAACAGAAAAATTTTAAAAAATTGCGCTCAAAATCAAAGGAAATATTACGTCAATAGGTCTGTAACGAAATTAAGCTCAAAATATGTACCAAGAAATGACGTCACGCTTGTCTTTACCGTTATGTCCTTGGTCAAAGCCAACCGCTAGCTGACAAATAACTGTTGATCCTTTGCAACTGTAGCTTGCATCGTGTCTTTTTCTCGTTCCATTCACATACAGTATGGCGCGGGGAAGAATGTTTGCTTAAACGCCTCTGCACACTGTCTAATTAATCTAATCTTGTGTGTACGACCTCTACATGAGCGCTATGTTTCGCTTTGTGGCATGTTTCTAGATTCCTCACATATCAGCGGATCTCGAAACTTTGTATTTAGGCCCCCCGGGATAGTTCAGTTCTTACTTCAGGCGTTGTAAGTAGGCTGTTTAGGATTTTATGTTGGTACAGGCACGTAGCGCTCTGTATGAAAATCACTGACTGCTGTGTGCAGTCTGTATCTGGTTGGCATTGTTGGAATATTCGCTTGTGTAGTGTTGGGCAGTTGGGTGTGAACAGCGCGTAGCGTTGGGCAGTTGGAGGTGAGCCGCCAGCGGTGGTGGATGTGGAGAGAGAGATGGCGGAGTTTTAAGAGGTTACTATAAGCGGACGATCTGGACGTGTGTCCGCCAGAAAAAGAAAAATGTGAAGTCCAGGTCATGAATTGATATATATATATATATATATATATATATATATATATATATATATGTTGTTGTTGTGGTCTTCAGTCCTGAGACTGGTTTGATGCAGCTCTCCATGCTACTCTATCCTGTGCAAGCTTCTTCATCTCCCAGTATCTACTGCAACCTACATCCTTCTGAATCTGCTTAGTGTATTCATCTCTTGGTCTCCCTCTACGATTTTTACCCTCCACACTGCCCTCCAATGCTAAATTTGTGATCCCTTGATGCCTCAAAACATGTCCTACCAACCGATCCCTTCTTCTAGTCAAGTTGTGCCACAAACTTCTCTTCTCCCCAATCCTATTCAATACTTCCTCATTAGTTACGTGATCTACCCACTTTATCTTCAGCATTCTTCTGTAGCACCACATTTCGAAAGCTTCTATTCTCTTCTTGTCCAAACTAGTTATCGTCCATGTTTCACTTCCATACATGGCTACACTCCATACAAATACTTTCAGAAATGACTTCCTGACACTTAAATCTATACTCGATGTTAACAATTTCCTCTTCTTGAGAAACGCTTTCCTTGCCATTGCCAGTCTACATTTTATATCCTCTCTACTTCGACCATCATCGGTTATTTTACTCCCCAAATAGCAAAACTCCTTTACTACTTTAAGTGTCTCATTTCCTAATCTAATTCCCTCAGCATCACCCGACTTAATTTGACTACATTCCATTATCCTCGTTTTGCTTTTGTTGTTGTTCATCTTATATCCTCCTTTCAAGACACTGTCCTTTCCGTTCAACTGCTCTTCCAAGTCCTTTGCTGTCTCTGACAGAATTACAATGTCATCGGCGAACCTCAAAGTTTTTACTTCTTCTCCATTAATTTTAATACCTACTCCGAATTTTTCTTTTGTTTCCTTTACTGCTTGCTCAATATACAGATTGAATAACATCGGGGAGAGGCTACAACCCTGTCTTACTCCTTTCCCAACCACTGCTTCCTTTTCATGCCCCTCGACTCTTATAACTGCCATCTGGTTTCTGTACAAACTGTAAATAGCCTTTCGCTCCCTGTATTTTACCCCTGCCACCTTCAGAATTTGAAAGAGAGTATTCCAATTAACATTGTCAAAAGCTTTCTCTAAGTCTACAAATGCTAGAAACGTAGGTTTGCCTTTTCTTAATCTTTCTTCTAAGATAAGTCGTAAGGTCAGTATTGCCTCACGTGTTCCAACATTTCTACGGAATCCAAACTGATCTTCCCCGAGGTCGGCTTCTACTAGTTTTTCCGTTCGTCTGTAAAGAATTCGCGTTAGTATTTTGCAGCTGTGACTTATTAAACTGATAGTTCGGTAATTTTCACATCTGTCAACACCTGCTTTCTTTGGGATTGGAATTATTATATTCTTCTTGAAGTTTGAGGGTATTTCTCCTGTCTCATACATCGTGCTCACCAGATGGTAGAGTTTTGTCATGACTGGCTCTCCCGAGGCCATCAGTAGTTCAAATGGAATGTTGTCTACTCCCGGGGCCTTGTTTCGACTTAGGTCATTCAGTGCTCTGTCAAACTCTTCACGCAGTATCTTATCTCCCATTTCGTCTTCATCTACATCCTCTTCAATTTCCATAATATTGTCCTCAAGTACATCGCCCTTGTATAAACCCTCTATATACTCCTTCCACCTTTCTGCCTTCCCTTCTTTGCTTAGAACTGGGTTGCCATCTGAGCTCTTGATATTCATACAAGTGGTTCTCTTCTCTCCATAGGTCTCTTTAATTTTCCTGTAGGCAGTATCTATCTTACCCCTAGTGAGACAAGCCTCTACATCCTTACATTTGTCCTCTAGCCATCCCTGCTTAGCCATTTTGCACTTCCTGTCGATATCATTTTTGAGACGTTTGTATTCCTTTTTGCCTGCTTCATTTACTGCATTTTTATATTTTCTCCTTTCATCAATTAAATTCAATATTTCTTGTGTTACCCAAGGATTTCTATTAGCCCTCGTCTTTTTACCTACTTGATCCTCTGCTGCCTTCACTACTTCATCCCTCAGAGCTACCCATTCTTCTTCTACTGTATTTCTTTCCCCCATTCCTGTCAATTGTTCCCTTATGCTCTCCCTGAAACTCTGTACAACCTCTGGTTCTTTCAGTTTATCCAGGTCCCATCTCCTTAAATTCCCACCTTTTTGCAGTTTCTTCAGTTTCAATCTGCAGTTCATAACCAATAGATTGTGGTCAGAATCCACATCTGCCCCAGGAAATGTCTTACAATTTAAAACCTGGTTTCTAAATCTCTGTCTTACCATTATATAATCTATCTGATACCTTTTAGTATCTCCAGGATTCTTCCAGGTATACAACCTTCTTTTATGATTCTTGAACCAAGTGTTGGCTATGATTAAGTTATGCTCTGTGCAAAATTCTACAAGGCGGCTTCCTCTTTCATTCCTTCCCCCAAATCCATATTCACCTACTATGTTTCCTTCTCTCCCTTTTCCTACTGACGAATTCCAGTCACCCATGACTATTAAATTTTCGTCTCCCTTCACTACCTGAATAATTTCTTTTATCTCGTCATACATTTCATCTATTTCTTCATCATCTGCAGAGGTAGTTGGCATATAAACTTGTACTACTGTAGTAGGCATGGGCTTTGTGTCTATCTTGGCCACAATAATGCGTTCACTATGCTGTTCGTAGTAGCTAACCCGCACTCTTATTTTTTTATTCATTATTAAACCTACTCCTGACTTACCCCTATTTGATTTTGTATTTATAACCCTGTAATCACCTGACCAAAAGTCTTGTTCCTCCTGCCACCGAACTTCACTAATTCCCACTATATCTAACTTTAACCTATCCATTTCCCTTTTTAAATTTTCTAACCTACCTGCCCGATTAAGGGATCTGACATTCCACGCTCCGATCCGTAGAACGCCAGTTTTCTTTCTCCTGATAACGATGTCCTCCTGAGTAGTCCCAGCCCGGAGATCCTAATGGGGGACTATTTTACCTCCGGAATATTTTACCCAAGAGGACGCCATCATCATTTAATCATACAGTAGAGCTGCATGTCCTCGGGAAAAATTACGACTGTAGTTTCCCCTTGCTTTCAGCCATTCGCAGTACCAGCACAGCAAGGCCGTTTTGGTTAATGTTACAAGGCCAGATCAGTCAATCATCCAGACTGTTGCCCCTGCAACTACTGAAAAGGCTGCTGCCCCTCTTCAGGAACCACATGTTTGTCTGGCCTCTCAACAGATACCCCTCCGTTGTGGTTGCACCTACGGTACGGCCATCTGTATCGCTGAGGCACGCAAGCCTCCCCACCAACGGCAAGGTCCATGGTTCATGGGGGATATATATATGACTTTTGAACATTATTAAGGTAAATACATTGTTTGTTCTCTATTAAAATCTTTCATTTGCTAACTATGCCTATCAGTAGTTAGTGCCTTCAGTAGTTACAATCTTTTATTTATCTGGCTGTATTGGCGCTCGCTGTATTGCAGTAGTTCGAGTAACGAAGATTTTTGTGAGGTAAGTGATTCACGAAAGGTATAGGTTATTGTTAGTTAGGGCCATTCTTTTGTAGGGATTATTGAAAGTCAGATTGCATTGCGCTAAAAATATTGTGTCAGTTTAGTGGTGATCAGAATAAATAAAGAGAGAAATGTCTGAGTACAATCAGTTTTCCTCAGCTGTTTGAAAATCAAATCATGTAAGAGTTTTTCCAGCACTGTCATTTTTAATTTTTTCTAAGGGGACGTTTCAGCGCCTGCCCGCTCAGGTTTTTCAGCATTTGGGTGACGCTCTCCAGTGGGTCAGACGTACACTCTTTGACATAAAACTCGACCGGCGGCCGGCCGCTTCAGAGGCTAAGTCCGCGCCGATCGCGACATGGGACAAAAAAACTGGCCAACTCGCTAATTCTCTAAGTCCGGTTATCTGCACAATCTGGCAACACTGTAGACTGCGGCACTTCCTGGAGGAAAACTTGTCCCAAGATAGAGAGGCTCTAGGCTGATTATGCCTGTGGTCTAGCGGTAGCGTGCGTTGTTTCTGTTCATAATGTCAGTGGATCGAGAGCAGATGGCACAAAATATTTTTATAGCCTCTTCTGTCTGAATGCTGAAGACGTGAATGTAATGGTAGCGCAGATTCAATCTATTTCGCTTTGTGACACACCGATATCAAAATTTTATCTAGTAACGATTTTGCGGCAGATTTCCTGCAGACTGTCCTCCTCTGGACGCTGTATGCGGCAAAGCTCCGGGATCCATTTGCTCGCTACTGGCAGCGGCCGTGGCGACAGCAGCGGCGCTGCACTCCCCCGTTCTTTATCGAAAGCGCCTGCTACCGCTCATCGCTTTTGATGATTTAAAACGCTTTATTATTAAATGTTGCTCCACAGAAAATTTCTACAATTTCCATTCATGCTCAAAAGCAACGGAGACAGACGCCCTGATTAGTAGGCGGGTAATCGGCAAGAGCTGAGTATGGCCCGAAATTAATTTTATAGACTGGGACGAAATTAAACCACCTCACTACATTCGATGAATTTATAAATGCTTCATACCTCGTTCCTTTTCCTTTCAAACTTAATTATTTGTGCAACTTTTGGTCAATGTTTGGATGTTTTCGTCAAGCCAGAGTGAGCGTCTGTGATGTAAAGTGTATTACAGTTCTTGTTTCATTCCTTATGGTAAGTCTATGCGATAAACTGTGTGAATACCTTGCAATGCATGCTCTGTAGCAGTGCAGGCACACTGCACTTTTGGAGTTCCATGTATGGGTTCATGAAGTATTTATTGTTTATCGGAAGTGATAGTTAAGGTCATCAGATTTAAACCAGAAAAATTTGTCGTTCTGATGGTTTCAGAGAACGGAAAGGAATTGCTAACGCCGGTGTTAGAAAACGTCTACAGTTAAATGCTATTGCAAAAATTTAGAAGACGGGAACTATATTAATGAACATGTGCACTTCATAAACAACCTTCCGACATGTTAGACCTACATGACGAACAAAGCTCAAATTTATATCGTTGACAGTCGGTTTGAATCTTTTCAGGACCTATTTTACAATGAAGCACCTTGGAATTTGCAAAGCAGAAATCCATGATATTAACTTAATTTACTAAGTCGAAATCGGACGAAGATTGATGTTTAAAGACATTCTTCAGATTTCGCATAAGAAATTTTTACTAGCAGTTTGCAACTCCATTAATTAAAATGGAAAATAAAAGGTTGTAGTCAGCGGCTTCTACCGTGATTCGAACTTATAGTACAAGCACTGCAACGCACAAGGGAACCTCTGAGCTAACGACACACTGGCGGCCAGAGGCGGACTATAGTCACTGCGATGTTGCCTGAGCCTCAAAACGCAACCTTAAACACACAAACAGAGGAGGTGGAGATTACTGTTTTAACGTCCCGTCGACAACGATGTCATTAGAGACGGAGCACAAGCTCGGATTAGGGAAGGATGGGGAAGGAAATCAGCCGTGCCCTTCCTAAGGAACCATCCCGGCATTTGCCTGAAGCGATTTAGGGAAATCATTGAAAACCTAAATCAGGATGGCCGGGCGCGGGATTGCACCGTCGTCCTCCCGAATGCACACACAAACAGGTGTTACTTATGTGAAGAACGCCGTTCTTGGAGTCCAGAAATTAAATATACTTTCTAATTGTGTCATCTTGCAGTGGATTATATCGTACGAGTCTTCGATGTGGAAAACGAATGTCAAGTGAATTTAGCGAGGTAACGCCGACCTACACCCGGAAGTAAATGCACTATCAGAGTGTTGACAAATACTTGCTACGACGCTGCCATTTCTCGGCTCTCTGACGAGGCAGCTCTTCAGCGAAATGCTTGCCGTGATTCTCCGATACGGTTCTTCAGAGTGGAGACGCGCGCGCACGTTTGGTTTTTATGCGGCGTTCTCCCCTGATGGTTTCTGACGTCGCCTTGTGGGCTATGTAAACATATGAGACATTCAATTATCATTAATCCAGAATGATACAAGTTTCAGCTTCCGGCGTGGAAGAAGGCTGTTGACGCCGACATTATATCATTTCAACGTAGGGAAAGCAAAACGGATCATTCAATGTTTCTCATTCAACATAAAGCATGTGAGATAAATTTCCGTAACGTTCATAATCATCTAAAAATACAAACGAAGTAAAAATACACCGGAAGCTTATTCGAATTGAATATAATATAAGATACCAAACGCTTTGCACCTCGATGTCGAATTTGTCCACTTGCAATCGTTTGCAGCATGCACATAGAATGTCATGATTACCACGAGAATGAAGAAATATGTTGGTAAGGATGGAAGCAAGAAGAGACGCAGTCAACAAATATTCTATTCCTCATGGCATTCATTTCATTTGACACGTAAGAAGAGGTAAAGCGGGAATTTACTTTCGTTAACACGAAAGATATGCCGCACATATTGATAACGAGGAAGTCTGCGTCTTCATACGTTTCCTCCTTGAAATCTGTATGCTCTATTATATCCTAAGTAGCCCGATCATTGTTTCAGTAATGTTACCCTCTTGTTTGACCCCGTAACGATGAACAGATTCCAAATGCATGTCCCTGCGTGAAAGTATCCAATGGCATAATTTATTCATACAGCATCAGCATAAGACTCTTACGAGTGAGAGAATGACAATAACAATCGTAACAAGAACAAGCAAATAATGAATGATGTTTATTCCAACGCAGAACGAGAATGGCTTTAAATATAAAAATCTATATCTATATCCATATCTATTGATCTTTGAGTTGGCACAATGCAAATATATTCTTAGCATTTAGTTACTGAATTTAGTTCTGGATGTTTGCAGAGAAAAGGAAAAGTCGGTACTTCTCGCTAGTGTAA
This sequence comes from Schistocerca cancellata, assembly GCF_023864275.1. Classification (NCBI taxonomy): domain Eukaryota; kingdom Metazoa; phylum Arthropoda; class Insecta; order Orthoptera; family Acrididae; genus Schistocerca; species Schistocerca cancellata. Next base: position 100,410,640 of record NC_064628.1, on the reverse strand, counting down.
TATAATGTGAACCAGCAACTACCCTTTCCTTAGAACACGACTCAAGCCGGTCCTCAAGTAGGCACTGCTGCATTGTGTTCCCTGACATTGCTCTGATGACGGTTAATGCAGATAGTTCCGATTATGAAATGCAAAACGTATTGCAGGTTAGTTCCTAGGATAGTAACATTAAATTTGCGTTGTAGACGGCACATGAACGTGACGACTATCCATATTACTCATCAATATAAAAAGACAATATTTTGGGAATTTAGCAGGATTACTCAAAATGAATTCTGAAATTGGGTGACTGACCGCACAGGTGCTAAACGTCGTCAAGAGTATACGATGTCCTAATCGCATTAGGAATATGAAGATCGTCTTCGACAGCTCGCAACTTTCACATTGCTATCTCCACCCTACTCCAGACAGCTCTCGGTGGAGTTGCACTACGTTGCCGATGTTATGGAAGGCCTTCAAACCGACAACAGACCACATATTGAAAAATACAAGCGAATTCTCTTGCAGCGTAAGCTTATTGTAACTAATCTCAAAATTATTGGAGAGGAACATTGTCCTATTCGAAAAAAGTAAAATGTTAAACACTGTTGACGTCAAACGGACATTATCTATGTCCTGTCTTGTGTCTTACTCATCTATAATATCAAGTGTACTATGAAAATGATTATATATAATGGATTATAAGGTAATGCTTTGATACCAGATGGTGGGGGCCGGCCGATGTGGCCGTGCGGTTCTAGGCGCTTCAGTCTGGAACCGCGTGACCGCTACGGGCGCAGGTTCGAATCCTGCCTCGGGCATGGATGTGTGTGATGTCCTTAGGTTAGTTAGGTTTAAGTAGTTCTAAGTTCTAGGGGACTGATGACCTTAGAAGTTAAGTCCCATAGTGCTCAGAGCCATTTGAACCATTTGAACTATTTAACACAAAATGACATTAAAAATTTAAGTTATTCACGAGCAGCTAGTTGAGAATATGTATGAACATTAAATGACACGACGAACCGTCTTTTTCTGCATATGGATTCAAACCCAGCTCATTCAGACTAAGCAAAGATTTCGTGACTGACGGAAACTAACAGTCATTCCTGATTAGGCATACAGAGAGTGATATACCTCGATTTTAGACAGTATCAGTTAGCAAATATCAACTTTAAATTGCATAACGCAAACATTTTTAACAGACGCGAATTCCTACCCAGCATCTATTGTCCCTGTTGACGAACTACGAGAGATGTTAAATATTGCTTCTTCACAAGTAACTTACTTGAAACGCCGTGAGGTAAAGCTGTGTGTTGGACACGGATTCGAACCCGGAACCTAATCGGATTGCTATCGAAGCACAGTCAAATGTGACATATCGGAATTTCGCGGCAGTAACTAGATGTTTTAACTGAAATGACGAGACGAAACATTAATTTTTTCCTTCCCAGGACTCCAACCCGGCACCTATCGCTGTTATATTCTAGAGAAAACTAACGTTAAATATGGGTTTGTTGCACCAGCAGTGACATGTGAGCATGTTTGAACTGAAATAATATGACGAAGAGTTCAGCGCTCACTGGGAATAGAGCCCCACACATATCGTTGTTGACTACACACAAAGAGACGTCAGCTACCGAATTTTCTCCACCAGCTGCTCAGAATAGCATCTTGAACTTACAGTCATCTCGCAAATAGTTCTGTGTCTCACTGGGAGTTAAAAACGTCGGATATCGTTAGTGTTGACAGCGAATGAAAATACATTAAAAATCAAAATAATTATCCACCAGCAGATAGGTGTTCTCATGCTAGAGCTTGATAATACATAATTAAATCTTTAGTGCCGGGCCAGGATTCGATCCCATTCACGCATAATATGTGAAGGTGTTGAGGAATCTGCAGTTTTGAACAAACAACAAATTGTAGCCGAGCTGTATTGCCACGAAGGGATCAAATTCCGCGTTAAGGGCGGTCTGAGTTGCATTCCCAGTTCAGAACCAATTTTATCGACATACAGAAGCTCAAATAAAAGATGGAATAAGTGTCCTGTGACCATACATAGCGTTTGTGTCGTCACTTGAAATAAATAACTAGTATAAGAAAGGTTACTGGTGATAGAGTTTCTACATGTCGCCACTCCAATTTTATTGTGGTTCAACCTACCGTCTACTTGGTAAAGAAGGAATATCATCTTTAATGTGAATTTTCAGACCACGCAGCCATTATATCTCCTTCACCTATAACAACCTACCATCCGTCCAACAGACCACGAAATCCTCTTCTCTGCGTGTCATTTTTCTATCGTAACGCATTTGCGCCACACTGGATGAGAATTCTGACACACAGGGTCCCTGTAGTAATTTGCAGCATGTTCAGTAAATTCATTTACTTGGTTGACCGAATCACCATGAACTAGCTGCCTCGGCTACCCAGTGCATACATTCGACTATTTTGTAATCGCAGAAATAAAATCACGTTACTGCCACCTACACACAACTGCCAACATTGTAGGATGCAGAAGTTTAAATAGGAAGTGTTCCTTTCCACTTGAGCTATTCTATTGCGCTATCTGTTACTAGAAAACGTCGTTCAGTCCAAAAGAAAAGCTGTAACTATTTGTCTCTCAGAAGTCAAGACCTGGCCATATGCATAATCTCACAGTGCTGTGGAATCCAAAAGTTCTGGAGGAATAGTTGCCGAGCTCTGGAGCTGTTGTAGCTACGTGTCAGCTTGTAGCATAGATAAGATGTCGCGAGTTCAACTACATTCAGTGCTACATTTTTTAAAACGCAATTCTGCTCTCTGCTGAAGCTATCAATCTAATGGAACTTTGAACATAATTCCCTTCACTTCTCAACACAAAGTAGTCGCATGTGGAAAAAGGACTAACTACTGTGACATTTTGTTCTATTCAGGTTTAATAGACAGCAGGCAGCAGATGGATCTCGAAGATGTGCAGGGAGAGCGCATCGTGCCATAATATGTCAGAAAAGTTTTTTCTACATTAGCCGTCGTGTGGTAGTGATATTTTATTCTTCTTCAAACCTTGATTGACAGCTTTAACTCAGAACAAATTTTTTACATGCATGTAATCAATAAACTGCATGTGCATTGTCAGTCTGTCATAGGTAACATCAGAGAATTCGCATATATCGTTGATGATTAATTTCTCTCTCATGTTTACTATTGTTTTAACAACACTAAAGGAAACCTTACGAAAATTGTGCACTGTATTATAAGAAATGAAATAAAACTAACCATGATAACCTTACGACGAAAGTATCTGTACACAAGCATGCCTCTATCGACACGAATTAGTAAAATACTACTCACTTAGATTTTGATTGGGTCTGTGTTTAATTGGTATGCTGTGTCATACTCAAGAGGTATGCATATGTGGCATTTCATAAATATAGTTCCTAGAAACCTAAAATTCGCTTGTCAGCAGCGGAAAGAGGCGTTACCTATTGTGCAGCATTGTAAGTTTTTCAACATTGCACTATGAGCTGAAAGCATTTTCTTGCGATTTCCTTATTGATGTTTGATCTGACTGCTTGTAGCTCTTTCACAGAAGGGATAAAAACGTTTCAGTTAGTGAGACTGGAACTGCGAACCGTAACACACGCTGTTTCACAGGTCAGCACGTTACCACAGAGCTGGCGAGGAGGTATGGGTCTCAGTTTCCTATAAAGACGGCAATAGTAACTAGAACTCGTAAACCGCTATTTAAAGGTCGAGATTAGTTGCGATTTCCACCTGCAACGACTTTCCTGGGTTGAAAACCTTAAATTTTCAATCTTTTGTTATACTTCAAGCTATAATAACTCAGATTATTCAATGGAAATGACAGGTAAAATCAAGTGAACTTTGAGGCTTAATTCCGTGCACACCAGGAAGTAACTCGTCGATCACAGAGTTGCCAAACATACGTTGCCTTGTTGCCAAATCTCAGTTACAGTACCAGCAGGAAGAAGACGAACCGATGTGATCCTACAGCGGTCTGGGAAGTGACCATAGCTGGTGTCTCCAAGTCGCAGCTGCTACGGCCTGGAATACGTAATGCGTCTGATTCGCTTTCTGTAACTAGGTTTAGGGACTGGAGCTCAGTTACTAATAATACTCAGAACTGACTGCAAACTGAGCATCATAAATCAGTAACTCTCATTGTTGTTTTTATATTTCTTTCGTAAGTGCACTCAAAACTAAGAAAGTCATTCACAGGCGTTTTCGTGCCTCGCCGATAGTCGAGCACAATATACAAATAAAAATAAAAAAGAATGTGTGTGTGTGTGTGTGTGTGTGTGTGTGTGTGTGTGTGAGAGAGAGAGAGAGAGAGAGAGAGAGAGAGAAATAAAAAGCAATGAGAGAGAGTGTAAAAAATTGTTGTAAAGATATTGAATCATGGTATTTAAAGAAATATTTCATTAAAATGGCACGTTCCACATCATTACGAAATGTCGTATTCATGATCTATGAAACAAGAGTTAATCTAATGTAATCTAATCTAATCTAATCACATCATATTGATGATTAGCCATGAAGAGTCATGAATTACCGAAAGTTTTGCGAATACCAGTAACCAAATCTAAACTTGAAAATAAAAGACGACAATTTTTGTAATAAACCGTGACTCCTATCAAGACCCTTTCATCCCTGTTATCTAACCACGAAAGATGTCTGATATACCTCCATTCTGAAGTAACAAAGTGTGCATGCATTTAAAGATGAAGTGCATGATGTCAAGTTCTGTGATGGAGATACGAACCCAACACGTAATCCGATTGTTAACTAAGAAAAATCAAATGTTACGTATCGGTTTTTCTTACGAGCCGCTAGGTGTCTGAATCTAAAATAAGGATACAAACTTTTGTGCCTAAGCGACAATCGAACTGCACACCTATCGTGCATCCACGAATATAGCTTAAGTATCAGTTGCTTACTCATGAACAGTAAGATGTGTGCGTGTTTGACCAGAAATAACGACACCTGTTGCGATTGTTGGCAACACATGAACAGACATTGAAATTGCGCGTTAATTTTTACTAGCAGGTGGGTGTGCACTTGATAAAGCTAGGAATGAAATTATGAATATTTTTGTACTGGATCAGGTTTCAGACCCACATACTTACCTTTGGAGGAGACCTAGAGAAGATTGCAGTCTTGGGAAAAGGAACGAAATGACTGAACTATACTGTTCCGAGAGATTCAGATCCTCGAAAGAGGAGATACGAATTCGAATCACAGTCCAGCACCAAATTTTTCAACGTCTCTAGTTCAATCAAGTAGAAGAAAAATGAGAGCCCTGCCCCTTTAAATGGCTATCGGTTCATCAAATAAAATAAAATTTTCTAATGTAAGTAAGCTTACTGGCGACTGTATTTCTTTTTACCATGACTTCCGCTGTGTCATTTCCCAACGTAAACCGGCTCTGCCCAGTTGGTAATGAAGGAACGTGATGTTTAATGCGGATTCTGGATTATAACGTCTTTCTCTTGAGGTTACCAGAGGTAAAATAAATCTGCTTGTGCCTCTTAAAAGTAAATGCCTGATCCCACGCATTGCACCTGTGATAGCTCGTTCCACCAGACCATTGTGGCCACATTACCCAGCCCCAGGAGTGTGCTGTAACGGATGATGTGCTTAGCTTACAAAATTAGTCACGGTGGAAAAAATGCGAGTCTATTAAATGGTCAAGTAGAAGTAAGCTTCTGACGCGGAGATTATGCTATTCTCATGTCAGCAGGATGTAAAGACTCTTCTAGGCATCATAGGCTGGATGTGAAGCCATTTTGATTTTTCACAAATTCAGCAAATTTCTTAGTTCGAGAAAATCCACTGTGAAGTGTGAAGTTGCCGGACAATTCGATTATTACTGTTATTATTAATATCATCAATATAAAAATCAAAGCCATTGGAAAAATGTGCTTATGAATCACTAAACATTCTCGCACTACCACTTCATATTGGATACCTACTAATTAGAATGTATTTAAGTGACAGAGCATAGTTTGTATGACATTTGTAATTAATATTTGGCGTTATTCACGTAACGTTCCTATTCGCGCTGATACTCTATATATTCACCTTTTAATAAGGTTTTAGAAGAAAAAGAAATCTTGGCAAATTGCAGGTATAAACCTACAGGAAGTATTTAGAACCAGTAGCATCTAGCATTTCCCGCTGCAAGGAGGAAAGAGGCGAGGGGCGAAATACTTTTGAGATTTCTCGACGAAGGCTCACAGTACACTTGCTACTATCCCATATCCATTGCGTGTTGGGCTTTCTCCAAACTGATAGTGAATTTATATGTCATCCGTGTGGTGGGGGAAAAATTAGTTCATCTTACGAACGTCATAATTTATGTTCTATTGAAGGGAGGGAACGTACTTGGATTCGGACTGTGACCGCTGAGGGCGTTTTGTTGCAATACGGCAGATCACTGATGTATGGCACCACGTTGCGTTTCTTCACATCCATCGTGGTTCGTAGTTATCCTATTGAAGGAAATGAGTTTTCTGTCTGACATCTAAGGGCGAGGAAGCTATTAAAGACGACGTCGAAGCATGAGGAAGATGCCAGTCGCGTCCTTTTTGTAGGGAACCATTCCGGCGTTTGCCCTCAGGGATTTAGGGAAACCATGACAACCATAATTTTATTTGATCGAACGTAGATCAGAATCGTCATGCTCCGGAATGTGAGTAGAGTGTTTTACCATTGGCCCACCTCGCTGACGAAGACTCTTCCTGCTGTTTCTGCCAAGCTTCTGTGATATTAAAATTGTAGCAATAACAATGGGAGCAGTTTTTTATAATTTTTAGAGGATATTGGACATGTCTTGTTATTACAATTTAAGAAACAACAAAAATAACATAATTGACATATATTTACACACGTACAGGTCTAGTTTGACAAAGACGGGCAGGTAGTAGGCCGTGGCCTTGTATTAGGAACCACCCTAGAATTTGCCTTAAGTAATTTAAGGGGACCACCGTATACCTAAATCAGCATGATCGGATGAAGATTGAGCCTCCATCCTCCTCAATACAAGCCAAGTCTGTTTAAAACTGTGTTATCGCATTCAGCTTTCCCCTAATGTACAATACTGTTTTACAAAGAAGTTGTTTAATAATGTTAAAGGTTGGTACTACGCCATTCATTCATTTCTCACTCTCAGTCACTGCACACTCTACACACGGTATACACGCATTTCTTCGTAATACAACACTAAATAAAGAATTAGTTGGCGTTAAGAGCATAGCGACGATGTCTATTTTCCACTTTGTGTACCCCTGCTTCCCATTTGGTACCCTGAAAAATTCAGTCCATGCCCATTTATAAAGAGTGAGATGTTGAGCTAAGAAAGAAGATAAGGTGTTAGTATTAGAGACTACGGAGCTTTGGGAATAAGTTTTCCAGAAAATAAAAGAAAACAGGTAGGAAAAGTTATAGTGTCAAAGTGTTCAGTGAAATGAAAGATGTTTTACCACTATTATTATTTCCCTGTGTTATACTTCTTTACCAAACCGCTACTCTGTGTTATCTAAGTAATCCTTCAATGTATATAATATATTGTTGTTTTGCCATAAACTGACATTTTTAGATCGCGGCTGTGTACAAAGTACAGGTTGATTCTTGTAGAGAAGTAAACAGCAACCAGCCAATTTCAATAATTATATTTATTTACATAAATAGCACCGTTATCTGTTTCGAAACGATAGGTTCATTATCAGAGGGCTGTTCACGTTAAGATACAGATTTCTTGCTGTTCCATTAGTTTCCACTTGACATTCCCCCTTGGGGTGAAAAATTCTTGGAGTGGAAGTACCCCGCAACCCCTATAACCAAAAAATGATGTAATAAACGGTCTAGTTAATTGTATTTGTACCTACTAACAATTGAAAACAATGAAAACAAATCAGCAAATTGAAACTGTTTTAGGTTCAGGTTACTTAAGTCGAAAATCCTGTGTTATTACGTTGCAATTGTGACTGTTTGTGTTCGTGCGGTAGTGAAGACTATATGAATCACTTTTTTATGCATATGTACGTTTTCAGTGTAAAGTACCACACGTAAACATCAGATATTTTTGGTTCATGGAAGGATGTATACAAAGATGGTGATATGACAACTATCACAGGACCTAAAATTTCTCTCTGAAATGTTTCAATATGTACATTCATGTGACAGCAAAAAGTTCCCAATGAGCAAAAGTTTCATTTATGTTCAATGAAAATTGATTATAGTTAAGATAAACAAGTAAAGAAGCCAGTTTGTTAGAAAATGTTACTGAAATGGTATGCACTGGAAACAAATTAACTGATGTGATACAGATATACGTAAATAAATATTACGGCAGTGGGAATTATATTAAACTCTGATAGCTAGTTGCCAGTTTAAATTAATTAGACGGTTGTAATAGTGCATGACCGAGCAAGCTGTTATATTTTATGCACTGTTCCATGTTGGGTTAGTGTCTGCATGTTATTATTGCCAAAGGGAGTAGCGTTTATGTTTCAAACTGGAAAGCAGATGAATGAAATTTTGAAGAAAGGTTGCACTGGTTAACTCAGTCTGTTCGTTGAGCAGATTATGTGGTGATTTGCTCTCATGTAAGTACATTTGAATTTCTTCAAGTGGATTCCCAAAGCTTGCTTCCTCAACATGATGCAATGCCTGGATGTCGTCTTCAAAGCACTTCACAGTGGTTTGCAGAGTATAGATGTAGATGTTTTGCATAGATCCCATTGTTGATGGTTCACTACGGCTTTGTCATCTGTCGGAACTGTTCGAAACTTCGCACACGTGCAGAAGAAACACCAAATCTGAAACACCCAGGAGGATGTTTTCCTATATACGTTATCTGATGGAAAAAATCAGGGCATTATTTACTGAACAACCCTTGTAATTATATAATTAGTCAATATAATGACTTCACATGGTTCTGAAAATGAGCCACGTATGCACGGTTCTACAGTTATACAGTGTTAATTGTGACCGAATGACGTGGAGCAGTGCTAGAGACAACCGACTCTCTTTCGGAAAGATTAGGTTTCAAATATCTGCCACGTCATCCTGGCTTAGTTCTCCCATCGACTCCCAGTATCCCTTAATACGAATTTTGGATGCTTCCTTCAAGAAGTCTGCGATGGCTCTCCTTCCTCATCCTTGTCAATCCGAATTTGTCAAAGTGACCTCGATCTCAAATTTACTTTAAATGCTACGCCTTCCTATATTTTATGTGGCAAAATTACACCCTGTCATGTAAATGTTGTTCTGATCCAAATTAACAACATCCCTTTCATCGTCTGTCCGTATCAAACTGGCACGTACGCACGTACTCAGACTGCTGCGACGTACGCTATTTGCAGTCCGCTAAAAATATCGATTGTGTTACACGAAGGGCTTATTTGAATAGTGGTAAAAGTCCACTTTGGTTCATTCTGAGATACAGAGTCCTGAAGTTAACTGAGCGCTGAAAAATCTGCAGCTGAGATACCAGAAATATTCAAGCATATGGCTTCTTGCTAGAGATGACCCTTTCTTTCTGTTTGTTTGGACCACTAATGTCAGAAGCCTTATAGGCAGAAAAGTGGAGGGAATGGACTTGTACCACTATTGAAATAAGCCCTCCACATAATGATTGTCTCGCAGTACAAACAATCTGCAACGTGTCCGTAGAAACGTGAAGTAGATTCTTAAAGAATCAAGTTTGTTTACAAATGCAACTGTATGTTTGCCTTTAGTTTCAGTACAGTTAGCGTTTACTTTCAATGCATGTTAACGAAAACTTCCGGCATAACGTACCTCCTCCCATATCATCCTAATATTGAGTACTTTTCGTTCTTGTGTTTTCCTCAATGCTTTGGCTCACCGTCATTTCTTTGCATATATTAGTCGGTTATAAATCTGTAATACATCCCATTAGGCATGGAAGTTATACACTCCTGGAAATTGAAATAAGAACACCGTGAATTCATTGTCCCAGGAAGGGGAAACTTTATTGACACATTCCTGGGGTCAGATACATCACATGATCACACTGACAGAACCACAGGCACATAGACACAGGCAACAGAGTATGCACAATGTCGGCACTAGTACAGTGTATATCCACCTTTCGCAGCAATGCAGGCTGCTATTCTCCCATGGAGACGATCGTAGAGATGCTGGATGTAGTCCTGTGGAACGGCTTGCCATGCCATTTCCACCTGGCGCCTCAGTTGGACCAGTGTTCGTGCTGGACGTGCAGACCGCGTGAGACGACGCTTCATCCAGTCCCAAACATGCTCAATGGGGGATAGATCCGGAGATCTTGCTGGCCAGGGTAGTTGACTTACACCTTCTAGAGCACGTTGGGTGGCACGGGATACATGCGGACGTGCATTGTCCTGTTGGAACAGCAAGTTCCCTTGCCGGTCTAGGAATGGTAGAACGATGGGTTCGATGACGGTTTGGATGTACCGTGCACTATTCAGTGTCCCATCGACGATCACCAGTGGTGTACGGCCAGTGTAGGAGATCGCTCCCCACACCATGATGCCGGGTGTTGGCCCTGTGTGCCTCGGTCGTATGCAGTCCTGATTGTGGCGCTCACCTGCACGGCGCCAAACACGCATCCGACCATCATTGGCACCAAGGCAGAAGCGACTCTCATCGCTGAAGACGACACGTCTCCATTCGTCCCTCCATTCACGCCTGTCGCTACACCACTGGAGGCGGGCTACACGATATTGGGGCGTGAGCGGAAGACGGCCTAACGGTGTGCGGGACCGTAGCCCAGCTTCATGGAGACGGTTGCGAATGGTCCTCGCCGATACCCCAGGAGCAACAGTGTCCCTAATTTGCTGGGAAGTGGCGGTGCGGTCCCCTACGGCACTGCGTAGGATCCTACGGTCTTGGCGTGCATCCGTGCGTCGCTGCGGTCCGGTCCCAGGTCGACGGGCACGTGCACCTTCCGCCGACCACTGGCGACAACATCGATGTACTGTGGAGACCTCACGCCCCACGTGTTGAGCAATTCGGCGGTACGTCCACCCGGCCTCCCGCATGCCCACTATACGCCCTCGCTCAAAGTCCGTCAACTGCACATACGGTTCACGTCCACGCTGTCGCGGCATGCTACCAGTGTTAAAGACTGCGATGGAGCTCCGTATGCCACGGCAAACTGGCTGACACTGACGGCGACGGTGCACAAATGCTGCGCAGCTAGCGCCATTCGACGGCCAACACCGCGGTTCCTGGTGTGTCCGCTGTGCCGTGCGTGTGATCATTGCTTGTACAGCCCTCTCGCAGTGTCCGGAGCAAGTATGGTGGGTCTGACACACCGGTGTCAATGTGTTCTTTTTTCCATTTCCAGGAGTGTAAGTAAGGAAAGTATTAGTGAGCCGGAGACCGTTTAGTTTAAGTTGTAATTAAACCGAAACCGCACTGTGAGGGGCAGTTAAACGAAAACCGAACACTCGCCATCACCTTACGCATTAAGACATTTATCCCAATGGCAGGCGAGAATATCGATTCCTGTATCGTAGAACGGGGTAAGTCGCTGACGGATTCATAAACGCACCCACTGTTGCACTTTCTCATCCGAATGAAACCGAAGTCCACGTACGTCTTTCTTCAGTCCCCAAACATGTGAAATTACGCGGGGAAGATCAGCGCCGTACCGAGGATGTTGCAGTGTGGAGGTGGGTGTTACCGTGCAACAGGATGATTCTGTTCTACAGCATTCCTGATCATTTTGGCTTTATGGTGCCTCGTATTTTCTGCAAAATGTCTTCATACCAGTGCGCGCTGATTGTGGTTCCACTCTCGAGGAACTCGTGTAGCAGAGGTCCAATGCAATCGACGAAGATGACTACCATTATCTTACCGGAAGTTGTGTGAATAGCTCTGGATTTCTTTGGCGGGGGGAGATGTGGGATATTCATACTGGTGACTTTGCCGATTTCCCTCGGGATGTCGGACGGAATCATCTTGTTGTACGATAAAGCCTGCCCCAGCTCTGCCGATCGGACGAATGCTACCACTTAGCGATTTGACTGGGACACACTTTAACATCCTCCGTACAGCGGAGACCTTTCACCTTGTGATTTCTTCTGTGGCGACGTGAAGAAAAAGATTCTTGGATGTCGGTTTCAGTCCGACGAGAGTGAACAATAGTCAGCGCGGTTGTGGATCCTGCAGCAGCTGACCGAGATTTTGTTTTTTATTTGAGCCATCAGTCTTATTACTCGTTTGATGCGGCCCGCCACAAATTCCTCTCCTCTTCAACTCAGAGTAACACATGCAACCTACGTCCTCAGTTATTTGACGGGTATACTCCATACTCTGTCATCCTCCACAGTTTTCACCCTCTACAGCTCCCTTTAGTACCATCGATGTTACTGCCTGATATCTTAACAGATGTCCTACCATCCTGTCCCTTCTTCTAGTCAGTATTTTCCATATATTCCTTTCCTCTCAGATTTTGCAGAACCTCCTCATTCCTTACCTTATCAGCCCACCTAGTTTTCAACATTCGTCTGTAGCATCATATCTCAAATGCTTCGATTCTCTTCTGTTCCGTTTGTCCCACAGTACATTCTCAGACATTTCTTCCTAAAACTAAGGCCTATGTTTGATGCTAGTACACTTCTCTTGGTCAGGAATTCCCCTTTCACCAGTGCTATTCTGCTTTTCATGTCCTCCTTGCTCCGTCCGTCATGGGTTGTTTTAGTGCCTAGGTAACAGAATTCCTTAACTTCATGTACTTCGTGACAGTTAGTCCCCATGTTAAGTTTCTCCCTGTTCCCATTTCTGTTATTTCTAATTACTTTCGTCTTTCTTCGCTTCATTCTCAATCCATATTCTGTACCCATTAGATTGTTCATTCCATTTAACAAATCCCGTAATTCTTTTTGACTTTCACTTAGGTTAGCAATGTCATCAGCGAATATTATCATTGAACTACTTTCACCTTGAATTTTAACTCCACTCTTGAACCTTTCTTTTATTTAAATTGAAACGTCCCCTTAGAACAATTTTAGAATTACTGTGCTGATAAACCTCTTACATTATTTGCTTTTCAAACAGCTGAGCAAAACTGAACGTACTCAAACATTCACTAAAGTGACACACAATATTTTTAGCGCAACGCAATCTGACTTTCAAAAATCCCTACAAAAGAATGGCCCTGACTAACATTAACCTATTCCTTTCACAAATCACTTACCTCATAAAAATCTTCGTTACTCGAACTACTGCAATACAGCGGGCGCCACTACTGCCAGCTAAATAAAAGATTCAAACTACGGAAGGCACTAACTACTGATAGGCATAGTTAGCAAATGAAAGATTTTGATAGAGAACAAATAATGTATTTACCTTAATAGTCATCAAAAGTCATAATATATACAGCAGTTCATGACATCCATTTTTACAAATTTCAAAACTCCGCCATTTCTCTCCCCACATCCATCACTGCTGGCGGCTCACCTCCAACTGCGCAACGCTACGCGCTGTTCACATCCAGCTGCCCAACACTACAATGGCAGACAACAAAGCAAACTAGCCACAGACTGCACACAGCACAGCCAGTGATTTTCATACAGAGCGCTACGTGGCGTTACCAATAAGAAAACCTAAACAGCCTACTTACAAAATCATTGTATCGGTATATAGATTGAACAGTAGGAGTGAAAGACTACGTCTCTGTCTTAACCCGTTTTTAACCCGAACACTCCATCTTTACCTTATAGTCTTCTTGTTCCCTTTTTTCCATGTCCATATTGCGTATTACTCCTATTTTTCTCCAAATTTCTAACATCTCGGATCGTATGACATTGTCGAACAGTTTTTCCAGGTCGACAAATCCCATGAACGTGTCTTGATTAATCTTTAGTCTTGCTTCCATTACCGACCGCAACGTCAGAACTGACCCTCTGGTGCCTTTACCTTTGCTAAAGCAAAACTGATCGTCATCTAACACATTATCAATTTTCTTTTTCATTCTCCTATATATTATTCTTGTTAGCAACATGGATGCATGAGTTGTTAAACTGATTGTGCGATAATTCAGGCACTTGCAAACTTTTACTGTCTTCGAAATTTTGTGGATGATATTTTTCCAAAAGTTGATGGTATATCGCCAGACTAACACATTCTGTACACCAATGTGAATAGTCGTTTTCTTACTACTTCCCCAATGTTTTTAGAAAATCTGATGGAATGCTATCTATCCCTTCTGTCTTATTTGATCTTAAGTCTACCAGTGCTCTGCTATATTCTGATTCTAATAACGGGTAACCTGTATCTTCCAAATCGAACCCTGTTCTACTTGTAACATTGGAACTCCCCTTGCACTCGTAATGTTGCCGCCCTTAGTCTTAATTTTACCGAAGTGGTTTTTTTTATACTGTCATTTGTTTTACGATTTTTCATGGGTCCATTTCGCCTTAGCTTCCCTTCAATTCCTATTTATTTCATTCCTCAGCGATTTGTTTTTCTGTATTCCTGAGTTTTGCTGAACATTTCTGCACCTCCTTCTTTCATCCGTCAACTGAAGTATGTCATCTGTTACCCATGATTCTTCGCAGTTACCTTCTCTGTACCTATGTTTTTCTTCCCAACTTCTGTGATTGTCCTCTTTAGAGATGTCAGTTCCTCTTCAGCTAAACTGCCTACTGAGCGTTTCCTGATGTTAAGTTCCTCGCTATCCTCAAAATGTTGTTGTATCCTTAGCCTTAGAGAACTTCAAGCTTATCTCTTCATTCTTTGCGTTTTGATTCTTCCTGACTAATCTCTTAAACTACAGCGTACTCTTCATCACTACTAAATTATGATCTGAGTCTATACTTGCTCCTGAGTACGGCTTACAATCCAATATCTGATTTCGGAACCTCTGTCTGACTGTAATGTAATATAACTTAAATCTTCCCATATTTCCGCCATTTTCCAAGTATACCTCCTTCTCTTTTGGTAACAGACTAATCGCTATTACCAGCTGAAATTTATTTTCAAAACACAATTAGTGTTTCTCCTCCCTCATTCCTAGTACGACGCCCATATTCTCTCGCAGTCCTTTCCTGGACTCCTTCCTCTACAACTGCTTTCCAGTCCCCCAGGACTATTAAGTTTCATCTCCCTTAACGTACTTAATTACCCGTTCAGTATCCTCAGAATCTTTCTGTATCTCTTCATCTTCAGCTTTCTACGTCGGCATGTGTACCTGGACTATCGTTGTCGTTGTTTGTTTGCTGCCGATTCTGATCCGAACAACCCTATCAGTGAACTGTTCACACTAACACACACTCTGCCCTACCTTTGTATTAATAACGAATACTCCCGTTATACCACTTTCTGCTGCTGTCGATATTACCCTATACTCATCTGACCATAAATCCTTGTCTTCTTTCCATTTCGCTTCATTGACTTCCGCTGTAGCTAGATTGAGGCTTTGCATTTATCTTTCAGGTTTCATGGCCTCTCTGCAACGTTCGTACCACTGACATTCCACGCCCCGACTCGCAGAACGATTATTCAATCTTTTTCTCATGGTAACCTCTCCCTTGGCAGTTCCCTCTCGGAGATCCGAATGGAGAACTATTCCAGAATCTTTTGCCAATGGAGAGATCATCGTGACACTTTTTCAGTTTCAGGCTACATGTACTGTGGATACACATTACGTATCTTTAATGCAGTGGTTTCATACGTCCTCTGCACCTTCATCATTGCCGATATTCCGCCTTTCGTTGCAGTTTCCCATCCCATTACGATACAGGAACTGACGTTCTCGTTTCCCAGTGAGATGAATAATGGTTTAATGCTTGTTGTGATGGCAGGTGTTCGGTTCTGATTTGTCTGGCCTCATAGTTGAGATTTCGCGCATCAGTACAACATAAGCTAAACGGTCTCAGACGGGCTACTCCTTTCCTTACTTATTCCATGCCAAATGGGACGGATTACAGATTTATGATACAGAAATACGTCTTTGGCGACTTGAAGAAAGACATTAGTGGATGTCTGTTTCAGCCAGACGAGAAAGTGCATGAGTGGGGGGGGGGGGGGGGTTCCTCAGCGACCGACTAGATAGTCTCCCGTCCCGGGAGGTACCTGCAAATGTCTTGACGTGTGTGGTGATTACTTTTGAATGGAAACATTGCATGGTCCCGAGTTGGCGGGTGTTCTATTTTCGTTTGGCTATAAAACCCTTAACTCCGTCCGAACAGGCTATGAAGGCCCAATGGTACCGACCGGCCGCCGTGTCGTCCTCAGACCATAGGCGTCACTGGATGCGGACATGGAGGGGCATGTGGTCAGCACACCGCTCTCCCGACCGTACGTCATTTTACGAGACCGGACCCGCTACTTCTCAGTCAAGTAGCTCCTCAGTTTGCCTCGCGAGGGCTGAGTGCACCCCGCTTGCCAACAGCGCTCGGCAGACCGCATGGTCGCCCATCCAAGTGCTAGTCCAGCCCAACAGCGCATAACTTCGGTGATCTGGCGGGAACCGGTGATCCCACTGCGGCAAGGCCGTTGGATTTGCGTTTGACTGCCCCTTATAATTCCTTGACTACAGCTTAGAAATACCTGTAGTCATAGGTCTTTGTGGTATCACCTCATGCATCTCTCTATTTTCTTAGTTCTCTCACCGCCCCTGAGAACACAATACGTGCAGAACGTTAACCATGACATAAGATATGAAGAGGTTGAAAGCTTTCCGTCTCCTCTATATCTCTTTTGTTACGCAACCTTCCTTTCTACAATAACCTATGAAACCTTCCCTTAGGATTTCTATCTCTTGCTTAATAATAACAAATTAAATGTTCCCTTTGAAATTAATTCTCTTTCTCAATAATAATAATCTTCGCATACAAATTTAAATGCTGCTTATTAAAAGTGATTTGCTGATTATTTCGACGAAACATAGAATGTGTCGTCGTCGTGGCCCTCAGTCGTTACCTGCAATAACCCAAAACTGTTCCTTATCTTTTTTTACTGTTACTGGTTCGCCATCTGACTGCTACATCGAACTGCGACATGAATATACTTACTCTGTTTTACTATACTCTATTAGCTGCTGGTGGGCTGTCGTAATACAGTCCTGGAAATTGAAATAAGAACACCGTGAATTCATTGTCCCAGGAAGGGGAAACTTTATTGACACATTCCTGGGGTCAGATACATCACATGATCACACTGACAGAACCACAGGCACATAGACACAGGCAACAGAGCATGCACAATGTCGGCACTAGTACAGTGTATATCCACCTTTCGCAGCAATGCAGGCTGCTATTCTCCCATGGAGACGATCGTAGAGATGCTGGATGTAGTCCTGTGGAACGGCTTGCCATGCCATTTCCACCTGGCGCCTCAGTTGGACCAGCGTTCGTGCTGGACGTGCAGACCGCGTGAGACGACGCTTCATCCAGTCCCAAACATGCTCAATGGGGGACAGATCCGGAGATCTTGCTGGCCAGGGTAGTTGACTTACACCTTCTAGAGCACGTTGGGTGGCACGGGATACATGCGGACGTGCATTGTCCTGTTGGAACAGCAAGTTCCCTTGCCGGTCTAGGAATGGTAGAACGATGGGTTCGATGACGGTTTGGATGTACCGTGCACTATTCAGTGTCCCCTCGACGATCACCAGTGGTGTACGGCCAGTGTAGGAGATCGCTCCCCACACCATGATGCCGGGTGTTGGCCCTGTGTGCCTCGGTCGTATGCAGTCCTGATTGTGGCGCTCACCTGCACGGCGCCAAACACGCATACGACCATCATTGGCACCAAGGCAGAAGCGACTCTCATCGCTGAAGACGACACGTCTCCATTCGTCCCTCCATTCACGCCTGTCGCGACACCACTGGAGGCGGGCTGCACGATGTTGGGGCGTGAGCGGAAGACGGCCTAACGGTGTGCGGGACCGTAGCCCAGCTTCATGGAGACGGTTGCGAATGGTCCTCGCCGATACCCCAGGAGCAACAGTGTCCCTAATTTGCTGGGAAGTGGCGGTGCGGTCCCCTACGGCACTGCGTAGGATCCTACGGTCTTGGCGTGCATCCGTGCGTGTCTGCGGTCCGGTCCCAGGTCGACGGGCACGTGCACCTTCCGCCGACCATTGACGACAACATCGATGTACTGTGGAGACCTCACGCCGCACATGTTGAGCAATTCGGCGGTACGTCCACCCGGCCTCCCGTATGCCCACTATACGCCCTCAAAGTCCGTCAACTGCACATACGGTTCACGTCCACGCTGTCGCGGCATGTTACCAGTGTTAAAGACTGCGATGGAGCTCCGTATGCCACGGCAAACTGGCTGACACTGACGGCGGCGGTGCACAAATGCTGCGCAGCTAGCGCCATTCGACGGCCAACACCGCGGTTCCTGGTGTGTCCGCTGTTCCGTGCGTGTGATCATTGCTTGTACAGCCCTCTCGCAGTGTCCGGAGCAAGTATGGTGGGTCTGACACACCGGTGTCAATGTGTTCTTTTTTCCATTTCCAGGAGTGTAAGTGGCTGTGTTTATTACCAAAGGTGACGTTATTCCTTAATAGCAAAGCTGACGTTATTCTTTAATTAATTTCACTGAAGTTACGTAATTCATAGTTAAACTTTTTCTTGACAACAATCAAATATTGCAAAGTTTTACGTTGATGGTTTTTGGGATGGATTATAATGAGTAATGCAACATTGGTGGCAAAAATTAATTATATTCTGAAAACGATTCTTGAAATATTTACTTTGGTAATGAAATGATTTTACAAACATTCAAATGGGACTTACTTTTTACAATAAACTTACAACTAGCATTGCGCAAACATACCTCCAATAGCCTTGAGTTTCTCAAAAAAATAATTCAATAATATTAGTTCCTCTTATGATAATAGTTAGTTGATGTCTCTGTACATCCGTTTATAATCTCTTGTAAATCATAGCTTGTGGCTGGCAGGCACACAGCTCCTCTCATCCTCTCGCTTCAGACCTGCTACCGACTCGCGTCACATCTCGCTTACTACTGACTTCCTACGAATGCTAAAGTGCGGTCTTTCCTGCCAACAATGCTTTCTGGTGCAGACAATCCCTGCTACCATAGCAAAATGTATCTATGTGCGGTCTTTCCCGCTCTTTTCTTAAAATGTATCCATACGCGGTATCTCCCGCCATTTTTCAAATTATATCAATGTGCGGTCTCTCCTGCCAACAATACTTTGGTGCCAACATTCCCTGCTACCACAATTATTTCCAACATGACAAATATTAATTATTCCTACTTAATCCTACTAATAAAATATAAACATCTTTCATAAATTGTGGTTTGACAATAGACAATAGAAATATACACGTCTTACAAGGTGTGTGAAGTTAAATTCGACGCAGTGCAGGTGTAGCTAGCTGAAAGTGAGTTGGTCAGGCAGTATCGACAGTAGACTCGTTCCGCAGAGAGTTTAGTTCACATCCTACTTATATCACTCCACTTTAGTTTTTTGTTCTTTTCATAACTAACTTGAGCTGAACATCATGATGCTTAATCAAATGATTCGGGATTGATTCCCGTCCCTGCTCTTAACCATTCGTTCTACTGCTGCATTACTAATGAGCCTGACATTGACAACTGTTGAAGCTCGAATGCTGCTGTTCTTCCTAAATAGGGAAATATGAAAATGGCTCTTTCTTTCTTTCGTAACTCTGAAACAGAATGCGATCCGGCATGTTTGATTTACAGATGAGAATCGTACTGAAGAGCCAGAATGAAATTTTCACTTTACAGCGGAGTGTGCGCTGATATGAAACTTCCTGGCGGATTAAAACTGTGTGCGGACCGAGACTCGAACTCGGGACCTTCGCCTTTCGAGGGCAAGTGGTCTACCAACTGAGCTACACAAGCACGACTGACGCCCCGTCCTCACAGCTTTAATTCCGCCAGTACCTCGCCTCCTACCTTCCACACTTCACAGAAGCTCTCCTGCGAACCTTGAAGAACTAGCACTCCTGGAAGAAAGGATATTGCGGAGACATGGCTTAGCCACAGTCCGGGGGTTGTTTCTAGATGAAATTTTCACTCTGCAGCGGAGTGTGCGCTGATATGAAACTTCCTGGCGGATTAAAACTGTGTGCCGACCGAGACTCGAAATGGGGACCTTTGCCTTTCGAGGGCAAGTGCTCTACCAACTGAGCTACAAAAGCACGACTCACGCCCCGTCCTCACAGCTTTAATTCCGCCAGTACCTCGCCTCCTACCTTCCACACTTCACAGAAGCTCTCCTGCGAACCTTGCAGAACTAGCACTCCTGGAAGAAAGGATATTGCGGAGACTTGGCTTAGCCACTGCCCGGGGGTTGTTTCTAGAATGAAGTTTTCACTCTACAGCGGAGTGTGCGCTGATATGAAACTTCCGGGCGGATTAAAACTGTGTGCGGACCGAGACTCGAAATCGCGACCTTTGCCTTCCGAGGGCAAGTGCTCTACCAACTGAGCTACCCAAGCACGACTCACGCCCCGTCCTCACAGCTTTAATTCCGCCAGTACCTCGCCTCCTACCTTCCACACTTCACAGAAGCTCTCCTGCGAACCTTGCAGAACTAGCACTCCTGGAAGAAAGGATATTGCGGAGACATGGCTTAGCCACAGCCGGGGGGTTGTTTCTAGAATGAAATTTTCACTCTACAGCGGAGTGTGCGCTGATATGAAACTTCCTGGCGGATTAAAACTGTGAGCGAACCGAGACTCGAAATCGGGACCTTTGCGTTTCGAGGGCAAGTGCTCTACCAACTGAGCTACCCAAGTACGACTCACGCCCCGTCCTCACAGCTTTAATTCCGCCAGTACCTCGCCTCCTACCTTCCAAACGTTACAGATGCTCTCCTGCGAACCTTGCAGAACTAGCACCTGGAAGAAAGGATATTGCGGGGACATGGCTTAGCCACAGCCTGGGGGTTGTTTCTAGAATGAAATTTTCACTCTACTGCAGAGTGTGCGCTGATATGAAACTTCCTGGCGGATTAAAACTGTGAGCGAACCGAGACTCGAACTCGGCACCTTTGCCTTAATCTGCCAGGAAGTTTCGTACAGAAGAGCTGTCTCTAAGTAACTCCAGCCGGTCTCTCTTGCGGTCACGCGGGCTGCTCCAGCCTCCTGCAACGGTCGGGCGTCCCTGCTGTTAATTAACGCGGCAGGATGTTCTGCTGTCAGTCGTTAGTCTCAGCCTGTCTTCCTTGTCGCCTGCTGCAAACATTCAGTCGTCCCTCTGACAGCCGGCCGCGGCAGGGGAAAAAAAGCGCAGACTGAGCGGAAACAGATTTTGGATATTTAGCTCGCAGCTAGGGTTACCGGGGATGCGGCTTCCTGTAATACTGGGGACTGTCGCTCGAGAATGCTGCGGTGACACTCCAGAGAAATAGAGCAAGCGACGAGACACAGCTGCTCAAGTTGCATTAGGGAGTGAGAGCATCAAAATCTCCATTCCGTCACTTATACTTACGTTTCTATAGTTTATATATACAATACTGGCCATTAAAATTGCTCACCATGAAGATGACGTTCTTCAGACGAAAAAATAACCGACAGGAAGAAGATGCTGTGAAATGCAAATGATTAGCTTTTCAAAGCATTCACACAAGGTTGGACCCGGTGGCGACACCTACAACGTGCTGACACGAGGAATGTTTCCAACCGATTTCTCATACACATACAGCAGTTGACCAGCGTTGCCTGGTGAAACGTTGTTGTGAAGCCTCGTGTAAGGAGGAGAAATGCGTACCATCACGTTTCCGACTTTGATAAAGGTCGGATTGTAGCCTATCGCGATTGCGGTTTATCATATCGCGACATTGCTGCTCGCGCTGGTCGAGATGCAATGACTGTTAGCAGAATATGGAATCGGTGGGTTCAGGATGGTAATACGGAACGCCGTGCTGGATCCCAACGGCCTCGTATCACTAGCAGTCGAGATGACAGGCATCTTATCCGCATGGCCGTAACGGATCGTGCAGCCACGTCTCGATCCCTGAGTCAACAGATAGGGACGTTTGAAAGACAACAACCATCTGCACGAACAGTTCGACGACTTTTGCAGTAGCATGGACTATCAACTCGGAGACCATGGCTGCGGTTACCTTTGACGCTGCATCACAGACAGGAGCGCCTGCGATGGTGTACTCGACGACGAACCTGGGTGAACGAATGGCAAAACGTCATTTTTTCGGATGAATCCACGTTCTGTTTACAGCATCAGGATGGTCACATCCGTGTTTGGCGACATCGCGGTGAACGCACATTGGAAGCGTGTATTCGTCATCGCCATACTGGCGTATCACTCGGCTTGATGGTATGGGGTGCCATTGGTTACACGTCTCGGTCACCTCTTGTTCGCATTGACGGCACTTTGAACATTGGACGTTACATTTCAGATGTGTTACGACCCGTGGTTCTACCCTTAATTCGATGCCTGCGAAACCCTACATTTCAGCAGGATAATGCACGACCACATGCTGCAGGTCCTTACGGGCCTATCTGGATGCAGAACATGTTCGACTGCCGCCCTGGCCAGCCCATTCTCCAGATTTCTCACCAACTGAAAACGTCTGGTCAATGGTGGCCGAGCAACTGGCTCGTCACAATACGCCAATCACTATTCTTGATGAACTGAAGTATCGTGTTGAAGCTGCGTGGGCAGCTGTACCTGTACACGCCATCCAAGCTCTGTTTGACTCAATGCCCAGGCGCATCAAGGCCATTATTACGGCCAGAGTTGGTTGTTCTGGGTATTGATTTCTCAGCATCTATGCACCCAAATTGCGTGAAAATGTAATCACATGTCAGTTCTAGTATAATATATTTGTCCAATGAATACCCGTTTATCATCTGCATCTCTTCTTGGTGTAGCAGTTTTAATGGTCAGTAGCGTATGTTTGAAAGCAAGTGACACGGTCGTTCCTTTGTAAAAGGACACGGGCCATTTACTTCAACCCAAGCTTATGCTACAGTGACTTTGCCGTCGAGCTGATGCTAAAGACGGCTATTGTGATTCGTTACTAGGGCTGCACCCTACCAAAACTACAGTTCGGTCATTTTCGTACAGCACGTTAATGACATACTAGGGGCGTTCAATCATGAAACTTTTTCTTCTCGGGCACTTTTGGTTGAAAAAATGCTAGATTTGTTGTGGGACATCGTGAAGTATTCCCAGTTCAGCCCCTATACTTTCGTGAAGTTCCGATATGTGGCAGCGCTATACGTAACCTTAAAATTGGCCTCTGTAACGGAGCTGCGTTCCAAGCAGGAAGCTGTTATTGAGTTGTTTTTGGAGGAAAACCAGAGTACCGCAGATATTCACAAGCGCTTACAGAATGTCTACGCAGACCTGACAGTGCACAAAAGCACGGTGAGTTGCTGGGCAACTGTCATCATTGCAACAAGGCTGCGAAAACCTGTGTGGTCTCTCGCTTGCCGTTCGACTGCACAGAGCTGTGACTCCTGAAGTCTTACACTTAGGAAATTTAAGAAACGACTTCAACGTGTTCGTCGCTACAAAATGAAAACAAACTACTTTTTCTCCACGACAACGCAAGGCCTCATACGAGTCTGCCACCAGAGAGGAGTTCACTAAACTTCCTCCCCAACCCTGCGGCTCGGATCTCGCACCTTCCGACATCCATCTGTTTTGTCCAATGAAAGGTGCACTCTGCGGTAAACAGTACATGGATATCATCGTCAGTGTTCTACCTAAAGGCAGGATTTCACATGGTAGTTCTCCAGTATGTCCGGTCTTCTGCCATGCTCCTCAGGTCTCCATAATTTCCTCTTCCCTTTATGTCGTCTATCATCTTGTATCTCCTCCTTCCTCTCAGTCTTCTCCCACAAACCAATCCTTCCAAAGCATCTGCTAGCAAGCACTCCCTTCTCAATTAATGTCCCAACCAGTTCTTTGTCCTTTCTCTTACAACCTTCAGCAGACATCTTCTCTCACCAACCCTTTCCAATACTCTTTCATTACTCATTTTTCCATCCAGCTTATTCTCTCTATTCTCCTCCACATCCACATCTCAAATGCTTCTAACCTTTTTTCATCCTCTCGTCGCAGTGTCCATGTTCCTGCCCCATATAGTGCCCCATATAGATGGGCTTCGTTACGGCGGAGCTGGCGGAAGAGGCACCTTTCCTCTTTGGGTACAAAAAGAGTACAAGTAGCGACTGAACCCCAGAGGGGCGGCTGCAGACAGCGTCTGACTCATGGTGACCGGCTGACTTTAGGCTGTGCATCCTACTGCCTATGTGGAAAGTAACGGGAACTACCACATTACATTCCCAAGCAATACATGGTATGTCTCTCCATGTGAAAGATTCCGGAGTACATGGATAATGGGGAGATTATTAATACAGCAAGACGTTGAACAATAGGGTTATTTAGCCAAAACAGTCTATTGGGATTCTGAATAAAACCAACCTGCTTTCACAAAAAGTGTTGCATTACTTACTGAATGTCCCTCGTCGTAAATGGTAGGAGTAGAGATAGTGTTGGTAACATTGATGTGGAATGAAACATAAATGAATGTATGAGATACAAACTAGGGTTCGACAACTTCTCTTTGAGTTTTCTTTGTTTTGTGCATAAACAGAACCGCACATCGTTCAATGTTAGTGGACTGTGTATTTCATAACCTTACAAAATATAAATTGCATTTCATAAGTAAGAAAAACTAGTTGATCGCGTAACTTCTGCCCTTTTTTCTAACCAAAGCAATTGCTTTTAGGCAAGTACAGTTCACATGCACAAACATAAAAAAATGTGTATAATTATTATAGTTATTCTGTACTCAGTGCCACGTTCTTGGTCATGACCAAAGACAAGAGTTTTCTGCTATTATAGATAAGTTCGATATTTGATTTTGAATAACAGAAACATGTTTTATATAACCTCGCCGAAGTTTGATATGTTTTTGTTTTGCAATTTTTTTTTTGATTTTATAAAATCTGAAGTAAACATTGACAATTTCAGGTTCGCTCGAAATCTGTTTATTTTTGGGTAACAGTCTGAAGATAACTATGAACAGCAAAAGTGTTCTTAGGATACGTGGCCGTTCATATATCCTCACTCAGTTTCTAGACGCTTCATCGCTTCCGGTTACTAGGGGAATCTAGTAAGATGCTGATAGCATACGGAAAGAATGCGATCGAAATGAGGTATCGCCTGATAGTTATGCAACACACATAACGGACAGATAACACGGGTAGGGTGTTAACTTATTAAGGCCACTGGGAAGACTTTTGTAGTCTACGCTTACTAATGACAATCTGCGGTAACCTACAGCAGTTTTAAAACGCTGTCGGTCGGCAGTGACGTAAAGGAACAATGCCTGGCAGAATGGTTTCTGCTACAGCCCCGTAAGCGAGTGACCCATCCGATCGTTCTGCTTGCGGCTGCGGTGTGTGAGAAAGAGCGCAAATACATTTCCCATAGCTTGGCGGAAGTTGCTGAAGATGACAGACGCTACCTCGCCTAATGACACTGCCGACCGAACTTTGTACACAGCTACTGGGATGCCAGGCACTCGTGCTCGTTTGCACATTGGCTGCGAATTTTCAGTGTGCGCATGTGCGTTGCTTGCTAGGGCACTTTGCACTTTCCCTTTCCGATCAGTACAGTTGACGTTATCAACTGGACCATATCCTACAGGATCATTTGCTCCGTTTACTCACGACAGCCTACTGTGCAGCTGGACTGAAGAACTTATGCTAATAATAAACCGAGGTCAAAATTGTAATCAGTTATCACGTTCCTCAATGTAATTTCTTTCGTTTTTCCTCTCTAAAATATGTCTCTTTTCTGGATGATTCTAGCTGTGGACTGAATGCGAGCATTATTTCATCATGTCTTCATTCAAACAAAATACAGTTCCAAGTTAAATCACTGGCCCCCAATAACATTTAATATTTGATTATACATAATTCGTTATACATAATCATACTCAGTCCCTGTATTAGTAGTTCGTGCATCATAGGTATGGAGCATTCACTTTCTCCACACAGAAAATATAAAAATTGGCAGTCAAAAATAAATTCTAATTTGATATGCATATCAATGCGGTCCAGAGGGATGTACAGCAGATCAACATAGAAAATCTCGAAGACCACACTGTGAGTGCCGGAATAAAATCGCAGATGTGAAGTTTGATGAAAGAACATCGCGCTAGCCTGGTAAAAAATGGACAGAAGAACGGATGAAGGAGCATTCTGAGAGGATGAATAGTTTTTGGGATGCAAAGAAGAAAAACGTCCGGAGATGAAATTATGAATTCAAGTTCAATCGCTCTTCTAAAGGGAAACAATCTTTATAATAATAATATAAATTTTTGCCGGGCACTTTAGCACCACTGCGTCGCGATGAAGCTCTCTGTCCGTTAGGCATGTAGCAGGGTCATTCGCCTTTTGCCCCTATACTGCATCGTAGAAAGTACGACGCCTGCTGAAGGCTAACGTTCAGAATTGTAAGCGTCTTTTTGACGAACTCTCAATCAGTAATAAGTGTGCAATAAAAGAAAATAAATAATAATATTTTAAACTTTTTATTCTCATTAAATAAAAAAACAATGTTATAAGTACTTAGAGCATAAACGCTCCGTGTCATGGAATAATTATTACTAGAATTACATAACATTCATTTTATTGCACACTAAAGATCTGGTATTGTAACCTCCCCCTTCCTAATCGGCCTACTGCATTGCGATATAACTGACCGTGATCGATTATGTCTACTGAAATTTTACAGTGAGTAAGGCTATCGTTGCCGAAGGAAAATAACACCGGTTAGTTGGAGGAAAGTGTACAACAGACTCTTCTAAAGGAAGAATCTATTCTAAACTTAAGCTAAATTTAGATGGTAATTTTGAAATGGTTGGAGTATAGTGCAGCTCAAGAACCGCACAGGTCGGAAAAAGGGTACCACGTCATATTTACTACAAAAATCACTGGTAATACAAAGATAACACTGATTAGCTAAAATGAGGAAAATTTAACGGTCGCCAGCCAGCTAGGGCAATGAATCTTCAGAATCCTGAGAAAAGTAGTGGCAAAGAAATTTAAGCAAATAATCAATGGCGTGGCAACAGAAGGTGGTCACGCTTTTTCACAGCACAACAGTGCACGAGAAAATAAATGAATCACAAAGCACTGAGTAGTTTGCAGTTACTTATTCTGAAATACTAAATTTTGAAAGTGAAGTTAAATGAATGACTGGCTTAAGTTGAACTTTATTATATAGAAAAATAACTTTCAGTAATCTCTGTGTAGCGCAATGCAAAATTTGGAAAAAGAAAAGCAATTTACTTTTGATTATTGAACGACTGAACTGAATTTCCTTTAAGAAATTGAGCAATTCATTTTACTTTTAAAAATAGTAACAATAAAATACATACCAAGCCAGCAGAAGTCACTCGCTAAGCTAAATACAGAATAAATATAATTGCGCACTCTTAATTTGTGCTGTATTTTTGGTTATTAGTTTTGCCACTGAAATTTTGCTTTACTTTAAGTAGCCTCTGTTATGCAATACAAGAATGAACAGTTACTGAGGCAGAAATTTAGGCTGACACTGGCAGTAAATAAGTAATCTTTGATATTCTTACGACAGTCTGTGATTGCATGGAAAGGAAAGGGGTCCTGCTTGGTAATAATGTCTAAGAATAATGACAACACAGGTGCCCTACAAGTTTTAACTACTGCAAGATATTATTCAACTTTTTCATACTTCGTGAATGAACTGTTGTTGGGCAAAGCCTCTACATTATTATATCTATCACCTGACAGCCTTACGATGTTGTAGCTGTGCGGACGGCAAAGAATGCAGCAGACGACAATGCTGAGCTGCCGTTGTTGCTGCTGCTCGATGAGAAGAGCCCCGAGTCATTCCCAGAGCCACGCATAATTACGGGACAGGCAAAAGTTGGAATTTGCAGCCTCCTCCGGCTGTCCACTCCTACCCTGCTCTCGATACTCGCAGCTTAACGAATCAGGTGCGTCGACATTGGTGCGAGCATAGGTGCACACCGCATCGGCGGGAGCGCCCAACAAACACCTCCGCACTCTTTCATGACTCAAGCCGCTCTGCCTACCCCGCGCCCATACCACGACAGATACTTTTTTTTTTTACTTTATTGTTATTTTAATACCTGTACAAATCAGGTAGGCTGGCAGCGGCACACTACGCCGCTCTGCAGCCATAGTGTTGACAATAGTATAAGAACGGAGAATGATAATGAACATAGTGACAGGCTAAAGAGAGAGGTCACAGAGACACAAAAAACACGGAGTCATTCACACGTGACAATAACAACACTGAAAACACGTTGACACGGCACACAAAACACTGATGAATCCGACGGCACAAGTGAACGTAGTAGTGGGACGGCGGACACTAAAAACACTAAACGACGTCACACACACGAGACACAGAAGGCGATGATCTCCGGCGTGCGATACAGATACTCTCCACGCCCAAAGATAAACAGCGCCACAGCTACTACCATTTCTTCGTTGCTACCGATACATGTCAATAAAGTTACTGAGCAATTTACAATATTTTCATTGTATTTACAATCAGTTATACAGGGTGGTCCAGTGATCGTGACTGGGCCAAATATCTCACGAAATAAACATCAAAGGAAAAAACTACAAAGAACGAAACTTGTCTAGCGTGAAGGGGAAAAACAAGATGGCGCTATGGTTGGCCCACTAGATGGCGCTGCCATAGGTCAAACGGATACCAACTGCGTTTTTTGTAAATAGGAACCCCCAGTTCTTATTGCATATTCGTGTAGTACGTAAAGAAATACGAGGGGTGTGCAGAAAGTAAGTTCCGATCGGTCGCGAAATGGAAACGATTATGAAAATCGGATAAAACTTTGCACAGATGTATTGGGTAGTGTCTCTGGTATGACCCTAGATAGCATCACGTCGCTCTTCTCATTTCTGAGCTCACAGTGACCGCGTAAAGATATGTCTCCCGCCAAGTACGAGGGCCTGGTGAGAAATTTCGCCTGAAGCTATGCAGCCAACATTACATAACTGTGCGGTTTCTTCTTCGAGACAATCCTCAGCCCCTTTCTGCGGGGCAATGAAGATGCTCCTGCATCGTTTTCAATTGGAAATGTTTGGTTACCCACAATACAGCCCGTAATTGTCTCCCTCTGAGTTTCATCTCTGCTCACATGAAACGCTAGCTATGAAGACAACATTTTGGCACAGACGAGCTGTAGCCCAGCGTAGAGAATTGGCGGAAAGCACTGGCGGCTGCCTCCTATGATGAGGGTATTGGATAGTTGGTACAACGCTACGACAAAGGTCTAAGCCAGAACGGCGACTACTTAGAGAAGTAGCTGGAAGGTGCAGCTAGCTATTACAAATACAACATTTCTGATTTTCAAAAATGGTTTCCATTTCGCGAACAATCGGAACTTACTTTCTGGACAGCCCTCGTATGAATGTTTTATTTGGACCACTTTTTTCGCTTTGTGATAGATGGCGCTGTAATAGTCACAAAAATATAGCTCACAGTTTTAGACGAACAGTTGGTAACAGGTAGGGCGCCACACTTTCGCACCATTATAGAAGAAGACTGTAAGCAACTTTGAGCAAAATTTGAAAGCTATGCGTCGCAATATGACGCAGTTACGGGATTTCGAAAAAGTGACCCTGTAATACAGTGACACATCTTAGATAGTATCGCTATTGCGAGGAATTGTCTTACAGTGAGTTGAAACGTCATGGGACGGAGATGTGCACATATACAGGGTGCTCCATTGATCGTGAACGGACCAAATATCTCACGAAATAAGAGTCAAACGAAAAAACTGCAAAGAACGAAACTTGTCTATTCGTGTAGTACGTAAAGAAATATGAAAGTTTCAGTTGAACCACCTTTTTCGCTTTGTGATAGATTGCGCTGTAATAGCCACAGACATATGGCTCACAATTTTAGACGAACAGTTGGTAACAGGTAGATTTCTTAAATTAAAATACAGAGCGTAAGCACGTTTGAACATTTTATTTCGGTTGTTCCAATGTGATACACGTACCTTTGTGAACTTATCCTTTCTGAGAACGCATGCTGTTACAGCGTGATTACCTCTAAATAGCACATTAATGCAATAAATTCTCAAAATGATGTCCGTCAACCTGAATTCATTTGGCAATACGTGTAACGACATTCCTCTCAACAGCGAGTAGTTCGCCTTCCGTAATGTTCGCACGATCATTGACGATGCTCTGATGCATTTTGTCAGACGTTGTCTGTGGATCACGATAGCAAATATCCTTCAACTTTCCCCGTAGAAAGAAATCCGGAGACGTCAGATCCGCTGAACGTGCGGGCCACGGTATGGTGCTTCGACGACCAACCCACCTGTCATGAAATATGCTATTCAATACCGCTTCAACTGCACATGAGCTATGTGCCGGACATCCATCATGTTGGAAGTACATCGCCATTCTGTCATGCAGTGAAACACCTTGCGAGGTGCCGGGGCTAGCAGTGTATTTAACACTAAATTCTTCTAGAATCTACATATGTAAATGATGCTCTAAGCCCCCCCCCCCCCCTATTCTAACTCCGACTTTTGCTGTTGCACAAGGATTAAAAAAATATATGCGAACTGACTCTAATCAACCCTGCCAGTGGAGTAGAAGAGAGTTTGGCACCTGCAATAATTTAATTTGATAAATAAGTTAAATAAACGAAGGTTTCATTAACATAGTGAGGAATGATAGGGTTGCTCTACCGATTAACAGAATGAAAGTTCTGTCCAAAATAACAATATGATTTATTAAGACTAAACACAAAATAATAAACAAAAACACATGAAACATTTACAATACATCAAATTGGCCCAAATTGGATACTCAAACAAACGCTATGAAGGTGAAGTTGTCCCTAAACTAGATTGTGAGGTTTAAGACGACGTGGTATGTGGAGCCAATTCCTTGCCACTCAAATCTTAAGAGAGACACACAGCTAACCCAACATTAATTGCTGCTACTCAAGACAGAACAAAGTTAGAAAAAGACGAACAGGCGCGCTCTGCTGAGCTCTGATTATCACCTAGGAAAATCCCTATCTGCCGGTTCTGCGGACATACATTACCAAACTGTCTTCTTAACTGCCAGAACACGATCTGGCGTACCGGAGGCGATGGCTGGTTGCTTCGACGTCCTCGACCCAAAGGCGAGAGCCGACTACTTAGAGCACCCATACAGGCCGAACACACAACATTCCCGCCCCCACGACAGTGGCCGTGGTTAAACGTTCCAATCAGCAACTCGAAAACCGGCGGCAAATTCCACTCTATTGCCGGAGCACTACCATTCCACCAATGGAGATTCTTAGCGCCAATTTCTGCGCTGATTTTGCTACGTCACGGAGCTATGCCCTGAGCAAGCCAATCACAGTTACTATTTTGCAGAAAGCGCGGGAATTTTCCCGCCACAACTGCCTGGGTACACAAGTCATTCCCACGCCTCTCTGGTTCCCGCCAGAAAGTGTTTTCGCTAAGTTTCTGCGAAGTAACGGAACCTCTAGCCCAGCCGCTACTTCAGACCCCTCCGGGCGTGTCTTTTGACAATGTCGGCGTCTGCAAAGCATTCACTCGACTTCCTCACACCCATCGGCTTAACGCTTTCCAGATCAGCAGAGCCCGCATGTCACCGGACCACCCGGGTGACGAGAGACACTGCGTGGGAAGTCCGCGTGTGAAGGAATAGCGACTTTTCACTGCATGCAATTAGAGAGGAAAATCGTAAGATAGAAATATGAGAGGGGGCTCATGCCACCTCTCAACCTTGTAGTAACATCAGTAGAACATTACGTAGGGAATCAACATTTGCACCATTTAGACTGCTATCGATAAAATGGGGGCCAATTATGCTTTCTCCCATAATGCCGCACCATACATTAACCTGCCAAGGTCGCTGATGTTCCACTTGTCGCAGCCATCGTGGATTTTCCGTTGCCCAATAGTGCATATTATGCCAGTTTACAATACCGCTGTAGGAGAATGACGCTTCGTCGCTAAATAGAACGCGTGCAAAAGAATCTGTCATCGTCCAGTAATTTCACTTGTGCCCAGTGGCAGAACTGTACACGGCGTTTAAAGTCGTCGCCATGCAATTTCTGATGCATAGAAATATGGTACGGGTGCAATAGATGTTGATGTAGCATTCTCAACACCGACGTTTTTTAGATTCCCGATTCTTGCGCAATTTGTCTGCTACTGATGTGCGGATTAGCCGCAACAGCAGCTAAAACGCCTACTTGGGTATCATCATTTGTTGCAGGTCGTGACTGACGTTTCACATGTGGCTGGACACTTCCTGTTTCCTTAAATAACGTAACTATCCGGCGAACGATCCGGACACTTGGATGATGTCGTCCAGGATACCGACCGGCACACGCCCGTTGGGCTTCTGATCACAATAGCCATACATCAAAACGATATCGACGTTTTCCGCAATTGGCAAACGGTCCATTTTAACATGGGTAATGTATCACGAAGCAAATACCGTCCGCACTGGCGGAATGGTACCTGATACCACGTACTTATACGTTTGTGACTATTACAGCGCCATCTATCACAAAGCGAAAAAAGTGGTCCAGCTAAAACATTCATGTTTCTTTACGTACTACACGAACATGTAATAAAAAATGGGGGTTCCTATTTTAAAAAAGAGCAGTAGATATCTATTTGACCTATGGCAGCGCCACGTAGTGGGCCATCCATAACGCCATCTGGTTTCGCCCTTCAAGCTAGACAAGTTTCGTTCTTTGTAGTTTTTTCGTTTGATGCTTATTTCGTGAGATATTTGGCCCGGTAACTATCAATGGACCACCCTGTATACAGAAAAAATTAAATACAGTAGTACATCGATTACGTATTAAATATAGTTTCAGTAATACAGGTTAAGGCTTCAGACCAAAAGTGCAGTGCAAGCTATCAACGGACATTAAACGGCGAAAACTTTGATTGGTTCAGAAGGTATTTTATCTGCATTTCGGTGTTGCAGTATCATATGAAGTGTTACGAACAACACATTGCATTATTTGGGTTTCTTCTCATTCGTATTACGAAAGTTACTGTATAAAAGCTATTTTCGGAATTATTTATCAAGGACGTGAAAAAGGAAATCGGTTGTAATGTACCGCTGCTACAGGTATATCAATAATACGGTTCCACATGAGTAAAAGATAATTTTGGAACTTGTTATTCAGTAGCACTGAGAAGAGAAGTTCTTATTTAAAAATATAGATACTGTCCGAGAAAGGAAGACGTACACAAGAAAGTGGCTACGAAACGACGTCGGAAGGATGTTACCCTCTTGGTAAAAATAAAACTAAGTAAGAAAATAAAAGAAACTTTCCAGACATCTAACGAAATATGAGGATCCTAAACATGACTCGTAGATCAGGTGTAACGACTAACATATGCCTAACCTTCCGAGGTCAGTCACATCGTTGTATCATTACCTATACTTACGCCATGAAATAATACAGTTTAGCCCGCACCTTCCGTGATGGCCCCCGAGGAAATTGCTGGTCGCGGGTTTCCCCAGCAAGGCGAGCGATGTAGAACGAATACCATTCACGCGGATTCGTCACGCAGATGCGGTGTTCCAGCGTACGGCGCACCCAGTTCTTAGCGCTGAACACTGTCCGGACGAAAAAGGAAACAGAGTGTTATCAGATGGGCGAGTCACTCCTCTCACAGTCGCCAAACAGCAGTAATTACACTGATCAGTCTCCGCCTATGATTAATTAATAGGCTATGGCTAATCAGTAGCTTTCAACAACTCCTGCTGTGCGGCTCATTGAAACAAATGGATTATGGACTGTTGCTCTGGAAAGGCTCAAAATCATGAAAAGTTCAATTTTTACTTTTTTGCGTTTTCTGAATCTGCAGACTATTACCTTTTAATAGATATATAATTTATTCAATTCCGAAGACTATTTTTAAATTTTTTTAAAAATGTGTTCTACATGGGCGTGACCCACTGTGGCGCTGTTAAACTGCTATCAAATGGTGTTATTATTAACGTCCGTGTTCATCAGGTACATTTTAGTGATGTGAGATAAAGTATGTGTTGTGGCTAACCTGTGATGGTTCAATATATATCGCTGGTGTGATTGTCGATTGTTTCGTGTTTATTTACTCTGTCGTTATCTCGAAAATATTCGTAATTAATTCTGTTTCTTGAGTCTCTGTTTTGTTGAAGTATAATAATGAGTAAAAGTAAAGTTATTAGAAATCCTCTGAAGGCTTTTAAGAAAAGGAGAAATGTTGGAAAGCCAAAGGTATGTGTTATTACTGTAAATAATAACATTCTAACATGGTACGAGCGATGCTTGCTTTAGACAAGGAACGCCTTCGGGCTGCAGACAGGGCTGTAAAGAGTCTAGAAATACAAGCAAGAGTAAACAGGAGGAGGAACAAGAGGAAGCTGGAGGAGGAGTTTGCAGAGGATGAAGATAATCCATCCTATGGACCTGGAATGCACTAAAAAGTTAATCTTTGTCGCTCGATTCCCAAAACTTTTATTTTCTCATACTAATTACATGTTTTCTAAGGATCTTCCAAACATATTTGTTTCAAACTTTCAGTAAATGTTACACAGTACCTTCTGCATAATTTAACACAGCCTTTTTCCAAAAAACTGTATATTTTTGCATATATAAATAAAAAATTGCAAAAAAATGTTGTGAATTTTCATTACAATTGAAAAAAAATCATCTTTAATAACTGAACTAAAATTTTGTAAAATCCCTGTGTTAAGTTGTAGCCCATATTCCAATAAATAATCTGTAAAAAGTTCAACTTCCTACCTCAAATACTTTGTGAGGAAAGATGTAATTTGTAAGCGTTATTTTAACATTGCAAGTATAGGGCGTTCCGGAGCCCCTTAATACTACTCGACTGCTACTCAGGAAGATTAATCTCTCGCATTAATTGCTAGATTACTTGCATACGTGGGTTGGAACTTTAATAGTGGCAACTATTTATTTACAGCTCGTACAAAACAGATACGTCTTTCAAAGTTTTATTGACCTTCAAAGTAGTCACCAGCATTGTGTATAGCCCGTTGCCAGCGATGTGGAAGTCGTATGATACTCTTAGCAGTGCCAGTTGTGTTGACAGTTCGAGCTGCGAGGTCTATGGCCCGACGAATTTGTAGCAGTTCTGAAGCGAATGCCATGAAGTGTTTCCTTCAGTTTAGAAATCGAGTTGAACTCACGAGAGTTTAATTCAGGGGAGTGCAGTAGGTGGTACAGAACTTAGCAGCCCCATCAGTCAAACAAATCAGTAACAGCTTGCTCTGTCTCTATGTTGCTCACTTTCGGAACACAGCCTACGATCAGATTAGAGGCAGAAGTGATGACACTTTCTGCAGGACTTGACCATCATTTTGCAGGACAATACTCAAGCACGTACAGTGCAAACTGTTGCTGATTCGTTTGATTGATAGAGCTGCTAAGTGCTGTACCACCTACTGCTCTCCCCTGAATTAAGCCCTCGTGAGTTCAACTCGATTTCTAAACTGAAGGAAACACTTCACGGCATTCGCTTCATAACTGCTACAAATTCGTCGGGCAATAGATCGCGCCGCTCGAACTGTCAACACAACAGGCACTGCTAAGGGTATCCTACGACTTCCACATCGCTGGCAACGGGTTATATACAATGCTGGTGACTACTTTGAAGGTCAGTAAAACATTGAAACATATATCTATTTTGCACAGTTGTAAATAAATAGATGCCAGTACTAAAGTTCCAACCCCGTATATGCTCTGGATAGAAGACATTACTTCCATCCTTCTTACGTGGTATAGAAGCAGTTTTGTGACCACCGATGATTCTCATAGGTATACTTCGTTCATCGTAAGATTAAACCTGATGTAAACAAACACAAACGCGATAACTGTTCAGCAGCCGTAGCTCTCGTAGACTGGTGTTGTTCCGCTCTTGGAAGTAGGTCCAACTTATGTATTAGATATCTTATTACAATGTCACTTGTAAATAAAACTTTAAGACATTCTGATATATTAACACCTATCAAACTTTTTCTTAATCATACTTTAGCAACGTAATTTTTATTTAAAAAATCGTTTACTGCCACAGTCTCTGTAAGACTTATGCTTCGATTGTCTCGCTGTTCACACGTACCGTGAAAATCAATGACACTGCTTTCCGCTTCGTAGTAAAACACGCGAGCGTGACACCGTTAATAGCCAGAAAAAAGTTGTTCTTAATGTTCTGCAGAAGATTATAGAGAAAAATGAGCTTTGACTTTTTTCGAGCAACATTATACGTATTCTCGTATGTAAATAAACCCATGCTCATAAATTAACGATAATTGCAGAATGTGGTGTCACCCAACGTGGCACTACACAAAACTGACTTTAATAGAATAGGCACATAGGGAACACACACGACACAGATCTGTAAGTTCACGGTATTGGTGATGA
This sequence comes from Schistocerca cancellata, assembly GCF_023864275.1. Classification (NCBI taxonomy): domain Eukaryota; kingdom Metazoa; phylum Arthropoda; class Insecta; order Orthoptera; family Acrididae; genus Schistocerca; species Schistocerca cancellata. Next base: position 100,374,175 of record NC_064628.1, on the reverse strand, counting down.
GTTGAGAAAACCGTCCCGAAACACATGTGTTACAAAGCGCCACCGTTTCCTCCGCATGTACCCTGGCATTAATATGGGATATGATCACCATGCACATGTACACAGGCCGCACAACGGGTCGGCAGGTGGTCGAGCAGCTGTTGGGGTATAGCCTCCCATTCTTTCTCCAGTGCCTGTCAGAGTTCGTGAGATGTCGTAGGGGTTTGAAGACGTGCAGCGATACGTCGACTGAGAGCATCCCAGACGTGCTCGGTGGGGTTTAAGTCTGGAGAACAGGCAGACCACTCCATTCGCCTGATACTTTCTGTTTCAAGGTACTCCTCCACGATGGCAGCTATATGGGGCCGTGCGTTATCATCCATCAGGACGAAGGTGGGACCCACTGCACCCCTAAAAAGGCAGACATACGGGTGCAAAATGACGTCCCCATACACCTGAGCTGTTACTGTTCTTCTGAGCCGGCCGCGGTGGTCTAGCGGTTCTGGCGCTGCAGTCCGGAACCGCGGGACTGCTACGGTCGCAGGTTCGAATCCTGCCTCGGGCATGGGTGTGTGTGATGTCCTTAGGTTAGTTAGGTTTAAGTAGTTCTAAGTTCTAGGGGACTTATGACCTAAGATGTTGAGTCCCATAGTGCTCAGAGCCATTTGAACCATTTTTTTTGTTCTTCTGACAAAGACATGCAGGGGTGTACGTGCACCAATCATAATTCCACCCCACACTATCAAACCACGACCTCCATACAGGTCCCTTTCAAGGACATTAAAGGGTTGGTATCTGGTTCCTGGTTCAAGCCAGATGAAAACCCGGCAAGAATCACTGTTCAGATTATACCTGGACTCGTCCCTGAACATAACTTGGCACCACTGTTCCAACGACCATGTACTGTGTTCTTGACACCTGGCTTTACACGCTCTCCTGTGACCGGCGGTCAGTGGAATGTACCTTGCAGGTCTCCGGGTGAATTAGCCATTTCTGTTCAGTCATCTGTAAACTGTGTGTCTGGAGACAACTGTTCCATTGGCTGCCGCAAGGTCCCAGGCAAGGCTACCTGCAGTACTCCGTGGCCGTCTGCGGGCACTGATGGTGAGATATCGGTCTTCTTGTGATGTCGTAAACTGTGGACGTCCCATACTGTAGCGCCTGGACACGTTTCCTGTCTGCTGGAATACATCTACATCTACATCTACATTTATACTCCGCAAGCCACACAACGGTGTGTGGCGGAGGGCACTTTACGTGCCACTGTCGTTACCTCCCTTTTCTGTTCCAGTCGCGTATGGTTCGCGGGAAGAACGACTGTCTGAAAGCCTCCGTGCGCGCTCGAATCTCTCTAATTTTACATTCGTGATCTCCTCGGGAGGTATAAGTAGGGGGAAGCAATATATTCGATACCTCATCCCAGAAACGCACCCTCTAGAAACCTGGCGAGCAAGCTACACCGCGATGCAGAGCGCCTCTTTTGCAGAGTCTGCCACTTGAGTTTGCTAAACATCTCCGTAACGCTATCACGGTTACCAAATAATCGTGAGTTCACCCTTTGCGGCACACGGAGGCCCCGTGCTACGACATCTACATCTACATCTACATCCACACTCTGCAAGCGGAGAGTACCTTGAGTACCTCAATCGGTTCTCCCTTCTATTCCAGTCTCGTATTGTTCGTGGAAAGAAGGATTGTCGGTATGCCTCTGTGTGGGCTCTAATCTCTCTGATTTTATCCTCATGACCTCTTCGCGAGGTATACGTAGGAGGGATCAATATACTGCTTGACTCCTCGGTGGAGATATGTTCTCGAAACTTCAACAAAAGCCCGTACCGAGCTACTGCGCGTCTCTCCTGCAGAGTCTTCCACTGGAGTTCATCTGTCATCTTCGTAACGCTTTCGCGATTACTAAGTGATCCTGTAACGAAGCGCGCTGGTCTCCGTTGGATCTTCTTTATCTCTCTATCAACCCTGTCTGGTACGGATCCCACACTGCTGAGCAGTATTCAAGCAGTGGGCGAACAAGTGAACTGTAACCTACTTCCTTTGTTTTCGGATTGCATTTCCTTAGGATTCTTCCAATGAATCTCAGTCTGGCATCTGCTTTACCGACGATCAAATTTATATGATCATTGCATTTTAAATCACTCCTAATGCGTACTCCCAGATAATTTATGGAATTAACTGCTTCCTGTTGCTGACCTGCTGTATTGTAGCTAAATGATAAGGGATCTTTCTTTCTATGTATTCGCAGCACATTACACTTGTCTACATTGCGATTCAATTGCCATTCCCTGCACCATGCGTCAATTCGCTGCAGATCCTCCTGCACTTCAGTACAATTTTCCATTGTTACAACCTCTCCATATACCACAGCATCATCCGCAAAAAGCCTCGGTGAACTTCCGATGTCATCCACAAGGTCATTTATGTATATTGTGAATAACAACGGTCTCACGACACTCCCCTGCGGCACACCTGAAATCACTCTTACTTCGGAAGACTTCTCTCCATTGAGAACGACATGCTGCGTTCTGTTATCTAGGAACTCTTCAATCCAATCACACAATTGGTCTGATAGTCGATATGCTCTTACTTTGTTCAATAAACGACTGTGGGGAACTGTATCGAACGCCTTGCGGCAGTCAAGAAACACGGCATCTACCTGGGAACCCGTGTCTATGGTCCTCTGAGTCTCGTGGACGAATAGCGCGAGCTGGGTTTCACACGATCGTCTTTTTCGAAACCCATGCTGATTCCTACAGAGTAGATTTCTAGTCTCCAGGAAAGTCATTATACTCGAACATAATACGTGTTCCAAAACTCTACAACTGATAGACGTTAGAGATATAGGTCTATAGTTCTGCACATGCTGTGTTTGACCAGCCTCCAGTCGCCCTAGTATTCCACACCTCGTAACGTCATCAGTGTGCGTTCTTTGAGCCATTTTCAACACATAGTCACTATTAGCACGTCTGAAAACGTCTGCACACTTACTCTCTGCGCCGTGCTCTGACATGCACCCACACACCTCTGCGTATGTGGACTGCTGCCATCACCACCGTGCGACGACCGCAGGTCAAATGCACCGCATGGTCATACCCCGAGGTGATTTAAACCCGCAATCCGCCCACCTGAGCGTTGTTTCACCATGTATCAGTATTATCCTTAATTTATGAGCATGAGTGTAGTATTACATGTAAATATAAGACAATCAGTCGAAAGTATCTGCTTGGGGTAATGAATAACAGCACAGAGTGATAGTCAAAGGTTCAAGACCTGATAAAGCCCAAAATTTTCTTCTTGTTCGGTTTGAGCTCCTAAATCATTTAAATATGAAATTCGTCAAATATACGGTAATTAACTAATACTTAATCATCATTTTTTCGAGAAAAATGCATGGCTTCTAGTTTCTAATTACATGTCACATGCAAAATTCTGATCTTCATTGAAAATACACATTGTAAATTATCGATATTTTGTGAAATGTTAAAAATTACTGAAATTAAGAAAACATTGCACAATTAAATTTTTTGGAGAAAAATCAAATTTCCTTTGTTTGAATGCGCCCATTGTTTTGAAAGGCATATATGGTCTCACACGAGCTAGAGTAATAAGCGTCTTAGAAACACGCAAAACAATTTTCACGGCGTCGAGCTATAACGGATCATTTACGTTGGGATAAATTTATTTTATTTTTTGTTAGATGTTTTCGTTAAATAGCTGAATAAATCGTAATTAGGAATAATTTAACTAAGCAGAGTAAAGAAGATAAAGTCAAAGAGATGTTCATTGGGCGGACATTGTCGTAATGTAACATCATTGCGTTGTTCGGTTGTTAAAAGCAAGTCGTTTGTAATCCGTTGTGCTGTTCGGTCGTGCGCGTATCTGAAAGGAATTAATTTGGGGACTAGAATAAACTTTCACGTAATAGTTACGATTCGATGTTCAGACAAAAGGGGTTAACGTCAGTGTTAATTTGAATTGTGGGCGACAGGATTAGTTTCGACAGATACGTGAAAACGGACGCAACGAAAGTTGTTCGCATATCATCCTTGAACGTGACTTTTTATTTAGTTAACGATTGCGGGCTCATTAAAAGCTATTATCTCGTGATTAGGATCAATCCCTCTTTCCTCCTTGATAGTGATCATTCATTACCATTTACGTCATAAGATAAAGTATTATTAATAAAAGTGATGTTAAATGACAATTACGTGTTATTCCGTTAGTGTGGAACCGACGTAATATCTGAGAAATGACATTGATATATGATTTGAGTTAAATACTGAAATGAGATAGGAAGTAAATTGAAATTAGTGAACATTTGATACTGAGACTATAGAAGCAGAAGCGCCTAAGGTTTCTCTTTTCTATAATGGCAAAATAGGTATGAACTTTAACTCAATAGTCGACATTATGTATTGCGAAGACATTAGCATTTCATACTTATTTTGACGACGCGCTGTTAAACAAAGGAACGTTGAGTCTCTCTACGAGTAATAAAATTAAATCTAAAAACATAATTAATAACGGCGAACTCCGCTTTAACAAACTGTATTGCGTGTCGTCATCGGGCAATAACTGCACAACCCTGGAGACTTGAGTGGTGAAACTAGAAGTCGGGCATATAAAAAAAACTTAACAATCCATTCAAGCTACAGTGGAGTCGGCACAACACGACGTGGGCAGTTATAGATGGCGCCCAACGAGGGGATAGAGATGGTGACACCTATTTACTATTTTTTACTCGGGATAACACTCCCTTTCAGTAAAATATATACGATTGGATTCCGTAGAAATATTGGAACACGTGAGGCAATACTGACCCTACGACTTATCTTAAAAGATAGATTAAAGAAAGGCAAACCTACGTTTCTAGCATTTGTAGACTTAGAGAAAGCTTTTGACAATGTTGACTGGAATACTCTCTTTCAAATTCTGAAGGTGGCAGGAATAAAACACAGGGAGCGAAAGGCTATTTACAATTTGTACAGAAACCAGATAGCAGTTATAAGAGTGGAGGGGCATGAAAGGGAAGCAGTGTTTGGGAAGGGAGTTAGACAGGGTTGCAACCTATCCCCGCTGTTATTCAATCTGTATATTGAGCGTGCAGTAAAAGAAACAAAAGAAAAATTCGGAGTAGGTATTAAAAGCCATGGCGATGAAATAAAAACTTTGAGATTCGCCGATGACATTGTAATTCTGTCAGAGACAGCAAAGGACTTGGAAGAGCAGTTGAACGGAATGGACAGTGTCTTGAAAGGAGGATATAAGATGAACATCAACAAAAACAAAACGAGAATAATGGACTGTAGTCGAATTACGTCGGGTGAGCTGAGGGAATTACATTAGGAAATGAGACACTTAAAGTAGTAAAGAAGTTTTGCTATTTGATTTGGGGAGCAAAATAACTGATGATGGTCGAAGTAGAGTGGATATTAAATGTAGACTGGCAATGGCAAGGAAAGCGTTTCTGAAGAAGAAAAATTTGTTATCATTGAGTATAGATTTAAATGTCAGGAAGTCTTTTCTGAAAGTAAACTTTCCAGACGTAATAATTGATGATATTCATATCGGAACAGTTTCGGCGAGTTAGTGCGACGGCTTACTCACCTGCAGATGGCGGGCAGTGGACCGCCGAAATATTGTGTCAAGATGACGTTATGGTTCGACTGGAGACACGATATGAATATCATAGATACATTCATTTTTAACAATAAACACGTGGCTTGACAAATACTATCACAATTAGATTTCTTGTCTGAAATTATGTATTATTAATGAAAGGGAATCTCCAAATTAATACAGTCTTATCCCTCACTTTTAGTATTGTTTGTGTTTATTCTCAAACGGGCAGTTAATGCCTATCCATCCGAACTCTCACACGCTCAATGCAGAGATCATCTTTCTACTTTTTTACCTGAATAGCTCATTAAACGAAATATCAGATTAGCTGACCTTCCAGAATTAATTTTACGCGCGTTCGGTTGATGAAACGCCGCGCGGGTTTAGTCGAGCGGTCTCAGGCCCTGCAGTCATAGACTGTGCGGCTGGTCCCGGCGGAGGTTCGAGTCCTCCCTCGGGCATGGGTGTATGTGTTTGTCCTTAGGATAATTTAGGTTAAGTAGTGTGTAAGCTTAGGGACTGATGATGGTTCAAATGGCTCTGAGCACTATGGGACTGAACATCTATGGTCATCAGTCCCCTAGAACTGAGAACTACTTAAACCTAACTAACCTAAGGACAGCACACAACACCCAGCCATCACGAGGCAGAGAAAATCCCTGACCCCGCCGGGAATCGAACCCGGGAACCCGGGCGTGGGAAGCGAGAACGCTATCGCACGACCACGAGATGCGGGCAGGGACTGATGACCTTAGCAGTTAAGTCCCACAAGATTTCACACACATTTGAACATTGGGTTGATGAAACAATCCTCAAAGTCGCAAGACTTTCTATTTGATGTTTTAAGAATGTTCAACAGTCACTGTGTTCCATTATAAAATGTACCCGTCGTTGAGAAATTTCACTTAAATCCACTATGCACTACTTACATTTGTGGGTATCGCGAATTCTGAAAACTTCAAGTCGTCGTATTACAAACTCCCATAGAAGAAACAAATACTCGTGGCTTCTTCTACACCTCTCCTATACATCAACGGAACTCCATGAAATCACGTCGTCCTTCCGCGGTTACCATACCAAAACTCGCACCACCCGTGCTGCAGCTTACAGAGACCATCGGCAGAAAGTATGTTACACAGCCTCGGAAAAAGGTGATAGTACGTTGTACACTCTACAAGCGCGTCTTAGATTCGATGTAATGGATATATCAGTGCTAACGGAGGGCATTTCAATATTTGATATACGCAGTGTGCCCCATTTTCGTCAGGATTGCTTGTGTGAAATTCGAAACTGCAATGCTATCTCGTGGCCAGTTACAGCGTTACCATGCTTGAAATTTCCAAAACAGCTGTGTAGAAATTCAAAGACATTGCTGCAGCGAGCGTCCTGGCTGCAAGTGTAACAGTGCGTGCCTGACACTTGTCGGAAAATCGCAGTGGAGCCGGGAGGCAACTTCAGGTTCTTCGAGTTCGCCAGTGTTTACGGGCGCGAATTCGTCGACTTCGACCCGAAGACCGGGAGGCAGCTTTCTGATTGCTCCTCCGTGACAACCCACGAAGCGAAGACTGTGCACGAGTTTTTGGGTCCGCCGCTCGTGGTCTCGCGGTAGCGTTCTCGCTTCCCGAGCACGGGGTCCCGGGTTCGACTCCCGGCGGGGTCAGGGATTTTCACCTGCCTCGAGATGACTGGGTGTTTGTGTTGTCCTCATCATTTCATCATCATCCAGGAACGTGGCGAAATTGGACTGAGCAAAGATTGGGTAATTGTACGGGCGCTGATAACCACGCAGTTGAGCGCCCCACAAACCAAACATCATCATCATCATCATCACGAGTTTTTGGCCACGGAATACAGTCGTGGATCACCCACCGTACTCGTCGGATTTGGCCCCAGCCAACTTCTGGCTGTCCCCCAAACTGAAGTTGTCAATCAGAAGACACCGTTACGACGCAGTTAAGGAGAAACTAGAAAATTATACAGCAGAAATAAAGGCAACTCTAAAAAAAGGAATACAGTGATTGGTTTAAAACGTCACCAACGACTTTTATTTTTTATAGCTACAGTCCTAACGGAACTACAACGCATTGTGTAAGAGAAAGTTTAGCATGCAAAGCTCAGATGGTTCAAATGGCTCTGAGCATTATGCGACTTAACTTCTGAAGTCATCAGTCGCCTAGAACTCAGAACTAATTAAACCAAACTAACCGTAGGACATCGCACACATCCATGCCCGAGGCAGGATTCGAACCTGCGACCGTAGCGGTCGCCCGGTTCCAGACTGTAGCGCCTAGAACCGCACGGCCACGCCGGCCGGCAAGCTCAGATTTTCTGATCATGTGTGTTTTCCATGTTTGATATCCAGAGCTGTAGGGCATGAGATCTAAAGTGAAAATAAAGTGTTTTCGGACCCATCAACGTATAATGTATTTTTTTTTTTATTCTGTGAGTCAACAATGTTCCCTGAAATTTGACGATGCGTATGTACAGTCAATCCCAACTCTCCGGACAAAATTTCGGAGACTACTCAGAAAATTTTCTGCGTATTTTAGTATATGAGACCAGAGGTCTCTCAGCAGATAGTTATAGAGGAATGATGTAATTATGATTTATTCAGTATGTTGCAGAAATTACCTTTATTTTTATGGAAATAACTTCATACCAGTTAAGAAACCTCTATTGTGTTATGCCATGGAGAGATAAGGTTTATCGTAGGCTTCTTTGTACCGATACAAAGCTACTGTCACGCGATTCGCGTCGCTCTGTGCCTCTTCCATTGCATTAAGTATACTAGGTGCACATGGGGCAACTGTTCATCACTAAGTCTACCCATAGTACTGCTGCGTATCACTGTCGGAGAAATAAACCCAACACAGTACTGTATTGGTGGGCAGTGCTGAATGCAAGCATGAGGGCGAAGAGCAAAGCCAGTACAGCCAGTACAGTGAGAGAGAGGAACGACTTGTTTCAAAAAAATATACATAGCGCATGGCGTCGACAATTGCACTGTTCTACACATATTTTCTTTCCAATAGAGAAACTAAGAAGACAACGGCCTTGTCGCAGTGGTAACCCAGCTTATCGTCAAAACACCGAAGTTGAGCGCCGTCGGGCTTGGTTAACCCTTGTATGGGTTACCCCCTGAGTCTGCCGAGCGCTCTTGGTAAGCGGATGCAATCAGCCCCTGTGAGCCTAATTTAGCAGCCACTTGACAGAGAAGTAGCGGTTCCGGTCACGAAAACTTACAACGGCCGGGAGAGCAGTGGGCTCACCACATGCTACACCATATCCGCATTCAGTGACCCCTACCAGCAGGGGATGACGCTGCCGTCCACCGGTACCACTTCGAAAAAATCTTCTTCGGACTGTGCTAAGAGACACTAAGCTAAATGGGTGTAAGAAATGAGACGAAATACTATTAAGGTGCTTCGAGCTATCGTAGACCACGGCTCCCTCATGCCAAAATAGAGAATGCCGCTGAACAACCTACTAAATTACGTCGGTGGAATCCACCCTGCACACCACAAATGGAAAACAGTAAGAGGATCTGTTGGATGACGATCATTTTGGATTCAATAAATTATGTCGGTCGGATTCACCCTACACACCGCGAATGGAAAAGTGTAAGAGGATCTGTTGGATGACGATCATTTTGGATTCAATATCTTATGTCGGTCGGATTCACCCTACACATGGCGAATGGAAAACAGTAAGAGGATCTGTTGGATGACGATCATTTTGGATTCAATAAATTATGTCGGTCGGATTCACCCTACACACCGCGAATGAAAACAGTAAGAGGATCTGTTGGATGACGATCATTTTGGATTCAATAAATTATGTCGGTCGAATTCACCCTACACACCGCGAATGAAAACAGTAAGAGGATCTGTTGGATGACGATCATTTTGGATTCAATAAATTATGTCGCTCGAATTCACCCTACACACCGCGAATGGAAAACAGTAAGAGGATCTGTTGGATGACGATCATTTTGGATTAAATAAAAGGTGAAGGCTACACAGGACGCGCTCCTGACTTCCCTCTTGCTAATGAAAGCAACAATAAAGGATAATCAGAACTCGTTCATACGATTTGTTGACCTGGAAGAATTGTGCTGCAATGTAAAATGGTGCAGAAGTCCGAAACTCTCAGAAAAATATGAGTAAACAATAACGAAATACGGGTAATGTACAACATGTACCAGGACGAAGTGGGGACAATAAGAGTGGAAGACCAAGAAATGAGTACGTGGATTAAAAAAGGTGTAAGGCAGGGATGCAATATTTCGTCTCTGCTGTTCAAACTATACATCAAAGATGCTATGAATGAAATAAAAGCAAGGTTTAAGAGAGGGATTAAACTTCAGGGTGAAAGGATATCAATTATAAAATTCGCTAACAACATTGATATCGTCAGCGAAGTTGAAGAAGAATTACAGGATCTGTTGAATGGAATGAACAGTTTACTGAGATTTGAATTAAAAACATTATTGGTTACAATTTATTCTTAAGAATATGAGATAGTGTAATTTCAAGGAATGAGAACTAGTGAATTACGGATAATATGAATTAAAAACATTCTTGTTTGTAATTTATTGTCAAACTTCAGATCCGTAATACTAAAAACACACACAACATCAACATGCTGGCCGTCACTGAGTGGTACTTTACCAACAGACAGCTAATACACTCCTAACAGTGCATTTACTGTACGTTGCTAAGCTACTACTCAATGTCAACGTTTTTAACGTTATGGAGGTGAAATTTTTTGTTTCACTGACGCCTGCTGGCCATATTTCAACGTTAATCCACAACAACATGTAACCTTGTTATAACTACTTCCCTCCTCCAGGAGACGTTTTTATAAACGTTGAAACCATGGTCGAGGCGCTAAAATAAACATTCCGTCTTGCTACTCACTGATTGTTGATTGTTTCTTCAAGAAGAAACACGGAAATAATGAGAAGCAACAGAAATGAGAATAGCGACAATCTTAATATCAAAATAAGTGAACACGAAGTTGGTGAAATTAAGAAATTACGCTATCATGTAAGAAAAATAACCCGTGACGGACCTAGCAAGGAGGACATAAAAAGCAGACTCGCACAAGGAAAGAGGGCAGTCCTGACCAAAAGAAGTGTACAACATAGGCCTTAATCTAAGGACGAAATTTCTGACGACGTAGATTTAGAGCACAGCATTGTGCGGTAATGATTGTAGCGTCTCAGATGTGGTGTTTCAGAATAACGTTGAAAAAGTCTGGAAAAGTAAGAAATGAGATTTTCCGCAGAATCGACGAGGGAGATACATCTGGAAACACTGACAAGAAAATGATACAGCATGAGATGACATGTGTTAAGACATCAGGGAATAACTTCCACGGTTCTAGAGAGAGGTGCAGAGGGTAAAAACTATACAAGAAGACAGGGATACGAATACCTCCAAGAAAGAACTGAGGACCTATGTTGCAAGTGCTACTCTGAGATGAAGAGGCTGGGCACAGGAAGGGAATTCATGACAGGGATGGGAAAAACCCACCGGCACAAACTAACACCGATATTTTAGTCCCGAATAACCGATATTTTTCGGTATCTGTTCGGCCTCAGTTACATTCGGTGTTTATTTTTTCCTAATAACCGGTTAAAAACCGAAATACGTATGAATTAGCCATGGCAACAGGGCTAAAATTTGTTTCTTTTTTTAAAAAACGAGTTACTTTTATTACTAAAATTCCCGACGCTTTGGAATATTGCGAAAACGAGAAAAGCTGTTAGTGCTATTTTAATAACAAAGCCGACACAAATGAGCAACAAACACATGCCATACGAAATGGTAGATCGTTGCTGAGACATCAGCGTACCTGTTACCATTGTGGCGTGGCCTATTAGACGGTACGTGTGCACCTGCAGTGTGCAAGATTTGCCCAATCTAAACTGTATTGCAATTTCTCACTGCCGTCGTCGCACATCAATCATATTAAAAAAATGGCACCATCCCTAGTCTCGAAGTACTCGACAGTATTTTATGAACTGCAGTAGCGTTGAAGTATAATGCTCTATTTGCTTTAAAAGAGGCATAACAAACTTGCGACATCATATGAGACGAAAACGTAAGACGTAACAATTCATTCATAGCTTACGATAAAAATAGAACGTAACATCCCCCAGGCTGTGGCTAAGCCATGTCTCCGCAGTACCCTTTCTTTCAGGAGTGCTAGTTCTGCAAGGTTCGCAGGAGAGCTTCTGTAAAGTTTGGAAGGTAGGAGACGAGGTACTGGCGGAATTGAAGCTGTGAGGACGGGGCTTGAGTCGTGCCTCGGTAACTCAGTTGGTAGATCACTTGCCCGCGAAAGGCAAAGGTCCCGAGTTCGAGTCTCGGTCCAGCACACAGTTTTAATCTGGTAGGAAGTTTCATATCAGCGCACACTCCGCTGCAGAGTGAAAATCTCATTCTGAAAATAGAACGTAGCTGATCTGCTGTTTTGTGTCTTACATCATATGCTTTTATCTGCTTGTAGCCCTTGAGAAAGGACAAATTAACGCGAAAAACAGATTTTTTAGTTTCTACCCTCCAGCAATGACTTTTGTATTGCCCAAATAGTGATATGATCCTCGAATACCTCATTATTTTTGACACGAATTTACAAATATTTGTGTCATTAGAGGAAAACTGATTTTTTTTTTGGTATTCAACCACTTGTCACTTGTCGATAATTTAATATTTTGGTTCTATATATATCTCAAAACTGAGAGAGTCAAAAATTTTCAAACTTTATTCGCTATCTATTTGTATTATAGGAAATAACAGAAATAAAAAACAGGAAATCGGTTATTCCAGAAGCCGGTTATTCGGAGCGGTATTACTAGTTGGGTTAAACTGGCGATGTAAAACATCGATATAACCGAAAAACGGTTGTTTCAGCGACAACCGCCATTCCTTATTCGTGGCGGGTCGCATCAAACCAGTCGGAAGACAGATGGGTAAAAAAGGAGAAAGATCGCACGTGACGATGTATAGCCCGGGCGTTGTTTCCTCCGACACGTTGTCACCTTTAGGGGTTCACTGGCGGTCCCATTACCCGGCAAGGCAGCTGCCCTAGAGGGGGGGAGGGGGGTCTGGCGGTGTGATATCGCGGGGCTGAAGCCAGCTGGGGGCGGCAGCTGCGCCTGGCGCTCATTAGGGCCACCACCCCCACGTAACGCCCACCAGCTGCCGCAGCAGACTCCCTGAACCACCCCAAAAAACTGCACGCCTTCTGCTGCCGGCTGAGGTCGCGTTATACGTCCGTGCTGCCTACCCCACCCGAAGATGTACGAGGTGCATTCAAGTTCTGAGGCCTCTGATTTTTTTTTTCTCCGGGTTGGAAAGAGATAGAAACATGCGCATTGTTTTAAAATGAGGCCGCGTTCATTGTCAATAGGTCCCAGAGATCGCAGCACCGTACGGCAGATGGAATTTTACCGCCACCGACGAGAATGAGACTGTTTTTTAAATTAAAATGGCGACGTTTTCCTTACCTGAACAGCATGCAATCATTCGTTTTCTGAATTTGCGTGGTGTGAAACCAATTGAAATTCATCGACAGTTGAAGGAGACATGTGGTGATGGAGTTATGGATGTGTCGAAAGTGCGTTCGTGGGAGCGACAGTTTAATGAAGGCAGAACATCGTGTGACAACAAACCTAAACAACCTCGGGCTCGCACAAGCCGGTCTGACGACACGATCGAGAAAGTAGAGAGAATTGTTTTGGGGGATCGCCGAATGACTGTTGAACAGATCGCCTCCAGAGTTGGCATTTCTGTGGGTTCTGTGCATACAATCCTGCATGACGACCTGAAAATACGAAAAGTGTCATCCAGGTAGGTGCCACGAATGCTGACGGACGACCACACGGCTGCCCGTGTGGCATGTTGCCGAGCAATGTTGACGCGCAACGACAGCACGAACGGGACTTTCTTTTCGTCGGTTGTGACAATGGATGAGATGTGGATGCCATTTTTCAATCCAGAAACAAAGCGCCAGCCAGCTCAATGGAAGCACACAGATTCACCGCCACAAAAAAAATTTCGGGTAACCGCCAGTGCTGAAAAAATGATGGTGTCCATGTTCTGGGACAGCGAGGGCGTAATACTTACCCATTGCGTTCCAAAGGGCACTACAGTAACAGGTGCATCCTACGAAAATGTTTTGAAGTACGAATTCCTTCCTGCACTGCAACAAAAACGTCCGGGAAGGGCTGCGCGTGTGCTGTTTCACCGAGACAACGCACCCGCACATCGAGCTAACGTTACGCAACAGTTTCTTCGTGATAACAACTTTGAAGTGATTCCTCATGCTCCCTACTCACCTGACCTGACTCCTAGTGACTTTTGGCTTTTTCCAACAATGAAAGACACTCTCCGTGGCCGCACATTCACCACCCGTGCTGCTATTGCCTCAGCGATTTTCCAGTGGTCAAAACAGACTCCTAAAGAAACCTTCGCCGCTGCCATGGAATCATGGCGTCAGCGTTGTGAAAAATGTGTACGTCTGCAGGGCGATTGCGTCGAGAAGTAACGCCAGTTTCATCGATTTCGGGTGAGTAGTTAATTAGAAAAAAAAAATCGGAGGCCTTAGAACTTGAATGCACCTCGTAGTGGTATTAGCTGCTGCACTGTTGAAGGAAACACTTCCGGGAACGTGTGCGCGTCGTCATCTTGTTTTGTAGGTCAATATTTGGACCAACATAGCAAGTGTTCGTTATCAGGTAGATGTGCACTGTGGAGACGAGAGTCGTGTGATACCTCCTAATAGCTGCGCGGGATTAGCTGAGCGGTTTGAGGCGCTTCAGTCATGGACTGTTCGACTGGTCCCGGCGGAGGTTCGAGTCCTCCCTCAGGCAAGGGTGTGTGTGTTTGTCCTTAGGATAATTTAGGTTAAGTAGTGTGTAAGCTTAGGGACTGGTGACCTTAGCAGTTAAGTCCCATAACATTTCACACACGTGTGAACATTTTGATACCTCCTACTAAGGTGTCGGACCTTCTTTTTCCCGGCGTAAGGAATCAATTCGTCGTGCCATGGACTCAACAAGTCATTAGAAGCCCCTGGAGACCTACTGAGCCATGTTGTAGCCGTCCATAATTGCGGAACTGTTGTCGGAGCACGATTTTGTGCACTAACTGACTACTCGATTGCGTCCCAAAATGTTCGAAGAGGTTCATGTCCAGCGATGTGAGTGGCTGAATGATACACTCAAATTCTTCAGGATCTTCAAACAAATCGCGATCAGTTGTGGCTCGGTGACAGGGTACATTATCATCCTTAAAAATTCCACCGCTATTTGGGAATATGAAGTCCGTGAACTGTTGCCAGTGATCTCCAAGTAGCCGAAAATGACCATTTTCAGTCAATCATCGGTTCAGTTTGACTAGAGAACCCAGTCCCTTCCATGTAAACATAGCCCACACCATCATGGAGCCACAACCAGTCTGCACAGTGCATTGATAACTTGGGTCCATGGCTTCCTGGGGCTGCGCCACACTCCAACACTCCCACCAGCTCTTATCTTTGTTAACATCGAGTATAGATTTAAGTGTCAGGAAGTCGGTACTCATCTGCCCAGAGCACGGTCTTCTAGTCCTCTACCATCCAACAGGTACTGTCACAACCACAGGTGGGGCGCTGCAGGCAATATCGTGCTGTTAGCAAAACAACACTTGCGTCGGCCGACTGCTCCCATAGCCCATGTTGTTGTTGTGGTCTTCAGTCCTGAGACTGGTTTGATGCAGCTCTCCATCCTACTCTATCCTGTGCAAGCTTCTTCATCTCCCAGTACCTACTGCAGCCTACATCCTTCTGAATCTGCTTAGTGTATTCATCTCTTGGTCTCCCTCCACGATTTTTACCCTCCACGCTGCCCTCCAATACAAAATTGGTGATCCCTTATGCCTCAGAACATGTCCTACCAACCGATCCCTTCTTCTAGTCAAGTTGTGCCACAAACTCCCCTTCTCCTCAATTCTATTCAATACCTCCTTATTAGTTATGTGATCTACCCATCTAATCTTCAGCATTCTACTGTAGCACCACATTTCGAAACCTTGTATTCTCTTCTTGTCCAAACCATTTATCGTCCATGTTTCACTTTCATACGTGGCTACACTCCATACAAATAGTTTCAGAAACGACTTCCTGACACTTCAATCTATACTCGATGTTAACAAATTTTTCTTCTTCAGAAACGCTTTCCTTGCCATTGTCAGTCTACATTTTATATTCTCTCTACTTCGACCATCATCAGTTATTTTTCTCCCCAAATAGCAAAACTCTTTTACTACTTTAAGTGTCTCATTTACGAATCTAATTCCCTCAGCATCACCCAGCTTAATTCGACTACATTCCATTACCCTCGTTTTGCTTTTGTTGCTGTTCATCTTAGATCCTCCTTTCAAGACACTATCCATTCCATTCAGCTGCTCTTCCATGTCCTTTGCTGTCTCTGACAGAATAACAATGTCATCGGCGAACCTCAAGGTTTTATTTACTCTCCATGGATTTTAATACCTACTACAAACTTTTCTTTTGTTTCTTTTACTGCTTGCTCAATATACAGATTGAAAAACATTGGGGAGAGGCTAGAACCCTGTCTCACTCCCTTCCCAACCATTGCTTCCCTTTCGTGCCCCTCGGCTCTTATAACTGCCATCTGGTTTCAGTACAAGTTGTAAATAGCCTTTCGCTCCCTGCATTTTACCCCTGCCACCTTCAGAATTTGAAAGAGAGTATTCCAGTGAACATTGTCAAAAGCTTTCTCTAAGTCTACAAATGCTAGAAACGTAGGTTTGCCTTTTCTTAATCTAGCTTCTAAGATGAGTCGTAGGGTCAGTATTTCCTCACCTGTTCCCATATTTCTACGGAATCCATAGCCCATTGTCGCCTGTTTTCGCCTTCCTGTCCTGCCGAATACGTTCGCCATGCGTCTCAAATGGATTTCTGTGGTTATTTCACGCAGTTTTGCTTGTCTGTTAGCACTTACAACTCTGCGCAAACGCCGCTGCTCTCGGTCGTTAAATGAAGGTCGTAGACCATTTCGTTGTCCGTGGTGAGAGGTAATGCCAGAAATTCGGTGTTCTCGGCACACTTGCGGGTAATAATTCGCTATATTTCTTAGTATTATTCACTGCAAAAGTTCCACGTACCTCAGTACGGCGTCAGTTAACCATTCCATTTCTCTGCATGTGTACCGTTCAGACGGCGTAAAAGCAGCACTGATGAAAACGTCGCCGATACTTCCGGTCAAAGTCCGCGTAAACTGTAGTAGCCACCAATCCTGTAAATTCCTTATAATAATTTTCGAGTGGAAGGTGGTTGCTTCTTTCCTTCAGTAAAATGTCAAAATTCTAATACAAGTCTTTTTATTTCCTTTAATTCAAATGAAAAAACCTGCCATCAAGCCCACATGTAATTAACTAACAAAACTACTGCCCTCAGTTTACAGTTCATGTAATCCAGATCAAAGCAGCCAGAAATGTACTAAGTCCAACCCGAATAATTACGCGATCTCACAGTCAATACTCCGCTACTGTATATGAGTTTCGCACTCGATCCTTTTCAGTGGATTTCTACTAAAAGAAACTGCTCGCCAAAAATATTCCTTATATGTATGCAAAACATTCCACGCGGAATTTACACACAGACCGAAAGTTCACACGCGGTTATCTTTCCAACAAACCAATTCCAAAACTTCCAAGTTTCACCAGACTGTCCACAAATGCAACTGCCTTCGCGGCAACACAATCTGGACGCGAGAAACCAATTACTTCTTCATCTTACACATAATGAAGACTGAAACGTTCAAAATGACCTACACGTCCAACAGCTGACTAGCGACCGCCCTAAAAAAATGGCTCTGAGCACTATGGGACTTAACATCTGAGGTCATCAGTCCCCTAGAACTTAGAACTACTTAAACCTAACTAACCTAAGCACATCACATACACCCATGCCCGAGGCAGGATTCGAACCTGCGACCGTAGCAGTCACGCGGTTCCGAACTGACTCGCCTAGAACCGCACGGCCACCACGACCGGCGCGACCGCTCTAAATTCTGTTTCTACCACAACAGCATATCTATCTAGCAGGGCGCGATAACTGCTTAACTCTGACTGGCTGATAAGTCTGACTGACCAATGAGAATGATCCTTCTAGATCATTGTCATGGCAAAACTTTCATTAGCCAATCATTAAACAGAAAGTCATTGACGTCATTCCAAATGCAAATACTAATATAATGCTTAACAAAACCAAATGAAAAGGAAATTAATCTTGGAATAAATTTAGAAAATGATCTAAACTTTAAACCAATATTTTGGCTGCCTCCTTACGAAAGCAAGTACACTTAGACATACATCATCAGCAAAGTGGGCACAACTACACGACTGGCCATTAAAATTGCTACACCAAGAAGAAATGCAGATGATAAACGGGTATTAATTCGACAAATATATTATACTAGAACTGACATGTGATTACATTTTCACGCAATTTGGGTGCATAGATCCTGAGAAATCAGTACCCAGAACAATTACCTCTGGCCGTAATAACGGCTTTGATACGCCTGGGCATTGAATCAAACAGAGCTTGGATGGCGTGTACAGGTACAGCTGCCCATGCAGCTTCAACACGATACGACAGTTCATCAAGAGTAGTGACTGGCCTATTGTGACGAGCCAGTTGCTCGGCCACCATTGAGCAGGTGTTTTCAATTGGTGAGAGATTTGGATAATGTGCTGGACAGGGCAGCAGTCGAACATTTTCTGTATCCAGAAAGGCCCGTACAGGACGTGCAACATGCGGTCGTGCATTTTCCTGCTCAAATGTAGAGTTTCGCAGGGATCGAATGAAGGGTAGAGCCACAGGTCGTAACACATCTGAAAGGTAACGTCCACTGTTTCAAATTGCCGTCAATGCAAACAAGAGGTGACCGAGACGTGTAACCAATGGCACCCCGTACCATCACGCCGGGTGATACGCCAGTATGGGGATGACGAATACACGCTTCCAATGTGCGTTGACTGCGATGTCGCCAAACACAGATGCGACCATCATGATGCTGTAAACAGGACGTGGATTCATAAAAAAAATGACGTTTCGCCATTCTTGCACCCAGGTTCGTTGTTGAGTACACCATCGCAGGCGCTCCTGTCTGTGGTGCAGCGTCAAGGGTAACCGCAGCCATGATCTCCGAGCTGATAGTCCGTGCTGCTGCAAACGTCGTCGAACTGTTCGTGCAGATGTTTGCTGTCTTGCAAACGTCCTCATCTGTTGATTCAGGGGCCGAGACGTGGCTGCACGATCCGTTACAGCCATGCATTTATGATGCCTGTCATCTCGACTGCTAGTGATACAAGGCCGTTGGGATCCAGCACGGCGTTCCGTATTACCCTCCTGAACCCACCGATTCCATATTCTGCTAACAGTCATTGGATCTCGACCAACGCGAGTAGCAGTGTCGTGATACGATAAACTGCAACCGCGATAGGCTACAATCCGACCTTTATCAAACTCTGAAATGCGATGGTACACATTTCTCCTCCTTACACGAGGCATCACAACAACGTTTCACCAGGCAACGCCGGTCAACTGCTGTTTGTGTATGAGAAATCGGTTGGAAACTTTCCTCATGTCAGCACGTTGTAGGTGGCGCCACCGGCGCCAACCTTGTGTGAATGCTCTGAAAAGGTAATCAGTTGCATATCACATCAGGTTCGTCCCGTCGGTTAAATTTCGCGTCTGTAGCACGTCATCTTCGTGGTGTAGCAATTTTAATGGCCAGTACTATATCTTTCCTACGCTATGATTACGTAATGTACTATATAAAATTAATATTGTAATTTAACGCATGTTCCGCATAGTCACACTCACTCATTCTCATTTATTCCCACAAAAATATAAGACAGAAGTAAAATTGAATTTTATGTTACGAAAATCAAAAATAATTACAGTTTTGTAATTAAATGTTAATTAAATAATTATACACACTGAGAGTTCTGGTTGTGTTTTCAAATGATACCAAAACAGTTATAGTTCCCAACTGAATTTAATTCCCTTAGTATCGGTTTTTGACTTTTTAAGTAATTCTATCTATCTTCGAAACTATGAAATTTTTATACATTCTTTTCTTGAATAACAAAAACTAGCGTACAGATTTTGAACAAGATTGAATTATATTCAGCCGGCCGGTGTGGCCGTGCGGTTAAAGGCGCTTCAGTCTTGAACCGCGTGACCGCTACTGTCGCAGGTTCGAATCCTGCCTCGGGCATGGATGTGTGTGATGTCCTTAGGTTAGTTAGGTTTAATTAGTTCTAAGTTCTAGGCGACTGATGACTTCAGAAGTTAAATCGCATAGTGCTCAGAGCCATTTGAACCATTTTTGAATTATACACTCCTGGAAATGGAAAAAAGAACACATTGACACCGGTGTGTCAGACCCACCATACTTGCTCCGGACACTGCGAGAGGGCTGTACAAGCAATGATCACACGCACGGCACAGCGGACACACCAGGAACCGCGGTGTTGGCCGTCGAATGGCGCTAGCTGCGCAGCATTTGTGCACCGCCGCCGTCAGTGTCAGCCAGTTTGCCGTGGCATACGGAGCTCCATCGCAGTCTTTAACACTGGTAGCATGCCGCGACAGCGTGGACGTGAACCGTATGTGCAGTTGACGGACTTTGAGCGAGGGCGTATAGTGGGCATGCGGGAGGCCGGGTGGACGTACCGCCGAATTGCTCAACACGTGGGGCGTGAGGTCTCCACAGTACATCGATGTTGTCGCCAGTGGTCGGCGGAAGGTGCACGTGCCCGTCGACCTGGGACCGGACCGCAGCGACGCACGGATGTACGCCAAGACCGTAGGATCCTACGCAGTGCCGTCGGGGACCGCACCGCCACTTCCCAGCAAATTAGGGACACTGTTGCTCCTGGGGTATCGGCCAGGACCATTCGCAACCGTCTCCATGAAGCTGGGCTACGGTCCCGCACACCGTTAGGCCGTCTTCCGCTCACGCCCCAACATCGTGCAGCCCGCCTCCAGTGGTGTCGCGACAGGCGTGAATGGAGGGACGAATGGAGACGTGTCGTCTTCAGCGATGAGAGTCGCTTCTGCCTTGGTGCCAATGATGGTCGTATGCGTGTTTGGCGCCGTGCAGGTGAGCGCCACAATCAGGACTGCATACGACCGAGGCACACAGGGCCAACACCCGGCATCATGGTGTGGGGAGCGATCTCCTACACTGGCCGTACACCACTGGTGATCGTCGAGGGGACACTGAATAGTGCACGGTACATCCAAACCGTCATCGAACCCATCGTTCTACCATTCCTAGACCGGCAAGGGAACTTGCTGTTCCAACAGGACAACGCACGTTCGCATGTATCCCGTGCCACCCAACGTGCTCTAGAAGGTGTAAGTCAACTACGCTGGCCAGCAAGATCTCCGGATCTGTCCCCCATTGAGCATGTTTGGGACTGGATGAAGCGTCGTCTCACGCGGTCTGCACGTCCAGCACGAACGCTGGTCCAACTGAGGCGCCAGGTGGAAATGGCATGGCAAGCCGTTCCACAGGACTACATCCAGCATCTCTACGATCGTCTCCATGGGAGAATAGCAGCCTGCATTGCTGCGAAAGGTGGATATACACTGTACTAGTGCCGACATTGTGCATGCCCTGTTGCCTGTGTCTATGTGCCTGTGGTTCTGTCAGTGTGATCATGTGATGTATCTGACCCCAGGAATGTGTCAATAAAGTTTCCCCTTCCTGGGACAATGAATTCACGGTGTTCTTATTTCAATTTCCAGGAGTGTATTTAGTATAGTCTACTTAGATTCATAAGGGGTTTGAATATAAGCCCCTGATAAATGACACGCTGGCGAGTTTACAAGCTGCAGTAGCAACAGGTGCACATGACTCATTGCTAGCACACAACTTGCTGTCTCCTTCACAGCCTCCGGCTCCAATACTGCAGGCTGTACTGCAGTGTAGCTTACTGCAATAATTTCTATCGTGCATTGACTCGCGACATCACACACTCTTGACACTGTGGGACTCGGTATTGAATTCCCTGACGATTCACGAAAAAGAATGTCCCATATGCCTGGCTCCAACTACCATTACGCTTTCAACGTCTGTTAATCGCCATCGTGCGACCACAATCTCGTCGGAAAGCTTTTCGCATGAATCACTTGAGTACAAATGATAACTCCGCTAATGCACTGCTCTTTTATACCTTGTGTACACGGCAGTACCACCATCCGCATATGTGCTTATCGTCATTCCGTGACTTTTGTGTTTATCAATGGGCCAGTGCCACGTCAAAACATTACATACTATTGCCATAGGACTCGTGTATGATCATTCTACTTCATATCCTTACAAAGAGACACACAGGTATTTGTGTGTATTAACAGGTTCAATTTGCGGCTCATTTAAACTGTAGTCATAGGACACTATGTTTTTCCGTTTTATGAACTGCACAGTTTTACATTTCTGAATGTTTAAAGCCAGTCGCGTATCTTCGCACCATTCTGTAATCTTGTCAGGATCCAACTGAATATTTGTGCAGATTTTTTTCAAGTAGTACTTCAGTTTAAATAACTGCTTCATCTGTGAAAAGTCTAAGATTACCATTTATGCTGTTTGCTGTGTCGTTATGATACTACACGTACATAAGGACCCACCATACCTCTATGGCACGCCTCTAGTTATTTCTGTATCTGTCGATGTCTCTCCATCCAAAATAACATTCTGCCTCCTCTTTAAGAAAAAAATCTTCAATCCACTCATAATTTTTTTTTTTATATTACATATGGCGTACTGTTCATATTAAGCGTACGTGTGACAGGGAGCCAAATGTTGTTTCTCTATTCCATCGTGTATTACACAGGAAAAGGAATTGAAACTGACTGTTTATAAAAGTTACTAATGTGGTACACAAATTGAGAAGTAAAATCTTTTACAAACTCATTCTGATATAACTCAATAACGGACATGGTTTTGAAGGTAATACAGTTGTTTATGTTGTTGTGGTCTTCAGTCCGAAGACTAATTTGATGACTCAAATGGCTCTGAGCACTATGGGACTTAACATCTGAGGTCATCAGTCCCCTAGAACTTAGAACTGCTTAAACCTAACTAATCTAAGGACATTACACACATCCATGCCCGAGGCAGGAGTCGAACCAGCGACCGTAGCGGTCGCACGGTTCCAGACTGAAGCGCCTAGAACCGCTCGGCCACTCCGGCCTACTGGTTAGATGCAGCTCTCCATGATACTCTATCCTGTGCGAGGCCTTTCATCTCTGAGCATCTACTGCAACTTATATCTTTCTGAATCTGCTAAATGTATTCATCTCTCGGTGACCCTCTGCAATTTTTGCTCCACACACTTCCCTCCAATACTAAACTGATGAACTCTTTGTGTCCTATAAACCGATTCCTTCTTTTGGTCAAGTTGTGCCACAAATTTCTGGTATCCCAAATTCTGTTCAGTATTTCCACATTAGTTACGTCATCGACCCACCTAATCTTCAGCATTCCTCTGTAGTACCACGTTTCGAACGTTTCTATACCTTTTTTGTATCTAAACTATTTATCGTTCACGTTTCACTTCCACACATCGCTACACTCCAGACAAATACCTTCAGAAAAGATTTCCTAACACTTACATATACGAGACGCGCCAATAAATTAATGAAAGTGATGTGAAAAAAAAGTGTTGCTTACCGTTTTAGTCAAGTTTAGTGTTGTCTCCTTCAAAGTAGTTTCCTTATGACTGCACATTCTTTTTCCAGCGCTTCTGCCATTGATGGTAACATTTCTGGAACTCATCTTCTGTAATATCCTCCTAGACCCTCATCACAGCTTTTTGGACATCTTGTATTATTTGAAAATGGTGTCCCTTGACCGCCATTATGATTCTTGGAAATGGGAAAAAGTCGCACGGAGCGATATCTGGGGAATAAGGTGGCTGTGGTAGTACTGAAATTTGTTTTGAGGTTAAAAATTGCTGTACTGACAGAGCAGTATGGGATGGCGCATTATCGTGATGCAGAATCCAATTATCAGCAATGTTGGCACGGACACGAAGAACTCTTTTACGAAGTCTTTCTAAAATTTCTTTGTAGTAATATTGGTTAACTGTTTGTCCAGCAGTTGCCCACTCTTTATTAACAATTCTCTTGGACTCAAGAAGCACACAAGCACGCATGGTCGTCCACTGCGGTCTTCATCTTCAACATTTTATGGCAATGAAAAACTTGAGCTCTTGACATAATCTTCTCTCCAAAAGCCTTCTGAAGCTTACTGTAAGTTGTCGTCGCGTTTTCACCCAATTTGACGCAAAAAGAAATGGCATACCGTTGCGCAATATTATGCGGTTCCATTTCCGTGACGAGAGACACAAAGACATACTAACTTATTACAGCACAACTCACGACTGAGCAGTTGCATCGATATGCCACTTCGACTAGAAGCAGCTTATATACCAAGGTCAATGATATTGTGCCTACACAGGCCTGCAGGGTTGCCACATCTTGCAAAGAAAATCAGTCTCATTACTTTATTGTCACACCTCGTGTATTCAATGTTAACAAATTTATCTTCTTCATAAATGATTTCCTTGCCATTGCCAGTCTACATTTTATATCCTCTCTACTTCGGCCACCCACAGTTATTTTTCTACCCAAGTAGCAAAACTCATCTACTACTTTAAGTGTCTCATTTCCTAATCTAATTTCTTCAGCATCACCTGATTTGATTCAACTACATTCCGTTACCCTCGTCTTGCGTTTTTTGATGTTCATCTTATACCCTCCTTTCAAGACACTGCCCATTCCGTTAAACTGCTCTTCCAAGGCATTTGCTGTCTCTGACAGAATCACAGTGTCATCGGCAAACCTCAAAGTTTTTATATCTTCTCCCTGGACTTTAATTCCTATTCCTGCTTGTTCAATACACATACTGAAAAACATCGGGAATACCCTGCAACCCTGTATCACTCCCTTTTCAACCACCGCCACCTTTTCAAGCCCCTCGACTCTTATTACTGTTGTCTGTTTTCTGTATAAGTTGTAAGAGCCTTTCACAGAGAGTATTCAAAAATGGTTCAAATGGCTCTGAGCACTATGGGACTTAACTTTTGACGTCATCAGTCCCCTAGAACTTACAACTACTTAAGCCTAACTAACCTAAGGACATCACACACATCCAGTACCGGGGCTGGATTCGAACCTGCGACGGTAGAGCACAGAGAGTATTTCAGTCAACATTATCTAAAGCTTTCTCTAAGTCTAAAAATGTTATAATTGTAGGTTTGCCTTACCTTAACCTATCTTCTAAGATAAGACGTAGGGTCATTATTGCCTCGGGTGTTCCTACATTTTTCCGGAATCGAAACTGATCTCCTCTGAGGTCGGCTTCTACCAGTTTTTCCATTCTTCTGCAAAGAATTCGTGTTAGTATTTAGCAGCCATGTCTTATTACACTCATAGTTCAGTAATTTTCACACCTATTAGCAACTGCTTTCTTTGGAATTGGAATTACTACATTCTTCTTGAAGACTGAGGGTGTTTTACCTGTCTTATACATCTTGCACACCGGATGGAAGAGTTCAGTCATGGCTGGCTCTTCCAAGGTTATCAGTAGTTCTGACGGAATATCATCTATCCTCGGCGTCTTGTTATGACTTAGATCTTTCAGTTTTTTGTCAAATTCTTCTCGCAGTATCGTATCTCCCATCTCATCTGTTCGCTTCGCTTTGCTGGCCGCTGTGGCCGAGCGGTTGTAGGCGCTTCAGTCCGGAACCACACGGCTGGTGTGGTTGCAGATTCGAATCCTGCGTCGGGCATGGATGTGTGTGATGTAATTGGGTTAGTCAGGTTTAAGTAGTTCTACGTCTAGGGGACTGATGACCTGAGTTGTTAAGTTCAATAACGCTCAGAGCCATTTGAACATTTTTTTCGCGTTGCTTTTTATAATATTACTTTCAAATTCATCTCTCTTACATAAACATTCTATATACTCAGGATGTCAAATCAAACACCTTTCAGCAGTCAAATTTCCAAACTTATTTTATTTGAATATCAGGTTCGGCGGTTTACTACGCCATTTTGAGGTCCTGCGTACAGACAACAATGCTGCCAGTATGAAATAGATAACCCAAAAAGGGGTGGTGCTAATGGTATACAGTGGTATACAGTGGTAATAAGTAAAACATAAAAATACCAACCAATACAGGAAGTCACATAAGGCTACAGATAAATTAAGGAATAAAATAAGAGAACAATTGCACATTGTATTAAGTTAAACTAGTGAGCAAAGTATATACATCATAGAATCGTAAAAAAGAACCTACTAAACGGAGGTCAATATTTCATGTTATGCATACATAACCACTGTAAAGTTAATGCAGTACTCCTGAAGCTACTGGAGTAAAATAATATGGTTATAAACTGACGAGTAGAGACTAAACTAAAACATTTGATTACATGCTGTAATATAATAGTAAAGCATATACCACTTACTGGAGGTCAATCTCATAACCATCTGTGTCATCATGTTCCATATACTACTAATAACTAATAAAAGGAAAATATAAAAATACATCAGTGCTGTTTATCGATCACGAACTCATAAGATGCAATTTATTTAAAAAAAAACATTTCTAGTGAACCAAATTATGAATCCAATGTAATATACATTAACGAGTTCCCACTATACCTCTTCCGACTCTGATAATTCCCTTCTTTGCTTAGGACTGTTTTACCGTTTGAGCTCTTGATATTCACATAGCTGCTTCTCCTTTCCCCAAGGGCTTCTTTAATTTTCCTGTAGGTGGTATTTATCTTTACCCTGTTGAAATATGCTTCTAAATCCTTACATCTGTCCTCTAGCCATTCCTGCTTAGCCATTTTGCACTTCCTGTCAGTCTCATCTTTTAAACGTTTGTATTCCCTTTCACCTGCTACATTTGCTACATTTCAAAGTTTTCCCCTTTCAGTTAAATTCAGTATCTCTTGTGTTATGCAAGGATTTCTACTAGACCTAGTCTTTTTACCTGTTTGCTAATCTGCTGGCCTCACCATCTCTTGAAGCTGCCCATTCGTCTTCTACTGTATTCCTTTTCCCTTTTCCAGTCAGTCGTTGGCTAATCCTCCCTCCGAAACTCTCAAGAACCTCTGGTTCTTTTAATTGATCCAAGTTCCATCTCCTTAATTTCCTACCTTTTTCCCCAATTTCTTCAATTGTAATCTACAGTTCATAACCAATAAATGGTGGTCAGAGTCCACATCGACCGCCGGAAATGTCTTACAATTTAAAATCTGGTTCCGAAATCTCTGCCTAACCATCATGTAATCAAATTGAAACCTTTCGGTGTCTCCAGGTCTCTTCTATGTATACAGCCTTCTTGTATTATTCTTAAACCAAGTTTTTGCTTCACAATACTGCAGCCTGCTGTATGATCCGTAAATGTCTAACTTCATAACGATTACTCAACGTCTAGCGTCACTACCTTTAATTTTCTGGCACCTATACTGTTCTGATCAATGTTTACAATAAAAGTTTACAAATATTTCAATAATGGTATACAGGGCGTCCACGACATCTAAAATTACACATTTTAAAATTTGTATCTATAATCTGAAGTGTCTTCAAAGCCATCTATAAAGTGCTAATTGTTACCAGAATAATAAATCAAACGACAGGAAATTTTACTTTTTTTCATTTCGAAATGAGCTATAGTATTGTTTATTGTAAAATGTTTAAGGGCGATATGTTTTGCACTATGCCTCCATCACTTGTGTTCGTTTTCTGTTAGTGTACATCGATATGCTGTGCGAGAAATTGCCTCACAGCATGCGGAAAGATATAATTTGCTTCTCTTCCCATCGCTGCTGCTAGCGGGAGAGACTATCACGGAATAGATCGAGACGATAGACAAGGGAGGGAGAGAGAGAGAGATAAATTCCAAGTGCTTACCTGTGGAACGCAGAGACATACCACATGACATTTCCATCTCTAAACACATTTCGCTGAAATGAATTAGATACACCGAAACGAAGTGAAATCAATAAGGGTTGATAGACATGGAATAATATCATATTAATGATTTCAACAGCCCTGTTCCATCTCTTCATTCTCACGCATTCAATCGGAGAACGTCTTAGCAGTAGTCTTAGTGAAATGCAGGTGGAAACATTAGTGGCAACCAACGAAAGTTTCAGTTAGTCCCGGAGGCGTGTTCAGATAGCCTATTGGGTAGCATGTTGTTGTTGTGGTCTTCAGTCTTGAGACTGGTTTGATGCTACTCTATCCTGTGCAAGCTGCTTCATCTCCCAGTACGTACTGCAAACTACATCCTTTTGAATCTGCTTAGTGTATTCATCTCTTGGTCTCCCTCTACGATTTTTACCCTCCACGCTGCCCTCCAGTACTAAATTGGTGATCCATTGATGCCGCAGAACATGTCCTACCAACCGATCCCTTCTTCTAGGCAAGTTGTGCCACAAGTTCCTCTTCTCCCCAATTCTATTCAATGCCTCCCCATTAGTTATCGGATCTTCCCATCTAATTTTCAGCATTCTTCTGTAGCACCACATATCGAAAGCTTCTATTCTCTTCTTGTCCAAACTATTTGTCGTCCATGTTTCACTTCCATACATGACTACACTCCATACAAATACCTTCAGAAAATATTTCATAAACCTACATCTACCCTCCTGGAAATTGAAATAAGAACACCGTGAATTCATTGTCCCACGAAGAGGAAACTTTATTGACACATTCCTGGGGTCAGATACATCACATGATCACACTGACAGAACCACAGGCACATAGACACAGGCAACAGAGCATGCACAATGTCGGCACTAGTACAGTGTATATCCACCTTTCGCAGCAATGCAGGCTGCTATTCTCCCATGGAGACGATCGTAGAGATGCTGGATGTAGTCCTGTGGAACGGCTTGCCATGCCATTTCCACCTGGCGCCTCAGTTGGACCAGCGTTCGTGCTGGACGTGCAGACCGCGTGAGACGACGCTTCATCCAGTCCCAAACATGCTCAATGGGGGACAGATCCGGAGATCTTGCTGGCCAGCGTAGTTGACTTACACCTTCTAGAGCACGTTGGGTGGCACGGGATACATGCGGACGTGCATTGTCCTGTTGGAACAGCAAGTTCCCTTGCCGGTCTAGGAATGGTAGAACGATGGATTCGATGACGGTTTGGAT
This sequence comes from Schistocerca cancellata, assembly GCF_023864275.1. Taxonomy (NCBI): domain Eukaryota; kingdom Metazoa; phylum Arthropoda; class Insecta; order Orthoptera; family Acrididae; genus Schistocerca; species Schistocerca cancellata. Next base: position 100,345,297 of record NC_064628.1, on the reverse strand, counting down.
GTACCGTGCACTATTCAGTGTCCCCTCGACGATCACCAGTGGTGTACGGCCAGTGTAGGAGATCGCTCCCCACACCATGATGCCGGGTGTTGGCCCTGTGTGCCTCGGTCGTATGCAGTCCTGATTGTGGCGCTCACCTGCACGGCGCCAAACACGCATACGACCATCACTGGCACCAAGGCAGAAGCGACTCTCATCGCTGAAGACGACACGTCTCCATTCGTCCCTCCATTCACGCCTGTCGCGACACCACTGGAGGCGGGCTGCACGATGTTGGGGCGTGAGCGGAAGACGGCCTAACGGTGTGCGGGACCGTAGCCCAGCTTCATGGAGACGGTTGCGAATGGTCCTGGCCGATACCCCAGGAGCAACAGTGTCCCTAATTTGCTGGGAAGTGGCGGTGCGGTCCCCTACGGCACTGCGTAGGATCCTACGGTCTTGGCGTGCATCCGTGCGTCGCTGCGGTCCGGTCCCAGGTCGACGGGCACGTGCACCTTCCGCCGACCACTGGCGACAACATCGATGTACTGTGGAGACCTCACGCCCCACGTGTTGAGCAATTCGGCGGTACGTCCACCCGGCCTCCCGCATGCCCACTATACGCCCTCGCTCAAAGTCCGTCAACTGCACATACGGTTCACGTCCACGCTGTCGCGGCATGCTACCAGTGTTAAAGACTGCGATGGAGCTCCGTATGCCACGGCAAACTGGCTGACACTGACGGCGGCGGTGCACAAATGCTGCGCAGCTAGCGCCATTCGACGGCCAACACCGCGGTTCCTGGTGTGTCCGCTGTGCCGTGCGTGTGATCATTGCTTGTACAGCCCTCTCGCAGTGTCCGGAGCAAGTATGGTGGGTCTGACACACCGGTGTCAATGTGTTCTTTTTTCCATTTCCAGGAGTGTATATTCAATATTAACAAATTTTTATTCTTCAGAAACGCTTTCCTTGCCATTGCCAAGCTACATTTTATATCCTCTCTACTTAAATCACTATTAGTTATTTTTCTCCCCAAATAGCAAAACTCCTTTATTACTTTAAGTGTTTCATTTTCCAATCCCTTAGCAACACCCAACTTAATTCGACTACATTCCATTATCCTCGTTTTGCTTTCGTTGATGTTCATCTTATATCCTCCTTTCAAGACATTGTCCATTCCTTTCAACTGCTCTTCCACGTCCTTTGCCGTCTCTGATAGAATTACAATGTCATCGGCGAACCTCAAAGTTTTTATTTCTTCTCCATGGATTTTAATACCTACTCCGAATTTTTCTTTTGTTTCCTTTACTGCTTTCTCAGTATACAGATTGAATAACATCGGGGAGAGGCTACAACCCTGTCTCACTCCCTTCCCAACCACTGCTCCCCTTTCATGTCCCTCGACTCTTATAATTGCCATCTGGTTTCTGTACAAATTGTAAATAGCCTTTAGCTCCCTGTATTTTACCCCTGCCACCTTCAGAATTTGAATGACAGAATTCCATTCAACATTGTCAAAAGCTTTCTCTAAGTCTACAAATGCTAGAAACGTAGGTTTGCCTTTCCTTAATCTATCTAAGTCGTAGGGCCAGTGTTGCCTCACGTGTTCCAATATTTCTACGGAATCCAAACTGATCTACCCCGAGGTCGGCTTCTACCAGTTTTCCCATTCGTCTGTAGAGAATCCGCGTTAGTATTTTTCCATCTGTGACATATTAAACTGATAGTTTGGTAATTTTCACATCTGTCAACACCTGCTTTCTTTGGAATTGAAGCCGGCCGTGGTGGCCTAGCGGTTCCAGACTGAAACGCTTAGAACCACTTGACCATCCCGGTCGGCCCCTATACGACCATCATTCATGATTCTTGAACCAAGTGTTAGCTATGATTAAGTTATGCTCCGTGCTAAATTCTACCAGACGGCTTCCTCTTTCATTTCTTACCCCCAATCCATATTCACCTACTACGTTTCATTCTCTCCCTTTTCCTACTATGGAATTCCAATCACCCATGACTATTACATTTTTGTCTCCCTTCACTATCTCAATAATTTCTTTTATCTCATCATACATTTCATCAATTTCTTCTTCGTCTGCAGAGCTATTTGGCATATAAACTTGTACTACTGTAGTAGGCGTGGGCTTCGTGTCTATCGTGGCCACAATAATGCGTTCACTATGCTGTTTGTAGTAGCTTACCCGCACTCCTATTTTCCTATTCATTATTAAACCTACTCCTGCATTACCCCTATTTGATTTTGTATTTATAACCCTGTAGCATAGAGAGATATTATAGCCATATGTGCAAGAAAGTTCCTGTGAAGTTCAGATGATGAGAGAGAGCTACCAGCGGAAATAAAACTGTGAGGGAGGTTCGTGAGGCATTCCTTGGTAGTTTAGTGGGTAAGAGAGCATTTCTTGCGAAAGGAAAGGTATCGGGTTGGAATTCCAGTCCTTCGTACGATTTTACTCTGCTAGTAGGTTTCAGACCAGTGCACAATGATATGCAGCAGCTTTCTTCAAAGCGTCTGTTTTCCCGAGAAATGTAAAGAAGCTGAAGTGGTACTCACCGCAAAAGCAAATGAAGACCTAACACAAAACTGAAGTTATCTCCGAATAAGGCATTTTTGAATGTTATGAAAAGTATTTGCAAAGATCTTAATGAAGAAGCACCAGCGAGTGAATATCAGGCAATTTGCACACAACAGCTTAGTTTCAGAGAAAGCTGTATGGAAAAGTCCAACTTCTCAGAGTTACGAAGCACATGTCCAAGTACTTTCTCCCTCCATGTCCGCTGCAGCAGTTTTTCTAGGAGTGGAGAGAGCTTACGATAAGGTGTGGAGAAAAGGTCTCATAGCAAAGCCAAATTAAATAACACAACTTCCAATTGTTACGTGAAGCTGATACAAACCTTCCTCCAAGTTCGGAGAATGTAACAGAAATTAGAAATATTAGACGCACATTCAAAAACGGCGACAGCTGGCGTACCTCAGGGATCAGTTTATTACATGTGTGCGTGAACGTCAGCTCCTTGAAAGGTAATGTTTCCTGTGATTTGAGCCCAACTGTGTGACGACAAAGGTTTATGTACAAGTGGGTTACACACTGTCAGTACACATGCAAACACAGTGAGCACCGTTAATTTCACTTTTTGGCTCAAAGATGTTCACTAGTTTGAACATAACTTTTTCATCAACAAATCGCATCCCTTCCTCTAATTTTTTCTCTATTTGTTCACGAAGATCAATCACTGAAGGGCTACAGAAGCAACTCGAAAAAATAAAGTGTCTGAATACCTAAGGGACCAAATTGCTAAGTCATCGATCCTTAGACTTGTTGTTGTTGTTGTTGTGGTTTTCAGTCCTGAGACTGGTTTGATGCAGCTCTCCATGCTACTCTATCCTGTGCAAGCTTCTTCATCTCCCAGTACCTACTGCATCCTACATCCTTCTGAATCTGCTTAGTGTAGTCATCTCTTGGTCTCCCTCTACGATTTTTACCCTCCACGGTGCCCTCCAATGCTAAATTTGTGATCCCTTGATGCCTCAGAACATGTCCTATCAACCGATCCCTTCTTCTAGTCAAGTTGTGCCACAAGCTCCTCTTCTCCCCAATTCTATTCAATACCTCCTCATTAGTTATGTGGTCTACCCATCTAATCTTCAGCATTCTTCTGTAGCACCACATTTCGAAAGCTAAGAACAACACACACACCCATGCCCGAGGGATGACTCGAACCTCTGGCGGGAGCGGCCGCGCAATCCGTGACATGGCGCCTCGAACCGTGCGGCACTTGAAACTGAAGACTAATGGTAATGACTGCCAAAGGAAAAAGCAAAAGCTGTTTTGCCATGGATCTTATAAGAATAATGGACATCATTTCATAGCACAAGGTAGAATTAGTTCTTCTGCAATCGTACTGGCTTTATTACAGTTTGCCATTCGGTAAACGACATGGCGGGACGATAGGTGTGCTTTATTCGACGTTTTCGCCTGCTTAGATAATGAAGATTTTTGCTCTTTCCTTTCACTCAGATTTCGAAAAGAAAATATTCTCTTGCTTTAACCACGTCATTATTATGAATACTCGTTAAATGACACTTTAATTTTCTAGGCAGCATACATGCAGGAAGTACTTTCAAACACAAAACACAATGTGGACGCTCTTCATTGTTCACAACAGTGCACGTGAAACCAAAATCTAAGCAGCTACTGTCATATTTTCTATACTTGCGTTTCCTATCGTCATTACCATTTTCTTTGCTGTCCACAGCAAGTTCTCGCTTATTACTTCCACTTGACATATTAAAAAACTTTTCCATAGTTTACCCCTTTTATCAACTTCATAACAAAGTCACAATATAATAAACACTGGTGGACAACACAACGATTACTGCTAGTGCTAACCGTAAAGTGCGGTAGTTAAGTTGTGATTGCTTACGGAGAATGGCCAACATCTAAAGCGCAATTGCTTCGAAGCCACACACATTGACACCAGAAATGAAAATTCCCAACACAATAGACTTCCTTGCCACTAACTGCGAAACAAATCCACTGCGCACAGGACGCCGAGCGCCACAAGTTAAATTCCAGTCCCCCAGCAATAGATATCGTTCCTAGGAAACATATTTCCCGTATGAAACGTTCTCGAAAAACTCGTGTAACATTCTTAGATGTACGGTATACAAATAAGGAGTGGGAAAAAAACAAGTAACCACTCATGTGTTTAGTGGCAGGCCATCTCCATAACCGCGGTCACTAAATCACACCAGTCCGCCGGTGCTTGAATCGGAAGTAGCCGGTTCGAAGTCTGGTGGGGGAACAGGTTTTGTCCGACAGTGTTAGGCCAGCAAGTAGAAGAAATGTGGAGTCACAAACTTCCTGATCATCACTCCTTGCGGCAACATCCTTGCGGCAACATCCTGGATGGAAGTGAGGGCATGCGTTTCTATTGACGGTTATCCGTCCTTTGGATGGGGACGTTACGTCCCGTTGGTGCAAGTCGGGAGGACTACATGCTGGCACAGGGTTTCTCTCTCTCCCTTCTCTCATCTTCTTACAACACAAACATTACATCGCATTATATTCTCATTCATTCCTGTCACCTGAACTCGACAAATACACGTAAGACACAACTGTCACAAACCACGAGCGCAAAGGCCATTTGCACAGAGGAAGAAACCCTTCGACAGTTGTCCGCAGCTCGCGGTCTCGCGGTCGCGTTCTCGCTTCCCGAGCACGGGGTCCCGGTTTCGATTCCCGGCAGGGTCAGGGATTTTCACCTGCCTCGAGATGACTGGGTGTTTGTGCTGTCCTCATCATTTCATCGTCATTCATCAAAGTGGCGAGATTGGACTGAACAAAGGTTGAGAATTTGTACGGGCGCTGATAACCACGCAGTTGAGCGCCACACAAACCAAACATCATCATCATCATCATCATCATCATCATCACCCACGCCAGTTGGGTCGCAGAACCAGCCAAGAATGCTATGAGACATACTTTTTCTGTTTGCTGGCAAGAAAATGTCACCTTAGTCTAATGCGTCTGTAGCACTGATTCTTCTGCCGAAAGTGCGAATTGGTTTCAAAGAAACTTGACATTGATAGTTTCAGTATTTGATATAGAATGTTTTTACGATTCAGTTATCACCCATAGAAGTCGTTGCAGACTTACTGCAAAGATACAGTTCTGTACCTAGTATCCATTGCGAATAACTTAGTTATTCCTTATACTTAAATTGTGTCATGGTTGAAGAAGAAGGAAAAACGACGTAGTTAATTTTGCGACAGTCTGTGAATTACCTAGAAACTGTTCTTTGATTTTTCAACTGTGCTGACCAATCAACTGACAGACTGCCTCGTTAGCAATACTGGGGATCATGATTTTCAAGGGTGTACAAGTGTGTTTTGCGTGGTTGGAGGTTGGTTGCGCTTTGGAGGCTGGTGCCCCAGGGTGCAGTGTGGCACAGTGTGGTGATGGGAAGTACCTAGGGTGTACGGTAGCTGAGCACACTTGCAATACGACCTTGCTGATCATTCACAGCGATATCGTGGTTCAAGCGTGACTGTTAATTGATTCGCATCGCCAAGTTACTCGTATAACTTCCATGTATCGGATTTAGTGTCTCACATGTGGAGATTTGGTCTTTGTATCTTTGTGGCGAGAGTATGTTTCGAAGCTGAGTATAGAAACCGCTTTTATTAATTCTTCCTAATGGTAGTAGCATCAGTTCTGTCACACTTTCTAACAACGGACCTTCGTCAATGTTTTGTGATTTGTAAGGATTATAAATTTTCTAAGTTGCAGAGCACTTTTCCTACATGTACTAATGTAACCAAGCTACATTCTGGGAGTCAATTACATCTAGAAATATGGCAAAACCTACAACGTTTTACTATCGTAGGGAGATTAGAACGACACCCGCAGAGGCGTTTAAGCTCCCATTCTTCCCGCGCTCCATACGTGAACACAACCGAAGGAAGTCATACTATGGGAACAGGCCTCTGCCGTGCACTTCAAAATAGTTTGCAGCCTATAGATGAACATGTAGATATAGATGTAGCTGTAAGGCTATAGCCTCGGCTGAATATTTGTGCAACTACTATAAACAGAGCCCAAATCATTCAAACTATTCTGCGTGATGATGAATGCATTTACTTTCTTTCTTTGTTTTACTCCTAATATTCTCATATCTCGTCTGGCCTTATTTACACACGACTTCGTTATTTCTCTTTGACTGACCCGTGAACTACATCGCAATCATTCGATCTCTCGAGATCGGTTAACGTGTCTTGCACCTTATTCTGTTTGGTTTTCTTACAACTAGTTTAGGTCAAGCTGTATATCTGGAGGGAAGAAGTGTATCAGTAAGTGCATATGTATGTCTACAAATAGGAATTTTTAAAATAATATTGTCACGTAGAGGGAAGTGTAAGTAGATGAATGACGAACACTAACTTCACTTAACGAAGGTTTATTCAGCACTTGCACTTATAACAGGGCGGAGCTAACTGCCTCCGGCCAGAACACATACGGTATATATACAGCTACAGAACATTCCACTACCATGATACTTGCCATTTGTGGATACTTCTAGACTGTACTCGAACCGAATATAGAAATTAAAACTGTGCACTCCAAGTGAGTTTTGAACTGACGACCCTCGATGCAGCAGTTTAGTATCATATCCTCTACACGGCGCTTCTACTCAGCTTCTGCTCTGACAATACTTTAATTTGTTATTCTAGTACAAACTTTTTAGTCATTAGACTTAAGACTGACGTTTCAAGATTCGATGTGCTTTGTATGTACCCAAAGAAGCCTATCGTCGTTGAAGTGCGCCTTCTGAACAGTGACAGAATCTCACCCCAGAATTAGTCGAGGTGATGCATTGTGGTCACTCAACCGTCAGGTTGCATTCGAGGAGCTTAACGTGGTATGATGGTGCCATCTGCTTTGAATGAATCCTATTAAGTTGGCGAGTGACTATTTGTACATCTGTCACGGGTTGTCACGAGTTGGCTCTCCTACAACATCGAACATTTTTATCGAAGACCGCTGTTGATGAGGTCAAATTGTGTCTTCATATCGACATGATGTAAGGGGCATGACTGAGACCAAGCTTTAAATCTTAGTTTAAGATCCCATAGAAACGTTTGCGTGTGAAGATGATCAAATACATTGGGAGTGAAAAAATAAAACATTGTCTAGTAAGAATTTCTGCTGACTCGTATAGCTGCAGCTACCGACAACAACCTAGACCCAGTCTAGCGCCGGCCGGAGTGGTCGATCGGTTCTAGGCGCTACAGTCTGGAACCGCGCGACCGCTACGGTCGCAGGTTCGAATCCTGCCTCGGGCATGGATGTGTGTGATGTTCTTCAGTTAGTTAGGTTTAAGTAGTTCTAAGTTATAGGGGACTGATGACCTCAGAAGTTAAGTCCCATAGTGCTCAGAGCCATTTTTGAACCCAGTCTAGCGACAACTGAAGAGAAACACCGAGAACTGCTACCAGAAGCAAAACAATCCACTAAAGCAGCTTAAGATACGCTCGACTGGGAGATGATTTCTCTGATTCTCCCATGCTTCCATATTCTTCTGATCTTGCGATCTTAAACATTTACTTCTTCCGTTCTCTGTATAGACTTCTGGATCACTCCCTAGACAACGACGATACTTTTCAGACGGCCGCTGTGGCCGAGCGGTTTAGGCGTTTCAGTCTGGAACCGCTCGACACTACGGTCGCAGGTTCGAATCCTGCCTCGGGCATGGATATGTGTGATGTCCTTAGGTTAGTAAGGTTTAAGCAGTTCTAAGTCCCATAGTGCTCAGAGCCATTTGAACCATTTCATACTTTTCAATTTTTCCTGACGAATTCTTCAAATCGAAACTAAAAATCTTCTGCAGCAGTGGACTGGAGATGTTAATCCAAACTTCTAACAGCGTCAGCGACGATGAAGGATAACAAGTTGATCATTAATATATGTTTACTACTGGTTAAAAAAGAAAAAAAAATCTGTCGAAGCTTAGAATCAAAACAGTAAATCCAGTACATGACTGCAATGTAGAAAGAGTTTTAAAAGAGTTTTAGTTTGGCAGATAGGTCCTGGCAGAACAGCAGGTAGCTACTACATTGCGTCACTGTTACGTGGAGACAATGCCTTAAGTACATGTTGTGTGAAAGGAGGCACGTAGGAGTCTGCTTGTAGCAAAAGAGAAGAAGAGGTACGTGCGTCTACCGCATGCCTGGTCACGTCCAAACAGTTACAGCGCACGGCTGTAAAAAGTTGCTGTTGGACAATTGAAAAGTTTAAAGACTTCCCGGAAGCGCGGTCATGAGAGCCAGAGAGAAAGGTGTGCAGGAATGGAGATGAAAGCACCCGCAAATTTTTCGAATTAACCGTCCCTGACGTGATTTAAGGAAACTATAGAAAATCTAAACCACGAACAGCGTAAGAAGATTTGAACTGTGTTCCTCCAGAATACTAGCCCACTGTTATAAAACAGCTGCGCCTTACTTACTAAATAACACGGAAACAGTCGCAGCTAGCTGCTTCCGATCTCATTTCTTACTGCGGCGGCGAAGTACGTTACGATAATTAAAAACTCACGGTTTTTTTTTAGGTCAAACGGAAGGATCCTCTGGAATTTTCGAAGGATGTGTAGTAGAGCTTCTCAAAAAAATGAAGTTCTGTGTTCGATTAAAAGCATAAAATAATTTTTCCTGAAATTTTTTACAGGGTGTTTCAAAATGAATATATCGGTTGTATTGCTTTTTAGCATATATTATATTCAACTTACAACTATAAATTGTACATCAAATGAAAGAGCAACTCAAACAGTTTTGTTTGTATATTGTAACCTCCCCACAAAATTGTCTAAATAATAATACTGAATATGATTCTAATTCTTTTTGTGTAACCTCGGAACAAAATTGGTTCCCATTTATAACCTCCCTACACGAATTCATTCACATTTAACCTCCACACAAAATTTGTTTCCCATTTAATGTACCCACAAAATTCTTTTCTCATTTAATGTAAGCTCGAAACAGAAAAATTCCTAAACCTCGTAATAAAAAAAAATAAATTCAGTGACCTGGTAAATTTTGGACGACAGCAGTGCTGCGTCATGGCCCTGTAAGATCATTGTGAAAAAAAAGGAAAAATTCTTACCTCAATGAAGTCCCCTTATATATCTGCTCTTACAATAAATTTTTCCGGCACAGCTCTGTGCAATGCTGGCCGCTAGATTTGTCATTTATGAAAGGAAGCAACTGATTTTTCTTTTGCAACAATCGGAATGATCATGGATTGGAGAAATTAGTAAATTCTTTAAGTTGAAATGAATGCTTGTTAAAAAAATTGCTTTATGTGACAAAGATTATTATTAGGGCATTTTAAAACATTTACATGGGAGTTCAGATAACATTACTAGATATGCCCGAGGCTGCTTTTTACCTTATACAATAATACTCAGGCTCCGGCATCGCTGCACCGCGACCGACCAGCCATCACGATACACCAGACCAGACCAGAGCAGACTGCAGACTAGCAACAACTTACTGCTACAGCTACACAGTTCCTACTGCAGTCAACACTGCTCTCTGGTCAGAGACCTTGCATATCGCAGGCAGCGCATGAGCAATACATCGAAATTACATCTGCTCGGACCTCTTACATAAAATTACATCTGCTCGGACCTCTTACAATATCTTTTCACAAAGGGAAGAGTATGGAAAACCAAGCGAATCTGAAGAACGCCTTTCACGCGGAGACGCAAGAAACCCCTTCGGAAGGCTAGTCATGAATTAGCAATTCCAGTGAGTCTGTGTGGAAACTTTTAACGAGATGCTTAAACTACGTCCTTATAGTTTTCACTTCGTACAAGTTCTAAAGCCTGCAGATTGTAGTTTCCGTGCCAACTTTGCAAACGAAATGTTGCTGCATGACGATGAAGATCTTCTGGATCGTGTCGTCTTCAGTGATGAATCGACACTTCGCACATACGGAATGTGTGCAACTGGGAGTCACCCAGTGCATTCTGTCACTCTATTCACGTTGTAATACTATTAAATGTTTCCAAACAGTTTTCACTGTTTAAAACATTGTGGGAGTGTATTTGTTATTTATTTAATAAAGGGTCAGGTTAAATTAACTGACTGTATGCCACTTCCTTTGTGTGTCGAACAACGTCGTAATAATGCAGTTGTGCTATACTAGGAAGCGAGAAAAGGCTTTGTAACTTTTATGCTCCCCTTGTAACACAACATACCTTTTGTTGATTCATTTTGTTTTCTGTTTTGTTCAACATTCCATCGTTGAGCTTCTGTAATTATTCTATGATTAATTCGGCACTGTATAAAAAGGTGTACTTTTTTCTTTGTAGAAACTTTGATGTCCTGGTTTAATCATATGTAATATATTGTCTTTATTATTTAAATTCTTTGACTCATTTGCAGGGGACAAAACTTACTGTATATAATTGTATTTTCTGTGTGAATAATTTTTTTTGTAGAAATATCAATACGTGTAACTGACCTATTTTATTTAATATGTTTGGTTGCTGTTATGTAATTGCAGATCCTCACTTCGGGTTCTTGGTTATTTTGTCAGTAAAAGGTGGTGTGGTTCCCCTCGGGAACGGAACTGTGTAACGCGCGCAAAATGTGGTGGGCATGGATAGAAAGGTGGGACAAAGAGTCAGTCGGAGACGAGCTACTCTACTGCTAACAGCTCATGTAAAGGTTGTGATTTGTGCTGGTGCCGAGAGGGGCTTTTACTGCCGTTTTAACACGTCTTAAAGCCTCGGGTGAATGGAGTAATATGCTGGCAATGCTCTGAAATTAATATCTATCTTCGCCACCAAGAAATGACAGAGTCCAGCTTGTCACTCTGCACCTCCATCCAACAACATGCACTCGCCACCACATTGCGCAATCACTGAAAAGGGACCAGGAAATAGTAGAATTGTACAGTGAAGGATCAGCTCATTGGATATTTCAGTGTGCTCAAATATAAGGTAATTTATACCTGGACTCTTGTACTTATCCCGATTTTTTATCCTCAGTCACTTATCCAATCAGGGTCCTTCCCATGTTAAAGCGCTTACCAAGTATCTTAACTGAAAGAATATCAAAGCCCAGTGTGTTATATTAAAAGACCTCTTTGAAACATTAAAAGTTTTGGTTAAAATTAATGCGGATAAAGAATGTGCCAAGCTAACTGTTTGTTGAAGTGAATTTTGCAATCAAAGTCGTTGCTTAAAAATCTATGGGTATTCAAAGAATTATCGAAAATAAAGAATCAGATAAATTCAATTAGGTCTTGAAACAATCTGCTGTTATTTCAAAGCTAATAGAATACTTACTCACACTGAGGCTACAAAATTTTGTTCAGTCAATGAATAATACAACAGTATTGGGACACGGCCGGTGCCATTCCAAAATACCGAATGTATCCGGCAAGTGTTGACTCTCTAGTCGTTATTACCGTAGCGGTTTGTGACATAGAGAGAGTCCATTCCAAAGCCTCGTTAGTAGACAGCAACAAGGTCGCACGCAGTGTATCCGGCAAGTGTTGACTCTCTAGTCGTTATTACCGGCTCGGGGTTGTGACATAGAGAGAGAGAGTTAGCGCCATCTCTCTCTATGTCACAACCCCCGTTAGTAGACAGCAACAAGGTCGCACGCAGTGTATCCGGCAAGTGTTGACTCTCTAGTCGTTATTACCGGCGCGGGGTTGTGACGCGCTAGGCAGGACCTATATAAATCAATGCCCGACCTACCTCACTCTCACACTGCTCGTATACTTCATTCATCCAATACTTGTCACGTCTTCGTAATTAAACGTGTAAAAATGAAACGAACCGCCAGTGACAGCAGCAGCAGCAGCAGCAGCAAACGTGCTCATGTGGACGAAGTTCCATTCCCTGGTAAGTACATTTTCAGAATTCTGATATCTACACCCTTTAACTCTGTGTATGAGTGCTACATATCTTTATAATGCTCTCTATAAAGATCGCTCCTCCACTTGGTCTGTGTGTGTTCCTGCTTACGTTTTTTACCCTTTTGAATCTCTCTCTCTATAAAAATTGCTTATCCACGCCTTTTTTACCTCTAACTTAGGTGTCTGAATCTTTTATTTTAACTGTTACATTTGTTTTGTACTGCTCTCTATAAATATTGTTCATCCAGGTGTTGTATGTTACATGTTATACCAGTTTTCGATCTCTCTCTGTAAAGTTTACTAAGTCTTTTAACGGATTCTATGTTTGTGTATGTGTTAAGTCTTATAACCGTTTTGGACATCTCAATGTAAAGAATGAATTTCCACATGTTGTATGTGTTATAATTAATTTACCGTATCCGCTATAAAGATAGAGCTTCCACGTGTTGTGTATCTGTTATATTCGTTGTGCAGTGCTCTTTGTAAATATTTCATTTCGTTCCTTTTTTTAAATTTGCTGGTCCGCTTATTTCTCTATCACTTAACTGAAAGCACACTCCCCTTTCCATATGCGATATTATATTCAGTCTTCTCCATCTTTCTAGATTTCTTCCAGCAAATCTTGGTTAATCTAGACAACCAGATCGAGATGGAAAGAGCTCAAGCGCAGCTCGAATGTAAGTACATTTATAATACAATCACACTTCTTAAACTTAAATAATTTCATCTAATATATACCCGTTTCCTGATTGTATACATTTATTCCTCATAAGCCGGTCTTTTCTTTGTAGATGCGCCTAATTCAGAATTCGGTTCAACCACCCAAAACGTTCAAGGAAGCGACGGTAGCGTTCAAACGGCGCCCGCCACACAGGACACTCAGTCTTTAGAGGAGGAGGAGACCAACCTGCCTGACCCGTTTGAGGAGGAGATCAACCTACCTGAGTGGTTTGAGGATCTACTTGATTTTGGCAATGAGTTGCTCAAACCATGGAGTCAGAGCGGAGAAGGTGAATAATTTTGAACATTAACATTCCTTCACATAACCACCATTATCTACTCTTATTGTTATTATGTATCGCTCTTTTAAATATAAATCACTAAATTAATTTTTTTCCTTATTTATCTTACAGGTATATCACACGGCGTAGGCCGTGTTCCTAGAGCGGTGGTTGCGGGGGCGGGACTCGGGCGCACCGAACCGCAAAGACACGCCGCGCCTTGCGTAGCCCCTATAAGGGCTTCGCGGGAGGCGGATGCAGAACACGCACCAGCTCCTCCCCCAGCGCTGTCGCAACCGTTTGGCTGCGCAGCCCGTCCGTCGTCGCCACAGCCTGGCCCTTCAAACCGGCTGTCACCCCCTCCTCCTCTAGAAGCAGCAGCTCGCCGCCGCCGCCCACGCAAGGTACGCGTTCCGAGACGTATACCTCTCCCCGCAAATGATGATGATGATTACGATCACCCATCACCAACCCATTCATCTATCGGGTGGACTCCTAGTTGTAGCAACAGTAATAATAGTAATTTCCTTATGGCTAGCGGTAGTTCTCTCACCCGTCCTATCGATAACGAAGTCGATCAGAATAACGGCGTAATGACTCCCTTAGAATACTCAGCAGTTGCTAGAGCGTTTGAGGGGCGAATCTCTTTCACCAGAATTGAGAATCCAGGCGGGAGGTATCGCGATCCTGTAAGGTTTTTGGAGGCGTGCCTCCCCGTCTTGGAGACCGAGCTCCTCAAACTCTTAGAAGATCCAGAATTTAACGCCTTTAAATGCAGTGCTGTGTTATGCTGTGAACTGAGTCACCCCCCTAAACATCAAGGTGGCGCGGAGACGGCTACTCTGCATTATATATGGGGTGACAATGGCGTTATTTCTCGGAGCACATCGATTGCTGAGTGGTATAGAGAATCCACCTTGAGCGCTATTATGGCCCGATTTTCCGAGATGGAAGTACGTGGATCCGCTAAAGCGCTCAGCAGTATACCACACCTCGACATCCATATACATGTCTATGATCCAATGAATGGAGGGTCCAGTTATATTAAACTCCCTACAGATATTGAGAAAAAGCAGGCGTGCATTAATGTTCAAAATAACTATGATAATGCGTGTTTTGCATGGTCAGTCCTGGCTTGCGAGAGAAATTACAATTACAAACATCATCCCGAGCGTCCCAGCAGTTACAAAGTCAAAGATATTAAGAGACTGTATAACTTTGACGGAATAGAGTTCCCTTTAAGAATCCAGGACATACCTAAGTTTGAGGCTCAGAATACCGCAATATCGGTCCACGTTTATGGCCTGGAGAAGAAAAGCAAGTCAGATGAGCAGAACAAGCATACAGTAGTAGGCCCCCTCCATTTCTCAAAATTTGCAGGTGAACGAGAGTTGCATGTCAACATGCTGCTCTTCTCCGAACGTGATAATTATCACTACGTCTGGATCAAAGACATGTCCCGACTCATTTCCTCCCAGTTAAGTAAAAATGATCATAAACGACATATTTGTATAAGGTGTTTGAATTATTTTTCATCTCAAGAGTTATTAGCGACACATCTATTAGATTGTGCATGCAAGGACCCGGTACGTGTTGTTATGCCCACTGAGGAAAATAAATTCATTAAATTTAAAAATGCTCACCACGAGCAGCGTTGTCCTTTTGTTGTGTACGCCGATTTTGAATGCTTGCTGGCTCCTATTACTCGTTGTGAAGGGAATCCCTTAGCCTCACACACAACCTTCACACAAAAACACGTACCTTATGCGGCTGCGTTCCAAGTTGTATGCGCATATGATTGTAAACTTAATAGCTATCAGTCTTATGTAGGGGACGATCCGGCGGTTTGGCTTCTCACTGAGCTTGAAAAACTTTCATGGCAAGTTCACAAGCTCTACAGCATCAATATTCCCATGACCAAATCAAAGGAAAATGATGACTTGTATGAAAAGGCTGTTAATTGTCATATTTGCGGGCTGGCCTTAGATAGAAAAGCGGAAACTCCTCGTAGAGACCATTGTCATCTTACGGGTAAGTTCCGCGGTGCAGCCCACAAAGCATGCAACTTGAAGTATCAGTTACCTACACACATACCCGTCTTTTTTCATAATCTGAGCGGGTATGACGCTCATTTTCTCGTTGAGCACTTGGCTAAGTTCGGTATGAAGAAGGATCAGGTCAATATCCTGCCTGAAAGTGTTGAAAAGTACATTTCTTTTTCAAAACGAATGACGCCGAAAATTACGCTCCGCTTCCTTGACTCTCTACGATTTATGCAAACTTCGCTCCAGAAACTTGTTGAGACTTTACCTCGGAATGATATGCATATCACTCGATCTGCATTTACCGATGAGGAAAAGTTTCAACTTGCGACGAGGAAAGGAGTTTTCCCGTACGAGTATCTTGATAGTATGGCAAAACTCAATGAAACCAGGCTTCCCGACATAACTTCTTTTACCAGTACTCTCACTGGCGATACCATAACTAACACAGATTATGAGCATGCCGTTAATGTATGGCAGGAATTCAACATCCCCAATTTGGGAGAATATGCAAGGTTATACATGGACACGGACGTTCGTTTGCTTGCAGATGTTTTCGAAAAGTTCCGGAGTGTATGTATGACCACGTACTCTCTGGACCCTGCCTTTTATTACACGGCACCTGGGTTGTCCTGGGATGCTATGCTCAAAAAAACGGATTGCAACATTGAACTTTTGACTGATGCTTCAATGCTTTTATTTTTTGAGCGAGGGATCCGCGGCGGACTTTGTCAATGTGTTCACAGGCACGCCAAGGCAAATAATCCGCGGATGGGTGTCGAGTACAACGCATCCCTTGATTCTAGTTACATTTTGTACTTAGATGTTAACAATTTATATGGGCATGCTATGAAGCAACCGCTGCCGGTTGCCGGGTTCCAATGGGTGCCTGAAGACGAATTGAAGGGATTAGGTGGACAGATAATGGGTCTTGCGGCCGATTCTGATGTAGGGTATGTGCTTGAGGCAGACATCGCGTACCCTAATAATTTGCACGGAGAGACAAGCGACTTGCCGTTATGTCCAGAGCAACAAATTCCACGAGAAAGCACCATCCCTAAACTGATGGCCACTGTTGGGGATAAGCAGAGGTATATTATTCATTATCGTAACCTCCAGCAGTGTCTCAGATTAGGAATGGAGCTCATTAAAATCACCCGGGCAATCTCCTTCAAGCAATCCCCCTGGTTGAAGGAGTATATTGAACTAAACACCGAAAAGAGGGCGGTCGCGAGTAATGATTTTGAAAAAGACTTTTATAAATTAATGAATAATTCCATTTTCGGGAAAACTATGCAAAATGTAAGAAATGAACGCGATATTGTTATTAGAACCGCATGGGAAGGGCGTTACGGCGTGAGAAAATGTATAGCCAGGCCAAATTTTAAGCGTGCCACCATCTTCAATGAAAACTTTGTTGCTGTGGAGATGTCGAAGACTGCTGTAGAGTTTATGAAACCCATCTATTTGGGGATGTGTATACTCGATATCTCCAAATTCTACATGTACCGATTCCACTATGAGTTTGCGAAACCTCATTTCATAGATCCAAAATTACTTTATATGGATACAGACAGCTTTATCTACTGGATCAAGAACTGCGATCCATATGAAGTAATTAGGTGCAATGGTAAAGAATTCGACACCTCTTCTTATGAGATCAATAATCCTTATGGTATTGTTCCACAGAACAAGAAGGTTATCGGTCTCATGAAAGACGAGTCGAATGGTTTACCAATTGTAGAGTTTGTGGGACTGAGATCGAAAATGTATGCATATCGCACAGTAGACGGGAGCACTCTGAGGCGGGCAAAGGGTGTTAGACGGATCGCGTCTCGAGCGCTTACGGTCGAGGACTATTTGCAGTGCCTGTACGGTCGTAGCGTTGAAGGCGCTCATCCACACATGGTTCAACAAACTAGTATTCGATCACGAGCTCACGAGGTGTACACTGTGCTGCAGTCTAAAGTCGGACTGTCTCCTCATGACGATAAAAGAGTCATTTGTGAGGATGGGGTGGGAACCCTCCCATACTCACACTATTTACTTGAAACGAAAGTAGGGGTGGGGGACTCTGGTTGAGTGATAGAGAGGGAATGAGCGTGTGAATGTTATGAATGTGAGCTATGCGTGGAAATAGTATGGCTCTTTTATCATAGTGTAAATAGTTGATGAGAGTGTTTTGTTGCGTGTATCAGTTTGCGTGCTTCCATGCATGTCTGAGTGTGCGAATGAGCGCGAACTTGTGTTAAGTGTGTGTGTGTATGTAAATATAATCATTATTTTTTCAAAGAAAATCATAATAAATAAAGTAGTCTTTATATCTACATATTGCTGACCATTATTAATATATATATGAAAAGGCTATAAATTTAGCCAATTAACTTCTGTATGAACAAAAAAAAAATAATAAAATTTTCTCACTTAATATATCCATCACTTCTAGTCATCATAGAGCTTAGATTTTAGTTTGTAAGTTTCACCTACCGCTAGCCATCCAGTCAGAACTAGTTTTTAAGTGTATAAGTTCCACTAATTAAATTCTTACTATGTGTTCAATTGCTTGTTCTAGCGGAAAATGTTTCTAGACGTCCACTTTAAAGAAAAATATATATGTTCACCTTGTTCTTGTAGTTGAAAATCTTTAAATCGACTTACTTGGAAAAAAATATATATTCAATTTGTTGTTGTTCTTTTCGAAAATGTTTAGAGTCATTGACTTGAAACAAATAGGTTTGGTATTAATTAAAAGTGCTTTGTTTTTCTGGTGGAACTTCATTAGCGATATTAGATACTTTGTAAGATAGGGTAGTACCTCTGCATTAGCTTTAAAATTATATATAATTTATCTGAAGAGAATGCTTATATATATTTCTTAATTATTTAAAATTGTTAAAAAATTATCTAAAAAGATGTGGAATTTCAGATTTTTGGTTAAAAACCAATCTTATATCTGTAAACTCATATTTATATATAATGTGAAAAATGTTAAATTCTGATTTCAATAATAAACTCAGTTATTTCCTTCTAAAAAAATGTTGTTATTATTTGATACCCTAATAATGATTATTCTTTTTATTAAAAATATTATAAATTGATTTATGTGTGTATGCAGAATACGTACATACAGCCACATCGCAATGCATAAAGTTATAAGGTTTCCTGCTTTTAATCACAAGTGCAGGACTTCTGCTAGTTGTCACGAACACACACAGCCCAATGCATCGCTATCTCTTACAGTCCTACGTCAACAGATACTTTAGAGAGCGTAATCTGACGCATCGCTTTCCACAGCGGCCGCGAGGTCGGCAACTGGTGCAACCCCCTACCAAGCGTCAGCGGCTGCGCGTGTCTGCCGATTTCGACGGAGACCGCGAGATCGGCATCCGCGCCTAACTATGACAGTAGGCTCATTCCACGTCAAAGGCCAGGGTATGTGTCTCTCTCGGACAGTTCCCTTCATATACAATATAAAAAGAATAAACTTACAATACTAGGGACGTTGGATGTCATAGAAAGAAAAAAACACTCAATCTTATAAATTGTTATTTATTTCTAATAAAAGTGAAAAGTAATTTTACATTCTCATATGCAGATACAAATGCACTTTTTTGGTAATCGTTCTTCAGTCGATGGATGGATGGACAACCGTACCATTCAAGGTCTTGAATAGATGCAAATTTAAATATTTGACGCATCCAGGAGGTTTTGTCCTTTCCCTTCACGTAAACGATGGTGTCCTTGTGATCGAATAATTTAAGTGCGATCACCACATCTTTATAGGGTATGCCGGGATCATCCCAGTGAATTCCATGATAAAAATTAGTTAACCACAATGCACTGGTCCGTGTTTTACAAGATTTCACTTGCGTGAACGGTCTTGGTGATCGAATATTTGCGGAGAAGGTTTCAATTATTCCTGCGTCTTGTGTGTAGGCCACAAAAGCAACTTGTTTAAATACGAACTGTCTTCGCTCTCCATCATGGAACCCTTGAACATCTGCAATGATCTTCACAGGCTGAGTTGCCATCGTCAAATGATCAATGAATAGGACAGCATATTTTCTTTTATACAGCTCGTTGCACAACACCTGTGAGCGGTGAGTAATTAATTATTCTGTCGTGTAGGACTAATGCATATGCAGCGGTGTGTTCTGGGAAATTTGTCGATGATTCAAATTCAATTCGAACGTCTATAGGTCCAGACTTAATTATCTCATTCTGTTTAGAGCAGTCTATTACAATGATCGGTGAAAGCTCTTTGAACTTACGAGGACTCAGTAGACACCCCCCTCCCTCTCCTTCAGCAATTTCATAGTAAGAAGGACGAAACCTTGCATACATGTCATACGCGAGGCTGTATACATTTTCATTCCATTGCAGATGTAGATTGTCATATGGGTAGAATTCTGAATTGAGGTAGACTTTGGCGTTAGTTAACTTGCAGTTATCGAACACGGTGGAATCGTTTGATGTATTTGCTCTTCTATCAGTCTGAAACGCAAGTATAATGAATCTGGGTGTCTCGATATGACTGGAGGTCTTAATAGCCCATGTTTGTCTGCACGCCCATGTTTGTAACACTGGATACTCAAAGATCTCCCATGAGCGGAAGGTCAGTGACAGAAATGTACCTGAATTCAACACTTTCAAAAGCTTCAATCGTTCCTCGTCGGATACACTGACGTGAGGCATTTTCCATATTAATTTGTTGATTGTGATCCTATTCTCTTCTTGAGCTCCTTGAATGTACGAGTTATTGTCTGTCGCACTCCGCACGAGAATAAGTTCCTGTTTAGCGTTCATAATAATCTGTCTCATATCCTCAAAATATCCCATAAGTATTTTTAGAGGTATGCATGCAGTAAATCGCTTGTACTCCTGGGGTGTTCTACCCTCCGCATCGTCTATGAACCATCCAGCATTTTCTAAACTGTGCAGATCTGCTGGTGATGCCGAGACGTATGTTTTAAGGGTCGATGTTAGACCAACATTGCGTGTACGATCAATCTCAGAACCATTCAGTTCATAGCGAATCTCTTGGAAGAGGAATGCCAATGCATTGCGTGTCAGCTTGGACCCCACTGTATCGGTGCCATCAGTTTTCTTGAATGACCCTTCGAGATATATGAAACTCTTGCACGGAAGAGTGAGTGTGTCCTGGTGTTGTATGACAATCCTGATTTCATCATTCTTGTTAAACGTGGTTGAAGCGTAAGATTTATGAGAGAAGTATTCTTGACGTATAATTCTGTCATCATACTCTACTGGATTGGTTATATTGAGTGATGACGTCATTGCAGGGTTTGAGACCAACTGATTTAAGAAATTCGTAGTTCACAGGTGTTATCAGTTTGCTATTCAGTAGCGAAGTGGCGCGCTGTGTATTGCGTGCACTTGTTTTATACCGCAAGCCCATCTTGTTTTAGATGTAATCGTATAATGATTTCCTCACCGCGAAAGTCGACAAGTTTATTATTCTGATCCACAATACGCAGCTCCAAATAGCCCAATGTCTGAGCAGTCACCGGAAGGTATATTGCATTGGCAGGTGTCTCAACAATCTTATACCCCGCTGCAACTGAGGGGAAGAATCCGTAAATAGTGTGAATGAGAGTATCGTTGAGAGAGGAATTCGTAGCAATGTTACACTCGACACGTATTGTGCTGACTGGGAGTATATCCACAGACTGATTGGACTTGTAAAATTTAGTTGGATCTTTCTTCAAAATCTGCCCTTTTGTGAATCCAAGCAGGGGTCCTATTGAATGTTTCTGGCTAAAGTCAATCGTTGCATTTAGAGTCCTTACTTCAGATTTAAGTGTATTGATGTTTGCACGTAGTTCAATACCTTTTCCAGACTGTTTTAAGAGTTCGTTTAAATCGTCGATATCGTATGCACCAGATTCTATTTCAAGAATATCTTTTTCACCATTAATATCGAGATGCAATTTATTGTTAGTGTTGGTGATATTCGGGATGCTGTTGTACGTCTCCAGTCCAATCAATGCAACACTCCATTGACCTGCACTCAAATCAATTGGTGGGAAGTAATTTGCACGCAATACAGATGACCGTCCTTTCAACGTCAAAGTGTACGACATTGCATCTGAACGTCAACTGATGAATGAAGGTTTAAACATCCTGCTTATATACGTTAGTTCTTGTTCTTATTCTTCTTCTTTGTGAACGTCAAGAGAAAGATGATGCAAAGATGTCCGCAGAGGTATGTATTAAAGTCCTGATACCGTTGATAATTGTATAGCACATGTCTTCTGTGAGTGAAGTATTGCTGTAATTCTTCGGGTGGTTGCAGGTCACCAAAGGAGTCGAAATAGTAGACTACCCCAGCGTCTTTCATAACGTACGCCACCCAGTGGGTGCCAGGACCTCCGACAACATCTAA
This sequence comes from Schistocerca cancellata, assembly GCF_023864275.1. Classification (NCBI taxonomy): domain Eukaryota; kingdom Metazoa; phylum Arthropoda; class Insecta; order Orthoptera; family Acrididae; genus Schistocerca; species Schistocerca cancellata. The sequence continues at coordinate 100,323,423 of NC_064628.1, read as the reverse complement.
ATTCACAATACCGCATTCACCAGTTTTCCACATAGTCTTAGGTAATGTATCCCTCATAAACACACCACGGAATCTTGGTATCTTGAATTTATGTCTAACAAACTTAAGAAGGTCTGTATTTGTGAGTGGTCGATCTGGTAGGACCGCTATTGGGCTTTTTTTTTTTTATTTATGAATAGACCAAGACCCTTCTTGTACGGTTTCAAGTATAGACCTTTTCCAATGACTGCTGCTTCCATCATGCGGTTATGTCTTCTCGCCTCTTCTAACTGGGTTTGCGAGTTTTGCGCATTCTTGACTGTTCGAGCGATAGCTGCAGCACCACCGGCGAGCGAACCTACCGCTGAGAGCGCGGAGAGGGCTGGGATGAGAAAAGGAATAAAACCGCCGGATGTCTTGGGTATCGGTAGAATGCGAGGTGCTTTAACGGATCTTCTCGTTGGTGATTCTTTGTCCTTCATTGCGTTTTTAGCTGCATACATCGCTGTCAGGATACATTTCTTCAAAGAACCCTTCTTGTTCTTCATGTTTAGTGCGCGACGTGCAGCGTTCATAACGCGCTTGAAATTCATCACTCCTAATCCTAACTTGATTTTTCCGCGCATGGTTTTATCGACTGCGTATGCTGCGATGCGTTGACCTATACCAATATCTTTTCTTTTCCGTATCGCCTTAGCTTTATCAGCTAAAATCCTATCTGCAATGTGACGACTTGGTAGATCTTTATTTGCTTCGTATGCAATGTCGTGTTCCATGCACGCTTCGTCAAGCAGATTCACTCCCTTATCACCTCGCGTCAAGCGTTTCTGAAGCTTTGTCCCAGGTCCGCAGTAGTTATACCCCGGGATGTGTAATTCCAAAGGTAGTTTGTCCAGAACACCACCGCCTCCTCTAATGTGCCCTCGATCGCGCATGTCAGGCTACTGTGGTGGTTGTGGACGATGAATGTTCATTATATAGCAAATCCCTGGCATCAATCCAACTGTTTTGTGTAGCAGGAAAACCAAGCCATTTGACTAAGGCTTTATTTCCAAGTCGTCTTATGACTCTCTCCACAAGAAAAAGATCTGGTTGTGAGCTCTTCTGCATCTCCTCAGTGTAGAAGGAGCCTGCAATTTCTTCACCTTTACTGTCTTTCAATAAATAAGTTCTAGGATTCGTTCGCTGCACATTTGAAACTGTAAATATCTCAGTTGACCAGTTCGGTAGGTATGATTTCTCAAATGCGGTCTTGTGTTTTGAGATACGCACCAAATCACCTACATTAAATTTCTGTTTGCGTGGATCCAGTATCTTAATGTGAAAGTATACCGTATCCATGAGTGTGTTATCACGAACATCAATTGGCCGCATTTTTATTGTGCTATGTTTGGTTCTATTATATTGAGCAATTATTTCTGGGAGGATATCTGTCCATTTGTATGAGCCACGAAGGTTAAACCGCATCCACATTCTACCTTTTATTGTTCTGTTCAAGCGCTCTACGATACTTGCCTTCAGGTGAGTGAATGTCGAGTAGTGATGTATTCCATACCGCTGCATCACTGTCTTGAAGTACCTATTGTAGAACTCACCACCATGATCGGTTTGGAGATTGTCAGGGCATCGATTGGTTCCTATCTGTAGCAAGCGTTCAAAAGCGTCAGCGACAGTTGGTCCGGTTTTTGTCTTGACTGGTACTGCCCATGCAAATTTGGAGTATGTATCAATAACAATTAAAATGTATTTGAAGCCATTATTGTCATGTGAATATTGTCGCATATTTACAAGATCAGCTTGCCACAAGTCATCTATCCCTTTAATCATGACATGCCTGCGCGGGTATGTTTTGCGTGCTGGTTTGTGTAGTTCTCGAACTACGGTCTCCATACTTATTCGATGATACCTCTCTCTCGAAGCTCAGAGATTATGGAGATAACTTCATTCGAATGAGCTGTATTACCTGCAGCAGCTGATGCCATGAGCAGACGTAGTCGATCTATTACTTCGTTGGGGTCGTCATAATATATATACTGAGGGACTCGATTGTTCACTGTCTTAAGACCAATGTCAATACCATCTCCGCTGCTGGCACCGTTGTTGTTGTTTTGGTCTTCAAGTATTGGTTTTATAATGGTTTTATACTTCCTGTTGGTTAGGCTTTTGGTGATCTTGTGTACACCAGTCATGTGTAGTATTTGACGGTACGTGTCCTTATCACTAACTGAATAATTTATAGGTTTTTTAGTTGGTCTTAGGAAAATAAGATTCATTAAGCCTGGTGTTCGGTCAAACTGTCTATCAGCTATTTGTATTTTGTCTTCTGTTACAGTTATGGGATGCGTGCCCAACATGTATGGTCTTCCTGGGCTAACGCCGAATGTTCTATCTATCTGGCCTGGTGCGTGACTAATAATGAATTCATCAATGGCTTGACTGTCGTTTTGGGTCGTTTTTGGTGAGAGCTGTCGGAGAGACTCAGTAACGGGCTTAAAGGTCTCTCTTAGTGTTTGCTGACGATCAATATACCCTAACCTAAGCAACCGTAATTTCTCTCGGACTGCTTTACGGGCTTGAATGACTTTCTGTTTGGTCGTCGACATCTCAACGTATACTAATCAGACGTCTCTGCGACATGAGGCTTTATATATGCATTCATTTTCTTCAGCTTCTTAGTATGATCACGATCACCCTTATCGACAACAATGAGGTCTACATCTATTTTTCTCTGAATATGATCAACCTTTTCAGTTAAGTCGGTTACTTTCTTACTGACTTGATTAACTAGCTCATTTAACTGATTCACCATTCTCAGAAGGGTTTGGTAATAGGTCTCTAGTTCCCTGCGCATACTTGCAACTTTAAGAGCCATAGCTTGAATTTTCGCATCCATGTACAAGCGAATGTTCTGCCTGTGTACACCAATCATCTCAGGTTGAGAGGTGGACATACGCGCGAATTTGTCCATGGTATGACGTAGACTGATGTGTTAACGTCTATTACCTTGTTATATATGCAAAAATTCTTGAAAGTTTCGTCTGTATCTACCCTCATACAGTTTTCTTGTTTTATCAATAACGAGAAACCCATACTGTGAATGGTTCCAACAGTCTGCACATATCTTTAAGAAATCATTGAACGACATATCCGTCCCCACATGTGCTTGGTAAATGTGTCTTAAATTAAGATTGTCTTGCTTGAAGGCTATAATGAGATTTGCGTTATCCCTAACAAGTTGTTTGGGGATTCTGGAATATGTTTGACTTAGATAAAATACGTCAGCACCCATATGGCGACCGAAAGAGAAATATTTGCGAATTTGGTCTTGGTTTTCTACTGCAACATCGTCAAATATGAATACTGTGTTTGGTTTTGTTTCTTCAGGTGGGGGGATATCAGAGCTTTCACTGAATGTTGTGTATGTAACGCCATCTACACCTCGAAATATCTCATGCAATAGCTGATACTTGGGTTGAAAGAGTGTTTTTGAGAATAGACAGACATGTTCAAATCGGACACCTTGCACATGAGTTAGCAGAGTCATGAGGACATTAGTCTTGCCGCAGTTGGATGGGCCTACAATAATTGCTCTTATATTATCGGGAAGGAGAATTCCGTTTTTCTTGTTCTTCTTCTGCTCTTCACTTGAATCTTCACATGACCAGTCACCGACAACAAAGTCCTTGTGGTGAGGGTGCTTCACCCAGCCAGCCATGATAGTAAATGAGCCATGTACAAACAAGTACTTGACATATATAGAAAATATAACTGAGAGGATAATAATAATATTTGTGTGTAGCCAGTATAGTTCGATCAATTAACCGGTTGAGCTATACTGCCTACACGAGGAACACATGTATGAAGAGTAAGATGGTCATAATTTGAGTAGAATTAAAAAAATTATTGGATCAATTTGATTATAATAGGAGTGGTGGTCTGAAATAAAAGAGAAACAGAAGATTAAATATAAATTATTTATTTAAAAATCATACATTGGATGTACTATTTCTGAGGTGTTATCATAATCTGCACGTTTCTTCTTAGAACCTGTACAATATATACCAAATAATTCTCTTTGGTTGGCAATAAATTCTGCACGTATCTCACGCAATCCGATAGGTGACTCTGAGTACTCTGGTTTTTGACACACGCATTTCAATTGGATGTCTGTAGTTTTAATGGCCATATGCGAACGAAGATGCTGCTCAAAATCGTCAATATGTATATTATTAACACGTAGAGAGTTTTTAACATCATTATATGCTGCCTCTATGCTAGGAACCCAACGATTCAGTCTCTCGAGAGCAAACCGTATAGAGGAGTCTAGGGTGAATAATTTGATAACTGATGGATGCCTTAGATAGACGCTGTCGACACCTGATTTAATGCATAAGGCGCAGTCATCATATACAGTAGTAATGGAAAGTATGACATCGGCAAGACGAATTTCTGGTGGGGGGCGAGTTGGGTCATATTCGGTGGTCATTTGTTGATTGATGTAGCGCTCTGCATGACAGATCCCGGCCCAGTCGAACTCGGAAATCGGGACTTTAACACTTTTGGAAATATTTTCAATCTCCATTATAGCTTGGATCCCCCAGACATGATGGACGTCTATAGCAATGTTCACACGTTTGGAGCCACTGGAGGTTAAATTATATGTCGTGGTGAATAGTGTAGCCGCACTAGACGTATTCTTTTTATTTACAGTATCAAAACTCGGTGGTTGCACTATCACGGGAGTGTTCGATTGTGATGAGTTATATGTAGGCATCCAGTACTGACCACCATTTAGTTGATCTTTAACACCACCAATGGTTGAATTCGTTGTGTGGTGAGCAGATCGAGCGTCTTCATCACACAAGTTGCTGAGTGGGACGGAGAGCAGCAACTCCTTGTCCTGCTCCAACATGTGAGCTACAGGATCCCACGCGGTCGCTACTGGATCAAATGAGTCGGCTGTCGCTGGTGTAGGTCCGGATGAGATGGTTAACGAAGCTAATGATGATGCATGTTCGGACGCGTCTGCGGAGCTAAGCATGGTTGCGTTTGACTCTGTTGAAAAAAGAAGATGAATGATTAGATATTAGCGAATAAGTGAAAACATTGAATAATAAGGATAATGAACGAGATAGAATAATGTGAAATATGATACTTACTTTTCCGTTTGATCCTGTTCTGAGTGACTGCACTGGAGGTCGACTGGTGCTTCATGATTGTTCTTCTTAGTCTCCCGCTGACTGAGTGACCAAGACTGAGGTCCCGGAACTTAACCTATATATGTCCTACAATGAGGTCATAGGATAGTTGAATCCTATTGGTAGAAGTCGAACATGTGACTCAATTAAGGGGCCGTATTGGATACAGCCATTTCCACCACCGCCATCTCTCTCTATGTCGCAACCCACTACGGTAATAACGACTAGAAAGGCAACACATGCCGGATACATTGCGTGCGACCTTGTCGACTAACGATGTTTTGGAAAAACATGTTATGAAAACATTTCATGTCTAGCGCGTATACGTAGGTGGGGGGAGGGGGGTGGGGGTTGGTGACGGTATTTTGGAATGGTGCCGGCCTTGTCCCAATACTTACAACTTGTTGTCCACTGTACCAGGTGGGTAAATGCCTGATCTTTTATGTTAACTTGTGTCTTTCTGCAGTGACAGATCAAATTACTGATGCAAGTTTCATGGTTATGTTTGCTAAAATAAGGGTCCCATGTGTATAGGAAAGTGCATTCCATTAGTGTAATACGACCTACAGTTCGTTTATTGTGCTCGCTAGTAGGAAACATTTGATAGATAGGCCATTTGTTATGATTACAGTAACTGCTTACAGTCATAGATCAGTGAGAAAGCGTTTGTCAGTGCATTTCATTTAAATTTTATTCTAAGTAGAAAGGTATTTAGCTGAGAGAGACTTAACCTATTTCCAATTTATGATTCTATGGTGAATATTAATAGTAATATTATCGAGACCATCCTGTTTGACTAAGCACTGAAGACAGTAGTGTGTGTCAGTGTCTGTTGTACTTAGGCAAATAGTTTGTTCTGCTCAGACTATCAGCTCCAACCTTATCGTTAACATACGCTTGTGCTAGAGTTCATTGCACTCTCATGTGGTAAGGTATAGGCTGTGTCTGTCCATTAAAGTTACTCATATCCATTTTTATTGAATAGGAATGTTACTCATTCTTATGCCTAATGAGGCTGGCGACCGTTTTCTTTATCATTTGTACTGTGTGGATAGGTAAATATTGCTTGTTACCGTTTAAACATTTACGTAATTCTGACTTTCCGATCGGATAAGCCACTTCCGTTAGGTACATCGCGGTCAACATAACAAAATTCCTTCCAGAGGGTAACACTGCTCTGCTTCTTTATACTATAATTGCTTTGACTAATAATTTCGTGATACAATATGCCTCCAGTTCTGAGGTTATGTTATAACAGTAGCGGACAGTAGTGTTATACCCTATTATTTAGTAGTAAACAAATAGTCGTTTCTCCAATCTATACTAGTTCTTTAAGTAGCGCAACTCACTATGACCTATCACTTTTCCTGTCCACATCTGAAAAGTGTATTCTGATACCGTGAGTAGTACTTTGTAATCTCCATCTGTATTTTATTGGTTTTAGTGCGCACTATTTTTTTTTCTACTGAATGTCATGTCATTGAATTAATGTTGCTGATTTGTTGCACCAATATACCACAAGTTCAAGGTATGGTACGTATAAATGCCATAAAATCTCACTATTCTTTTACTCATAAACAGTAGCTACTTCACCCTCCTGATAATGATTAGAATAAATTTCCTTTACTTCACGTCTATGGTCACAAATTTTTATGCCATCAGACTACCGGTTTCGGCCTATAATGACCATCTTCAGATCTGTTTAAACAAAAATGTGTCCAAATATACAGGAGCCATAGTGGCATCGCCAAATGCAAAAATGCTGCCGCTGATTTTGTGTTTAGCATTTGACGATGCCACCGTGGCTCCAGTATATTAGGACACGTTTTTACAAAGCAGATCTGAAGACGGTCATTATAGACCGAAACCGGTAGTCTGCTCGCACAAAAATTAGTGACCACAGACGTGAAGTAAAGGAAATTTAATCATTAATTAATCAAATTGCTAGGTGGCTCGCATAAGTTTCTTGTTTCTTGGGAAAAACAAGCTGAAATTTTTAAAGCGGCCATTTGGTACAAATGGCGATTCAAGTCAAGGATTCTTACATAAATAATGCGTCTTGATCAATAACCTTGCATAAATAACGAATTAAACTCAGGCTACCTTGTAGTTTTAACAGGAGTAAAGTTTCAACTTGAATAATAGAAGGGATAGGTCGATAGAACACTTCTTGAACCATTAAAGAACCGTCAATTTGGTAATGGAGGAAAGTGTTGGGTGGGGCGAGAGCGGGGAAACGTAGGGTAAAAATGACAGAGGCTTCACTACGGTAAGAATTTTCAACTGTATACAGCTTACAGTTGTGCATTTGTGCAGACGTGAAAACTCTAGCACAGAAATGATTAGGGTGGCCAGCATCAAACCAGTCTTCGGAGTAAGGTCCACAACAACACTATCATTTCCGGCCGTGAAAAATTGCAGTTTATAGATGTCATTTGTGAATCTAAGTATCAATAACAATTATAAAACAGCACACAACGAATCAAAATTTCGTTGAATACCATGAAGGACATCATCTCCCGATCTATAGGTGCGCAACTACCTGGTGGAGCCACACGTGTAGCATAAAAGAATATATCCTTTTACCTCTTTATTCAGAGCTGATGCAAAAATAATTGGACACTCTATGACTCCCCATTCGACTGTAATATTAGATATCCAACAATAGGAAGTCCAGGATCGATTTTCTTAACATTCATTCCAGATATTAGGTTAGATTGGTTATAGTTTTGGTCCCATAGGTCTATAGTGGCGAGATACTCTAGGTAATTCTGCATGTAATCAAAAAGGAATACACAACACATGTTTACGAAAGAAGAGGTAAATAAATGTAAATGTCGTGTGAGTAGGGCTTCCCGTCGTGTAGATAGTTCGCCGTGTGCAAGTCTATCGATTTGACGCCACTTCGGAGACTTGCGCGTCGATGGGGATGAAATGATGATGATTAAGATAACACAACACCCAGGACTCAGCCGGGAATCGAACCTGGGCCGTTAGGATTGACATTCTGTCGCGCTGACCACTTTTTTTTTTTTCATTTTGTTCGATATTGCTCGTTGCGTTTGGTCTGGGCGAACGTCACATGACATCCGTTCGAGTTGATCGTTGATTCCTTTACTCAGTTTTTTATTACAGAGGGCGAGCAGCCCTCCGACCGAACACGCTGAGCTACCGTGTCGGCGTAATAACTATTTGCGTTGCCCAGAAACCACTCAGCTACCGGGGGCGGACGAAAGTAGAGGTATGGTTGTGTTACTTGCACAGATGCTAAGAGAAGTAGCGGCCACAGATCAGTTTTACGGCTGCTGGCAGGGTTTTGAAAATGTGAGTTCCTGAATAAAAAACTACTTTCTTGACCGAAGTAAGTGTCGTTAAGTGTTACGAAGATTACAACCGACTCCGTAGCTGAGGTTGGTAACCCACACACGTGCGATGCCGCTCGAATCGGAGGTAAGCCAATTCGAATCCTGGTGTTGGATGTAACATTCACTGCCAGTATTTGGTCGGCAAGAGGAGGAGAGGTGGTAGCGTAAAGTTTCTGATCATCAGTCTTAGCGCCAGTGTCCTGGATTACGAGGTACATTCAAGTTCTAAGGCCTCCGATTTTTTTTCTCCGGACTGGAAAGAGATAGAAACATGCGCATTGTTTTAAAATGAGGCCGCGTTCATTGTCAATACGTCCCAGAGATGGCAGCACTGTACGGCAGATGGAATTTTACCGCCAGTGGCGAGAATGAGAACTGTTTTAAATACTTAAAATGGCGACTTTTCCCTTACTTGAACAGCGTGCAATCATTCGTTTTCTGAACTTGCGTGGTGTGAAACCAATTGAAATTCATCGACAGTTGAAGGAGACATGTGGTGATGGAGTTATGGATGTGTCGAAAGTGCGTTCGTGGGTGCGACAGTTTAATGAGGGCAGAACATCGTGTGACAACAAACGGAAACAACCTCGGGCTCGCACAAGCCGGTCTGACGACATGATCGAGAAAGTGGAGAGAATTGTTTTGGGGGATCGCCGAATGACTGTTGAACAGATCGCCTCCAGAGTTGGCATTTCTGTGGGTTCTGTGCACACAATCCTGCATGACGACCTGAAAATGCGAAAGTGTCATCCAGGTGGGTGCCACGAATGCTCACGGACGACCACACGGCTGCCCGTGTGGCATGTTGCCGAGCAATGTTGACGCGCAACGACTGCACGAATGGGACTTTCTTTTCGTCGGTTGTGACAATGCATGAGACGTGGATGCTATTTTTCAATCCAGAAACAAAGCGCCAGTCAGCTCAATGGAAGCACACAGATTCACCGCCACCAAAAAACTTTCGGGTAACCGCCAGTGCTGAAAAAATGATGGTGTCCATGTTCTGGGACAGCGAGGGCGTAATCCTTACCCATTGCGTTCCAAAGGGCACTATGGTAACAGGTGCATCCTACGAAAATGTTTTGAAGAACAAATTCCTTCCTGCACTGCAACAAAAACGTCCGGGAAGGGCTGCGCGTGTGCTGTTTCACCAAGACAACGCACCCGCACGTCGAGCTAACGTTACGCAACAGTTTCTTTGTGATAACAACTTTGAAGTGATTCCTCATGCTTCCTACTCACCTGACCTGGCTCCTAGTGACTTTTGGCTTTTTCCACCTATGAAAGACACTCTCCGTGGCCGCACATTCACCAGCCGTGCTGCTGTTGCCCCAGCGATTTTCCAGTGGTCAAAACAGAGTCCTAAAGAAGCCTTCGCCGCTGCCATGGAATCATGGCGTCAGCGTTGTGAAAAATGTGTACGTCTGCAGGGCGATTACGTCGAGAAGTAACGCCAGTTTCATCGGTTTCGGGTGAGTAGTTAATTAGAAAAAAAATCGGAGGCCTTAGAACTTGAATGCACCTCGTACATTCAAAATCTCTGTGCGGTGTCTCATGAAGTGCGGGCAAGTGAAGCTGTTGACGGTGACCCGTCGGTAGATATCAGACAATCATTTTTGATTCCATGAACGTTGTTGAATTGAAAAAGAGATACATTACTTACGACGAATTTCATTAAGGTCATTATACTGGGAAAGATATTTTAGTATCCCAATTTCATGAACAGGCCTCTCCAGGACTATCTTGTGTCCACCCCACAAATGAATATTATTAGACGTTTCGGACACGGAAAATTTAACCGACGTTAAGTTCGGCGACCGTCTTGGAGCTATTCGAGAGGGGTAGGCTATGTGACGGCACCGGGTTTTACTCTCTCCCTTCTCTCGGCATAGAAGACAAACATAATACTACACTATACGAGCATACGTTACACTCACTCACACTCTATAGACACACATACGACACAACTGTCACATATCCCCCAACGAAAGGGGCCAAAGTGCTCGGAGGGGTACACTGTTTCCGATAGGCGGCTGAACCAACTCGTCGGATATCGCAGCCAACAATGCGTTACAGCATTTGCATTTTACGTTCATGAAGAGTATTGTTATATTTAGTTTTGATTCCACGAACGGTGTTGATTTGAAAAGATACACATTGCTTACGACGAATTTTATTAAGGTCAGTATATCAGGAAGCAGATTTTAGTATCCCTAATTCATGAGCAGGCCTCTCCAGGAATTTCTTGTGCTCACATCACAAATAAATCGTATCATACGTTTTGGACACGGAAAATTTCAGTTTGGCTTGATGAGTTAACGCAAGAAATTCTCAATCTTACCAAAACTTACATAAATACGAGGGTGTGGTGGAAAGAAATGTCTCCTTTTATTTTACGTTAAAGCTCTTAAAGATTTTTAAGTAAAAGAAATGTTATTCATGTCGACATATTTATTTCCAAAAATTGTCACCCTGGCTACGAACATATTTCTCCCAACGAGAGACTAGTTTGTTGATACCGTCACTGTAGAATGTTTTACTATGTTGACGGAGCTACAAACTCACCTGTACTTTCACCGCTTCAGCACTATCGAAGCGAAATCCTCGAAGGTGTTAAATCTTACCAAAACTTATAAGGTGCACAACTTTGCTTCTGACGTTTTTTCCCCAACATTTGAGGCTTTAATGAAACTAATTGGTTACACATGTATCATTCAAAGTATTTTCCATCGTTGGCCACTATTTTCTCCCATCTTTCGGGCAGTGTATGAATCCCGCGTGGAAAAAATTGTACATTTTTTAAGCGATCCACGAACCGATACAATTTGTGCCTTTCTTCATGAGATCGGAGGTGTTGGCAGCCAGACCACGCGCCATTGATCTAAACAGGTGATAGTCATAGGGAGCAATGTCTGGAGAATACGGCGGGTGGGGTAGGACGTCCCATTTCAACGTTACGAAGTACGTTTTGAACTGTTTTGCAACGTGGGGTCAAGCGTTGTCGTGCTGAAAAATCACTTTATCTCGCTGTATTGTGTCCGTTTGCTTTTAATGCTCTGCTCAAACGCTTTAATTGCGTTCGATAACGAGCACCTGTGATTGTTTCACTTGGTTTTAACGCGTCATAGTACACGACGCCGATGTGGTCCCACCAAATGCAGAGCATGATCTTGGAGCTGTGAATATTCGGTTTGGCCGTCGACGTGGAAGCATGACCGGGGTATCCCCATGATTTTTTGCGTTTAGCGTTATCGTAATGAGCCCATTTTTCGTCCCCGGTCACAATGCGATGCAGAAATCACTTACGTTATTACCTCTCATGCAACTGTTCACAAACACACAAACGCCGTTCAAACGTCTCCTGGTTTCAGCTCACACGGGACCCAAGTTCCTTCTTTCTTAATGTTGCCCATAGCCTTGAGACGTTTTGAAATGGCTTGCTGTGTCACTCCCACTAATCGTGCCAATTCTTCTTGAGTTCTAAGTGAGTCTTGGCAATGACTGCAATTCTGCATCTTCGAAAACCTTCCCTCTTCCACCACAATGCCGGTCTACAACGTTAAAATCACCGTCCTTGAAGCGTTGAAACCACTCACGACACGTTCTTTCACTAATAGCGTCCTTAACCATACCTAATCATTCAATGAGACTCAGCCGCTGTTTTCTTCATATTGAAGCAAAACAGTAACGCCTGCCGCAAATGACGAGAATTAGGCTCGTAAACTGACATTTTCAATCAAGAACAACTTTATGATGCATACAGAAATCGACTAATGTTTGAATAAGGTTATGTTGTCGAGATCCAAGCTAACTGCCTGACGTCTGCGGTCTGTTTCTTTCGACCGCAACCTTCGACCATAGATACTAGTACACTGGCCTTGCTGTGCAGAAGCTATAGGGCTGGTGTGGCTCCAACATAAACGACGTGACTGTTGGCAAAACGTGGCGGGATTTCAAATCAGCGGTCTGCCATCATATATTTGTATCGTATTTTGCCCACATTTCTGAATTAACTGCCAAAAGCTTCCAAAAAAATTACTTTTTTATTTGCAAAAAATTATGTCAGAGCTACATTTGACCTGGACTTGTTCACAGTACCATTTATAAAATCTAACAAATACATCGAACGCCGCTCTGGTGGGCGGCGGGACGAAAGTACTATAAACTATCAATTAAAGTAAAATGTTAAAATTCTTTTAAACAGTAAGAGGGAGATCGTGTCAAAACTTTAAACATTGGATTCGCCACGGTTTGAGCTCTAGTCACTTATAAAAGAAAATGGGATATGGGTATTATGTCAACTATAGGTGCCAAAAATGTCGACTTTAGGAGCAGGTCCATTTTAGAGCATCAGTTTTAGGTGCACAACGGTTCAGTTCCTACTATTTTTACAAAAGTTTGAACTATGATATTTTAAATGAAAGGTGAGATTTTGAAGTTTCAGAAAATAATTTGGGAGCATAAATTTATTTAATAGTGTTAAAAGGTAGAAAAAAATTCTCTTCATGTGTCGACTATAGGTGCTCTTACCTTATTATAATTTCACTTGTATATACAAAAAGGCGCGTATGTGCAGATGGCTTAAAGTTTTTCATATCAGGGTCTGTATACAAAGCTGCCTTCGGTTTTCATCCTTAGGCAACCTATGAGTAGGAACGAGAAACAATTATACTTCCTTCTGTAACCGAATTATCACAGATAGCTTGCAAAATGTTATATGAATCTGACTTTACAGGAATCACTTTCAACACTTTAATTTACGTGATACTCTATTTCAAGTGTAAAAAACATATAAAAGTCACTTCAGCAGATTTCAATAAACGCATCTGCACTATCATAGAAACACTTACACGTGAAATGTAATGCCATTTCCGCCGACTAAACTCCGAGTACAGCCATAAGCGCAACACGAAACAACCATGTTTTGCCAACATTCACGTGACTTTAGCCCAGAGATGTTGGAGCCACGAAAATGACGTGAGGGCCAGTCTATTATATTTACGGTCGAAGACCGCTGCTTACCGTTGTCGCCACCTATCGGCAAACGGCGCAAGCAAAGTTGTGCACCTTGTACATAAATACGAGGTATTAGTGGAATGTAAAGTCTCCTTTTATTTTACGTTAAAGCTCTAAAGGATTTTTAAGTAAAATAAATGTTATTAACATTTTACATCTGTATTCTTCATGTCTACATATTTATTTCCCAACGTTGGCACCCTGGCTACGAACAGATTAGCACTATGGAAGCGAGATCCTCGAAGGTGTTCTTTTAAGCTTTGGAAAGATACGAAAATCGGACGGGGGCAAGTGGCGACTGGAGGATGGTAGGTGACAAGGAACCCAAGGCATCGGATTGTTGCACATGTCGCAGCACTCCTGTGTGGTCTGGCTTTGTGATGCTGAAGGACAGGGTGTTCCACATGTGGCCTGACTCCTCGAATTCGAAACTCGATTACAGGACGCTGATTCCCACGCACCGACATAGTTAAATTACACTCCGCCATGTTACTCGCTTCAAATCGGAGCTCTCTGGCGGCAGAGGTCTGCAAACATGTAGACACGAAGAATAACGATGTAGAATGTTAACTGCGTTTGTTTTATTTAAAAAGTCTTAAGAGTTTTCATATAATAATTCCAATCCCAAAAAAGCAGGTGTTGACAGATGTGAAAATTACCGAACTATCAGTGTATTAAGTCACAGCTGCAAAATAGTAACGCGAATTCTTTACAGACGAATGGAAAAACTGGTAGAAGCCGACCTCGGGAAAGATCAGTTTGGATTCCGTAGAAATGTTGGAACACGTGAGGCAATACTGACCCTACGACTTATCTTAGAAGAAAGGTTAAGGACAGGCAAATCCTACGTTTCTAGCATTCGTAGACTTAGAGAAAGCTTTTGACACTGTTGACTGGAATACTCTCTTTCAAATTCTGAAGGTGGCAGGGGTAAAATACAGGGAGCGAAAGGCTATTTACAACTTGTACTGAAACCAGATGGCAGTTATAATAGTCGAGGGACATGAAAGGGAAGCAGTGGTTGGGAAGGGAGTAAGACAGGGTTGCAGCCTCTCCCCGATGTTATTCAATCTGTATATTGAGCAAGCAGTAAAGGAAACAAAAGAAAAATTCGGAGTAGGTATTAAAATTCATGGAGTAGAAATAAAAACTTTGAGGTTCGCCGATGACTTTGTAATTCTGTCAGAGACAGCAAAGGACTTGGAAGAGCAGTTGATCGAAATGGATGGTGTCTTGAAGGGAGGGTATAAGATGAACATCAACAAAAGCAAAACGAGGATAATGGAATGTAGTCGAAATAAGTCGGGTGATGCTGGGAGAATTAAACTAGGAAATGAGACACTTAAATTAGTAAAGGAGGTTTGCCATTTGGGGAGCAAAATAACTAATGATGGTCGAAGTAGAGAGAATATAAAATGTAGACTAGCAATGGCAAGGAAAGCGTTTCTGAAAAAGAGAAATTTGTTAACATCGAGTATAGATTTAAGTGTCAGGAAGTTGTTTCTGAAAGTATTTTTATGGACTGTAGCCATGTATGGAAGTGAAACGTGGATGACAAAGAATTTAGACAAGAAGAGAATAGAAGCTTTCGAAATGTGGTGCTACAGAAGAATGCTGAAGATGAGATGGGTAGATCACATAACCAATGAGCAGGTATTGAATAGAATTTGGGATAAGAGGAGTTTGTGGCACAACTTGACTAGAAGAAAGGACCGAATGGTAGGACATGTTCTGAGGCATCAAGGGATCACCAATTTAGCACTGGAGGGCAGCGTGGAGGGTAAAAATCGTAGAGGGAGACCAAGAGATGAATACACTAAGCAGATTGTAGGCTTCAGTAGGTACTGGGAGATGAAGAAGCTTGCACAGGATAGAGTAGCATGGAGAGATGCATCAAACAGTCCCAGGACTGAAGACCACAACAACAAGAAGAGTTTTCACATTAAAAAATTCGGAGGCATTACTTCTCAGTGCGCCCTCGTAAATAAAACGGGAGGGAGGCCCGTGGAGAGACGTCAAGCAGAAAGGTAAGGAGCCCTCTGAATAGGACTTTCTTCCGCCCGGCTGACAACAGAGCCGAAGTTTTTGGACATAATGGACGCGTCGCGCGGGCAAGTGGATGTGCGCGCGCGGCGTCGCCGATCAATACGCAGCGGCGTGCGTGCGTGCGGCCCGTGCGTGGCCCGGCCGGCCCGTGCGTGAGGCGGCGCCACGCAGTCTGCGGCGCTCGCGTCGCCATGGCGACGCCAGGCCTGCCAACCGCGCAGCACCAGCCGCCCCCGCCGCTCGCCAGATGGCGCCGGCTGCGCCGTTGCGAAACCTCGCCCACCGCCCACCGCCGTCGCGACGCCGAAACCCGCCGTCGCCACCCAGACGGCACGGCGCCGCTGGTGTTCGGTGCGTTACGCTCCGGCCTTCGGAGGCCGTCCGTGAAAACAGCGCTAGGTCGAATACGAATTACTCGACAGCTGTAGTTGCAGCGTTCCTCGAAAGAAGGCAGTACTTTTGGACGACTTCTTTGTTGCTTTCTCGATGACCTAATGAAGTCATTTTCACTTCTAAGGAAGAGCAATTGTCAACGTAGACAATGAAGGATTAACAATATTTAAGAATTTTTAGCATATTGCAGCCCCATCAGCAACTGTGATAGACTAATATTTTACAGAATTCGCCTCAGTTGCGCATATTTTCTGGTCTTTACCAGGTTTCGGCTAAATTAATCTAGCCTTCTTCACAAGCATAAAATTACTATTAGCCACCTTTAGTGAATTAGCAGTCTAGTTAAAAGTTGGTTTACTCTCTACAGTAAATCGATTTCTTAGGATGGATAGGATGTGTGACTGCTGAGTATGGACGCAGGAGGAGCTGGCCACTGTTCGTGAACAGCTGAACGTGTTGATGGCCGTGGTCAGCCGTCTTCAGGCTGCTGCCTCGGAGTGTAGCGGCAGTGGGGAGTCTGGTGCGTCGCATGGTACACCCCAGGTGTTACATGCTTCACCTACTGTCCCTGCTGTCGAGACATCTTCGCGGGTACCGGGCGCGGTTGGGCCACCCTCTCCCCAAGGGGAGTGGCGGATTCAGCGGCGTTCGCGGCGCACGAGGCGGAGGGTCAATGTGGAGGCTGGCCGTGTGGCATCGCCCGCTCTGCCTGTGAGTCGACATGTGGACGCTCCTTCAGCAAGGTCCGAGTAGGCACACGGGGGGAGGGGTTTATTAGTTATTGGGAGCTCCAATGTTAGGCAGGTGATGGAGCCCCTTAGGGAAATAGCGGAAAGGTCGGGGAAGAAGGTCAGTGTTCACTCTGTCTGCTTGCCCGGGGATCTCATCCGAGATGTGGAGGAGGCCCTAGCGGCGGCGATAGACAGCACTGGGTGCACCCGACTGCAAATTGTTGCTCATGTCGGCACCAATGAGTCCTCCTGTCTGGGTTCAGAGGTCATCCTCAGCTCGTACAGGCGGTTGGCGAAATTGGTGAAGGCGGAAAGCCTCGCTCGTGGGGTGGAATCTGAGCTAACTATTTGTAGTATCGTTCCCAGAACCGATCGCGGTCCTCTGGTTTGGAGGCTTAAACCAGAGGCTCAGACGATTCTGCGGAGATCTGGGGTGCAAATTTCTCGACCTCCGCTATCGGGTGGAGAAATGTAGGGTCCCCCTGAATACGTCAGGCGTGCACTACACGCAGGAAGCGGCTACAAGGATAGAGGAGTACGTGTGGAGTGCACATGTGGGTTTTTTAGGTTAGAGAATTCCTTCCCTAGGCCCGACAAGACGCCTCCTGAGACGCGGCAAGGTAGGGGTAGGCAAAATGCAACAGGGAATAACAATATTAATGTGCTAATAGTAAACTGCAGGAGCGTCTATAGGAAGGTCCCAGAACTGCTCTCATTAATAAACGGTCACAACGCCCATATAGTACTAGGGACAGAAAGTTGGCTGAAACCAGACGTAAACAGTACTGATATCCTAAACTCAGATTGGAATGTATACCGCAGAGACAGGCTGGACAGTGAAGGGGGAGGCGTGTTTATAGCGATAAGAAGTGCAATAGTATCGAAGGAAATTGACGGAGATTCGAAATGTGAAATAATTTGGGTGAAGGTGACGGTTAAAGCAGGCTCAGACTTGGTAATTGGGTGTCTCTATAGGCCCCCTGGCTCAGCAGCTGTTGTGGCTGAGCACTTGAAGGATAATTTGGAAAATATTTCGAGTAGATTTCCCCACCATGTTATAGTTCTGGGTGGAGATTTTAATTTGCCGGGTATAAACTGGGAGACTCAAACGTTCATAACGGGTGGCAGGGACAAAGAATCCATTGAAATTTTTTTAAGTGCATTGTCTGAAAACTACCTTGAGCAATTAAGCAGAGAACCGACTCGTGGCGATAACGTATTAGACTTTCTGGTCACAAACAGACCCGAACTATTTGAAACAGTTAACGCAGAACAGGAAATCAGCGATCATAAAGCGGTTACTGCATTGATGATTTCAGCCGTAAATAGAAATATTAAAAAAGGTAGTAAGATTTTTCTGTTTAGGAAATGTGACAAAAAGTAGATTTCAGAGTACTTGACGACTCAACACAAAAGTTTGGTCTCACGTACAGATAGTGTTGAGGATCAGTGGACGAAGTTCAAAACCATCGCACAATATGCATTAGATGAGTATGTGCCAACCGAGTTAGACAACTGCTGCGGAAGCAAAGGGAACCTCACAGCAAACATAAACATAGCCAAAGCCTTGCAGGCAAACAGATATTACGCGAAGCGAAATGTGGTGTGAGGTGGGTCTAACATTCTGTGTGCTGTCTGTTGTTCTATATCGTGTCTCCCTACCACTTTCGCGCAACGACGCTCTGAGCGTGTTTTTTAGGGAATTGACTAGTTTGAACCTGGGACCTGTTACTGGTAAGGAGACACCAGACCACACATGACATGTAGAATTCAGAAGACTTCAGTGAGACTAGCAATGATATAACCAAATACTTAATGATTTCAGCGTCAGCTCCACTGCACTCCCTGTAAAAGAATCTTAATACTAACTAAATTTAGTGGAAGGGGTTCAAGGCTTTCCTATTTTTAGTTAGCTGGTAAAATAACGTCCAAAAAGCAGCTAAGTTTACCATTGGAAATTTTATTCTACTCACAAAACATTGTTTATAAATTGCACTATTGATAAAAGGAAATGTTTTAATACAGGATGGTAAAAACCAACTGCGTTCAACAAAAATGTGAACGAATATTCCCTGAATGGGTTTCCAAGTTCTACAATGGATCGAAGGATGACCTGTGCCATATCACATCTATAATCTAGGTTTAAATTAAGTTTCACAAAAGAGAAAACTATCATAAATGGTCTACAGTGACCCTCAATTATCTTTAATTACTTATCTAACTTGTTGTAAATTACAGTGGCTGATGTGGCTTCTCAATAACTATATAACAGAAAAATCATCGCGTTTAAGATTTTTACTTCAAGTGGCAAATGTGAACACCATGAGCTTTAATTGACGATCGACACTAGTATTACGCAAAAAGGGGGTGTAACAGATGAGACTTCTGCAGTTCTGAGTGGAGCTTTATGCGCTGTTATGCGGCATCACGTGCGTTCATTACCTTGTTGGAGTTCGTCAGGGGGCGGCGGGCAGCACAGCTCCGCTCACCTCGCCGTCTCGGAAGCAACTCTACTACAATTTACTGAAGTTGGTTTAAAAAAAACTGTGTTTTCATCTGACCAATCAGGGTCTCAATGTTAACCTTAAGCTCCGCCTACAAATATTCTGTCTAACCAATGAGAAACGTTATACTTTTCGTGGTGGGGCAATGTTTTTAAAGTTTGCAACGTAACAGAGACGTGAGAAAGTCTCACGCTAAAACTTGCAGCTGGTGTGGTCCATTTAGTGTTATCGTAAGATCTATACTGTTCTTCTGGAGCTTTTAACATGGGCTGGGAGGGTGGTCCTGATGTAACAGAGACGCGAAAAAGTCTCACGCTAAAACTTGCGTCTGGGGTGGTCCTAGCGGTTAGCTGGCGACGTGGGTGTCCGTCCCGTATCGTAGGGCCTTCTCGCTTAACACGGTTCTGCTCTCGGCTTCTGTTCTCGTTTCTCCCCTTGGAACTGTGTCTGTCTCACAGTGGGAAGGTATGACATACATTTAGGCATTCTTGTGTTAGTCTGTGGTATTCCATTTGCTCACTCGTTACTCGTATTACTTTGGTTAACTTAATGTCACGATTTATTCGGAGCTATGTGACATACTACTGGATTTGCTTATCATGTCAGGGTTTTCATGGAAGGTGTTGGATTTGCCTGACACCTTACAAGGGCTATGCGAGAGGCGTTCAATGAATTCGAAATTAAAGTTCTATGTAGTGACTTTGCAGAAAATCCTAAGAAATTTTGGTTTTATGTCAAAGCGGTAGGTGGATCAAAACAAAATTTCCAGACACTCTTGACCAAAGTGGTACTGATACAGAGGTTGACAGACTAAATGCCGAAATACTAAATGTCTTTTTCCAAAGTTGTTTCACAGAGGAAAACTGTACTGTAGTTCCTTCTCTAGATTGTCGCACAGATGACAAAATGGTAGATATCGAAATAGATGACAGAGGGATAGAAAAACAATTAAAATCGCTCAAAAGAGGAAAGGCCGCTGGACCTGATGGGGTACCATTTCGATTTTTCATAGAGTACGCGAAGGAACTTTCCCCCCTTCTTCCAACGGTGTACCGTAGGTCTCTAGAGGAGCGTAGCGTTCGAAAGGATTGGAAAAAGGTACAGGTCATCCCCGTTTTCAAGAAGGGACGTCGAACAGATGTGCAGAAGTATAGACCTATATCTCTAACGTCGATCAGTTGTAGAACACGTATTATGTTCGAGTATGACTTTTCTGGAGACTAGAAATCTACTCTGTAGGAATCAGCATGGGTTCCGAAAAAGACGATCGTGTGAAACCGAGCTCGCGCTATTCGTCCACGAGACTCAGAGAGCCATAGACACGGGTTCCCAGGTAGATGCCGTGTTTCTTGACATCCACAAAGCGTTCGATACAGTTCCCCACAGTCGTTTAATGATCAAAGTAAGAGCATATGGACTATCATACCAATTGTGTGATTGGCTTGAAGAGTTCCTAGATAACAGAACGCAGCATGTCATTCTCAATGGAGAGAAGTCTTCCGAAGTAAGAATGATTTCAGGTGTGCCGCAGGGGAGTGTCGTAGGACCGTTGCTATTCACAATATACATAAATGACCTTGTGGATGGCATCGGAAGTTCACTGAGGCTTTTTGCGGATGATGCCGTGGTATATCGAGAGGTTGTAACAATGGAAAATTGTACTGAAACGCAGGAGGATCTGCAGCGAATTGACGCATGGTGCAGGGAATGGCAACTGAATCTCAATGTAGTCAAGTGTAATGTGCTGCGAATACATAGAAAGATAGTTCCCTTATCATTTAGCTACAATATAGCAGGTCAGCAACTGGAAGCAGTTAATTCCATAAATTATCTGGGAGTACGCATTAGGAGTGATTTAAAATGGAATGATCGTATAAAGTTGATAGTCGGTAAAGCATATGCCAGACTGAGATTCATTGGAAGAATCCTAAGGAAATGCAATCCCAAAACAAGGGAAGTAGGTTACAGAACGATTGTTCTCCCACTGCTTGAATACTGCTCAGCAGTGTGGGATATGTACCAGATAGGGTTGATAGAAGAGATAGAGAAGATCCAACGGAGATCAGCGCACTTCGTTACAGGATCATTTAGTAATCGCGAAAGCGTTACGGAGATGATAGATAAACTCCAGTGGAATACTCTGCAGGAGAGACGCTCAGTAGCTCCGTACGGGCTTTTGTTGAAGTTTCGAGAACATACCTTCACCGAGGAGTCAAGGAGTATATTGCTTCCTCCTACGTATACCTCGCGAAGAGATCATGAGGATAAAATCAGAGAGATTAGAGCCCACACAGAGGCATACCGACAATCCTTCTTTCCACGAACAATAGAGACTGGAATAGAAGGGACAACCGATAGAGGTACTCAAGGTACCCTCGGCCACACACCGTCAGGTGGCTTTCGGAGTATGGATGTAGATGTAGATATAGATGTAGAAGTCGAATACGAATGACTCAACAGCTGTAGTTGCAGCGTTCCTCGAGAGAAGGCATGGCCTCCGTGGGCCAACAATACAGCATTCCTTCTCGACGACTTCTTTCTTGTTTTCTCGCTGACCTAATGAAGTCATTTTCACTTGTAAGGAAGAACAATTGTCAACGTATACAATGAAGGATTAACCATATTTAAGAATTTTTAGCATATTGTAGACCCGTCAGCAACTGTGATAAGACTAATATTTTACAGAATCCGCCTCAGTTGCGCAAATTTTCTGGTCTTTACCAGGTTTCGGCTAAATTAATCTAATTACTTTTGAATACATTATGGGAGTGGCAGAGATCAATGTCTTACAAATATTTACTATTAAAAACAGTCTTGATCACAATTTATTTATCAAGGTGACCGGTTTCGACCACTACTGTGGTCATCTTCAGACGTACAAGTTGTATACAAAGATTTAATTAGAGGGTTACGTACATTAAAGAAAATACATAAAGTTATAAAGCTGCAAAACGATGAATTACCATTGAGTAGGAACCTCTTTCTGTTGGAGAATCACTACAGGAGAAACCAGTGCACGTCTTACTATGTATAATGGAGGCTCCGCCCACTTCTGACGGCGTGATGTCATTACTAACCAATGAGTTATAAGTCGAATTACAATTTAAAATTTCTTAGTTAAAAGAACATTGTCAAGAATTAAAAATAAATACACACTAAACTTAGGTTATTAAACAGCTATTGTCAATTAAGAAGCGTTAAAAATATTTAAATATGTAGGATAAATGAACTTCGGTTTGGCAGTACGTGACAGTCTTCGCCATTCCACTTTCGCAACAACTTCGTTAGAAAAAAGCCTGCTGCCTCATTTTTGGAACGGCGTCCAACTTCACAATGGCAACCAGTGGTTCCAGATGGTTTACTAACAGGCCTTGAGAGGGCAACCCATGTACTGCCAAACCGAAGTTCATTTATCCTACATATTTAAATATTTTTAACGCTTCTTAATTGACAATAGCTGTTTAATAACCTAAGTTTAGTGTGTATTTATTTTTAATTCTTGACAATGTTCTTTTAACTAAGAAATTTTAAATTGTAATTCGACTTATAACTCATTGGTTAGTAATGACATCATGCCGTTAGAAGTGGGCGGAGCCTCCATTATACATAGTAAGACGTGCACTGGTTTCTCCTGTAGTGATTCTCCAACAGAAAGAGGTTCCTACTCAATGGTAATTCATCGTTTTACAGCTTTATAACTTGATGTATTTTCGTTAATGTACGTAACCCTCTAATTAAACCTTTGTATACAACTTGCACGTCTGAAGATGACCACAGTAGTGGTCGAAACCGGTCACCTTGATAAATTAATCGTGATCAAGACTGTTTTTAATAGTAAATAAGTTAATCTAGCCTTCTTCAGAAGCATAAAATTACAATAACACGCCAGAGTAAGGCACAGTCAACATTCAAATTAGAACCTATAGTACCGTTTTAATTCGACATGGTACCACGGTACTATAGGTTTTAATTTTAATGTTGACTGTGCCTTACTCTGGCATGTTATCGTAATTTTATGCTTCTGAAGAAGGCTAGGTTAATTTAGCCGAAATCTGGTGAAGACCAGAAAATTTGCGCAACTGAGGCGGATTCTGTAAAATATCAAGCATATTTACTGCGAGCATTCGCGGTATATTACACTGAGGTCAGGAAAGTGGTGGGATCCCTTGTAATGTCGCGTCGAGCCTCCTTTTGCCCGATGTAGTACATCAACTCGAGATGGCATGGACTCAACAAGTTGCTGGAAGTCTGCTCCAGAAACATTGAGCCATGCAACCATTGTACCTGTCAATATTTGCGAAAGTGTTGCTCGTGCAGGATGTTGTACAAGAACTGATTTCTCGATTATGTACCATAAATATGCGATGGGATTGATGTCGGGCGACCTGGACGGCCAAATCATTAGGTCGATTGTTCTTCAAACCATATAACTGCGTCGGTTTCCGCGGCAAGAGTCAGTTGACATTAAAGTTTTCTGGGTATGGTACCGCGTCATAATGTATAAAACTACTACTGCTGGAGAAAACCAACGTTTCGGCCACGGTTGCAGCGGCCTTCTTCTGGGTCTAATTGTGCTTTCTAGTGTAACAAATGGCTCTGAGCACTATGCGACTTAACTTCTGAGGTCATCAGTCGCCTAGAACTTAGAACTAATTAAACCTAACTAACCTAAGGACATCACACACATCCATGCCCGAGGCAGGATTCGAACCTGCGACCGTAGCGGTCACGCGGTTCCAGACTGAAGCGCCTTTAACCGCACGGCCACACCGGCCGGCTCTAGTGTAACAGTTGTGATACTATATGTAACTGGGTTTTCTCTTTGGATGCTGTCAATTGTCAGGATGAGCATTCTAAAGCATTCTGTCAGGGTGAAAATATTAAATAAATTAACTTTTCTCTCTTAACAACATGTGGGCAGGGTGGGTTCTTCCTTGGCTCGGGTATGAGGTAGAATGAAACAGCATTTTTACACAAGATAACTTTTATTGAAAGTTTCGTACAACTGTATCTTACTGGACGTTCTGGTTCGGAGAGCGGCAGCCGTGTCGTTTGCGTAGCCTTCTGCTGCGGCAGCGGCGGCGGCGGCGGCGTCTGATTACGCGTAGCGGTGTGTATCTCGTGTCGCCGTCTCGCCCAGCTGACTGGAGAAGCGCAGCGCGAGGTGGCCCGTTTAATTATTGCGAGCGAAGTCGTGCATCGGATGGTGATACCTTGAATGTGGCGTCCCAGTGTTTCTCTTCTCTAAGCGGCCGCGTGTGTTGTGCGTCGGCCAGCGGAGCGGCGCGGCGGGGGAAGGCCAGTGTCCCGGACTCGAACAACGGACTCCCGCTTGCCAGTCTTCGGCTGTCAGATCTTCATCCCAGGTCACAGGTGACTGCTGATGTGAGGCCGTCTCCTTCCCGTCCTCACGAGTCACCCGGGTACGTAAAAATCAGACTTCAAATACATTTTAACTTCTGTCTTCTGGCGCCGAGGCTGCTGCTTGCTATTCCATTACAGCGGCGGACTTGGTGCGTCTGTGCATGATGTAGTCTCTTCTTGCATGACGGTCTTCAGCACCTAAACTGACTTAAAACAACTGCTACGCTTCTTCACTTCTTCGTCTTCTTCATCGCTCGTCTCCGTCTCCGTCTTCGTCTCCATTTCCGTCTTCGTCTCCGTCTCCGTCTTCGTCTCCGTCTCCATCTGTCGGGCCCACCGCGTCTCGCGTATTTATTCACTTCAGTTCACTGGCGGTGAACGACTTCACGGCCATTGCCTCTTCTGTCACGTTGAAAAGCTTCTCGAAGAATCTTCTTAACGTCGGTCACTGGCTCTTGGGATGTAGGCGATGGCCTTTGCTCACATGTGACAACTGAGAAACACGTGAGCCGGTCATTGCCTCTTCTGTCATGTTGAAAAGCTTCTCGAAGAATCTTCTTAACGTCGGTCATTGGCTCTTGGGATGTAGGCAAGGGCCTTTGCTCACATGCGACAACTGAGAAACACGTGAGCCGGTCGGGCGATGCCCTGACGGCTGAATCGACAGCGCCCGCTTATGTGGAACTTGCTGACTTCACGGTCATTGTCTCTTCTGTTCTGCTGTTCTGCTCGCTGTTTGCCAGTATGTAACTCTCTAAACTAAACCAAGTTTTTCATTTATATTCTAATTTCTACTTCACTTTGATTTCACTAATTTATTTACTTAAGTACCACTCAGCACTAGCACCCTTCAGGAACATGTCCCGCCAGACATATGCGACCTGGTTGATTTGTGCCTGACTTCAACGTACTTCAAATGGCAAGGAAAATACTACGTGCAGACAGACGGCGTAGCAATGGGGTCTCCCCTATCTCCGCTGGCAGCCGACATATTCATGGAAGCCTTTGAAGCAACGTCCCTCGGTTCAGCTCCTTTACGCCCACGTTGCTGGTTCAGATACGTGGACGACACGTTCTCTATATGGCCTCACGGTGAAACGGAGCTACACAAGTTTCACGAATATTTGAACAATATGCACGGGAAGATACAGTTCACGCTCGAAGTAGAAAAGAATGGTGCTATCCCATTTCTAGACGCCGCAATATACAGGAGAACGGAGGGGACACTGGGGCACAGAGTATATCGCAAGCCTACATATACAGACAGGTAACTCCACCCCCAATCCTACCACCACCCAGCGCAGAAGAACTCTGTCATCCGTTCTCTGGCAATCCGTGCGCAGCGCCTAAGTGATGCTCAAAACATCACACCTGAGCTGAAAAGGCTACGCACAACGTTTCTATTCAATGGTTTCAGCCATAAGTCGATAAACACAGCCTTGTCGACGAACACAAACAAGAAAGATAAGCAAGAAATAGACAAACTGCAGCCAACAGTGCGCTTATCTTATGTGAAAATGTTACTGACCGAATAGGCAAACACCTTCGCCGCGTTGGGGTGCAACCTGTCTTCTATAGTGGTTGTAGGATCCAGGACGTGCTAGGCTCCACTAAGGACAAGGTGGATGCGTTACACACTGTAGGCGTGTGCAAGGTGGAAATCGAATGTGGAGAGGCATGCATCGGCGAGACTGGTAGGCCAATAGCAACGCGCATTCGGCAACACCAGCGCTATATTCGTCTAGGGCAACACAACAAATCCGCAGTGGCAGAACATGAGCAAGACTGCGGAAAAGAAATAAAATTCAGCGAAGCCTGTGTGTTGGCCAAGCAGCCAATTATGACGAAACCTCAAAATCAGAGAGGCCATCGAAATACTTAAACACACTAATAACATGAACAGGGAGGATGGACTCAGGCTTGCCCCATCTTGGCTGCCAGCAGTCAGAGCCCAACAGACCGCACTGTCAACACGAGGCCCGAGCACTACCGGCGTGTAACGGCCGACGTCCAGCAGCTGGTAAACAGCAGCAAACTTCTCATTCGACGGTGACCACCAATCATGCCACATAACACAAGAGCCAATAGACAACAGAGGTCACGTTCTCCCTCCACCGCAATAACCTATTAAAATAAAGTTCCCTCTCCTTCTTCCTTAAGTGACCAATGAAACTAACTACCTTTTTACAATTATGACGTAATGGCATGCGCAGTGAACAGTAACAACAAAATATAAAGGACACTGCATAGCTAGAATGCACCATTAGACCCTGAAGAAGGCCGCTGCAATCGAGGCCGAAACGTTGGTTTTTCTCCAGCAGCAGTAGTTTTGTAGATTATGACGCGGTATCATACCCAGAAAACGTTTATGTCGACATCTTCAAACCAGTCGCGAGCAACTGTGGCGCACTGTCGTCCATACATGAATTGTTGCAAGTGGTCTCCAAGTCTCCAAACGTAACTACACTCCTGGAAATTGAAATAAGAACACCGTGAATTCATTGTCCCAGGAAGGGGAAACTTTATTGACACATTCCTGGGGTCAGATACATCGCATCATCACACTGACAGAACCACAGGCACATAGACACAGGCAACAGAGCATGCACAATGTCGGCACTAGTACAGTGTATATCCACCTTTCGCAGCAATGCAGGCTGCTATTCTCCCATGGAGACGATCGCAGAGATGCTGGATGTAGTCCTGTGGAACGGCTTGCCATGCCATTTCCACCTGGCGCCTCAGTTGGACCAGCTTTCGTGCTGGACGTGCAGACCGCGTGAGACGACGCTTCATCCAGTCCCAAACATGCTCAATGGGGGACAGATCCGGAGATCTTGCTGGCCAGGGTAGTTGACTTACACCTTCTAGAGCACGTTGGGTGGCACGGGATACATGCGGACGTGCATTGTCCTGTTGGAACAGCAAGTTCCCTTGCCGGTCTAGGAATGGTAGAACGATGGGTTCGATGACGGTTTGGATGTACCGTGCACTATTCAGTGTCCCCTCGACGATCACCAGTGGTGTACGGCCAGTGTAGGAGATCGCTCCCCACACCATGATGCCGGGTGTTGGCCCTGTGTGCCTCGGTCGTATGCCGTCCTGATTGTGGCGCTCACCTGCACGGCGCCAAACACGCATACGACCATCATTGGCACCAAGGCAGAAGCGACTCTCATCGCTGAAGACGACACGTCTCCATTCGTCCCTCCATTCACGCCTGTCGCGACACCACTGGAGGCGGGCTGCACGATGTTGGGGCGTGAGCGGAAGACGGCCTAACGGTGTGCGGGACCGTAGCCCAGCTTCATGGAGACGGTTGCGAATGGTCCTCGCCGATACCCCAGGAGCAACAGTGTCCCTAATTTGCTGGGAAGTGGCGGTGCGGTCCCCTACGGCACTGCGTAGGATCCTACGGTCTTGGCGTGCATCCGTGCGTCGCTGCGGTCCGGTCCCAGGTCGACGGGCACGTGCACCTTCCGCCGACCACTGGCGACAACATCGATGTACTGTGGAGACCTCACGCCCCACGTGTTGAGCAATTCGGCGGTACGTCCACCCGGCCTCCCGCATGCCCACTATACGCCCTCGCTCAAAGTCCGTCAACTGCACATACGGTTCACGTCCACGCTGTCGCGGCATGCTACCAGTGTTAAAGACTGCGATGGAGCTCCGTATGCCACGGCAAACTGGCTGACACTGACGGCGGCGGTGCACAAATGGTGCGCAGCTAGCGCCATTCGACGGCCAACACCGCGGTTCCTGGTGTGTCCGCTGTGCCGTGCGTGTGATCATTGCTTGTACAGCCCTCTCGCAGTGTCCGGAGCAAGTATGGTGGGTCTGACACAGCGCTGTCAATGTGTTCTTTTTTCCATTTCCAGGAGTGTATTTCCAGTCAACGATCGGTCCAGCTGGACCGTAGGAACCGGTCCATTTCATGTAAACACAGCCCACACCATTATGGAGCCACCACCAGCCAGCGAAGTGCCTTGTTGACAACTTGGGTCCACGGCTTCGTGGGCTCTACGCCCCACTCGAACCCTACCATCAGCTCTTACCAACTGGAATCTGGACTCATCTAACGAGGCCACGGTTTTCCAACCGTCTATGGTCCAACCAGTATGGTCACGAACCCAGGAGAGGTGATGCCGTACTGTTAGCAAAGGCACTCGCTTCGATCGTCTATTGCCATAGCCCATTAACGTCAAATTTCGCCGCACTGCCGTACTAGTTACGTTTGTCGTTCGTTCCACATTGCTTTCTACAGTTATTTCACGCAGTACTGGTTGTTTGTTAGCACTGACAACTCTACGGAGACGTCGCTGCTCTCGGTTGTTAAGTGAAGGCCATAGACCACTGTATTGTCCATGGTGAGAGGTAATGCCTCAAATTCGGTATTGTCGGCACATCCTTCACACTGTGGATCTCATAATATTGGATCCCTTGATGATTTCCGAAATGGAGTTTCCTGTGAGTCTATCTCCAACTGCCATCCCGCTTTCCAAGTCTGTTGATAACCATCGTGCGGCCATAACCACGTCGGAAATATTTTCTCGTGAATCAGCTGAGTCCAAATGACGTGACAGCTCTACCAATGCCCTGCCCTTTTATCTCGTGAGCAAACGATCTATACGGGGTGGTCTACTGATAGTGACCGGGCCAAATATCTCACGAAATAAGCATCAAACGAAAAAAATACAAAGAACGAAGCTCGTCTAGATTGAAGGAGGAAACCACATGGCGCTATGGCTGGCCCGCTAGATGGCGCTGCCATAGTCAAACGAGTATCAACTGCATGTTTTTAAATAGGAACCCCATTTTTATTACATATTCGTGTAGGACGTAAAGAAATATGAATATTTTAGTTGCATCACTCTTTTCTCTTTGTGATAGATGGCGCTGTAATAGTCACAAACGTATAAGTACGTGGTATCACGCAACATTTCGCCAGTGCGAACGGTATTTGCTTCGTGATACATTACCCGTATTAAAATGGATTCCCAATTGCGGAAAATGTCTATATCGTGTTGATGTATGGCTATGGCTATGTATGGCTATGTAATGCTGCTCGGTATCCTGGTCGACATCACCCAAGTGTCCGGATCGTTCGCTGGATAGTTACGTTATTTAAGGAAACAGGAAGTGTTCAGCGACATGTGAAACGTCAACCACGACCTGGAAAAATTGATGATGCCCAAGTAGGTGTTTTAGCTGCTGTCGCGGCTAATCCGCACATCAGCAGCAGACAAATTGCGCGAGAATAGAGAATCTCAAAAACGTCGGTGTTGAGAATGCTACATCAACGTCGATTGCACCCGTACCATATTTGTATGCAGCAGGAATTGCATGGCGACAACTTTGAATGTCGTGTACTGGGCACAAGAAAAATTACGGAATAATGACAGATTTTTTGCACGCGTTCTATTTAGCGACGAAGCGTCATTGACCGACAGCGGTAACGTAAACCGGCATAATATGCACTATTGGCCAACGGAAAATCCAAGATGGCTGCGACAAGTGGAACATCAGCGACCTCGGCTGGTTAATGTATGGTGCGGCCTTATGGGAGGAAGGATAATTGGCCCCCATTTTATCGATGGCAATCTAAATGGTGTAACGTATGCTAATTTCCTACGTAAAGTTCTACCGGTGTTACTACAAGACGTTTCATTGCATGACAGAATGACGATGTACTTCCAACATGATGGATGTCTGGCACAAAGCTCGCGTGCGGTTGAAGCGGTGTTGAATAGCATATTTTAAGACAGGTGGATTGGTTGTCGAAGCACCATACCATGGCCCGCACGTTCAGTGGATCTGACGTCCCCGGATTTCTTTCTATGGGGATAGTTGAAGGATATTTGCTATCGTGATCCACCGACAACCCCTGACAACATGCGTCACCGCATCGTCAATGCGTGTGCGAACATTACGGAAAGCGAACTACTCGCTGTTGAGAGGAATGTCGTTACACGTATTGCCAAATGCATTGAGGTTGACGGACATCATTTTGAGCATTTATTGCATTAATGTGCTATTTACAGGTAATCACGCTGTAACAGCATGCGTTCTCAGAAATGATAAATTCACAAAGGTACGTGTATCACATTAGAACAACCGAAATAAAATGTTCAAACGTGCTTACGCTCTGTATTTTAGTTTAAGAAATCTACCTGTTACCAACTGTTCGTCTAAAATTGTGAGCCATATGTTTGTGGCTATTACAGCGCAATCTATCACAAAGCGAAAAAGGTGGTTCAGCTGAAACTTTCATATTTCTTTACGTACTACACGAATAGACAAGTTTCGTTCTTTGCAGTTTTTTCGTTTGACTCTTATTTCGTGAGATATTTGGTCCGGTCACGATCAATGGAGCACCCTGTATATGCGCACATCTCCGTCCCATGACTTTTCATCTCACTGTAAGACAATTCCTCGCAATAGCGATACTATCTAAGATGTGTCACTCTATTACAGGATCACTTTTTCGAAATCCCGTAACTGCGTCATATTGCGACGCATAGCTTTGAAAATTTGCTCAAAGTTGCTTACAGCCTTCTTCTATAATGGTGCGAAAGTGTGGCGCCCTGCAGCGTCACCCTAGAAATCAGCGACGCTTCAGACAGAAAGCTGTCGACACTTGCGAAAAAAGGCCACAGCTCTGAAGTTCTTGTGAGCTGTGAGGTGGTTAATGATGTCTCGAACTGGCCCCAGTTTCACCACAATTTTGCTGAACGCCACTGTGGACGTGTCACAGGATGAGAAGATCATCACAGCCCGTCTTAGCCACATTTCACCCCTTCGTTTGGCGCCACTGAGATGGGGGTCAAAACCGTGACACCCAACGTTGCAATCATGCGGTTTCCTTGTGGGTTACCGGCGGGAAACATTTCAGACACAACGCCGCTCACAATCAACGCGAAAAGGACTTAGGGGGTGGTATAAAGAGCGTCAATGAAACCATCCCTTTGCTTGCGGGGTTGAACGGCAGTTGGGTTTGGGTGTTTGGGGGAAGAGACCAAACTACGAGGTCATCGGTCTCATCGGATTAGGGAAGGACGGAGAAGGAAGTCGACCGTGCTCTTTCAAGGGAACCATCCCGGCATTTGCCCGGAGTGATTTAGGGAAATAATGGAAAACCTAAAACAGGATGGCCGGGTCCGGGATTGAACCGTCGTCCTCTCGAATGCGAGTCCCGCGTGCTAACCACTGCGCTATCTCGTTCGGTGAACGACAGTTGGCC
This sequence comes from Schistocerca cancellata, assembly GCF_023864275.1. Classification (NCBI taxonomy): domain Eukaryota; kingdom Metazoa; phylum Arthropoda; class Insecta; order Orthoptera; family Acrididae; genus Schistocerca; species Schistocerca cancellata. The sequence goes on along the minus strand of NC_064628.1, from coordinate 100,291,584 downwards.
GTGTGTTTAGCAACAGCACGAAGTACATTAGAGATGGGCAAAACTGTTCTTTTCAGAGATTGGATCAGAACTGTTCACTCCCTGAAATGAATTAGCTCTTTTTCATGACTCACCACTCATTTACAATAGAAAATAAATGGAAGGCACATTGCCCTTTAAACTTGGTTTATTCCAGTACTATACCTGTATTTTGATCTTATTTGATCCTATTTTGAAGTAACACAGATAATGAGTAAGAATTTTGTATTGTTTATTGTAATTTCCACGATATGACAAAGTTTTTGATTATTGATTTATTTTGCACTACCGTGGTTTTTTGGGTGATCGGAAAATGTTGTAACTTGAGATTTACATTAACAATATATTTGGCTATAATGTATTAAAATTTCATTAACCTCATACAAATACATCGCAAGCCATATATTTTTAAAGTGAACGTTTCCTTCCGAAGACGCCTAAAATCGCAAAATCCGTACCAGAATAAGAAAAAAATATATAAATTTGACTGTAAAACGAAAGTGCTGCGTATAGCCTTATGCAGAATAAAACAAGGAAAATATTGGTGTATCACATTTTGCGATACGTTTATCGGTTCGCTCGTAATTAAAGCGTAAATTCGAGTGTCCATAATAAAAATCCTATAGTAAGAGGAGTCATCAGGAACCTAATCTAATCAGTTTAAACAAATAAAAATAAAATAAAAACAATTGATGTATACATAACATAATAATGTAATATACATAGCGGTATTACTATGAAGAACAATATCCAGTGGGGACGAACTCCGATGCAGAGGTGCTGAGTCGAGCAGGTCGAGCCGCGAGCAGTATTACTGCATGAGCTGAGACCGCAGAGACCAGAGTGACACCTGAGTCGCTTTGCTCAACGCTCTGGCTAGAGTCGAGACGGTGGGGTGAGCGTTGAGCGGGCGAGTTCCAAGGGTGGGGGGAGCGGTGAACTCACCCGCTCCGAGACAAATCGTCTGTTCCCTTGTGAGCAGGTTTTTGCAAGTAGTTCCTATGTTATCCGCTAGGTGGCTCTCTGTCCTGTTGCTCGCATCAACTGCCCAGAGGGCTGGACGTGCGACTGAAACGATCGCCGACAGAGTGCGATGCGAAGTTAAGCTGCGCCAGACACTGCGCACAGCAGACGACGCACAGAGACGGCACGGCATATGTGAAACACAAAATCCAATGGGGCACTGAACAATGCAGGCAACCAAGGTAGAAGCAGGGCAGAGGCCGGCGCTGGCTGTGTTATGTGGTGTGCACTGTGCTCTGACCAGCAGAGGCGCTGCTGATATGCTCCGTCTCACACTCTCTCTCTCTCTCTCTCTCTCTCTCTCTCTCTCTCTCTCTGCCGTGGGAAACGTTTGGAGCTACCGTTCTTTTTTTCTGAATCACTGATTGTTCACTCCTTTGAAAAATTCAACTCTATGAATTGGTTCAAGAGCGGATCCCCCATCTCTAACGTACATGCCGATCTTTGACACTGCTGACACCTCCTTTAGGCATCAACCCTTCTCTAAGAACATCGTTCGTCAGAAACAACACTGAATGTGAGCGCAGCCCTTTGGAGTGCAGTGCGGCAGCAGTTTTTGCATTGGTGCACAGGGTGGGACCACTAGGGACGGTACAGAGGCATTCGACGAAATCTGAACGTGATCCGAAGCAGCAAAGGGTGCTTCTACTTTTCCACCCTTTCTGTTTAGCGCCCTCATGTGGCCCTCAATGACACAGGAACGTTTTATGCGCCTTTGGGCCGAAAAGTAAAACTCTATGTTGCAGTGGGAAACAACTGCGGGGTTTCGAAAACTTCTGTACTGTATAGTGAATATCACTAAATGTCTAAAGCGGTGCGCAGTTCCAGTTTTAAGGTTGCGTTTACAGGATGTCCTGAAATTCCCGTTACGAAATTCTACGACTTTTAGAGCGGAGTGCCTACATAATATTTTGAATAGGAACTCTTGTTAGGAAACTACCGTTTCCGTTCTACTTAAAACTAAACTCCTCCCGAACAGACCATGAATGGCCAACGGTACCGACCAGCCGCCGTGTCATCCTCAGCCCATAGGTGTCACTGGATGCGGATATGCAGGGGCATGTGGTCAGCACACCGCTCTCCCGGCCGTATGTCAGTTTCCTACATCTAGCCACCAAGCGGTGTGTGGCGGAGAGCACAATTAGCGCCAAAGTCATATTCCCTCCCCCGGTCTGTTCCACTCGCGGATCGCGCGAGGGAAAAACGACTGTCTGAACGCCTCAGTACGAGCTCTAATTTCCCTTATCTTTGGATGGTGATCATTGCGCTATTTGAAAGTTTGTGGTAATAATATATGCTCTACATCCTCGGTGAAGATCGGATTTCGGAATTTAATGAGCAGCCCCTTCCGCTTAGGGCGTCGTCTATCTGCTAGAGATGGGGCATCCGCTCTTGAACTAATTCATAGAGTTGAATCTTTCAAAGGAGTGAACAATCAGTGATTCAAAAAAAAAAGAACGGTAGCTCCAAACGTTTCCCACGGCAGAGAGAGAGAGAGAGAAAGAGAGACGGAGCATATCAGCAGCGCCTCTGCTCGTCAGAGCACAGTGCACGCCACACAACACAGCCAGCGCCGGCCTCTGCCCTGCTTCTACCTTGGCTGCCTGCATTGTGCAGTGCCCCATTGGATTTTGTGTTTCACATATGCCGTGCCGTCTCTGTGCGTCGTCTGCCGCGCGCAGTGTCTGGCGCAGCTTAACTTAGCATCGCACTCTGTCGGCGATCGTTTCAGTCGCACATCCTGCCCTCTGGGCAGTTGATGCGAGCAACAGGACAGAGAGCCACCTAGCGGATAACATAGGAACTACTTGCAACAACCTGCTTGCAAGGGAATGGACGATTTGTCTCGGAGCGGGTGAGTTCACCGCTCCCCCCACCCTCGGAACTCGCCCGCTCAACGCTCACCCCACCGTCTCGACTCTAGCCAGAGCATTGAGCAAAGCGACTCAGGTGTCACTCTGGTCTCTGCGGTCTCAGCTCACGCAGTAATACAGCTCGCGGCTCGACCTGCTCGACTCAGCGTCTCTGCATCGGAGTTCGTCTCTACTGGATATTGTTCTTCGTAGTAATACCGCTATGTATATTACATTATTATGTTATGTATACATCAATTTTTTTATTTTATTTTTATTTGTTTAAACTGATTAGATTAGGTTCCTGATGACTCCTCTTACTATAGAATTTTTATTATGGACACTCGAATTCACGCTTTAATTACGAGCGAACCGATAAACGTATCGCAAAATGTGATACACCAATATTTTCCTTGTTTTATTCTGCGTAAGGCTATATGCAGCACTTTCGTTTTACAGTCAAATTTATATTTTTTTTCTTATTCTGGTACGGATTTTGAGATTTTAGGCGTCTTCGGAAGGAAACGTTCACTTTAAAAATATATGGCTTGCGATGTATTTGTATGAGGTTAATGAAATTTTAATACATTATAGCCAAATATATTGTTAATGTAAATCTCAAGTTACAACATTTTCCGATCACCCAAAAAACCACGGTAGTGCAAAATAAATCAATAATCAAAAACTTTGTCATACCGTGGAAATTTCAATAAACAATACAAAATTCTTACTCATTATCTGTGTTACTTCAAAATAGGATCAAATAAGACCAAAATACAGGTATAGTACTGGAATAAACCAAGTTTAAAGGGCAATGTGCCTTCCATTTATTTTCTATTGTAAATGAGTGGTGAGTCATGAAAAAGAGCTAATTCATTTCAGGGAGTGAACAGTTCTGATCCAATCTCTGAAAAGAACAGTTTTGCCCATCTCTACTATCTGCAAGTGTGTCCCACTTCAAACTTTCTATGAGATTTGTAAAGCTCTCGCGATAGCTAAATGTGCCAGTCACGAATTTTGCCGCTCCTCTTTGGACGTTCTCAATCTCTTGAATCAGACCCAACTGGTAAGGGTCCCATACAGACGAACAATACTCTAAGACTGGACGAACTAACGTATTGTAAGCTATTTCCTTTGTTGAAGGACTGCATCGCTTCAGGATGCTACCAATAAACCGCAATCTAGAGTTCGCCTTGCCCGTTACTTGTGTAATCTGATCATTCCAGTTGAGATCATTTCGAATAGTCACACCCAGATACTTGACGGATGTTACCGCTTCCAAAGACTGGGCATTTATTTTGTACTCGTACATTAATGGGGATTTTCGCCTTGTTATACGCAGTAGGTTACACTTACTAACATTGAGAGATAACTGCCAGTCATTACACCACGCATTTATTTTCTGCAGATCCTCATTGATTTGTTCACAACTTTCGTGTCATGCTACTTCCCTGTAGACTACAGCATCATCGGCAAACAGTCTAATGCCGCTGTCAAAGCCATCAACCAGATCGTTTACGTAAATCGTAAAAAGCAGCGGACCTATTACACTGCCCTGGGGCACACCTGAAGTTACGCTTGTTTCTGTTGAAGTCACCCGGTTCAGAACGACATACTGCTCTCTGTCTGTTAGAAAACTTTCTGTCCAACCGCATATGTCATCGGATAGGCCGTAAGCGCGCATTTTTTGGAGCAAGCGACAGTGCGGAACTGAGTCGAACGACTTTCGAAAGTCGAGGAATATGGCATCAACCTGGCAGCCGGTATCTAGAGCCAGTTGTATGTCATGCACAAAGAGGGCCAGCTGTGTCTCGCATGACCGCTGTTTCCTAAAACCGAGCTGGTTTCTGCAGATGAGCTTCACAGAGTCTAGAAAGGTCATTATGTCTGAACACAAAATATGTTCCATGATTCTACAACAAATTCATGTCAGTGAAATTGTACGGTAATTATGTGCATCCGATTTTCTACCCTTTTATAAGTTACTATTATCTGGGCCTTCTTCCAGTCCCGTGGAACTTTCCGCTGTTCCAACGATCTCTGATAGATGATACATAACAATGGTGCTATATTTGTAGCGTAGTCAACACAAAAATCTGATGGGGATAGAGTCTGGGCCAGATGCCTTCCCGGCGTCTAAGGATCTTAACTGTTTTACAATCCCAGATGCACTAAACACTATGTCAGCCATCCTTGCGTTTGCTCGATAATTGAAAGGGGGAATGGTGCTGCAGTCCTTTACCATAAACGAGTTTTTGAATGCTAGGTTTAGAATTTCGGCCCTCTGTTTATCATCATCAGTACATTACCCGTACTGTCAGCAAGAGAAGGTATTGAATTAATTGTAGCGTTCATAGATTTTACGTACGACCACATTTTTTGGGGTTATTTTTAGAATCTGCAGATAAAATATTGCTTTCAAATTCGTTGAAAGAATCTCTCATTGACCTTTTGACACCTGCTTTCATTTCGCATAATTTCTGTTTGTCAACGGGGCAGTGACTGCGTTAAAAACCGGATCCGCTACTTCTCAGTCAAGTAGCTCCTCAGTTTGCCTCACAAGGGCTGAGGGCACCCCGCTTGCCAACGGCGCTCGGCAGAGAGGATGGTCACCCATCCAAGTGCCTGCCCAGCCCGAAAGCGCTTGACTTCGGTGATCTGACGGGAACTGGTGTTACCACTGCGGCAACGCCGTTGGCGTTTACGTTCTACGACGGGTTCAGTTCAGATGTCTTAACGCATAAACGTTGAAGTCTACCCCCCCCCCCTTCCTACTTGCAGCTGTTGTCCACAATAAGGAAAGCCTTTCATGAAAAATTTGAGAGGAGCGAAGATAACAATAAACTTTCTAGTTTACTTAGCTTTTCATGCAGAGTTGCCTCCAGTTCTTCTTGTCTAGCGGTCTGATTCTTGAAGCTGAAATTCTCGCACTTTAGGTCCTCACGGTTGAACTGGACTAATTAAATTTGAAGATCGTTGTTGCAGTATTTTTCCTTTTACGTATATTTTCTCACATTGTAGTATATCAGACAGTCTTCTGATTTTTCAGATTAACAAAGCCAAAATTACATTGTTCGCAGAAAATACAAAATTACGAGCGATCATATCAGAGGCATCTTACGACTCTCACGCTCTGCGGAAATAATCATATTGCAAAAGGCTTACAAATTTTCTTAACAAATGAATTTCTACTAGTTTCTGTTAGATTATTACCTTCGATTATTATTTTGTAAATGAATCCAGAAATAAACACAGTAGGCAGTACAATACTGCGTAATTAATAATAGAAATTTTAAGTGTGCCAATAGTTCATAATTTCAAATGTTTCTAAAAAAAGTAATTTTAAGTGACATTCAGAACTAGTAGACGAAATAATTTTATAAAGTAATACATTTTCATAAATTTTAGCTTGAAATACAACTTACTCTGTATCAAATTATATGAAAGTTTTCGGAAAAGCAACTGAGGTAATACTGACCTATCCAAAAATCGGAAAATAATACTGGTATCGACAACTACTGTTGACGAAAAGTAATGCTAGAGGAGGATGCCCTCTTACAACGTCTCCTGAGGAAAGTCTCAGAGTTGTTTCTCCTGGAATGCAGCTGTGTAGACAGGCTGACGTGTAACTCCTATTGACTACATCTTGTGGAGTGGTATGCAAAGTTTAATTTACGAGATTCTTGTATAAACAGAGCAAGACCTGCTGGCTTGACTTCTGACGGCTGCATTAGGAACTGGCGAGACACCAGATGGGATGGAGAGTGTGCACCAGAACATGCACAATAGGTACAATCTCTGTAACAACGTTGTTTGTTGTCACATCGAGCCGCTGTTGTAACGCATGCGTATTGTTCCACACGTACAGTGCGCTGGGTTCTTTTCTGTTTTGGAATAATGTTAACATGTAATATTTAAGTGTTAATACAAGTAAATGTGCTTAAGCGATAAATCGATTTTTCGTTATGTTTCCTTTGGAATTCAAAAAATGGCTCTGAGCACTATGGGATTCAACATCTGTGGTCATCAGTCCCCTAGAACTTAGAGCTACTTAAACCTAACTAACCTAAGGACATCACACACATCCATGCCCGAGGCGGGATTCGAACCTGCGACCGTAGCGGTCACGCGGTTCCAGACTGCCGCACCTAGAACCGTACGGCCACAACGGCCGGCTCCTTCGGAATTGTCAGGTAATAATGGTACTCCGTCAAGCCTAAGTCAGTACCTCAAGCAGAAGTGGACGAGTTAAATATCTGAACTGAAACTGTCGTATTCAAAATATTATATTCTCATTCCCCTCTACAAGTCCTAGAACTTCGTGACTGGAATTTCCGAACACCCTGGGTAACGGCTTCCACGGGCAGCCAAAATCTGATTTTCAGTATTTCGTATGATTACTGACCGAATTTAAAAATTAAAAATGCTGTCATAATCTACCCATTAAGAGCTATGATCTTACGTTAAGGTTAAACACGGTAAACCAAGTATGAAAGTTAAAACTGAGGATCTCTCGAGGCAGCATAACTTACAGCACGCAAATTATTATCCAGATTATATTCACACATTATTCGGGAATGAGAACACACCTAGCGACAAACTTTGCACATAATTTCTTGCTGTCACTTCCCGCTCCCACTGCCCCCTAATCCCATGCTAAATAATGAAAGGGAAAAACTTTCTCGCTTATTACATTTTCGCTGTTAATGGAATAAAACTTTGGCATCAGGCATGAAGTTTTCGTTTATTGCTTCTTTACTGCTAACTGTAATCGCAGCACGTTTTGCTGGGAGTATCCAAATACACCACTGAATTTTACAACACATAGTTCAGGAGATATGATGCTTTAAACAAGGGAGTTACATTCTTTAAAGAATCTTTGGTAGCGATTGATGAGGGCGGGGGGGGGGGGTACTAGCTGAAACTAATCTTTGAATAAATCCGTCTCTCGGCTGTCATGTATTGTTTATTTCGAAACTGTGTAGCGGCTCATGCACAAAATACGTCTGCTGAAACTAATCTTTGAATAAATCCGTCTCTCGGCTGTCATGTATTGTTTATTTCGAAGCTGTGTAGCGGCTCATGCACAAAATACGTCTGCTGAAACTAATCTTTGAATAAATCCGTCTCTCGGCTGTCATGTATTGTTTATTTCGAAGCTGTGTAGCGGCTCATGCACAAAATACGTCTGCTGAAACTAATCTTTGAATAAATCCGTCTCTCGGCTGTCATGTATTGTTTATTTCGAAGCTGTGCAGCGGCTCATGCACAAAATACATCTGCTGAAACTAATCTTTGAATAAATCCGTCTCTCGGCTGTCACGTATTGTTTATTTCGAAGCTGTGTAGCGGCTCATGCACAAAATACGTCTGCTGAAACTAATCTTTGAATAAATCCGTCTCTCGGCTGTCATGTATTGTTTATTTCGAAGCTGTGCAGCGGCTCATGTACAAAATACGTCTGCTGAAACTAATCTTTGAATAAATCCGTCTCTCGGCTGTCACGTATTGTTTATTTCGAAGCTGTGTAGCGGCTCATGCACAAAATACGTCTGCTGAAACTAATCTTTGAATAAATCCGTCTCTCGGCTGTCACGTATTGTTTATTTCGAAGCTGTGTAGCGGCTCATGCACAAAATACGTCTGCTGAAACTAATCTTTGAATAAATCCGTCTCTCGGCTGTCATGTATTGTTTATTTCGAAGCTGTGTAGCGGCTCATGCACAAAATACGTCTGCTGAAACTAATCTTTGTATAAATCCGTCTCTCGGCTGTCACGTATCATTTATTTCGAAGCTGTGTGGCGGCTCATGCACAAAATACGAATTAGCTATGGCTGATTTGTATCACTGTCTTCCGTACATCCTACACCATTCAGATGGTTAAAATGGCTCTGAGCACTAAGGGACTTAACATCTGAGGTCATCAGTCCCCTAGACTTAGAACTACTTTAACCTAACTAACCTAAAGACAGCACACACATCCATGCTCGAGGTAGGATTCGAACCTGCGACCGTAGCAGCAGCGCGGTTCCGGACTGAAGCGCATAGAACCGCTCGGCCACAACCGCTGGTTCCTACACCATTCGCAAAGTCGACTTCAATAACCTCAACTTTTTCCACGTAATTACCAACTGAGATACGCTGCCTCCCCTGTACCGACACATCCCATCAACCGTTCACCTGCACTCACTTCCAAGGAAATGTTAACCGACTCCCTCTCCCAAAAAATTAAATGCACTCTGAAATTTATTTGTCCTAGCAGCACCACTTATTCCTTTCCTATTATAGCCAATGTCAGGTCTGCCTGCCACTCAGCCTTTCCCTTTCTTTCCCTCTTCATACCATAGCCTGACCCACACTGGACCTCCCCACTCCAGTCTTCTGCATCTACATCTACATCTACATCTACATCTACATGGATACTCCGCAAATCACGTTTAAGTGCCTGGCAGAAGGTTCATCGAACCACCTTCACAATTCTCTTATTATTCTAATCTCGTACAGCGCGCAGAAAGAACTAACACCTATACTTTCTGTACGAGCTCTCATTTCCCTTATTTTATTGTGGTGATCGTTTGTCCCTATGAAGGTCAGTATCAACAAAATTCAGAGGAGCAAGTTGGTTTATTGGAATTTCGTGAGAAGATTCCGTCCCAACGAAAAATGCCCTTCTTTTAATATTGTCCATCCCAAATCCTGTATCATTTCTGTAACACTCCCTCCCATATTTCGCGATAATACAAAACGTGCTACCTTTCTTTGAACTTTTAAAATGTAGTCCGTCAGTCCCATTGTAACCTCCCCACAGAATTATTTTTAAAATTAATAACCATGAACCAAGTGTAACCTCCACACAAAAATAATAATTAAATGATTTTATTAATATTGTAACCTCTGAACAAAATTGGCTTCCATTTATAATCTCTGTGCAGAAATGCATTCACATTTAATGTAACCACAAAATTCAATTCCTAAACCCAGAAATAATAAAAAAATTCAGTAACCTGGTAAATTTTATGACGACAGCAGCGCTGCGCCTCGGCCCTGTATTCTGAATAAAAAAGGAAAAATTCTTACCTCAATAAAACTGCAAATATATCTGCTCTTATGTAAAATTTTTCGGCACAGCTTCGTGCAATGCTGGCCTATATTTTTTCTGATTCTTGGAAGGAATGATCATGCATTGGAAATATTCTTTAAATTGAAATGAATGCCTTTCTTAAAAAATTACTTTATATTATAAAAATTATTATTGGGGGCATTTTTAAAGAAATTAATGACAGTTAATATACATTACTAGATATGCGCAAGGCTGCTTCTTTACCTTCTACAATAATACTCATCCTCCAGAGTCCTGACCAGAGCAGACTGCCGAAACGCGCAGGCACGCGCCGACTACCGTCGTCAACTGCAGACAACTCAAGACTACTGCCGACTACTGCAGACTCACGCAGACTACTGCCGACTAGCGACAAGCAACAACTAACTACATACTACTCTCTCGTCAGAGACTCTGCCATGCCTCGCCCATCGCCGGCAATGCATACATCTTACATAACCCTCCACTGGGGGGGGGGGGGGGGCAAGAATTTGGCAGCGGTGGTGAGTCAATTGGACTTGCCATGAGCAACAAATTTTTCTTAATTAACTAAGTTTACAATCACAGAATATATACATATATACAAGTGCAGAACATGAAATAAAATATAGTGCATATGCACTGAGTACAGAACGTACCAAGCAAAGACAAAATGTATACACAATGAGTACAAATCATATTAACAAATGACAAAAAGTGCACACGCACTGTAGTTCAGAACATATCAGCAAATCACAAAATGTGTATGCAATGAATACAAATCATGTTAACAAAATGACAAAAGTGCACACACACTGTATATACTTTTTTTTACTATTTTACAAGAACTAGGATAGGAAAGGGAAGGATTGCATCATGGTTGTAGCACTTTAGGTTGCACGCAGCTGCACTGAAAGTCCATATCTTTCTACAGAAGCACAACACCAAGTGAGACAATCTGAAGTTCTTTTCCTTGAAGTATTAATCAGTGTAACCAAGACACTGAAATGTCGTAGTAATATTCCATGTTATCATTTTGGTAGTGCATTAGGTACACCAAACAGTGGGACCATCGCTCAAAGTGGTGGACAGCATGTCGTGTCAACACCACGTTCTTGTAAGGTACACCAACGTAGAATTAGTGAAAAAACCAAATATAGTGCTCCATGATCATGAGGATAGACAGGACAAACGAATATTGCAGTAATTTCTGGTAATTAGGTCAGAAGGTGAAGGACATTAAGTCACATACTAGTCTTCATTGAGAATTACACTAGTGTAACAACTGATTTGAGTAATTGGTGGCACTCATCGCCCAGTTACTGAACATTTCTGTACCATGTATGAAGTATTACAGAATAATGTTCATAAATCATCTGATTACAGTGAACATTGGCACTCATTGGCCAGTTACAAACCATTAGAGAAGTCATCATTGAAAACAGGAGCTAATGAATGGCATAGTTTTAACATAATTCACTTAGTTATAGTAATCATTGGCACTCATTGGCCAGTTACAAAACATATAGCAAGTATTGAATAGTACAAAACATTTTTCATCATTCAAGTGACATACGACATATTTAAAATAATTATTGGCACTCACTGGCCAGTTACAAAACATATAGCAAGTATTGAATAGCACAAAACATTTTTCATCATTCAAGTGACATACGACATATTTAAAATAATTATTGGCACTCATTGGCCAGTTACAAAGTATTCTTATGTTTTTATAAAACCTTATTCAGTATTATTCAGAAGTTATCATTCAAAATAAGAGTCAATTATTGGCATAGCATTTATAGAGTATAACAAAATATTATTTACAGAAATTATTGGCATAGTATTTATGCATTATTACAAAGCATCATTCAGTATTACTCAGAACTGATCATTCCAGTGACGTAGGACATATTGAAAATGTAACACACTGTAACTATTATTCAACGTCTGTGACTAGAAAACATCATTCAGTATTACTCAGAACTCTCTTAAACTGGTAGCATTATTTGGGACAGGTAATACATTTTTTTGTGCTAGCAATGCATTGCGTTGGGATCGATAATTAATTACTGGGGCATAACAATATTTGCATTTGACTTATTGCTGCAAATGAAGATGTGTAACGTCATTTCGTCATGAGTCAGCTGTAGCAAGGTTATGAAACAAGTAGAGTATATGTGATCACATTCATGAATGACACACACAAATGGGTAAGAAAAAATGCAAGTACTAGAACAGGTTTAATGATTAACTGCTTATAGCGTATTAATTTCGTCAATAATTTCTCCTGCAAAAAATACAAAATGGGTTATTAAACTGAAAGAAGAAACGCATATTATGCTGAAAAGTAGTGAACTTCGAATTAACAGCTAGTGAAATGTGTATAAAATATATATGTTCTCTAGCTGTCCTTTCCAAAACCTTCAGTCATCATACCATGCGACATAAGACATACTGTCAAAACGAACTGCAACAAATACTTAAATAACTACATAGCATTTCTTAACTAACAGTAAATATATAAACTTAATCATTATTTTCATCTGCAAAGAAAAACTTCATTATCATTGCTATCATCACCTGCAAAGTAAAACTTCATTATCCATATCATCATAACTCCATTATTATCATCACCTGTAAAGAAAAACTTCATTATCCATATTAAAATATTCTGCATCACTATTCATCATCATTCATTATCATCTGCAAAAAAGTCACTTCATTATTCATTATACAACTATACTTTATTTCTAGCATATTTCATCACTAAAACTAAGATGTGTAGTTCAGTCTGACAGCCTGCATCAATCGCCTAGTATTCTGAAAGAAAAAATTAGTTAAGACTGCTATCATACGATGTGTATAGTATATTCTCGTTAATGCTTGTTAATTCTGGTCCATTTACTCTTCGTGACGAGGTATTGCATCTTCTTTCGTTCATTCCGAAGGTGAAATTCCCATTTCTGTTTAATTTATTTCTTTTATACGTTATTTCTTTATGAAAATGATGAACAATGATTAATGTCTTGCATTTAAATCATATACCCATTAAATAGAAACTGGTTTCTAGTGATATAATTGAACATACAGCATAGCATGACGGAAAACGTAATATGTCAAAAACACAGACAGTGTGCAGGTGCAAATATGTACACAGAGTATCACAATGTAGCAGCAAAAAATGTAAAATAGTCACGATGTTGAGATATCATAAGGCAAAATGTTAAAGTCAACTGGTGTTTGTTATATCTTAAATATTTCGTAGTGCATACAAACAAAACAGGAAAACAATCATACATACATAAAAAATGGAAAATGTACACGGTCTGATATATAACGACAAGAAATGACTTTCTTTGTGTTCAGCTTGTATGTTGTGTAGTTAATAGAGGCGAGAATTGAAGACTTTAATGGAGAGAGAATTTGATAAAATTAATATGTCACTAGATAGAATTGCATAATTGTTCATAAAATATGTAAGTTTATCTGGAAAAATGTGCACGGTCTGATGTGTAACGACAAGAAAAGCGACCTGCTAACCTTACCTTGCCGGGCACTTGCCAAGAAAAAATACGATAATCATCAGTAAATAATCACATAAATATAATTGCATAAGTGGTCATAAAATGTGTAAGTTCACCTGCAAAAATATGCACGGTCTGATGTGTAACGACTAGAAAAGCGACCTGCTAACCTTACCTTGCCGGGCACTTGCCAAGATAAAATACGATAATCATCAGTAAGTAGTCACATTAATATAATTGCATAAGTGGTCATAAAAAAAATTAGGAAATGGCATTACAGTGTGATAAATCATAAAGTATGTTCATTCAATAAAGGGTTTGATGTTGGAGACATGGTGATTGCCCTTGCTTTTTCTGGTTCTCAAAGTTTCGACGTGTACTACATTGGGGTGAGGAATGCTGCGAATTCGGTATGGACCTGCGTACAGAAGCTCAAATTTACTGCATCTACTCTTTCCTTTGTTGGATATACGTATAGTGTGTACGTACTAATATCTTCTGTCCAATGTGAAAGTCACGGCGTGTACAAACCTGTTTTTGCTGTCTTCTCCGGCGCTCTGCGGCACGTTTGATGTTGTTCAGCGCAATGTCAATTATTTCATGGTGTCGAAGTTGACGAGATGTAGGAAAGGTTACTAATTGTTTAATTTTGTTAGGGGGTTCAACATTTTTCAGTATAACAGACGGAGATAGCATAGTAGATTCATTTGGTATGGAATTAATTACATCCTGGAATGAGAGTATGTGTGTGTCCCAATCAATATGACTTTTATGGCAGTATATTCTACACAGTTTACCAATTTCTTTCATTAATCGTTCACAAGGGTTCGAAGAAGCATGGTACCTGGATATATAGATCGGAGAAATGTCTCTAGCTCGTAACATACGTGTCCATATAGTAGATGGAAACTGTGGTCCATCGTCGGAAATTACTTTCAACACATGCCCTACTTGAAATAGAAAATGTTTTACAAATACTTTCGAAACAATTGCTTGACCATTGTCACGGATTTTCCGTCAATGTGCTTGTTTTTCTCCCGAAGGAAGTGTCATGTAGGCGCTGCGGTTTTTTCGAGCGTTAATTGCGTCTTCTCTATGCTGGGAGTGTTGGCGCGCTCCTGTAATCCAAGCTACTGGGAGGCCATTGTGTAGGAGAGAACTGGAGTTCAACTACAGTTTCGGCCGCTTCATGAGCTCAGAAGCGTCCGCGGTGCTTTCGTCAACCCGTGGGCTCAACGAAGATGACAGTGCAAGAATTTCGTCGGATCGTCGAGCCAGAGTTAGAGAAGACGCAATTAACGCTCGGGAAACCGCAGCGCCTACGTGACGCTTTCGAAACAGTTTTATCAGTAGCTTTGCGTAACGGAGTGAAGGTAACAAATTTTGAAGTAAGTTCAACAGCGACAAAGATGTAGCAAAAACCTCTATTAGTTCTGGGAATCGGACCAAAAATGTCTACAGCGGCCATGTGTCTCAATTTAACAGGTACAATGGGATGTAATGGAGGAATCTGTGAAGTCGTATCTGACTTAGCTTTCTGGCAGATTTTGCATGACCCTAAAACTCGTCGAATACGTTTCTCAATGTTGGTAAAATAACAGTTCTGTCTCAGTATAAGAAAACATTTTCTGGCTCCGTAGTGTGCGTAACTTAAATGAGTATACCAAATTAATTTGTTAACAAGTTCGTCAGGAATGCATAATAACCAATTGTTGCCGTCAGGGTGAGCGCGGCGAAACAGAATATTATTGCGTACAGTGTAATGGTTTCTAATGGTAACATTATTCCTATCTTGCCAAAGGTGTTTAATCTCTTTCCATACGTTGTCTTTACTCTGCTCTTGTGCTATGTCTTGTAATGACGACGAAATGAAATTTTCAAATGCAACTTGTTGAATGTACATGACGCTGAAATTTGCTTTGCAGAAGTTGGTTGCGATGTCTTGCTGATTGTTGCTGAGAGAACGGGATAGTGCGTCTGCTACGATATTTTGTGTGCCGGGAATGTGAACAATTGTAAAATTAAATTCCTGTAAATAAAGTTTCCATCTGGTTTATCTGTCCCGTGGAAATTTAGCCGAAAGTAAAAACTGTATCGCTCCATGGTCTGTATAAACGGTCATACGTCTTCCATAAAGAAAATGCCGAAATCTCGTAAATGCCCATACAACACATAATGTTTCAAGTTCTGTAACAGAATAATTCCGTTCAGCAGGTGACAGAATGTGACTCGCAAAGGCGATGTTTTTAATTACTGTAGAACCATCTCCTTCAATTTCCTGAAAAATATGTACGCCTAAAACGGTGTTAGAACTGTCGGTGGCAATGGGAAAATCTATAGTAAGATCTGGATGTGATAAAAGTGGTGCATTCAACAAAGCATGTTTCAGGTTCATAAATTCAGAATGTGCTTGCTTATCCCAGGACCAAATAGTGTTTTTACCTGTCAGTTGACATAATCTAGGGGTGTCTAAAGCAGAGTAATGAATAAATTTACGAAAAAAGTTAATTAAACCCAAAAATCTGCGTAGTTGTTTCTTCGTCGTAGGAACAGTAATGTCACGTAAAGCTTGAAGTTTTTCCGGGTCAGGCGTAATGCCTTCTGCAGAAATTACATGTCCAAGAAATTTTATAGAAGTTTTGCCAAAGTGCGATTTACTGAGATTAACTGTGAGTCCTTGTGTACGAAAAGTTCGTAACAGTTGTTCAAGAATCAGATTGTGTTCAGACCAGTTAGCTTCTGCAATAAGAATGTCGTCTACATACGTTGTGATTCTGTCTTTAAGTTCAGTCGGAAGTATAGTATTCAAACCGCGAATAAATGCTGCTGAAGAAATAGTTAAACCGAACGGTAATTTACAAAATTGATAACAGTCACCAAAACAGAGAAAAGCCGTGTACTTTCTGCAGTCCGGATGGAGTTGAATTTGCCAAAATCCCGATTTCAAATCTAATGTGGAATAAATAGCAGTACCATAAAATTTCTGTAGAAGTTCTTCTAGTGTCTGTGGGCGATCCGTTTCATTAATAATAATGTCGTTGATATGACACGAGTCAGGTACAAGGCGAAGTGAACCATCCTTTTTCTTAACAATATGGAGCGGGTTTACGTACGGACTAACTGCCGGTTCAATAAATCTTTGGTCAAGCATAGCTTGCAATTCTTTCTTAACTTGTTCTCTGTGAATATACGGAATGGGATAATGTTTCGCTTTAAATGTGTCCTGCTGTTTAACTTGAAATTCATACATAAAACCGGACATAGTACCAGGAACGTTGTCAAAAACTGGAGCTTGCTGTAAAAGAATTTTGCGTAGTTGCGTGCGTTCGTCGTCTGTATTTGGACTGCTCTGTTTAACTTTATCAGAAATCATCTGTATAACGTCATAGTCGGCTTCGTCTGGAGTATTATAGTTGTATACGTACGTATCTGTGAACAATGTGGAATTACAGTCTATGTTACGCGATGCGGAAATGACCTCTGTACGATTAATTGTTTGTTCTTCTGCAGATAAAGAGTGCTGAAATTCTAGAGCCAGTTGTACATTTTCATGCTTAAACATTAAATAGGAATTTTGAAAGTCAATAATTGCGTTGTGTTGTACCAGAAAATTTGTACCTAAAATAACGTCTGTCGTCAATAAGGGAACAATCCAAAACTTTGAGTGAAATGTATGACCTGCAATACAAAATGATAAATGTGTCTGTAATTTAACATCTACTCCTTTACTAGATACTGCTCCTTTTACTTTAGTTTTACCTAATGGTAACGTAGGACAGGTATTCTCTTTGTTACATTTGTTGAAAGTTTCCTCATTTATAACTGACATAGGAGATCCAGAATCGATTACCGCTGAAAATTTCGATGATCCAATTTTTACTTCGATGACAGGGTGTGAAATGGTTTTTTGAATAACTGGTCTTTCCTGCAAAAGAGTGTCTCTGATGTCGTCAAAAGTAATAACACATTCATGAACAAGATTCTCTGTGTCAAAAGTATTGCTTGCGTTACTGGAAGATGCAACCTGTACTGTATCTAGTCAAATTCTATCTGACCTGCTATTATTTTCAGGAGGATGCTGTGGCATTTCAACTATTGGTACTGTTCTGTTATTTCGTCCTGACGTATTACGTTCGGGATGATATCTACTGTCTGGTTCATTCATGATAATATATTGTTGCGGATGATTTTGCTGCTGATAAGACCGACTGTTATTAAATGTACGCTGAAAATTGTGCTCATTACTTTTACGTCTGTCATGATAGTCATTTCTATACGGTGCATTGCGATAGGAATTGAAATAGTGTGTTTTCTGTACGTACTGATTCCCTTGTTGCTCTGCGTTACTATTTGTTGGAGCTTACGCTATACGTGTAGGCGGCGAAACATTAAAGCTTGATTGACCTTGTAGACTGCATTGTTGGTTAGGTATGCTAACCGGCTGACTTTCATGTTTTTGTTGTGAAAAACCTCTATTGTTACCAAAATGCGTTCGCTGTTGCTGATAATTTTGACGATACTGATAATTAAAATTTTGTCTGTTATTAAAGTTCTGGTGGTTGTCGTTTCTGAAGCGTCTAATGAAAAATTGTCACTTTCGGTAAAAACTTGTCGTATCAGGTTTTCTTTACACGTTTCTTAATCCTAGATAGATCGATAGTTGAAGAGCTGTTTTAATAGATATAAAGGATAGTAGAAGAGAAGGCAGCAGTGCAGAAAACTAAAGATGAAACAGCACTACTACGGCTCGGGGCCCTGTGCACGCTACGGCACATATTCATTAAAGCGTATTGAATCCCCTGAGGTCTGTTACGCGCTACAAATAAATTTCAGTTTCTGCGTTACAGGCAATGCCGGTAAAACTTCAAAAACAAATTGTCGTATCCAGTCCAATTCTAGTTTCTGCATTACAGGCCAAACTGATGAAAATACAAAAGCAAATTGCCGTATCCAGTCCAAAGCGTGACTCTGTGTTGTGTCATTATTAAGTACCTTAAATTTTCTCACGGTTAGAAACTGCTTATAATCAAAATTATCATCTCTGTATGTCTGAACAGGTTCAGGATTGTATGAGAATCTATTTGTCTGTGACTGTTCGGAATCTAACACACGTACTCTCTGTAAATTATCTAAATTATACTGGCTGTGTGAGTCTGACAAATGTTCGCAAAGTGGCGTATGCTGTGATGTGTTAAAGGCTGAAATATTTTTCATCTCTGTTACCTCTTGCTGTAAAGTTGACAATTGTCTACGTAATGTATTATTGGACGAACCTATCTCACTGATTGTCTGCTGTAAATTTTGAAATTCAGGTGTTTGATTAAACGAAATCGGTGAAATATCGTCTGATTTGCTGTCATTATTACTTTCAATAACGTCAATACGACTGGCCAATTCATCATATTTTTCGGTCAGTATTTTTACCTGATCATCGTTTTTAGTGTCACAAGCATTAACTTGTTTTTGTATTTTACGTGTGGTTTCGTTCAATTTTTTAACGTCTGCTTTGATGGCATCGGGATCCTGTATTAATTCTAATTGTTCAAGTCTGTCGGTCACTGTCTGAAAGTCTACTGTGTGTGTATCTGTTTTTGATTTAAGATCGGAAATTTCATCACGCAATTCGCTGTTCAACTGTTTGATAGTATTAATTTCGTTTGATACTGTAGCAATATTGTTGTCTACGTATGTTTTTGCTTTCGTAAACAATTTACGTTTATTTTCCTGTCTCTGTGCGGTAATTGCTTCCATGACTTGTCGTTTTACTTTATTTTGTTCCTGTATGAATTTACGGTAACGCGTTTCACTGTTTTGTAGGTGGTGATTAAAACGTTCGTCAATTTGACTGTTATGTTGGTCGAATTTCGCGTCTACTTTTGCATCCAGTGTGCGCGAAAGTTCTGCTGACATTAATTTAAACTCGTCGCGTAACTGTGTTGCGTTTTCAGAGCATTGTTTACCGACTGCACTAATTTCGTGATTCTGTTGCAGCTGCTTGCATATTCCTTAATTCTTGAGCAACAGATCTAATTTCTTCACTACTTTTCCTAGCACAAGCCTTACTTTCCTCACGTAATTGTTCTTTAGTATCGTGACATTGTGCGGCAACGGCTGTAATCTGTTCACTAAGCTGTCTGGAATTTTTGTCTAGTTTTTCATTAATTTCATTAATTTGTTGTTTGAGATTTTCATTAAGTTGTTTGTGATTGTTGTCTTGTCTTTCATTCTGTTGTTTAAGACTTTCACTAAGTTGTTTATTCGATTGATTAAACTTATTCAACTGTAGCAATACTGCCATAATTTGATCCAAGCCAAAATTAGCGACTCTGTTTTCTATGCTGTGTGTTGGTGTATCTGTATTTGTCACGTTTTCTGTAACCATTTGGTTATTCTGTGATTCACATAAAGGTTTGCCCATCGGATGTGCACTATTGGTCGCTAAATCGGAATCAAATAAATTTGACGTACTTTGGGTACATTGTTCATTTTCGTTAGAAAAATTTTGTTCATTACGTAAATTTTGCAAACCGGGTGTGTCAAGCTGGGCTGCGTTCATTGTAACAGAACGTGCCGCGTCATCAATTGTTGTTAAATTAACAGACCACACAATTGAATTTGTTTGCTCATCACTAGGATCAAAATCAATATTAGTGGTCGGTACGCACTGATTGTCTACAATTAGGAGATTATCAGCATTACACTGAGTGTCGCAAATTCTATCGGTCAAATTATTCGAGTCGGCTATTTCACTCATTACACACCGCGATGTACTGTTAACAGTTTTTCGCGGCGTTTTTCACAAAAATCAAAATTAAGCACAAATGAAACAAGGACAGTACAAAAATGCAACAAACAATTGCAACAAAGAGCAACAAATTGCCGATGATCTGTGAAAGAAAGAGTGACAAATTAGTAAATGCGTTGCGCCAGATGCAAACTACATTTAAGTAAATAAGAGCAGATATATAACTACTTATCAGAATATTCACAAAGAAATACGATCCTGGCCGGACGTCGCCAAGTGTAACCTCCCCACAGAATTATTTTTGAATTAAATTTAGTAACCATGAACCAAGTGTAACCTCCGCACAAAAATAATAATTAAATGATTTTATTAATATTGTAACCTCTGAACAAAATTGGCTTCCATTTATAATCTCTGTGCAGAAATGCATTCAAAATTTAATGTAACCACAAAATTCAATTCCTAAACCCGGAAATAATAAAAAAAATTCAGTAACCTGGTAAATTTTATGACGACAGCAGCGCTGCGCCTCGGCCCTGTATTCTGAATAAAAAAGGAAACATTCTTACCTCAATAAAACTGCAAATATATCTGCTCTTATGTAAAATTTTTCGGCACAGCTTCGTGCAATGCTGGCCTATATTTTTTCTGGTTCTTGGAAGGAATGATCATGCATTGGAAATATTCTTTAAATTGAAATGAATGCCTTTCTTAAAAAAATTACTTTATATTATAAAAATTATTATTGGGGGCATTTTTTTAAAGAAATTAATGACAGTTAATATACATTACTAGATATGCCCAAGGCTGTTTCTGTACCTTCTACAATAATACTCATCCTCCAGAGTCCCGACCAGAGCAGACTGCCGAAACGCGCAGGCACGCGCCGACTACCGTCGACAACTGCAGACTCACGCAGATTACTGCCGACTAGCGACAAGCAACAACTAACTACATACTACTCTCTGGTCAGAGATTCTGCCATGCCTCGCCCATCGCCGGCAACGCATACATCTTACACCATATGATAAGGATCCCACGCCGCGCAGCAGTATTCTAAAAGAGGACGGACAAGCGTTGTGTAGGCAGTCTCCTTAGTAGGTCTGTTACATTTTCTAAGTGTCCTGCCAATAAAACGCAGCCTTGGGTTAGCCTTCCCCACAACATTTACTATGTGTTCCTTCCAGTTTAAGCTGCTCGTAATTTTAATACCTAGGTATTTAGTTGAATTTACGGCTTTTAGATTAGACTGATTTATCGTGTGACCGAATTTTAACGAGTTCCTTGTAGCACTCATGTGGATGACCTCACTTTTCGTCAACTACCACTTTTCACACCATTCCGATGTTTCTTCTAAATCGTTTAGCAGTTTGTCTTTATCTTCTGATGACTTTATTCGTCGATAAACGACAGCGTCATCTGCAAACAACCGAAGACGGCTGTTCAGATTGTCTCCAAAATCGTTTATATAGATGAGGAACAGCAAAGGGCCTATAAAACTACCTTGGGGAACGCCAGAAATCACTTCTGTTGTACTCTATGACTTTCCATCAGTTACTACGAACTGTGACCTCTCTGACAGGAAATCACAAATCCAGTCACATAACTGAGACGATATTCCATAAGCACGCAATATCACTACGAGCCGCTTGTGTGGTACAGTGTCGAAAGCCTTCCGGAAATGCAGAAATACGTAATCGATCTGAAATCCCTTGTCAATAGCCCTCAACACTTCATGTGAATAAAGAGCTAGATGTGTTTCACAGGAACGATGTTTTCTAAACCCATGTTGACTATGTGCCAATAGACAATTTTCTTCGAGGTAATTCATAATGTTTGAACGCAATATATGTTTCAAAATCCTGCTGCATATCGACGTTAACGATATGGGCCTGTAATTTAGTGGATTATTCCTACCACCTTTCTTGAATATTGATGTGGCCTGTGCAACTTTCCAGTCTTTGGGTATCGATATTTCGTCGAGCGATCGGTTGTATATGATTGTTAAGTATGGAGCTAATGCATCAGCATACTCCGAAAGGAATCTAATTGGTATACAGTCTGGACCAGAAGACTTGCTTTTATTAAGTGATTTAAGTTGCTTCACTACTCCGAGGATATTTACTTCTACGTTACTCGTGTTGGCAGCTGTTCTCGAGTCGAATTCTGGAATATTTACTTCGTCTTCTTTTGTTCCCTGTCATCTTCTCCACTATATTTAAGGCTCACCAGACCCCTTGTTTATTCTCCTATGCCACTGTGATACTACACTCATTTCATTAGGGAATGAAGCAATAAATTAAAATAATAAAAAACTCTGTCTCTCGATTTTCCGTGTGTTCCGGAGACGAGAGAGAGGCATTAATCACTTAACCTGGTTCTCATTGGGCAGGAGTAATTTTCGGCCAGGTTAATTTTAAGGCGTCCTTTACAAAGATGCTAGAGTGATATCCATGAGATTCCAACGTCAGCGTCTTGAGAAACAGTCATTCAAGTTTAAGCGCCTACCACTGATGCAGAAGAGGACGTTACTGACCACTTCTACCGAATTTTGCTAGAATTATTGATGCTGACACCTAAAAAGTATGTCGTCGTCATAGTTGCAGATTTAACGCCAAAATGTGAAATCAAACTGTAGAAGATGTAACAGGAAAATTTGGTGAAGGTACAATGAATGAAGCAGGACAAAGACTCCTAGAATTCTGCCAAGTCAGTTCCCTGACTATTACTAACGCACTGTTCCAGCTACCAAAACGACGCCAATACACTTCGACTTCGCCAGAAGGCCATCATTGCAATCCAGTTGATTACATACTTCGTAAGCAGAGGTGTAAGAGTGCTTTGTACTTAACTACAAAAAGACCAGTAGCTGATTGCTGGTCAGATCATAAGCTCTTATTTGCAAAACTCCAACTGAAAGCTATTCCATTATACAGGTATAACCTCAGGAGTATACCTTCTGATTGTACAATAGAAGTCAAGAACACAGTTAATGCAATATCGTTAGAAGATAGAAACCCGCAAGAGCAGTGGTCACAAGTAGCCTGTAGTGTCAAGGAGGCAGCAGGAAAACACATTCCCAAGAAAAGGAATAGCAAGAAGGCCAGATGGTTAACGTCTGAGGCAGGAGAATGAATGAAAGCAAAAATCAAATCAATATTTAAATCAAATCAGCGATGTTTAAATTAACACAGATTTTTAGGAATAAGCTAGAAGAGACAAGAATAGCTTCTTATTTGAGCAGTGGAAAGAAATTGAAGAGAATAGTAGAATGGGGAAGACAAGGGATCTTTACAAGATAAATTAAGGACATAAAGGAAAATTTCAAGCGAAGACTAGAATGTAAAAAATAGAAATGGTAAAGATCTAACAGAAGCAGAGAACAATAAAAAAATGGGCAGAATATGCGGAAAATCTATATAAGAAAGAAGTGCGTACTGATAATGATGAAGTCAATGTTATTTTGGACCAGAGCCAAATATTTTGGAGACTGAAGTCAAATGGTCCTAGAAAACATTGCTGAAAACGAGGTTAGTGATCATGATGGAATTCCAGCATAGTTGTTTAAAATAACTGGAAAGAATGCAATGGAAGTGTTGCACTGAGTATGTCAGAAAATAACGGAGAACCTAACAGTGGCCAAAAGACTAGAAAATCTCAGAATTCGTCCCAATTCCACAGAATGAAATTTATAAAGGCTGTTCAAATCCCCGGACAATCGCCCTTATGTCACTTGCTAGCAAAGTCGTGCTTAAAAACCTACAAAATAGACTTCCGCAGTATATAGACCGAGAACTGCCCGACGAACAAGCTGTTGTTTTGTGACTTTCACTCCAAAGATTGGTTTTCTGCAGGTCTCAACTGTAGCCCATCCTGTGCAAACATCTTCATCCCTGGGTAGTTACTGAAACACACATCCATCTGAGCCTGCTTGTTGTATTCATAATTTGGTCTCCCACCACGATTCTGCCCCCCCCCCCCTCGCACTCGTCTTCTTTACCGGTTTGACCGTTCCTTGATGCCTCAGGCGTTTTAGTCACGTTGTGCCATAAATTCAAATAAGAAAATGAAATGATTTTGGTGTGTGTCCCTCAACTACGCACCATCGGCCTCAGAGTTGCGGTATTAAAAGTTTTGTCTGGTTTCGTTGTCTAGGGGCTGGGATACGTAGTTGCCGCCAAATACTGCTGAGTCCACAGTATACGATAAGAATACACACATGAATCAAATGGTCGAACGTTTCTATCACTCAAAAATTACGAATTATGTATGTAACATGTAAATTTATAAATGAAAGATTGCAATTAAATAAAATCTGCAGGTACTATCTTCACGAATTTAAATTATGAGTACGATAGTAGAAGTACTTTTAAGAATGTAGTTTATTACCACTAAACACTTATTGGTGTCGATGGTCCAGCAAATACGTAAAATATATGTTGAATAACAGGGAAACAATAGATCCCTACTTCACGTAATTAGTTATGAATAACAACATAGCTCGCGAGAAATTCACTTCTGAACGCATACTACGTCTTCACTGCAGAAACCAGCACAGGTCGGCGCTCCGAAATATTTCTATCCTCCGCGACCACGCGCAAACTGCTCCACTGTCCAAGTCTCTCTCGTGACCCTGCGTCCCTTGCGCCGTACTGTCCCAGACTTCACCCCCCCCCCTCCCCCCGTGTCCTGTTCCGTACTGTCCCAGACTCTCCCTCCATTCACTTCGGTAGTCGCCTCTCTTACAAGGGAACATCCCCATCGCACCCCTCTCAGATTTAGTTATAAGTTGGCACAATGGATAGGCCTTGAAAAACTGAACACAGATCAATCGAGAAAACAGGAAGAAGTTGTGTGGAACTATGAAAAAATAAGCAAAATATACAAACTGGGTCGTCCATGCGTAACATAGGCAATATTAAGGGCAATGTGAGGCGAGGAGCGCCGTGGTCCTGTGGTTAGTGTGAACAGCTGTGGAACAAGAGGTCCTTAGTTCAAATCTGCCCTCCATTGAAAATTTTGCTTTCTTTATTTTCGCAAAGTTATGATCTGTCCGTTCGTTCATCGACGTCTCTGTTCACTGTAATAAGTTTAGTGTCTGTGTTTTGTGACCGCACCGCAAAACCGTGTGATTAGTTGACGAAAGGACGTGCCCCTCCAATGGGAACCGAAAACATTTGATCGCAAGGTCATAGGTCAACCGATTCCTCCACAGGAAAACACGTCTGATATTTTGTATACGACACTGGTGACAGCATGTGCGTCGCATGACAGGAATATGTTGTCGACCCACCTAACTAGTACACTTGGCGAATGGGTAAAAAGTTTCTTCTACCTTGCCCAATTTATGTTTTCTTGTGGATGTAATAATCACTCCAAAAAAAGTGATGAAAACATAAGAGTTTTTCACATAAACTGAAAATAAAAAGTTAAAATTTTCAGTCGAGGGAACATTTGACCCAAGGACCTCTTGTTCCGCAGCTGTTCACGCTAACCACGGGACCACAGCGCTCCTTGCCTCACATTACCCTTAATATTGCCTATGTTACGCATGGACGACCCAGTTTGTATATTTTGCTTATTTTTTCATAGTTCCACACAACTTCTTCCTGTTTTCTCGATCGATCTGTGTTCAGTTTTTCAAGGCCTATCCACTGTGCCAACTTATAACTAATTCTGAGGGGGGTGCGATGGGGACGTTCCCTTGTTAATAACGAGTGCTGCGGGAGGACGACGGTTCAATCCCGCGTCCGGCCATCCTGATTTAGGTTTTCCGTGATTTCCCTAAATCACTCCAGGCAAATGCCGGGATGGTTCCTCTGAAAGGGCACGGCCGACTTCCTTCCCAATCCTTCCCTAATCCGATGAGACCGATGACCACGCTGTCTGGTCTCCTTCCCCAAACCAACCAACCAACGAGTGCTGTGATTGGCGATAGCGGTTCTGTCATATCTCCAAGCCAACGCACACTCACAAACTTTTTGAAATACATTCGAAATACTGGATGTACGTTTAAATAACTTGGAATTAAACAAATATTCCTATGGCTGGACCATAAACAAGCTCTAATACACGTTATTAAATACATAAATAAATTAAATAGACATATATCAAAGCAAAAGTAGGCCATTAGCCTAATGTCTCTGTGCTTTCTAAAACACAGTAAATAATTAATCAGTTTCTTCATGAATAGCATATATCGGATATAGACAAAGACATACATGAATAAATATATTCATAACCATGCTGCTACCGTTTTTTCGTGTAACTGTGGAGTACTTACACCCTGACGCGATCGATAGCAATCGGCCTCTTTGACCTCCAATAACCCGTGTACTATTCAAGTAACATGCCTGTTATTTATACCACTTTAGGTTTACCCTGATAGCTTTTTAAAGACACGTCGATTGACGCAACTGGATGAATCGTTTAGATTTCGGAAACTCGTTGCTGGGTGTTACTTGTATAATTTACAGTGAGATACTAAACTTTAAACTAATAAAGATATTGAAAATCTGATTACACCATCAGAATCGTCATGCAAATAATGGTAATATAGATGTTTCTTTTTGAGGTATCAAGATTAATCTCGCTACTATTAGTTTCTATACGAACTGTGAATTGTCTGCCATTAAGGTTTCACAAAGTCCACCATCTTTGACACTCCCGGCGTGTCTCCTTCATCGACACAACATCACTATGGAATTCCCAGCCACGTGGCTGCACTACGCGCTGGGGCTACTCCTCTTAGTAAGCTAACGTTAGGCACCACGTGGCTGGTGCTGGGCCTCGACCCGCCGAGAGGCTTCAGCACGGCCGCGGCAACTCCGAACTTAGAATACAGGGTGATTCAAAAAGAATACCACAACTTTAGGAATTTAAAACTCTGCAACGACAAAAGGCAGAGCTAAGCACTATCTGTCGGCGAATTAAGGGAGCTATAAAGTTTCATTTAGTTGTACATTTGTTCGCTTGAGGCGCTGTTGACTAGGCGTCAGCGTCAGTTGATGCCAAGATGGCGACCGCCCAACAGAAAGCTTTTTGTGATGATGATGATGTTTGGTTTGTGGGGCGCTCAACTGCGTGGTTATCAGCGCCCGTACAATTATCCAATCTTTGCTCAGTCCAATTTCGCCACTTTCCGGGATGATGATGAAATGATGAGGACAACACAAACACCCAGTCATCTCGAGGCAGGTGAAAATCCCTGACCCCGCCGGGAATCGAACCCGGGACCCCGTGCTCGGGAAGCGAGAACGCTACCGCGAGACCATGAGCGGCGGACAGAAAGCTTTTTGTGTTATTGAGTACGGCAGAAGTGAATCGACGACAGTTGTTCAGCGTGCATTTCGAACGAAGTATGGTGTTAAACCTACTGATAGGTGGTGTATTAAACGTTGGTAGAAACAGTTTACCTGAACGTCAACTACCCGAGGCGATGGATCGGCCGCCAGGCAGCCCGTGACAGAGCACTTCATCACTGGCCTCCAAGAAGCCCTGATCTTACCCCCTGCGATTTTTTCTTATGGGGGTATGTTAAGGATATGGTGTTTCGGCCACCTCTTCCAGCCACCATTGATGATTTGGAACGAGAAATAACAGCAGCTATCCAAACTGTTACGCCTGATATGCTACAGAGAGTGTGGAACGAGTTGGAGTATCGGGTTGATATTGCTCGAGTGTCTGGAGGGGGCCATATTGAACATCTCTGAACTTGTTTTTGAGTGAAAAAAAACCTTTTTAAATACTCTTTGTAATGATGTACAACAGAAGGTTATATTATGTTTCTTTCATTAAATACACATTTTTAAAGTTGTGGTATTCTTTTTGAATCACCCTGTATTTTCAGGGCGCCACAACTCGCCCGTTGCCTCACACCAATTAGACTGAGTTACCCTCTCGTTAGTTATTCGATCTCTCCTTCTAACCTTCAACATTCTTCTGTAGCACAACCTTTCAGAAATTTCTGTTCTCTTCATATCCGAACTGTTTATCGTCCACGTTTCATTTCTGTACAAGGTTACAGAAAAACAGTCAGAAAACAGCTCCTACGACTTACCTTAATATTGGAGGTTAAGCAATTCCTCTTTTCAGAAACGTTTTTACTGATGTTACCAGTATACATGTTGCATTCTCTTTGCTGCGGCCATTATCCGCTATTTTGCTGCCAAAATAGCAAAACTCATCGATTAGAGTCTCATTTCATAATCTGTTCCCTCAGCATCGCCTGATTTAATATGTCTACATCCCATTACCCGTGTTTTGCTTTTGTTGATGTTCATCTTGTAATCATTTCAACACGCTGTCCATTCCATTCAACTGTTCTTCCAAGACGGTTTCCATCTGTGACAGAATTACAATATCACCAGCAAACCTTAGATTTTTTACATCTTTTCCCAGAAATTTAGTTCTCTTCCCAAGCTTCTCCTTGGTTTCCTCTAATGCTTTCTCAGTGCACAGATTGAAAAGATTGAGGATAGGGTGCAACTCAGTCACGCCTTTCTCTATCACTGCTT
The DNA here is from genome assembly GCF_023864275.1 of Schistocerca cancellata. Classification (NCBI taxonomy): domain Eukaryota; kingdom Metazoa; phylum Arthropoda; class Insecta; order Orthoptera; family Acrididae; genus Schistocerca; species Schistocerca cancellata. The sequence continues at coordinate 100,262,819 of NC_064628.1, read as the reverse complement.
CCTGTTCATGTCCTTGAACTATTATAGTTGCGTTTTCTTTTCTCTACAACTTGTAAATAAACTTTCGCTGCTATATTTTGCCCCTACTAGCTTGAAAGTTTCAAAGATTGTAGTCAATTCAATATTTGCCTTCTGCACATGTTTGCAGAACCTATTTCTGGGGTAACGCATCATTTAGAAAGAAAGTACTGATTGTAGTAGTAGTGGTAGTAGTAACTTTATTCATCTACACATCTCTTTTTACAAAGATATAGGACGTGTCAAAGTATTTACAAGTTTAGAGCAATTTAAAATAAGCTAATTCGTATAAACATACATTTACAGACTTCTAGTTAGAGACGATCATTACATTTACTCTTGCTATACAATATTTCTTTTACAAATAACTTATTAAATAATGTAATGCCACATTGTTCACTCATTTCTCACTATCAGTCACTGCACACACTTTGCGCACATTGTTTCATAACACTTCAATCACTACACACACACACACACACACACACACACACACACACACTGGCGATCTCTGAGCCATTTTCTGTATCGCAGCTTCCCATTTGCTACCCTGAAAAACTGAGTCAGCATCCCTCTATAATGAGTGAGATGTTGAGCTCAGAAAGAGGAAGAGGTGATAGTATTGTGCTATGCATAGCTTCGGGATAAGTTTTTCTAGAAATGGAAAAAAAGAAAGAAAAAAAACATATGTGTGAAGGCGTTATGTGGAATGTTTTATGTTTTATAGTCATTATTATTATTTATTTGTATAAAATTTTTCTTACCAAGGCCCTACTCTGTTTTATCTAAGTAAGCCATCAATGCATAAAATGTATTGCATAACAGGTACTTTTTAGCTGCCTTTTTAAATACGTGTGTTTTTGCAATTTATTTGATCTCTCTTGTTAATTTATTGTCCAGTTTTTTCCTTGGTAGGAAATGTTGTTTTTTGTTTATTTTTTCTTGGCAAATGTAAGTTGAGTCTTGCTCTTGTCCCATGGTCATGGACAGAGCTCTTTGTGCAGTAATTACCAACGTTATTTTGACGTGCACAACTGAGTGGTAAGTTTATTCACACGGAGCAGTTAAAATGCCCAGTATTTTGAACAGATCTTCACAGTGAGCTCGAAGAAAGTGAGCCATAAGAATAATATGTGGTGCACAGCCACGGGCGCCATTTAGGTTCCTTTTCATGAGTTAGACATTTTAACTACGCCGTCACGATACACATATTTGCTAATGAAATTGTTCATAAATAATCCATCACAATTTGAGGATCTATTATAGATGTTAGTGGCTCGGAAAGGAGTTCAATATCCATAAAAAAAGCGTCGATAATTTGTCCAATAACATAAAGTGTCTGACAGATACCGAAGCAGTTTTAAATCTAACTTAAAGTCATCTCTTCTGGACAACTCCTTCTATTTCATTGATGAATTTCTACTTAAAAACTGGAAGCCAGTGAAAATAAAAACTCTCTTACTTTTAAGTGTAGTTGCACGGATGGAACTAAACAAGAATGTTTTGATTAATGCTAACACTATTCCTGTAAACTGACTCGTTCCACGTCGTTGCGATAAAAGAATGGTTCAAATTATCTGTCACACATTTAACTAATTACGATGACTCATAGGATCAATATTGCCTCGTGTGTTCCTAATTTCTCCGGAGCGCAAACTGATCTTCTCCGAGGTGGGTTTCTACCTGATTTTCCATTCTACTGTGAATAATTCGTATCAGTATTTTTCAGCTAGTATAAAAATAACATTGAAATATAATCCAAGTGTGAAAGGGAAGCTGCAAAGTGACCTCACAAACCAGTCTGGATACGCACTGTGCTATTGACTGATTAACAACTGTATCGCAGTTTAAATAGCCGTGTTGTATTAATTTACGAGAAAGCATTGAATTAAATCTGCTCTGCACGAACGCCTAAATACTTTTTCCAGCGGTTCTTTTTATCCGTTTTACTCTCGCTCTCTGCAGGTAAATCCATCGCCCGGCAGACCGCTCTGATTCGCACACGTGCGTGCGTGCGTGCGCCGGAAATACGCGTAAAAGCGGCAGAATTTCATCGCGAACGCACTTCCCGCTCATTACGGACTGCGCGATGGCCTGCGAAATTGGATTTTTTGATAACCGAGTAACCTAACACAGGTCGCGCTATTTAGCGGCGGGTCGCGAGAGCAGAAAATAACCGTCTGCTGCTTCCGTGTCTTCTTTCAGACCAGCACCCCTCGGCGGTATTCGTGGGCGGAGACGATAGTTTGCTGTTTTCAGTTCAGTCAGAAAAAAGCTCACGGGTGTGGGCGGTTTGATTTTAAAAGATGAATGAATGCGTCGCTATTTGCGTCTATACTTCGTGCCCTTAAAACAGTCCAGCTGAATTATCTGAACCATCATCGTCGACTTTCGAAGGCTCAATGTTGTCGCCACAACCTCTTCTCTGTTTAGTGCTGCCCTTTTCATTTCTTGATAATTTCGACTCTTCGGTTTGGCTCTGTGTTCTGTCTTGGCCCCATATTTTTAGCCATCGGTGCTCAGACTGCTTTGTTGTGGCCCGCCACGACTTTCCCTATCGTGCTAGCCTCTTCACTGACACTCAATATTATCAGTTATTTTGTGGAAATATTACAGATAGTCAAAAGCTAATAAAAAATTAATGCTAGAAAATAAACTGAAGGAAATAAACTGAATGAAAGAAAAATCAATAGCAGATCGCTATCAGCAGAGATTAAACATGTATGTAGTAGAAAACGAAGCAAAGAAAGATGTTAATGAAGAATGACAGCGGATGAAGAACTGTATGAAAAGAGCAGCAGATGAAATACAGGGCAAACAAACTACTACGAAACTGAAGATCTGTTTGAGAATAGGGAACAATGAAACAGTAAAGGCACTGGGAGATAAGCAGGCAGCTACAAGCGGATCAAGTTAGACAACATTATATAGCTGCTAGAAATACTCCAAAAACTCAAAAAAGGTAGAGAACAGAGAGACAGTTGGGAAAAATTCGCGAGTGACATGGAATGTGATGTGTATGGGCGAAAAGACTTCGCCTGTAAATTATTAGAGATTTTAAATAAATCAGCAAGAAAATACGCACAAATAGATGTGGTAATACACGATGAATGCAACTGAAAGTTGTCATTCCGCTTAGGCTGCAAGAGAAATTGTTATTGTTTACACTTCACAATTGCAATTTCGAAATTTTGTCATCATCAGGTGGTCTGGAAGCAATCAGTTCCAATATATATATACTACTGGCCACTCAAATTGCTACACCACGAAGGTGACGTGCTATATACGCGAAATTTAACCTACAAGAAGAAGATGCTGTGATATGCAAATGATTAGCTTTTCAGAGCATTCACACAAGGTTGGCGCCGGCGGCGACGCCTACAACGTGCTGACATGAGAAAATTTTCCGGCCGATTTCTCATACACAAACAGCAGTTGACCGGCGTTGCCTGGTGAAACGTTGTTGTGATGCCTCGTGTAAGGAGGACAAATGTGTACCATCATGTTTCCGACTTTGATAAAGGTCGGATTGCAGCCTATCGCGATTGCGGTTGCGGTTTATCGTATCGCGACATTGCTACTCGCGTTGGTCGAGATCCGATGACTGTTAGCAGAATATGGAATCGGTGGGTTCAGGAGGGTAATAAGGAACGCCGTGCTGGATCCCAACGGCCTCGTATCACTAGCAGTCGAGATGACAGGCATCTTATCCGCATGGCTGTAACGGATCGTGCGGTCACGTCTCGATCCCTGAGTCAACAGATGGGGACGTTTGCAAGATAACAACCATCTGCACGAACAGTTCGACGACGTTTGCAGCAGCATGGACTATCATCTCGGAGACCACGGCTGCGGTTACCCTTGACGCTGCATCACAGACAGGAGCGCCTGCGATGGCAAAACGACATTTTTTCGTATGAATCCAGGTTCTGTTTACAGCATCATGATGGTCCCATCCGTGTGTGGCGACATCGCGGTGAATGTACATTGGAAGCGCGTATTCGTCATCGCCACACTGGCGTATCACCCTGCGTGATTGTATGGGGTGCCATTGGTTACACGTCTCGGTCACCTCTTGTTCGCATTGACGGCACTCTTAACAGTGGACGTTACATTTCAGATGCTACGACCCGTGGCTCTACCCTTCATTCGATCCCTGCGAAACCCTACATTTCAGCAAGATAATGCACGACCGCATGTTGGAGGTCCTGTACGGGCCTTTCTGGACGCAGAAAATGTTCGATTGCTGCCCTGGCCAGCGTATTCTGCAGATCTCTCACCAACTGAAAACTTCTGGTCAATGGTGGCCGAGCAACTGGCTCGTCACTATACGCCAGTCACAACTCTTGATGAACTGTGGTATCGTGTTGAAGCTACATGGGCAGTTGTACCTGTACACGCCATCCAAGCTCCGTTTGACTCAATGCCCAGGCGTACCAAGGCTGTTATTACGGCCAGAGGTGGTTGTTCTGGATACTGATTTCTCAGGATCTATGCACCCAAATTGGGTGAAAATGTAATCACATGTCAGTTCTAGTATAATATATTTGTCCAATGTGTCCAATGAATACCCGTTTATCATCTGCATTTTTTCTTGGTGTAGCAATTTCAATGGGCAGTATATATATGTTCTGATTTGTAAACTTTAGATATATGTATATATATGTTCTGATTTGTAAACTTACAAATATATATATGTTCTGATTTGTAAACTTTATATATGTGTATATATATATATATATATGTTCTGATTTGTAAACTTACAAATCAGAACATAAAGAAAATTAAGAATGTAGAATTACTTACGTGGGGTAAAGGTACAAACTAAACAACACGAAGTTGTCATGTACGGCAACATGTTACCCAGCATTATAAAATCAACAACATATAGCGCTAGGAATTATTCTGAACACCACACAGGAACACGTACGTATTACCACAGGTTAAAAACTTACAAACGACGTAACGATAAAGACATTGGCCCAGGGATGTTTACATAAGTCAAATTTATAATCCTTATATAAACATCCCAAATACGCACTTAACCTATGTCTATGTAAGTGTAGTTTATGAACAGATGCTCTTACCTATATCTTAACATCATAATTTATTATACAAAAAATGCCTAAACCCCCTCCCCTAGATCAGCTGGGTGATTGGAGGGTGGGCTGAATTACTATAATTTATGATGTCATGGCCACCTAAGACTTCCTCCCACCACTCCAAAATAGTTGTTGGACTGCACCCACAACACATTGCTGTATGGTACTCATCATCGTGAGATGAACACGTCATTCGTGGCTGTACATCGGTTAATCAACATGAATCGGCAGCAGTGGATATCAACCACCATCCTCAGACACAATAAAAAGAAGACGACTGACACATTCGAATGTACATTGATCAACCAGAACATTCTGACCACCAACCTGCTGTCGATATGAACCGGTCCAGCGGCGTCACCTGGCGAGGAGTGACTGCTAGTCAGACACAAGCATGGTGCATGTATCATCAGTGAGCCTGCTGTCCGTGTATACAGGGTGAGTCACCTATCATTACCGCTGGATATATTTCGTAAACCACACCAAATACTGACGAATCGATTCCACAGACCGAACGTGAGGAGAGGGGCTAGTGTAACTGGTTAATACAAACCATACAAAAATGCGCGGAAGTATGTTTTTTAACACAAACCTACATTTTTTTTAAATGGAACCCCGTTAGTTTTGTTAGCACATCTGAACATATAAACAAATACGTAATCAGTGCCGTTTGTTTCATTGTAAAATGTTAATTACATCCGGAGATATTGTAACCTAAAGTTGACGCTTGAGTACCACTCCTCCGCTGTTCGATTGTGTATATCGGAGAGCACCGAATTACGGAGGGATCCAAAGGGAACGGTGATGGACCTTAGGTACAGAAGAGACTGGAACAGCACGTTACGTCCACATGGTAACACCTTTTTATTGGTCTTTTTCACTGACGCACATGTACATTACCATGAGGGGTGAGGTACACGTTCGACTGGCGGTTCATAGGACGTGGAGGACGCATAAATTGGCCAGCCCGTTCTCCTGATCTTACACCTCTGGACTTCTTTCTATGGGGTACGTTAAAGGAGCATGCGTACCGTGATGTGCCTACAACCCCAGAGGATATGAAACAACGTATTGTGGCAGCCTGCGGCGACATTACACCAGATGTACTGCGGCGTGTACGACATTCATTACGCCAAAGATTGCAATTGTGTGCAGCAAATGATGGCCACCACATTGAACATCTATTCGCATGACATGTCAGGACACACTCTATTCCACTCCGTAACTGCAAACGGAAACCACGTGTGTACGTGTACCTCACCCCTCATGGTAATGTACATGTGCGTCAGTGAAAAAGACCAATAAAAAGGTGTTGGCATGTGGACGTAATATGCTGTTCCAGTCTCTTCTGTACCTAAGGTCCACCACCGTTCCCTTTGGATCCCTCCGTAATTCGGTGCTCTCCGATATATACGATCGAACAGCGGAGGAGTGGTACTCAAGCGTCAAGTTTAGGCTACAATATCTCCGGATGTAATTAACATTTTACAATGAAACAAACGGCACTGATTACGTATTTGTTTATATGTTCAGATGTGCTAACAAAACTAACGGGGTTCCATTTAAAAAAATGTAGGTTTGTGTTCAAAAACATACTTCCGTGCATTTTTGTATGGTTTGTATTTACCAATTACACTAGCCCCTCTCCTCACGTTCGGTCTGTGGAATCGATTCGTCAGTATTTGATGTGGTTTACGAAATATATCCAGCGGTAATGTTAGGTGACTCACCCTGTGGATTGGGGAAGGAGCGCGATCTTCTGGGTTTGACTGGGGGCAGATTGTGGTGGTCCATAGGCTCGGCACGAGGATTTCGTAAACTGCTCGTCTTGTCAGGTGGTTCGAGGAGTGCTGTGGTAAGTGTCTTCAACCCGTGGCGAAACCGAGGTGAAATCACGTCCAGATGTCGTGGGGTTGGGAGGCCGACCTTCATTACAGTTGTTGGACGTCCTTCGCGTAGTGCACCAAAAACTCCTAATGATGGGCCTCCATAGCCGATGACTCGTGACTGAGCCAATGGTAACACCACAACATTAGGAACTATGGCTGAAATGGCACGTGACCATCGGCACTGGGCATTGGTGCAGTGGCAGAGTGTTGCACAGTCTGATGAATCCCCATCATGCCGATGCAAGGAAGCGAATCCGTCGTGATCCAGGGGAACAGTTCCTTGACACCTGCACTGTGGGACAGAGACAAGCTGGCAGTGGCTCCGTTATGCTTGGAGGAACACTCACATCGGAATCCATGGGTCTAGTGGAGTTAGCACAGGACACCATGATGGCCAAGGAGTGTCATATACTAGTCGCTTACAGGTACATCCCTTCATGATGATCGTGTCTTCTAACGGCTGTGGCATTTTTCAACAAGATATGCACCATATCACAAATCTCGGAGGGTGATGGAGTGATTCGAGGAAAACTCTGGGGAGTTCCAACTGATGTGCTGGCTCCACAACTCCCCAGCTCTGAACCCAGGCGAACACATCTGGAATGTGGCTGAATGTGGTGTCAGAGCTCATCGCCCCCTCCCCAGAATTTACGGAAATTAGGTAACTTGTGTGTTCAGATGTGGTGCCGGCTCCCTCCAGCGACCTACCAAGGTCTCACTGCCTCCAAGTCATGACCTGTTGCTGCTGTTATCCGTGACACAGGTGGGCATACCGGCTGTTAGGTGGCTGCTCATAATGTTCTGTCTGATCGGTGTAAGTATTATTCATCATTACACATCTTTTCTTTATATATATATATATATATATATATATATATATATATATATATATATATATATATATATTTCTACTGTACGTGTGTTTGTCACTGAACTCCTCCTAAACGGCTGGACCGATTTGAATGAATTTTTTTGTATGCGTTTGGGTGACGCCCCGGATGGTTTAAATTCACTAATCAGCCCGGAAGATGGCGCTGCAGTCGGTATCTAGGTTATTTATCTATACTGGAACTAAACGGCTGGATCGACTAGAATGAATTTTTGTGTATGCATTCAAGTGGGGGCCTGGAAAATTTACATTGTTAAATGAGAACGGTAGGTGGCGTTGCACTTTTGTGTGCAATATTGAGCGTATTATACTCAGATATAAGTTACGCGCAAAGGATTTCGTTTATTTTTCGACATTTTACTTTGAGTGTATTATATTACGTGTGTTTCGTTATTTTGACATTTTAATTTTTTTGTACGGTGTCCTTTGATATTTCAGTTGTCGCCTTTCAGTGAATATTAACTGTATTATATTCACATATAAGTTACGTACATAAAACAATGCCATGTCTTCGTGGACGAGGAGGAAATATTGGTCACAAACTCGGAATTCACAATTAGCACCCAAGATGCCGTTGAACATTCACACAAATTCACATGCAGTGTGCAACATTAAAAAAGCATTTCGGTATAGCTAAAGTTTTGCAAAATGCAAAATTATTATCTGGGATGAATGCACTATGGCCCACAAGCATTCACTTGAAGCTCTCGATAGAATGACGAAAGATCTAAATAATAACTCCAGGCTTTTCGGTGGTGTCTTACTGCTGCTGTCCGGTGATTTTAGACAGTCATGGCCGGTCATTCCACGCGCTATATATGCGGATGAAATTTACGCATGTATAAAACAATCTTATCTATGGCGAAATGTCAATACATGCAAACACAAATATACGTGTTCAACAGCAAAACGATCCATTGGTACTATCATTCGCCGAGCAATTGCTCAACATTGGAAATGGTACAATACCATTGCCTGGAGACCCACAATGGATAAAATTGCCAGACAATTTCTGCAACATGGTAAATACGAAAGCTGCTTTGATTGAAAGCATATTTCCAGATTTACAGGCTAATTATATTAATCATGCGTGGCTTCGAAACGAGCTACTTTAGCCGCAAAAAATAAAGATGTTGACGCTATTAACTTCAAAATACAACAGTCATTGCCCGGCAGTGAGATATTGTTCAAATCGATCGACACTGTTACCGATCCTGACGAAGCAGTCAACTATCCTGTCGAATTTTTTAATTCACTGGATTTACTAGGAATGCCACCACATAATTTGCGATTAAAAATTGGCTCACCTATAATTTTGCTTCGGAATTTAAATGGACTTAAGCTATGAAATGGTACAAGATTTATCATTAAAAAAATTATGGACAATGTCCTTGAAGCTACAATTTTGAACGGCAAATTTGAAGGTGAAGTTGTTCTCCTGCCACGAATCCTAATGATCCCTTCAGACTCACCCATTCCATTCAGACATCTTCCAGTTCGCTTGGTATTTCCCATGACCATTAATAAGTCACAAGGTCAAACAATGTCGATTTGTGGGTTGGATCTAGAAAACCGGTCCTTTCACATGGCCAATTATGTGTGGCGTGTTCTCGCGATGGAAAACCGTCAAGTTTATTCGTTTATACTCCTTAGCAATTGACTAAAAATATTGTTCATCAACTCGCATTAAGATAAAATTAAACAAACATTATTGATTATAACGAATTGTTTTTAGAGAAATTGATGTTATTTCAAAATAAAGAATAATGAATTTAATATATTATTTGCCTTTCATTTCATACTTTGTTTAATAACCTAATCGGTTGAAATATCATGCAAGACAACGTCTGTCGGGTCCGCTAGTATAGGTATAAAATAGGGGCCGCTCTACTGTCAGCTACGTACTTTTGCCCACTTTTCGAGATTATCGAATTACCCACTGTTTAGCAATGCACCAAGATATTTTTAAAAATTTAGCCACTGTTACTAAGTTACTTTCCCACCATACCGCATTATCAGCGCTAGTGACACCCATATTCAATGTTTCAGCAGCTGCCACGACTGCTGGGATGGGATAGCAGCAGTTGGGCTGTCTGTATTTAAACAACACCACACTATGGAGTGTCCATTCATGTGCCTCTCAGGCGGCACAGGATTGTCACTCGTCAGTCCTGCCACCACTGTCTCTGCCACCGATGCTTCCACCATGAGACGGTCGTTACTGGATTCACTTCGCAGTTCACGAGCCATGCCATGACCACCAGTCTGTCACTCTGCTACTGTCACTATGGCACATGCCTCTACACTCTAATAATGTTACACTCTAACAATGTTATGTAACTTGCCTATTAACCGTTCAAAATATTGGCGTAAATTAGGTCTTACTAACATTAGATCACTGTGGTATATTTTTTTGTGGGAAAACGAGTACATCAACCATTTTTACGTTGTCTGTACTATGTACAAAAAATCATCATTTTCTATTGGCAGAGTGATGGCTGGCAGTTGTACATCATGCTGTGTACGTTATCACATTATTTTGTTACAGTGTGCATGTACATAGAAGATGTCTACACTTTGTTTAAACACATCATTCATATCGAGCGAGGTGGCGCAGTGGCTAGCACACTGGACTCGCATTCGGGAGGACGACGGTTCAAGTCCGCGTCCGGCCATCCTGATTTAGGTTTTCCGTGACTTCCCTAAATCGCTCCAGGCAAATGCCGGGATGTTTCCTTTGAAAGGGCACGGCTGACTTCCTTCCCCGTCCTTCCCTAATCCGATGCGGCCAATCACCTCGCTGTCTGGTCTCCTTCCCCAAACAACCCAACCCAAAATCATCCATCTCATGTAGCAGAAATGGTATTTCTGCCTTGATGTAATGTTTGGCATAGACTTAAGAAAACACTGAACCCAGCTGCCCTAGCCAAATAATTGCACTTGATTCTAGAAAGTGAAATTCCAACTATAGTTGATGGGTTTCCTTGTTTAAGTTCCATAACACTATCATTATTGTAGCAATCAGATATACAGGCTGAAGGCATAAGTGTTGTCAAGATGCAATTCCTCAGGTGCTTTGGTAGATAACTGCAATTTCGTTTATGGGCTTTAAAATTGGTACACCATGAAGAAATGCAGATGATAAACGGGTATTCATTGGACATATATATTATAATAGGACTGACATGTGATTACATTTTCACGTCATTTTGGTGCATAGATCCTGACAAATCAGTACCCAGAACAACCACCTCTGGTCGTAATAACGGCCTTGCTACGCCTGGGAATTGAGTCAAACAGAGCTCGGATGGCGTGTACGGGTACAACTGCCTATGCAGCTTCAACACGATACCACAGTTCATCTGAAAAGCTAATCATTTGCATATCACAGCATCTTATTGCTGTCGGTTAAATTTCGCGTCTGTAACACGTCATCTTCGTGGTGTAGCAATTTTAACGGCCAGTAGTGTACCACTTCCCTCATCCTTCACTCAGTGCCCAATTTCGATGGGAAACATGGCTTTGTTTCCCATTAAGAAAAAAATGATTTTACATAACCATACAACAGAGAGGTCCCAAATAAGTGCAGTGGAATACTCGACCAATCGATATGTATTAACAGGGAAGTTAAAACACAAAGAATAGCCACGACTCCATCAGAGAAAATACAGCACAGAAGCTTAGAGATCAACAACTCATCATTTTCTATTGGCTGACTGATGGCTGCAGTTGTACATCATTCTGTGTATGCTATTACATTACTTTGTTATAGTGTGCATGTACATAGAAGATGTCTACACTTTGTTTAAACACATCATCCATACCGAGCGAGGTATTATATCCATGTTATCTGAGTACCAATTACAATTGGATGTGTGGCACAGACATCATCCAGTGTGTCCTCAAGCAATCTCAAAATAAAATGCTACCAGTATCGTGCAGAAGATATAGGAACCTGTCAGGTTTGTAGTTGGGGGAGGAGTTTACCATGATAGTAAAATAACGAGAGATGGGTACACTGTTGGATGAGTGCCAAATTGTGATGTAACAATTACAGAAAGGGAAGTGGTGACGACAATAAGCAAACTGCATTTAAAAACTAGGAAGACGAAATTTGTGGGTGCACTTGCTGTATATCTCAAGCTGGTAGCTTTGCTGGAACATTTATTATTGGTGAGAGTATGGGGAAAAGTAGGTTAATATTGCTGCATCCACCTGTGACCTTCATAGTGACTCAAAGATAGTGGACGATTGTTCTGAGCAAGTGAGGTGAGTGTTAGCTGTTTATACAGATGTCCACTCACATATGATCATAGGGGCATGAGCTATAATGACAGTAGCGCAGCACTGACCCAGTGGCCATGGTGTGACTCATATACTTCCATCAGATTCACTGTGGGTCCTGGAATGAGACATAATGGTGGAGGCAGCAGCGTTAGTGGCGGTAGAGGCAGCAGCTGACAAGTGACGATTCCGCACTGGCTATTCGAAAAGGCGTATGCAGGGCACCCCATGATATGGTGTTGGTTAAACAAAGATGTCCTGACCGCTCCTTTCATACTCTAGCTGAGGTGGCACTTGTTAACACATCAAACATACGAATCACTATTGCTCACAATACTGTGTGGTGTGAACACAAATTACTTACAGTCCTGCTGCATTGCTAAATAGCCGACATGTGGATGTCCTTGAAAAGTAAACAACATTAGCTACCTGGCAGCACAGCAAGCTTCCTTTCTTACCTATATGAATAATAATGAGCAATGAGAGAGATGCACTCCGTCTTCAGGTCACAAGTGGCCCATCGGGACCATCCGACCGCCATGTCATCCTCAGCTGAGGATGCGGATAGGTGGGGCCTGGGGTCAGCACACCACTCTCCCGGTCGTTATGATGGTTTTCTTTGACCGGAACCACTACTATTCGGTCGAGTAGCTCCTCAATTGGCATCACGAGGCTGAGTGCACCCCGAAAAATGGCAACAACTCGTGGCAGCCCAGATGGTCACCCATCCAAGTGCCGGCCACTACCGACAGTGCTTAACTTCGGTGATCTGACAAGAACCAGTGTATGCACTGCAGCAAGGCCGTTGCCTAATGAGAGAGATGGATGGATTAATAATACTTAGATTACAATTTTTTATTCTGTCTAGGGGCAGTGGCTGATTGGTGCTGTTGCGGCACTTCATATTGATTGACCAACGTACAGGCCATAAATAACACGTCCATCTCATGACGATGGCTATTATATCCTAATGGGTGTATGCCAGAATAATTTTGGAGTGGTGGGGGAAACGTCATGGATGGCCATAGCGCCATAAATTCTAGTAACTCAAGCCAACTCTTGTCACCCAAGAGGTCTGGAGGAGTGGAGGGGGGATGCAGTCATTCTTTGTGACATATATTACGGCTATTATGATAAGGCTAAGAGCATCTGGCCCTAAATGAAACTTATACGAACAGAATTACGAGCATATGTAAATGGTATGTTTACATAACGGTCATAAATTAGACTTTTTGTGAATATATAAACATCAAGAAAAGTTTTGCAGCACCCCAGTTCCCAGAACTCCTGAAGATAGACGTTGACTGTGGATATTGCATCACTGACAGAGTCCCTTTGACTGTTAAGAGATGTCACTAAACCTGCACAAAGATGTAAACAACCATGGACGGGCAGCGCCTATTGGACGGAGGGGATCTGACAGCCGACCAGTTCCAGTAATTCCACCAGGAAGGAGGTACACAGCTCTTGTTGTCTGTAGTTCAACCACGCCTAGACGGTCAATACCGCGGTTCGATCGCTTCCGCATTGTTACTTTGTGCCAGGAAGGGCTCTTAACAAGGGAAGTGTTCAGGCGTCTCGGAGTGAACCAAAGCGATGTTGTTCGCACATGGAGGAGATACAGAGAGACAGGAACTGTCGATGGCATGCCTCGCTCAGGCCGCCTAAGGGCTTCTACAGCAGTGGACGACCGCCACCTAGGGATTATGGCTCGGAGGAACCCTCACAGTAACGCCACCATGTTGAATAATGCTTTTCGTGGAGCCACAGGACGTCGTGTTACCACTCCAACTCTGCACAATAGGCTGCATGATGCGCAATTCACTCCCGACGTCCATGGTGAGGTCCATCTTTGCAACCACGATTACAGGGTTATAAATACAAAATCAAATAGGGGTAATGCAGGAGTAGGTTTAATAATGAATAAAAAAATAGGAGTGCGGGTTAGCTACTACAAACAGCATAGTGAACGCATTATTGTGGCCAAGATAGACACAAAGCCCATGCCTACTACAGTAGTACAAGTTTATATGCCAACTAGCTCTGCAGATGATGAAGAAATAGATGAAATGAATGACGAGATAAAAGAAATTATTCAGGTAGTGAAGGGAGACGACAATTTAATAGTGATGGGTGACTGGAATTCGTCAGTAGGAAAAGGGAGAGAAGGAAACATAGAAGGTGAATATGGATTGGGGGGAAGGAATGAAAGAGGAAGCCGCCTTGTAGAATTTTGCACAGAGCATAACTTAATCATAGCTAACACTTGGTTCAAGAATCATGAAAGGAGGCTATATACATGGAAGAAGCCTGGAGATACTGACAGGTTTCAGATAGATTATATAATGGTAAGACAGAGATTTAGGAACCAGGTTTTAAATTGTAAGACATTTCCTGGGGCAGATGTAGATTCTGACCACAATCTATTGGTTATGAACTGCAGATTGAAACTGAAGAAACTGCAAAAATGTGGGAATTTAAGGAGATGGGACCTGGATAAACTGAAAGAACCAGAGGTTGTAGAGAGTTTCAGGGAGAGCATTAGGGAACAATTGACAGGAATGGGGGAAAGAAATACAGTAGAAGAAGAATGGGTAGCTCTGAGGGATGAAGTGGTGAAGGCAGCAGACGATCAAGTAGGTAAAAAGACGCGGGCTAATAGAAATCCTTGGGTAACTGAAGAAATATTGAATTTAATTGATGAAAGGAGAAAACATAAAAATGCAGTAAATGAAGCAGGCAAAAAGGAATACAAACGTCTCAAAAATGAGATCGACAGGAAGTGCAAAATGGCTAAGCAGGGATGGCTAGAGGACAAATGTAAGGATGTAGAGGCTTGTCTCACTAGGGGTAAGATAGATACTGCCTACAGGAAAATTAAAGAGACCTTTGGAGAGAAGAGAACCACTTGTATGAATATCAAGAGCTCAGATGGCAACCCAGTTCTAAGCAAAGAAGGGAAAGCAGAAAGGTGGAAGGAGTATATAGAGGGTCTATACAAGGGCGATGTACTTGAGGACAATATTATGGAAATGGAAGAGGATGTAGATGAAGATGAAATGGGAGATAAGATACTGCGTGAAGAGTTTGACAGAGCACTGAAAGACCTGAGTCAAAACAAGGCCCCGGGAGTAAACAACATTCCATTAGAACTACTGATGGCCTCAGGAGAGCCAGTCATGACAAAACTCTACCATCTGGTGAGCACGATGTATGAGACAGGCGAAATACCCTCAGACTTTAAGAAGAATATAATAATTCCAATCCCAAAGAAAGCAGGTGTTGACAGATGTGAAAGTTACCGAACTATCAGTTTAATAAGTCACAGCTGCAAAATACTAACGCGAATTCTTTACTGACGAATGGAAAAACTGGTAGAAGCCGACCTCGGGGAGATCAGTTTGGATTCCGTAGAAATGTTGGAACACGTGAGGCAATACTGACCTTACGACTTATCTTGGAAGAAAGATTAAGAAAAGGCAAACCTACGTTTCTAGCATTTGTAGACTTAGAGAAAGCTTTTGACAATGTTGACTGGAATACTCTCTTTCAAATTCTGAAGGTGGCAGGGGTAAAATACAGGGAGCGAAAGGCTATTTACAATTTGTACAGAAACCAGATGGCAGTTATAAGAGTCGAGGGGCATGAGAGGGAAGCAGTGGTTGGGAAAGGAGTGAGACAGGGTTGTAGCCTCTCCCTGATGTTATTCAATCTGTATATTGAGCAAGCAGTAAAGGAAGCAAAAGAAAAATTCGGAGTAGGTATTAAAATTCATGGAGAAGAAGTAAAAACTTTGAGGTTCGCCGATGACATTGTAATCCTGTCAGAGACAGCAAAGGACTTGGAAGAGAAGTTGAACGGAATGGACAGTGTCTTCAAAGGAGGATATAAGATGAACATCAACAAAAGCAAAACAAGGATAATGGAATGTAGTCAAATTAAGTCGGGTGATGCTGAGGGAATTAGATTAGGAAATGAGACACTTAAAGTAGTAAAAGAGTTTTGCTATTTAGGGAGTAAAATAACCGATGATGGTCGAAGTAGAGAGGATATAAAATGTAGACTGGCAATGGCAAGGAAAGCGTTTCTCAAGAAGTGAAATTTGTTAACATTGAATATAGATTTAGGTGTCGGGAAGTCGTTTCTGAAAGTATTTGTATGGAGTGTAGCCATGTATGGAAGTGAGACATGGACGATAACTAGTTTGGACAAGAAGAGAATAGAAGCTTTCGAAATGTGGTGCTACAGAAGAATGCTGAAGATAAGGTGGGTAGATCACGTAACTAATGAGGAGGTATTGAATAGGATTGGGGAGAAGAGAAGTTTGTGGCACAACTTGACTAGAAGAAGGGACCGGTTGGTAGGACATGTTCTGAGGCATCGAGGGATCACAAATTTAGCATTGGAGGGCAGCGTGGAGGGTAAAAATCGTATAGGGAGACCAAGAGATCAATACACTAAGCAGATTCAGAAGGATGTAGGTTGCAGTAGGTACTGGGAGATGAAGAAGCTTACACAGGATAGAGTAGCATGGAGAGCTGCATCAAACCAGTCTCAGGACTGAAGACCACAACAACAACACTTATGGACTGTCTAACAGCACTGAATAAAACACAATTTTAGTAGAAAATTTTAGTAGAAAATAAAGGCGAAACGCGTATACTACAAAAATTGTGTTTTATTCAGTGGCTGTCAGACGATCCATAAGTAAAAATTATCAATATATCGTAATATTACACGCAACTGAGGAAGACCGGACTACAAAAGTTGAAGATGTCCTTCTGAGTCTTTCTTTAGCAATTCGAGTTATTTTCTCACGATGTTTTTTGATACAAAAATTGGAATAAACTGCAAGACGAAGTATAAAACCGTGTTCCAGTCTGTTACGAGAATGGACCCAGACATATACAATGATTACTCCTAAAATAAAATATCGTTTCTTCGACAACTATTGCTATTGTTAGATAAGTAATTTCATTAACTACATGTAAGACATTTACTGTGAAGTTTATTTACGATATGCGACGTAGTGTTAGTCACTACGATCATACGCAAAAGCATTCACGTTTTATCGTCTGAAATCACATAGATGCGTTATAAACTGACGCCTGTATATAAGAAAGCTACAGAAATGGACTCGTAAAATTGCGTACCAGTATCTTTAACTTCAGTTTGCTGCAGAATTCTTGAGCGTATTAATATATTATAAATGTCTTTCAGTAATAAAAGTTTCTATGCAGAAATCAACTTGGATCTGGTAACTCAGATTGTCTTTTCGTCTTCGAGAGATCCTGCTCACCGTAGATGAAGGTCAACAGACAGATTCCATATTCCTCGATTTCCGGACAGCATTTGACGCTATGCTCCACTGCAGCCTGTTAAGGAAGTACGAGCATATGGAATTGGTTACCAGATATGTGAGTGGCTCGAAGATTTCTTAAGTAATACAACCCAGTATGTTGTCCTCGACGGCGAGCGTTCATCAGAGACAAGGGTGTCATCAGGACTGCTCCAGGGAAGTGTGACAGGATCGTTAGTATTCTCTATATATGTAAATGATCTGACGGACAGGATGATCAGCAATATGCAGTTGTTTGGTGATGATGTGGTTGCGTACGATAATGTGCCATCCTTGAGTTGGGTTGATTTGGGGGAAGAGACCAAACAGCGAAGTCATCGGTCTTATCGGATTAGGGAAGGACGGGGAAGGAAGTCGGCCGTGCCCTGTCGGCTGTGACCTCAGTATAACGTCATCAAAGAAATTTAGAAAAAAAAAGGAAGCACATTTTACTTTGCCGTTACTTATTTTGTAAATTGGATTTCATATTATTGTCTGCACAACTGAGCCTTTTTTACTGACTTGAACAGAAATAATAGCGTACTAGAATACGAACCAAACCAAACAGCCACGTGCTCCAAGCTATACGTAATATAAATAAAACTTCCGCACTCTTAATTTGTGCATTTATTTAGACTTGGATTTTTTCCAGTGATTGATTCTCAAACTTGAAAAATGATGTATACTGAAACCTCTCTTGTACAACAGTTAACTGAAAGTAGCGAGGGTAAAATTCTTAAAAGAGAAATTATTGATTAATAAACTGGCTGTAACTATTCAATTTGTTTCTTATGACACTCAGTTAGCATATTAGTTAAAACAGGAACAAGGATCCTGCTTGGTAACAATGTCTGGGGGCAATGAGGACACAATCGCCCTGAGTTAACTATTATTTAAATAAATCTTATCAATCAAATCACATTCAGTTGTGCTGCTGTGTTAACCATTAATAGTTTCTACCAATGAACAGCCTCACTTCAGTGCTGTGCATACGACGAAACTCGAATCCGACGACGAATCTGTGTTGCTGGAACTGCTGCTGTTGTTGAAGACGGTAGCATATTGTGGAGCCTTGGCTAATTATAGGCACCGGCAATCTTAATTAATGCAGCCTCTTCCACCCGTCCATTGTCCGTACTCCAGCTCTAGACATCTGGCCGGCGCGCGTACATTATGCCGCCGAAGTGGTACTCTCTACTGCGAAAGCGTTAACACCACACTTCCGCAAAATACAAGCGCTGGAACCCGTCTCTCGCTCTCTCCGCGCGCTCTGCGCAACAACTCCCTACCCAAAGATTTTACAACGCACAAGCACTGCTATTATCGTTGATAGTCGATGCAAACAACAATTCCTTTGGATTTTTCCCAGAGCTTATAAGTTTCACAGTAAGACACAGACAAATACAATGAAACGTCAACAGACTTCTACCTAAATGTACTCATACAGTGAGCATATGGGATTGGTTCCCAAGTATGTGAGTGGCTCGAAGACTTCTTAAGTAATAGAACCCAGTACGTTGTCCTCGATGGTGAGTGTTCATCGGAGGTGAGGGTATCATCTGGAGTGTCCCAGGGAAGTGTGATAAGTCCGCTGTTGTTTTCTATCTACATAAATGATCTTTTGGATAGGGTGGATGGCAATGTTCGGCTGTTTGCTGATGGTGCTGTGGTGTACGGGAAGGTGTCGTCGTTGAGTGATTGTGGGAGAATACAAGATGACTTGGACAGGATTTGTGATTGGTGTAAAGAATGGCAGCTAACTCTAAATATAGATAAATGTAAATTAGTGCAGATGAACAGGAAGAAGAATCCTGTAATGTCTGAATACTCCATTAGTAGTGTAGCGCTTGACACAGTCACGTCGATTAAATATTTGGGCGTAACATTGCAGAGCGATATGAAGTGGGACAAGCATGTAATGGCAGTTGTGGGGAAGGCGGATAGTCGTCTTCGGTTCATTGGTAGAATTTTGGAAAGATGTGGTTCATCTGTAAAAGAGACCGCTTATAAAACACTACTACGACCTATTCTTGAGTACTGCTCGAGCGTTTGGGATCCCTATCAGGGCGGATTGAGGGAGGACATAGAAGCAATTCAGAGGCGGGCTGCTAGATTCGTTACTGGTAGGTTTGATCATTACGCGAGTGTTACGGAAATGCTTCAGGAACTCGGGTGGGAGTCTCTAGAGGAAAGGAGGCGTTCTTTTTGTGAATCGCTACTGAGGAAATTTAGAGAACCAGCATTCCGGCTGCCGGCCACGGTGGCCGTGCGGTTCTGGCGCTGCAGTACGGAACCGCGGGGCTGCTACGGTCGCAGGTTCGAATCCTGCCTCGGGCATGGGTGTGTGTGATGTCCTTAGGTTAGTTAGGTTTAAGTAGTTCTAAGTTCTAGGGGACTTATGACCTAAGATGTCGAGTCCCATAGTGCTCAGAGCCATTTGAACCATTTTTGAAGCATTCCGGCTGACTGCAGTACAATTTTACTGCCGCCAACTTACATTTCGCGGAAAGACTACAAAGATAAGAGAGATTAGGGCTCGTACAGAGGCATATAGGCAGTCATTTTTCCCTTTTTATGTTTGGGAGTGGAACAGGGAGAGAAGATTCTAGTTGTTTTACGAGGTACCCTCCGCCACGTACCGTATGGTGGATTGTGGAGTATGTACAGGGTGTTTCAAAAATGACCGGTATATTTGAAACGGCAATAAAAACTAAACGAGCAGCGATAGAAATACACCGTTTGTTGCAATATGCTTGGGACAACAGTACATTTTCAGGCAGACAAACTTTCGAAATTACAGTAGTTACAATTTTCAACATCAGATGGCGCTGCGGTCTGGGAAACTCTATAGTACGATATTTTCCACATATCCACCATGCGTAGTCTCTGAATGAAATTACCCGAAACCTTTGACAACGTGTCTGGCGGAATGGCTTCACATGCAGATGATATGTACTGCTTCAGCTGTTCAATTGTTTCTGGATTCTCGCGGTACACCTGGTCTTTCAAGTGTCCCCACAGAAAGAAGTCACAGGGGTTCATGTCTGGCGAATAGGGAGGCCAATCCACGCCGCCTCCTGTATGTTTCGGATGCCCAAAGCAATCACACGATCATCGAAATATTCATTCAGGAAATTAAAGACGTCGGCTGTGCGATGTGGTCGGGCACCATCTTGCATAAACCACGAGGTGTTCGCAGTGTCGTCTAAGGCAGTTTGTACCGCCACAAATTCACGAAAAATGTCCAGATAGCGTGATGCAGTAATCGTTTCGGATCTGAAAAATGGGCCAATGATTCCTTTGTAAGAAATGGCGGCCCAGACCAGTACTTTTTGAGGATGCAGGGACGATGGGACTGCAACATGGGGCTTTTCGGTTCCCCATATGCGCCAGTTCTGTTTATTGACGAAGCCGTCCAGCTAAAAATAAGCTTCGTCAGTAAACCAAATGCTGCCCACATGCATATCGCCGTCATCAATCCTGTGCACTATATCGTTAGCGAATGTCTCTCGTGCAGCAATGGTAGCGGCGCTGAGGGGTTGCCACGTTTGAATTTTGTATGGATAGAGGTGTAAACTCTGGTGCATGAGACGATACGTGGACGTTGGCGTCATTTGGACCGGAGCTGCAACACGGCGAACGGAAACCCGAGGCCACTGTCGGATCACCTGCTGCACTAGCTGCGCGTTGCCCTCTGTGGTTGCCGTACGCGGTCGCCCTACCTTTCCAGCACGTTCATCCGTCACGTTCCCAGTCCGTTGAAATTTTTCAAACAGATCCTTTATTGTATCGCTTTTCGGTCCTTTGGTTACATTAAACCTGCGTTGAAAACTTCGTCTTGTTGCAACAACACTGTGTTCTAGGCGGTGGAATTCCAACACCAGAAAAATCCTCTGTTCTAAGGAATAAACCATGTTGTCTACAGCACACTTGCACGTTGTGAACAGCACACGCTTACAGCAGAAAGACGACGTACAGAATGGCGCACCCACAGACTGCGTTGTTTTCTATATCGTTCACATCACTTGCAGCGCCATCTGTTGTTGAAAATTGTAACTACTGTAATTTCGAAAGTTTGTCCGCCTGAAAATGTACTGTTGTCCCAAGCATATTGCAACAAACGGTGTATTTCTATCGCTGCTCGTTTAGTTTTTATTGCCGTTTCAAATATACCGGTCTTTTTTCAAACATCCTGTATGTAGATGTAGATGTAGAAGCAATGTCCTTACTTATTAAAAGAAAGCATTTAAAAATGGTTCAAATGGCTCTGAGCACTATGGGACTCAACTGCTGAGGTCATTAGTCCCCTAGAACTTAGAACTAGTTAAACCTAACTAACCTAAGGACATCTCAAACATCCATGCCCGAGGCAGGATTCGAACCTGCGACCGCAGCGGTCTTGCGGTTCCAGACTGCAGCGCCTTTAACCGCACGGCCACTTTGGCCGGCTAGAAAGCATTTAAATTACAAATATTTACATACAATTAAAAAAAAAGTTATATATCGGTAACAGGTGCCATGCATCCTGCATTTTCGGTGTTACAAATTGTTGCTGTGACTTTTTGAAATGGGAGCTTCACTTCAGCCGTGTGATTACTTTTTTGCGGCATGTTGATTTAAAAAGCTGCATTCGTTAGTGTGTTGTGGAAATAAAGTTAACACACGTGGCGCAAGGTAAGCAGATAGCGCACAACAGCCGAGGAGAGTGCTGCGGAGACGGTGTGACCTGAGTAGGGTGTGGTCAGCGTCCGCTGGTGCTCGGAGAGAGGGAGGAGGGCGCTGCCTGCGGCGGCCGATGGCTCAGCCAGATAGGGCGGCAGAGAGACGGCGCAGCCACTGTGCGGGGCTGGTGACGTCAGCCGTCAGCGCTGGGAGAGGTCAGCGCCGCGCCGAACAAAGGCGGGCCTACAAGCTCTTACACCTGCCGCTAGAAGAACTCGTAAACCACAAAACCGCTACGGCACAGCGCAGTGTTTGTAATTCTTTCACAGAACATCGGATCAGAGCTATCAATCCGGACACTCTGTGTCCGCAATGACACCGAAACTGCGAGTGAGAGAGCAAAGGCTGAAATGTTGAACGCCGTTTTCCAAAATTGTTTCAGTGACAAAGATTGTACAGCGGTTGTTCCTTCAAACGATTGCACGAACGTCAGAATGACAAATATCAAAATGAGTGACCAAGGGGAAAAGCAGCTGAAATCTACATCTACACTGCTGGCCATTAAAATTGCTACACCACGTTGATCACGTGATGCACACGCGAAATTTAACAGACAGGAAGAAGATGCTATGATATGCAAATGATTAGCTTTTCAGGGCATTCACACAAGGTTGGTGCCGGTGGCGACACCTAGAACGTGCTGACATGAGGAAAGTTTCCAACAGATTTCTCATACACAAATAGCAGTTGACCGGCGTTGCCTGGTGAAGCGTTGTTGTGATGCCCCGTGTAAGGAGGAGAAATGCGTACCATCACGTTTCCGACTTTGATAAAGGTCGGATTGTAGCCTATCGCAATTGCGGTTTATCGTATCGCGACGTTGCTGCTCGTACTGGTCGAGTTAAAAAAAAAATGGTTCAAATGGCTCTGAGCACTATGGGACTCAGCTGCTGAGGTCATTAGTCCCCTAGAACTTAGAACTAGTTAAACCTAACTAACCTAAGGACATCACAAACATCCATGCCCGAGGCAGGATTCGAACCTGCGACCGTAGCGGCGCTTTGAACAGTGGACGTTACATTTCAGATGTGTTACGACACGTGGCTCTACCCTTCATTCGATGCCTGCGAAACCCTACATTTCAGCAGGATAATGCACGACCGCATGTTGCAGGTCCTGTACGGGCCTTTCTGGATTCAGAAAATGTTCGACTGCTGCCCTGACCAGCACACTCTCCAGATATCTCACCAATTGAAAAGGTCTGGTCAACGGTGGCCGAGCAACTGGCTCGTGACAATACGCCAGTCAATACTCTTGCTGAACTGGTTGTTCTGGGTACTGATTTCTCAGGATTTATGCACCCAAATTGCGTGAAAATGTAATCACATGTCAGTTCTAGTATAATATATCTGTCCAATGAATACCCGTTTATCATCTGCATTTGTTCTTGGTGTAGCAATTTTAATGACCAGTAGTGTAATTTCAAACCTTTTCGAATCTTTGTCTCGCTGATACTCCTCACAAAATAGTGACTCTATTAACAACACATACTAACCACATATCTGGCAGTCAGTATCTACATGCACCAATGAACGTACCTACAAAATTATGTCATTGTACGTCACATCATTCATGAGGTATGATGTCATAAACATTGAGATGCGTGAAAAACTGTTGTGTAACCAGATGTTTGAAGCTGTTTATACATTGGTGCTTGATTCATTAAAGAGTCGGACCAGGGGTAAGGTTCGCGGGATTACTCATAGAAGAAGAAATGTGTGTTGGTAGGAAAGACGTACGGGACCCATCATCAGAGTCACGGTTTAAAATGACTTTGAATTACTTCCGAAACAAGGCGGAAAGAATAGGTAACATTTATTCGGGATTTATAAGATTGTTAGTGGAAGTGGAAACTGAACGATTGTTCAAGTTGCTTAATGGAATCTATCAGTCTGGAGACATTCCATTATACTTTTGGAGGGATATCACAGACGCAGTTCTTAAGAAATAAAAGGCAGGTAAGTGCGAAGTCTATCGTATAATCGTCTTAACAACTCGTACTTGCAAGTTGCTGACAAGAGTAATATAGAAAAGAATATAAGAGAAAATTGAGCATCTGTTAGACGACCATCAGTTTGGTTTCATAAAAGTCAAAGGCACCAGGGTGGCAGTTCTGACATTGCACTTGATAATGCGAGCAAGACTGCAGAAAAATCAAGACGCTTTCATTTGGTTTGTCGTCCTAGAAAAAGCGTTCGGCAATGTGGAATTGTACAAAATGTTCAAAATTCTCACAAAAATAGGTGTAAACCATAGTGAAATACTGGTAATGTACAATGACGAAATACTGGGATTAAAGGAGGCAGTCTTTCGACAGTACATTTCAATCTATACATCGAAGAAGCAACGGCAGAATTAAAAATAGGTTCGAGGTTGGAATTACGTTTCACGGTGGTAGGATATCAATGATAAGATTCGAGGATTGCAACACTATTATTCAATCAGTCATCCAATTTATAAAAATTTTGTGCCTTAAAAGTTTGTCGTAATATAACTACAATATGCAAAGACTATATGGGAAGTGTGATACATGTGATGTTAGAGTGCTTTGCTAATGTACGTTTGTAAGTTACGTAAAGAAATATGTGAAATGTATAATGTATAATTTACTAAATAATATTTTGTCATGGACTAATGAAATGAAAATGTCCCTGTACGTAATTATATATATTCGTGCAAGTTGTCACTTGTACAAAATGGTACACACTTAGGCACAATGTGTAGGCTATATGTTATGTAAAAGATGGAGTGCTAATGTACGATACGGAAGTTACTGTGGGAAGCGTAACAGGTGGCTTGGGCTTTTGGCGCGGACCCTGCAGAGTGAGCGGGAACGCGGAGACACAGTCTGTAGGCAGCAGTGAAAGAGGCAACAATCGCACAGTGTAGGTGATGACTTGCTTGGAAATTGTTGCACAGTAGGCTATTATGACGACTATTGAATTATTTTGGCTTTGGTACAATTCGTTGGGCTATGTTATGGACGTTAAAACGACGCTAAGAAGAATTAATTAGTCCATACTTCAAGAAACTTGTACACCATATTATGGGTAGTGTAGCCGCAATTACTATCCGCCGCACTCGACGACTACAGCCAACAGGCTACGAATTATGTAATTAGAATAGTAGAAGCGTGAACCATTAATGCAAAATTAACTTTTTTGAATAATTATTGTCTTAAAAATAAAGTTTGTTTCATCCTGTTGTTTTATTCCTAGTCATTCACCTATACAGGGTTCTTTCGTGGTGTTTCATTATTACAAATTATTCTATCAAAAAACATTTCAAGTACGTTATTAAGTATCTACAACCACTAATTTTCATCTTTGAATAAATGTCTGAAAATAATTGTTGTGGACTAACTGTTTAAGTCCATCTAAAAGTACTGTAGAAGTGCTGAGGTGAAATTTTGCTTAAGAACTGAAGTAGATATTTTCAGACAAATTCAACGATTTTAATATTCTTCCTTTCTTTGTCGTAATAAGTAAACTGAAAGTGAGTAATTACGTTTTGCGAAAACGACCTATTTATCTGCATAAGTGCTGAGGTTTTGCAAGTTTAAGTTTTGAGTAAAGCACAGATAAATGAAATTCAATAAAATATAAAGAGTTATACAAAGAAAACTGTTTATGTGGCTCAGTAACACTGAAGTAGGGATGTATAAGAATACTGAATGATAATATAGGGTGACCACACCCTACCTTCGGGTTTTGACAGATCATTTGCTAAGAGAAATATATGAACAAAGTGTGTTAATAAATTTAAATGTGTGTATTTTGCTGTCAGAATATTTAAGTATTTAATTTGTTGGTTACACAAAATGCAAACATAGAAGTCCACTGTGGGCAATTTTTTTTTAGCGCATATTGATAATTAAAAATTCGTGGCCTTTCTAGATCAAAACTATATGTGTATGTGGGAAGCAACTAAAAGATTCCTGTGTCTTTCCCAGAACCATATCCTGAAAAGTTGTATTTATTTGTGAAGTTATGTTAGGTAATATCAGGAAAGTAGGACAGATTCACTTCTTCTGCTTTTCTGAAACTTAACCATTTCTTTGCATAGATAGGTTGACAGTCGTACATGTATTAGACAAACCACTTAATTAAATTGGTACAGAAAGGTCCTAGAAACAGTATTACTCCATTTTTACTGCGTTTCTTTCTAACTGCTGTAAACTCTTTTCTAAAACGAACTAAGTAACTAGTAAAAGGATCTAATAGTCTGATTTTAGTATCCATTAGTCATACATCACTGTCAAATCCTGTGAAAGAAATAACATTATAAGACAGTTGAGGAAAATAGGCACGTTTATGACGTGTGTACTATGTGCCCAATTCCCCGTATAATACTGTCATAAGTGGCTTTTCCCGTGACGGGACTATATGTGCTGTTGGAATATAATGTTATAGGATGACATTCCTATCCTCAGTGAAAGTGAGGGAGTATAAGAGGACCTACTGAATGGAGTGAACAGAGTAATGAGCATACACTATGAACTGAGAGTAAACCGGAGAAAGAGAAAAGTAGTGTGATATAGCCTAAATGTGACTAGGGATAAACCTAACATCATAACGTGAGACCCGAAATAGACGAAGTAAAAGCTTTCTGATACATCGGAAGCAAACTAGCACGTGATAGATGAAAAACAGAGGGCATAGGAAGCAGAACAGCACCAGCAAAGAGGGCATTTCTGAACCAAAGAAGTCTACTAGTATCAAACATTGGTCTCAATTTGAGGAAGGAGTTTGAGCCAATGTGTGTCTGGGGCACAGCATTACACTGACTCGAGTCGGAGAATATGGTAAAACTGGAAAAGACGAGAATCGAGCGTTGGAGACTTGGTGGTGTAGAAGAATGTTGACAGGTTGACTGCTAAGAAATGATGAGGTTCTCTATAGTACCATCAAATAAATTGAAAACTGAAACCACGCACAATTTCATTTATTAATACTGCACTAGAAGATTGAGATTTAACTCCTATTAATCAGGCACATATGTTCTAAAGTGGGATTTGTAAAACACACAAAACAGACACTATTTACAAAATTGAATTGCTGCCCGTAGTCAATGAATAATGCAGTAGTTCGTGCAAGAACTCTTTTCATTACTAAACCCCTTTCTTTTTGTAAATGAATGAAAAAGAGACAATATGCCGTAGGCAATACTTTTGGAGTTATGAAAGTTTCTCGTTTTCTTTCACTGACAAGGTGGCACAATGGTACAAATTCCTGTCTGGCCACCCATATTTACATTTTTATGGTTTGCCTAAATATCGGGGGACATGCTCTTGAAAATGACCAAAAATTGGGAAAAAAATGTCTTGGTGTATAGAAAAGAGCATTTCATGCTAATTTCAAAAATGTATAGTTTATGGGTATTATCATTTCCCGTTAGTTCTAAAGTTGCACAGGGACCACGCCCATCTGTCAGTTTGAAGTGCGTCAGAATACGTGATGCATTATTTTGTTCTTCCGTTTTTTCCGTTGTTGGTTACGGATCGTTAACACAGGTGTTTTCTACAGGGCACTGACTCCCAGAACCAAAGTACAGGCATGTCTAGAACGCTATGGTTTGAATGTAAACAAAGACCCGAGAATATATGATTTCGGAATTTCATATGTGTGTGGTTTTGTAGTTATTGTGTGTTTTTTGTTTCTCTGTGTGTGTTTCCTGTGCTACAAATGCCGAGAGTAAAGAAATTTATCCCCAAACGAAAGTTTCGCGGCAACCAGTTCCAAACCCAACCGAGTAACACACATCAGTTGCTTCAAGAGTCGCCCGCGGAAACTCTGTCTGCAGGCAGTGCTTCTAGACGTAAACTTTCGCGTTCTGCATGTAATAAGCCTAGTAGTATTGTGAGCAGCAATAACGACGGAAATGTTATTGTGAACCTAAATATGCTGTAAAGACTTTTGGAGAGTGCTGTGAAATGTAAGTACTGCAATTGTGAAGATACACTCCTGGAAATTGAAATAAGAACACCGTGAATTCATTGTCCCAGGAAGGGGAAACTTTATTGACACATTCCTGGGGTCAGATACATCACATGATCACACTGACAGAACCACAGGCACATAGACACAGGCAACAGAGCATGCACAATGTCGGCACTAGTACAGTGTATATCCACCTTTCGCAGCAATGCAGGCTGCTATTCTCCCATGGAGACGATCGTAGAGATGCTGGATGTAGTCCTGTGGAACGGCTTGCCATGCCATTTCCACCTGGCGCCTCAGTTGGACCAGCGTTCGTGCTGGACGTGCAGACCGCGTGAGACGACGCTTCATCCAGTCCCCAACATGCTCAATGGGGGACAGATCCGGAGATCTTGCTGGCCAGGGTAGTTGACTTACACCTTCTAGAGCACGTTGGGTGACACGGGATACATGCGGACGTGCATTGTCCTGTTGGAACAGCAAGTTCCCTTGCCGGTCTAGGAATGGTAGAACGATGGGTTCGATGACGGTTTGGATGTACCGTGCACTATTCAGTGTCCCCTCGACGATCACCAGTGGTGTACGGCCAGTGTAGGAGATCGCTCCCCACACCATGATGCCGGGTGTTGGCCCTGTGTGCCTCGGTCGTATGCAGTCCTGATTGTGGCGCTCACCTGCACGGCGCCAAACACGCATACGACCATCATTGGCACCAAGGCAGAAGCGACTCTCATCGCTGAAGACGACACGTCTCCATTCGTCCCTCCATTCACGCCTGTCGCGACACCACTGGAGGCGGGCTGCACGATGTTGGGGCGTGAGCGGAAGACGGCCTAACGGTGTGCGGGACCGTAGCCCAGCTTCATGGAGACGGTTGCGAATGGTCCTCGCCGATACCCCAGGAGCAACAGTGTCCCTAATTTGCTGGGAAGTGGCGGTGCGGTCCCCTACGGCACTGCGTAGGATCCTACGGTCTTGGCGTGCATCCGTGCGTCGCTGCGGTCCGGTCCCAGGTCGACGGGTACGTGCACCTTCCGCCGACCACTGGCGACAACATCGATGTACTGTGGAGACCTCACGCCCCACGTGTTGAGCAATTCGGCGGTACGTCCACCCGGCCTCCCGCATGCCCACTATACGCCCTCGCTCAAAGTCCGTCAACTGCACATACGGTTCACGTCCACGCTGTCGCGGCATGCTACCAGTGTTAAAGACTGCGATGGAGCTCCGTATTCCACGGCAAACTGGCTGACACTGACGGCGGCGGTGCACAAATGCTGCGCAGCTAGCGCCATTCGACGGCCAACACCGCGGTTCCTGGTGTGTCCGCTGTGCCGTGCGTGTGATCATTGCTTGTACAGCCCTCTCGCAGTGTCCGGAGCAAGTATGGTGGGTCTGACACACCGGTGTCAATGTGTTCTTTTTTCCATTTCCAGGAGTGTAGTATTGACGTTTCTGGTGACATTTCAGCAAGGAAGGGTCTTTCAAGTCGGTTGGTGATTGCCTGTACCTAGTGTAAGGTGCACCGTGATACTACGATATCGCCAGTAACAGATAGTCGATATTACAGTATAAATATTC
This sequence comes from Schistocerca cancellata, assembly GCF_023864275.1. Lineage (NCBI taxonomy): Eukaryota > Metazoa > Arthropoda > Insecta > Orthoptera > Acrididae > Schistocerca > Schistocerca cancellata. The sequence continues at coordinate 100,233,057 of NC_064628.1, read as the reverse complement.
AATTTGCTTATGCAATGCAATGTATTGGAAGGGGAAGGAGAGCTGCCCAGACTTTTTATGCAGTGATGGATTTGTCTCCATCTCCACTGAGGTTTGACAGATACAGTAAATTAATACATAATGCTTTATATGGTGTAAGTGAACATTCAATGAAAAGAGCAGCAGAAGAAGCAGTAGCCTTGTCTGAGAATACAGACAATGTAGCAGCATTTGATGGATCTTGGCAGAAGAGAGGTCATACTTCACTGAATGGGGTTCTAACTGCCACATTTATTGAAACTGGCAAGATACTAGATTATGAACGTCTAACAAAGCACTGTCAGGGTTGTTCAAATAAATTTATTGGCTCCCATGTTTGTGTAAAGAAATTTGATGGTCCAAGTGGAAACATGGAAACGAAAGGAGTTCTACACATTTTTAGATCAGAGGTCAGTCCTGGTGTGAGGTATGTAGGCTACGTTGGGGATGAAGACTGTAAAGGACACAATATGTTGTTAATGACAGACCATATGAGGACACTCGGATACAAAAGCCTGAAGTGTTGAGCATGTACAAAAAAGGAGCTCGGCTGAGAAAATTATGTAAAGACTTCAGTGGAAAAAAAATGTCAGACGGAAAACATATAGGTGGTCCAGGTAGTTTTACAAAAAGTGAAATTTATTCTTTGACTCAATATTATGGACTAGCAATAAGGAGAAATGTAGGAGATTTGGAGAACATGAGTCGAGCTATTTGGGAAACATGGTTTCACAGAGTGTCAACAGATGAAACTCCACAGCATGGTTTGTGTCCAAAATGGGAAGATTCGTGGTGCAAGTACTAGTTGAGAAATGCTACAGGCATACAGTATACCCACAAGCATTCCTGAACACTTGCTGTAATGGAGGCAATTGGGCCTATACAGGGTGTTACAAAAAGGTACGGCCAAACTTTCAGGAAACATTCCTCACACACAAAGAAATAAAATATGTTATGGGGGACATGTGTCCGGAAACGCTTACTTTCCATGATAGAACTCATTTTATTACTCCTCTTCAAATCACATTAATCATGGAATGGAAACACACAGCAACAGAACGTACCAGCGTGACTTCAAACACTTTGTTACAGGAAATGTTCAAAATGTCCTCCGTTAGCGAGGATACATGCATCCACCCTCCGTCGCATGGAATCCCTGATGCGCTGATGCAGCCCTGGAGAATGGCGTATTGTATCACAGCCGTCCACAATACGAGCACGAAGAGTCTCTACATTTGGTACCGGGGTTGCGTAGACAAGAGCTTTCAAATGCCCCCATAAATGAAAGTCAAGAGGGTTGAGGTCAGGAGAGCGTGGAGGCCATGGAATTGGTCCGCCTCTACCAATCCATCGGTCACCGAATCTGTTGTTGAGAAGCGTACGAACACTTCGACTGAAATGTGCAGGAGCTCCATCGTGCATTAACCACATGTTGTGTCGAACTTGTAAAGGCACATGTTCTAGCAGCACAGGTAGAGTATCCCGTATGAAATCATGATAACGTGCTCCATTGAGCGTAGGTGGACGAAACTAAAATGAGCTCTAACATGGAAATTAAGCGTTTCCGGACACATGTCCACATAACATCTTTTCTTTATTTGTGTGTGAGGAATGTTTCCTGAAAGTTTGGCCGTACCTTTTTGTAATACCTTGTATACAGGGATCTGACAAATGAAAATCTACTTAGGAAATGAAAGCTTCAACAGCTGTATATGGGAGAGAATACCCAAAACTGTATTTGTTGGGCTGACAGTGCTGAAGATTGGTGTAATGGATGCAGTAGTAACATTTAATGATGGTGCAATTTCAAGGATCAATGTTATGAAGAAATTGAACATCCAGACGGGAAGGAATGTAGCTTCAGCTCTAACTGCTATTGATAAGCGGCAGGTAACCGAAGCAGAGGTGGCTGCAGAAGCTGCTATCAAGAAGTCAAGGATAAAGAAAAGAATGAGGAGAGAGAGTGTGGAGGATAAGGAAACAGGAAGACAACTGGAGAGTGCAGCTGGAATGTTCTAAACGAGCGTAGTGGTAAGTTAATAAATCTGTAAAGCAGGTATACTTTTCTCCTAAACGACTGACATTTGTTACAGATATGTAGAATGACCTCCTCTACCTCCCTTGCCTACTATTTCCTGAAAAATTTTTTAACGTGATGATGATGTCGGTGATATTTGAGCTACATTTTTAAATTTTTTTTTAGTAGTAAAATAAATTACTTGTCTTTTTCACAGGTCAGCACCAGCGAAGGAAACTGGAGGCATAAAACACTTATGTGAATGTTGTCTGTACTCTGACTCTTTTTGTTAGCTGTGCAGTCAGCGGTTCCAAAGAAATGGTGCCGCAATGAAATAGTGTTCCGTTTTTATACTATTATAAATATTGTTGTCAGTACAAAAATATAATAAATATCTCAATGATTTTTGGGAAATGCTTTGACTATTGACCCTAATCGTGTGTAAGAATTTTGAGCTGTCTCTCATTTATAGATAAGTTGCACTATGAGGGTGAAGATAATGCCAAAAATGCTAAAAATGCAGCCCCTTCAGGCGCATGTCCCCTAAGACAAACATCGTGATGTTTCCTTTAAACAGGATACGGCTGATTTGTTTCCCAATCTAACTTCATAGCGAATGACTTATGTTCTTATATTCTTTTCCTTCCTTCCTCCTTCACTTTTCTGTTACTTCGCTTCCGGACTACACAAGATCAAAATTGTTTAAGTCTGGCAACAAAAACCACAGTGCCTTGGATCAGTGATGGCTACATGGGACTCTGAGTCATATTTCGTGTACTTAGTGCACATCCCTTAGTACTAGGTTTTCGAATAACAAGCAACACTGCAGATTTAAGCATAAGAAACATGGGAAACGTTCCATCATCGTTGAATAAGAGCTTCCAGTAACTAGATATAAAGTAATAAAACTGAGCATCCTGTTGGTGATGTCGAAATTCGATAGCTGCGGCCACTTTTATTTAGGGGAACCACAGGTATTTGTCAAAACAAATGTAGATTCGCACCTGATACAGTCTAGGGCTGTATTTTCCTTCCAAAGGAGCCGGCATCCTTCTCATGAAATTTACCACTCGCTTGAGGGATGGTAGTCGAGGAAAACAGAACCACAGTATTTTTTCCACCATATTACTTGCCACACAGACGACAGTGCTTCGAAAACTTGGCGACCTTGAAGAACGCTGAAGAAGTGTTATTTCACTACTACGCTTATCAAACAAATGTATGATACTTCCAGCCATATCAGCTGCAATTTTATCATTTTGAATGATATAATCCCCTTCAGGAGCCAACTCCTATCGCACCGGTGAATGAGGTAGATCACCTATAGTTTCACAAGATTTGACAATTATGTTTCCAGTATTAGGAGACGAAATGTTAATCAGAGAAATATTCACTGGACAACAGTCTAATGCCCATAAAACAAACACGACCAAGAATAAAATGATTTTCACAATAAGCACTTTTTAAACTGCGGATACAGTTACTGTTACACGTAACATATGGTATAAGAAAATCGAAAAAATGTGAATGAGAATACCGTATTAGCCGCAATAATAAGTCCCCACCACACATAAACTGCGCCTCTAAATTCCGAGGAAGAAATAAAAAAAATATTTTGCGCTTAAATTGAGAGGAGAAAAATTACCAGAACTGTACACGTATTTACACGTAACACGTAGATGATGATGATAATGAGGTCTCATACTCCGAGGAGCTTAGGGGACGATGCGGGAGACCCGCACCGCCGTACTAGGCAATAGGCAAGGTCCTAGCGGAGGTGGTTTGGCATTGCCTTCCTCCGACTTTGAGGAGGATTAATGATGTTGATGATGAAGACGACACAACAACATCCAGTCATCTCGAGGCAGGGAAAAATCCCTGACCCCGCCGGGAATCGAACCCGGGACCCCGTGCGCGGGAAGCGAAAACGCTACCGCTACCGTATGACCACGAGCTGCACCGTGAAGATGTGGTCTAAGATATGATACAACACACTGGTATCTAACATCTCGGTACCATTTTTTGTCTTTTTCACTTCATTTCTACCATTCTCACTCTCCTAACTTTCTTCATCTGCTTCCCATGGTGCGTTATCCTCGCTGCCAGTCAGCGCATTGGATAGGCAGCAGTTTTCGAATCCCTTGTCGATGGACTCTGACGACGTGGAGAACCTTGAAGCAAGACTCCACTCGCACAGAAGGGTGATTCATGGCACCTTAGTCTTACCAGACGGCGTAACGCCATGGTCTTCTTCCAAGAGCCAACCTGAACACATTTTTCGGAGGTTGTCCTTCAACGGTTTCTTAATGGCCACATTTAGCATCAACAGTTATGGAGTCATTCCTCCGAGTATTACTACAAGATCTGTCTTTTGTGCAGCATGTTTACCTTTTCTTCAGCAGTTAAATATTCCTTAAACGCATCCGAAACTAACATGAGTTTCTCAGCAAGAATTACCCCAGGCCTGCGATCCCAAATTGTAGACAGCCAGTCAACAATCAGTTACGTTCAGATCTGTTCTTGGCAGCGAATCACCAAGCCCTTACGGAGGTTTTCTTTGAGCAGAATGACTTAGGGGGATACCTTGTCCTTATCGGCTGTAGCAGCTAACATCACAGTTACTCTATTTTTTTTTTTTTTTCATTCCCGTTTCCTCCTACTGGGATACATTTTGCGCCTTTCATGCTCGGGATATCAGAAAATATCGTCGTTTTGTCAACACTGCAATTTGATGAAAAGGGTATAAGTGACATCTTATCAACCAGATGACGTACCGCTGGGAGTTAACAAGTTTCTCTTCGAAATCTGCAGGTACATCTGTTCTAGTGTCGTCCTTCACTGGAGAGAAAGGCTATTTCTCCGCGTAAAGCTACGACATGCACTAACTCTCGCACGTTTAAGACTCTTGTGATTTCCAAGGCTTTCAGTTGGATAATTTCTCACGAGATGGGCATTCCATCTTTTCTCATATCTTGCACATAGGAAAGAACTCTAGCTTCAAGTTCCAGGTATTCGCCACAGTTCGCTCCGTTGAATGATTTTCACGTTGCTACTGCCTTACCGATTCTTCTTTTGAAGCAACCCAAAGTTGCACATTAGACTCATCCAGTCAACAATTTCTTCCGGCCTCTCTGTTGGTTGTGGTTCTGGCACAACGCACAACCGTAAGTTTGCACATTACATTGTAACTGCGAGGAATTTCTTGGCTTGATGATGCTTTGCGGTCTAAATGGTCGTTTGTATTGGAATAATTAGACTTTCTTATCATTATTCAATCGAAACTGGATGATAAGCTAACGAAACAGTATACTGATAATTTTTACTTTATGGACCGTCTGACTACAACTGAATGAAACCCAATTTTCGTGCCATACGCCTTTCGCCTTTACTTTCTGCAAAGCATTTTCAGTGGCCTGGAATATGAACATACTTTTGCTATTTAGTTTACATTTTGGTCATTGTAGCTATAGGTTATAAACAGTTCTGGTGGTTGGTTTTTCCTATTATGTAGTAATATTTTGAACTGTACTTACAGGTTGCGTGGACGATTTTCTATATATTACGCTCCTGTTGCATTTTTGGTGTTGTTCCTCTTCTTATAAATGTCAATCTGCGGTATTTTCCCACATTTTAGAGCACTAGGCAACCTGTAAGTACAGTTCAAAATATTGCTACATAATAGCAAAAACCAAGCACCAGAACTGTTTATAAACTTTAGGTACATTGACCAAAATGTAGACTAAATAGCAAAAATATGTACATATGGCAGGCCACTGAAGATGCCTTGCAGAAATTAAAGGCGAAACGCGTATGGCACGAAATTTGGGTTTCATTCAGTTGTAGTCAGATAGTCCATAAAATAAAAATTATCAGTATACGGTAATATTACACGCAACTGAAGAAGACAGGATTACAGAAGTTGAAGATGTTAACGAAACATTGTTGGTAGTGGAATATTTCGTGGCCTATTTTCCTACTCGGGCTGATAGGAATGGGCCGTTGAAACACTCCAGTAGTCGATCTGCAGCTCTCGTATTTTACTGGATTTTCCAATTCTCTTACGTTTTCTGTCGGTCGCCTTAAAGTATCAGTGCTACAAGGGTCCTGCTAAGCAGTGGGCATGAGCCTCCCCAAGGACTTCTATTCGCTGCGTCGACGATGCTGAAAGAGATTTTTTCTTGTATCTAGTGGAATAACACGACCAGAGAAGTGTAAGTGTAGGTACCCGCGGCCGTTGTCACTGTCAATAAAATTCTTCTGGTCTATTCACCGCATTGCCAATACATCAAATTGTCCGACCTTTCGGTCGCTATTTCACGAGGCCTTCCTGAGGGCTTTGTGAAAGCTGACTACTGAATGGGAGGGACTTTGGATCTTATATACGTCACAGTTACCCCCAGTTTCTAAGCCGCCTTGTTGCCACCAGTGGCAAAAAATTATGTAAACACCAATCAAGCATGTCTCGATCCACCAACGACGACGAATGATATAAAGGCCAATAAAGAACGCCTAACACCCCTCCTCCTGTCGTCAAGTACTCTATCAAATTACGTAAGCAGCTTACTACTATTTGAGGTCTCTCTCATTCAACAGTCAGCTCAGCACAAACCCCTGAGGAAGGCCACTTGCAATAGTGTCCGAAACGCCGGACAATTTTATGTCTTGACAAAGCGGTCAAACAGCTCACAAGAATTTTATTAGCACACCAAGAGAAGTTGAAGTCACTGTGTTTCCTATAACATAGTGTAATGACTTGATCTAATTGATCGACTACATAGGCGGAAAATTCCGGCCAGATGTTTGCAAAAGTGCGTATTACAAGAGGCTCTGAACAATTTTTACAATAAAATCTGTCTTTTCGGCGATGATTTCTTTAACGTCGTGGTCACGAGTGCTCCATGCCCTTCACTCGCGGTCCCACGGAGCAAACCGACTCCACCCAGCAGGTGGAAGGGCAGTCCGTGGCCCACATCGCTGATAACACAGGATCGGTACAGCTCCGATCTGCACGAACCGTCAAAAACGTCCCGCAGTGGGGTGCTTCCAACTTACTAACTACTTCAACCCACGAACATCTTTCGTCGGCCAATGGAGATCAAGAACACTCACAAGCGTCTTCTAACCAAACTGCGTGCCTACGGGGTATCGCCTCAGTTGTGCGACTGGATTCGTGATTCCCTGTCAGAAAGGTCACAGTTCGTAGTAATAGACGGAAAGTCATCGAGTAAAACAGAAGTAATATCCGGCGTTCCCCAAGGAAGTGTTATAGGCCCTCTACTGTTCCAGATCAATATTAACGACATAGGACACAATCTGAGTAGCCGTATTAGATTGTTTGCAGATGATGCTGTCATTTACTGTCTGGTAAAGTCATCAGATGATCAGAACGACTTGCAAAATGATTTAGATAAGATATCTGTATGGTGCAAAAAGTGGTGGTTGACCCTGAATAAGGAAAAGTGGGAAGTTATTCACACGAGTCCTAAAAGAAATCAGCTGAATGTCGATTACGCGATAAGTCACACATTTCTGAAGGCTGTAAATTCAACTAAATACTTAGGGATCACAACTACAAATACCCTAAATTGGAACGATCACATAGATAATGTTGTGGGGAAGAGCAAACCAAAGACTGCGATTCATTGGCAGAGCACTTGGAAGGTGCAACAGGTCTACCAAAGGAACTGCTTAAACCACGCTTTTCCGCTCTGTTCTGGAGTATTGCTGTGCGGTGTGGGATCCGCATCAGGTGGGACGGATGACATCGAAAAAGTACAAAGAAGGGCAGCTCGTTTTGTATTATCGTGATATAGGGGAGATAGTTTCACAAAAATGTTCAAATGTGTGTGAAATCTTATGGGACTTAACTGCAAAGGTCATCAGTCCCTAAGCCTACACACTACTTAAGCTAAATTATCCTAAGGACAAACACACACACCCATTCCCGAGGGAGGACTCGAACCTCCGCCGGGACCAGCCGTACAGTCCATGACTGCAGCGCCTCAGACCGCTCGGCTAATCCCGCGCGGCTGATAGTGTCACAGACATGATACGTGAATTGGAGTGGCAGTCATTAAAACAAAGCCGTTTTTCGTTTCGACGGGATCTTCTCATGAGATTTCAATCACCAGTTTTCACCTCCGATTGCGAAAACATTCTGTTGGCACCCACCTACATAGGGAGAAATGATCATCTCGATAAACTAAGAGCAATCAGGGCTCGCACAGAAAAATTTAAGTGCTCGTTTTCCCGTTCGTGAGTGGAACGGTACAGAGACAGCTTGAAGGTGGTTCAATGGACCCTCTGCCAGGCACTTTATTGTAAATAGCAGTGTAATCACGTAGATGTAGGCCTCATTCTACGAATAGCATGTTACACCCCAGCAGACCTACACAGTGTTAAGGCCAATATAATACCGGTAAAAATTTACATTGTGGCACCAGATTTGTTTACAGGTGCTAGTTGTTACGAGGGGGGACCCAAAAGAAACCGGACTCCGAGGGCGCTGCCACTCGTAGACGTAGTGCAGGGTTCTCACGCTAGATGGTGTTACGAGAGACCTTCATGAAACAGCTGTGCAGACGGCGTCAGTGTAGAGCTGAACGTGCAAGTGTGGTATTGTGTTTCTCTGACTGTTGGCCGGTTACCTCTGCGAAGTCGTTGTGGCAACTTTAAAAGAACAAAGAGTGTGCGTCAAATTTTGTTTCCTGCTTAAAAAGACTGCAACGGAGACACACCAAATTCTTAAGGAAGCTTTCCAGGAGGGCGCTATGAGCCGCACACAGGTTGTCGAGTGGTTTGGGCGCTTTAAACGTGGTGAGATGTGTGTTGAAGACCTAGCTCGTTCTGGACGCCCTTCAACATCGCGAAATGAGGAGAACATTGAAAAGGTCCGCCAAAAGATCAACGAGGATCGTCGCCAAACGATCGACTAAATTTCGGCAGAGACAGGAATCAGTTGGAGCTCGTGCCAGCGGATTTTGAGTGAGGATTTGCACATGAGACGTGTTGCTGCTAAATTTGTTCCGCGCCTTCTCACACAGGAGCAAAAAACCATCCGCATGAATGTGTGTCAGGACTTGAAAACAGAGATTGCACGTGATCCAAACGTCTTGAACAAAGTCATCACAGGCGATGAGAGTTGGTGTTACGGGTATGATCCAGAAACCAAGCAAGCGTCAAGCCAGTGGAGGACTCCCAACTCTCCCAGACCAAAAAAAGCAAGACAAGTGAGGTCAAATGTGAAGACGATGATCATTGTCTTTTTTGGTGTTCGTGGAATTCGTACCCCCTGGCCAGACTGTTAACCAGCACTTTTACTTGGATGTTTTAAGGCGTCTGCGAGAGGATGTGAGGAGGAAACGCCCGGAACTTTGGCGATAATGTGACTGGTTTCTGCATCACGACAACGCTCCAGCACACACGGCCTTACGAGTGCCCCACTATTTGGCATCTCAGAGGTGGTCTGTTGTTCCCAACGTTCCGTATTCGCCGGACCTAGCGCCGTGCGACTTTTTCCTATTTCCACGAATGAAAAAGAACGCTAAAAGGGGAGCGTTATGACGATGTGAAGGCGGTAAAAACAGCTTCGCAAAGGGCACTGGACAATATCAAACTTGAAGAGTTCCAAACATGCTTGAGACTTGACAAGTGCATCGCATGTAATGGAGAGTATTTTGAAGGCGACTGAAGTAATTTCGTAAAAAGGTTCATCAATAAATTTTTTATGACAACAATCCGGTTTCTTTTGGGTCCCCCCTCGTATCGTTGCAAATGAGCGAAGCTTTTCTACTGCAAGGATATATAAAGAGACAAGACAGCGAATATAAGCCGCACCCTAACTATTCCAGGGTGAAATCTGGATAAAAGTGCGGCTTACTTTCGGCCCAGAGCTGTAGCGGTGGCTTCAAGTGCGTGGAACGGTTACAAGGACGGAGAGCCTGCCGGCAGCAGGTGATGTGTTTCGCATTTCAGTACTTCCGGCGCATGCGCCGTTGCGCCCCTCCGGCAAAGAGCGGTGCCTCGGTCCAGCGGGCGGTCTGCGGCGACGCTGGAAAACGCAGGCGAGTGCGCCTCCGGCTCCAGCTGTGGCTCCAGCCACGGTTCCAGCTCGAGGGATCAATACGGTGCGTAGTTAGCGCTCCTCAGGCTCCCCCCCGGGCCATCCTCCAGCGCGCCTCGGTGTGAAATCGTCGTGGTGGCACCACTGCGTGACGCCTCCAACCCTCCCCCCCCCCCCCCCCACCAGCCACCGCCAGGCGACGTCTCTGTCCCTTGTCCCTGTGTAGGCGGCTATGGCACCGCTACAGAGCTTCACGTGTGAGTCCTAACGTTGCAAGTATGCTTAGGGTCTCACGTATTTCTCTGACAGCCAAATACATTACTGGCCATTAAAATTGCTACACCAAGAAGAGATGCAGATAGTAAACGGGTATTAATTGGACAAATATATTATACTAAAACTAACACTACATTTTCACGCAATTTGGGTGCATAGATCCTGAGAAATCAGTACCCAGAACAACCACCTCTGGCCGTAATAACGGCCTTGATACGCCTGGGCATTGAGTCAAACAGAGCTTGAATGGCGTGTACAGGTACAGCTGCCCATGCAGCTTCAACACGATACCACAGTTCATCAAGAGTAGTGACTGGCGTATTGTGACGAGCCAGACGTTTTCCATTGGTGAGAGTTCTGGAGAATGTGGAGGCCAGGGCAGCAGTCGAACATTTTCTGCATCCACAATGGCCTGGACAGGACCTACAACATGCGGTCGTGCATTATCCTGCTGAAATGTAGGGTTTCGTAGGGATCGAATGAAGGGTAGAGCCACGGGTCGTAACACATCTGAAATGTAACGTCCACTGTTCAAAGCGCCGTCGATGCGAACAAGAGGTGACCGAGACGTGTAACGAATGGCACCCCATACCATCACGCCAGGTGATACGCCAGTATGACGATGACGAATACACGCTTCCAATGTGCGTTCACCGCAATGTCGACAAACACGCATGCGGCCATCATGATGCTGTGAACAGAGCTTGATTTCATCCGAAAAAAATGACGTTTTGCCATTCGTACACCCAGCTTCATCGTTGAGTACACCATCGCAGGCGCTCCTGTCTGTGATGCAGCGTCAAGGGTAACCACATCCGTGGTCTTCGAGCTGATAGTCCATGCTGCTGCAAACGTCGTCGAACTGTTCGTGCAGATGTTTGTTGACTTGTGAACGTCCCCATCTGTTGACTCAGGGATCGAGACGTGGCTGCACGATCCGTTACAGCCATGCGGATAAGATGGCTGTCACCTCGACTGCTAGTGATAAGAGGCCGTTGGGATCCAGCACGGCGTTCCATATTACTCTCCTGAACCCACCGATTCCACATTCTGCTAAGAGTCATTGGATCTCGACCAAGGAGAGCAGCAATGTCGCGATACGATAAACCGCAATCGCGACATGCTGCAATCCGACCTTTATCAAAGTCTGAAACGTGCTGGTACGCATTTCTCCTCCTTACACGAGGCATCACAACAACGTTTCACCAGGCAACGCCGGTCCACTGCTGTTTGTTTATGAGAAATCGGTTGGAAACTTTCCTCGTGTCAGCACGTTGTAGGTGTCGCCACCGGCGCCAACTTTGTATAAATGCTCTGAAAAGCTAATCATTTTCATATCACAGCATCTTCTTCCTGTCGGTTCAATTTCGCGCCTGTAGCACGTCATCTTCGTGATGTAACAATTTTAATGACCAGTAGTGTAGTTGGAAAAACGATATTCGGCAAGTACCAGTACACAAACAGGCGATGCGCTCGCTGTATTGTCAGTACTACTGTGTTACGTTGGTGCGTAAGTTCGTATCATTTTTGTTTTGCATGTTGGTATTCCGGTTGTTGTGGGTTTATTTATCGATTTTAATTTTTTATTTGTAGTTCACTGTTGCCTCTTTGAGTTTACATATTGTCATTTTGTCAACGGAGATACTGAATGAAGCTGTGGACGCTAGAAAATGGAGTGCCAAGCGAGGAGATCGGAACATTTCCGACATATCTTGCTGTTTGAGTTCAATTGGGGGGTGACAGCTGCGGAGACAAATGGTTCAAATCGCTCTGAGCACTATGGGACTTAACATCTGAGGTCGTCAGTCCCCTAGAATTTAGAACTACTTAAACCTAACTAACCTAAGGACATCACACACATCCATGTCCGAGGCAGGATTCGAACCTGCGACCGTAGCGATCGTGCGGTTCCAGACTGTAGCGCCTAGAACCGCTCGGCCACCCCGGCCGGCGCTGCGGAGACAGCCAGAAACTTTGTCGCCGTGCGTGAGGATAATGTCATTGGAAAGAGCATGGCTAGAGTATAGTTTTTTCGTTTCAAGGAGAGTCGTTCTGACATTAGTGACGCTCCACGTTCAGGAAGACCTTCAGGGTTTGATGAATATCGTTGAAACGCATTAATCCACAAAGATCACGTCAGTGTACGTGAAAAATGGCAAATGTGATGTACCATTGTAAGGTGGCATCAATTTCAGCGACATTACAACAACCACTCCGGAAAGAAGACCCTTTAATAGTATAAACATCGAGACAAGAAACCATTAACGATACTGACATCGGCTAGAGATCTTAATTTGTAGCAGAATATCTGCACGTTGGGCCATAGTGAAGCGGACGGAGACGGGAGTCTGGCAGGAGAACGGGAAAGACACAAGCGAGGCAGGCAGGCCTGAGAGCTGAAGACAACAGCGGCCATAAGCTCGTGGAAACCCCAGGCGGGTGGACCGCCGCTTAGCGGCAGCCACGTGGCCGAGGACGAGGAGAAGACACAGGGGCTCGCTCACAAAACGCGTGACGGTATGTAGGTGGTTTTCCCAATGGCCGGAGCGGAAGCTTCTGGAACAGTCTGGAAGCTTCTAGAAGCTTCGGTCGGTTGCAAAACTGAGATTGGTCGGCGCTCGGAAACGAAAGCCTTCCAGCAACATGATTGACCACGCACATTAAAGGGGGGACAGGAGCTAGGAAAAAGCGTAGCGACTTGCTCCTGGGGCGCCGAGGAGAGAGATTGGTCCTGGCGGGGTGTGCGACCTCGTTACTGGGACAGAGGACTTCTAGCGAGAGCCTAAGGATCGTTCAATGTTCCACGGCAGCCGTGGAGGTGCCTACAGAAGTTTTTGGTGAGGCAGAGTTTATGTTACCTCGCTGAGCCGAGAACCTTTGCAGCGATAAGCGTTACATCACTGTAGTGGTCGTGCATTCGCAACGGCGGTTAGGGAAGTAAAGTAAATTGCTGATCACGCGTCTTTTTCGTTCTATGCTGAGGCTTCACGTTGCTAGAAGCGAGTGTAGTTCTGAATATAATTGCAATTGGCATAGCTGATGTCAGTACTAAGCGCTTAGTCCGCCGCTCGTGGTCTCGCGGTAGCGTTATCGCTTACCGAGCACGGGGTCCCGGGTTCGATTCCCGTCGGGGTCAGGGATTTTCACCTGCCTCGAGATGACTGGGTGTTTGTGTTGTCCTCATCATTTCATCATCATCCAGAAAAGTGGCGAAATTGGACTGAGCAAAGATTGGGTAATTGTATGGGCGCTGATAACCACGCAGTTGAGCGCCCCACAAACCAAACATCACATCACATCAGTACTAAGCGCTTGAATTAACGACCGCGAATATATCACAGGACAGTGCCAGACAGAGCGGTTACTAAATGTGAATAGCCAGAACTAAAATGTTGCTCGTACTGTGTAATCTCGTATAGAGTAAATTGCAGAAGAGTAAAGAATTTAACACTACTGAGTGTATCATTTCATAGATAGTACTTCCTTGGTCATTTTATTATCTCCTTATTTGTGTATTTCATGTTTGCAACCACCTGGTGGAGGCAGTGTTTGTAGGTCAGCACATCTGAACATTCTAGCGTATACTGAGGATATGGTTAGAAACCAACGAGATTTGCATACGACTAGTTGATGTCACATGTAGAGAAAGGGATAAGCTTACCCTTCTGGAGAGCGTATAAGTGTCAGAGGGACAAATTACCATTATACAATCCGTTGTGCAAAATTTTTCACTTATACGTTCGGCTCGCAGGCTTACCCATCAGCAGAAAAGAGCAAAACAGAAGCGGTAGCTTACACTATCATCACTCCACGATAGTGCAACATTTGAATGCGGTGGAAGAAGGTTCAAAAATCGGGTGCATGGGTACCATATGCTCTACGCCAAAATCACAAAAAATCAGTGGGTGGCCAAATGTGGATCTCTGCTTGCTCTCATCAATTGGCTCATGAACAACACCAACCATTCCTTTCCTCTAACGTCACTGGTTACGATAGGTTGAGTCTTTATGCTAAAATAATAACAAGAAAGGAATGGTTTATCCCAAACAAAGCAGCAATTTCCCTTCAAAGACCTGTGCGCATCCACAAAAGATAATATTATGCATCTTGTGAAACAGCGGCTGTGTGATGACTACGAATTGCTTCGCCAAGGTGTACTGCTGACATTTCATGTCAATATCTGAGACGTCTTACAGACGTAATCCTAGAGCAACGACCAGAAAGACTGCGTGAAGTGATGCTAGTTCGTGATAACGACGTCCTGCATTTTGCTAGACAGACAAAAAGCACTATAGAGGAGTTGGGTTGGGAAGTCATTCCGCACCCACGTTATTCATTGATCTTGTGCCCTCATACTTTCCATATTTTCATCTTTTCCTCTCTCCATCGCGATTGCGGTTTATCGTATCGCGACATTGCTGCTCGCGTTGGTTGAGATCCAATGACTGTTAGCAGAATATGGAATCGGTGGTTTCAGGAGGGTAATACGGAACGCCGTGCTGGATCCCAACGGCCTCGTATCACTAGCAGTCGAGATGACAGGCATCTTATCCGCATGGCTGTAACGGATCGTGCAGCCACGTCTCGATCCCTGAGTAAAAATGGGTACGTTCGCAACACAACAACAATCTGCACCTACAGTTCGACAACGTTTCCAGCAGCATGGGCTATCAGCTCGGAGACAATGGCTGCGGTTACCCTTGACGCTGCATCACAGACAGGAGCGCCTGCGATGGTGTACTCGACGTCGAACCTGGGTGCACGAATGGCAAAATGTCCTTTTTTCGGATGAATCCAGGTTCAGTTTACAGCATCATGATGGTCGCATCCGTGTTTGGCGACATCGCGGTGAACGCACAATGGAACCGTGTATTCGTCATCGCCATACTGGCGTATCACCCGGCGTCATGGTGTGGTTACGCGTCTCGGTCACCTCTTGTTCGCATTGATGGCACTTTGAACAGTGGACGTTACATTTCAGATGTGTTACGACCCGTGGCTCTACCCGTCATTCGATCCCTGCGAAACCCTACATTTCTGCAGTGTAATGCACGACCGCATGTTGCAGGTCCTCTACAGGCCTTTCTGGGTACAGAAAATGTTCGACTGCTGCCCTGGCCAGCACATTCTCCAGATCTCTCACCAATTGAAAACGTCTGGTCAATGGTGGCCGAGCAACTGGCTCGTCACAATACGCCAGACACTACTCTTGATGAACTGTGTTATCGTGTTGAAGCTGCATGGGCAGCTGTACCTGTACACGCCATCCAAGCTCTGTTTGACAATGCCCAGGCGTATCAAGGCCGTTATTACGGCCAGAGGCGGTTGTTCTGGGTAGTGATTTCTCAGGATCCATGCACCCAAATTGGGTGAAAATGTAATCACATGTCAGTTCTAGTATAATATATTTGTCTAATGAATACCCGTTTATCGTCCGATTTCTTCTTGATGTAGCAATTTTAATGGCCAGTAGTGTAGTATTTATACAAAATAATTGGCCAGAAGGACACGCGCATTGACGGCTCCGTACAGCCATAATTATGTGTACAGGCAGTTCACCTATTCCGGGAATACAAGATGTCGACGATTTTTGCCGGCTATAGACAATGATACGCGCAAGATATTGGTCCCAGGGATTCCAAGTTTTCGAGAATGTTTTGATTTCAAGCTTGAAATCAGATAACAAATGAAAAAAGAAATATTTTTCTTCTTGTGATATAATTGCAAATTAACGATTTCCTGATTTTTCCTCCTTTACTTATTCCCCGAAGCCGTGCTTTTTGCCAAGTTCCCTGATTCTATAGTACTCTACAGGTTTTAATGAGCGAGTTTGAGAATATCAAAACATGTGAAATAAATGGCCGTATCTTTTGACATAGAAGTTTCAATTTTTTACACCGGCAAGGGACCGGAGACCTTAGTAAGTGTCATTAAGTTTCAGCGAGATACGTGGTCAGACAGACAGACAACAAAGTGATACGGTAAGGGTCCCTAAAATGGCAAGGAAGCGACACACGAAGGGAGGCGATCACAATTTGGATAGTTCCGTAATGCTCTCAGAAATTAGCCTGGTTGAACTTCAGGAGAAGGGAGAGAAGAGAGGTCATAGCCTATGAAATCCCAGATTTCATTCAACAGTCACTTCCCTCGGCTTCATGCCCGCGAGAGACGAACCTGTGACCGTTGATTTCCGATCAGTGATGTACGGGGTGATCAAAAAGTCTCTCCGCAGTGCCGTAAGATTGTTAGCCGAGCGTGCCGTATGATTGTTCGCCTGCCTGGGTTACTTCCCTTCAAGTGGACTCTCCCAACATTCCACTGTTTCGTTTATCTCAGTAAAAATGAATGTTCAGTAAATTAATAACTTGTATTCCACTGAGTTTCGTTTCAGTATATTCACTGCGGAATACGTCAAGCGCGACTTAACAATCATAATGCACTGCGGAGAGACTTTTTGGACACACCGTATTACTTCACAGTTTCACGTGTCACCTCTCATTTATCGCTGGGAGCACTATACCTCTCATAGGAGTTGTTCTTTTTTTTGTACCGTTCTTGCTAAAAGACCGAAAATACGTAATTATTGAACATCAGTGTTGACTCCTTGGGATTTCCATTCTTTCGCAATTTCCTCAATTATCCGAGCCGAGTGTAGGTGTCCATACCATAGGACACACAGCCATCTGAATTTTCAGCGTCACTTTACAGCAGGTAGGTGCTGACCGGTCGCAACGCCTAAAGGTCGCGCACAGACCTTCCGGTCACAACACTTTGAAAGTTGCTTGTCGTAAATATCAAACTTGTACCTGTAGGTTTGAGTGCCCCAGCGGGCTTTTAAAATCATTTACCTGTATTCAGGCACAATATAAGTGCTTATCAATCCACTTCTCTCGGATTTGTTACAAAATATACCTTATAATTCTTTGTGTTAAGTCACTGAAGCGTAGGCGACATTTTGTGGCATTGCTTTGCTACCTGGAACCACTCAATGTGCGTCGGAAATTAATCACTGAATTCCGATCTCACAATGCGACCGTATCTAACGGTCATCCCTGCTGGGTTGCTCTTCCTAACACCATCCCCTTTAACGTTACAGCAATAAACTGAATATAAGTGACTTTCCTCTGCTTGCTATTGCTCCACATCCAGCCAAAGTAGTAGAACAAGAGCTGTGTCAGCCAATGCTGTTGGTTATATCTCGTGGAGATAAATTTTGCGCACACTATTTTTATGCTACATGAAACTGACATTCGTGAATTAACTTTTGTATCAGAGAGTTTACAGTTCCTTTATAGTGAGAGAAGAATTCAAAACCGAGAGAACGTCCTCATCGCTCTGCTGGATGCTACAAGCGGAAAGCTGTCACACATTGAGTTTAATTCAGTTTTCTTTACGAGTCAGTACTCGCAATAGAATACTCAACTACAAGCAATTCAGGCCCTATTTAATTTCCGTTATGTTGAATTATGAAAGTACGTATGCGTGTGACTGTTTCCATTAAAGTTACCGAGTCAGATTGAAACCTTCCCGTCTCCTTTATATCTCTTTTGTTACGCAACCTTCCCTTCTACAATAACCTATGAAACCTTCCCTTAGGATTTCGATCTCTTGCTTAATAATAACAAATGAAATCTTCCCTTTGAAATTTATTCTCTTTCCCAATCTTCGCATACAAATTTAATTGCTCCTTATTAAAAGCTATTTTCTGATTATTTCGATGGAACATAGAATGTGTCGTCGTCGAGGCCCTCAGTTGTTACCTGCAATAACCCAAAAAATGTTCCTTACCTTTTTTACTGTTACTGGATCGCCATCTGACTGCTACATCCAACTGCGACATGAATATACTTACTCTGTTTTACTATACTATATTAGCTGCTGGAGGGCTGTCATAATAACTGGCTGTATTTATTACCAAAGGTGACGTTATTCTTTAATAGCAAAGCTGACGTTATTCTTTAATTAATTTGACTGAAGTTACGTAATTCATAGTTACACTTTTTCTTGCCAACAATAAAATTTTGCAAAGTTTTACGTTGATGGTTTTTAGTATGGATTATAATCAGTAATTCAATATTGCTGGCAAAAATTAATTATTTTCTGAATGAAATGATTTTATAAACGTTCAAATGGGACTTACTTTTTACAATAATCTTACAGCTAGCATTGCGCAAACATACCTTCAGTAGTCTTGAGTTTCTCAAAAAAATAATTCAATAATATTAGTTCCTCTTATGATAATAGTTAGCTCATTTCTCTGTACATCCGTTTATAATCTCTTGTAAATCATAGCTGGTGGCTGGCAGGCACACCGCTCCTCTCAACCTCTCGCTCCAGACCTGCTACCGACTCGCTTCACATCTCGCTTACTACTGACAGCCTACGAACGCTAAAGTGCGGTGTCTCCCGCCAACAATGCTTTCTGGTGCAGACAATCCGTGCTACCATAGCAAAATGTATCAATGCGCGGTCTTTCTCGCTTTTTTCTTAAAATATATCCATACGCAGTCTCTCCCGCCCTTTTTAAAATTATATCAATGTGCGGTCTCTCCTGCCAACAATACTTTGGTGCAGACATTCCCTGCTACCACAATTATTTCAAACATGACAAATATTACTTATTCCTACTTAATCCTATTAATAAAATATAAACATCTTTCATAAATTGTGGTTTGACAATAGACAATAGAAATACACACGTCTTACAAGATTATGAACCTACGTGGTGTTTGTAACATAACGTGTGTATGTATGGTTAACGTTGTTGCCGCAATGAAATTCTCACTTCTATAAATGATTAAAAACGACCCTGCGTTGACAACCTACGCGTAAGGATACCCATAAAACGGAGTTTAGTGTTGTGGATTTACTTCACCTCAGTTTAGAGCAATCAAACTAATTATTCCTATCGGGATTTTACTGGAATGAATCACGACTTGGATGCCATAAATTATTTATTCTCAAAAAAACATGTAAAGTGTAAAAAATTTTATAAATATTAAGTACACAATGTCGGATTCTACATTATATGTAATATCGAGATTGACAGAACATATTTTTGACTTTCTTTAGACTACGCACCCCTTTATTAGACAGGCACAAAGTTGGCTTATACTGATTTTCGGTGAGAAACAGAAGACATAGACCCTGAGGGACTCTTTCAGAGAAAGCTCAGTGGAGAATCAAACGGAATTCAACTCATTTACTGTGGGTGTCGCCCTGTCTGCTGAACTGGAGTGTACATATCACTTACTGAGGTACGGACGGCAGTTCTTCTGCAACGATGATCTGCTCCTTGAGGCGCTGGCCAGTGTGAAGGTTATGTATGTGACGTACCTGTAATTCTCTGCTTACACCATGGACGCAATATGCCGTCTGAAAACTCCTAGGACTGAAATTACCTCAGAACAAGACAGAACATGAGTCAGGATTTCTCTTTGTCCACCAGCCAGGAACAGAAATTCGACTCGAGTATTCTTCTGTGAAGAAGCACTTCTCAAAATCTAACGTCAGATTCTCCGCCGTGGCTCTCACCAATGAAGTCTCTATGTCGATCTCCCTCCCCCCCCCCCCCCCCCCAAAAAAAAAGTTCAAATGGCTCTGAGCACTGTGGGACTTAACAGCTGAGGTCATCAGTCCCCTAGAACTTAGAACTACTTAAACCTAACTAACCTAAGGACATCACACACATCCAAACCCGAGGCAGGATTCGAACCTTCGACCGTAGCGGTTGCGCGGTTCCAGACTGAAGCGCCTAGAACCGTTCGACCACTCCGGCCGGCTGTCGATCCCCGAATGGAAGTGTCTTTGGTCAATCCCCACAGGGAAGTGCCTCTTTATGCCACATGCCAGCTTCCATCTGGACATGTGGTGTCTACTTTTACGCTCAGACGATGAATCCCAGTCGTAGTCCCAAAAATATTACCTCCCACTACATGGGTCATGAATCTGCCACCGAACACCTGAAGCTCATACTACTTTCATAAAATTACTGGAAGTTTCCATTTCCCCTTCTACTTCCTTAGCACCCTGTTACCCAGCACTTACAACGAGAAGATTTCTCAGAGGTCAGCTCGCGACCATAGTTGGTGACCCCACGCATTTCTTCACACTAAAAGGATGTCTCTTCACCTTGATCTGCCCCTGATGTTCTTTCGCCAAGTACACTATTCTGAAATTGCTTTTCTTCCCAACAGAGCGCAACCTCGCGCCCACATTGTCCATGCTACCGGGGTTCTGCAGGCACCAGCTCTATAAACCGCCTCCTTTTCGCTCTGCTCTCTCCCAGAGCAGTAAATGTCTGCCCCTGCAGAACGTGACAGCTCTCTTCCCCAGCCCTTAATCGGCTGACAGCGAATTCTGAGGAATCCTTTGCCCACATCGCCCTTTCTGTAAGCGCTCATCTATGATTAACTCCCACACATGCAGTACTACAAAAATTGTTAGTATGCAGTGCTAGCCAGTGTCAGACAATGAAACGATAAATAATCCGACTGTGATCTAATGTAAATCGGAAAAAAATTTACAGAATATTATGTGTACGGCTGCGAAATCTTGCTGCCTTCCAAAATAGCGTTTCCGAATGGTTGGCCTGAGACTTGACAATTACACATTTTGCATTCCATGAAAGTTTGAGGGCTTGATTATCACTACTTAGGGGTGTAACCTTTGACTTTTTTATCACACAGATGTCTTTCCGTCCATCCTTAGGGCTTCTGATATATCCAACGAATACTCAGTCGAGGTCACAGAGTCCATGCACTTTAAGTGATACGCGGTATGGAAGACAAATTCCACGCCCTATTTCTTAAAAGATTAACTTCGTAAAGTATATTTGCAGACATGAATTAACAATTAAATCTGCCTGAATCTGGATCGCCAGCCTAGCTTTGACCCGCGAGACAGACTTCAGTTTATCACTACTCCTCAACCACTAATAAGTCCAACTACTACCAGAAAGACTCCCACATCCGACCACTAGATTGAGAAACGTATGCCACAAACAGACGTTATAACATCTCCAGCTGATGCATAGCGACTCTCACTGACAAAAATCGCCTCCAAACCAGAACAAGACAACTGTTCACTGTCTGTGGGGAGGAAAGTAACTCAAGCTGACTATTAGGCATTGTCATTTTTATCAAACGCTACCTCCACCTAACCTATAGCTCGACAAGAGGTATCTTGATATCGAAAGCGTGCTCGCTCACTAAATCACAACACTCGCCCAAAAAGACGGAAAACGACGAAGTAGAATTCCACAAGCGTAGAAGGAAGTGCAGTTTAGTATTCTTCGTACACCCCAGACTCTTACAACGTAACCTCCACCCCACAGGGCCTGTAACGGTTCTCCTGTATTTTGACCCACTGTTTTTTTTCTTCGAAGTTGTCAGATATGGCTCAGTACTCTTGAAGGGTACGAAGATGGATACCTTCCAGTCTTCTACTCAACATACAGAAACAAATTGGGGCGAGCGTCGCTAAGCTCAGACAAGAAGCCTATCATTTTGGCACTGGCTTGGCAGTCGAGTGTGGGTGAGGAAGGCACACGACGTCAGTGCACCTGCATGTGCCCATTGGTGGTGCCCCACATGTGGGGAACTCAGCCACCAGAGAGGTGTGAACACTGTGCTTTTCGAAGGCGTCCATATCATGGGTCTCCTGTGAGTACCTCAATTCGATGAAACCGTCTACCAACAGTCAACCACTGTAGGTAATGCGCTGGTGGTAGTGATCAACATCGACTGCAACGGGCCACAGCGGATAGACGCTCCAAAGTGATTCGGCCACCAAATTTGGTTTTTTAATTTTGTTGACATGGAAAAAAATTATTAGAGACTACGAAATGTTACTAAACTACTAGTTTTTAATAAACAAAGGGTCACTGCGAGATGTATATAGTTTTTTATGCATCAGCCTTTGTGAAATTATGCAGGCAGTCTCATTAACTGCTATGGAAGCAGTAAAAATAAAATACAACAATGGCTGAATTTTAGTCACTTACTATATCATAAGAATGCAATCGTATGTTAAAATATTACGTTACTTGAAAACGGTCGATCACTGAAATTCCTTTTCAGTACTGAGTAAGTTACGCATAATTTATCAAAATGATATACACACCTGGAAATTGAAATAAGAACACCGTGAATTCATTGTCCCAGGAAGGGGAAACTTTATTGACACATTCCTGGGGTCAGATACATCACATGATCACACTGACAGAACCACAGGCACATAGACACAGGCAACAGAGCATGCACAATGTCGGCACTAGTACAGTGTATATCCACCTTTCGCAGCAATGCAGGCTGCTATTCTCCCATGGAGACGATCGTAGAGATGCTGGATGTAGTCCTGTGGAATGGCTTGCCATGCCATTTCCACCTGGCGCCTCAGTTGGACCAGCGTTCGTGCTGGACGTGCAGACCGCGTGAGACGACGCTTCATCCAGTCCCAAACATGCTCAATGGGGGACAGATCCGGAGATCTTGCTGGCCAGGGTAGTTGACTTACACCTTCTAGAGCACGTTGGGTGGCACGGGATACATGCGGACGTGCATTGTCCTGTTGGAACAGCAAGTTTGCTTGCCGGTCTAGGAATGGTAGAACGAAGGGTTCGATGACGGTTTGGATGTACCGTGCACTATTCAGTGTCCCCTCGACGATCACCAGTGGTGTACGGCCAGTGTAGGAGATCGCTCCCCACACCATGATGCCGGGTGTTGGCCCTGTGTGCCTCGGTCGTATGCAGTCCTGATTGTGGCGCTCACCTGCACGGCGCCAAACACGCATACGACCATCATTGGCACCAAGGCAGAAGCGATTCTCATCGCTGAAGACGACACGTCTCCATTCGTCCCTCCATTCACGCCTGTCGCGACACCACTGGAGGCGGGCTGCACGATGTTGGGGCGTGAGCGGAAGACGGCCTAACGGTGTGCGGGACCGTAGCCCAGCTTCATGGAGACGGTTGCGAATGGTCCTCGCCGATACCCCAGGAGCAACAGTGTCCCTAATTTGCTGGGAAGTGGCGGTGCGGTCCCCTACGGCACTGCGTAGGATCCTACGGTCTTGGCGTGCATCCGTGCGTCACTGCGGTCCGGTCCCAGGTCGACGGGCACGTGCACCTTCCGCCGACCACTGGCGACAACATCGATGTACTGTGGAGACCTCACGCCCCACGTGTTGAGCAATTCGGCGGTACGTCCACCCGGCCTCCCGCATGCCCACTATACGCCCTCGCTCAAAGTCCGTCAACTGCACATACGGTTCACGTCCACGCTGTCGCGGCATACTACCAGTGTTAAAGACTGCGATGGAGCTCCGTATGCCACGGCAAACTGGCTGACACTGACGGCGGCGGTGCACAAATGCTGCGCAGCTAGCGCCATTCGACGGCCAACACCGCGGTTCCTGGTGTGTCCGCTGTGCCGTGCGTGTGATCATTGCTTGTACAGCCCTCTCGCAGTGTCCGAAGCAAGTATGGTGGGTCTGACACACCGGTGTCAATGTGTTCTTTTTTCCATTTCCAGGAGTGTATTTACCACAATATGTTTCGGGACCACATAAAGCCTTTATCAAATGCATCAGATTACTGTTTTAAGCACTTGATAACTAGGTTATGTCTTCACAAAACATGATGTGGCAAATATATCATTCATTTTAACAACTAGTGCGTAGCGTTCTTAGTACTGATTCATGAGACAGCGGTATAATGGCTTTGCAACAAGTAAGTTCCTTTCTACAAATGTGTTCCGACCCCTGGCTCTGTCCTTCATTTGATCCCTGCGAAACCCTACATTTCAGCAGGATAATTCACGACCGCATGTTGCAGTTCCTGTACGGGCCTTTCTGGATACAGAAAATGTTTGACTACTGCCCTGGCCAGCACATTGTCCAGATCTCTCATCAACTGAAAACGTCTGGTCAAAGGTGGCCGAGCAACTGGCTCATCACAATACGCCAGTCACTACTCTTGATTAACTGTGGTATCGTGTTGAAGCTGTATGGACAGCTGTACCTGTACACGCCATCCAAGATCTGTTTGACTCAATGCCCAGGCGAATCAAGCCCTTTATTACGGCCAGAGGTGGTTGTTCTGGGTACTGATTTCTCAGGATCTATGTACTCAAATTGCGTAAAAATGTAATCACATGTCAGTTCTAGTATAATATATTTGTCCAATGTATACCCGTTTATCATCTGCATTTCTTCTTGGTGCAGCAATTTTAATGGCCAGTAGTGTATATTCTCGTGTTGGGACGAGAACTGCCGACTCCTGGTTTTCGGAGTCCTAGACCGTCCTTAACAGACCTCATGGAAGAAGGCAGGAAGATTGGGTTTAACGTTCCGTCGACATCAAGGTCATAAGGGATGGAGCACAAGCTCGGATTGGGTCAAGGATGAGAAAGGAAATCGGCCAGCCGTGCTCGTTCAAAGGAACCATCTTAGCATTTTCCTGGAGAGATTTAGGGGAATCATGAAAAACCTAAATCTCGATGGCTGAACACACCTCAACGAGACTTCAGTCTTGGGCAACGGACGCTTGACACTATAATTCCTGAGAGTTCTCCCAATTTTTGCTGATTTGTTACCGACGTGCGGGATAAACTTCACCACAGGTTTCCCTTCATGTTCTGCCTGTTGTGTCTTTCGGTTTGATGTGTTTAACGTCACGTTGTGTCTGGTAGTGGTTCTAATAATTATTCAAGGAAACCAATCTGTAGGCGCTACAACTCTGCTAGTAAACTGTAGCACTTCATCTTCGTGGTGTATCAGTTTTAATGGCCAGTAGTATATATATATGATCTAGATTGTGGAGGAAAGATGCGTGGAACACAACCGTCAGACAGGCAATTAGCAACCGACAAAATGAACTGTCGTAGAGCATTGCATCTCCAAATGTCATAGTATGAATTACGATGGCACCAAGTTGTTGAAACAAGTCTGTGGATACTGGGACGGCATTTTAAAGAATTTACGGAGCTCCAATTATATGAACAACTAATAAACAAGATAGTGGTTATTAACTAAGGCCTGGGACCCAGACTGGAGCGTGTTTATGGGAAGACCATTCACGGTACGCCAACTTATGATCTGAGACTACACCATGTACAAACACCCCCTCTCAAGCAGCGACGTGAACTGTGCCACATTGGCGCTGCCGTTGACCAGCTCTCTGCCCCCTCCATCCCAGCATCTACACCAGAGGCGTAGTGCAGGAGTGCCATGGCGCCCGACCTTACTGCACATTCCCACACCATCATAGCACGCTGTTTGACCACGAGGAGGGGGAAGTGGGGAGGGGAAACTGTGAATACGAAGCATTCGAATGTCAATGTACTCGCACTGCGCATGACTTGCTTTCATATTTCACATTTCTCAACAACATGGGTCAGAAACAAAACCCTTAGGTGGCTTGCGGAGTATTATGTAGATGTATTATTTATTTACTTTCTGCTGGCTAAAAACATAGTATAATTTTTATGTGATATAAAATGTTGGTGAACGGACAGATGCAGACTATGTCACAGATTTTCACACTCAGGTTGCCATGTAATTGTGATTTATTTACTTTCATAATTGAAAACACCCACATAATCGAAAAACATATATATTTCAGCACTTCTGGAACTTCATTGCAGAGCCATGGAAGCTCTGACTGAGGAAAACAATATAGATTGATGCTGGATAATTTTAACGTAAACTTTCCTTCTACAATGCGATTTTCTTTTTAAATGCATCCTAAACAAATCAGAAAAGTTATTTCTCACTTTCTCACTGTAATCTCCCCACGGAAAATTACCCTCTACCACGCACCAATTAATCATTGTCAATCAAACCATCCACATTTATTTACTTTGGAAAAGTATCTGATCTGATTTTCTAGTAATATATGCGCCGACAGCTCGTCGACGCCAAAGTATGTTCTAGTACGTTTATTCTTTGGGATAACGGAGATACATGTATGTATTCTCCATGGTTGTTAGACTGGTAACGAGGACAGCTTCGGAAGTATCTGTTGAAAGATTGACGGGTTTCTAAGAGAGACATATTTCCTTTTCTTCTCGCTAAAGCGAGCTATTGACATTTGTGCCACTAGCGGGTTGTTTGAAGAGAGACTGTAAACGGAAAATAATTAAGACTTGGAACCAACAGAGATCGGGACATGTAATGGAGATGGATTGAATATACATTTTTCTTCATAAATAAGGTTTGTGACCCCTTTTATTCTGGAGTGAATGAACGAATGAGTTTTTTGTCTGAATCATTGATGATCGCGTTGGCCCTGTAATTAGTGGGGAAGTTTCAGCTGTGTCGAAGAGAGCCTGCAATCACCGAGTCTTTGTTAAATCGTCCAAAAGGCTTCGTACACATCTGGAATTCGAAATCTTTCGTAACAGGAACGAATTGTTCAAACGATTGATTTTCCCAACTGAATGCAGCGCTTAACAATAATAATAAATGTAAAGATCTCTTACAGCAAACCAGCCGCTGAATAATAAGACGAAGGGCTCCACCAGAGATTCTATTAGGCTGATTTCACGTAATGAAATATTATAGTTAAAACTGTACATAGATAAAGGAGAGAGAGAGAGAGAGCGAATGAAATTAGAGAAAATACTAATAATCCTCCATTAGTCTAACTTTTCGCCTGTCTTATCACGGATCAGCCTGAAGAAAAAACGGGAGGCCCTTACTTTACTGTATAGATTTATGTGTGAAAGTGAAGGGATCTTAAAGGCAACAGATACACGTCTATACAGACAAAACATTACACAAAGTTAGCGGCAAGCTGCATGCATTCATCATTCAGCATCTATTCTCTTCCTACATTTATACATTATATCACCTAGGAATGTTTTGGTGTGATCAATGTGCAGTGACGTACATTTAAAATGCGGGGTCTGCAACCGATTCTGGGTGTTCTAATCTTCGTTCCTGCATTCCTTTTCCCTTCATAAATTCAACAATAGCGAGTTTTAAATCTAAAAATCGTTCCAGATGTGCCCATTGACTTAACCAAAGTACTCCGCAGTAATATACACAAATCAAAAAAAGTTTTGCATCACCCTTGTTCTCAGAACTCTTGAAGATAGACGTTGACTGTGGATATTGTATCACAATCACAGTCCCTTTGACTGTTCAGAGATGTCACTAAACTTGCACAAAGATGTAAACAATCATGCTTGAGCAGCGCCTATTAGGCGGAGGGGGTCCAACAGCCGATTAGTTCAGTCATTCCACCAGGAAGGAGGTACACGGCTCGTGTCTGTAGTTCAACCTTGCCTAGACGGTCAAAACCGCCCTTCGATCGCGTCCGCATTGTTACTTTGTGCCAGGAAGGACTCTCAACAAGGAAAGTGTCTACGCGTCTCTGAGTGAACCAAAGCGATGTTGTTCGGAGATGGAGGAGATACAGAGAGACGGGAACTGTTGATGACATCCCTTATTCAGGCTGCCCAAGGGCTACTACTGCAGTGGATGACCGCTACCTACGGATTATCGTCAGGAGGAACCCTGTCCATGTTGAATAATGCGTTTCGTGCAGCCACAGGACGTCGTGTTACGACTCAAACTGTGCGCAATAGGCTGCATGATGCGCAACTTCGCTACCGACGTCCATGGCGAGGTCCATCCTTACAACCACGACACCATGCAGCGCGGTACAGATGAGTCCAACAACATGGCGAATGGACCGCTCAGGATTGGCATCACGTTCTCTTCACCGTTGAGTGTCGCATATGCCTTCAACCAGACAGTAGTAGGAGACGTGTTTAGAGCAACCCGGTCAGGCTGAACGCCTTGGACACACTGTCCAGCGAGTACAGGAAGGTGGAGGTTCCCTGCTGTTTTGGGGTGGCATTATGTGGGGCTGAAGTACGCCGCTGGTGGTCATGGAAAGCGCCGTAATGGCTGTACGATACGTGAATGGCATCCTCCAACCGATAGTGCAACCAAATTGGCAGCATATTGGCGAGGCATTCGTCTTCATGATCGACAATTTGCGCCCCCATCGACAAGTTAGACATAGTCGTAATTAGTGAAGTTCGGTGGCAGGAGTAATAGGACTTCTGGTCAGGTAAATGCGGGGTTATAAAGAATAACAGGGGTAATACGGCATTTGTTTTAATAATGAATAACAAAATAGAAATGCGGGTTAGCTACTATGAATAGCATAATGAACGCATTATCATTGCCATTATAGACACGAAGCCTATGCCTACAAGTTTATATGCCAGCTAGCTCAACAGATGATGGAAAGATTGAAGAAATGAGATAAAAGAATTTATTTAGATAGTTAAAGGAGACAAAAATTTATTTGTGATGGGGGACTGGAACTGAATAGTAGGAAAAGGAAGAGAAGGAAAAATAGTAGGCGCATATGGACTGGGGGCAAAGGAATGAAAGAGGGAACCGCCTGGTAGAATTTTGCACAGAGCATAATTTAACCATCGCTAACACTTGGTTTAAGAATCATAAAAGAAGATTGTAGACGTGGAAGAGACCTAGAGCCACCAGAAGGTTTCAGATTGGTTATATAATGATTAGACAGAGATTTAGAAACCAGATTTTATATTGTTAAGAGATTTAAAGGGGAAGATGTGGACTCTGACCACAGTTTATTCTTTATGAACTGTAGACTAAAATTGAAAAAATTGGATAGAGGAAAGTAAGTACATGGGACCTTGATAAGCTGGAAGAAGCAGAGGTTATGGAGAGTTTCAGAAGGAGCGTTAGGCAATAGCCTGACCAAAACAGGGAAAAGGAATACAGTAGAAGACGAATGGATAACTTTAGAAGATGAAATAGTGAAGACAGCAGAGGATCACATAGGTACAAAGACAAGGCCTAGTAGAAAACCTTGGTTAACACAAGATATTGAATTTAACTGATGAAATAAGAAAATTTAAAAATGCAGCAAATGAAGTAGGCGAAAGGGAATCAAACGTTTAAAAATTATATTGGCAGGAAGTGCAAAATGGCTAAGCAGGAATTTCTAGAGGACGAATGTAAGGATTTACAAGCGTATTTTCCTGGGGGAAAATAGATACTGCCCACAGGAAAATTAAAGAGGCCTTTGGGGAAAAGAAAAGCAACTGTTTGAAATCAAAGGCTCAGACGCAAATACAGTTCTAAGGAAAGAAGAGAGAGCTGAAAGGTGAAAGGAGTATATAGATGTTCTGTTGTGGACTGGCGAGACAGCCAACCCACTATGAAGGAAGCCGAAAGGCACGCGTTTAAGCTCACGCAGGCCAGTAGATGGGTCCCCAGGGCGCTGACCGGACGGCACCGTCGCTGAAAGCAGACGGGGAGCGGCAGATCCCGTGCGACGACAGAGGCGCAGCTAATCGAGATGCCGACGCACCTCACCAGAGGCCCCCAAAACCAGATACATAGCGCGGCCGAGGCAGCGAAGAAGGCGCCCTTCGAGCCAACGCCGTGAACCTCGATAGTGACGGTAGTAGACAACGTCGCCTGGGGCAAAAGCAGATGTCTGCCGCTGCACAGGAACCTGATGCGGCGGATGTAGCAAAGACATCAAGGTTCGATGAGGGCGACCGTGAAGCAACTCAGCTGGAGAGCGACCATCTCGAGGCTGAGAGCGATACGAGGACAAAAAGAGCAATAACGCGTCCTCCCGAGTATGCGACTCTTTCAGCTTCAACATCTGTGACTTGAAAGTCCGGACCAATCGTTCAGCGGCACCGTTTGACTGTGGCGAAAACGGCGCGGACGTCAGATGTTGAATACCATTGGCCTTGCAGAATGACTGAAATTCTGCGGACATGAATTGTGGGCCATTGTCGGAAACAATAGTCTGTGGAAGACCTTCAATGCAAAAGATAGCGGATAACTCTTGGATGGTGGCAGATGATGTCGTGGAAGACATCCAGACAACAAAAGGAAAATTACTGAAGGAATCTACCACAACCAACCATCGAGCATTCCAGAATGGACCAGCAAAATCGATGTGTAAGCGTTGCCAAGGGGAAGTGGCTTTTGGCCATGCAAAGAATTTCCGCGGTGGTGATGATTGTTGTTCGGCACACACCATACAAGAAGAGCACATATTCGTAATCGCGGCATCGATTCCGAACCAAGTACAGTGCTGACTAGCAAGTCGTTTCGTTCGCACTATACCCCAATGTCCTTGGTGGAGAAGCTGTAAGACAGAGGACTGTAACGAACGCGGGACCAGGACCCTGGACTGATCATTATCAGAACGCAACAGCAAAACACCACGTCGTACAAAAAGTCTCTCCTTGTGAGCAAAAAATCGGCGAACCAAGGGATCCCCGACCCGTGACTCTGACAAGGGCCATTGCGTAGCAACAAAACGCAGAACAGTAGCAAGGACAGGGTCGGCAGCTGTGGCTGTAGCTACACGACGAAAATCAATCGGAAACGATTTGACCACGTCATCGGTTTCCGAATCAATGAACATGCAAGCAAGTTCGGAGGAATCGAATGCTCTATCCTCAGCAACAGGCAAACGGGACAACGCATCGGCGTTTCCGTGCTTAGAAGTGGACCAATACAAGATATCGTAGCGGTACTGCGAGAGGAAAATAGACCAGCAAATGAATTTCTGCGCTGTACATGGAGGTACAGGCTTGGTCGGATGAAAAAGCGATGTCAAAGGTTTGTGGTCTGTGATGATGGTAAAGTGACGACCATACAAGAAATCATGAAACTTTGTAACACCAAATACGAGAGCCAATGCTTCCTTCTCGATCTGTGAATAATTTCTTTGCGCAGACGACAGCAATTTGGACGCAAAGGCAATAGGGCGATCATGCGAACCATCTTTGTGCGCAAGCACAGCACCGATCCCGAAATCCGATGCATCCACCATCAACAAAAGGGGCTTCCAGGGATCGAATGGCGTAAGGCAAGTATTGGAAAGCAACGCCGATTTCAACTGGCGAAAGGCGCGTTCGCATTCCGTCGTCCAGACGAACGGAACACCTTTACGGCGTAAGCGATGAAGCGGAGCTGAAATGGAAGAGGCGTGGCGCACATAGCGATGATAATAATTAATTTTTCCTAGCACACTCTGTAGCTGCTTCAAATTCTGCGGCGAAGGCAAGTCTTGTATGGCACGGAGGTGCTCTGGACTGGGATGTATGCCTTGGGCATTGATTACACGTCCCAGATATGGAAAATCACGAGCAAAATACACACATTTGTCCTTCCGCAAGCGAAGACCATTTTGTCGCAAGACCTGAAATAATGTTCTGAGATTGGCTAAATGTTCTTCTCCCGTCTTTCCGGAGATCACAATATCGTCCAGATAGTTTGCTGCAGTAGGGACCGACGCACAAACAGTTTGTAGATATTGCTGAAACAATGCAGGGGCGGATGCACACCCGAATGGCAGTCGTTTGAATCGGTACAAACCAAGATGCGTGTTAACCACTGAAACGCGCTGGGATTCTTCGTCCACCGGAATTTGCAAGTACGCATCTGATAGGTCCAACATCGAAAAATATTTACCCGGGCATAGTTTGTCAAAAAGATCTTCCGGGGGGGGGGGTTAAAGGAAAAGTTGCAGTCACTAATTGTGGATTCACTGTTGCCTTGAAGTCCATACAAAGTCTCAATTTTCCGGTAGGTGTCGGCAAAATTACTAAGGGTGGTGCCCAGAGAGAAACCTGCACACGTTCAATTACACCTTGTGATTCCAAATCGTGTAATGTTCTTGTGACCTCATCACACAATTCGTGGGGAACATTGCGCGCTCTGAAAAATTTCGGTTGCGCGTTTACTTTCAGTTCCAAATGTGCTTTATAGTTCTTAGTGCAACCGAGGCCCGGTGCAAAAAGTCTGAAAATTCGGCATAGAGACGAGAAACACTGTCTGAAGGCACAGTCTGGTTCACTAATAGGACCTGACTGACTATAGACAAGTTAAACAACTGAAATAAATCGAAACCAAACAAGTTCACTGCAGAAGAAGAACGAAGGACGTAAAATGACTCAAGTTTTGTTTGTCCTTTGTATGTTGCAAGAAGACTGCACTGTCCTAACACAGGGATCGCTTGTCCTGAATAACTACTTAACTTAACATTTTCGGCATGCAACGGAGGTGTGCCCAGCTGTTTGTACGTGTCGTGATTGATCAGAGAAACTGCAGCTCTGGTATCGAGCTGGAATGGTATCACTTTGCCGTTAATGTCCAAATCTACAAAAAAATTATTGTCCTGCTGACGACAAGAGCGACTGTCTCGTGCAACGTGAACTGACACTGGTACAGAATCACTTGCGACTTGACGGGAGTTCCGGCGATGTCGACACACACTTTTTGTGGGACGAACACAGTCACTGTTAGATAGAGTGGCACAGGGCGGAGTGGCATGAACTATATGAATTTCCATAGGTGAAGTTTCACGAGCCTGAGTATCCTTGGTTCGATTTCGGCGCGAAGCAAAGGGCCTGGAATGGTTGGGAGTGTCCGATCTGAGCTTTTTCTGGCGAACACTCTGAACATGGCCTTTTTTGTTACAGAAAAAGCAAATAGCTTGGCATGACAGGCAATTCTCACGCGAATGTCTAGTAGCACACCGCGGGCATGATTTCACTGCATTTGCTTGCTGGCGCGGTACATGTGGCTGAGAGCCAGGTGGCTTTGGCGCAGCCGGGCGCGAGGACTGTTTACTGTTCCGTGCAGGTCGCCTGGCGGGCCGGTTAACCTCACACACGGGTGGCGAAGTTTCAAACACTTGTTGAAGGGAGGGATTGACTAGTTTCAAAATTTTTTCCCGTATACGAACATCAGAAACGTTCTGTGCAATTGCATCACTCACCACAGTATCTGAATAAGGGAGTCCACATTGACACTCAAAAGCACAATCCCTAGTAAGGCCTTGCAAGGTTGCAATCCGCTCCCGATTAGTCTGACCGGCCGTACGTTTTTTATGAAAGAAGGTATACCATTTTGCAACTACATTGACTGATGCTTTGAAATATGCGTCTAATGCAGACAAAATTTCGTCGTAGGACAGAGTTGCTACGTCGCGTCGGGGAAATAATTTGACTGTCACACGGTAGGTGTGCACACCTATGGAGGAAAGGAGATAAGGCTGCCGCTCATTACCTTGAATTCTGTAGGCGGCGAGATGGAATCCAAATTGGCGTGACCACTCCGTCCAGCTTTCCACTGCCGCATCAAAAGGACGAAAAGGTGGTGCAACTGCGTGTTGTCGCTGCGTGAGCGGTGGAGCGGCGGCTGCCGCATCGTTTTGCATTGCACGTTGACCCTGGACAAGCTGTCCAAGGGCATCCAGTAAGGCTTGCGTCTGCTGGTTCTGTAAGCGATAAAATTCGGACAGTACATCTGGAGATAGCGGCAAAGCCATTACACAAGTAAATCAGGGCAGTATAGTTACGAACGCGAATTGGCCTCGTCGCCAACTGTTTTGAACTGGCAAGACAGCCAATCCACTATGAAGGAAGCCGAAAGGCACGCGTTTAAGCTCAAGCAGGCTGGCGTGAGGTCTGGAACAGGACAAGGAATTTATAGTAGCAAAGAACGTACGTAGCTGCTGGAATACTTAACTTTAATCCATAATTCCTGAACATCGCTCTTGACGGTACATGTTTTACAGCATCAATAGTAACTGGTAATGGCGCCTTGCTAGGTCGTAGCAAATGACGTAGCTGAAGGCTACGCTAACTATCGTCTCGGCAAATGAGAGCGTAATTTGTCAGTGAACCATCGCTAGCAAAGTCGGCTGTACAACTGGGGCGAGTGCTAGGAACTCTCTCTAGACCTGCCGTGTGGCGGTGCTCGGTCTGCAATCACTGATAGTGGCGATACGCGGGTCCGACGTATACTAATGGACCGCGACCGATTTAAAGGCAAGTGTGGTGTCTGGCGGTGACACCACATGTTCTATACAAGGAATATGAACTTGAAGGCAATATTACGGTATAAGAAGGGAAGCGGACGTAGATGAAGATGAGATGGAAGATATGATACTACGAGAAGAACTTGACAGAGCTCTGAAAGATCTAAGTCGAAACAAGACCCCAGGGGTATACGACATTCCGTTAGAACTACTGATAGCCATGGGAGAGCCAGCCATGACAAAAATCTTTCATCTGGTGTGCAAGATGTATGAGACAGGCGAAATACTCTTGGGCTTCAAGAAGAATGTAGTAATTCCAAAGAAAGTAGTTGCTGACAGGTGTGAAAATTACCGAACTATCAGTTTAATAAGTCATGGTTTCAAAATACTAACACGAATTCTTTATAGAAGAATGGAAAAACTGGTCTAAGCCGATCTCGGGGATTCCTGAGAAATATAGGAACCTCCTGGGAAATACTGACGCTAGGACTTATCTTAGAAGGTAGTTTAAGGAACGAAAAACCTGCGTTTTAGACTTAGTGAAAGCTTTTGACAAACTTGGCTGGAATGCTCGATTCGAAATTCTGAAGGTAGTAGGGGTAAAATACAGGGAGCGAAAGGCTATTTACAATTTGTACAGAAACCAGACGCCAGTTATAAGAGTCGGGAGGCTTGAAAGGGAAGTAGTGATTGAGAAAGGAGTGAGACAGGAATGTAGCCTCTTCCCGATGTTATTTAGTCTGTACACTGAACAAGCAGTAAAAGAAAGCCAAAAAAAATTTGGAATAGGAATTAAAGTTCAGAGGGAAGAAATAAATACTTTGACTTTGCTGATGGCACTGTAATTGTGTCAGAGACGGCAAAGGATTTGGAAGAGCTATTGAACAGAACAAACAGTGTCTTGGAGGAGAATATAAGATGAACAACAACAAAAGCAAAACAAGGATAATGGAGTGTAGTCGAAATAAACTATGGGATGCTAAGCGGATCAGATTAGGAAAGGAGACACGTAAAGCAGTATGTGAATTTTGCTATTTGGGCAGAAAAATAACTGATGATGTTCGAAGTAGAGATGATGTAAAATGTAGATCAGTAATGGCAAGAAAAGTGTTTCTGGAGGAAAGAAGTATTAGGAAGTCTTTTCTGAATGCATTTGTAGGAAGTGTTGCCATGTATGGAAATGAAACATGGAACATTAACTGTTCGGACAGGAATAGAAGCTTTCGAAATGTGGTGCTACAGAATAATGTTGAAGGTTGTATGGGTTGATCACGTAACTGATGAGGAGGTACTGAACAGGATTGTGGAGACAAGAAATTTGTTCTACAATTTGACCAACAGAAGGGATCGGTTGATAGGACACATCCTGAGATATCAAGGGATCGCCAATTTAGTATTGGAGGGAAGTGTGGGGAGTAAAAATCTTAGAGGGAGACCAAGAGATGAATACACTAAGCAGATTCAGAAGGATGTAGGTTGCAGTAGGTACTGGGAGATGAAGAAGCTTGCACAGGATAGAGTAGCATGGAGAGCTGCATCAAACCTGTCTCCGGACTGAAGACCACAACAACAACGGATCATTTACTGACTTTTGATATAATGTTTGTTTAAGATAAATCAGAAGCAAAAATTTTGTAAATTGTGTTAGTTTTTCCGTGCAGTAAACAGGATACAGAATGCAACACCTAGATCCCAAAGTTGCTTGTCTAATTCTTCTTGCTCTTTCCTGTTCTTTTCACGTGCTATAATAAAAGACAGAGCTCAGTTATTATAAAGTCTCCTCGTGGCAGTAAGAACAGTCTTCAACTTTTAGCCTATGGAGGTCGACTAGATAACATGCTCGGCCTAGACGCATCCTAATGATGAGTGTTGCATGCTGTTACCTGAGATTCAATTCACAAAACCATATTTTTTTCAGGCATGATATGTTTAGCATAAAACGGTCGTGTTTGCAGATAGTAATAGATAGACTAATTCAGAAACCAAAATTGAATCAACCAAATGCTGAACAGCCGCCTACAAGCAAGAAGACCACATTTGTAAAGGTACCTTTCCTCAGAAAGATCTCACACCAGACTTTCAGATTCCTTAAGAGTTGAGAGGTAAGAGTAAACTTTTCCACCAACAATAAAATGCGATATAAATTGATGCTATGCAAAATACCGGAAGTGAGTAAACGTATTTGCAGTTCGTGTCCAAGGGGTTGGCAAACTGGTAGAGGCTACTCATCCTTCAGAGAATACATTGATGCATTCCGCCTGCACTACCGGAACAAATCCTGCAGCATAGAGCAGAATGACTCTCTTATGCCAACCTCTTCATTTCAGAGTAGCGTATTGCTAACAAATGCATAAGAGTTGACGTTCTTCAACAAACCGAATTTTTTGTGCCGTGATGGCATAAGAGAGTCATTTCTGTATTGTGTTTAGTA
Source organism: Schistocerca cancellata (assembly GCF_023864275.1). Lineage (NCBI taxonomy): Eukaryota > Metazoa > Arthropoda > Insecta > Orthoptera > Acrididae > Schistocerca > Schistocerca cancellata. The sequence continues at coordinate 100,196,396 of NC_064628.1, read as the reverse complement.
TTCACACAGTGGTCGTGTTTCAGTTATCGTACGTAGCCATAACTTTTTCTGTATTTTGCTGATGTCTGTTGTCAGTGTGGTGTCACCGCCAGACACCATACTTGCTAGGTGATAGCTTTTAAATCGGCCGCGGTCCGCTAGTATACAACGGACCCGCGTGTCGCCACTGTCAGTGATGGCAGACCGAGCGCCGCCACACGGCAGGTCTAGAGAGACGTACTAGCACTCGCCCCAGTTGTACAGCCGACTTTGCAAGGAACGGTTCACTGACAACTACGCTCTCATTTGCCGAGACGATAGTTAGCATAGCCTTCAGCTACATTTACTACGACCTAGCAAGGCGCCGTATTCAATCGATATTGAGATTCTATTAATGTATCATCTAGAGCGATGTTCTACAAATGTGGATTAAAGTTAAGTATTCTAGAAGCTACGTACTTTTCTTTATAGCATTCATTACGTATCCTGTTTCAGACCTCACGCCAGCCTGCGTGAGTTTAAGCGCGTGCCTTTCGGCTTCCTCTCATTGTGTCTAGGCTGTCTTGTCTAGACACAACAGTCAGCATATTAAATACTCTGTTTTTTTGTGTCGGCTCCCAAACCCAAGGTCCTCGGCGGTACTTTTGGGGCAGCCACCCAAATTGTATAAAGCGTGGGTAGTGACCAGGATGTAGCTATGTCTGTTGACCGAAAAATAATTAATGACAAGAATTGCGCCAGCTAAAATGAAGAGATAACTCTCCGTCCGTGGATACAACACTGTTGTCGGCTTTTCTATAGTAATAGTTGAGTAGCTGGTGGATGTTCTCACAAGGGAACCTCCCCATCGCGCCCCCCTCAGATTTAATTATAAGTTGGCACAGTGGATAGACCTAGAAAAACTGAACACAGATCAATCGAGAAAACAGGAAGAAGTTGTGTGTTCGGTCAGAGGGTTAGCTGCCCTCTGTAATAAATAAACTGAGTTAGCGTGCGTGTGAAATCTTATGGGACTTAACTGCTAAGGACATCAGTCCCTAAGCTTACACACTACTTAACCTAAATTATCCTAAGGACAAACACACACTCCCATGCCCGAGGGAGGACTCGAACCTCCGCCGGGACCAGCCGCACAGTCCATGACTGCAGCGCCTGAGACCGAAACTGAGTTAATCGATCAACAACGAACTTAAACGGATGTCTTACGACGTCCGCCCCGAGCAGATGCAACGAACAAAACCGAACAAAACGAGATTAAAAAAAAAAGTGGTTAGTGTGAGCAGCTGCAGAACGAGAGGTCCTTGGTTCAAGTCTTCCCTTGAATGAAAATTTTAAATTTTTATTTTCAGACAATTATCAAAGTTCAGGCACTCATACATAATCAACTTCGCTCTCCAAAATTACAGGACATGTTCAGATTTGCTTGGACGTATGCAGGATTTGACGGTCTACACACGGAAAAATTTGAATACGTTAAAAACATGTTTTGACAGAGCACAGGGAAAACTGTGCGACTGTGAAACTGTTGCATTCATTTGTTGCAGTTTATGTGACAAACTCTTATGTTTTCATCACTTTTTTGGGAGTGATTATTACATCCACAAGAAAACCTAAATCGGGCAAGGTAGAAGAATCTTTTTACCCATTCGCCAAGTGTACAAGTTAGGTGGGTCGACAACATATTCCTGTCATGTGACGCACATGCCGTCACCAGTGTCGTATAGAATATATCAGATGTGTTTTCCTGTGGAGGAATCGGTTGACCTATGACCTTGCAATCCAATGTTTTCCGTTCCCATTGGAAAGGCACGTCCTTTTGTCTACTAATCGCACGGTTTTGCGATGCGGTCGCAAAACACAGACACTAAACTTATTACAGTGAACAGAGACGTCAACGAAGGAACGGACAGATCGTAAACTTTGCGAAAATAAAGAAAGTAAACTTTTCACTCTAGGGAATACTTGAAACAAGGACCTCTCGTTCTGCAGCTGCTCACGCTAACCACGGGACCACGGCGCCCCTGAAATTCAGATTTTTCTTGATGTTGCCTATCTTACGCGTGGACTACTCAGTTCGTATATTTTGCTTATTTTTTTCATAGTTCCACACAACTTCCTCCTGTTTTCTCGATTGATCTGTGTTCAGTTTTTCAAGGCCTATCGACTGTGCCAACTTATAACTAAATCTGATGGGGTGTGATGGGGAGGTTCCCTTGTTAGTAACAGACACTTTGTCTGCTGTTGAATGCATTCCGTGCTTTGTGTAATTATGCGTAAATTGGCAGGCAATTTCCAGACGCAGAGAGTCTGTGGTTATCTGTCCGACTGGCACTGTAACTTATCTTTAAAGTGAAAACTGTGATTTCGTCTTAGCAGATCGCCTATACTTCGAAATAAAGCAGTCAGCCTATGAGTATGCTTCTGTTTAGTATCTGTGTGTATCTGTTTAGTACAGTAGCTTTGTATTGTGATTAAGAAATAGCCACGTAGGGGATACATCATCTTTGATTATGGAGAGACGGTTGCTTGTTTGGGCTGCGTTTGTGTAATTATATTTTGTGGAACAGATTTTCCTAAGTGAGATACTTTTTGAATCATACCGGCATATACTGATAGCCCCCTGTAGTTATGTATACTGGTTGCCTAGCAATGGGTTCAGGAGTGTCTCCCTAGAGGGCATAGCCGGTCCACCTGTGAAGCTAGAAGGCTGTTGCTGTCCTGCATAGATTTAGTGGGTTTTGAGGCCTCTCAGCCGGCCGGTGTGGCCGTGCGGTTCTAGGCGCGTCAGTCTGGTGCCGCGTGACCGCTACGGTCGCAGGTTCGAATCCTGCCTCGGGCATGGATGTGTGTGATGTCCTTAGGGTTAGTTAGGTTTAAGTAGTTCTAAGTTTTAGGGGACTGATGACCTCAGATGTTGAGTCCCACAGTGCTCAGAGCCATTTGAGGCCTCGCATTAGAGCATTTGGAACAGTCGGACACTACCCGAGCACTGGCCAAACGCTGGCCGAGTACGGCGTACTGCGTAAGTACCGAACTACAAGAGAATGGGGGCGTGCTTGTTGGAGGCTTTCCATCTGTAATGCGCAGTGGGCTAAATGGTACGATCGGTCGTTGGATGCACTGGTGACTGGCTGTGAAGGCCTGCAGGGCCCACTATGTTTAACGCAGGCCGACATAAGGTGCAGGTGAATTTGGTGAACATCTTATTGAACATTTTCCCACAGCATTTGTGTGTTCTGAGAAGCACACCTGTGGCTGTGCAAGTTAGTTTGGCTCGTTGTTTCAGAAAGTCTAGGTGAGGTGCGTTGAAAAAAATTTTGGCGTCCTTATGTGAGAGGGCAATTCTGAAAACTGGAGTTTTTTTGTCTCCTTGTTTGGCGCTTTGCGTCTTACAAGTTAATCTATTTCTTTTTTGTTTAAAGACTCCTTTACTTAACTTCACATCATATTGTGAATTCTTGTGACTACGACTACCACTTCCCTATTCAAGATTTTAACATTGTTGTTGTTGCTGAAATTCTGAGTTCTGAGCATCTTTGCTAGTCGATTATTACGGGTTTAACTTAAGCTTTTCTACGGCTTCTCAATGTTCTTGGATCGTTACAAGCAATTAGTGGCCCTATTTAAACTGTAAACACTATTGTATTCTTTATCGTATAAGCCTGTTTCAAGATCTATTGTTTCTTTTTATTGGTATAATTATCGTGTAGTAGAATTCTTTGTGTTGTGGATCACCAGAGAAATTGCCCTGTTTCTCACGTAAAATTGTTGAATGTAATCTATTGATTAGAAATATGGCTGGGTGCGTTATCGGCTAGGGGATTTTTTATGGTAGAGGATCTGACCAGTTCTTTCAGCACCTTGGTTGTATGGTACATTTTTGGCAGTTATTTATGTTATTTCGGTAGTTAATTAAATGAATGCAGTTTTGGCTAAAGTAAATACAAATTTTCAATACTCACGTGAATGATATTCATTTGGCCGCTTGGCACAGCCACTTAGACTTCCTCGCTCCCCACCTTCTATTTTACATTTGCATTGAAAGGTTCCTTCTGTTTAGTTATGCATCGTTACCTTTTTATATCTGTCTTCCTCTGTTTCCTGCTATCTATGTTAGAGCGTGCCGGACGCGTGTGTGGCCAAGTCGCCTCATTGACACGTCCTTGCCCTCTTGAAACATTGCTCGGAAGGATTGAATTTAAGGGGCCGGCCCGACGTTTAGTTAAATGATCTGATGATTATTATGTTAATATTGCGCAACGGATAACGCGGGGGAGGGCTCAAACAACAAAGTGGGCAAGTCAGTAAAGGCCACGCTCTATCTTGATCTATAAGGACACCACTTTGTTGGTAACATTGCTCACTACACAGGACTGGGGTGTGTAATGATCATTAAATTCATAACATTGCTCTCGACACAGGACTGGGGTTTATAATGACCACTAAATCCATGACATCCAGTTTATAGGCCATTTATGGTCTAGATCCCAGAAATTTTACAATCTTAATATGACATTTATTATCTATATTCCCCAAAACTTCACAAATTTAATAATGGCAGCAAACAAAGTCAAGCCAAATATCTTCTAGTTTTGTCTCGCACTGAATGTGCTTAAACTAACAGGCATCTCGTTTCTACTTAAGCACTGGGACGGAAAGAGGATGGGACTATTTTGCTGCCCTTGTGGTCCGTCTACTGGGACAGTGATCGAAATTCGCACCCAAGATTACTACTAGTACCGAATAATAAAAATTCTCTTTGGCGGAAAAACGGGGGAACAAAGCAGACACAAACAAAAGAAAGCAAATCCTTAAAAAATAAAACATCCTGTGAAATACAATACACGCAAATAACCAATTAACAGCACACGTAAGCATCCTCACCTTAACTAATTTCCAACAACGAGCTGGTAGCCCTCTGGTAGTGCAATTCGGCGCCACGTGGGCGACCGATACCAACAGCTAATTTCTTTGTACTCACCCCTCTGTTCGTTCTTGCTTTCCATGCTATACAATCATTCACACGCTCAACCTATTCTTTATCAAAGAAGTTAGGACGTACTGCTTGCAAATGGGGGTTAAAAAGGAACCGAAATTTATGAGATGGTCTAGAAAAAATTTACGTCACACGCTTAGAACCTTAAGTACGTCACAAACGCATCTCCTACCAGGTTTCACACGGAATCGTCATCCGAATTACTCATCAGCCGTTACGACCACGTGTTAACTAGGCGGGGTGTGGCCCCAGGTAACTTCAACATTGCAAAAAAACGCTGCTTCTAAAAGTGAAACTATACGATTCTTTTTTAGAGCTATAGCTGCTCTCGTGTGCTGAAGGCACCAAGTGATTGCAGAACCATAAAGGGATAACGCGAGTCCCCATGCTCATCTCTGAAAAAGAAACCCTAACTGACAGCTTTAATTGTAAAGGCAAAATTTCTAAAAATGAATGAATGGCCATAACGACACGCTAACTATTTCAATCCTGAAAAAGAGCGGATTAGTAACAGTGTAAAACATAATACCTCATACCACGATGAAATTGGTGGAATTGGTGGCAAAGACGGAGATTGCCCTCCATTCCGTCCGCTCAGTTCAGTCGCTACCCCAAGAGTGACTATCTTGGCGGCTCTCAACGGCCGTTCCCTTACATGAAGGGGAGGGGGCCTGTTGCCAACCCCGGACTACCCCCTGGCAAACAGGTGCATCATCTCTGTCTTTACTCCAGGCTTAGGTTGGCACTAACCGACCTACAGGGTGACCACATCTCTGCCTTGGCACTACCAGCAGACGAACTCTTAATGCAAACCCCAAACTTAATCAACCCAAGGCAACGTAGGGGGTTAGGGAAAGGAAGCGCATTTATGTAATTATGAATTGAACTAAATAAGCAGGTAGTCCACTTCTTCACTCGAGATATCACACTATTTGAACTAAAAAAATGTTGAACGTATAATGCAACAAAAAAGTAACTGTAATGAGATGGAACAAACTGTTCCCTCTCAGCATATAACTTGGACAATATTATTAAAAACCATTCAACAGCCAATATCCCATAAAATATTTTTTTTATTCAAGACAACTGGTTAGAACAGATTATGCTGTCATCTTCAAGTCTTAAAACCTTTTGTTGTAAAATATGTTGACTTTATGCTGACCTCACGCACAAGATGTCAAGTGGATAACAATAGCACATTATGAAAGGTCTGTCTTCGCTAAAATATTTAAAAACGTGAAGCATCTAGTGCAACAGGCTATGTCCGCATACAACATACTGCTCAGTTGCTTGTTGCGTCATACAAACACAGTGGACATAGCCTGTTGCACAGGATACTTTATATTTTGAAATGTTTTAGCGAAGACAAACGTTTTATAACATACTGTTTTTATCCGCTTGAGATCCAGTGCGTGAGGTCAGCGTAAGATAAAGATGTTTTACAACAAAAGATTTTAAGCCCTGAAGATGAAAGCATAGTCTGCTGAACCGGTCGTCTTGAATTAAAAAAAAATTTACGCAATCTTGGCTGTTGAACGGTTTTTAACAATTACACAGGTCACCCTTCAGTTCTCTCAAAATGAGAAAATTCAGTGGGCAGTATTAGTAACTTACTGGCAGATTAAAACGGTGCGCCGGACCGAGACTCGAACACGGGACCTTTGCTTTTCGTGGGCAAGTGCTCGCCCAACTGAGCTACCCAAGCACGACTCAGGACCCATCCTCACAATTTCACTTCCGCCAGTACCTCGTCTCCTACCTTCCAAACTTCACAGAAGCTCTCCAGCGAAACTTAACGGAATAGCACTACTGGAAGGAAGGATATTGCACAGACATGTCTTAGCCACAGCCTGGTGGATGTTTCTAGAATGAAATTTTCACTCTGCAGCGGAGTGTGCTAGTCCTGCAAGTTTCGCAGAACAACTTATGTGAAGTTTGGAAGGTAAGAGACGAGGCTACGGGCGGAAGTAAAATTGTGGGGACCGGTCGTTAGTCGTGCGTGGGTAGCTCAGTTGGTAGAGCACTTGCCCATGAAAGGCAAAGGTCCCGAGTTCGAGTCTCGGTCCGGCACGCAGTTTAAATCTGCCAGGAAGTTTCTACCCAGAGCACACTCCGCTGCGCAGTGAAAATTGCATTCTGGTATATTAGTTCTTTTTTCGAGTCCACAGATTCATTACAACACGTGGGAATCAATATTAAATTTCTATTCAGCCATCTGGGCTTGTAAGTTGATTACCTCATTGCTTTTCCACTTATGAAATAATACGATAGGCGTTAATACTAATGAGGTTTAATGTACGGTCACTTCACGTGATCTACTGAAAAGCATTATTATGGAAAATATGATATTTTGTACTCATTGTATGATCAATATTTTTTCAGCATAATTTGGGATTCTCAATAACTTATTTTTCACTCCTCTGATCTTTATTGCAGCTTTTGAATGCGTTCCCTTAGGAAGTACGTTTCGATTACAGGATATTTAAAGTGGGCAAGAATAAACTGCCTTCCACAATGATGATGTTTTCTTATTTTGAAATGAAATTCTCAGTCAGCCACGTAAGTCAGTGTTACAGCGGAACTCCAAGACTCATGGTTGCAGCGACAGAGATACTAACTCAAATCTTTTGAATTTTTTATGTGATGTAGGATGCACAGGACATGCACTTATATGATGCACAAATGACACCTCTAAGCCATAGTTGACATACACATAGAGTAGCTGTATGATATCTGTTGCACGGAATATGATTTCATTGTTGTCTTAGTTTAGGTTGCGCTTAATCTCCTTCAGTTACCCCCATTGCGCTCTGAGAAAGTTCCTTCTCACTTCGAACTCGAACTTTAATTTGCGTTTGTTGACTTATGGGCCATAGTTCATATAAAGAGGAATGTTTGAGGGCATCTTATGAACTCATAGGTTAAAGAATGATGTAGTGAGACGCCTCCAAGCTTTTCCTTTGTTGTTTGGTAAGTTGGCAAGAACTATGCCCCTTACATGAAGTCATTAAAGTAGGGCTGAACAAAAATGACTGACAAGGCACAATGCATCTTGTAGAGGGTATAGTATGGACGTATTGGAATAATTAATGTGGGTGATGGTTTTAAAGTAATTCACGCGACATGAAAACTTTGTGGAAATGCGTCGATTTACTGGAGGCTAGTTTATCCCAGAGAAGTATTCAGAGTTGACCGCGGCCGGGTGGTGACGCGCTGTTGGGGAACGGCAAAGGGAAGCAACAATAGGCAGCTTAGGGCGGCTCAAGCTCTGAGAAAGCGGTAACAGGGCGCGGCCTCCAGCTGCCTTAAGATGGTTGACAGTGAGGGCGTGGTTGACCCCATGCTGGTGTACTGGAAAGCAGACGGAGAACTTGTACGCCTGTTGATAAATGTCCGTCGTCCCGCTTTCAGTTAAACATGCGAGAAAGCCGCGCAAAGCTATGGTGGAGCGGTCAACAGAGGCCAAAATATGCATGTTCGTGACTGTAGCAACTTCACGCTGAATTCACAGTCTGCAGAGTCTGAAGTTAATCAGGTGAAGAGCGACAGAATGAAATACGCCGGCCTCCGATGGGAACATAGGACTGAGGAATTTGAAGTAGTCTCCCGGGAATCATAATTTCGGAAAAATTGGTGTTTTATGCAGTTGCTAACCTTGATGGGTGTCCAGGGAGGAGCTAAATGGCAGAAGTCGAGAGGAAGGGAAATTTTGTGGGAATTTGTTCATTTCCCAGAGCAGGCATAGGTCGACACTGGGAAGTGACACATAACTAACGTGACTTACGCTGCAGTTGGCGTAAGTGATTTTGCTGGAGGGGAAACCAAGGCGAAGAGCAGACAAGATAAGTCTCCATAGAGGTCTTCCATTCCCAGTTTGCCTAAAGTGCGGACGTGGCATTCTTTATTCAGCTTGCCTGAGAGAGAGTGAGCATCTCTGCAGTTTAGGACTTAGCAAACGGAACGATTGAGCTTGGAGATAGAAAGTTTTTGTTCAGCTATATACTGAGCAAGATAGCTAGGAGTGAATAGATGAGCGCATCCTTGCAGCATCACGAGGCCGGCCGACGCTCGCAAAACGACGACGCCCCGCCATGCTGAACTTGGTGATATTGCGCCCACTCCGGCATGAGTTAGGCCACTGATTAAATTGTTGGATCACGTCGGCAAAGTTTCGACGAGGGTTTCATGGGCCGTGTATTGTAGAATTATTTTCGCACTTCGTATTACGTCTGGGTCAGTCGATAGAAATTAATTTTGATTTATTGCGCTTTACTCCATGTAAACGTTCAACATTTGCATCTGGTGTTCAATAGCTGAATATAACATCAATGTGCACCCCTTTTTAATTAAAAGGGATCAATTCTGAATCTATTTGTGGTGTGCGTACTGTAAGACCTTCCGTACAAACACCATCAGATTATTTGACTTGTCGCTCTAATGAAGTAGGTGAGTGTCAGCAACATGTCTCGTGGTCTTATCGTGGCGTGTTTATTTTCTGCTGTTAGGTCAGACGATAGAAATGCCACTTGCACGCTTAGAGTAGCAGATTGACGGTGACCAACTTTAAACAGAACTTGATTAATTTTCACACACATTTATTAAAATAATAAAAGGCATAGACATTATGTAACTTGATTCTGGATGCTGTTTACAATTGACAATCTGAAGTTCCTTTGGTCTTGGTACATTAATCTTATTCTCACATATCTCTGTTACTTGACAAAGTGTCTATACATTTATCTTCATGCCTATGTACAGGAATATGGTAATCTTATTAGGTGCAGACTGAAACTTGACTATAGACTGGTACAGACTAATGTAGACTGGTACAGACAGGTGCAGATAAATGCAGACTCGTACAGACTAATGCAGACTGAGTAATCAGAGGTCTGTACACTCATTATAATACCTTGTGCATTGAGGTATCACTGCGCGAGTCTGATCTGTGAGGAGAAAAGGATCTATGTTAGCAGCAATCTCATTGGCTGCATTACATATTAATATGCGGATCGGTGGAAGTAGAATTTGGTCCGTCTCTAAGGCAGCGCCATCTCGTAGTGCGCAGACGGACGAGCGCTGCGCCTGCGCTGTTGTGCTTAGTGGGGTGCGCTCTAGTGGGAAAGTTGTGTACGTGTTGATTACGTGGAACCATGTACACAACACGATTGATGTCAACCCTGCCACCGCATTTCAATCAGGAGTTACAGGGCCTTATTACTTTCTTTGCGTTATCTGATATTGAGGCAATTTTGCAATCTCTGTTGATCTGTTAGTCAATTAGCTGGGGTGAACACACGCCAAAACCAGGTAAGTGACAGGTGGGGCGTTACAGTTTTATCCGATATTTTGACACCAAACACTCGTCCTGGTAGTATATGGCGGCAAGGAAATGCTATCCGGCGTTTTGTCAGCTCTAGTTGCCATGGAGACGGTGCCCTCCAGGGGACACAAACGGCACTTGTGGCCTCTCCGGTGTCACCCCAGGCCTGGGGGCGTCACGCGAGGGTGCACACACAAAGATTTCCCTGGGGCGAGCCACCCCTCACCCCTCACCTCCGGCCCTCGCTAATCGCTATTACTTTTTTAGTGCCACTCTAATTGTACGGTTCGGTCGTCACTCGGGCGACGCTGCTTTGCAGTTCCGCGACGCCGTTCTTTTGTTCGTAGTCACGACAGGAGGAAGCGAAAAAAAAAAATCTCGGAGGGGAAGCTAAATGAGCTGGTTCTTCCTTTTCTCCCGGAGCAGGTTTCGGAACTCTCATCACGTTTCCGTTATTCATTCACGGACGGCTCCGACAAGTGCTGTTGAAATAAGGCAGTCTCTCTTTTCGCCTCAGCAGCTTCTCTCAAGCAGTAGCTGAATGTAGGATGTATCTATTTTTTGTTTTCTTTCAGTGTCGAACGATGTCTTCTTCTGAAGTACAACTGTGCCATAAAAAAGTATAGTAACATCACTTATGCACGCAATACGTATTGAGGACATCTCGCACTGATAAGACATCTCAGTCACGTCCTCGCCGATGACGCTGTTTATTACGGGAGAACGTTTCCCTTTGGATGTTTGTGTACGAAGTCACCTTAATAACGTCATACACTGAGCTCCCGGTATCACATTTGGAGAAATGGATCAGAGACTTGTGAATGCTTGTCAACAGTATGGAAATGATTCGGAGGTGTTCAAAAGTTGTTGTTGTTGTGGTCTTCAGTCCAGAGACTGGTTTCATGCAGCTCTCCATTCTACTCTATACTGTGCCAGCTTCTTCATCTCCCAGTACTTACTGCAACCTACATCCTTCTGAATCTGTTTCATGTATTCATCTCTTGGTTTCCCTCTACGATTTTTGCCCTCCACGATGCCCTCCAGTACTAAATTGGTGATACCTTGATGCCTCAGAATATGCCCTACCAACCGATCCCTTCTTCTAGTCAAGTTGTGCCACAAACTCCTCTTCTCCCCAGTTCTATGCAATACCTCCTCATTAGTAACGTGATCTACCCATCTAATCTTCAGCATTCTTCTGTAGCACCACATTTCAAAGGCTTCTATTCTCTTCTTGTCCAAACTATTTATCGTCCATGTTTCACTTCCATACATGGCTACACTCCATACAAATATTTTCAGAAACGACTTCCTGACACTTAAATCTATACTCGATGTTAACAGATTCCTCTTCTTCAGAAACGCTTTCCTTGCCATTGCCAGTCTACATTTTATATCCTCTCTACTTCGACCATCATCACTTATTTTGCTCCCCAAATAGCAAAACTCATCTACTACTTTAAGCGTCTCCTTTCCTAATATAATTCCCCCAGCATCACCCGATTTAATTAGACTACATTCCACTATCCTCGTTTCGCTTTTGTTGATGTTCATCTTATATCCTCCTTTCAAGACACTGTCCATTCCGTTCAACTGCTCTTCCAGGTCCTTTGCTCTGTCTGACAGAATTACAATGTCATCGGCGAATCTCAAAGTTTTTATTTCTTCTCCATGGATTTTAATTCCTACTCCGAATTTTTCTTTTGTTTCCTTTACTGCTTGCTCAATATACAGATTGGAATATCACCGGGGAGAGGCTACAACTCTGTCTCACTCCCTTCCCAACCACTGCTTCCCTTTCGTGCCCATCGACTCTTATAACCGCCAGCTGGTTTCTGTACAAATTGTAAATAGCCTTTCGCTGCATGTATTTTACCCCTGCACCTTCAGAAGTATTCTGAATGTAGCGACGAGCACAGTACAATATTCAGCTACAAAGAAGACAGTACGAACATCTCTTTTAACAGATACACCTGTACTGATAATTAGAAGATACAGTCTGTAACGTGCTAAAGTATATCTGTATTACTTGGTTAACAAAATCAACTGTACTACTAACAAAGTAAGCAATCGCTTTGGTTAACCGTTACCGCTTGTCGAACTGGGACACCACAATGAAGTCCTATCGGCTACTTACTTAATTATGTAAGGCTGATGCTTACTATAAACAATAGGAAGTACGACTTGCTTTAGTATCTAGTCAGTATACGTACATGTATACCAGCAATGAAGAAACAAGTAATATCAGTGTCAGAGTACCGTCTGTCTTTAATCTGAGATCGTTATGTTTTAGATTGGAAGTGTGTATTGTGATTCTGAAGTCACCTAATGATTTTGAAGTCACCTGGTAAAAGAACACAAGTACACCCATGCTCATAAATTAAGGATAATTGCAGAATGTGGTGTCACACAACATGGCACTACACAAAACTGGCGCCAATAGTGTAGGCACATAGGGAACACACACGACACAGATCTGTAAGTCCACGGTATTGGTGGTGATAAGTTGAACAACTGTCCCGAAACATATGTGCTACAAAATGCCACTGTTTCCTGCGTATGTACCCCGACATCAATATGGGGCATGATCACCATGCACACGTACACAAGCTGCACAACGGGTTGGCATACTCTGGATCATGTAGTGGAGCAGTTGCCCGAGTATAGGCTCCCATTCTTGCACCAGTGCCTGTCCGAGCTCCTGAAGTGTCGTAGTGGTTTGAAGACGTACCGCTATACGTCGACCAAGAGCATTCCAGACGTGCTCGATGGGGTTTGGATCTGGAGAAAAGGCAGGCCACTCCGTTCGCCTGATATCTTTTCTTTCAAGGTACTCCTCCACGATGGCAGCTCGTTGGGGCCGTGCGTTATCATCCATCAGGAGGAAGGTGGGACCCACTGCATCCCTGAAAAGGCGGATATACTGGTGCAGAATGAAGTCCCGATATACCTAATCTGTTACAGTTCCTTTGTCAGAGACAAGCAGGGGTGTACGTGCACCAATTATAATCCCACCCCACACCATCTAACCACGACCTCCATACAGGTCCCTTTCAAGGACATTCAGGGGTGGTATCTGGTTCCTGGTTCACGCCAGCTGAAAACCCGGCGAGAATTACTGTTCAGACTATACCTGGACTCGTCCGTGAACATAAACTAGGACCACAGTTCCAATGACCAAAACTTGTTCAAATGGCTCTGAGCACTATGGGACTTAACTTCTGAGGTCATCAGAACTTAGAACTACTTAAACCTAACTAACCTAAGGACATCACACACATCCATGCCCGAGGCAGGATTCGAACCTGCGACCGTAACGGTCTGTAGTGCCTGGACACGTTTCTGTCTGCTGGAATCGTTGCCATAATCTTGACATCACACTTTATGGCACGCGGAGGGCCCGTGCTACGACCTGCTGTGTTTGACCAGCCTGCAGTCGCCCTAGTACTCTACCCCTCATAACGTCATCAACATGTGTTCTTTGAGCCATTTTCAACACACAGCCACCATTAGCACGTCTGAAAACGTCTGCACACTTACTCGCTGCACCGTACTCTGACATGCACCAACACACCTCTGCGTATGTGGACTGCTGCCAGCGCCACCGTGCGATGACCGCAGGTCAAATGCACTGCACGGTCATACCCCGATGTGATTTAAACCCGCAAACCGCCCACCATAGCGTTGTTTCATCATGTATCAGCATTATCGTTAATTTATGAGCATGGGTGTAGCTGTGTTGCTTTGGGTACGTAAAACTAAAACGTGGAAAAGATGAACAATCACGTGACAATCTACTTAAAGTGTTTTTCTCTTTTCTGCGGTGCTATTTCTAGGCTCCTTCGAAGAGGAGTCGTAATACGTATTTTGCGACCACCTAAGAAGATAAAAGAGATGCTGAAAACGGGTTAATGGGAGTCTCGGTGTCAGCGTCCGTGGAAATAATACGATCCCTTGTGAGTGCGGAAGCAGCTACATCGGTCAGTCCATCCATAACGTTACCGACAGCTGTGCGTAACATAAAAGGCACATTAGCAATCGAGAACCTGAGATATCAGCAGTTCATTTACGTAGGATAGTGTCTGATGAAACTAAAATTTTGTCCTCCGTTTCTACATATTATCATTCTACTATTAAAGAAGCAGTAAAAATTATAAATTGAGAAAACGACTTCGATCGGGATCGCGGTTGTACTGTTGGTGGTGCGTGGAAGAGATCGCTTGTCGCCCGAGAAGACAGGGAAATGCATTGCTGCGTTTATGTTCCTGCGAGAGCGGTAGCGTCACCACATGCCTCATGGACACAGTCAGTGGCAGTGTGACGTAATGATGACAAACGCCAACCAACCACAATCCGTCTATGGGCTATATATGGCCACCGCTACAGCAGCCACGACAGTCAGTTGTTCCTACAAACACAATGGACGATTTCGTACAAAGCCTGAGGTTTTAGTCAAATTTGACATGTCAAGAAAATTGTGAATGTTTTGTCCAAGGATGTCGTCGCGAGAAACTACAGTCTCAAAGCACATCAATATTGCACTTCGTAATATCTACTTGGTAGAGCACTTGCCCGCGAAAGGCAAAGGTCCCGAGTTCGAGTCTCGGTCGGGCACACAGTTTTAATCTGCCAGGAAGTTTCATATCAGCGCACACTCCACTGCAGAGTGAAAATCTGATTCTGATGACCTCACTGTTTGGTCCCACCCCCAAATCAACCAATCGTAATTTCGGAAAGCATGATGGGCTGAAACTACTACTTCTGGGTGTACTTAACTGTTATAAATATTATACTACAATCGGTAACGTTGTTAGAGTATTGGTCATCTTCCATGCCTCCGTAAAAGAAAGACAACCTTCCACAGTGTAAAAAAAATTTAATGAAAATATTATAAACTCTTTGGTGTGATGTAAGGGAGTCATGATGGACTCCAACAGATTGTTTGAGACGTGCACGTTAAGTGACACATACAACGAATACATTACAGTTTTTGCCCGCTCTGGAAATGTGTTTGTTGGTCCCCACGCTGTACTGAATTTAGGCGATGAAGCGTATCTTGAAGGACACGGGGAAAACCACGGTGCTTGACAAAGTTCGGTGTACCGAGTTAAAATTGGGGACACACACATCAAACGAGCACACGTTACGCGCTATCTTGGGGTACACGTAGATGAAAAATTGAATTTCCACGAACACATAAGGCTAACAACAGACAAAGCACAAAAAATACTACACAAACTGGTGAGGCTAAATTCAAAACAGTACCGACTGCCTCTACCAGTCATACGGACATACCACTGTGCGCCCTTCGAATCAGTACTCAGCTTCGCAGCTAGCACGTGGGCACATAGACTGAACGTGGTCACCGACAAAGCATCGGTCAGACGAGGGCAGAGAAGTGTCCTACTTAGGCTATCTGGAGCCTTCGGCACCACCTCAGCGGATGCACTGTGTGTGGTGCTCGGAATATGCCCCATAGATATCACGTTCAAATACAGAGCTGCAAGATACTGGTTAAAGGGGGGAGAGTAGATAAGGTACACACAATAACCGGTGTGCCGATAGAGACGATACGTCACCTTAAAAGTTGGCGTTTGGATACATGGCAAGGTGAGTGGGATGTAAGTGGTAAGGGACGTAGACTGCACGACTTCCCCCTTGACATAAGAGAGCGGTTGAGAATGAGTCATATCGATCCCAGCCGCGGTATGGTACATTTCTTAACCGGACACGGACCTTATCCCAAGCACTTAAACCGCGTGAGTCTGAGGCAGACACCTACATGCACATGCGGGGAAGAAGGTTCCCCAGAACACACTCTCTTTCTTTTTCTGCGGGCAATACGCGAACAATAGACATACACTACACTTACACCACACACACACACATATATATATATATATATATATATATATATATATATATATATATATATATAGCAATAATAGACGAAGAACAATGGGCGCAATTAAACGCACTGACAAACGGTGTTTCAAAAACAACACATGAAGAGAACGTGCGGACACGACATAACAGACATGCATATGCGCAACTTAACCAAAATCTCCAGAGGGTGGACAGCGATACCCACAGTGACAGCGAAAATAGTGACAATGAGGAGGAACAGGAGGAGGAAGCTGAGATGTGGCAGTAAATAAGCATAAGGTGCTGGCTATCTAGCCAAGGAATCACCAAATGTTGTACATGGATGGGCACCTAAAGTAGTTAATACAGGGTGTTTCAAAAATGACCGGTATATTTGAAACGGCAATAAAAACTAAATTAGCAGCGATAGAAATACACCGTTTGTTGCATTATGCTTGGGACAACAGTACATTTTCAGGGGGACAAACTTTCGAAATTACAGTAGTTACAATTTTCAACAACAGATGGCGCTGCAAGTTATGTGAAAGATATAGAAGACAATGCAGTCTGTGGGTACGCCATTCTGTACGTCGTATTTCTGCTGTAAGCGTGTGCTGTTCACAACGTGCAAGTGTGCTGTAGACAACATGGTTTATTCCTTAGAACAGAGGATTTTTCTGGTGTTGGAATTCCACCGTCTAGAACACAGTGTTGTTGCAACAAGACGAAGTTTTCAACGGAGGTTTAATGTAACCAAAGGACCGAAAAGCGATACAATAAAGGATCTGTTTGAAAAATTTCAACGGACTGGGAACGTGACGGATGAACGTGCTGGAAAGGTAGGGCGACCGCGTACGGCAACCACACAGGGCAACGCGCAGCTAGTGCAGCAGGTAATCCAACAGCGGCCTCGGGTTTCCGTTCGCCGTGTTGCAGCTGCGGTCCAAATGACGCCAACGTCCACGTATCGTCTCATGCGCCAGAGTTTACACCTCTATCCATACAAAATTCAAACGCGGCAACCCCTCAGCGCCGCTACCATTGCTGCACGAGAGACATTCGCTAACGATATAGTGCACAGGATTGATGACGGCGATATGCATGTGGGCAGCATTTGGTTTACTGACGGAGCTTGTTTTTACCTGGACGGCTTCGTCAATAAACAGAACTGGCGCATATAGGGAACCGAAAAGCCCCATGTTGCAGTCCCATCGTCCCTGCATCCTCAAAAAGTACTGGTCTGGGCCGCCATTTCTTCCAAAGGAATCATTGGCCCATTTTTCAGATCCGAAACGATTACTGCATCACGCTATCTGGACATTCTTCGTGAATCTGTGGCGGTACAAACTGCCTTAGACGACACTGCGAACACCTCGTGGTTTATGCAAGATGGTGCCCGGCCACATCGCACGGCCGACGTCTTTAATTTCCTGAATGAATATTTCGATGATTGTGTGATTGCTTTGGGCTATCCGAAACATACAGGAGGCGGCGTGGATTGGCCTCCCTATTCGCCAGACATGAACCCCTGTGACTTCTTTCTGTGGGGACACTTGAAAGACCAGGTGTACCGCCAGAATCCAGAAACAATTGAACAGCTGAAGCAGTACATCTCATCTGCATGTGAAGCCATTCCGCCAGACACGTTGTCAAAAGTTTCGGGTAATTTCATTCAGAGTCTACGCCATATTATTGCTACGCATGGTGGATATGTGGAAAATATCGTACTATAGAGTTTCCCAGACCGCAGCGCCATCTGTTGTTGAAAATTGTAACTACTGTAATTTCGAAAGTTTGTCTGCCTGAAAATGTACTGTTGTCCCAAGCATATTGCAACAAACGGTGTATTTCTATCGCTGCTCGTTTAGTTTTTATTGCCGTTTCACATATACCGGTCATTTTTTAAACACCCTGTATATAGGATTAGTAATAAATAGGATAAGCAATATTATTTCCTTACTAATAACCATTTGTATGTGTGTGTGTGTGTGTGTGTGTGTGTGTGTGTGTGTGTGTGTGTGTGTGTTCGCGCGCCCTCGCGTGCGTGCGCGTGTGTTTCTGTGTGTGTGCGATTGGCGGTCAACGGCTCGAAGAAACATTTCCGAGGTATTCACCGTCAGTCATATTCGGTAATGGTACTTACAAATCTCTCCTCTATCTATCCTCTTTTTATATCCTTCTCAAAAAACAACAAAATTTTATTTATATTTCAACCTTAAATAACTGTTATTTTGAAAAGTATAATTCTTTGTAAATGTTGTAGATAAAACAAAAGAAAAGAAAACCGTAAAAAGATGAAAAACGAAAATTGTAAGATGTACGACCTGTTTTAAACATCAGGTAACAGGTCTACAGTTTGGCAATAAATAAATAAATAAAGTACCTGGTGAGGTGGAGCTATGATTGACCCTTGATTCACTTTCGCAAGGAGCAGGGCTCAAATCCCCAGTCCACTACCCACCTTTAGTGTAACTGTGTTCCCTAAAATCGCTTAAGGCACCTTTTGGTATTGACTGCGCCTTTGAAAAGCATATGGTCAGTTTCCTCCACCATCTTTGTTCATTTCGAGCTTCACCAGTATCTCAAATGAGCCTATTGTCGACGGACGCTACATCCAAATCCTACTCCCTCCCCTTCTAAGCCTGGCTCCCTGCGCCTACTCGTGTGCCTAAAAATACAGACGCCGCCCCCATCGTCTATGCACTACGACTCTGTTTACTGCAGCTTACAAACAAAGTTCACGCCCCCTCCTTTTTCCCAGCCGACAGAGAAGCGGTAGCAATTAGTGTAAGTTTGTGCACAGAAGGGGAGATAGTAGTTCCTATAATAGGCTTACAACGAACTTCTGTTAGACATTTACACCCTTATCAGTTTAATGGATAAGCTACATTCGTTGTAATTCTAACCTATGGACTGGGTGGAGCGAGGAGTCAAAGTGGACATGGTATTCTTCACAAATTTAAAAGTTAGGTAACGCACAGGAAGTGCAAGAAATCATTGTGCAACGGATCGGGAAATACAGAAGGGAGGTAAGAAGCTTTAATGTCGGTTCTAGTGGTTGCTCTCATAATTGTGCAAACAACTAACAAGCAAACGTAGACATAGGAAACTGTTACCTCAGCCAAGCAACCACTGCATTGAACTTAATATGTTAGTGGTTTCATTCTATTGATACATTTGCTTATAGACTTGTCCCCCTTCTAGCAGTGGTGTACCGTAGGTCTCTAGAAGAGCGTAGCGTTCCAAAAGATTGGAAAAGGGCACAGATCACTCCCGTATTCAAGAAGGGACGTCGAAGAGATGTGCAGAACTATAGACCTATATCTCTAACGTCGATCAGTTGTAGAATTTTGGAACACGTATTATGTTCGATTATAATGACTTTTCTGGAGACTAGAAATCTACTCTGTAGGAATCAGCACGGGTTTCGAAAAAGACGATCGTGTGAAACCCAGTTCGCGCTATTCGCCCACGAGACTCAGAGGGCCATAGACACAGGTTGCCAGATAGATGCCGTGTTTCTTGACTTCCGCAAGGCGTTTGATACAGTTCCCCACAGTCGTCTAATGAACAAAGTAAGAGCATATGGACTATCAGACCAATTGTGTGATTGGATTGAAGATTTCCTAGCTACCAGAACGCAGCAGGTCTTCCGAAGTAAGAGTGAATTCAGGGGAGTGTCGTAGGACCGTTGCTACTCACAATATATATAAATCACCTTGTGGATAACATCGGAAGTTCACTGAGGCTTCTTGCGGATGCTGCTGTAGTATATCGAGAGGTTGCAACAATGGAAAAATGTACTGAAATGCAGGAGGATCTGCAAAGAATTGACGCATGGTGTAGGGAATGGCAATTGAAACTCAATGTAGACAAGTGTAATGTGCTGCGAATACATAAAAGAAAGATCCTTTATCATTTAGCTACAATATAGCAGGGCAGCAACTGGAAGCAGTTAATTCCATAAATTATCTGGGAGTAGGCATTAGGAGTGATCTAAAATTGGATGACCATATACACTCCTGGAAATGGAAAAAAGAACACATTGACACCGGTGTGTCAGACCAACCATACTTGCTCCGGACACTGCGAGAGGGCTGTACAAGCAATGATCACACGCACGGCACAGCGGACACACCAGGAACCGCGGTGTTGGCCGTCGAATGGCGCTAGCTGCGCAGCATTTGTGCACCGCCGCCGTCAGTGTCAGCCAGTTTGCCGTGGCATACCGAGCTCCATCGCAGTCTTTAACACTGGTAGCATGCCGCGACAGCGTGGACGTGAACCGAATGTGCAGTTGACGGACTTTGAGCGAGGGCGTATAGTGGGCATGCGGGAGACCGGGTGGACGTACCGCCGAATTGCTCAACACGTGGGGCGTGAGGTCTCCACAGTACATCGATGTTGTCGCCAGTGGTCGGCGGAAGGTGCACGTGCCCGTCGACCTGGGACCGGACCGCAGCGACGCACGCATTCCTAGACCGGCAAGGGAACTTGCTGTTCCAACAGGACAATGCACGTCCGCATGTATCCCGTGCCACCCAACGTGCTCTAGAAGGTGTAAGTCAACTACCCTGGCCAGCAAGATCTCCGGATCTGTCCCCCATTGAGCATGTTTGGGACTGGATGAAGCGTCGTTTCACGCGGTCTGCACGTCCAGCACGAACGCTGGTCCAACTGAGGCGCCAGGTGGAAATGGCATGGCAAGCCGTTCCACAGGACTACATCCAGCATCTCTACGATCGTCTCCATCGGAGAATAGCAGCCTGCATTGCTGCGAAAGGTGGATATACACTGTACTAGTGCCGACATTGTGCATGCTCTGTTGCCTGTGTCTATGTGCCTGTGGTTCTGTCAGTGTGATCATGTGATGGATCTGACCCCAGGAATGTGTCAATAAAGTTTCCCCTTCCTGGGACAATGAATTCACGGTGTTCTTATTTCAATTTCCAGGAGTGTAAAATTAATCGTCGGTAAAGCAGATGCCAGACTGAGATTCATTGGAAGAATCCTAAGGAAATGCAGTCGGAAAACAAAGGAAGTCGGTTACAGTAAACTTGTTCGCCCACTGCTTGAATACTGCTCACCGGTTTGGGATCCGTACCAGATAGGGTTGATAGGAGACATAGAGAAGATCCAACGGAGAGCAGCGCGCTTCGTTACAGGATCATTTAGTAATCTCGAAAGCGTTACGGAGATGACAGATAAACTCCAGTGGACTCTGCAACAGACACGCTCAGTAGCTCGGTACGGGCTTTTGTTGGTTTCGAGAACATGCCTTGATCGAGGAGTCAAGCAGTATGTTGCTCCCTCCTACATATATCTCGCGAAGAGACCATGATAAAATCAGAGAGATTAGAGCCCACACTGAGGCATACCGACAATCTTTCTTTCCGCGAACAATACGAGACTGGAATAGAAAGGAGAACCGACAAAGGTACTCAAGGTACCCTCCGCCACACACGGTCAGGTGGCTTGCGGAATATGGTTGTAGATGTAGATGTAGATGTAGACATCTAGGCAAAGAGAGCAATAATTTTAGACGCAGAGTCTAGCCAACTGCAGTGACTCATTTCCAAAACCTGATCTTAAAACAATCCAAGCAGCTTTTTATTCATACTTGGTGACCGGCAACGCATAAACACGAGAGGCGTTCCGTAAATGAAACAAAACATTTTTTACTGGACAAACAGGCTGAAAATAATGCGGAATCTAGTGTGGGACATCACGGAATATTCCTGCTTCAACCCCTACAGTTTCATGTAGTACTAATTAGTGGCGACGCTGTATGTACCCTCCAAAACGGAGTCTAGAACCGAGGTGCGTTCCAAGCAGAGAACTGTCATTGACGTTCTTTTGGTGGAAAACCAGAGGGTCGCATGTACTCATAGGCCCTTGTCTATGGAGACCTGGCAGTGAACAAAACCACAGCGAGTCGTTGGGCGAGACGTCTGCCGTCACCGCAAAGGGGCCACGCAGACCTGTCGGATCTCCCGCGTGCAGGCCGGACGAACACAGCCGTGGGTCTGCAATGTTGAGAACTGAAGGAACGATTTCAGCTTGTTCGTCGTCACAAAAATGCAGGGGATATTCTCCTTCTCCAAGACAATGCAAGGCATCACACAATTTTGCGCACCCGAAAGAAGCTTAGAAAACTTCATTGGACTGTTCTTCCGCATCCACCATACAGCCGTACATCCCGTTCCTTCTGACTTCCACCTGTTCGGCCTGTTGAAAGATGTACTCCAAGCGAAGCAGTACAATCAGGATGGGGAGGTTATTGTTGGCTTCGACGTCGACCAGTAGAATGCTACCGTGAGGGCATACATCTACATCTACATGGGTACTCTGGAAATCACGTTCAAGTGCTTGGCAGAGGGTTCATCGAATCACCTTCACAATCCTCTATTATTCCAATCGCGTATAGTGCGCGGATAGAACGAGCACCTACATCTTTCCGTAGCAGCTCTGATTTCCCTTATTTTATCGTGGTGATCGTTCCTCCCTATGTAGGTCGGTGTCAACAAAATATCTTCGCATTCGGAGAAGAAAATTGGTGATTGGAATTTCGTGAGAAGGTTCCGTCGCAACGAAAAACACCTTTCTTTGAATGATTTCCAGCCCAAATCCTGTATAATTTCTGTGTCACTCTCTCCTATATTTCGGGATAATACATAAAGTGCTGCCTTTCTTAGAATTTTTTCCATGTACTCCGTCAGTCCTGTCTGGTAAGGATCCCACACCGCGCAGCAGTATTCTAAAAGAGGACGGAGAAGCGTAGTGTAGGCGGTCTCCATAGTAGGTCTGTTACGTTTTCTAAGTGTCCTGCCAATAGACCTCAGTCTTTGGTTAGCCCTCACCACAACATTTTCTATGTGTTCCTTCCAACTGAAGATGTTGGTAATTGTAATACCTAGGTATTTAGTTGAATTTACGGCTTTTAGATTAGTCTCATTTATCGTGTAACCGAAGTTTAACGAATTCCATTTAGCACTCATGCGGATGACCTCACAATTTTCGTTATTTAGGGTCAACTTCCAATTTTCGCACCATTCAGATATCTTTTCTAAATCGTTTTGCAGTTTGTTTTGAACTTCTGATGACTTCATTAGTCGATAAACGACTGCGTCATCTGCAAACAACCAAAGACGGGTGCTCAGATTGCGTCCAAAATAGTTTATATAGATAAGGAACAGCAAAGGGCTTATAACACTACCTTCGGGAACGCCAGAAATCGCTTCTGTTGTACTCGATGACTTTCCGTCAATTACTACGAACTGTGACCTCTCTGACAGGAAATCACAAATCCAGTCACATAACTGAGACGATATTCCATAAGCACGCAATATCACTACGAGCCGCTTGTGTCGTACAGTGTCGAAAGCCTTCCGGAAATCCAGAAACACGGAATCGATCTGAAATCCCTTGTCAACAGCACTCAACGCTTCATGTCAATCAAGAGCTAGTTGTGTTTCACAGGAACGATGTTTTCTAAACCCATGTTGATGTGTGTCAATAGACAGTTTTCTTCGAGGTAATTCATAATGTTTGAACACAATATATCTTCAAAGATCCTGCTGCATATCGACGTTAACGGATATGGGCCTGTAATGTAGTGGATTAATCCTACTACCTTTCTTGAATATTGGTGTGACACTTGATATGAATACTAGCCCTCCCAGTAACATGGCGTGAGTCTGCCGGATTGAACTATTTGGAATAAGGAGTTTTGTAGCCAAAGTAATGAGGAATAATATGGTGTACTGGAATGCTGAATAAAATCAAGGCCGCGTGGGATTAGCCGAGCGGTCTAAGGCGCTGCAGTCATGGACTGTACGGCTGATCGCGGCGGAGGTTCGAGTCCTCCCTCGGGCATGGGTGTGTGTGTTTGTCCTTAGAATGATTTAGGTTAAGTAGTGTTTGAACTTAGGGACTGATGACCTTAGCAGTTAAGTCTCATAAGATTTCACACACATTTGAACATTTTTTAATAAAATCGACATACTTTCAGGAAAAAAGTGATGGATTAGTTATTGAAAGCCCCTCGTAAAAGTTCTCAGACCAAAATGTCCTTGGTAAGGTGACTGCACTGGCATCATTGATGAAATTATGCTTAATAAGATATTTCAGACAATTTTGTAAACACAAATTGTTTGGCCTCTGCTGGGAGACTTCAAATAGTAAGTAAAACATGTCGTCCCAGTTGGCGTCCATACGCACAGTCGCAGGGATGTAACGGTAATGGAAGGTTCGGAAATCGTCAAAGTAACGGTTTCCAAGACGTAAATAACACAAAATACAACGCAAGGTACATTGTTCGCCATCAAGAAATAACCGTAGTGATTGGAATAACCGGCGCTGTACCGACGATAACACGCATAAATAACAATTGTGAGAACAAAGGCTCTGGGAGCGACATAAACCACAATCAGCGAAACGTCACCCCCAATAACGAGCAGAATAGAACATGGCAAAATACCGATCACATTGTAAATGTTGTGGAAATGTCTGACGGGAGCGGCAGCTCCCTCCCTCCCCCCTCCCCGCCTGCTTTCGCGTAATGAGTTCTCTCTCGCGGATTGTTAAATTGTTGCTCTTTGGTTTATTTATTCTCTTTGTAACAACACATTTACGGAAAGAGTTACGTGAAATACTTTTATCAATGCTGTGCTTTGCTTTTCATTATCGTCATTACCTTTCAGCGGAATAAAATGTATATATGGAAGTTTGATTGTTCTGGATCTGGCCTACAATTTAAGGAACGATTTTTCGTAACTGCAACTCATGTTAGGAATCAATATATCTTCCCTACTTCATAGTGAGTAAAAGTTGAAATTACTTTGTTACGAACACTGATGTTACAGTTCGTATGATCGTTCAAAAATACAAGTTCGCAGTGGATTTTATTTCTCGTTAAAATGCTATTTCACACCACGACTAGCCCAAGAACATGAGACTCTCATTAAAAAATACGTTGTCACTATAAAGTTTGCCAGATCAGAACGGAGCACAGCAAGATTCCTATCAGATTCTGAAGGTACATTAAATTATTTGCACAGTAAATTATATCCTATCAGCAGCCCGCGTCAATCTGCAACACATCATAAAATCCGCTGATCTTCACTGCCAGTCTGGGAGCTAAAAGAAATAATATTATTTTACTATTATTTTACCGCTTCCTTGCGGTATGCTCGACTATATTGTACGTCGTTTACATACGCCGCGGCAGCGGCTTTTCGTTCTCCACGCCGCTCAGCACCACAGATAATATTTATATAACTGAAAAATGTTTCAACAGGATGGGATAATATGCAAGCAAGCTTAACAATAAATGATACAAGTTTTCATTTAAACAACTCTATTAAAACCTTTAAATATCTCAGTGATTACAGACCTTTGTGAATTCAGGCGTAATGGCGTCAATTGCTTAGTCTCGACAAAAGAGTGCTACATTCGCGTTCTCTACGACAACAACAGGAGATCTTACTCGCGCAACTTCCAAATTAAGAAGACAAAGACATTAATCTACATCACGTATTATATACTAGTTCATTTCTTTTATCTCTGTTTAACATTTATCTTCTGTGTCGGTTTTATTACTCGCCGACGCAGACGTTTTCAAAAATAAATAATAAAAAAAAATACATAATTTTATGCAATGACACAATATGATACCTCTAATTCTCTAATTTCTACATAATATATTGTTTTTGTTTCTCTAGACGTTACAATGCCCCCTGGCAGCAATTGACTAACGTTGGAAATGTTCGGCAATATGCTGCCACTAACGTCTGTTTGGTTATTGTCTGTTACCTTGGTTGGAACATTCACCATACACTTCTTAGTTCTTTTACACTGTAGGTTTAATTACACTTTTTATACTGTTCTTACACTTTGCGAGGTGACCGTCAACCTAGTCCCAGGGTCATTACATTTATTTGGCTCCCCCATTCGGGCTACGTGCGATCAGAAAACCTGGGAAAACTGCGCCGGAGCCATGGTCATCTCGCCTGGTTTATTTTAATACCCAGTTTGATCACAAAAAGTTCAGATTCTTTCAATGTTCACATATAACAAAGGCTATTTGTGAGATCATGTTAAACTTTTAGTCTCTTTGTTACCCATATAATATTTGTGTTTTGGATTGTAATGAAAGTCACTTATTACACATTTTTACCGTAGTATCATGAATCGTCCTTGCATTTACCCGCGACAATTGGTTTAAAATGTCTAGCATTCATGCGAGTATACTTCATTAACATGACGAAAACATATTATATCTATATATCACTGAACCAATGAATACTTTGAGTCCGTATTGAATAACTCAAAAAAAAAAAACTGTTTGTCACGTCATTTAGTGTCCACTAAACCCTATTCATGTTAGTGCATTAAACACATATTTGATAGTTCATTTGAATGACAACAATGTTGTACGGAGCTGGCGGCGCGAAGCAATTGTTGAGTAGCGTCGTCTGGACCGCCGCGTGCCGACGGCCGCTGGGTTCGACGACCGGCTCTCAGTAACAGCGACGTCGTGCTGACGTGGCGCCCAAGCAGTCACGAACCGCGCTGAACCATTCGCCGATGTCGGCGAGTGGCAGTGGTTTACCGTGACCGGCTGGCTGGCGACACGGCACTCGTCTCGGCTTCTCCGCATGGCTCCCCGTCGTAGCGCATGAAACAAACATTCCACAACGGTGTACTGTCTTTAAGAACACAGATTACTAGCTGTGGAAGAAGATGCAACTGGTTAAAAGCGTTTATTGTTCAGTAAGCCGTCGCTTCACTGGTATGCACAGGATGGTTTGGCGTGATAACAGGTTTCTTGTGGCATTGTGACACTGGTATTCAATGTTCGTCACACGCACATTGTACTACACATTTTCACTCACTCCACGGTTGGTACACTGCCAGAGCGTCTTTCAACACGTGAAAATGTTTCGTAACACACATACTAAATGTCCCCATCGAGCGATGTTCGTTTAAATCGACTCCGAACGGATCAATAACTCCTGTTTTTATACACTGTCTATTGTTCGTTGAGCACTGCACTAGGAC
The DNA here is from genome assembly GCF_023864275.1 of Schistocerca cancellata. NCBI lineage: Eukaryota > Metazoa > Arthropoda > Insecta > Orthoptera > Acrididae > Schistocerca > Schistocerca cancellata. The sequence goes on along the minus strand of NC_064628.1, from coordinate 100,169,175 downwards.
AGTCTGTCACTCAACACTAGACTTATCGACGTATATATTGGTGCAGATACAACAGTCATTTTCTGTCCCTGCTACACACAATATTGCGTCCTTTCCTCCATTGTTTATGCACACAGTTTATTTTTTAATACCTTTTAACTGTTCTTCGCATACTCACTCTTACCTACATGGCGTCTATTTGTTTTTACCTTATCACAACCCACTTTTCATATTGTTACTAGGCGTATATAGCCCTTTTGCAAAATTTTTTAATTTTCTTATCAGTGTAGCTTGCCTGGTTATCACCCATCTATCAAACAGATTTTACCATGTGCATGACAGCTTGACTTGGGCATATTGCTCAATAAATACTTCATTTAGCACTAGCATTATTTTTAATGATTTTTCCTATATGACTACAGTGTAGGTTCCACATTGGTTGACTTAATTCGCGTATCGCGTAATGAATATTCAAGGGCGTGTACCAAGTACACAGGCTTCAATTGAAGCATTGTTATATACAAAGCGGAGTTTCCACGGAACCGGCTTGTTTTTTGATTAGCTTATGCTCCAGTGTCGTTCTCAAATCACTACTGGCAGCAAACATCACATAATTGTTGCATATTACAAAGTCCATGTTTGGCTAGTCAAAACTCTCTCCCTCAGGGTTCCTTATTCTAATACAATTACAACAGTTACTTTACTATATTAGATTGCATCAATAATTGCACTTACATACTACACATAAAAAATGGTTCAAGAAATTAATCCTTTGTATAATGATTCAAGAAATTAATCCTCACTTTATCAACAAGAAGATTGTTCGTTGCTTAATGAGCATATAATATTTTAAATGGCTCTAATTGTCTGTAAGCAAAATCTTTCCTGTGTAAGCTATTGCCTACTTTCTGAATCCATTTCCTCCAAGTTTCATTACACACAAATTTCTTTCTTAATACTAACATACTTATATTCTAAAACACAATTAAAATCTTCTTATAACTACTACTCTTTATATGTGATATGTCACTGAATAAATAACTTCACATCTTTACGTGGATACAATCCTTTGATCTTCCCCGTATGGGGATGTGCTAACAAATAGCTACATTCGTGTGGCACGCTTATTACTTCAAAGGGCCCTGAATATAGCAATTGCCACTTACTATTCTGTTTTAAGGTGGCTGAGGATTTAGGGTGGTTACGAATAAGTACTAGATCTCCTACATTATATTTCTGTTCGTTAGTTACACCTCGGTCGTACTTCCTTTTCCTCTTTGCCGCACAGCTGGTTAGTCTGTTCCATATCTCTTTCATCTTTTCCTCCCTTGTTTTTGCCTTGACTGGTAGTCTCGGCAAAGGCGTGAGCCATTCATTCGGTGTCTCATTAAACCCATTCAATATCTCTACCGGTGGATAGCCTGTACTTGAATGGGGTGTCAAATTGTGTATTTCTACAAATTTCGGTACTAGTCCTGTCCATTTTGTATGTCGGTTCCCTAAGTAGATTCTAAGGAACTTATTCAATTCTCTAAATATTCTTTCTACTAGACTTGCTTCTGGATGGAACCGGGATACCAGAATATGCTGTATATTTTGTTCCCGTAGGTAATTTTTCCAAGTTCGACCCGTGAAATAAGAAGCATTATCAGTCGTTATGGCTTCGGGTTTTCCCACTTGAGGCAAGTATTCTTGATTGATCCGCCTGACCATGGTTTTGGCAGTAGCTGATTTTATGCAATAAATTGCCAAGTATTTGGAAAAAATATCGTACATGGCCAGTATATACTTCATACCTCCTCTGGCCATGGGATAAGGACCGGCTACATCCACAGATACTATTTGAAGCGGCCTGAGTGGAACTATGGGATGTAGTTCAAACTTAGTGGATCTATTATAATGTTTTGCTTTTTGACATATCACGCAAGTTCTAACTGTTGCCTGAATCTGGTGTTTCATACGGGGAAAGTAGCAGTATCTCGCCATGATCTCTGCACACTTTCCAATCCCTGCATGGCCCCATGCCAAGTGCGTGTGCCATATCATAACTTTTACCGACTGGTTAGGTATACATACTGCCCAGCAGTCTTCTTTCGTGCTAAGTTTATGATACAAAATATGGTTCACTATTTTAAAACCTTGCTCATCTCTATTGTTAACACCCTCTTCAATATTATTAATGATTTTTTTCCACATCGGATCTGCCCTTTGTAATTCGAACATGTTTTTACATATATATAAAAAATCTTTCATGTAAGTATTGTCACGCACTAACAGCACTTTATACTCCGCGGACTGCTCTAACAATTCTGCTAAATCCGGTAATCCTACCGGCAGTCGCGACAGAGCATCCGCTATCACGTTATCTTGGCCTTTTATGTACATAATCTTTATCCGGTATTCTTGTAAGACAAGCATCCATCTCCTCAGTCTGGTATGGAATAGTTTGCATGACATCAAAAAACTTAACGCCTGGTGGTCACTATACACTCTAATCTCCTTCCCTTGTAGATAATAATTAAACTTTTTTACAGCCCAGACTACTGCAAGTGCTTCCAGTTCGGTTGCCGAGTAGGCTCTCTCGCAGCTAGTTAAAGTCCTACTGGCGAAGCCGATAATCTTTATTGTTGTCGGGTCGTTTCCTTCCCCCCACTGAAATAAGCACGCTCCCAGGCCATAGGAACATGAATCCGTCGCAAGACAAAAATCTTTTGACAGATCTGGGTGCTGCAAAATATTTGCATTCAGTAGGGCGGTTTTAATCGCTTCGAAAGCTTGTTGACATTTGTCAGTCCAAACCCACTGCACATTTTTTCGTAGCAGATTTAGTAGCGACGCGTCATTTAACAACTGATTGGGCACGAACCTTCTGAAAAAAGACGTGAGCCCAAGGAACGCTTTCAATTGTCTCTTAGTGCGGGGGCTTGGAAATTCTCGGATCGCCTCTAGTTTTTTGTTGTCTGGGCGGATACCAAGTGGTGTCATAAGATGGCCTAAAAATTTAATTTTATTTCGTCCAAATTTTGACTTTTCTAGGTTTGCTGTCACACCTGCTTGCTTAAATCTCTCTAGTACTCTACGCAACAATTCCATATGTTCATCCCAGGTAGCAGTAGCGATTACCAGATCATCAACATATACAGTGATTTTTTCTAATAAGTCTGGACCCAATACCGTGTCTAGTGCAGTAATAAACACTCCGGCACTCACATTCAATCCGAAGGGAAGTACCTTGAATTGGTAACTTCGCCCTCCGAATATGAAAGCTGTGTACTTCCTGGATTCCGGTGTAAGGGGAATTTGCCAATATGAACTTTTAAGATCGATCGAGGTCAAGTACTGTACTCCATGAAATTTTTGTATCTGCTCATCTAAATTCTCAGGGCGAGTCCGGACAGGTATGATAATTTTGTTAATGTCCCTCGCATCTAACACTAGCCTGATTTTTCCATTGGCTTTCGCCACTGCTACAAGAGGACTACTATATGGAGAGAAGGAGGGCTCAATGATATCCCACTCTAACATCTTCCGAATCTCTTTAGCTACCAATTCCCTCCTCGACCAAGGGATGGAGTAAGTTGCGCGACAGTATGTTATATGGGGCATCACCTCTATGTGATAGTGGTACCCTTTGACTATTCCTGGTCGGTCGGTAAATACCATAGTGTATTCCGATAGCAGCTGCGTCAACTGTTGCTTTTGTGTATCGCTTAACCCTTCAGATTCCTGCACTTTGGTTTTAAATGCCTGAACATTTATTTCAAAATTTCGATCCTCTAAATTCGGATAATAGAGGTCTGCTGCATGTGAAAAATCATCAAGGTGTAGTACCCAAGGGTTCCTACCTTTGATATTGATTCGATTACAACACGGCACAAGTACCTCCTTCGATTTCATCATAGATAACTCAATCCTTCTACCCCTATTAACTATGCTTAATTTCCCCAAGGAGAGGTCGATCAATGCGTCCCTCTCGCGGAGAAAATCTACTCCCAGAATGCAGGCCACCTTCAATCCTTTTACAACGAGGAACGAGCTCACTATGGCTTCGCCCTCCTTACAAATCTCCACCTGCACCTGGTACTTAACTGATTGGCTCTGTGCACTAATGGCTCCAGACACCTTACAATTATTAACCGGGAAAGTCGGAATGCTATGTCCTTTTCCCAGTGCCTTAAATAACTCCATACTCATTACACTTACTGAGGCACCTGTGTCGATGATTATATTCACTGCAACATCATTGATTTTCGCTTCGATAATAGCTTGCACATTTTCGTTATTATCTTTCTTACATTCGTGCGGTTCGTTCAGTAGATCTTTATCCATACTGACACCATCGTTGTATCGCAGCATACGTATCCCAGGTATATTATTATTATCACTCGTGTTGCTCTCACTCCATCCCTCGGCCATCGATGGAGAGCATATCGAGGCCGATTCTAGTTTGTTGGATTAGTTACTTGTGAAGTACTTGGACGGCTATTGTCCGCGACCTCCACTATATGTACACTCTGATTTGTCGGCCGCCACGGCTGCGCAATAGGCGCGTTTTGCGGTGGTGGTCTATTGTTGTCATACCGGTCATTACCCTGTCGCTCTGGGCTTCTTCGCTGATTTTGCTGCCAATTTCGATTACTATCACTATAATTGCTCTGCCACTGACCTCGCGCATTTTTCCAGCGGTTGGTCCCTGACATTCCGGATTCGTACCGGTCGTCAAATCGACGCTTTTTGTTATAAGTTGTTTGTCCATACCCGTTCTGGCCTCTACCATTACTACCATTTTGCGAATGTTCTTGCCGCTTGTTACCACCCCCACTATTTCCATGGTTATGGTTTTGTGCACTACTATTTCTGTCATGTTTACATCCTGACCCATTATTCCGCGAGTGATCACACGCTGATTTTGCGTCTTCCTGTATCAAGTCTATAGAATCTAGAACAGACAGGAAGTTTTCCATATCGCTTTCTGGTACGTGTATTAATTTCTCTTTGATATGAATGGGTAAATGTGATTTTAGTAGTCTTATTATGTCTCTTGGTGATATAGGTTCGTCCCAATAGCGTGTTTTGTTTATATATTTTTCAAAATACCGTCTCAAATTCCCCAGACGAGGTGAGTACGGTTCGGGATTATATACTTCTTTTCTTAGCCGCTCTTGTATACAAGGCGACCAATATTTCGATAGAAATGCCCTTTCGAACTGTTCATATGTCATGCAGCTGTCTGCTACTTCTGTAGCCCACAACGCTGCGTCACCTTGAATGTACGACATTACGTATTGAATTTTCTGTGTTTCATTCCACACACTGGGCAAGATATTTTTAAAGCTTTTTATGAATACCACTGGGTGTACTGATTTCCGTTCAGTAGTAAACGTTTGAAATTGTCTATTTTTGATTAAACTTTCTTCCACTAATATTTTTGAACTACATGGTTGTGCCCCTGGGACATATGCTGTGTGCTCCGAACCGAAGCTACAGCTCTTCGCATTATCGACTACAGATTCCCCATTGTTGTATCGCGTATAAGTTTGTGCGTTGCCAAAACCGTGGGCTGTTGGCGACAGAGGTTCCTGTTCCAAATGCTTTCTGCTTTGTACTAAACCCTTCTCCAGGTCGGATATCCGTTTGTTCATATTCACTTGCCACTGCGGAATATCCTCCCTGAGTATTTGTTTGATGGTTTGCACGTCGTTCTGTACCTGACTATTTACTGCGGTACTGAACGTTTCGGGATCTCTATTTGCTATGGCTGCTTGCACTTTGGAATTAATGTTCTTGTCAATCTCACACTCCTTCACTTCTAGCCATGAGTTGAATTCTGTTTCAATTTTAGTTGCTTGTTCGTTCCACTTCTGCTCTACAAGCTGCGTGGAATCTATTTCTAGCTTTTCTACTCGATTGGCTAATACACCTATTTCGTCTACCCTGTTAGTGTTTGCTACTTGCAGGTTGTTGACCTGTTCAGTCAGCTCCTGCACGGCCTTAGGTATCGACTCATAATTCTGTTTCATATCTGCAATCTCTTTTTTCATGTTTTCTAACGATTGCACAAGTTGCTGGTCCCGCTCAGCTTGCCGGCGATCTCGCTCAGCTTGCTGGCGGTCTCGCTCGACTTGCTGTTGCGCAAATTCTGCCTGGTAATTCAGCACGCGCTCTAATATAGCCTGAAGCGAATACCCACCAGGCAGATTACCACTCTCTGGTTCCTGCTTTTCTGGTGGTGGTACAACTTCTTTCTCTACATCCCCTTGAGGACTAATGGGCGGTGGCACCACTTCCTGTGCTCCTGCCCCCACATTCTCACATGTTATATCCTCAAAGAGAGTACTAGTACTACTTGAGGTACCCGGTTCCACATTTCCTGCACTAACTAATTGTTGTTCCTCAGTATCCATATTGCTCGGACGTTGACTACGCAACTTAACCATATTCCTAAATTGCTTACTAAAACACGAAGTCTGACAGTTTTGCCCCTCATCATCATCATCATCATCATCATTTATTGCCTTATCGGGCCTTTAAGGCCTACAGCAAGAAGAACAAAAGGAAAAGTAAAGACAAAAAGACTTACAAAAGTACTCTATACAGTAGTAAAAGTTACATATGTACATTACAGCTTAAAGAAGAAACGAAAAAATAAACAGGGCATTCAATCAAAGGTTTAAAAGGCAAGAGGGATACATTACAGAAACAAAAAAACAAAAAAAAACACACACGCAGTGTCTGTCAATTACACGAGAGGAGGGAGCTGTTGCAGATGGCAGTCCATCTCATCCGGTCGTTGGCGTCCTCCTCCACGGCTGCTGGTTCCACTTCTTTCAGGATCGTTGTTATCCTATCCTTCCATCGAGTTCTTGGGCGTCCTCTAGGGCGTTTTCCTGTGGGTTGAGAGTGGAGGACTCTGTTTGGAAGGGATCCGTCTGCCCGTAGGATGTGGCCAAACCATTGGAGTCTCTTCTGTGCCCCTTGCACACAAAATACGTTAATTTATCTACACTAACTGCACACTAAAATTTACTATCTACCATCAACTTTGCCCTGTCACAAACACTAACATCAAACTACGTACAATATGCACACCACTAGCGAAATGAGATCACTTCACTGGAGCTCGACTTCTACAAACAGGACAACTACACTGTAGTCTTACCTTTAGTTTATCTTATCTCGGCGTTCGGCTGCCCCCGGATTACGTAGTCGTTACAGCTTCTCAGTACTATCAGGTTCGTCTTCTCAGACTCGTTTGCAGTAGTACGTTTTGTCATGAAAGAGTGTTTACACATTCATTAATACATAGCATTGATCATGATATACATACATACATTCATCACTAAATACATATATATCTATACATACATAACAATCAACACTGAAAGAAAAATACATAAAATTTTATATTTGTGGCCACTGCAAATTCGGGCCCCGCGTTTTTGGGCGACAGTTTCGCGTAATGAGTTCTCTCTCGCGGATTGTTAAATTGTTGCTCTTTGGTTTATTTATTCTCTTTGTAACAACACATTTACGGAAAGAGTTACGTGAAATACTTTTATCAATGCTGTGCTTTGCTTTTCATTATCGTCATTACCTTTCAGCGGAATAAAATGTATATATGGAAGTTTGATTGTTCTGGATCTGGCCTACAATTTAAGGAACGATTTTTCGTAACTGCAACTCATGTTAGGAATCAATATATCTTCCCTACTTCATAGTGAGTAAAAGTTGAAATTACTTTGTTACGAACACTGATGTTACAGTTCGTATGATCGTTCAAAAATACAAGTTCGCAGTGGATTTTATTTCTCGTTAAAATGCTATTTCACACCACGACTAGCCCAAGAACATGAGACTCTCATTAAAAAATACGTTGTCACTATAAAGTTTGCCAGATCAGAACGGAGCACAGCAAGATTCCTATCAGATTCTGAAGGTACATTAAATTATTTGCACAGTAAATTATATCCTATCAGCAGCCCGCGTCAATCTGCAACACATCATAAAATCCGCTGATCTTCACTGCCAGTCTGGGAGCTAAAAGAAATAATATTATTTTACTATTATTTTACCGCTTCCTTGCGGTATGCTCGACTATATTGTACGTCGTTTAAATACGCCGCGGCAGCGGCTTTTCGTTCTCCACGCCGCTCAGCACCACAGATAATATTTATATAACTGAAAAATGTTTCAACAGGATGGGATAATATGCAAGCAAGCTTAACAATAAATGATACAAGTTTTCATTTAAACAACTCTATTAAAACCTTTAAATATCTCAGTGATTACAGACCTTTGTGAATTCAGGCGTAATGGCGTCAATTGCTTAGTCTCGACAAAAGAGTGCTACATTCGCGTTCTCTACGACAACAACAGGAGATCTTACTCGCGCAACTTCCAAATTAAGAAGACAAAGACATTAATCTACATCACGTATTATATACTAGTTCATTTCTTTTATCTCTGTTTAACATTTATCTTCTGTGTCGGTTTTATTACTCGCCGACGCAGACGTTTTCAAAAATAAATAATAAAAAAAAATACATAATTTTATGCAATGACACAATATGATACCTCTAATTCTCTAATTTCTACATAATATATTGTTTTTGTTTCTCTAGACGTTACACTGCCCATACAGTTAACGGCGATCGGTCGGCCTAGAGCTACGTTTCTAGCATTTGTAGACTTAGAGAAAGCTTTTGACAATGTTGACTGGAATACTCTCTCTCAAATTCTAAAGGTGGCAGGGGTAAAATACAGGGAGCGAAAGGCTATTTACAATTTGTACAGAAACCAGATGGCAGTTATAAGAATCGAGAGGCATGAAAGGGAAGCAGTGGTTGGGAAGGGAGTGAGACAGGGGTGTAGCCCCTCTCCGATGTTATTCAATCTGTGTATTGAGCAAGCAGTAAAGGAAACAAAAGAAAAATTCGGAGTAGATATTAAAATCCGTGGAGAAGAGATAAAAACTTTAAGGTTCGCGGATGACACTGTAATTGTGGCAGAGACAGCAAAGGGCGGAAGAACAGTTGAACGGAGTGGACAGTGTCTTAAAAGGAGGGTATAAGATGAGCATCAACAAAAGCAAAACGAGGATAATGGAACATAGTCGAATTAAGTCGGGTGAAGCTGAGGGAATTAGAATAGGAAATGAGACACTTAAAGTAGTAAAGAAGTCTTGTGTGAATAATTTGTTAGCAGATAAAGTGAGTTTCCATCAGATGTGCCCAGTAGTCTATCACTTGAATGAGCAATATAATGAAAAGATGACACAGGAAATAACAGTTTTACACACCATTCAGAGTAAGGTAGAAGAATTGGGTAGTTTGTTAACTGGACAGAAACAAAAACTTTTTTTGAAAAGAAACCAGGACTAATTAAAGGATATGTTCAACATATGGAAGTATACCCCCATGAAACTTTCTGTCATACATCATACGCAGTTCCTTGGACAAAGAAAGAAGCAGTAAGAAAGGAGATTGAATGTATGATCTATTGGAATGTTAAGGAACCATCTCACTTGCCATATTACAGCCCCGGCCTAGCGATAGCCGAACCCGATGGAGGTGTATGACTTGTTTTGGATGGGAGGGAAATTAACAAAATCATAGTACCTGGAAGACCCAACCCATAAAACCTAGAGCAGCAGTTATTAAAATTCCATGGCGAAAAGTGCTTATGACAATATATATGAAGATAGTAACGGTTCTGAAAAGAACAGATAGCATTGATGACCGTGCAGCTTCTCTAGAATAAATGATAATTAACTGTAAACCTCAATTAATTATCATGTATTCTAGAGAAGCTGCACCCTCAATTAATTATCATTTATTCTAGAGAAGCTGCACGGTTGTCAATGGTATCTGTTCTTTTGAGAACCGTTACTATCTTCATATATATAGTTAAAGGCTACCCAGCCACCGACCTTCACCTGCGCGCATTCGCACAGGTTGCCCGAACTCTTACGGGAATCATCACCTTAGTGTGCGCGTGTAATGAGTTGATGGGCAAATACCTATTAGGTACATTACGTATGTAGATTGTGGACAGTTGGAAATGTGGGTCTCACGGGAAGCATGCAAAGGATAAGTCCCTGCAGTCGTGCTATTCATCTGTGTCCTCGGTGGCTCAGATGCACAGAGCGTCTGCAATGTAAGCGAGGGATCCCGGGTTCGAGTCCCGGTCGGGGCACACATTTTCAGCTGTCCGCATCGAGGTATATCAACAACAGCTGTTTCAATTAATTATCACTTATGACAATAGATCTAAAAGCATCATACTGCCAAACCTTGTTGTACCCACATAGCCAACAATATACAGCATTTGTCTGTAATAGTGGTAGTTTTCAATTTCGCATTTCACTGTAAGTGCAGGCGTGTTTATTGCAGCTTTGAATGAGGTATTAGGCCCTCAATTATTGAGTCAAGTTACAGTCTATGTGGACGATATACTTAATGCTACGGCTGAGTGGGATGAGCAGTTGCACATAATGGTTCAAATGGCTCTGAGCACTATGGGACTTAACATCTTTGGTCATCAGTCCCCTAGAATTTAGAACTACTTAAACCCAACTAACCTAAGGACATCACACACATCCATGCCCGAGGCAGGATTCGAACCTGCGACCGTTGCGGTCGCGCGGTTCCAGACTGAAGCGTCTAAAACCGCCTGGCCACACCGGCCGGCAGTTGCACATATTAAGAAAAGTGTTAGAGAAATTTTACAGTCATGAAGTCGCAGTTAAGTTAAAGAACTCAGAATTTGCTGGAAATGAGATTATGTTCTTAGGTCAAATTATTTCACCAAGAGCATTCTTCCTGATCCACAAAAACTACACGGCATCACACATTCTCCTATCCCACGAACTAAAAAAAAAAAAAAAAAAATTTAAAAGCATTCAAAGGTTTAGCCTCATTCGTCTAAGTATGGGCCTCACCAGCTCCTAAATAGCGATGCACTGTTGAATCTTTTGAGGAAAAACCGCACATGGCTATGCGCAGAACATCGTCAGATGGACTTTGACACCTTAAAACGAGCTCTGCTAAACTCTGGTATGTTAGTACATCCTGATACGACACAAGAATTCTGTCTCAGTGCTGATACATCCTTCCAGTGTCTGGAGGCTATATTGTTTCAGATTAATCATGATAATGAAAATCAAAATAGGAAATATAATCAGTTTTGCTGGTCGCACACTAATAGAATGTGAAAGAGCTTATTCTGCAACCGAGTTTGAAGTGCTCACAGTATTATGGGTGCTCCGCAAATTCCATTACTTCCTAAGAAGAAATCACACCAAAGTATACTGTGATAATCAATCACTTTCAGTCTTACTGACATGTAAACTATTGCACAAAAGATTAGGCAGACGGTGTACTTTTCCTTCAAGAGTTAGATTTTCAGGGAATTTATAAACTCTCGCTAATACGGTCCTCAGTAGTCCGGACTCTCTGTAATCCGGCACACTTCCAGCTTCTAGTCGTTCCACTTAAAATGACGCCTGCAATAATGGAATTTCGTCTGCAACAACGTTGTTAGTTAATTACAATGTTCAGCTTTCCTATAAACTTTGAAATCCTTACGGATCATTATCATGGCTTCCAAAGAGAAACACGTTATGCTAGACCTCAAGTAGAAACTCGAAATTACTAGTAGATATAAACTGATCTCAGGTTCTTCGTAGAAAACCGTTGTTGCTGGCAACAGTGTCGGACGAGCAACTATTTATGAGCAAACTTCAGCAGAAAAGAGGTAATCATAAGCTTACAAGAAAGTTACGATGAAACTGATGAGGAAGAGGACATGGGAGGAGAGAACATGAGGATATCTCAAACTGCTGCTGCTGAAGCTGGAGACGTCTTCCTGGAATACTTTATGCAACAATCAGAAACATGGCAGGACCTATGAAATGGTTGTAAAGCCGTTGTGTGGTAAAGCATACCGCCGACGCGTATCATCATGGTGACAACTAAAACTTTGGGACATGTTTCATAGTGAATGTCGAGTGATACTACTATGCATTTACACCCTGAAGGACTAAATTTTCTGTAAAAATGAGTGTATCTTTTGATTTGATAAAGTGTTCATATTAAATTTTAGACACTGTCAACAGTCCGGCACTTCTGCTAATCCGACACTCTAATGTGCGATGAATGGCCGGTTTAGCAAGAGTCTAGTGTATCACAAGTGAACAGAATATTTTGTCGGATGCCCTGTCTAGACTTCCACAAGTATTAAACGAATATGCAGATTTAACCGAACAAATATCTGACTTTAGGATTACACTCATGTACAATGGTACCTATATGCCTTATTGTGCGAAAAAGTGTAAAAATAAGTCAGCTTCAGGAGGAGGACACACAATGGAAAAAGGTAACACAACAACTAACAAATACTAACGATACAGACATGAGAAAATGTTATAACGCACATACAGCCCTCCGCCACACACGGTTGAGTGGCTTGCGGAGTATAAATGTATATGCATATGTAGAATGGAGTTTTGTTTTATCGTAGAACGCCTCAATCTGGTAACTGGTATTTTTGCTTACCCAAAGCATATGTTAGACAGTTTTATCAAGTGTACACATCACTCGTGGGGGCACTATGTTATAGCCAAGTGCAGTCAGAAAATACTGCTATTTTCCTAACATTAGGAGCACAGTACAACAGGTCGTCAAGAAATATGCAATCTCTCACAAGACCAAACACTTAAACAGATCTACCCCCTCCGAACTACATCCTACAGTGAAGAGCCAAAGAAACGTACACCTGCCCAATATCGTGTAGGACCCCCCCCCCCCCCCAACAAGCAGAAGTGCCCCAACACGACGTGGCATGGGATCGACCTATGTCTGAGGCAGTGCTGGAGGAAACTGGCAAAATGAATCCTGCAGGGCTGTCCATAAATCCGTAAGAGAACCAGGGCTGGAGGTCTCTTCTGAGCAGCACGTTGCAAGACATCCCAGATATGTTCAATAATGTTCATTTCTGAGGAGTTTGGTGGCCAGCGGAAGTGATTAAGCTCTGAAGAGTGTTCCTGGGGCCACTCCGTAGTAATTATGAACGTGTGGGGTGTGGCATTGTCCTGCTGGAATTACCCAAGCCCGTCGGAATGCACATTGGACATGAATGGATGCAGGTGATGAGACAGGATGCTTACTTACGTGTCACCTGTCAGTGACGCATCTAGACGTATCAGAAGTTCCGTACCACTGCAACTGCACAAGCCCTAGACCATTACAGAGCCTTCACCAGCTTGGACAGCCCGCTACTGACATGCTAGATCCATGACTTCATGAGGTTGTCTCAATACCCCTACACGTCCATCCGCTCGATACAATTTGAAACGACACTCGTCCGACCAGGCAACATGTTTCCAGTAATCAACAGTCCAATGTCGGTGTTGACGGACCCAGGCGAGGCGTAAAGCTTCGTGTCGTGGGTACACAAATGGGCCTTTGGCTCCGAAAGCCCATAACTATGATGTTTCGTTGAATGGTTCGCACGCTGACACTTGATGGCCCAGCATTGAAATATGCAGCAATTTGCAGAAGGGTTGTACTTCTGTCACGTTGTAAGGTGTAAAGCAAATCCAACACCTTCCATGAAAACCCTGACATGATAAGCAATTTCAGTAGTACGTCACATAGCTCCGAATAAATTGTGACATTAAATTAACCAAAGTAATACGAGTAACGAATGAGCAAATGGAATACCACAGACTAACACAAGAATGCCTAAATGCATATCATACCATCCCACCGTGAGACAGACGCAGTTCCGAGGGGAGAAACGAGAACAGAAGCCGAGAGCAGAACCGTGCGAGAAGGCCCTACGATAAGGGACGGACACCCACGTCGCCAGCTAACCGCTAGGACCACCCCAGACGCAAGTATTCGTGTGAGACTTTTTCGCGTCTCTGTTACGTCAGGACCACCCCCCAGCTCATGTTAAAAGCTAGAGCCCTCCAGAAGAACAGTATAGATCTTACAATAACACAAAAAGGGCCACCCCCCCAGCCGCAAGTTTTAGCGTGAGACTTTTTCGCGTCTCTGTTACGTTAGGACCACCCCCCCAGCCTATGTTAAAAGATAGAGCCCTCCAGAAGAACAGTATAGATATTACAACAACGCTAAAATGACCACACCAGATGCAAGTTTTAGCGTGAGACTTTTTCGCGTCTCTGTTACGTTAGGACCACCCCCCCAGCCTATGTTAAAAGATAGAGGCCTCCAGAAGAACAGTATAGATATTACAACAACGCTAAAATGACCACACCAGCTGCAAGTTTTAGCGTGAGACTTTTTCGCGTCTCTGTTACGTTGCAAACTTTAAAAACATTGCCCCACCACGAAATGTATAATGTTTCTCATTAATAGACAGAATTTTTGTAGGCGGAGCTTAAGGTTAACATTGAGACCCTGATTGGTCAGATGAAAACACAGCCAGATAGTTTTTTTAAACCAACTTCGGTAAATTGTAGTAAGGAGAAGTTAGGAGAGAGTTGCTTCCGAGATGGCGAGGTGAGCGGAGCTGTGCTGCCCGCCGCCCCCTGGCGAACACCGACAAGGTAATGAACGCACGCGATGCCGCATAACAGTGCATAAAGCTTCACTCATAACTGCAGAAGTCTCATCTGTTACACCCCCGTTTTGCGTAATACTAGTGTCGATCGTCAATTGAAGCTCATGGTGTTCACATTTGCCACTTGAAGTAAAAATCTGAAACGCAATGATTTTTCTGTTGTATAGTTACTGAGAAGCCACATCAGCCACTGTAATTTACGACAAGTTAGATAAGTAATTAAAGACAATTTAGGGTCACTGTAGACCATTTTGATAGTTTTGTCTCTTGTGAAACTTAATTTAAACCTAGATTATAGATGTGATATGGCATAGGTCATCCTTCGATCCATTGTAGAACTTGGAAACCCACTCAGGGAATATTCACTCACATTTTTATTCAACGCAGTTGGTTTTTACCATCCTGTATTAAAACATTTCCTTTCATCAATAGTGCAATTTATAAACAATGTTTTTGTGAGTAGAATAAAATTTCCAATGGTAAACTTAACTGCTTTTTCGACGTTATTTTACCAGCTAACTGAAAATAGGAAAGCCTTGAACCCCTTCCACTAAATTTAGTTAGTATTAAGATTCTTTTACAGGAGTGCAGTGGAGCTGACGGTGAAATATTTAAGCATTTGGTTATATCATCGCTAGTCTCACTAAAGTCGTCTGAATTCTACATGTCATGTGTGGTCTGACATCTCCTTACCAGCAACAGGTCCCAGGTTCAAACTAGTCAATTCCCTAAAAAACACGCTCAGAGCGTCGTTGTGTGAAAGTGGTAGGGAGACACGATATAGAACAAAGAGACACCATGCAGAATGTTAGAAAATGGCGACCCTGCCAGGATGGTAAAATACCATGATTGAAGGTCGACCACATGCCTAACTAGGTCAGAAAAATATCCTGTTGAAAAATGTTCGTAATAAAAAATTTTTTGAATGTTATAAATAGTCGAAAACAGTAGCTGCAGCGATAAATAGTAATAAAGTATTCAATAAAAAGGGCGACATTCTAGCAGAGACAACATCATAATTAAGTTATGAATTTTAAATATTGTTAGAATTAAGTTTTCTTCAAAATGGCTCAAATGGCTCTGAGCACTATGGGACTTAACATCTGTGGTCATCAGTCCCCTAGAACTTAGAACTACTTAAGCCTAACTAACCGAAGGACATCACACACATCCATGCCCGAGGCAGGATTCGAACCTGCGACCGTAGCAGTCGCGCGGTTCCGGACTGAGCGTCTAGAACCGCGAGACCACCGCGGCCGGTTTAAGTTTTCTCTCCAATGCAAGAGCACAGGTGGCGGATACATCGTTGACAAGTTGGTTCTGACCCAACAAGTAAGTGAATTGATTGTCAAGTCGTGTGTGCAAAAATTTTATGAAACGCGTGAGATCGGATGAGCGCATGTTGACTCGAAGTAGGGCGCGTGAATTGCTTTTAAAACAGAAAATAAGGGATTTCGGAAAGATTAGCAATGGCAGATCGAGACCTTGACCGAATTGAAGTAGAGACCCAGAATGAAAATGGACAGAGAATAGAGGACAGTACAACAGACGATGCAGTATCGCGAGAAATAGGACATATAACGCACCATAACGAGGATAATGTACGTGAAGGCATAGAAAACGTAAGTCAGCATACGACAGAGGAGCAGGAAAGTAGAGAGACAGTCGATGAGGATTCTAACTTACGTCTTGAATACGTAGAACCCATAGTACAAGTAATCAGAGCTCCCTCACCACAGAGTACAAGGAATGCGAGCAGAAACGTGTCACAGCACAGTTCAGTGCAATCGGTTGCAAACCAACAATTGGGCGAAAACACAGAGCGTAGGACGTCGGAAGAAAACGCAATAGGACCCACCAATCTGGCAGAATTATTACAATTAATGACGGAAACCATGACAAGACAAAATAAAGTAATTGCGAACCAAATTAAAATTCAGAATGCAGAAATGACGAAACAAAATGCAGAAATCACGAGACAAATGCGTGCGATTAAAGAACAAAACAAAAAAATTCAGTTACACCTAAGTCATATTGAAGACGAGGCAAAAGAATCTCGAGAAGTGACAGGAAACTTAATAACAGGTTACAATCAATTGAGAACAGATATTGACAAGGTACAAGTGGACGTATAAACATTGCGTAATGACACTCAGGACGAGATCAAAACATTACTTAACAACACCCAGGGAGAAGTCAAGAAAGTAGAGAAACAGATAAACGAAATTACTAGACAAGCAGCAGGTACAGCGCGTAAAATTGTTGAAAACAGTGTGTTGCACAAACGTATCACAAAAGAAGCGCTGAAAAGGATGATAACCGCATAGTCAAAATAGAAGCGCAAACGAAGCTACAATTTCAGAAATTGCGAACAGAGTTGTTGCAAACCATTGAAGAACATAGTGAACAGGATCGAACAAGCACAGAGTCTGGAACCACATCCGTATCTGTAACAGCACCGGAAAAACAAGCAATTAACGAAGATATTACGCATTTGCGATTCCAATCACAGGCGGAAAGTAACATACGTGAAATCAGACAGCCTGCACAGCAACAAACACGTTTCGAAATTCTTGATGAACAAACGGCACCACAAACACATGCGGAACCACAAATGTATGTTTCAAGACAGTTTGGATTGTGCAATGAAGCGGCAAGGTTAGACAGACAAGATACCGAACCAATACGTGACAATGGAAGGCCAGGTCGCGAAGAGTACAGTGCAATGCATTCAGCTACACGTTCACAACCGATGGAAGAAAATTATCGCGTACCACTCCAACGATACTACGCAAGGGTAGGCGAAAGTTACAGTGGACAATATCCAATGGATCTACCACAACCAGAAAGAACGACGGGAGAAATGATCAGAAACAAAAGTGGCGAAGAATCGCGAATTTCATATGGAACTATGACGAAGTACGACAACGATCATTTCCTCACAGTCAGAAAATTTCAACACTTTCGAGAAGGAAACTCATTACATCCACGAACTTTTATTGATCAATTCCGAGTAGGATTAATAGAACACTGGACGCTAGCACACAAATTAGACTTTATATGTGCACACATGTCAGGAACAGTCGCAGAAACCATGCAGAATGTTGCAGCGACATGCCGATCGTACGAAGATTTCAGAGAGAAATTTCTCTCACGATATTGGTCCAGCGAAGCACAGAACAGAGTGAAGTACGAATTATTACAGAACCCATATTTTGAAAATTCAGGAGAGAAGAGTCCCGTGAAATTTTTCTAATTAATGGCAAAGAAAAATCAGTGCTTAGATGTACCATACAGTGACGGAGAGTTGATTAAATTATGCGCGATGAAGCTACCATTGAAATACCAGCAATCATTAGTAGGTCGCGGAGGCAATGACGTCGAAGCATTTAAAGGTATTCTAAGGGAACTAGAGTTCATATTTTCGGAAGATGACGCAAGAAAAAGACGAAGCGCACGTGAAAACGAAAGCAAAAAGCAGTGGAATCCACAAGACACAGTACGAAGAAACAATAATTACGAAACATGTGATAACTTCGCACCAAGAAACGACAATAGATTTCAACAAAGAACCGGTTATGGATTTAGAAGAGACTATGGCAATAACTATAATTCACCCAGGAACGGCTACAACTATTACAGAGGGGATAACGACAACCGGAACGGGTACTGGAGAACCAATAGACCGACAAATTATCAACAAATAAACCACTATCAACAAGCTGAACAAGAAAAGAGAATACAGATAGAAGAGGTGGAGGTAAGACCACCAAACCCCGAAAAACGTTCGAATTGACAGCTAAGCGCCCATGCCAAAGGGAATGACGCACCGACCCAGGACAACTGCAGCACCTTGAACAGAGAAGTAAAAATCTTATCACGAGAAGAGAAGAAGGAAGAAACAAATCCGCAGTGACCAGATGAAAACTAAGACAAGAAAATAACAACATCGTGTAGGGACGAAATTAATTGGGAGAATACTGACGAGGAAGATTAATTACCAGAGGCATGCACAACGAATGTAGGAGGAAAGAACGAAGTAATGAGTATTGCAGAGCTATTTGAGATGGAAACCAGGGAAATCGAATTCAATGAGGATAATGTGCAGTCGACAGAAGTTGAAAATAAGTTACGAGTGGGCACACAACCCAACGTATATAATGAAGGAAGTTATGAAGCGATAATTAGAGCATTTAGATGCGATTATGTGGAAGTAGCGACGAAGAAGGAGAAGGTAGACGAGGATGAGGAAAAAGTAGAGGATGTTGAAGAAAGTGTAAATGAAGAAAGAAATAGAGAAGAGGAAATAAAAGAGAGAGAAGTAGCAGTCGAAGCTTATCCTACAGAAAGTTCGAATTCACAGGGGAAAGTCCTTTAAAGACTCATGTATGATTCAGTGGAGGATTCGTTGATGCAAGGAAAAGAAGAACAGAACCAACCCTTTCAAATTCAACCAATTGTGAAGGCCATGATAAAGCATATCCCAGTCAATATTGTAATTGATAGCGGAAGTGAACTGACTGCGATCTCAGAAAATTTATTCATGCAGTGCAATGCCAATGAGGAATTGCCAGTTCTGAAAACATGTAAGATTAAAGTAAGAGGTCCTATTAGAAACAATGCTGCGGAAGTTACGAGACAAACAAGGTTAACTCTTTCGTGTCAAGGTCAAAATATCGAAGCCAACTTTGTGATTATACCTAAACTAACTGTAGATTTGATTATAGGTGCAGATTTTTTAAATGAGAGACAAGCGATAATAGATATGGGGAAAGGTAGCGTAACATTCGGGAAGGTCACACTTCTCTTTGAGCAAAAGCTAAAATTAGAAGAAATACCAGTTATAAACAAACAATTAAGAATGATGTGTGATAAAGAGGATGAAGAATTAGAATGGTATGCACAAAAGGGGGAATCGCCTCAACTCATGTTAGAAGTCCATAAAGAAATCGATGAAAAATTGCAAGAAGTTCAAGGTATTTTGGAACACAGTAAAAGAGAATTAGAGGGTATTTTACAAGATAAAGCAGAGGTATTTTTACCTAAGACTGGCAGTATTAAACACTTTCAGTACAAGTTTGAAGATTAATTTTATTACTGGTAAATAATCAGCACAATATTTCAAGATTATGTTGCAGATGAGATGGTCAGGAGAAAGAAGAATGAAGAGAGAGGAAGGTGGGAAAAAGAAAGTAGTTTCAATAAAAACAAAAACAAAAATAACACCAATAGTACCATAGATTAAGGTGAAGAGATAAAGCATAGATAGTCTAACAGCATGAAATACTAAAATGCTATACACCACGACACTACACAAAAATAAAAAACCAATTTGAGGTTTCTTGTATAAGTTAAGACTCAAAATATCTTAGAATTGTAACATGGAAAGGGCGCCGAAATTTGTAAAGCTTTTTAAAAGGGCGTAAAACAATGTAGGTACTAGACATATGTTAGATGAATATAAGTAAAACTTTTTGTAAGAACCATTGAAAAAACTCCAGCAAAGACCAGATGCAATGACCCACAAGTTGCAACGAGAGAAGTATCGAGAAAGAAAAGGACGTAATTAGCAAGACACGATTCCCACAAGGCAGAAGTGTCAAGACAAAGGAAAGGATGGCGAGACCAACAGAAGGCCCTTGTATCGAAAGTGGGCAATAAATCTGCCCGCTAGGCAGAACCCTGCTGGGACGGAACACGGAGCCGCACAGTGGCAGAGCCCTGCAGAGATGCAATGGGACGCCGAACGCCGGAAGGGTCTCCGAGCGCCCTGACTTGCCGGAGCGAGCAAAAAACGGCCCGACGAGAAGACGGCTTGGGCAAGCCACCACTGGCAAAAAAAATATGTGTAAAAGACACACTACTGCTATTAAACAGCACGCTGATGCACGAAACTGAAGAAAATTTCCACAAAGTAAAAATGACACGCCCAAACGATTTATCAAACTGTTACTAAGAGGAGAACTTCAAAGCGACTAGTTATCAATAAATATTTCCATGTCCTGCCCAGAGAAGAACCAAGAAGCAAGTAAGAAGCAGAGAAAAAGCAGGAAGAACAGAAGTTGAAGATTCGCAAGACTGAGACCAAGAAAGAAGATGGGTGAAGAATAGACGACATACCTACCCAAATCCCTATCCTATAGTACGCTAGTCGTCTGCGAAGTATTACAACGTAAACCGACCACTTTCAGCGACACATAACGATGACTTTCACGCATACAAAGCCAGTAAACCACGAGATTCTGCACTCACAGCTCCATTCCATAATGGGACCTCCACAACAGCAACACACACTTGCAAACCCAACAAGGAATGACAAACGAAGCTGTACATCAAATACTTGCCCACATCCATCTCACTCAAGTCCATCACCTTCATGTAAAAAACATTCGCCAACCTCATGCTTAAACATTCATAGGATTGTGTAAATGTGTGAAATCAAATTATGTGATGTAGGAATTGTGCAAAAGAAACGTGTGAAAAGCTAAATAAGTTAAGCACACCAGACAGCTAATAAACTACAAAATAACAGTCATTGACTATGGACTTAAGTAAAAAATAGACTATCGATAAAAATAAGTCATTAGTTCTAAAATGGACAGTATATAAAAAACAAAAGTAAGGCATAATAAACACTAAAACTATATGCCACTTATTTTCTACTCATAAAAATAAAAGAATAACTATATTTTACTTATTTTCTCCTTATAAAAACAATGAATAAAAAATTATCTTGTTGGATGTTTTCCCTTTTTTTTTTAACATTTGTAACATTTGTTAGGATAATGTCTCAATACTTGTGTATGTATATTTCTTTGTCAAAGCAATTCTTGGAAATAATTCTTATTTGTTAGTGTAACAATGTTGAAATGAGTGTCTTAAAAAACAAACTTCACACTTAAATAAAGAAAGAAAATAATTAAAAATTAATAATAGCATAAAAATATTCTTCTCTTGTCATTTTTTAGAATAATGTGGAGGAATATAAAAATATAAATTAGTAATACAAACTAGCATAGAACCAGAATAATGTGGCTGAACAGTAGGTAACAAAATTAGGTAAAGGAATAATTTTTGACTGACTTAGACAACGATTCAATCATTGCCTAAATTCAGTGCAAAAATTAAGTTCGAAGGGTGGTTATGTGTAAGGTGTCAGGCAAATCCAACACGTTCCATGAAACCCTGACATGATAAGCAAATCCAGTAGTATGTCACATAGCTCTGAATAAATTGTGACATTAAATTAACCAAAGTAATACGAGTAACGAGTGAGTAAATGGAATACCACAGACTAACACAAGAACCCACCGTGAGACAGATGCAGTTCCAAGGGGAGAACCAGAACAGAAGCCAAGAGCAGAACCATGTTAAGCGAGAAGGCCCTACGATAAGGGACGGACACCCACGTCGCCAGCTAACTGCTAGGACCACCCTAGACACAAGTTTTCGCGTGAGACTTTTTCGCGTCTCTGTTACGTCAGGACCACCCCCCAGCTCATGTTAAAAGCTAGAGCCCTCCAGAAGAACAGTATAGATCTCACGATAACACAAAAAGGGCCACCCCCCAGCCGCAAGTTTCAGTGTGAGACTTTTACGCGTCTCTGTTACGTTAGAACCACCCCCCAGCCCATGTTAAAAGATAGAGCCCTCCAGAAGAACATTATAGATCTTACGATAATGCTAAAATGACCACACCAGCTGCAAGTTTTAGCGTGAGACTTTTTCGCGTCTCTGTTACGTTGCAAACTTTAAAAACATTGCCCCACCACGAAAAGTATAACGTTTCTCATTGGATAGACAGAATTTTTGTAGGCGGAGCTTAAGGTTAACATTGAGACCCTGATTGGTCAGATGAAAACACAGCCAGATAGTTTTTTTTAACCAACTTCGGTAAATTGTAGTAAGGAGAAGTTAGGAGAGAGTTGCTTCCGAGACAGTGAGGTGAGCGGAGCTGTGCTGCTCGCCGCCCCCTGACGAACACCGACAAGGTAATGAACGCACGCGATCCCACATAACAGCACATAAAGCTTCACTCAGAACTGCAGAAGTCTCATCTGTTACACCCCCGTTTTGCGTAATACTAGTGTCGATCGTCAATTGAAGCTCATGGTGTTCACATTTGCCACTTGAAGTAAAAATCTGAAACGCGATGATTTTTCTGTTGTATAGTTACTGAGAAGCCACATCAGCCACTGTAAGTTACGACAAGTTAGATAAGTAATTAAAGACAATTTAGGGTCACTGTAGACCATTTTGATAGTTTTGTCTCTTGTGAAACTTAATTTAAACCTAGATTATAGATGTGATATGGCATAGGTCATCCTTCGATCCATTGTAGAACTTGGAAACCCACTCAGGGAATATTCGTTCACCTAAATTCTCTGAGAAGGAGATACCATGAGAAGAAAAGGTTGGAGAAGCCTTAATAACGCTGGAGGCAAAGGCAGAAGCTAGGAGAAATAGTATGGTAAAAAAAGGGTCACAAAACTATTTTTCACACAGGACAGGTGCTATTGCGCACACATCCTCAGTCTAATAAACACAAAAAGAAGCTTATTAAAAAAATGGCAGTTGTACACAGGACAGAACATCATACGCAGAATAACACATTAGGAGTGCTATTGCGCACACAACCTCAGTCTACTAAACACAAAAGAAACTTCTTAAAAAATGGCAGTTGTGCACAAGACAGTATATTATACGCAGAATACCACACTAGGGATGCTGTTCGTTGAGAAATCCAAAAATTGGGAAAGTACTTGGATTACATCCGCAAAACGGCATTAAGGAATTTATAATGTAAACAAAAAGGATCAATCCACCTCAACCATTCCTGCACCAACTACCCAAAGGAAAATACGACATTCTATTATGCGTAAACCTGAAACAGAAGAGTTCAGTGCAACTCAATCAGTTCAGCACCTACAGCCTTTACGAAAAATACAACAATATATAATCCTTATAGAAATTTTGGGAGTCTCTCTTCCACCTCCAGGATTTGACTCAATATACATTTTTCGTTTAACAACACCCAAAAATCCATATTACTGGAGAATCTAATAATGGATGTTACACTAGATATAATTCAAGGTAAGTATGAAGATTCTTTGAAATCTATTACGACAATTTTGTTACTATACTCACAGCGAAATGGCAACATACAAACTGTACGTTATGCACATTTTTGGAAACAATACGAACCACAACAATAAAGTTTGACAGCCTGCACTCTCGGAAGCGCGAGGGAAGGAGTTTGTGGATGATAGATATTTCCTCTCTTACCGCTTTTGGAGAAAAGAGAACCAGTTGTACGAATATCAAGACCTCAGACGAAAAACCCAGTTATAAGCAAAGAAGAGGAAGGCGGAATGAATATATAGAGGATCTATACAAGGGCGATGTACTTAAGGACAATATTATAGAAACTGAAAAGGACGCAGATGAAGATGAAATGGGAGATATGATACTCGTGAAGAGTTTGACAGAGCACTGAAAGACGTAAGTCGAAACAAGTAGACATAACTCCATTAAAACTACTCAGAGCCTTGGAAGAGCCAGTCCTGACAAAACTCTACCATCTGCTGAGCACGATGTATGAGACAGGCGAAATACCCTCAGACTTTAAAAAGAATCTAATAATTCTAATCCCAAAGAAAGCAGGTGTTGACAGATGTGAAAATCACCAGACTATCAGTTTAATAACTCACGGCTGCAAAATACTTTACAGACGAATGGAAAAGCTGGTAGAAACCGTCCTCGGGGAAGATCAGTTTGGATTCCGTAGAAATGTAGGAACACGTGAGGCAATACTGACCCTACGACTTATCTTAGAAGCTAGATTAAGGAAAGGCAAACCTACGTTTCTAGCATTTGTAGACTTAGAGAAAGCTTTTGACTATGTAGACTGGAATAGTCACTTTCAAATTATGAAGGTGGCAGTGCTCAACCACAGGGAGCGAAAGGCTATTTACAATTTGTACGGAAACCAGACTGCAGTTATAAGAGTCGAGGGTCATGAAAGGGAATCAGTGGTTGAGACGGGAATGAGACAGGGTTGTAACCTATCCCCGATGCTATTCAATCTGTATATTGAGCAAGCAGTAAAGGAAATAAAAGAGAAATTGGAGTAGGGATTAAAATCCATGGAAAAGAAATAAAAACTTTAAGGTTTGCCGATGACATTGTAATTCTGTCACAGATAGCAAATGACCTGGAAGAGCAGTTGAACGGAATGGACAGTGTCCTGAAAGGAGGATATAAGGTGGACATCAACGAAAGCAAAATGAAGGTAATGGAACGTAGTCGAATTAAAACAGGTGATGCTGACCGAATTAGATTAGGAAATGAGACACTCAAGTAGTAGATGAGTTTTGCTATTTGGGGAGCAAAATAACTGATGATGGTCGAAGTAGAGAGGGTATAAAATGTAGACTGGCAATGGCAAGGAAAGCGTTTCTGAAGAAGAGAAATTTGCTAACATCGAGTATAGATTTATGCGTCAGGACGTCGTTTCTGAAAGTATTTGTATGGAGTGTAGCCATGTATGGAAGTGAAACATGGACGATGAATAGTTTGGACAAGAAGAGAATAGAAGCTTTTGAAATGTGGTGCTACAGAAGAATGCTGAAGATTAGATGGGTAGCTCACATAACTAATGAGGAGGTACTGAATAGAATTGGGAAGAAGAGAAATTTGTGGAACAACTTGACTAAAAGAAGGGATCGGTTGTTAGGACATGTTCTGAGGCTTCAAAGGATCACCAGTTTAGTATTGCAGGGAATCGAGGAAGGTAAAAATCGTAGACGGAGGCCAAGAGTTGAATACACTAAGTAGAATCACAAGGATGTAGGTTGCAGTAGGTACTGGGAGATGAAAAAGCTTGTATAGGATAGAGTAGCATAGAGGACTGCATCAAACCAGTCTCTGGACAGAAGACAACAACAGAAACAACAACAACAACAATAACCTCTTCCTACTTTTGACGTAGGCTGCTGTGGCCATATTCGCGCATGCACGCTGTACTCTACGCACTAGTGCGTACCTTAATAAACAACGATTGACTGTAAGAGACACAACGCGTCGTTCAAACATTAAGCAGTAAAAATGAGAAAATAAGACTTCATTGCACAAAGTAAATACTATGAACAAATCGCATCAAGTAAACACTGACACATACGTAAGCCAAAATTATAGGAAATTCGAACAAGTGAATTAGCAATTTTTGCATGTTACAAATACAACGAACATAGAATACAGTTGAGACCCCCTATCACCAGCAAATGTATTAACCATAAGAATAAACTTGCATGACGGTTATTATTATTGCAACTTTGTATTTTCTGCACAGATTTTGCCAGTATGAAACATTTTATGTAATGA
Organism: Schistocerca cancellata; assembly: GCF_023864275.1. Classification (NCBI taxonomy): domain Eukaryota; kingdom Metazoa; phylum Arthropoda; class Insecta; order Orthoptera; family Acrididae; genus Schistocerca; species Schistocerca cancellata. Next base: position 100,143,225 of record NC_064628.1, on the reverse strand, counting down.
CATGCCCATTTTGCCACGTCATTATGTGACAAACATCAAAACCAAGTTCACACATACAACGTAGACGTAGAACTATGACGTGAGCAAAGAACTATTTACAGAAAGGAATGTTTTTAGATAAAGAGTTCTAAAATACGATATTGGACTAGGTATGTGAATGAACTACTGTGCTTGTAGGCAGGTACCAAAAGACAATTAAATAAATTTTTTCAACGTTTGAATTCACAGCACATAAAACTCAAGTTTATAATGGAGTTGGGAGGAGATTCTTTCAAGTTTTTAGACCTCACCATTGACATCATCAGTAAGCAACAGCATTTATTTAAGATATACAAGAAAGTTACCTCAACAGACACAGTAATATCAGCCAGTTCCCAGCATCTCATAACCCATAAACATTAAGCTTCCACTCGATGGTGCACAGCCTTAAATATCTGTACCCCAAACCAAACCAAATTTTGAAAACGAACTGAAAATAATAACAGAAATAGTACACAGTAATGTCTATAGTCCTATACTGCTTGATAATTTACTCCACCTCAAACAGCACAAAACCACACTAATAGCAATTGCCCCCCTCCCCCCCCCCATGCTATATGTGGATAGGAAATCACATGTTCTTGTCAGGAAACTAAAATTCAGGTTATATACTCCAGCTTTTTACACTAGGAATGCTGTTGTGCACTTTATGCTCAACAGTAAAGATAAGATTCTGTTTTTAGAACACAGTGGAAATAATGGAATTTCCTGCAATCCCTGTGGCAAATTATATGTAGGTCAATCATGTAGGGCTATAACTACTAGACTGACTGAACATGAAAGTAGTTGCAAACTGAGAAAGAGATTCCGCCTGTGCTGAGCATACTCTGAATGAATGTCATTCACATGATGTGAAACGTGATGTTCTCCATAAGGGAATTAGAGGAAGGATACTTGAAATTCTGGCCGTTGATAAACAACAGTGAAAAAAATCCAGACCTGGTCCTTAATGACCAAACACAGTTCGGTTACACAACCTTATTAAATAAGAAGTCATTTTTATCGCTGTCATCATTAGCTACTAAGCTTGTCATAATCGTTTCATGAGCACGTTCCATAGACATCTCTCTTCCTCTCTCTTTATTCGGTCTGTTCGTCACATTCACCAGTTTGTCCATATGAGATAGTAGCCAGTGCCATTACTCACTTGTAGAACATTTCTGCTTTATACACTCACAAAGTTTTAATATTTGAATATACTGTAATATAAGATTTATTTGTTCAGTGTCTCTTTAGGTATTATACTGTGCTTGTGTTTTGTATCGATATAGTCAGAAAATATCACATATTTTTGTACAGCTACGAATTCTCACCGAAGTTTTGTGGACTTTCTGTTCAGCATTAAGTTATCTGACGATCGCCCAAGAACCCGAAAGCCGGTTCAGGACGAACTAATAAATATTGCTGTGGGGCATTAATACTGTTTGTTCACGATAAGTTGACGATAGGCGCGGTGACTGTCGGGAACGGCTTTGCTACCGCATTACGATTCCCGAGGGCAGAGGAGCGAAGTCATCTAATCTGTTGACATATTCATGATCGAGAGTTTTAGCTTCAACTTACGTATTATTTATTTACTTATCGGAAATAATGAAAAATGGAAGTAGATGAATGTACAACTTGCGACACTGTGAATCGAAAGTCAAAAAAATGATTTTTGGACTTTGTTGCACATTTCATTTATTAACACCTGGTGCTGTTTGTTGTGGCGAACAGCGCCCATTGGCGGGCTATTGTCGGCCGCTGCTCAGACGGGGAGTTTTGCCGCCTACAACTGTTCCCGCGCGTGTAATTCTTTCCGCGCCTCTAGCGCTTATTGTAGCGGCGCGATCTGACACGCTTATGTGCGATTGTTGTGAGGGAAAGTGATTATCTGACAACTGAAGAGCTAACAATTCGAAGGTTTTCACAGTAGTAACGCTGTTGCTGAAAGTAAAAAAGTATTTATTATTAATTTTTATATTCTGAGGAAGGGTTTTAGTGGTAGAGCTGAGGGAAACACAGATTCTTGAAGAATATTTATTAGAAATTACTATTTGTGTGGTATTGCACACAATCCAACATCGCACTCTTCACAATACACAAGCAATTTTTCTTCTTATTTTTTTCCGTTGTCACCTAGTTTGCTGCAACACACTCGGCATTTTCGTGTCGGCGCCTTCTTGTTTTCAGTAGCCGGCCGAAGGTGCCCGTGCGGTTCTATGCGCTGCAGTTGGGAACCGCGAGACCGCTACGGTCGCAGATTCGAATCCTGCCTCGGGCATGGATGTGTGTGATGTCCTTAGGTTAGTTAGGCTTAACTAGTTCTAAGTTCTAGGGGACTAATGACCTCAGAAGTTGAGTCCCATAGTGCTCAGAGCCATTTGAACCATTTTTTCTTTGTTTTCAGTAGGTGGAATGTGTCTGGGAAACTGCCGGCCTACCAAACGTGTCGGGGCTGAAACTTCGCAGGGGCGTCCAACCTTACTGTGCTGAGAGCACGAAACAACATGTGCACTGTATTCTTCCAGTAAACTTTCGATTACACGAATTTGAAAATTGACTCGTCCCAATATTCCACCACGTTTCTTATATATAAGGTAGGAACTGAAAGCTGTCACATCTAGGAAATGGCGAAACTGCTTCATATAATGTTTTCGTATGCGGTTTCTTGTGGCAGTATAATTTGTCATCTACTGGTCAGCCAAATCAACGCTGCCCATTCTGTCACTGTATTTCAGTATTGTGTCGGAGATTTTCTCCGCTCAGGGACTGGGTGTTGTGTTGTCCTTATCATCATCATTTCATCCCCACCGACGCGGAAGTCGCCGAAGTGGCGTCAAATCGAAAGACTTGCACACGGCGAACGGTCTACCCGACGGGAGGCCCTAGTCACACGACGTTTACACTTATTTAGTATAATTTCATGCTTTGTTTTTTCCTGTTCTCCTCTTCTCAGTTTGTTTCAGTTCGCTACTATAGATACGGGATAGAGTGTACACATATTTTTTATCTCACCATCAACTTTCCTCTATAAATGTTCTTAACTTGACCCTTTTCGAGTTTTCCTTCCCTCAAAGCTGCTGGCATTTCTTTTCACCATAACAGTTCCAATACAGTCAGTGCTTTTAAGTACAATAAAATCTAACAATTGGGGACGTTGAATAGAATCGGTCAGTAAAAACCGTATATCCCTTGTCAAAATACCCTTCGAGTAACGACAAAACAACTTTCGACTCCAAAGGATATTCAGTATATTGTGGCTCAAGCAATGTGTCTTTTCCTGTGTGAAGGATAAAGCGACACAAATAGCCACTTTTTGCTTCGTACAGAAAAAATGACTAAATTCAAAAACGAGCACGTTTCAATGAAATATACTGCTTTATAGAAAGCCGCCCTTGCCACAATAGGAGGGATTCATCAATTGACAATTTTTTTTTGTTTGTAAACGATCAACGATAGGTTTCAGTTTGAACAGTTTGGAAGGAATTCCACAGTCTTGCGAATACAAAGTATTGTCACTGAAATGAAGGAACGTCAAGAGAAGACTAAACCTACATTTAGACACAATTTTTCGGGAAAGTGGAGTTTCAACAACTTCTTTCCTCGAATAATACATTTAGAAACTTCCTGGCAGATTAAAACTGTGTGCCGGACCGAGACTCGAACTCGGGACCTTTCGCAGGGAAGTGCTTTACCATCTGAGCTACCAAGCACGATTCACGCGCCGTCCTCACAGCGTTACTTCTGCCAGTATCTCGTCTCCTACCTTCCAAACTTTACAGAGGCTCTCCTGCGAACCTTGGAGAACTAGCACTCCTGAAGGAAAGGATATTGTGGAGACATGGCTTAGCCGCAGCCTGGGGGATGTTCCCAGAATGAGATTTTCACTCTGCAGCGGAGTGTGCGCTGATATGAAACTTCCTGGCAGATTAAAACTGTGTGCCCGACCGAGACTCGAACTCGGGACCTTTGCCCGCGAAAGGCTAAGGACCCGAGTTCGAGTCTCGGTCGGGCACACAGGTTTAATCTGCCAGGAAGTTTCAACTTTTAACATGTTCAGCATACTTGTTTGTTTCCCTTGATATAATTGTTAACAAGCCCTCATCAAAAAAAGAAGGTAAAAATATTTAACGGATCTGGAGGATCGTCAAAACTAATTTTTACTCCTGGAGTGCTTGTGAAAGGAAACTTACTCCTATCAGCACTACATTTAACTGACCAAGATCTTGGAGAACTAGTGTCAGCAGTCAGCACATCTTCTGCGACGCCCTCTTTCACACTTGACGCTTCTGTATCACTATCACTGAAATTGTCGTCACTGTCTTCTTCACCGCTCGAAAAACTGTCGCTAGACCACTCATTATCGCTTTGGTTTGGTAATAGTTCAATGTCTTCATCACGCAAAGACGAAGAAGATGCGCGCTTCGACATGTTTGCACTTGGAACATTCTTCTGTCTCACAAACTCTATTGTTTCACTGGAACGTCCGCCAGCGACCTCCGCCGAAAGAACTTTAGACTGTTTAAAGCTACTCTGGCGGCTGATACAGACGACAAAATGAATTTCGTAGGCGGCCGACTGCACGTCCGAACGCTGTTCGTCGACCATGAACCGTAGCGCCAACAGGCGGCCGAACTCAGTTCGACGAGCACACCCGACTGGAGAGAACGGCTGGACGAAAGCAGTTCGTCGAGCACGACGACAGTGCAGCTACGGCTCCCGAGCCCAGTTCGTCGAGCACGGTCGAAGGGTTAAACACAGCACGGAACCAACGTTTAGTAAGTGTAATTGACTGTGCCTGAAGTCCCGAGCGACTGGAAAAAAGCGCAGGTGTATATAAGAAGGGTACAACGAGGGATCCTCAAAATTACAGACAAATATCCTTAACATCGGTTTGTTGCAGGATTCTCGAACATATTCTCAGTTCGAATATAACGAATTTCCTTGAGACAGAGAAGTTGGTGTCCATGCATCAGAACGGCTTTAGAAAGCATCGCTCCTGCGAAACGCAACTCGCCCTTTCTTCACATGATATCTTGCGGACCATGGATGAAGGGTATCAGACGGATGCCATATTCCTTGACTTCCGGAAAGCGTTTGACTCGGTGCCCCACTGCAGACTCCTAACTAAGGTACGAGCATAAGGGATTGGTTCCCAAGAATGTGAGTGGTTCGAAGACATCTTAAGTAATAGAACCCCGTACGTTGTCCTCGATGGTGAGTGTTCATCGGAGGTGAGGACATCATCTGGAGTGCCCCAGGGACGTGTGGTAGGTCCGCTGTTGTTTTCTATCTACATAAATGATCTTTTGGATAGTGTGAATAGCAATGTTCGACTGTTTGCTGATGATGCTGTGGTGTACGGGAAGGTGTCGTCGTTGAGTGACTGTAGGAGGATACAAGATGACTTGGACAGGATTTGTGATTGGTGTAAAGAATGGCAGCTAACTCTAAATATAGATAAATGTAAATTAATGTAAATGAACACGAAAAAGAATCTTGTAATGTTTGAATACTCCATTAGTAGTGTAGCGCTTGACACAGTCACGTCGATTAAATATTTGGGCGTAACATTGCAGAGCGATGTGAAGTGGGACAAACACATAATGGCAGTTGTGGGGAAGGAGGATAGTCGTCTTCGGTTCATTGGTAGAATTTTGGGAAGATGTGGTTCATCCGTCAAGGAGAACGCTTATAAAACACTAATACGACCTATTCTTGAGTGCTGCTGAAGCGTTTGGGATCCCTATCAGGTCGGATTCAGGGAGGACATAGAAGCAATTCAGAGGCGGGCTGCTAGATTTGTTACTGGTAGCTTTGACCATCACACGAGTGTTACGGAAATGCTTTAGCAACTCGGCTGGAAGTCTCTAGAGGAAAGGAGGCGTTCTTTTCGTGAATCGCTACTGAGGAAATTTAGAAAACCAGCATTTGAGGCTGACTGCAGTACAATTTTACTGCCGCCAACTTACATTTCGCGGAAAGACCACAAAGATAAGATAAGAGAGATTAGGGCTCGTACAGAGGCATATAGGCAGTCATTTTTCCCTTGTTCTGTTTGGGAGTGGAACAGGTAGAGAAGATGCTAGTTGTGGTACGAGGTACCCTCCGCCACGCACCGTATGGTTGATTGCGGAGTATGTATGTAGATGTAGATAAAGAGCTGCCAAAACGATGATCACTATAGATAACTGTCATTTGTGTTTGATTCAAGATCATCATCATCATCGTAGCTTGAGGAATGGTACTGATGCTAACTAAATCGATGAGCGTTTCCGTTATTCCATCTCGTATCCAGTACTCTTGCTCCAGATGCTGCACTTTCATGTAGGAGCCTTTTGAATCCTGTGCAGTAACTGGAAGGAAACCAGCATAACAAGATTCTGCAGTCTTTCCTTCGACAATGCACCAGTGACGTTCTTCCCCCTGAAAATGCGTTTTATTTTGGTCCGTGCCAATTTTATAGGATTTAGATCGAAGTTGTAGGGCGGTAAAGGGACTATTTTATGGTCCTGCTCTCAGCGACTTTATCCTTGACCTACAGTTTCACGGCTAGTTTGTTTTCCTTGTCAAGCAACAGTTCAGTCTTACTGATAGAGTCTTGCAGTTCTTTTGTCTGGCTCGCAACCACTTAGCATCGTAATCATATTAATTACACTTTCTGTCGAACTTCGTGTCGTGATATGGCGCAGTATCCATTCAATCACTTCATTTGGTGGAATATGGGAACCACCATATCTGCAAACACCCTCCTCCCCCCCCCCCAACCCCCCCTCCGGCGACGCCCGTCCGGTTGTTTCGTGAACTTCAAGAAATTCGAAAGTTAGTGAAAACAGTTTCTTGCATGAAACTTCCAGACAAACTAAAACTTTGTGCCAGAACGGGTTCCCATATTCGAGTTCCGGTCTGGCACACAGTTTTAATTTTTCAGGAAGTTTCAGATCAGCGCACGCTCGGGTACAGAGTGAAAATCCCTTCTGGTTTCTTGGATCTTGCTGCAGTTATTTGTGGAATTTGTCATTTTGTGGAAGTTTTTTTCAAACTTACACAAGTTGTGTGTGCTCAGAACTGATGCGAAAACGTCAGTGGCGAAAACAGAATGGCACAAAGACAAACGGGCCGAAACAAACGTACCACTGGCAGCCTTAAACACATGTCAAGGAAATTCAAAATGAGTTTGCCAATCAATTTGCTTCACCAGCAGGAAAAGCAAATTGGCAATATAGACGTCTTTAAATTTTAGATGATATTTTTAATGTTATCGTAAACATAAGCGCATTACATTTATGATACAATCAGTAAATACTGCTCACAAAAATGGAAGAGTAATTAAAAGGTGAAGACTGCTTTGGTTTTTTAAGAATAAATGCACTTCTGCAGCAAGTACTTGCAGAAAGTTCCTGAAATAAACACGGCCCAGGGACGTGAACAAGTAGACTTAAGTAAGACTTTATTCTAATGTAAACATCTCAGCAAGTGCTTGCAGAAGTTACTTATTAGGAAACATAAGCCTATCGTAATACTGTGCGTCTAGGGACAGCTTACCGTTGGCAGCGCTCGGAGACAAATGAATAACTTTCAAGTGGTGTCGATTTTCTCCGCTTCTGGCAGCACAAGCGCAGTCGTCAAATTATCGTGGCTAAACAGTACGTCGTGTTCAAGCTATTAATATATCTATATCTGTTCGTAGCATCAAAGACGATTTCAATAGTGCCAAGCTGAGTGAAACACAAATATTAAACAAAGGATTTTGAGATGTAGATAGGAATATAAGAAACACTATGCTGTGAACAGAACATGGATTTACAATTAGTACTTCCCCTGTCATCCAAAGTAGTAGTGTAAATTGTTTGTGCAAACTAATATTAGTACAAGAATATGTACAATGCTTATCTTAAACACATGTTGCTTGATGAAATTCCTATGCTTTCCCCTTCCTCGTCTAGGGATGAAATTGCTCTTCATTAGGGGGAATCACAAATTAGAATAGAAAGAAGATTTTCTTGTAACTGTAACTTATTTTTATTTGTTTCATGTCTTTGTAAATACTTTTTTGTGTACATTTTGTAAACCTGTGAAAACCACACTTATGTGACACCAGAAGTATTAGAAAGAGCAAGTACATCTGAAAGAGTGCCATGTATGTTGTGTAACATAACTCAAATTTTATCTAGTGATAAAAAAAAAATAGTGCTGTGCAACGATTCAAGTTCGCAATCGTCACGTGATTCATCATCTGCAATTCAGATAGTTTAACAAACCTACAGTGCCGAGCTGAATAAGCGGAACAGTGGCAAGCGTGTGCTAATGGAAAGGTGAACATTCACCAAAATGTCGACGAAAAATTCATCCTGACGTAGCTGGTCCAATAGGGTCCTATGGCTTCACATTGCAGTAGAGACCGTCGTAGCTTACGGAATCCGTAGGCAGGTGTAAATACACACATCAAAAAAAGTTTTGCATCACCCCAGTTCCCAGAACTCTTGATGTTGACTGTCGATATTGTATCACAGACACAGTCCCTACGTTTGTTCAGAGATGTCACTAAACCCGCCCAAAGATGTAAACAACCATGCATGACCAGCGCTTAGACGGAGGAGGTCCGACAGATGATCAATTCCGGTCGTTCCACAAGGAAGGAGGTACACAGCTCCTGTTGTCTGCAGTTCAACCATGCCTAGACTGTCAATACCGCGGTTCAATAGCGTCCGCATTGTTACTTTGAGTCAGGAAGGGCTGTCAACAAGGGAAGTGTCCAGGTGTCTCAGAGTGAACAAAAGCGATGTTATTCGATATGGAGGAGATACAGAGAGACAGGAACTGTCATGACAGGCCTCGCTCAGGCCGCTCAAGTGCTACTACTGCAGTGGATGACAGCTGCCTGCCGATTATGCCTCGGAGTAACCCTGACAACAATGCCACCATGTTCATTTTCCGATGCAGCCTCTGGTCGGCCATTACGCGCCGAAGATGCATCGGAAGATGAGCTTCTCGCAGCGCAAATTACTGAAAAAATGCTTATTAAAAATGCTTAGCCACTGCGAGCATTTGAGGTGACAACTATCACAAAGAAATTCATTTTGTGATAATAATAACAATTTTATTTTAGCAGAAATACGAATAACGTACATAAAATATGTGTAGCCACTGAATGGCTGCCTTCCGTATAGCGAAACAAAACAGTGTGTGTACCACAAAATACGTCCTTCCTCCTCCGCCGTACAATCGCGTCTCTTTCGATCCTTTTTTATTTTCATAGACATTAAATAAAGATGCTACTCTTAAATTATCGCTGCATATCAGTTGTTTCAAGAACATGAACTATATCTTTTACACTAATTATATTCATAAAATACATTAACTACGGTTTACAACAGATGAAAATGTCAATATTTATGTGACGTACCGTCACATCTTCCACAAGAATGTAGATAAATACCAAGCATATTATTCTGTGTCGTTTATCTGATTGCTCGTCTGACGAAGATGCTGTTGGACCCTACAAGTTCTGCCGCTTGCTTTCTTCCGTGCCCGCCGGAGTGGCCGTGCGGTTCTATGAGCTACAGTCTGGAGCCGAGCGACCGCTACAGTCGCAGGTTCGAATGCTGCCTCGGGCATGGATATGTGTGATGTCCTTAGGTTAGTTAGGTTTAATTACTTCTAAGTTCTACGCGACTGATGACCTCTGAAGTTAAGTCGCATAGTGCTCCGAGCCATTTGAACCATTTGAACCATTCTTCCGTCCAGGACCAAATTCAAAAACAGTATTAACTGGCGCCTACTCTTCCTGCCTCCGCAACTGAAGCTAAAGTTAATGTCCGAGCTTAACCCCCTCATTTGCGTCTGAGAGGAGGGATGGACAGCCAGTACGGTTAAAAAAATAGAACAACGGCCGCAAGCTACCTAGGAGGCCCTCGGCGGCTCCCACCCTGCGTCTGAAGCTGCATTCAGGTGCATTCCTGACTGGTGTATCCCGGCCAGCCTTCTGCCGATTAAAGAATCACTATCCAATTTGTCCCACATAACAGAGCTGAGTGAACCGAAACAGTGGCCCAGAGAGCTACCCCTGTGTAACACATTGTGAGGTAACGGGCGAGTCGTCACACCCTGAAAACATTCTGAGCATGGAGGAAGAAGTGGCCACCTGGGCCACTCGGCCAGAACGTTTCCGGACGAGAGGGGTAGTCCCCAGCGCGTGGTCCATCGAGCATGTGGCTGGCAATTCCTTGGTGACGCTGTGCGCCGGGAGGGCCAAAGATGGCGGCCGAGCATGGAGGAAGAAGTGGCCACCTGGGCCGCTCGGCCAGAACGTTATCCAGACGAGAGGGGTAGTCCCCAGTGCGTGGCACGTGGCTGGCAATTCCTTGGTGACGCTGTGCGCCGGGAGGGCCAAAGATGGCGGACTTGGTGAAACCTTAATGGCAGACATTTCACAGTTCCTATAGAAATCAATAGTAGCCAGATGAATCATAATACCTCAAAAAGAAACATGTACACTACTATTACTTGCATGAAGATCCTCATGTTTCAATCAGATTTTCAATATCTTTGTTAATTTAAAGTTTAGTATGTGACGATAAATTATACAAGTAACACTCAGCAACGAATTTCCAAAATATAAACGCTTCATCCGATTTTGTCGATCGCCATGCCTTTAGAAAGCTATTAGAGTAAACCTAAATTGGTATGAATTACAGGCATGTAACTTGAATAGTACATGAGTTATTGGAGGTCAAAGTAGCGGATTACTATCGACCACGTCAGGCGATAAGTACTCCACAGTTACACAAAAAAAACGGTAGCAGCATGCTTATAAATATATTTATTCATCTACGTCTTTGTTTATATCCCATATATACTATTCATGAAGAAACTGGTTAAATATTTACTGTGTTTTAGAAAGCACTGAGACATTAGGCTACTGGCCTACCTTTTGTTGCTATTCCTTTGATATATGTTTATTTAATTTGTTTATGTATTTACTAATGAGTGTTAGAGCGTGTTTACATCTACATCTACATCTATATTTATACTCCGCAAGCCACCCAGCGGTGTGTGGCGGAGGGCACTTTACGTACCACTGTCATTACCTCTCTTTCCTGTTCCAGTCGCCTATGATTCGCGGGAAGAACGACAGCGGAAAGCCTCCGTGCGCGCTCGAATCTCTCTAATTTTACATTCGTGATCTCCTCGGGAGGTATAAGTAGGGGGAAGCAATATATTCGATACATCATCCAGAAAGGCACCCTCTCGAAATCTGGACAGCAAGCTACACCGCGATGCAGAGCGCCTCTCTTGCAGAGTCTGCCACTTGTGTTTGCTAAACATCTCCGTAACGCTATCACGCTTACCAAATAACCCTGTGACGAAACGCGTCCCTCTTCTTTGGATCTTCTCTATCTCCTCTGTCAACCCGACCTGGTACGGATCCCACACTGATGAGCAACACTCAAGTTTAGATCGCACGAGTGTTTTGTAAGCCACCTCTTTCGTTGATGGACTACATTTTCTAAGGACTCTCCCAATGAATCTCAACCTGACACCCATCTTACCAACAATTAATTTTGTATGATCATTCCACTTCAAATCGTTCCGTACACATACTCCCAGATATTTTACAGAAGTAACTGCTACCAGTGTTTGTTCCGCGATGATATAATCATACAATAAAGGATCCTTCTTCCTATGTATTCGCAATACGTTACATTTGTCTATTTTAAGGATCAGTTGCCACTCCCTGCACCAAGTGCCTATCCGCTGCAGATCTTCCTGCATTTCGCTGCAATTTTCTAATGCTGCAACTTCTCTGTATACTACAGCATCATCCGCGAAAAGCCGCATAGAACTTCCGACACTATCTACTAGGTCATTTATACATATTGTGAAAAGCAATGGTCCCATAACACTCTCCTGTAGCACGCCAGAGGTTACTTTAACGCCTGTAGACGTCTCTCCATGGAGAACAACATGCTGTGTTCTGTTTACTAAAAAGTGTTCAATCCAGCCACACAGCTGGTCTGATATTCCGCAGGCTCTTACTTTGGTTATCAGGCGACAGTGCGGAACTGTATCGAACGCCTTCCGGCAGTCAAGAAAATGGCATCTACCTGGGAGCCTGTATCTAATATTTTCTGGGTCTCCTGAACAAATAAAGCGAGTTGGGTCTCACACGATCGCTATTTCCGGAATCCATGTTGATTCTTACGGAGTAGATCAGGGTTTCCGGAAATGACATGATACGCGAGCAAAAAACATGCTCTGAAATTCTACAACAGATCGTTGTCAGAGATATAGGCCTATAGTTTTGCGCATCTGTTCCGCGACCCTTCTTGAAAACTGGGACTACCTGTGCTCTTTTAAAATTATTTGGAACCTTCCGTCCTCCAGGTCCAGTGGACTTTCCTCTGTTGAGTGATTTCTGTTGCTTTCCTATCCCTTGGACACTTATTTTGATGTCATCCATTTATCCTCCAGCCGTAGGAATATTTATTTAATTTTAAGTTATTTAAATGTAAATCCAGTATTTCGTATGTGTTTCAATATGTTTGTGCGTGTACGTTGGCTTGGAGACATGGAGGGAGTGCTCTTGTCATCACAGCACTCGTTACTAAGAGAGACGTATGGAGGTTGGGGAGGAGCATTGTTTCCGGAGAGGACACGAGGTAGTTCTGGTCAGTGGGGCAGTTCTGGACTGCACGGCACAGGACACGGGAGTGCTGGATGTGACGGCGCGACGGACGCTCGGTCGCGGCAGAGACTTGGAGAGTGTGGAGCGGTCTGTGCGTGACGCGGCAGATAGAAATACTTTGGAGTTCCGACTTGTGCACTTGTGAGATTTCCGTGGCTTCTACAGAGAACACGTAGTGTGCATTTAGAAGTGAGTAATTCGCAATCTGTGTTGTTGTTCATAACTAATTACGTGCTGTAGGAATCTATTGTTTCTCTGTTATTCAACTTATACAGGGCTATTACAAATGATTGAAGCGATTTCATAAATTAACTGTAGCTCCATTCATTGACATATGGTCACGACACACTACAGATACGTAGAAAAACTCATAAAGTTTTGTTCGGCTGAAGCCGCACTTCAGGTTTCTGCCGTCAGAGCGCTCGAGAGCGCAGTGAGACAAAATGGTGACAGGAGCCGAGAAAGCGTATGTCGTGCTTGAAATGCACTCACATCAGTCGGTCATAACAGTGCAACGACACTTCAGGACGAAGTTCAACAAAGATCCACCAACTGCTAACTCCATTCGGCGATGGTATGCGCAGTTTAAAGCTTCTGGATGCCTCTGTAAGGGGAAATCAACGGGTCGGCCTGCAGTGAGCGAAGAAACGGTTGAACGCGTGCGGGCAAGTTTCACGCGTAGCCCGCGGAAAATTGGCTCATGCCACAACTGGAGACCGACAGCGCCGACTCCATCTTTCAACAGGATGGTGCTCCACCGCACTTCCATCATGATGTTCGGCATTTCTTAAACAGGAGATTGGAAAACCGATGGATCGGTCGTGGTGGAGATCATGATCAGCAATTCATGTCATGGCCTCCACGCTCTCCCGACTTAAGCCCATACGATTTCTTTCTATGGGGTCATGTGAAAGATTCAGTGTTTAAACCTCCTCTACCAAGAAACATGCCAGAACTGCGAGCTCGCATCAACGATGCTTTCGAACTCATTGATGGGGACATGCTGCGCCGGGTGTGGGAGGAACTTGATTATCGGCTTGATGTCTGCCGAATCACTAAAGGGGCACATATCGAACATTTGTGAATGCCTAAAAAAACTTTTTGAGTTTTTGTATGTGTGTGCAAAGCATTTTCAAAATATCTCAAATAATAAAGTTATTGTAGAGCTGTGAAATCGCTTCAATCATTTGTAATAACCCTGTATTTAATTTAATTGCTGGACCATCGATACCAATAAGTGTTTTGCAGAAATATACCGCATTCTCAAAAGTACTTCTGCTATCGTACTCAACATTTAAAGTCGTTAAGATAGTACCTACAGATTTGATTTAATTGCAAAATTTCATTTATAAATTTATATGTTACTTTCATAATTCACAATTGCTGAGTGATAGAAACCTTCGATCATTCGATTCATTGTGCATTCTTATCGTATACGGGAGACTCAGCAGTATTTGGCCTGTAATGCGGCAACTACGTATCGCAGCCCCTCGACAACGAAACCAGCCAAAACTTTTAATATTGCAACTCTCAGTCGGAGGGCACGTAGTTGAGGGCCACCTCATTTCATTCATTATTCTATTACTTGAAAGCCCGCAACATGCACTGTGAGACTCTTAAATGCAAGATAAAGTTATGAAAAGAAATTACTGGAAAGCCGTTACACCTCAATCTTGTAGCAACTCACTTATTGATCGAAAACAAATTTGAAACTAACAAGGGAAACAAAGTCGCATAAACCTGAGTGTTTTTCATATCAGAATGGAACTGAATGGAAGGGGATGGCCGATTAGGGTGCCATCTCCCAAGGAGACAATCATGAATCGTGGTGACTTCATTTTACTTATTGTCTTTCAATAAAAGTGTTATTTCCGTTTGTCTCATTGCTTATTTGTTTCAGTTACCTTCAGTGCATTACTGCAGCAGTTCTTTCTATGTATGGTATGAGATTATCGATCTATGTTATTAAGCAATTGGACGTTATGCAAAAGTTGGTTTTATGCACACCAGTGCACTTTTTCTAATTTCCCGCCGTGCATTGCCATCTTGGGTTTTTCCATATGACCGGTGTGCCACAAACTGTGTGCATGTACTTCCCCTGGCTAGAGATGAAGTTGCAGTAGGCCACCAAAAGAACGTACTTGTTTGGCCACAGCCAAAAACATTTTCATTAACCTCTTCTTCGAAACATCCCACCATGTGCGTCGTCTCATCGCCCTATCCCCTTCGACTTACGTAGTCGCATACCTTTTCCACCTGTATTATTGTATGACCTCAACATCCATAGCAGATATTCAGAGGAGGAACTCCAGTGGTGGTATTAATTTACTCACTTCTTGCAAAATGACATAGTCCCTGTCCCACAACACATCTACCCTGAAAGTAATACTACCCCTAACCTCATCCTAGTGGCTCTTAACTTACTACTTTATCACCTCAATATTCCTGAATCCAACTGGAAGTGCTCGTATACCCATCTGTAGGAATCATCATGGCTTTCGAAAAAGACGATCGTGTGAAACCCAGCTCGCGCTATTCGTCCACGAGACTCAGAGGGCCATAGACACGGGTTCCCAGGAAGATGCCGTGTTTCTTGATTTCCACAAGGCTGGGCTCTGAGCACTATGCGACTTAACTTCTGAGGTCATCAGTCGCCTAGAACTTAGAACTAATTAAACCTAACTAACCTAAGGACATCACACACATCCATGCCCGAGGCAGGATTCGAACCTGCGATTTCCACAAGGCGTTTGATACAGTTCCCCACAGTCGTTTAATGAACAAAGCAAGAGCATTTGGACTATCAGACCAATTGTCTGATTGGATTGAAGAATTCCTAGATAACAGAACGCAGCATGTCATTCTCAATGGAGAGAAGTCTTCCGAAGTAACAGTGATTTCAGGTGTGCCGCAGTGGAGTGTCGTGGGACCGTTGCTGTTCACAATATATATAAATGACCTTGTAGATAACATCGTAAGTTCTCTGAGGCTTTTTACGGATGATGCTGTAGTATATCGAGAGGTTGTAACAATGGAAAATTGTACTGAAATGCAGGAGGATCTGCAACGAATTGACGCATGGTGCGGGGAATGGCAATTGAATCTCAGTGTAGACAAGTGTAATGTGCTGCGAATACATAGAAAGAAAGATCCTTTATCATTTAGCTAAAATATAGCAGGTCAGCAACTAGAAGCAGTTAAGTCCATAAATTATCTTGGAGTAGGCATTAGGAGTGACTTAAAATGGAATGACCATATAAAATTAATCGTCGGTAAAGCAGATGCCAGACTGAGATTCATTGGAAGAATCCTAAGGAAAAGCAGTCCGAAAACAAAGGAAGTAGGCTACAGTACACTTGTTCGCCCACTGCTTGAATACTGCTCACCGGTGTGGGATCCGTACCAGATACAGTTGATAGAAAAGATAGAGAAGATCCAACGGAGAGCAGCGCGCTTCGTTACAGAATCATTTAGTAATCGCGAAAGCGTTACGGAGATGATAGATAAACTCCAGTGGAAGACTCTGCAAGAGAGACGCTCAGTAGCTCGGTACGGGCTTTAGTTGAAGTTTCGAGAACATACCTTCACCGAGGAGTCAACTAGTATATTGCTCCCTCCTACGTATATCTCGCGATGAGACCATGAGGATACAATCAGAGAGATTAGAGCCCACACAGAGGCATACCGACAATCTTTCTTTCCACGAGCAATACGAGACTGGAACACAAAGGAGAACCGAAAGAGGTACTCAAGGTAGCCTCCGCCACACACCGTCAGGTGGCTTGCGGAATATGGAAGTAGATGTACATACCTATCATCCTCTACAAATTACCTCACCTCATCCCAATATCTGCCCCAAACGTATCCAAGGCTAGCCTCACACCAATTGGAATGCCTCTTGGGAAGCCATAGACACCCATATGAGAAATCATCATCAAACCACGTCATTTCTTCAGCAGGCATTGTTAGACGCCATATCACCCCTCATCCCTATCCTACCTGTTTATCCTAACCACCTTACCACCAATCTCCAGACTCTGTTCATCCTTCCTTAGTCCTAGCACTTAACTTGGTTATTGCTAAAGGCGCAGGATATACTCACGACAATTACAGAGACGTATCAGAAACTTACTCCACTCCAAAACTGATGAGAATGGCCTCAGAAGTGCACTAGACTTAACGCTACACTCCCCATTAACTCCTCCAATTATTTCAAAGCTTTACACCGACCACTGGCAGGAACTCCATTCCAAATAACTTTTTGTACCCATGAGAGCTACTCCAGCCCATACGGGGCAAGGGTCTGAAAAAACAATAACGGAAAAGAAAGAGGGATTCTTATACCCAGAAAACGAAGTCATTTTAACAGAATCAATAAGGATGGCTGTCTTTTTTTTTTTTTCTATCAGAAAATTACTCTTTGAGTTTATTGTTAGGGAAGATACGACGTATTTTAAAGAAAGATTCCCTGTAAAGGTTACGTAAGCCGTTCACCTGAACTTTTCCTCTTCAGTTTCCTCACTTGGGATACGCACCTTCGGCTTCAGTTGCAAAGCCTCGTGGATCTGGTATAGTGGATAGCCATTATCATCAGAAACGTTTCTGAGATGTTCGGGGTCTTCCTGTAAAAGATCTTTATCAGGAACGTTATTTCCCTTCTGTGCAAGTGTATTTTTGGATACCGTTGGGCTACGCAAGATGACGGCACTTGTCCTATCGCAGATACAGATCCGTATGTGTCGTCTTGAGAAAGACACTATGTGTCAGGGTGCCGATGATTTTATTATGAATCAAGACATCCGAGAAAGTGAGTCATCCGTCTTTCTCCAACTCCTTGGTAAACTGGATGTTCCCAATGAAAGACTACAGTTATATATTAGCCTTGGATTCCCGGTTATTTTTACGAGAAGAATCAGCAGTTAGAGGCTTGCTTCCGAATGCATACCATCCTCTGATTAAAGACTCGTAAAGTGGGTGTAATCTGGTTAGATAACTAATTTATTCTTAACAGTATAATGTTTTATGTTCGCTGTGTATAACGAAAAAAGTGCGAGGACGTAGAGGAGCGAACTAATCGTGAGCAACTATTAATCTTCCTATATAATTTATTAGCAATATTTATTCAGTGCTTTCTTTCGAAAACCTACTGCTCTCTCGGATGGAGAAATTATCTGGATGGAGCTAGCAATTGCTCCAGGGACAAAAATGTTATTTGCGTGAATGACAGGGTTTCTGTTTCAGTTACAAGTCTCATTATTTCTTAAACCCAAGAGTTTCGGGGAGGGGAACTTGTTGGAACACAAATAAATACAGTTTTTACAGAATTGCGTGTCTCACAGGTCATACCAGAATCATCGGTCTCGTGATTTGTTCCGTCAGGAACACAGGATAGTATCTAAAGAGTATGTTTCGGCCGGATGAAGGCTACTTACAGCAAGCAATAGACATTTACACGCGGGCAATTAATCGCACACTGGACAGTGACATCTAGTACTAGTTACCAAAATTCGAGCCTGCCGTATATCTTTGACTCATCACGTAGTCTCTGCTCTTTTCTAAACTTACCCATATAGTTGGGTTGGCAATGGTTCTAACCTACCCATGCTCCTGTGGTTACCTCCTGCAGACCTTCAAACTTACGATCCACTCACAATTATTCTTATGTGTACACACAAGTGAGATACCAGAGACGAATCCAGGAGGGGGGGGGGGGGGAGGGGGGCTCCAACATAGCTTTCAACAGTCCCAACAATTTTCTCTCTATTGTACATGATGTCATAACAGACTAACAAAACACCTCCGTTGACACTAGAGTATCTGGAGATGTTAAAATGCCACAAAATTTCTGTGACCTCATTCTCCCCCCCCCTCCGGACCCCTCCCCCCTTTCCAGCGACCAAAATCCTGGATTCCACTCTGGAGGATACAAGGATCAGGATGGATGTATACCAATAAATAAATGAAACAACTGTGCCCATTCCATCTTCAAACCCTGCTGGTTCGCAGAATACTTAAAAATGCACAAGAAAGTCAGTACTTAATTTATGCAAATACCATGAAATGAGATGGAAATGAAATGGTACATACGCTCCTGTTTAATCATTAATGAAATTCAGACGGTCCAAGAATTGAAGTTTCTCCCAGTCATGGGGCAACACTACAAAAGTGTTTGTCTGTACATCTCCAAAAGATCACAGACTTGAAAATAACAGTATCCTGTGCCTTCTCCTCAAAATCTTCCATAAAATATTGCCTCCCAAGGGAGACTAGGGATCTACAATGACGATCCTGTTACGGGGGATAGGACATCAAACGGGCCGACTTGGAGCAGGAGAGGCACCACAGGACATTTTATTTTCTACTGTCTATACTTTTACAAATAAATTCATAAAACTTTGTCAGCATGACCAGGAAGGATTCAGGATTCACACTCATAGCAGTGAAAGTGCAAAAACATAACAAAATAATTTGTTTTAGATATGAAATTTTATCATTTTTTCACTTACTATTGGCTGCATTTGTTGCTATAGGTACATTTTTCTTCAGAAGTAAGAGAGATTCTTTGGTGAATTTTACACAGCATACAAACCATACTTATAGGTGTATGAAACTCTAGAATTTTTCAAATCTGTTAAAAACTGTGCTAAAAAAATGAGATAATTAACTAGAAAATTTGATTTTTTTTGTAAACATAAAGTTTCAAACGTAACAGCTCATTCATTTTTTCATAAATTAAATAGATTCTAGAGTTTCAGACACCTGTATAGATGGTTTGTATGCTGTGCAAAATTCATCGAATAGTCTCTCTTACTTATGAAGAAAAGTGTACCTATAGCAAAAAATGCTGTAACGTCCCCTTAGAAAAATTTATGAATTACTGTGCTGGTAAATCCCTTACGTTGTTTGATTTTCAAACAGCTGAGAATAACAGAACGTACTCATACATTTCTCTCTTTACTTATTCTGATCAACACTAAACTCATACACAATATTTTTAGCGCAACGCAATCTGACTTTTATTAATCCCTACAGAAGAATGGCCCTGACTAACAATAACCAATACCTTTCAGGAATCACTTACCTCACAAAAATCTTCGCTACTCGAACTACTGCAAAACAGCGAGCGCCAAATACAAATAAAAGATTCTAACTACTGAAGGCACTAACTACTGATAGGCATACTAAGCAAATGAAAGATTTTGATAGAGAACAAACAATGTATTTACCTTAATAGTGCTCAAAAGTCATTATATATATATATATATATATATATATATATATATATATATATATATATATATATATATATATCAGTTCATGGCATCCAGTCTTACAAATTTACTGTCTCTGATGGACACACGTCCGATTCATCCGCTCTCAAAACTCCGCCATCTCTCTCCCCACATCCACCACTGCTGGCGGCTCACCTCCAACTGCGCAACGCTACGCGCTGTTAACAGCCGACTGCCCAACACTACAATGGCGAATATTGCAACAATGCTGATCAGCCTCAGACTGCACACAGCACAGCCAGTGATTTTCATACAGAGCGCTACATGGCGTTACCAGCATAAAAACCTAAACAGGCTACTTACAATGAAGCCAACAGTAAGTGAAAAAATGATGAAATTTCACATGTAAAAAAATTATTTTGCTATGTTTTTGAACTTCCACTGCTACGAGTGTAAATCCTGAATCCTTCCTGGTCATGCTGAGAAAGTTTTATGAACTTACTTGTAAAAGTATAGACAGTGGAAATTAAAATGTCCTGTGGTGCCTCTCCAGATCCAATACGGCCCGTTTGACGTCCTACCCCGCTTAAGTTGTTTATAAAACTCGTTACTGAATAAAACCCAAGTTGAGGACAGCATATGCTGAAAAGGTTGTAATCTGTCTGTTAAAATGTTTTGCAATCAATGATAAGGATTCGGCGAGTGTGTGAAATCACTCCTCTTTAGAGATGGGTAGTTAGCGAACGAACTGGTGCAAAGGAACGGTTCACCAAGATGAACAAAAGGACCGAGGAATGAATTCCAGGGAACGATCGGTTCATAGTTCACTTCGGTCGCGGCGGTCTACTTATAGTTCCCGGGAACGAGGAACGATCGGTTCGTAGTTCACTAGTTCACTTCGGTCGCGGCGGTCACTTCGGCAGTTCTCGTTCCAGCTTCGGTCGCGTGCTCGTCTCAGTCTCGGTCTCCCTCGGCCGCACTCGTCGTTCTTCGCATGACCACCTGTCTCAGTTCCACTGCCGACTGCTCCTAGTTAGTTCAGTATCCAGTTGTTCGTTTCGTTCACTGCGCTCGCCTATTTTACATATATTGCAAACTGTTCTTGCACTTGGTTCTGGTTATTCAGCGTCCACGACCGGTAATCAAAAAGTATTTTATAGTTACGTAAATTACATAAAAATTACGTTTTATGTAATAGGAACGTCTTTTCAGCTAACAAAAGGGCATATCAGCTCACTTCATTATATCGATGAACAGCAGGAGACATACTTATAACAAGGCAAGTTTTTTTGTTATTCATATATTTTTTTGTTTCATCGACTTGATTTAGCAGCTAACTTTCAATAATTTGCTTAATTTTTAGTGTAAGAAAATGCATATAAAACGATTTTCGTGTATCTTTCACATACAAAACATCACATTTAGGAAGGCTCTATTTTTTTTTAAGTTTGGTGGTTTCCAATTTGCATTACCTGCTAGTTTGGTTTCTTTGAAAAAAAAAGTGGGTTGTGGGTCATTTTGGCTCAGTAGGAAAATCGGTTCCTCGCCATTTGAAAAGACATAGATTGCCATAAAATCGTATTTACTTATTATCTCAAAAACATTTGTTCAGAAGGAGCTTTCAAACCAAAACACTTTATTACTGCGAACTTAATTATTATTATTATTGCTGTATTAATTTTAGTAATGCAACATAAAAAAGTAATTTTTACTAAGCGTGTGACGCAAGTATGAGAAAACTACATTTTATTTTATGCTTCCATAAAGTCTCTACTTCGCCTACGAACTCAGAGACAGCGTGAAGTATCTATAGGGTGTAAACGATTATTGTTCACAACGTAGCATAGCTATGTAGTGGAAGTGGAAACGAAGAATTTTATACAAGACACTTGTGGTCTATTACGTTGGGAAACAGCCGCCAACAGGTTTAGAAGACTACATAAGCTATAACCCATGCCAGTCGCGTGAGATTTTCGTGTTCTCTTCTCCTGCTCTCTACACATCGTCATCGATTGTTTCACCATTGTTGCTTGCATTAGCTTGTTATTTCTTCACTGCCTAATTATTACATGTTTGTCTGTTTGTTGTATATGCTCGTAACGGGCAACACATCATCCGTAATTGGCGAGCAGTCTGTACTCGGGGCCGGTTTTCCGTGCGCCACCCTATATCATTTCCCTGCGATCAGCCACACAAGGCTACGGCTGGCTAAACGAGAGGTTCTGCAGAATCGCAGAAATTACTTCTAAAAGTGTGTAAGAATTCTGTAATGAATAAAAACTCTATACTCCAGGAGGGAGGCAAGTGCCCCCTCTTAGTGCCCTCCATCCTTCAGTCACCTACATTACTAGTTTTCAGCTTTTCATAAGAACCATATACCAAGCACAAATGAACGGTGAACGAGTAAAAATGAACGGTTCCCAAAAAAGAACGATCAGCAGTGAACTAGTTCCCAAGTATGAACGAGTTTGCCCATCTCTACTCCTCTTGTCCGGTGACATCCACTCTGAGCGTACGGTGGTCACACTTACAATTTTTGCTGAGTGTCAGAACTGTTTTTATCAGTCCGTCATTCTTTCTTAAAACATGCCCAATCCAATTTCTTTTTCTACTCTTTATTACATCTAGTAACTGTCTTTTCTCTCCCACTCTTCTCAGTACCTCTTCATTTTTTACTCTGTCCATCCAGTTTATTCTTTCCATCTTCCGCCATGTCCAGATCTCAAAAGCCTGCAGCCTTTGTCTGTCTTTTTTCCTCATAGTCCATGTTTCAGCGCCATATAGAAGAACACTCCAAACAAGACATTTTATGAGTCTCTTTCTGACCTCCCTGTCCAGACCGCAGCAGAAGATTCTCCTTTTCTTATATACCGCCTCTTTTGCCATTGCTATCCTTGTTTTAATTTCTGTGGTGCACTTCCAGTCGGTGTCTATCCTGCTTCCACGATACTTAAAATTTTGCACCTGTTCTAGTGTTTCTCCATTCAGCATAATTTTTATTTCCTTATTTCCTCCTGGCAACGGCCTTGCCGCAGTGGATACACCGGTTCCCGTCAGATCACCGAAGTTAAGAGCAGTCGGGCGTGGCCGGCATTTGACTGGGTTACCATCCAGGCCGCCATGTGCTGTTGCCATTTTTCGGGGTGCACTCAGCCTCGTGATGTCAATTGAGGAGCTACTCGACCGAATAGTAGCGGCTCCGGTCAAATAAAACCATCATAACGACCGGGAGAGCGGTGTGCTGACCCCACGCCCCTCCTATCCGCATCCTCCACTGAGGATGACACGTGAGTTTATAAGTCTTCTGGTTTTCATACTGAGTGTGCGAGGTGCCGGGGCTAGCAGTGTATTTAACACTAAATTCTTCTAGAATCTACACATGTAAATGATGCTCTAAGCCCCCCCCCCCCCACCCTATTCTAACTCCGACTTTTGCTGCTGCACATGGATTAAAAAGATACGCGAACTGACTGTAACAAACCTTGCAAGTGGAGTAGAAAAAGAGTTTGGCACCTGCAATAACTTAATTTGATAAATAAGTTAAATAAAGGAAGGTTTCGTTAACGTAGTGAAAAATGATAGGGTTGCTCTGCCGATTAACAGAATGAAAGTTCTGTCCAAAATAACAATATGATTTATTAAGACTAAACACAAAATAATAAACAAAAACACATGAAATATTTACAATACATCAAATTGGCTCAAATTGGATACTCAAATAAACGCTGTGAAGGTGAAGTTGTCCCTAAACTAGATTGTGACATTTATAACGAAGTGGTATGTGGAGCCAATTCCTAGCAACTCAAATCTTAAGAGAGACACACAGCTAACCCAAGATTAATTGCTGCTACATTAGGGAGAACTCAGACAATGAACACCCAAGATAGAACAAAGTTAGAAAAGACGAACAGGCGCGCTCTGCTGAGCGCTGATTATCGCCTAGCAAAAATGCCTGCTTTGCCGGTGCTGCGGACGTACATTACCAAGCTGTCTTCTTAGCTGCAAGGACACGATCTGGCGCACTGGAAGCGATGGCTGGTTGCTTCGACGTCCCGTCGTGGTGATGATAATGTCGCGAGTATAGCCCGAAACAAATTATCCTGGTCTGGTTGTTCCAGACTGCAGACTTCCTATCAATACAAATGCGCCTCTGAGGGAGGCGAAGAAGGCTCGCCACACAACCACTGACGGTACAGTGATTGATTTTCACAAGCACAGTCACACAGTAACTCCGATACAATCAACTTTAGCCAAAACTGCCCAAGACAGACAACATAGGCCGCTTGTACGCAGAACGCTCAATTGCCAACTGTACTCGGAAAGTTACGTTGAAGAAACTTCATCAACTTCGTTAAAGGGATATAATCAAATAAAAGTATATTAGACAGCCAATGGAAGGCGGGCGGTCCAGAGCAGCGATAGCTCAGTGTTGTAACATACTCTGACTGAAAGGCGAGAGCCGACTACCCACAAGAGCACCCGTACAAAACCGAACACAGAACATTCCCGCCCCCACGACAGTGGCCGTGGTTAACCGTTCCAATCAGCAACTCGAAAACCGGCGGAAAATTCCACTCCATTGCCGGAACACTACCATTCCACCAATGGAGATTCTTGGCGCCATTTTCTGCGCCGATTTTGCTACGTCACGGAGCTATGCCCTGAGTAAGCCAATCACAGTTACGATTTTGCAGAAAGCGCGGGAATTTGCCCGCCACAACTGCCTGGGTACACAAGTCATTCCCACGCCTCGCTGGTAGCTGGCCGCCAGCCGCGG
This sequence comes from Schistocerca cancellata, assembly GCF_023864275.1. NCBI lineage: Eukaryota > Metazoa > Arthropoda > Insecta > Orthoptera > Acrididae > Schistocerca > Schistocerca cancellata. Next base: position 100,118,507 of record NC_064628.1, on the reverse strand, counting down.
TGGTCTAGCGGTTCTGGCGCTGCAGTCCGGAACCGCGGGACTGCTATGGTCGCAGGTTCGAATCCTGCCTCGGGCATGGGCGTGTGTGATGTCCTTAGGTTAGTTAGGTTTAAGTAGTTCTAAGTTCTAGGGGACTTATGACCTAAGATGTTGAGTCCCATAGTGCTCAGAGCCACTGGTAGCCGGCCAGAAAGTGTTTCCGCTAAGTTTCTGCGAAGTAACGGAACCTCTAGCCCAGCCGCTACTTCAGACCCCTCCGGCCGTGTCTTTTGACAATGTCGGCGTCTGCAAAGCATTCACTCGACTTCCTCACACCCGTCGGCTTAACGCTTTCCAGATCAGCAGAGCCCGCCTGTCACCGGACCACCCGGGTGACGAGAGACGCTGCGTGGGAAGTCCGCGTGTGAAGGAATAGCGACTTTTCACTGCATGCAATTAGAGAGGAAAATCGTAAGATAGAAATATGAGAGGGGGCTCATGCCACCTCTCAAGTGGACCCAAATGCGGCAAGTATCGGCGCAGACAGCAGGGCAGCTAGTCGCTCCGCTTTCCGCCTGCCGGCTGCCCTGGCAATCGGCCGGACAGCCACTTGCAATAATAAGCCGTGGAGAGCCGGCTCCGGGGCCACTCTGCTCTCCGCTCCTCTCCGCTGCAGAGTGCAGCCCGGCAGGACACGACGGCGTCCCTCAGGCTGTCAGCCGCACCGCCTCCGCCGCTGCATAATGCATGGCCGGCAGCCGGCGCTGCTCCCACCCCCACCCCACCACTGGTCACCGGCCTGTCTGCCACTGGACACAGCCGACCGAGCTGCCGACAGCCTGCTCTTCCCAACACCGCACACCGCCGTCCCTGCACAGTACTGCCCGACGTGCAACGAACGCCAGTTCAGTTTCATTACCTAATCCCTTCCGCCATAACATACACTGTGTGTTGTGGTGGTCTTCAGTCCTGAGAATGGTTTGAGGCAGCTCTCCATGCTACGCTATCCTGTGCAAGCTTCTTCATCTCCCAGTACCTACTGCAGCCTACATCCTTCTGAATCTGTTTAGTGTATTCATCTCTTGCTCTCCCTCTACGATTTTGACCTTCCACGCTGCCCTCCAGGTGATCCCTTGATGCCTCAGAACGTGTCCTACCGACCGGTCCCTTCTTCTAGTCAAGTTGTGCCACAAACTCCTCTTCTCTCCGATCCTATTCAATACCTCCTCACTAGTTATGTGATCTACCCATCTAATCTTCAGCATTCTTCTGTAGCACCACATTTCCAAAGCTTCTAGTCTCTTCTTGCCCAATCTGTTACCATATTTCACTTCCATACATGGCTACACTCCATACAAATACTTTCAGAAACGACTTCCTTACACTTAAGTCTATACTTGATGTTAACAAAATTCTCTTTTTCAGAAACGCTTTCCTTGCCATTGCCAGTCTACATTTTATATCTTTTCTACTTCGACCATCGTCAGTTATTTTGCTCCCCAGATAGCAAAACTCCTTTACTACTTTAAGTGTCTCATTTCCTAATCTAATACCCTCAGCATCACCCGACTTAATTCGACTACATTCCATTACCCTCGTTTTGCTTTTGTTGGTGTTCATCTTATATCCTACTTTCAAGACACTGTCCATTCAGTTCAGCTGCTCTTCCAAGTCCTTTGCTGTCTCTGACAGAAATACAATGTCATTGGCGAACCTCAACGTTTTTATTTCTTCTCCATGGATATTGATACTTACTCCTAATTTTTCTTTTGTTTCCTTTACTGCTTGCTCAATATACAGATTGGATAACATCGGGGAGAAGCTACAACGCTGTCTCACTCCCTTTGTAAGTAGGCTGTTTACATGTACGTAGGCTGTTTAGGTTTTTATGTTGGTAACGCCACATAGCGCTCTGTATGAAAATCACTGGCTGTGCTGTGTGCAATCTGTGGCTGCTTGCCATTGTTGTAATAGTCGCTATCGTAGTGTTGGGCAGTTGGCTGTTAACAGCGTGTAGCGTTGCGCAGTTGCGGGTGAGCCGCCAGCAGTGGTGGATGTGGGGAGAGAGATGGCGGAGTTTTGAGAGCGGACGATCTGGACGTGTGTCCATCAGAGACAGTAAATTTGTAAGACTGGATGCCATGAACTGATATATATAGACTTTTGAACATTATTAAGGTAAATACGTTGTTTGTTCTCCATCAAAATCTTCCATTTGCTAACTATGCCTCTCAGTAGTTAGTGCCTTCCGTAGTTCGAATCTTTTATTTAGCTGGCAGTAGTGGCGCTCGCTGTGTTGCAGTAGTTCGAGTAACGAAGATTTTTGTAAGTGATTCATGAAAGGGATAGGATATTGTTAGTCAGGGCCATTCTTTTGTAGGGATTTTTGAAAGTCCGATTGCGTTGCGCTAAAAATATTGTGTGTTACTTTAAGCACAGTCATTTATAGTTTCTCTAAGGGGACGTTTTACCTTCCCAACCACTGCTTCCCTTTCATGCCCCTCGACTCTTATAACTGCCATCTGGTTTCTATACAAATTGTAAATAGTCTTTCGCTCCCTGTATTTTACCCCTGCCACCTTTAGAATTTGAAAGAGAGTATTCCAATCAACATTGTCAAAAGCTTTCTCTAAGTCTACAAATGCTAGAAACGTAGGTCTGTCTTTCCTTAACCTTTCTTCTAAGATAAGTCGTAAGGTCAGTATTGCCTCACGTATTCCAATATTTCTACGGAATCCAAACTGATCTTCCCCGAGGTCGGCTTCTACCTGTTTTTCGATCCGTCTGTAAAGAATTCGTGTTAGTATTTTGCAGCTGTGACTTATTAAACTGATAGCTCGGTAATTTTCACATCTGTTAACACCTGCTTTATTTGGGATTGTAATTATTATATTCTTCTTGAAGTCTGAGGGTATTTCGCGTGTCTCATACATCTTTCTCACCAGATGGTAGAGTTTCGTCAGGACTCGCTCTCCCAAGGCTGTCACTAGACAACATTCCATTAGAACTAGTGACAGCCTTGGGAGAGCGAGTCCTGACGAAACTCTACCATCTGGTGAGAAAGATGTATGAGACACGCGAAATACCCTCAGACTTCAAGAAGAATATAATAATTACAATCCCATACACTGACCGAAAAAATCGAAACAGTAAAAAAATAATTAATGTAGAATAATGAAATTTCGGGAATACATTTTTCTAGAAAATATACTTAAGGGGACCACACCCTGCCTATCTAACCCATGTTAATTTAGGCAAGTATCTGACCCATTTCTGAAAAAAAACTATTTGATGGAGGAAAAAAGTTTGAAATTTGTTACGTACAGTTAATTAAAACTGTCCTGCTGCATATGATGGCCCTTCTTTGGCGTCCAGCAGGTCTTGCAGCTTCTTTTCCACCTTCCTGGATGTTTGTCTTACTTTCTTGGCCATATTAGATACAGACCTGTCTGCATCGGCTATCCTCATTTTATCGCAATGTTGCAGCCCAGTGATCATATTTTCACCAGGATTAATTCCCAGCTTTTTCAGTACCCAACACTTTCCAATATTACCACAACTGAATGTAATAACAGCATCATGAACTCCTAGTTTCATTGTATGCATGCCTACAAATACAGTTTTAGGAAGGCGGTTTCAAATTATGCTGTTGAAACATTCATTTGGGTTCTGCGTCTGCCCATGCAGACATTTCCTTAGTAGGTCAGGATGAGCCAAGTCTCTGAAAATAGGTTTAATTGCTGTAATAACAGCACCAGGAAGAGAACGCTGGTGAGAATAAGATTCTCCAGTTGCCTGAGCTCTGTTATATTTGCACCACGAATTTTCCCCCGATGGACACAATCCATGACACGGCTTATCATCAGTAGAGGACTTATGGAAGAATATGGCCCAAACATCTCTCTTCATTGCCTCCAGATTTTCTTTATTTTTCCTAATTGCCTGCCCATAGAATACCTGCAAGGTTTCTACCTCAGTTTTAGTTAACTGACCCTGCCCAGTCAACAATTTTCCATCTTCTAATAGTTTTCTTCTCATATCAACAGTTAGTTTTCTCAGCCTTGTTCCCAGACATTTTTGAACATGGCCTACACATTCTATTTTGCTAATAATGGCATCTCCATATGGCTTAGAGTTGGCAGTGGGTGGGTTGACTGTGGGTAACAGAAAAGTGGGCGTGGCACATAAACACACGTGGTAGGAAAATGCTTTTTAAATGCTGGAAAAAAAAATTTTTCAGCAAAATCTTTTTCGGAGTACTTAAATAAAACCTTAAGCTATCGAATTATGATGAAAACCGTAAATCGATTTTTTTCGATCTGAACCACGGTGTGGTCCCTTACGTGAGTAAAATTGCAATATCTTATGTTAATGTAAGCGCGAGATACGCCAAATGTGAATTGCTGGTACATTAACAACCGGTGTAACCGCCAGAATGTTGAATGCAAGCGTGCAAATGTACATGAATTGTGCCGTACAGGTGACGGATGTCAGTTTGCGGGATGGAGTTCCATGCCTGTTACACTTGGTCGCTCACTACGCGGACGGTTAATACTGTTAGTGTATGACGCTGCAGTTGCCCGATGATGTCGCATATGTGCTCGATTGGAGACAGACCTGGTGATCGAGCAGGTCAATGCCACATGTCAACACTCTGCAGAGCGTATTGGGTTACAACAGAGGTAAGCGAGCGAGCATTATCCTGCTGGAAAACACTCTCTGGAATGCTGTTTATAAATTGCAGCACAACAGGTTGAATCACCAGATTGAGATACAGATTTGTAGTCAGGGTGTGTGAGATACCACGACAGTTGTCCTGCTGTCACACGAAATCGCACCCAAGACCATAACGTCGGATGTAGGTCTTGTGTGTCTAGCACGTAGAAATGTTGGTTGCGGGCACTCAGCTGGCGTCCTTATAACCATCACACGTGCATCACTGACACCGAGGCAGAACCAGCGTCCATCAGAAAACACAACAGGCCTCCAGTCTGCCATCCAATGAACTCTCGCTTGACTCCATTGAAGTCGCAATCGGGGGTGGTTTGGGGACAGTAGAATCCACGCTACGGGGGGGTCTGGTCTGATGTGTCCTTGAAGTAAGCAAAAAGTAATTATTCACAATGTTGATAACGGCTGTGATGTGGGATCTGAGTGGGGTACTGTCAAGTGGGTGGTGCCCCAGGGATGAGTGTTGGGGCCGCTCCTGTTCCTCATTTATATATATGATATGCCCTCTAGTATTACGTGTAACTCTAAAATATTTCTGTTTGCTGATGACACTAGCTTGGTAGTAAAGGATGTTGTGTGCAACATTGGCTCGGTTTTAAATAGTGCAGTTCATGACATAAGTTCTTGACTTATAGAAAATAAACTAACGCTAAATCACAGTAAGACTCCGTTTTTACAGTTTCTAACACACAATTCAACAAAACCTGTCGTTTTAATTTCACAGAATGGGCATATGATTAGTGAAACTGAACAGTTAAAATTTATAGATGTACATATAGATAGTAAACTGTCGTGGAAAGCCCACGTTCAAGATGTTGTTCAAAGACTTAATACTGCCATTTCTACTATTCGAACGGTATGAGAAGTGAGTGATACTTCAACACTAAAATTAGTCTACTTTGCTTATTTTTATTCGGTTATGTCGTATGGTATTATATTTTGGGGTAACTCTTCCCATTCTACAAGGATATTTTTGACTCAGAAACGGGTGGTTCGATCAATAAGTGGTGTGAATTCATGAACTTCTTGTCGACCTCTGTTCACGAGCCTGGGTATTTTGACATTGGCCTCTCAATATGTATATTCTTTACTGTCGTTTCTTGTTACCAATATTAACTTATTCCCAAGAATAAGCAGCTTTCACTCGGTTAATACTCGGCAGAAATGAAACCTGCATTTTGGTAGGACTTCCTTACCTCTAGTGCAAAAAGTTGTGCAGTATACTACTGCATCCATTTTCAATAAGCTGCCACTCGAATTCAAAAATCTTAGCAGTAACCCACGGGCTTTCAAATCGAAACTGAAGAGCTTCTTCATGGGTCCCTCCTTCTATTCTGTCGAGAAGTTCCTTGAAAAATTAAGCTGATTCATATTTTATTGCTGATAGCGTTTACTTAAACTTATGGACTGACTTTTTCCGTGTTCATGAACATTTATTTTTATCTGTTATTACTTTTATGTTGTAATTTCATGTACTGACACGTTCCATGACCTTGGAGATTTGCTCCTCAATTTGGTCCTATGGAACGTGACGTGTAATCAAATAAATAAATAAATAACCGATTTGTAATAGTTCGTTGTGTCACTGTGGTGCCACCAATTGCTACTACAGACAACAGTGCGATGTACCACACCCATTCGCCGAATGCTATGGTCTCTCTCTCTCGGTATTGCCACATGGCCGTCCGGAGCCTAGTCTTCTTGCGACCGTACGTTCTCGTGACAACCGTAGCAAGCAATCGTGTACAGTAGCTACATATCTGCCAAGTCTTTGTGCAGTGTCTCAGAAGGAACATCTAGTTTCTCGTAGTCCTATTACACGACTTTGTTCAAACTCCGCTAGATGTTGATAATGATGTCTTTATCGCCTTAAACGCATTCTTGCCTCACATAAACTCACTACACACTATCTCAGAAGTAACTAACGCTCACGAATGTTACAGAATGTGCTGTTTTTGAAGCAAATCTGATGCACATCCTCTTATTGGCGCTGCTAGCGCCACTCTTACGCCACTAGCGCGAAATCTGAATGGACATCATCTTTCAGAAGTGGTCGTGCGGTTTTAGGCGCTTCAGTCTGGAACCGCATGACCGCTAAGGTCGCAGGTTCGAATACTGCCTCGGGCATGGATGTGTGTGATGTCCTTAGGTTAGTTAGGTTTAAGTAGTCCTAAGTTCTAGGACTGATGACCACAGATGTTAAGTCCCATAGTGCTCAGAGCCATTTGAACCATTTTTTTAGAAGTAGAAACACGGGTACCAATTTTTGTGTATGTCCTTCTTGGTGTTGCGATATTTTTTCCGTCAGTGTATGTATCATGGGCGTATTAGTCTGCTGCCTCATCCAGTTCAGTACGCAGATGTGTAATTCGAATAGAGGCACCTACCGCCTACCGTGTGGCACTGTGTTTTTCCCTGACAATGACAACAATTGGCTGTGTCGCGGACTCTACGAGAAACCCAGTGCGTTGGGCGACTATCCTGGCCGTCTCAACTGCCACCCCTAGCTCACGTAGACTGATACGAGTTGAGTCTCGGGCAAGTTTTCTATGCTTGGTGACGTTCTAGATTCACAAAAGGTCAACAGGTGACACTCGATCTCCTGAAATGTTTTTCTAACGAATGTGACATGGCTCTGAAGAGAGGGTAAGCTGTGTTGTCTTGCTGAAGGTGCAGGTCACAAGCAAGTAGCTCTAAACACAGTAAACAGGTACACTTGATTCTAAACTAACTTTCTGTATTATTCGTCAGTGAGAGACGGTAAGGTTTGCAACAAAGTTCCATTTTACCGCATTTAAACATTTAAACATCTCCCACAGGAGAACAGTATCCTAGCACCATGGATCGACTGTCTACGTACATAATTAAGTTTATACAGAAGCCTCAGTCCGCGGGGTCCTACTTGCACCTGGCCAGTTTTTTAAACTGCGGAAAAATGAGATCACCGATCAAACCAATTCAACCTCTTGTAAAACATACATGGTTCCACAGCAGTTCCGGTACTTACAGTATTACTAAATTAAAACTCAGTGAATTCTGATGTGTTGGCAGAATAGCCAACACCGTGTTGCTAGAGGAGGCCAAAATGCACGCGTTAAGCTCACGCAGACTGGCGTGAGGTCTGGAACAGTTAAGGGAAATTATAGTAGCAAATAAAGTACGTGGTTGAATTAATACTTAACTTTAATCCATAATTGGTGTACATCGGTCTGATGGTACATGCTTCACAAGAGACATAGCAAAGGATAAATGGCGCCTTGCTAGGTCGTAGCAATTGACGTAGCTGAAGGCTATGCTAACTATCATCTCGGCAAATGAGAGCGTAATTTGTCAGTGAACCATTGCTCGCTAAGTCGGCTGTACAACTGGGGCGAGTGCTAGGACGTCTCTCTAGACCTGCCGTGTGGCGGCGCTCGGTCTGCAATCACTGACAGTGGCGACACGCGGGTCCGACGTATACTAGCGGATCGCGGCCGATTTAAAGGCTACCACCTAGCAAGTGTCGTGTCTGGCGGTGACACCACAAATTCCCCGCATATTTAACATTCAATAGACTCAGATTCGACACTTAAACCCTCAATTCGCAACAGCGTAGAGAATCTATATTAACAGACGGTAACTTTTAGTAGATCGTTGCCGCACTACCATGTATCTGGCCGCCAACTCCCGACTGCCCACTACTACTTCCGAACGTGTACAGCTATTCGCTAGACCACAGGTTTCCAACAAAATTTTCTCGAGGACATTCTCATCGAGCATGATTGGTACCTTCTCATATGACAGTATCAAGTACCTAAAAAAGCCAAATTAAGAGTCTCTTTATACGTTTTCTATATTTGGTACTTACAAGGGAACCTCCCCATCGCACCCCCCTCAGATTTAGTTATAAGTTGGCACAGTGGATAGGCCTTGAAAAACTGGACACAGATCAATCGAGAAAACAGGATGAAGGTGTGTGGAACTATGAAAAAAATAAGCAAAATATACAAACTGAGTAGTCCATGCGCAATATATGCAACATCAAAGATAGTGTAAGCTCAGAAGCGCAGTGGTCCCTTGGTTAGCGTGACCAACTGCGGAATGAGAGGTCCTTGGTTCAAGTCTTCCGTCGAGAGAAAATTTGAATTTTTTATATAATCAACTTCGCTCTCCAAAATTCCAGGCCATGTTCAGATTTTCTTGGAAATATGAAGGATTTGACGGTCTACACACCGAAATATCTGAAAACGTTAAAAACATATGTTTTGACAGAGCACAGAGAAAACTGTGCGACTGTGAAACTGTTGCATTCATTTGTTGAAGTTTATGTGACAAACATCACTTATTTGGGAGTAATTATCACATCCACAAGAGAACCTAAATCGGGCAAGGTAGAAGAATCTTTTTACCCATTCGCCAAGTGTACAAGTTAGGTGGATCGACAATATATTCCTGTTATGTGACTCACATGCCGTCAGCAGTGTCATATAGAATATATCAGACGTGTTTTCCTGTGGAGGAATCGGTTGACCTATGACCTTGCGATCAAATGTTTTCGGTTCCCATTGGAGAGGCTTGGCTCTGAGCACTATGCGACTTAACTTCTCAGGTCATCAGTCGCCTAGAACTTAGAACTAATTAAATCTAACTAACCTAAGGACATCACACATCCATACCCGAACTTACGACAGTAGCGGTCGTTCGGCTCCAGACTGTAGCGCCTAGAACCGCACGGCCATTCCGGTCGGCATTGGAGAGACACGTCCTTTCGTCTACTAATCGTACGGTTTTGCGGTGCGGTCGCAAAACACAGACACTAAACTTATTACAGTGAACAGAGACGTCAATGAACGAACGGACAGATCATAACTTTGCGAAAATAAATAAAATAAACTTTTCTCTCGACGGAAGACATGAACCAAGGACCTCTCGTTCTGTAGCTGCTCACGCTAACCACGGGACCACGGCTCTCCTGAGCTGACACTCTCCTTGATGTTGCCTATCTTGCGCATGGACTGCTCAGTTCGTAAATTTATTATTTTTTTCATATTTCCACACAACTTCTTCCTGTTTTCTCGATTTATCTGTGTTCAGTTTTTCAAGGCTTATCCACTGTGCCAACTTATAACTAAATCTGAGGGGGCTGCGATGGGGAGGTTCCCTTGTTAGAAAAACATTGACATATTCACTATTGAAAAAATATTGAGCTTAGAACTTTTTCAATTTAGCCATCATTGTTATTGTTAAATTTTTGATTATTGCTCAAAATCTTTGTCTTCAGATCTGGGTGTTTAGTATAACAAACTCCTTAAAAAATAATGGCCGATTGTCGTCTGAAATGCGAGTTTCTGTGTAAAGTGAATGTCAGTTGTCAGCTGCAAAGAGGCAGCGCTCGCAATCTAAGGCATACAGCAGAACTATTTGCCTCTATCTAATTCTAGTTTTGCACTGGAGTGTGCTAGTGTCAGTTGGCTCTAGGAAGACGCTAAACGCAGAAGATAGCGTTCGCTAAAGCTCTGCTCATGCAGGAAGCGCCCAAAACAAAAAATCTTATCATACGAAATATATTAAATATTTTTTTATTCTAATAGCATCTTGCGGACCCCTCTGGCATAGCTCGCGGACCCTGGGGGTCCCCGGACCACCTGTGGGTGGGAACCACCGCGCGAGACTACACGCCTCATGTTAATTCGCATCGGATTGCTCCCCTCCGCCTTTAACAATGAAGCTATTAATGTTTGCCGCTGCCCGCTGGTGCTGGCGCCGAAGCTGCACGGTCTTTTACTCTGTGCGGTCCTCGTTTCTGCTTTGGCGGAAACCGCCTTCCAACCACTGTACGACTGCATTAAGTTTTTCAACAGTGAAACAAACAAATATAAGAGCCATACAAGATATGTATTTACATATAACACACAGCTGACTGTCATTGCTGTTGAGGTGACAAAGATCAATGGAAAATTTCCTCCATAAAATCTTGGAACATTACGGGGCCTACTCCTCGGCTCAACCCACTACCATCAACTGTGGTGCAATAACTGTTCAAAACAATCAGGTCTGAAAGAATGTCAGGCTAATTAAATATATAGATTTTCTCTAATGCCTTAACAATACCTCAGTGTAAATTATAGATATCAGCGACCAGTCGTCTAAATTTTATTGGCAGATCTAGATTTCAGCCAGAAGCTATCCATTCTCAATGCACTATTATTTTTGTTCAACGAATTTAATGCCTGTTAATCGAGCTTCATTTATAGTTCACAGGCATTACATGCATTGAGCAAAAATAATAGTGCATTGAGAATGGCTAGCTTCTATCTGAAATCTGTTGTTGTGTGGTCTTCAGTCCTGAGACTGGTTTCATGCAGCTCTCCATGCTACTCTATCCTGTGCAAGCTTCTTCATCTCCCAGTACCTACTGCAACCTACATCCTTCTGAATCTGCTTAGTGTATTGATCTCTTGGTCTCCCTCTACGATTTTTACCCTCCACGCTGCCCTCCAATGCTAAATTTGTGATCCCTCGATGCCTCAGAACATGTCCCTTCTTCTTGTCAAGTTGTGCCACAAACTTCTCTTCTCCCCAATCCTATTCAATACCTCCTCATTAGTTACGTGATCTACCCACCTTATCTTCAGCATTCTTCTGTAGCACCACATTTCGAAAGCTTCTATTCTCTTCTTGTCCAAACTAGTTGTCGTCCATGTCTCACTTCCATACATGGCTACACTCCATACAAATACTTTCAGAAACGACTTCCTGACACCTAAATCTATATTCGATGTTAACAAATTTCTCTTCTTGAGAAACGCTTTCCTTGCCATTGCCAGTCTACATTTTATATCCTCTCTACTTCGACGATCATCGGTTATTTTACTCCCTAAATAGCAAAACTCCTTTACTACTTTAAGTGTCTCATTTCCTAATCTAATTCCCTCAGCATCACCCGACTTAATTTGACTACATTCCATTATCCTTGTTTTGCTTTTGTTGATGTTCATCTTATATCCTCCTTTCAAGACACTTTCCATTCCGTTCAACTGCTCTTCCAAGTCCTTTGCTGTCTCTGACAGAGTTACAATGTCATCGGCGAACCTCAAAGTTTTTACTTCTTCTCCATGAATTTTAATACCTACTCCGAATTTTTCTTTTCTTTCCTTTACTGCTTGCTCAATATACGGATTGAATAACATCGGGGAGAGACTACAACCCCATCTCACTCCCTTCCCAACCACTGCTTCCCTTTCATGTCCCTCGACTCTTATAACTGCCATCTGGTTTCTGCACAAATTGTAAATAGCCCTTCGCTTCCTGTATTTGACGCCTGCCATCTTTAGAATTTGAAAGAGAGTATTGCAGTCAACACTGTCAAAAGCTTTCTCAAAGTCTACAAATGCTAGAAACGTAGATTTGCCTTTTCTTAATCTAGCTTCTAAAATAAGTCGTAGGGTCAGTATTCAGGGGGGCGCAGAAAGCTATGCGCAGAAAGCTATGCGCAGAAAGCAACGTGTTTTCTCAGTTGTGCGCATGACGTCATGGTGGAAGCAGCTGTGCCAAACAGTACACAGTTCGAATTGTGTGTGATTGTTTTTCTTGCGTTGTTTTGTGTTTGAAGGAGTATTTTGATTGAGTTCTTTCTTCTGAGCTACTCAGTCAACAGCGGAATCATTCGGAATTCGGGAGTGTTAACGGTTTTTGCTGTAATTGATATTTGATTCGGAATTGAAATAGTTAGCGATAGTGGACAGTGGGATCAACATTGTGTTCGCCAGCTCTATAGTTTATGGTTCGTCCTGTGAAATGCTTGTTGGAGAATCTACAAGTGAGTGAGAAAATTAATTTTTACAATGCCAGGCTCTGCTTTTACGGGCTGTTTTTCCTACAACCGGAGCACAAAGGGAACTGACGTAATGTGATACAGTTTCCCGCGTAATGAAACATTACAAAAACTATGGTTGTCGAAATGTTGTAGGAAAGACAGTGTAAATGTTGCGCATGCACGAATATGTTCTCGCCATTTCGTGGAAACAGATTACTTAAGGGATTTACAGTCCGAATTGCTTAATTTGCCCCGAAAAAGAATGCTCAAGCCAGATGCAGTTCCTTCGAGCAATTTGCCGTGCAGTAATGCGACTGTCAATGTGTCACCCGCAACAGAAGACAGAACCAAACGGTATAAGAAACGAGAACTACATAAGAGATCTCTGGAAACTCTGGAAAAGCTGTCACCAAATAAGAAACATCATAATAAGAGCACATGTACAGATGACAGTTTTCTTCCAGACACGGATAAAGTTACTTTCATGAATATTATAGCGGCTTTAGAAAGAAGGAATGCTGTTCGTACAAACAAGTGTGTGAAACTTCGAGCTCTTAAGTAAATTCATTTCAGTGCGATTAAATGAATAGTTCCTGATTTATTTGAACCGAGGTTTCGAATTTCAAGTGTGTGTCAGTGTGGTTGTGATCTGATATTTTACCGATGTGTGAGGCATAAGCTGAGAAAGAATATAACTCATCAATTTTAACTGTGATAGTTTAGCAGCAGAAAAGCAGTTTAGACGTCTCAATTCTGGTATAAACAAAATCTTCCGCCAAAAACTTGACGTAAACGCGCATGCCGTGTCGTCTGCTTGTGAGTGCTTGCTTCAACGCTGACGTCACTAGGCCAGCCAATGGCAGAGCAGAGCGCTTACTGCCCAACCTTATTATTTAGTAACCTTGGTCAATATTGTCCCACGTGTTCCCATATTTCTACGGAATTCAAACTGATCTTCGCCGAGGTCGGCTTCTACCAGTTTTTCCATTCGCCTGTAAAGAATTCGCGTTAGTATTTTGCAGCCGTGACTTATTAAACTGATAGTTCGGTAATTTTCATATCTGTCAACGCCTGCTTTCTTTGGGATTGGAATTATCATATTCTTCTTGAAGTCTGAGGGTATTTCGCCTGTCTCATACATTTTGTTCACCAGATGGTAGAGTTTTGTCAGGACTGGCTCTCCTAAGGCTGTCAGTAGGTCTAATGGAATGTTGTCTACTCCCGGGGCCTTGTTTCGACTCAGGTCTTTCAGTACTCTGTCAAACTCTTCACGCAATATCATATCTCCCATTTCATCTTCATCTACATCCTCTTCCATTTCTATATCATTGCCCTCAAGTACATCGCCCTTGTATAGACCCTCTATATACTCATTCCACCTTTCTGCTTTCCCTTCTTTGCTTAGAACTGGGTTTCCATCTGCGCTCTTGATATTTAAACAAGTGGTTCTCTTTTCTCCAAAGGTCTCTTTAATTTTCCTGTAGTCAGTATCTATCTTAGCCCTAGTGAGATAAGCCTCTACATCCTTACATTTGTCCTCTAGCCATGCCTGCTTAGCCATTTTTCACTTCCTGTCGATCTCATTTTTGAGACGTTTGTATTCCTTTTTGCTGGCTTCATTTCCTGCATTTTTATATTTTCTCCTTTCGTCAATTAAATTCAATATTTCTTCTGTCACCCAAGGATTTCTAGCAGCCCTCGTCTTCTTACCTATTTGATCCCCTGCCGCCTTCACTACTTCATCCCTCAAAGCTACCCATTATTCTTCTACTGTATTTCTTTCCCCCATTCTTGTCAATTGTTCCCTTATGCTCTCCCTGAAACTCTGTACAACCTCTGGTTTAGTCAGTTTAATCAGGTCCCATCTCCTTAAATTCCCACCTTTTTGCAGTTTCTTCAGTTTTAATCTACTGTTCATAACCAATAGATTGTGGTCAGAGTCCACATCTGCCCCTGGAACTGTCTTACAATTTAAAACCTGGTTCCTAAATCTCTGTCTTACCATTAGATAATCTATCCGAAACCTGTCAGTCTCCAGGCTTCTTCCATGTATACAACCTTCTTTTATGATTCTTGAACCAAGTGTTAGCTATTATTAAGTTGTGCTCTGTACAAAATTCCACCAGGAGGCTTCCTCTTTCATTTCTTACCCCCCCCCCCCCCATTCCATATTCACCTACTACGTTTCCTTCTGTTCCTTTTCCTACTATCGAATTCCAGTCACCCATGACTATTAAATTTTCGTCTCCCTTCACTATATGAATAATTTCTTTTATATCTGAAATCTAGATCCTTTTTAAATTTTATTTGCGGATCTGAAATCTATATCTGCAAATAAAATTTAAAACGGACGACTGATCGCTGCGATCTATAATTTACAAGTCAATATAACAGTCGCTGAGTGCAACAGCTTTCTGAATGGAAGGTAACCTGATGAATTCCTCAGTGGCTATTTTCTGCTTAGAATGCAGAAAAGGCCTCACTGGTTTGTCTTTATTTCATCCCCCACACTAGGCTAACGTTTCGATATCAGTACTGGAAAATGATGTTAAATATATTGTTCGCTATAATATGAAAATTTTAAAACTTAAGATAGAAGTGACCTAAAATTAGTGAAAAACAGTACAGATCTCAATGGTTATTTAATTTAAAATGAGCGGTTTCAGCCTAGTCTTAGGCAATCTTCAGAAGAGCACTGTCAAGGATAGAAATCGTGCCAGTTACATAAAGAAGTCAGTGACTTCCAGAAAAGTAATTTATACTTATTAAAATGGAAGAGTCGTTACCCACCAGCTGAAGCTGACGATGTCCAGAACAGCCAGTAGACCTCAATCGCTGAAACTGCTGCTGCTGGGTAGTCAGCATAGCTTTATACACATCTAAAGACGACATGTTTGTGCTGTATGACGTAAACGTCAGCCAATGAGGAACGATTTACATAAATTACGTATCATTTGAAGATACAGTTTATCTAAAAGTGAATAATTAAAAAAGGTAGTGCCTATAGGACAGAACAGATTGTTAAAACCAGCGAGTAACTATAGTAAGATTATTTAGAAATTGTTTATCTTATTTCTTGTAATACCATGCGGCGTAAATAATTTATTTAACCAGTAAAATATATCCACAGCATCGGCGATTTAATCAATAAAATGTGTGTATAGAATAAACAAATGGATTTATGTAAAATTGTTATTATCTATGATAATTATACAGGAATTACACTGTGTTCTGGATAATACGAAATTTAGTAGAACAATGGCGCATTCTTCTGGCCTGAATTTGCTATTTAAAGACGTCTCTGTCATGGGACGTCCTAGTAAGATGACCAGCAAATATCAAAGATGTATGTTATGGATGCCATTTGTCACCATACAGACTGAGGTCGATCGCAATCAGAATGGTGTCTTCTGAAGTGGCGTCAAACATTTTTTTCTATACGTTGCCAGCAAAAAAACTAGTCACACTCGTAATGTAAAATTGTAAATGCTGTGTGTCTAGGGCCTCCCTTCGGGTAGACCGTTCGCCTGGTGCAAGTCTTTCGAGTTGACGCCACTTCGGCGACCTCCGCGTCGATGGGGATTAAATGATGATGATTAGGACAGCACAACACCCAGTCCGTGAGCGGAGAAAATCTCCGACCCAGCCGGGAATCGACATTATATCGCACTACCAGGGGCGGACATACTCGTAATACAGGCCTTTTTACAACAGAACAATGGTACTTGGAAGTCAACAAACTGTTATTTGTAGTGAAAATTACGTCAACGTATAAAATCTGATTATAAAGTGGCGTCTAATCATGTCACGAAATTGGAGTGCTGGTCATATTGTTTAAAACAGAACTATTTTTTCGTAGAAAACAATATACTTGGAAACTCATAAAGCATTATTTGTCGGGAATTTACGTCAGCATCTAAAATCTGGTCATAAAATAACGTATGGTCAGTTAATGAAACTGGAAGAATTGTAGAGTAGTCACTCATGTCAAAATTTTGTTAATAAATACACATGATAATTACACTGAAGCGTCAAAGAAACTAATATAGGCATGTGTATTCAAATGCAGAGATATGTAAACAGGCAGAATACGCCGCTGTGGTCGGCAAAGACTTTAAAAGACATCAAGTGTCTGGTGCTGTTGTTACGTCGGTTACTGCTGCTACAGTGGCAGGTTATCAAGATTTAAGTGAGTTTGAACGTGTTGTTATAGTCGGCGCACGAGCGATGTGACACACCATCTCAGAGGTAGCGATGAAGTGGGGATTTTCCCGTACGACTATTTCACTAGTGTACTGTAAATATAAAGAATCAAGTAAAACATCAAATCTCCGACATCGATGCGGCCGGAAAAAGATCCTGTAAGAACTGCCCCAACGACGACTGAAGAGAATCGTTCAAAGTGACGGAAGTACAACCTCTCCGAAAATTGCTGCAGATTTCATTGCTGGGCCATCACTAAATCTCAACATCCGAACCATTCGACGAAACATCATTGAAATGGGCATTCGGAGCCGAAGGCCCACTCGTGTACCATTCATGGCTGCACGACACGAAGCTTTACGCCTAGCCTGGGCCCGTCAACACCGACATTGGACTGTTGATGACTGGAAACATGTTGTCAGGTCGTAAGAGTCTCGTTTCAAATTGTATCGAACGGATGGACATGTACAGATATGGGGACAACCTCATGAATCCATGGACCCTGCATGTCAGCAAGGGACTGTTCGAGCTGGCAGAAGCTGTGTAATGGTGTGGGGTGTTTGCAGATGGAGTAATATGGGACCCTGATTCGTTTAGATACCACTCTAACACGTAAATAAACATTTTGTCTGATCACCGCAACGGCCTTGCCGCAATGGATACACCGGTTCCCGTGAGATCACCGAAGTTAAGCGCTGTCGGGCGTGGTCGGCACTTGGATGGGTTACCATCTAGGCCGCCATGTGATGTTTCCATTTTTCGGGGTGCACTCAGCCTCGTGATGGCAATTGAGGAGCTACTCGACCGAATAGTAGCGGCTTCTGTCAGGAATACCATCATAACGACCGGGAGAGCGGTGTGCTGACCCCACGACCCTCCTGTCCGCATCCTCCATGAGGATGACACGGCGGTCGGATGGTCCCGGTAGGCCACTCGTGGCCTGAAGACGGAGTGTCTGATCACCACATCCATTCAAGCACATTGTGGATTCAGACGGACTTGGGCAATTCCAGCACGACAATGCGACACCACACCCCTCCCTAATTGCTACAGAGTGGCTCCAGGTATACTCTTCCGAGTTTAAACACTTCCGCTGGCCATAAACCCTGCAAACAAGAACACTATTGAGCATATCTGGGATGCCTTGCAACGTGCTGTTCAGAAGAAACCTCCAGCCCCTCAAACTCTTACGGATTTATGGACAGCCCTGCAGGATTCATGGTGTCAGTTCTCTCGAGCACTGCTTCAGACATTAGTCGAGTCCATGCCACGTCGTGTTGCGGCACTTCTACGTGCTCGCGGAGGCCCTACAGAATAGTAGGCAGGTGTACCAGTCTCTTTAGCTCTTCATTGTATTTGTATCTGTCTGTTATGAGATTTTAGTTTACAAAATAAAGATACCACTTGAAAACAGAAAAGCAGCAGTCTATTTAAATGACGTCTTCGAATAATTTGGAGACAAGATTTTGCCGGAAATCGACCTGTTCATTGAACACTGTTGATGAGTTATTTTTGAAATGTACAACGATTCTGATTCTCCCAGAGTGTTCAGGTGAAAACATTTTTGAATAGTGGGCAGAAATTTGAGGTTATTCATCGTATGTCATATTAGATGATTATTAAAGTTCAGATGTTGTCCAAGGACTGATTGATTACGTGCTTTGAAGACAAGAGACAATCTAAGGGAATTAAACTGTTCTTTTCCATTTTACCCGAAAGTCACTCAGATGTACTGATGCCCACTCAGTATGGGCCAGGTAGCTTACAAAACTGAATATGAGAGGTTGTCTTTCAGGTAATGAAGGAGACCGCTCTGTGGCCGCGCGGCTTTACTGCGCTGATGCCCTCCCCCTCCCACTGCTGTCGCTGTGGCCGCGTGTGGATGATGGAGACAGTTGACAGTCGGCTGCTGGCGTCACGGCAGTCCCCGTCACCCGCAGGCCCTCCGATGGGGAAGCAGAGCGCAGAGGCCGTGGCGCCCCGCCGAGGTCCTCCGATTAAACCAGACCAGCGGCAGCGACGGCCCTCAAAGCGAACCTCCGGGCTCCGCTGGTGGGCATCTGCCGACAATACAACAAGTGACGAAGGGCCAGCGAGCCCTCGTGATGCAGCGTTGTGCTTTCGAGTCGCTGTCCACCTCTGAAATAACTTCTGTATTGACGCATCCCCCCCCCCCCTGCCCGAATCACCCCTACTCCATAATTTACAACGCTTTTCGGATAACTAACCGTACTAAAACACGAGAACTATTTATTAATTAGCATCCGATTGACTGTTGGTCTTGTTGTTGTTGTTGTCTTTAGTGAGAAGTCTGGTTTAACGCAGCTCTCTACTGTCCAAGCCTCTTCACCTCTGCGTCTCTTCACCTGTGAGTAACTTGGACGTAGATATCCTCGGTGTAGCAAAGCGGATTAAATCAATAACGGCAGTGCCTCCGGTTCCATTTATACAGGGCGTTACAAAAAGGTACGGCCAAAATTTCAGGAAACATTCCTCACACACAAATAAAGAAAAGATGTTATGTGGACATGTGTCCGGAAACGCTTAATTTCCATGTTAGAGTTCATTTTAGTTTCGTCAGTATGTACTGTACTTCCTCGATTCACCGCCATGATTTCATACGGGACACTCTACCTGTGCTGCTAGAACATGTGCCTTTACAAGTACGACACAACATGTGGTTCATGCACGATGGAGCTCCTGCACATTTCAGTCGAAGTGTTCGTTCGCTTCTCAACAACAGATTCGGTGACCGATGGATTGGTAGAGGCGGACCAATTCCATGGCCTCCACGCTCTCCTGACCTCAACCCTCTTGACTTTCATTTATGGGGGCATTTGAAAGCTCTTGTCTACGCAACCCCGGTACCCAACGTAGAGACTCTTCGTGCTCGTATTGTGGACGGCTGTGATACAGTCTCCAGGGCTGCATCAGCGCACCAGGGATTCCATGCGACGGAGGGTGGATGCGTATATCCTCTCTAACGGAGGACATTTTGAACATTTCCTGTAACAAAGTGTTTGAAGTCACGCTGGTACGTTCTGTTGCTGTGTGTTTCCATTCCATGATTAATGTGATTTGAAGAGAAGTAATAGAATGAGCTCTAACATGGAAAGTAAGCGTTTCCGGACACATGTCCACATAACATCTTTTCTTTATTTGTGTGTGAGGAATGTTTCCTGAAAGTTTGGCCGTACCTTTTTGTAACACCCTGTATACCAGTCAGTTTCCACTCGGAGTGGGCTGATACAATAGCTCCATATTTGACAATAGCCGGCCGCTCTGAGCGAGAGGTTCTAGGCGCTTCAGTTCGGAACCGCGCTGCTGCTACGGTCGCAGGTTCGAATCCTGCCTCGGGCATGGATCTGTGTGATGTTCTTAGCTTAGTTAGGTTTAAGTAGTTCTAAGTCTAGAGGACTGATGACCTCAGATGTTAAGTCCCATAGTGCTTAGAGCCATTTGAACTATATTTTTATGTAACAATAATATGAAATCGATCACTTGTTGAAATATCCGTACCTAAAGACTGGAAATTTGCACAAGTCACACCAATACCAAACAAAGAAAATTGCATCAACCCGCTGAATTACACAGCCTTATTGCCAACGTCGATTTGCAGTAGGATTTCGTAGCGTATACTGTGTTCTAACATTATGAAAAATCTCGAAGAAAACGATTTATTCACAAACACCCAACACGGACCAGAAAATATCTTGGAAGGTACACACGCTGTGCTGTGGGGCGATCGGTGTGCTTCAAGAAGAACTCACTACGTAAGCCGCCATCTCAGTACAGACACTTTTATTGCTCCTAGATGACCGGTTTCAACAGTCTTATGATCTAATAGAAAAACAAATATAACAAAGATGGGAGAGGGGGATCGAGGGAGAATGGTTCAAATGGCTCTGAGCACTATGGGACTCAACATCTGAGGTCATCAGTCCCCTGGACTTAGAACTACTTAAACCTAACTAACCTAAGGACATCACACACATCCATGCCCGAGGCAGGATTCGAACCTGCGACCTGAGCGGTCGCTCGGTTCCAGACTGTAGCGCCTAGAACCGCACGGCCACTCCGGCCGGCGATCGAGGGAGACATATGACGGATATCTAAAATACGCAATATTCCATCTACCTTCTGGAACTTGCTATAAAATTGCCATGTTACGTTACATGATGTCAAAGCATAAAAGGAACTCCCCACGTATATATGCCTTGATAAAAGTCTTGTCGATAAAGGCCGGATGAGTGTTAACATAGAGGGAACAGACCCGCTGCGAAATTATCTATCTCGCTGCTGGATGGCGTGTGTAGTACGTACTAAATTATCACATACGGTGGTTACTACCAATGAATAGCTGTGCACCAGAAAAAAAGCTGGATTTTTCCAAGTGCCTGACATAAAAATTAGGTATGCACCCTGGACATACTTATAACGTTACCAAGTCTGTAGTAATTACATACTGTGTGCTTATTTAATTTACAAAGCAATATGACGTAAAAAGAAGAAAACCGCACTGGTGCAAGCGCGAATGCTTAACCGACCATACCTGGAATGGTGCCACGAAATATTCACATGGATGAAAGGAGAGTAGGGTTGGGGGGAGAGGCGGTACTGAACTTTCTACAAAAGTCATCTAATTCAGAAACATATGCAAGTTGGGTACGTGGTGTCTACTACAGAATCAATCTAAATCATATATGCCATATAAAACAACGTAGGTGGCTGCAATAACATTACGGGTATGAATCGGCAGTAATAGTGCATGTGTGAATGCGTCATACAACGCTTAGAGGATGTCTGTAATCCATGCTGTGTGTAAAGAATTACTGTAAATTGGGATTTTTAAGCAAATACCAATAACTAAAATCAAGTAGTTGTAATGAGTCCGAGGTCCATGATTAGTAGTGTGGCTAAGGGATGAGATGAAATCTGTAATAGCTGCAATACCTAAAGGTATATCTGAAAATAATGGAGTAGAGATGAAATTCTAAATGGCTACCACATGAGAAACCCATTAAGTGTTGGATGCAAGGAGTATCGTCATATACTATGAATATTACACGGGGATTACGTTATCTGTAACTTTTGGAGGTAATGGCATAGTACTTACACGCTGTTTTACTGTAAGTGCCTACATGTCTGTACATACATACTTTATTTATAAACCAACCAACTTGGTAACCTGTAAACTCTTCCTGTGGCTTACCTAAACGTGCAATACAGCATCACTAGTGCTAAAAAAAATTATGGCAGCTGACTCTAACCGGTCATTCAGAAGGTTATCTGGGTATCTCTGTTTATTTCTGTAAATTTCTAGCTTTTTACCATTGGGTGCTTTATAAAGGATTTTCATACTAAGGCAAATGTCTACTACTCTGTGCTTAGACGTACCAAGATGGTGCCCAAAGAGTTCTGTTATGGACACCTGTGTGTTCTCTGAAGTGCGTGAAAAAAGGTCTCCCCGATTAGCCAACATAAAAGCCTTCGCAGTCAAGCTTCCCGGCATTTCTCTACTTATCTTGTTGATTTTCTAGTGTATGTCTCATTTTATAGCATAAAGTGTTATTTTTATCAAAGGCAGGGAATATATTAGAATTATGAAACTGTTGCTCATTTTTGTCTGTCAGAGAACGTTGTAGACCATAGAAGTATACTTTTTCTCCCATGCCTTATTAGCAGTTTTATTTCTACCTTTTTTTCACTTGTTTTTGAAACTATAGCTAGATCATTACGATTTTTATAAGCGATATACTTTAACACTGTCATTTATTGCATGACAGTGTGTAACCTCCCCACAAAAAATGTTTAGATGAAAATGTGCCAAGTGTAACCTCGCCACAAAAAATAATAATTAAATGAATTTTATATATTGTAACCTCTGAACAAAATGGGCTCCCATTTATAGTCTGTGCGCAGAAATGCATTCACATTTAATGTTCTCACAATATTCTTTTCTCATTTAATGTCAAGTTCGAAACAGAAAAATTCCTAAACACCAAAAAATAATAAAAAAATTTAGTAACCTGATAAATTTTATGAGGACCGCAGCGCTGCCCTTCGGCCCTGTATTCTGAATAAAAAAAGCAAAAATTCTTACCTCAATAAAAACTGCTCTTAATTAGATATTTTTCGACACAGCTTCGTGCAATGCTGGCGTATATTATTTTTTTTATTCTTGGAAGGAATGATCATGCATTGGAAATATTCTTTAAATTGAAATGAATGCTTTTCTTTAAAAAAGTTACTTTATATTATAAAAATTATTATTGGGGCATTTTTTTGGAACAAATTAAAGGACAATTAACATACATTATTAAATATGCGCAAGGCTACTTCTTTACCTTCTACAACAATACTCATCCTCCAGAGTCCTGACCAGAGTCGCGAGCAGAGCACACAGCCGACACATGCCGACTCCCGCCGACTCGCGCAGACTACACCAGACTACTACTGTCGACTCGCGCAGACTAGCGACAAGCAACAACTAACGACAAACTACTCTCAGGTCAGAGATTCTGTCATGCCTCGCCAATCGCCGGCAAAGCATACGTCTTGCAAGTGTTACGTTCCAATGGAATTCTTAACAAACTATGTATCATAGAGTAAATCTATGCTTTTTTATATTTCTTGGGGTGACACGAATTGGCATTATTAATCAGATCGATAGAGGCGGTTTTCCTGAAAATATTAAACCTATGATGGCCAGCTACCTTTTTATGGTAATATCTAAAAAGTTAGTACTATAGCCTTCTTCCAGTTTAAAAGTAAAAGTAATCTGGTTGTGCATCAGATTAAGAGCAGTAAGACAGTTGCCCACGCCGTTGATATCGCGTCGAATAAGGGCGATAATCTCATCAATGTACCTTTCATAATATACTGTTCTGTCTTTAAGATCAAAGTTATCTTCAGTGAATTTACTTTCCAGGCTATTACTAAAGGTGTCGGCTATAGTGTTAGCAAGCCTTTTGCGCAGGTCTAAGCCGTCATGTAGACGGTAAATTTCATTACTGAACTGGAAAGCACTGAATGAAAGCGACAAATCTAACAGGCCAATAAATTATACCTGTTCTGTGTGGCTTAATTTTTGATACTTAATGAGTCTGGCTTTAGTGAGTTCAATACAATCATTAATGGGGCTGTTGTTATACAGATTTTTTCGTATATCAAAACTAAACTGTGTTGCACTATCACGAATTTTAATATCTTTCAGGAACTCCGCCACCTCCTCACTACATTTATTGTTAAATGGCGATTCAACAGTTCTCAAAGTTTATTATTTAGTTACTTGTTTAATTTAGCCTTTGGTGAGTGTCTATCACCATTTATCTGCCTCACAGACTTTTAACTTTTATGCCTCTTAATTTCTGACCTTAATTTAAGAACTTCAAAGGCTGTCATTCTTAGATGGCGTTTTGAAGCCAGGTTATCATATACGCTTAGAGGTTGCACATATTACAGATTCCGTCTCAGCCCTTAATCATACTACACACATCAAAAAAGGTTTTGCATCACCCCGGTTCCCAGAACTCCTGAAGATAGACGTTGTCTGTGGATATTGTATCAGAGACACAGTCCCTTTGACTGTTCAGATGTAAAAAACCATGCATGAACAGCTCCTATTAGACGGAGGGGGTCAGACGGCCGAGCACTTCCAGTCATTCCACCAGGAAGGAGGTACACGGCTCGTGTTGTCTGTAGTTCAGCCATGCCTAGACGGTCAACACCGCGGTTCGATCGCGTCCGCATTGTTACTTTCTGCCAGGAAGGGCTCTCAACAAGGCAAGTGTCCAGGCGCCTCTGAGGGAACCAAAGTTATGTTGTGCGGACATGGAGGAGATACAGAGAGGCAGGAACTGTCGATGACATGCCTCGCTTAGGCTGCCCGAAGGCTACTACTGCAGTAGATGAACGCTACCTACAGATTATGACTCAGGGGAACCCTGACAAATACGCAATCATGTTTAATAATGCTTTTCGTGCAGCCACAGGACGTCGTGTTACGACTCAAATTGTGCGCAATTGGCTACATGATCCGAAAAATCACTCCCGACGCCCATGACGAGGTCCATCTTTGCAACCACGACACCGTGCAGCCAGGTACAGATGGGCCTAGCAACATGACGAATGGACCGCTCAGGATTGGCAT
This sequence comes from Schistocerca cancellata, assembly GCF_023864275.1. Taxonomy (NCBI): domain Eukaryota; kingdom Metazoa; phylum Arthropoda; class Insecta; order Orthoptera; family Acrididae; genus Schistocerca; species Schistocerca cancellata. The sequence continues at coordinate 100,093,647 of NC_064628.1, read as the reverse complement.
CACATTCTCTTCACCCATGAGTGTCGCATATGCCTTCAACCAGACAATCGTCAGAGACGTGTTTGGAGGCAACCTGGTCAGGCTGAACGCCTTAGACACACTGTCCAGCGAGTGCAGCAAGATGGAGGTCCCCTGCTATTTTGGGATGGCATTATGTGGGGCCGACGTACGCCGCTGGTGGTCATGGAAGGCACCATAATGGCTGTACGATATGTGAATGCCATCCTCCGACCGATAGTGCGACCATATCGGCAGCATATTGGCGAGGCATTCGTCTACACTGATGACAATTCGCGTCTCCATCGCGCATATTTTGTGAATGACGTCCTTCATGGTAACGACATCGCTCGTCTAGAATGGCCAGCATGTTCTCCAGACAATGAACCCTATCGAACATGCCTGGGATAGATTGAAAAGGGCTGTTTATGGACGACTTCATCCACCAACCACTCTGAGGGATCTACAGCGAATCGTCATTGAGGAGTGGAGTAATCTGGACCAACAGTGGCTTGACGAACTTGTGGATAGTATGCCACAGCGAATACAGGCATGCATCAATGCAAGAGGACGTACTACTGGGTACTAGAGATACCGGTGTGTACTGCAGTGTGGACCACTATCTCTGAAGGTCTCTTTGTATGGTGGTACAACATGCAATGTGTGGTTTTCATGAGCAATAAAAATGGCTGAGACGATGTTTATGTTGATATCTATTCCAATTTTCTGTACAGGTTCCGGAACCCTCAGAAATGAGGTGATGTAAAACTTTCCTTGATGTGTGTAGTAATTATGAATCTTGGACTAATTAAATCTTCCTGATTTTCATTATTGCTATTTTGCTTAAATTGTCTCATTTACAGAAGTTCTCGACACACAGCACAGATTACAGGCTGTTGGTGTTGTACGACGTATTCACATACGCAACTATTACGACTTATTCATATCTTATTTTATTGTAGTCATCTACATTATTTTATTTCGACTGATTCTGTGGTGTACACCTCGCACCCAGCTTGTATCTGTCTCTGTATTAGATGTCTTTTGAAGAAAGTTCAGCACTCCGAGGTTTTTTCGCGCCCCCCCATCCTCCTCCCCCCCTCCCCTTTCTGCATGGGGACACTTCGCGGGACCCCTCCAGGTCTGGCCTGTTTATCATTGGCGCTGGCACCAGTGTAGTTTTCTTTTTTTAAAGTCATATTGCTTTGTAAATTAAAGATCTTTTAAAGATTTTGATTATTACTGTTGTTTTCACACTGCCAACAAGCACAACTGATGTAATTACCATAGACTGAACATGGAACATAGCCTCATGGTAATTCTACATGTATGGCTAGGTGGCGTTAGTTATTGTTATACTGGTAACTTTGAACAATCCAGTGTCTACAGTGTGATCGCGACGAATGAAGTGTATTCATTTTCATAAAATATAGATTCTTGTGAATCTCAACTAACTCTTTATTCTCAGGAAGTAATTAGTTCTGTCGACAGAGGGCGTCAAATTGATTGCGTGTTTTTTGACACCGTTCCTCACAAGCGCCTCGTAATCAACTTGCGTACTGTTGTCCGTGTTGCACACTTGGATTCACTATTTCCTGCACAAAAAAAGGAAGGGTTCAGTTCGAAGTAAAACAGAATTAATATCTGGCGTTCCCCGAGGAAGTGATATAGGCCCTCGTCTGTGCTTAATCAATACAAACGATTTAGGAGACAATCTGAGCAGTCATCTTAAATTGTTTGCAGATGATGCTGTCATTTTGCCGTCCGGTAAAGTCATCAGGAGATCGAAACCAATTGAAAAATGACTTATATATGGCGCGAAGAGGGGGAATTGACTTTAAATAATGAAACGTGTGAAGTCATCCACATGTGTACTAAACGCAATCCGTCACATTTCGGTTACCCGATAAATCACACAAACCTATAGGTCGTAAATTCAACGAAATACTTAGGGATTACAATTACGAATAACTTAAATTGGAACGATCATATAGATAAAGTTGTGGGGAAAGCAAACCAAAAATTGCAATTTATTGGCAAAACAGACAATGCAACAGGTCTACTGAAGAGACTGCTTACATTACACTTCTCCACTCTCTTTAGGAATATTGTTATGCGGTGTGAGATACGCTTCAGATAGGCTTGATGGAGAACATTGGAAAAGTTGAAAGTAGGGCAGTTCGTTTTGCATTACCGCGATGTAGGGAAGAGGGGGTACGGATATTTTATGCGAGTTGAGGTGGCAATCTTTAAAACAAAGGCGTTTTTAGTTGCTGCGGGATCTCCTCGCGAAATTTCAATCACCAGCTTTCTCCACAGAGTGTTGTTGCCCACCTACTTAGGGAGAAATCATTATCATAATAAAATAAGAGAAATCAGAGCTCGCACGGAACGATTCAAGTGTTTTTCGTTAGAGAAATAGATTGAAGATGGTTTGATGAACCCTCTCTCAGGCACTTAATTATGAAATGCAGAGTTATCTGTAGATGTAAAAGTAGATAACTAACACAACTTTGACCTTGCTTACTGCATACATCACTTGGTCTCCCTCTATAATTTTTAACCCTCATACTATGCTCCAGTGTCCGCCCCTCGTGGTCTCGCGGTAGCGTTCTCGCTTCCCGAGCACGGGGTCCCGGGTTCGATTCCCGGCGGGCTCAGGGATTTTTCCTGCCTCGAGATGATTGGGTGTTGTTGTGTCGTCCTCATCATCATCATTCATCTCCATTACGGTCGGAGGAAGGCAACGGCAAACCATCTCCATTAGGACCTTGCCTAGTAAGGCGGTGCGGGTCTCCCGCACCGTTCCCCTACGCTCTGTAAAGAAGCATGGGACTTCATTTCCATTCCATGCTCCAGTACCATACTAACAATTCCTTGACGCCTCAGAATGTATCTAATGATCAGATCTCGTGTTTACCGAAGTTGGCCGATCAATTTCTTTTATGCCCAGTTTGATTCAATACCTCCTCATTACTTCTGCAATCTATCCATCTAAGCTTCACTATCCTTTTGTAGCACCATAATCGAAAAGATAATATTCTCCTTTTGCCTCAACTGCTTATCGTCCACTTTTGACTTCGGTAAAAGGCTACACTCCAGAAAAAACACCTTCAGAAAAGACTTCAAAAAATGGTTCAAATGGCCCTGAGCACTATGGGACTTAACATCTGTGGTCATCAGTCCCCTAGAACTTAGAACTACTTAAACCTAACTAACCTAAGGACATCACACACATCCATGCCCGAGGCAGGATTCGAACCTGTGACCGTAGTAGTCGCGCAGTTCCGGACTGAGCGCCTAGAACCGCTAGACCACCGCGGCCGGCAGAAAAGACTTCCTAACACTTAAATTCTTATTCGATGTCAACAAATTCCTCCTCTTCAGCAATTTTTTTTCTTGCTATAGTCAATCTGCGCTTTATGCCCTCTCTACTTCTACCATCATCGGTTGTTTTGTTACCCAAATAGCAGAACACACCGAGCTCTGTAAATTTCTCATTTCCTAATATATTCCCCGCTACATCGTCTGACTTATTTTGACTACATTCCATTACTCTTGTTTTAATTTTGTTGATACTGATTCATATCCTCCTTTCAAGACACCGTCAACTGCTCTTCCATGTCCTTTTTTCTTTCTGATAGAATTACAATGTCATCAGCTAATCTCAAAGTTATTACCACTTCTACGTGAGCTTTAATACGTTTTCCAAAATTCCTCCTTTGATTCCTTTACTACTTGCTCACCGTAAAGCTGGATAACACTGAGGGTGGGCTACAAACTTGCCTCACTACTTTCTCAAATACTGCTTTGCTTTCATACCTTTCGAATTTTATACACTACCATATCTGCAAGCTAATCTTCAACTTCTTCCGTTTCTGCAGGGTGGTCAGAAACAGCCTGAAAAGCTTGTAATGGTGTTGAAGGCCCGTTGCATCGTTTCAATTACTGCTGAAGTTAATCAATCCGGCCGTTGCGTGTGCAAATTCGAGTCCCATCAGATACCATTAGTGTGAGTTTTTCTCGTAGCGTAGATGACAGCGCTCGAGCGCGCTCAGTCTTTGGCTCCGGTTCGATCCTTGGTACCGTCCCGTGTCCAACTTTTCTATCGTTCTCTTATTCGATTTTAGGTAACCAGAGGTAGTAAACGTTTGGCGACACCGTCTCTGGCGGACCACTTGAGTTTGCTCGAGCAACAGCCTGATTCGCTATCTTCAGTGCTAATCTACTCGGAAACGGCGTAACGCATCAAATTTTGTTCTTGATAATTATTTCCCAGCACAACCTCCCCTCCAATATGCTCACAAGCTTTTATGACTGTTGCGAGCTAACATCCCAAAGATGTTCGGGCTCACATGCGGTTCCACTTCGTCGATATGTCTTGGCTGAAACTCCTCTAGGGGTTGTACCGCACGTGTCGCATTACACGCCCTAAATTAGACACTTGTGACCCTTTGGTTAAACTGTCTGGCTGATGGCAAGTTTGCGAAATACAAAGTTAACATAATACATCATAACAGTATTGATAATATCGGCAACTAACTTAACGACCCATAAATGATGCAGGTCACACAGTTGCGATTTGGTTAGAATAACTTTTATTCGGAAAGCAAACTAATAGCGAAAGTGGTAGTATTTAGAGTTACTGTTACACTCTAGCGCATATCCATTTGACACAGTTCGATCACTCACAATCTCATCGAGAAACACAAGTCCGATACTGCACCTCGTCATTTACACGAAAAGTCAGAGTTCACACCAGGCGCGTGGCTGCTCACCGCTCAGAGACTAAGTCCCGCGATACCACACAACGCGAAATTTTCTGTTTCATTTCCTAGCTGCCTAAGGACCGACCGTCCGGTTTTGCGTCTCAATCCGAACTGTACTCTTTGGTGTCTAGACCAGAACTGTCCCTCTGCCCGTCTCCGACCGCGTCCCCCACGTGCCGAACATCGTCGCTCAACTGACTATGTTGTTGTTGTTGTGGTCTTCAGTCCTGAGACTGGTTTGATGCAGCTCTCCATGCTACTCTATCCTGTGCAAGCTTCTTCATCTCCCAGTACCTACTGCAACCTACATCCTTCTGAATCTGCTCAGTGTATTCATCTCTTGGTCTCCCCCTACAATTTTTACCCTCCACACTGCCCTCCAATGCTAAATTTGTGATCCCTTGATGCCTCAGATCATGTCCTACCAACCGGTCCCTTCTTCTAGTAAAGTTGTGCCACAAACTACTGTTCTCCCCAATCCTATTCAATACCTCCTCATTAGTTACGTGATCTACCCACCTAATCAACTGACTAGTGCTGTTCCATTTCCTGAAGCCGTCCATTGGATTGACTACAGCTTATTCTACGTTATTTTACATTTTAACATATTTAAATAATCAAAGCTTGACCACTTTCACGTACTAAATAAAGTAACAATAATATCCGATACATAATAAAAGTTAAATTCTTTTACATAAAACCAATACAATTTCCTTCTTAGCTTTGAATGCCACGGCCACCAGCCTTCACCAATGTGCTTTCTTATAAATAAATAAAGAACAAAAGTAAGTATTATGCAGTAAACTTTACAACAAAATATCTATTACCTAATGATTCAATAAGTTGTCATGCTGTCATCGTTCAATGTGTTTTGTGTGGAGGAAATGATGATCTGATGCTTAACTGAAAATACTGATAATTTAAATTTACTATATCTTTTAAACAAATAAATTTACAGAATTGATACTTACACTGTTCAATAAAAACAGTACCAATTGCCGTTGTATAGGTTTATTTCTAGGCAACGAGTTTCGATGTTACACTACGTCATCTTCAGGCCTGAACTGCTCCAATCCAGTAATCTCCGTGTTATAAATACAGCAGTGCCTTTAACTGGTCTCGTAGTAGGTATTACGAGCATATGTGCTCTCTAGACAGCGGTCTGTATGAAATGTCGATCGTTAAGATCGACCAAAGCGTTCAGATTTTAGCATTCATGTCTTTGTTACAAAATTTGTTAATTTCACTTTAACAGTAAACCCTAAACTATTATAGATATGATCAACAGTCAAGTTTTATTGGGTTCACCATGAAAATTTATCAAGGAGGGTAGATTAAAATTACTGTGGCTTCATTCCCTGCACTACTACAGAATTAAATAGTTTTCGTAAATGTTTCCCTTTATGACCGATCTTAGATCCGCCATATTTAACACTGCTACGTCTCCTTGGCCACAAAGAACTTCTACTGGATTTCCCTATGACGTAGGTTCTCGTCTGTCTCACTCGCACACTACAGCGCTTAGGCCTCAATAGACAATAGACGCCTGTGAGTTTCCCCATCTCGTGGTGAATCTGTGCCTTTGTGGCACGCGGTCCTCGACGACGGGGTTCGTTTCACAATTCTTGTAGGATGACTCATTCGGCCATATATTTAAATGAGAGCGCAATTCTCATTAAGTCAGTTTGTTTTGAACACCCCGTATAATGACTGGCTACTGAAAGTTAACAAGTACAGGGTGCGGCACGTAAAACCTGCCAGTGAAGGCAATACATGAACATAAAATGAAATGTAATGTGTTGAATGTGATTACTCACCTTCACAGTGGGTGCTGAAAGTGTGCTTCGCACACTTCAGCTCAGATGTGAACAAGCTTGAGAAGATTCGTCCATACCCTCGTCAGTTCTTGTTTTGTGGCGCTGTTGCTGACATCCTGGACGAAGGTCTTGAGTTCTTCAATTGTGTATGGATTTGGTTCGCAAACTCTTCACTTTACCAATCCCCACACATAAAAGTTACAGGTGGACACGTCTGGTGACTGAGGACGCCTCAACCCACTGCTGATTGTCCTCTCTGGTGTAAACCTCTCACGCACATGGCACAATGATGCAGCTGATGCGTGGCTTGTTGCACCATCCTGCTGAAAGTAACATAGCTCACGCTCCTCTTGCGTGAAGCTTGAATGAAACACCTCCAGGATTCCCAAATACACGGCACTGTCCTCTTTCGTCTCATAGAATGTGGGCACCATAACGCGTTTGGCGGAATTGGCACACCAAAGACCAATCTTCTCGTCATACAAGGGTACCTGACGGATCGCGGGTGGATATTCTGTCGACCAGTACCGGTAGCTTTGGGAATTTATGTACCCAGACAGCTGGAACAACGCCTCGTCACTCATGATGAGCCTTAGTGGGTCCAAGATACCTCTGACAACATTTCTCAGCAGCCATGAGTAGAAATGCGCTCTATTTGCACATCAGCCTCCTTCAACTATTGCACAACACTTGTCCGGTACGGTTTTAACTTCAGTCCCCTTAAAAAAAAAGTCTGCAACTTCTCTCACACGTATTTACCTGTTGACTTAATCTCCTGGTTGGCTTAGAGGACTTACTGACATTCTCTCCAGCACCTGCCTCTGTAACTCAGGTGTGCAGACAGGCGGTGGTCTGTTGCTGGGAACATTCTGAACCTATCCTGTACGCCGTCAGTGTTCAATCAAATCCTGTATAGCGTTTTTTCTGGCATAGAGCGTCCTGGACGTTTCACTTGCAACAAATTCTTTGTTTTCACGAAAGATCCAATGCGAATGAACGCTTCAACAATAGCGACACGCACGAGTGACGAATACGGTATTATCATTCACTCACACTAACCCGGCTTCACACAACGAGATCTTTTTCTCAACTGATTTCACTGGCTGCGGCTGCAGCTGCTTTACACAACAACGAAGTTGTGCGCAGTATACGTACATCAGAGGAAATTAAGTACGTGCACTACTGTTCGGATGCCGTTTCTCGTTTTCCATTGTTACTGACGCGCGCGCACGCAGTTGAATACACTACTGGCCATTAAAATTGCTACACCACGAAGATGACGTGCTACAGACGCGAAACTTAACCGACAGGAAAAAGATGCTGTGATATGCAAATGATTAGCTATTCAGAGCATTCACATAAGGTTGCCGCCGGTGGCGACACTTACAACGTGCTGACATGAGGAAAGTTTCCAACAGATTTCTCATACACAAACAGCAGTTGACCGGCGTTGCCTGGTGAAATGTTGCTGTGATGCCTCGTGTAAGGAGGAGAAATACGTACCATCACGTTTCCGACTTTGATAAAGCTCGGATTGCAGCCTATCGCGATAGCGGTTTTGTCGTATCGCGGCATTTCAGCCCGCGTTGGTCGAGATCCTATGAGTGTTAGCAGAATATGGAATCTGTGGATCCAGGAGGGTAATACGGAATGCCGTGCTGGATCCCAGCGGCCTCGTATCACTAGCAGTCGAGATGACAGGCATCTTATCCGCATGGCTGTAACGGATCGTGCAGCCACGTCTCTATCCCTGAGTCAACAGATGAGGACGTTTGCAAAGACAACAACCATCTGCACGAACAGTTCGACGACGTTTGCAGCAGCATGGACTACCAGCTCGGAGACCATGGCTGCGTATACCCTTGACGCAGCATCACAGACAGGAGCGCCTGCGATGGTGTACTCAACAACGAACCTGTGTGCACGAATGGCAAAACGTCATTTTTTTGGATGATTCCAGGTGCTGTTTACAGCATCACGATGGTCGCATCCGTGTTTGGCGACATCGCGGTGAACGCACACTTCAAACTTGTATTTGTCATCGCCATACTGGCGTATCACCCGGCCTGATGGTATGGGGTGCCATTGTTTACACGTCTCGGTCATCTCGTGTTTGCATTGACGGCACTTTGAACAGTGGACGTTACATTTCAGATATGTTACGATCTGTGGCTCTACCCTTCATTCGATCCCTGCGAAACCCTGCATTTCAGCAGGATAATGCACGACCGCATGTTGCAGGTTCTGTACGGGCCTTTCTGGATACAGAAAATGTTCGACTGCTGCCCTGGTCAGCACATTCTCCAGATTCTCACCAATCGAAAACGTCTGGTCAATGGTGGCCGAGCAACTGGCTCGTCACAATACGCCAGTCACTACGCTTCCTGAACTGTGGTATCGTGTTGAAGCTGCATGGGCAGCTGTACCTGTACACGCCATCCAAGCTATGTTTGACTCAAAGCACAGGGGTATCAAGGCCGTTATTACGGCCAGAGGTGGTTGTTCTGGGTACTGAGTTCTCAGGGTCTATGCACCCAAATTGCGTGAAAATGTAATCACATGTCAGTTCTAGTATAATATATTTGTCCAATGAATACCCGTTTATCGTCTGCATTTCTTCTTGGTGTAGCAATTTTAATGGCCAGTAGTGTATTATTGTTGCATACGACGGGCCGGTGTTAAGTGCCGCACCCTGCACTTTTTGCTACCCGGCGCATGCATGATTGCAGAAGTATGATTTGGAGTTCAGGCTGCGTTAGTCAGCTCTCTCTTTCGTTCGTCTGTGTGTATGCAGCAATCGACTGAAACGGACGATGTTACTAGGTCTCCGGCCTTTTGCAAGATACATTCTCTCATTTGCTTCTTGCCAGCACAAGGAGTCAATGCGATCGATATTCGTCGTCGACCGTGTCGTGTGCACGGGAATTTGATTACGGGTGACAGCTTGTAAGACCTGAAACAGAAAATTAAACGCTGATCGCACAGATGTGGATGGTAAAGTGGTCGAGGAAGACATTCTCATGTGACTGACGAACTTCTGGAACCTGTGGACGAAACTGTGCGAGCGAGACATCGGTTCTCAATTTCCCAACTTTCAGAAGACATACCTCAGATCGCAAGGACAACCATCTTTAGCATTATTACAGAGAGGTTATATTACCACAAGTTCTGTGCGCAGTAGTTATCAGAATCTCCAATCGATGCTCACAAAACTGAAATAATGGTTTCACCCTTGACACTCCATCAGCGCTACCGTGGTGGAGGCATTTCTGAACAGATTCGCGACGGGGGACGATACACGTGTGCAGTACGTGAATTCTGAATCTGAGGAAGAGTCCACACAATGCATCCACACACATTCTCTCAATAATCCTAAAGAGTTTGTAACGCTACTGCCCGCTCGGGCGTACGTTAGCTCTTTAAAGCCTGTACTGTAATAAGTTCACGGGCTTCACCTTATAAACAAGGATTTTAGTACATAAGTTGACCGCGTGTACCTAATTGGAAGCAATTCGGACTTATATCCAGTCAGTAACTACAGTGATGCGTCAAGCAAATGTAAAGTATAACTACTCGTTCGCATGGACAAGAAGTACACACAGTAGATACTACCAATGATTAATAATTCGGTCGCCAGCCTAATTAGGCATTGAGTGAGTTTTTCCTTGTACAAGTGGGTACATGTACAAGCATAATAACACGTAGTAATGTTGCGTTTTATGGCAAAGTTTGGAACCGGAAAAATCCACTGAACTAAAGTTTTCTCCTTTTGTACTAATTTGGACGAGCTAATACACAACACCACACTGCAATGATTACTACGAACTGCATTTTGTATATTGATCAGACTGAAATCGGGCATAGATTACCCTAGAATTAGCAATCTTGAAAGTACAAATACAATGTCACAATTAAGGATAGATAAACACTAATACACTTAAGTTTAATATGGAACTTAACTTTGCTGGTCAAATCTGATCAGTACACTTCAAGGTTTGAAAGAATGGACAAGAGAAGGGGGGGCCCTGAAACTGTTATGGTCGTTATACTGAAACTATTAAGTAGTGAAGGTAAATTAACACTCAGAATTATTAACCTATGGATTACTACTCTTTTGTCTCACTTCTGGATTATTTAACTATCATTCTTTCTGTCTCAAATTAATTAAGTGCCATTGCTAGCTCAATTCAAAAAATTATCTTCCAATTTAATCAAACTGTTGTTCTTTACTAACATTTGCATCAACACACAGAACTTTAAAATTCTTTATAGCATAGATTTGTCTGCCGATAATTCTCATTAACACTAACTTTAAACTTTCAGTTCGGGATACTCGGGTTGCACAATATGTGGTAAGGACCCTGTCTAGGTCAGTGATAAGGATGATTAATTCTACATCTACATCTACATCTATACTCCGCGAGCCACCTTACGGTGTGTGGCGGAGGGTACTTATTGTACCACTATCTGATCCCCCCTTCCCTGTTCCATTCACGAATTGTGCGTGGGAAGAACGACTGCTTGTAAGTCTCCGTATTTGCTCTAATTTCTCGGATCTTTTCGTTGTGATCATTACGCGAGATATATGTGGGCGGTAGTAATATGTTGCCCATCTCTTCCCGGAATGTGCTCTCTCGTAATTTCGATAATAAACCTCTCCGTATTGCGTAACGCCTATCTTGAAGTGTCCGCCACTGGAGCTTGTTCAGCATCTCCGTAACGCTCTCGCGCTGACTAAATGTCCCCATGACGAATCGCGCTGCTTTTCGCTGGATCATGTCTATCTCTTCTATTAATCCAACCTGGTAAGGGTCCCATACTGATGAGCAATACTCAAGAATCGGACGAACAAGCGTTTTGTAAGCTACTTCTTTCGTCGATGAGTCACATTTTCTTAGAATTCTTCCTATGAATCTCAACCTGGCGCCTGCTTTTCCCACTATTTGTTTTATGTGATCATTCCACTTCAGATCGCTCCGGATAGTAACTCCTAAGTATTTTACGGTCGTTACCGCTTCCAATGATTTACCACCTATGGCATAATCGTACTGGAATGGATTTCTGCCCCTATGTATGCCCATTAATTGTATATGCAATTAATTGTTAGGGCAATTCTGGTAAAAGTCACATTATTATTGAACAGTTATAAACATTTTCGACACTGGTCCACACAGATACAATTCTAAAAATGAATTAAATGTTTGACCTGTGCAAGTCGGTGCGGCGGATGGCGGGCAGCGAGATAGCGAGAAGCACAGCACACATGCAAGCACGACTAAGGCTCTCACTGCATCGGCACTTTCCTTCTTCTTCGCGTCGTAATCTTTCCAATTTTGTGCCTAAGAATATAGCCATGCCATGTAGTCGTCGGAATCGGCACATCCGAGGCTCAATGGAATCCACTTTTCCTGGATAGCCTCCTCGATACGGTACGTGTTCCTCTGACCGATGCCCAACTCCGACTGCAATACTGAGCCCGTTGTGCCGAACCACGCCAGTGTGCGTTTTCCCGCGCTCGCCTGCCTCCACCTTTTCCCGCTCCCCTACAGGTAGGGTATTCACCACAGGTTTTCTACTCAACATATATTAATACCTTTCCTACGTATGGACCAAGTGTATAAATACAATTTTCACATCTTACATTAGTTTTAACATAAATACACTTCCCTTTGATTACCATATTACTTGAAATCTAACATAAATAATAATATTCATTTCGAAAGTTGCTCACAGTTTCTTTAACATGACACGAGAAGAAAAAGAAATTCAAAACATTGCTTACATTAATTTATCAACATTCAGAAAGAAAAAAAATTTATCATATGTACAGTTGTTGTTGTTACACATGCCCCTGTTTCCAGAAAATTTTCTTAAGTCCAAATTTTATGGGAACACTAAATTTTACAATTTATACAGTGGTTTTAAAACTTTATGTAAATGTCCAAAAAGATTTACACTACATATTTCCTTTTACTTTTTTACTGAGAACAATTATTTGTCATTTACTCAAGTGCCTTTTGCACAGTCCAACTTCCCATCATAACATTATTAAAATAGCAATTTAATCATTTTTACTAACTTACCCAAGAAATAATTTCAGATTATGGAATACAAACATTTAACTACAAAAAACAAATGCATATTTTGTATACACTATAAGATGATTTGTCGCTGCTTGCTTTGAATAGCAGTCCATTTCCTTACTTACTAAACAAAACACACACACAAAATATTCAGAAAATTAACTACACATATTTGCTGCCTATTATGCGGATTTGGGCAGTCCTTTTCACTTCATATTGTCACATCTCCTGGATCACATTTACAATTTTGCATCGACTATTTATCTGCCCTCATTGGTATTTGGCAGTCCTTCGTTTTATGGTTCATACACTGCCCATTTTCATTTTGACAGTCCCATCTTTTATCTGGCTGATAGCATTTATCCTTTCTTTTCAATCCTTTTCTCCATACATTTTTACAGTTACAGTACAATTGGTAATCTGAAACTCACATAACTACATTAGCACACTTTCAAGGGTATACAGACATTTACAAAGATTAGTTACATTTGAAATAACTTGGGTTCAGCATAAGATACAGCACAATTACTCGTTCCTAGGAACATACAGTTTCAGGTCCACAATATTTCTTACACCTAAAGGTCTTTTGGATTTCGGGTAGATCAGGTAGTAAGCATTATCGTGTGGAATGTTCTGTATTACATATGGTCCATTATAAATATATTTAAATTTGGAAATTTCATGGTTTAGTTCACTAGACTTTTCGTGGGTTTTTAAAAGAACATAATCTCCAATTTTAAATTTTGAAACTTTTAGATTTTTATCGTGTCTTCTAGACCTAGATTCAGCTTTTTGCTTTGCCCTTTTTATTACCAATTCTTTCTTTTGATTTAATCCCAAACTTGTACAAGGTGGAAACTCTAGTTTTTCTTCAATTAAACTTTTACTACTTCTACCTAACAAAATTTCTTCCGGTGGAAATCCTGTAGTTTCATGATGTAATGTGTTCATGACATTCTCAAAATCCGATATAAATCTGCCCCAGGCTCTAATTCAACAAAACAATAATTCACTTTCAGATAACACTGAGTTACAGTAATAATAAAGTCATGCATAATAATAATAATATATACAAATATAGCACCCTGCCCCCAGTCTCTTTATTAACAAGGCAGTCTTTTATGGTTCATAAAACAGTCACATAAGTCTGGTGGCTTTTTAGGCCTCTGGAGTTCAAAGTCTTTGCTTACTTGAACTCTTCGCAAAATAAACACTGAGTCGTCAGGTGGTTCTTTCTTTCTTTGTTCGGTCTCAATGTCTGGATTTTGTTTTGAAACTTCTTTATCATTAGGTACAATATCATAATTAACTGCATTCCTACTATTTTTACTAATTTTCTCATACCCTCTTTCAGTAAAAGTATATTCACTTTCTTTTACACTTGAAAATTCATCTACACTAGAGTCATCACTACTCTCTTCCTCACCATCAGATCCACTTAAGTACGCTACTTTTGCACAATAGGTATAGTCAGAATATTCATTTTCATCTGAATTTGCGTACCTTTCATCATCTGAACTATCGTCGGAATCCGACCATTCTGGATCGCTTTCAGGTTCTAACATAAAAGCTTTTCTGAGACAGGCACTAAGTTCTTCCTCAGTATTGTCGTCAGGCTTGGATTTTAATTCAATCTCCTCTTTTGGCAAAACGGCCTCATCATCAGTTTTATTTACATCTAGTGTGGCTTCATATTCAGTGTAATCCTCATGGACTTTAATTACTTTCAGGTAATCATCTGCCCCTTCTCCACGGTGCCTCTCGGTAGCAGCTTGTACTATTGGCGGATTGTTAGCAGAAGTTATTTCTTCGTCAATGCTGAGGATTTCATCCTCCAAATCCTTCCTATCATTAACCTTCCTCCTATCGGCAGCACGCGTACTTTGCGCGGCGCTATTTATTCTCCCCTCTTCAAATTTGGGCCACGTCACTTTATTGACGTCCCTACTATCTCTCTTTCCACCAACTAATTTCCTCGCCTCATACTCCTTCTTAAAATCCTCCCACTCACCTTGCTTTAGGCCCTTGTACAGATCGTCGATCTGCACACGCCAATCAGTTACTTCTGCTAATTCATTATCGCCTTTTACCTCATTGCAAACACTGCTAACCGCACCTCTCTGTGTACTCACAGTCTCATTTATTGTTTCCTTTGCCACGGAATTGTCACTCGTAAAATTTTCATTAGCTCTGACGGCTATGTTCGTACCTACTGCTGCCGTGTTGCTAGCGGCTTCTTTCCGAACAGATGTTCTGCTAGGATGGGTTGTTGCCCTCTGATGCTCCACTCGCCTGTTAACATGTAGTGCTCTGTGCAGCAGAGATGACTCATTCTGGCTCGCACCTGACGCTTGTTTCGCCACAACACGTTGCGTCGTTTCACGCCTGTCTCTAACCTGTCTCATTATATTACTGTCGGTCCGGTATCTTTTCTTAAATCGGGGCCTATATGTATTGTCCGCTTACGTTTGGCTCGCAACGTTCGCGGAAATTAGTTTCCCGCATCGTTATTATTTTGCGCGGTATACCCTCTACCGTGACCTGGATAATTTCCTCTGCCTCTTCCTCTCTGTATTACATTGACGCGAAATCCATCGCCGTCATTTCTTTCGTCATTGTTTCGGTTATTATGGTTACCAAAATTTTGATAATTGGCACGACTTTCGCGACAATGATCTACGTCTTCGACTCTTTCGAGAAATGCTTGGAAGCTGCGATGATTGCTTCCTACATACCTCTTTGAATCTTCTGGAAGCTTTTTATATAGCTCCCAGATAATTTCTGAATCTGATCTTCGGCCTCTTAAATGCGTCAATTTCCGGTACCAATACTCACAGAAATCTTTCAAAGAATTCCTGCCCCTGTTATCATGCTGTTTGGCCATGATGAACTCGCGCCATAAATGGTCCTGCTTTTGTTCAGACCAATATTCTTCTGTAAATCTTTGCCTAAATTCTTCGAACGTCATTCGTTCGGTATTTAAATTTATTCCCCAGCGCTTAGCGTCACCTGCTAAGGCGCTAATTACTACATTTATCTTTTCCTGATCAGACAAGTGCTCAGGAAATACTCTCTCGCAATTTTTGATAAAATCTAACGGATGCCACCCGTTATGTTTCTTGGCTGGATCGAAGCGTTCCTCACCTTCTAATAGCTTGGTAATTGGTGTGCCATTACAGACAACACCAGGCCTATCTTTAATTTTGCTCTCTAGATCGAAAATTCTGCCTTGAATTTTCGTAGTATTTTGTTCACAATTTTGAACACATCCGGTTACTTTTTTACCTAAATCCCTTTCAGTGTCTAAAACTACCTTTTTCAACTGTGATATTCCGTGTTGACATTCGTTTACGATCTCAGTTTTAAGACCGAAAACTTTTTCGTCTACCTTAGTTTCAACCAGAGGTTCTACTTTCTCTTGGATGTTGAGAATTTCGACATCGAATCTACTATTAATGTTTCCAATTTCCTCCTGCATAGTATCCATATTTTTGTTAATGGTATCAATTTCAAATTTCATATTGTTTACCACAGCACTTAAATTATCCATTTTTTGTTCTACCTGTTCTATTTGTTTACTAATTTTAATTCCCTGTCCTTCAACCTGTGCTTTAATCTGATCACTTTGAGTTTTGAGCTGCTGATCAACGTGTGTTTTGAGCTGATGGCACTGTGTTTTAAGTTGCTCAGTCTGTTCTGCAATTTGTTTGGTTAATTGTTCAAATAAGTCGTTCATGCTTAAAATTTTTAAACTGTTTTGTTCTACGGAATCCGTGTGTTCCGGTCGTACTTCATAAGTTTCTTTCAGTTCTTTCTTTATCTGTGGTGAATCAAATATGTCAATGGATTCGTTCACGTACCCACTATCATCTACAAAGTCACCCTCTACTTCCTGTTTTGTCCCTTGCTGTGTTCGAGACGATCTCGACATTTCAGTCTGTTCGTTGACGTGTTCATGGTATTGTGTGTACGCCAATTGTCTTCCAGTAACGCCATCTGTTATCTGGCCGCGTAAACTCCGGCTACTGCCAGCCGCATTCTCCATTTCGCTTGGCGCATCTACCCCGTCTACGTTTCTGTCCATACTAAATGCCAATTGTACCACACTACTATACTTGACGCACACTGCAATTTACTTTGCTAAATATTATTGCTTTTCGAATCCTGTCACCGGGAAGCCACTTGTAACGCTACTGCCCACTCGGGCGTACGTTAGCTCTTTAAAGCCTGTACTGTAATAA
Source organism: Schistocerca cancellata (assembly GCF_023864275.1). NCBI lineage: Eukaryota > Metazoa > Arthropoda > Insecta > Orthoptera > Acrididae > Schistocerca > Schistocerca cancellata. The sequence goes on along the minus strand of NC_064628.1, from coordinate 100,076,740 downwards.
GTTCACGGGCTTCACCTTATAAACAAGGATTTTAGTACATAAGTTGACCGCGTGTACCTAATTGGAAGCAATTCGGACTTATATCCAGTCAGTAACTACAGTGATGCGTCAAGCAAATGTAAAGTATAATTACTCGTTCGCATGGACAAGAAGTACACACAGTAGATACTACCAATGATTAATAATTTGGTCGCCAGCCTAATTAGGCATTGAGTGAGTTTTTCCTTGTACAAGTGGGTGCATGTACAGGCATAATAACACGTAGTAATGTTGCGTTTTATGGCAAAGTTTGGAACCGGAAAAATCCACTGAACTAAAGTTTTCTCCTTTTGTACTAATTTGGACGAGCTAATACACAACACCACACTGCAATGATTACTACGAACTGCATTTTGTATATTGATCAGACTGAAATCGGGCATAGATTACCCTAGAATTAGCAATCTTGAAAGTACACATACAATGTCACTATTAAGGATAGATAAACACTAATACACTTAAGTTTAATATGGAACTTAACTTTGCTGGTCAAATCTGATCAGTACACTTCAAGGTTTGAAAGAATGGACAAGAGAAGGGGGGGCCCTGAAACTGTTATGGTCGTTATACTGAAACTATTAAGTAGTGAAGGTAAATTAACACTCAGAATTATTAACCTATGGATTAATACTCTTTTGTCTCACTTCTGGATTATTTAACTATCATTCTTTCTGTCTCAAATTAATTAAGTGCCATTGCTAGCTCAATTCAAAAAATTATCTTCCAATTTAATCAAACTGTTGTTCTTTACTAACATTTGCATTAACACACAGAACTTTAAACTTCTTTATAGCATAGATTTGTCTGCCGATAATTCTCATTAACACTAACTTTAAACTTTCAGTTCGGGATACTCGGGTTGCACAATATGTGGTAAGGACCCTGTCTAGGTCAGTGATAAGGATGATTAATTGTTAGGGCAATTCTGGTAAAAGTCACATTATTATTGAACAGTTATAAACATTTTCGACACTGGTCCACACAGATACAATTCTAAAAATGAATTAAATGTTTGACCTGTGCAAGTCGGTGCGGCGGATGGCGGGCAGCGAGATAGCGAGAAGCACAGCACACATGCAAGCATGACTAAGGCTCTCACTGCATCGGCACTTTCCTTCTTCTTCGCGTCGTAATCTTTCCAATTTTGTGCCTAAGAATATAGCCATGCCATGTAGTCGTCGGAATCGGCACATCCGAGGCTCAATGGAATCCACTTTTCCTGGATAGCCTCCTCGATACGGTACGTGTTCCTCTGACCGATGCCCAACTCTGACTGCAATACTGAGCCCGTTGTGCCGAACCGCGCCAGTGTGCGTTTTCCCGCGCTCGCCTGCCTCCACCTTTTCCCGCTCCCCTACAGGTAGGGTATTCACCACAGGTTTTCTACTCAACATATATTAATACCTTTCCTACGTATGGACCAAGCGTATAAATACAATTTTCACATCTTATATTAGTTTTAACATTAAATACACTTCCCTTTGATTACCACATTACTTGAAATCTAACATAAATAATAATATTCATTTCGAAAGTTGCTCACAGTTTCTTTAACATGACACGAGAAGAAAAAGAAATTCAAAACATTGCTTACATTAATTTATCAACATTCAGAAAGAAAAAAAAATTATCATATGTACAGTTGTTGTTGTTACAAGTTCAAGCAGACGCTGTCAGATCGTAAAATAAAGGACACAGGTTTTGGGCTTGCAAAATAAACAAGTTCATTGCGTGACTGTTATGAAATGACAAAGGTTTCTCTAAAAAAAAAAAAAAAACGGCATAAGATGGTTACTGAAGGAATAGTTCTCCTTTACGACACTGCACTACCCCATAGACCAAATACTGTGAATCGACGGAAGGAAAAAAAATCGGTCTTATTGGTTGGAAGATTTTTCAACATTCTCCCTTTATCGCGGACTTGTCACCAAGCGACTTTCATCTCTTTCCCAAGATGAAGGACTGGCTAGCTACTCAGCTCTTCACAAATGCTTGAGGCCACCGTTAGAGCATAGGTGGCACCAACCTTTCATGAAAGGATGAAGAAGCTGTTGTCACAGTACTAGAAAAGATTGAATGTTATTGCTGACAATGTGGAGAATTAATGTCAACATGTACATACATGTTGTATATAAAAAAAGGTATCTACTTTTTTTTTCTATGAATAGTCCTCGCACCTCCACTGTAAACTAAAATTGAAAGAGCACTTGCTAAATATACAACAAAAAGTCCACAGTAGAGCACATCCTCTAACAGGGAGAACATGGGGATTGCAGCTCTCCTGTCCAGTCCATGCCTCACGAGTCTTAATCCGATCTCTGTTTTCTTATGCTAGTGTAGCCCGTATAACTATTCCAACAACATTTTACCATTCCCTTGAAATCTTCGAAAGTCAGGCACTCCGTCTTGCCTTCCACATCCGTCTACCCTCTTCCACTCAGATCCTATATGAACTTATTAATTTTCCCTCTCTTCCACTTTGAACAACGGATTTTCTGTCCATCCCGCTAACTTGACACCAACCAACCACTCGTTCCATCCTAGATCATCAACCCTACCGTGCTTGCACTAAGACATCTCCTCAACCCCACACTTACACACTTCACGAATTCTATCTAAACGAAACTTTAAGAACCTCTCCTATGTGAAAGCTAAATCCCCGGAGATACATCCACTCGCTCCAAATTTAATCGAATACTTGTATTTTCCTCTGCATATCAGGGCTCCTGTTCTCCCAACTCTTCCTCCCCCCCTTTCAAAAAACTTCGATTCGGGTCCTCCTCGCCACTTTTCCGCCTCACATCGTCTACAAAACAACGTTGCCCGCATCTCGTGGTCGTGCGGTAGCGTTCTCGCTTCCCACGCCCGGGTTCCCGGGTTCGATTCCCGGCGGGGTCAGGGATTTTCTCTGCCTCGTGATGGCTGGGTGTTGTGTGCTGTCCTTAGGTTAGTTAGGTTTAAGTAGTTCTAAGTTCTAGGGGACTTATGACCACAGCGGTTGAGTCCCATAGTGCTCAGAGCCATTTGAACCATTTTTTACAAAACAACGATTTTCAAATTGTGATTGATTTTGCTTAAAAAACTTCGTAAGAGAGTTCCTGTATTGTGAACCTGTTAATTATATGCCTACCTTTTTCTAAATAGTTGCCTCTAAGATATAAAAAAATGGATGCCAAGTATTATCCTCCTGTCTTACGCGGAACCGATCCATCTGAAAGTTGAAGCAGGCGCGCCAGTCTTGCAACGAAAACATTACCTTACCTGGCGCGGGACTGGGTACCACTGAATTCACAGGTGGTAGCGCCGTTATATACACTCCTGGAAATTGAAATAAGAACACCGTGAATTCATTGTCCCAGGAAGGGGAAACTTTATTGACACATTCCTGGGGTCAGATACATCACATGATCACACTGACAGAACCACAGGCACATAGACACAGGCAACAGAGCATGCACAATGTCGGCACTAGTACAGTGTATATCCACCTTTCGCAGCAATGCAGGCTGCTATTCTCCCATGGAGACGATCGTAGAGATGCTGGATGTAGTCCTGTGGAACGGATTGCCATGCCATTTCCACCTGGCGCCTCAGTTGGACCAGCGTTCGTGCTGGACGTGCAGACCGCGTGAGACGACGCTTCATCCAGTCCCAAACATGCTCAATGGGGGACAGATCCGGAGATCTTGCTGGCCAGGGTAGTTGACTTACACCTTCTAGAGCACGTTGGGTGGCACGGGATACATGCGGACGTGCATTGTCCTGTTGGAACAGCAAGTTCCCTTGCCGGTCTAGGAATGGTAGAACGATGGGTTCGATGACGGTTTGGATGTACCGTGCACTATTCAGTGTCCCCTCGACGATCACCAGTGGTGTACGGCCAGTGTAGGAGATCGCTCCCCACACCATGATGCCGGGTGTTGGCCCTGTGTGCCTCGGTCGTATGCAGTCCTGATTGTGGCGCTCACCTGCACGGCGCCAAACACGCATACGACCATCATTGGCACCAAGGCAGAAGCGACTCTCATCGCTGAAGACGACACGTCTCCATTTGTCCCTCCATTCACGCCTGTCGCGACACCACTGGAGGCGGGCTGCAAGATGTTGGGGCGTGAGCGGAAGACGGCCTAACGGTGTGCGGGACCGTAGCCCAGCTTCATGGAGACGGTTGCGAATGGTCCTCGCCGATACCCCAGGAGCAACAGTGTCCCTAATTTGCTGGGAAGTGGCGGTGCGGTCCCCTACGGCACTGCGTAGGATCCTACGGTCTTGGCGTGCATCCGTGCGTCGCTGCGGTCCGGTCCCAGGTCGACGGGCACGTGCACCTTCCGCCGACCACTGGCGACAACATCGATGTACTGTGGAGACCTCACGCCCCACGTGTTGAGCAATTCGGCGGTACGTCCACCCGGCCTCCCGCATGCCCACTATACGCCCTCGCTCAAAGTCCGTCAACTGCACATACGGTTCACGTCCGCGCTGTCGCGGCATGCTACCAGTGTTAAAGACTGCGATGGAGCTCCGTATGCCACGGCAAACTGGCTGACACTGACGGCGGCGGTGCACAAATGCTGCGCAGCTAGCGCCATTCGACGGCCAACACCGCGGTTCCTGGTGTGTCCGCTGTGCCGTGCGTGTGGTCATTGCTTGTACAGCCCTCTCGCAGTGTCCGGAGCAAGTATGGTAGGTCTGACACACCGGTGTCAATGTGTTCTTTTTTCCATTTCCAGGAGTGTATAAGGACGGCAGCAGTATCTACATCTACTATACGTAAATACTCCAAAAGAAAACGTACGGTGATTGCCGGAGGCTAACCTGTGTCACAACTAGTCATTTCCTTTCCTGTTCCATTCGAAAATACAGCGAGAGGAAAACGACTGGCTATATGCCTCCGTGTAAGCCCTACAATATCTCATCTTAACTTCTTAGTCCTTACGTGAAATGAGTTTTGGCGGCAGTAGAATCACTGTACAGTCATCTTCAAATGCCAGAGATCCCCATTTGAGTTCCCGAAGCATCTGTGCAACACCTGCGTGTTCCTCGAACCTACCAGTAACAAAACTAGCAGCCCGCCACTGAATTGCTTCGAAGTCTTCCTGTAATCTGACCTAGTACGGATCCCAAACACTCGAACAGTACTCAATAATGTGTCGCACTAGCGCCCTACATGTTTCCTTTACAGATGGACCACACTTTCCTAAAGTTCTCCCTATAAACAGAAGTCGGCCATTCTCCTCCCGTACTATAGTTATCCCACTCTCGTTCCATTTCATATTACTTTGCAACATTACGCCCAGATATTTAGACGCCATGACTGTTTCAAACAGGCCACAATTAACACCGTATTCGAACATTACGGGTTAGTTTTTCCTACTCGTCCGCGTAACTTACATTTTTCTACGCTTAGTGCTAGCTGTCATTCATTACACGGGCAAGAAATTTTGTCTTTGTATCTTCCTATTCTCATTCAAATTCGACATCTTCCCTTACACCACAGCATCATCAGCAAACAACCACTCCACCAGATAATTTATTTACAAGGGGCGTTTGAAGAGTCCGTGCAAAAATAAAAACTGCTTACGTGTTTGGGGTAAACCTCTTTTTTATATTTTTTGACATAGTCTCCTTTTACACTTATACACTTCGTCCAGCGCTGTTCTAATTTGTTGATCCCTTCTGAATAAAAGGAATTGTCCAAGTCTGCAAAATAGCTATCAGTTGCTGCAATCACCTCCTCGTTTGAACAAAATTTTTGTCTCGCCAGCGATTTCTTCAAATTGGGGAACAAATAGTAGTCCGAGGGAGCCAAATCTGGAGAATATGGAGGGGATGTCAAACGAGTTGGAATCCTGTTTGCATTAATTTTGCGACCACAACTGCTGAGGTGTGTGCTGGTGCATTTTCGTGATGGAAAATAATAATATTCACCTGTAATAGTGAAATGTCTCTGTTGGATTCCTTTCATGTTCATTTCTGAAATCTGTTGTCATTTACGGCATAAATTTCCTCTTCTAAATTTACTGTGGTGTTTCTGACTATCTGGGAGGGGACTGAGCAGTGAAACGTGTTACTTTTACACATAAACAAGAACGACCTGTCACACTACTACACTTTAAAACACAGTTTATATGTAATTCATGTCACACAGTCTCATACGGAACCTACATCCGCTTTCTTTTATATACTCTATATAATGAGATACTGTCATCCCCGTTCCCTTCTGTGTGAAAGAATGAATGAGCAAATGTAGTTCTAGTTGCATGCTGGATGGTAGCAGACAAGCCTGTCTGCTAGAGAACAGTAGGACCAATGTCGGAACAGGTAGCTACGCTTTCTAAAAGCAGAGAGGTTTCTATTCTTAGTATGGTCCTGTCCGTCCCTTCTCATGTTGGTATAGGAAGCTGCTCCTCTGGCTACTTCCGTTTGTATTTGTGAGCCACCCTCAGGAAGGGACCAGGGCAGTCTGTCCATGGCGAGCGTCTGAAGTGGTAAGATCTCCGGCTAAGCGCGTGTCTGCTAAGTCCGTAGGACAATGGATTTCTTAAGTTCAGCCTAACAGGTTTAGCTCTAAAATATCTAATGTTATCTTAAATTGCAACGCAGTGTAATTCGAGTGTGAAGTTCAGAATATATTCTGGTAGTTGCTTTGTCACTACTTTATGAGTAAAGTGGAACCGCGTGTTGAGCAGTAACTCTAACTAGCATCATCAATCTTCAATGCGAATGTGCGTCAGATTATGACGTCTCGTCTTGACAATATTTTTCAGTATAGCAACTTTTCTTTATGTTCAACCCACGTGGGGTGTACTTTCTGAGACCAGTACCACGTGCTTATACAATTGTTTGACCCATCAGGTTACTAGTAAGACGATAGTAACCAGTTCGAGGTTTTTCTTTTGTAAATTGCGTTTCGATGTAATTTATTTTAATTATCAAAATTACTGTGGAGTTACACTCTTTGTGTAAACCAACTTGACCACGTGAAGGATGTGGTGTAATCATCAAAGTAGCCCTCAGCTATTCTTTTCGGGGAGATTTCACAGAGAGTTAGTATGAATTTAGTATGCCAGTGTGTGGTAATTTCATGACGGACAGGCTTGCGCTACAAACGTAACTTCTTTGGGTGAAAATTGAATCGGTTGGTTGTGGTTGATTTCCTCTTGCATATGTTTCAACGTTCTTTGTGTGTTATTTTATGAATGCAGTGTTGTATGCAGTCTCCCAATCTTGGCTCCATATTTGAAGTGTTCCGTAAGATTACAAACTCACATTTTCACAGTCCTAAATAACGCACCAGCGTAGTTATGAGTCACGTTTAATATGCTGAAATTTCAATGATCAATGTTAAAATAAATTTCCAAATATAAACTGCTTTATTTATTTTATATATATCACCGGTTGTCGTATGACTATTACAAGATTATAATTAATGTTAGTCTGGTTGGGAATTTGGTAAGCTAGACTGGATACCTGGTGAAACATTTGCTCAGTAATGCAAGGTTAACATCCCCAGATAGTTCACAGCTTTTAACCCACTTTTATGGTCTTGAACATCAGCACCGCTTTCACACCACAAATTAAACCAACAACGTTACAATAGTTTTACCCTTTTCCAGATAGTCGATGCAAATCCCAAAAGACAGTCGCCATAACCTTTCCAGTCGAAGGAATGGTCTTCGCCTTTTTGGTACAGATTCTCCCTTGGTAACCCATTGTTTAGATTGTTTTTTGGTCCCAGGAGTATTGTAATATATCCATGGTTCATCCACAGTGACGAAACGACACTTAAAGTCCTGTGGATGCTTCCTGAACAGCTGTAAACCATCCACGCAACACTTCACATGATTCCGTTTTTGGTCAAGCGTGAGCAATGGCGGAACCCATCTTGCGGATAGCTTTCTCATGTCAAAATGTTTATGCAAAATATTATTTACCCGTTCATTCGAGATACCCACTGTACTAGCAAATCTCACGCATTAAACTCTTCTGTCATTCATCACTATATTAACGATTTCTGGAGTCGTAACCTACACAGGGCGTCCAGAATGTTCAGCATCACTTGTGCCCTAATGGCGACTCCGAAAATTTTGAAACCACTTATAAACTGTTCTAATCGAAGGTAAACCGTAATGTTTATCAAGCTTCTCTTTAGTCTCCGGAGGCGCTTTGCCTTTCATAAAGTAATGTTTAATCAACACACATAATTCTTTTTCGTCCATTTTTTGACGTCACTCGACTTCCTTGATTCATACGAATGCCAAACACAAAGAAATAGACCAATATGGCTGAAACTTGGTGTGCGTTCTTTCCAAAGATGCTACTAACTAAACATGACCTCGTTACACGCCGGTGGTGCCATATCTCGGACTCTGCACTGACTTTGCACTGACTGGCGGTCCTGTCACACTTCCATGGGGCACTTCTGGCGATAGCCTTGTCTGTAATGAACACTCGCCCTCGACGACAGCATATTAGGTTTTATTAGTTAAGAAGTCTTCGCGTCACTCACATATCTGGGAATCTATTCTATTTGCTGGTACCTTCTTTAATAGTCTGTAATGGGACACCGTGTCAAACGCTTTTCGGAATCTGCCGGTTGTTGACCTTCATCCATAGTTCGCAATATATCACGTGAGAAAAGGGCAAGCTAAGTTAGGCACCTGCGATGCTATCTAAAACCAAGCTGATTCGTGGGCATAAGCTTCTCCGTCTCACGAGCATTTATTATATTCGAACTGATAATAATATGTTCAAGAATACTGCAGCCAACTGATGTTAGGGATATTGGTCTGTACCACCAGTTAGCAATTGAGAATATCCGCGGAGTTTCGGTAGAAAAGCTTATCGAATTTAAAGCGCTCTGACGCTGCTGGAGGCGCAAGAGAATTTTTATAAGGACCCACACGCTAGTTACGATTTGAGAACATCGGCCGTGTATTGGTTAGAAAGCTTGTGGAATTTAAAACACTTTGGCGCAGCTGGAGGCCGAGAGACTTTTATAAGGAACCACATGCCAGTTACTATTTGGGAATACCCGTAGAGTATTCAGTAGAAATCTTGTCGAACTTAAAGAACTTTGACGCGGTTAGAGGCCGGAAAGAATTTTACAAGCATTGATATATCTTTTACAGAATGTTGTTATTGTTTCGAATTTATTTATACTGCTATCTCGTAAAATATTTACTATTCCTACTGAAACGTTCTATAAATGTACAATGAGACGATAAAAGTCATGAGGTACTTCCCGATATCGTGCCGGAGCTCCATTTTAGCTCTTTATTCGCACGAACTAATGGCCGCTATCGACAGGGGATCTCAAGTTGATTCCGTATTATTAGACTTCCAGAAAGCTTTTGACACCGTTCCTCACAAGCGACTTCTAATCAAGCTACGGGCCTATGGGGTATCGTCTCAGTTGTGCGACTGGATTCGTGATTTCCTGTCAGGAAGGTCGCAGTTCGTAGTAATAGACAGCAAATCATCGAGTAAAACTGAAGTGATATCAGGTGTTCCCCAGGGAAGCGTTCTGGGACCTCTGCTGTTCCTGATCTATATAAATGACCTGGGTGACAATCTGAGCAGTTCTCTTAGGTTGTTCGCAGATGATGCTGTAATTTACCGTCTAGTAAGGCCATCCGAAGACCAGTATCAGTTGCAAAGCGATTTAGAAAAGATTGCTGTATGGTGTGGCAGGTGGCAGTTGACGCTAAATAACGAAAAGTGTGAGGTGATCCACACGAGTTCCAAAAGAAATCCGTTGGAATTCGATTACTAGATAAATAGTACAATTCTCAAGGCTGTCAATTCAACTAAGTACCTGGGTGTTAAAATTACGAACAACTTCAGTTGGAAAGACCACACAGATAATATTGTGGGGAAGGCGAGCCAAAGGTTTCGTTTCATCGGCAGGACACTTAGAAGATGCAACAAGTCGACTAAAGAGACAGCTTACACTACACTCGTTCGTCCTCTGTTAGAATATTGCTGCGCGGTGTGGGATCCTTACCAGGTGGGATTGACGGAGGACATCGAAAGGCCGCAAAAAAGGGCAGCTCGTTTTGCATTATCACGTAATAGGGGAGAGAGTGTGGCAGATATGATACGCGAGCTGGGATGGAAGTCATTAAAGCAAAGACGTTTTTCGTTGCGGCGAGATCTACTTACGAAGTTTCAGTCACCAACTTTCTCTTCCGAATGCGAAAATACTTTATTGAGCCCAACCTACATAGGTAGGAATGATCATCAAAATAAAATAAGAGAAATCAGAGCTCGAACAGAAAGGTTTAGATGTTCGTTTTTCCCGCGCGCTGTTCGGGAGTGGAATGGTAGAGATAGTATGATTGTGGTTCGATGAACTTTCTGCCAAGCACTTAAATGTGAATTGCAGAGTAGACATGTAGATGTAGATGTAGATGTAGACGTAGGTGCAACAACTCGACGTGGTACCGACTCAAGAAGTCGTTGGAAGTCCCCTGCAGAAATATTGAGCCACGCTGCCAGTGTAGCCGTCCATAATTGCGAAAGTGTTGCTCGTGCAGGATTTTCTACACGAACTGACCTCTCGATTACGTCCCATAAATGTACGATGGGATTCATGTCCAGAATGTACGTCAAACCAATAGCGTACAGTTGTGACCTGGAGACGTGGCGCACTGTCATCCACATAAATTGCATCGTTGTTTGGGAACTTCAATTCCGTCAGTGGCTGTAAATGGCCTCCAAGTAGCCGAACTTAAACATTTCCAGTCTGTGATCGGTTCACTTGAACAGGAACCAGTCCGTTGCATGTAAACACAGACTACACCATTATGGAGCTACCAACAGCTTGCACAGTGCCTTGTTGACAACTTGGATTCATGGCCTTGTGACGTCTGTGCCACACTCGAGACCTACCGTCAGATCTCACCAACTGAACTCGGAAGTCATCTGAGCAGTTCACGGATGTCCAATCGTCTAGGGTCCAACCGATGTGATCACGACCTCGGAAGAGTTCCTGCAAACGATGTTGTGCTGTTAGCAGACGTATTCGCGTTGACCATCTGCTGCCACAGCCCATTAACGCCAGATTTCGCCGCACTGTCCTTACGGATACGTTCGTGGTACGTCCGACAAAGATTTCTGCGGTTATTCCAAGCACTGTTGCTTGTCTGTTAGCACTGACAACTCTACGCAAACGCCGCTGCTCTCGGTCGTTAAGTGAAGGCCGTCAGACACTGCGTTGTCCGTGGTGACACACTATGGCTCAAGTGTGGTATTCTCGGCAGACTCTTAACATTGTGGGTCACGGGATATTCAATTCCTATACGATTTCCGGAATGGAATGTCCCAAGCGTCTAGCTCCAACTAACAGCCCCGCGTTCAACATGCGTTAATGCCCTTCGTGCGGACATAATCACTTGGCAAATATTTTTACATTCTAAGATGCTACTCCAGGCGGGTGTAAAATGAATGTGCGCAATGGAGAATACTAAACGTAAAATGAAGATTTGGCCCTGTCTGACTACCTCCTGAAGCAGATCTTAGGTTCTCTTAATTGTATAAATTACAATCTAAACATAAATGAATGATGAAGGCAACTAATCCTACTAACTGATAAACGTTGTTCCTGCTTATATATTTATTGTAGATTAAAAAAAAGCTCTTACTTTACAAAGTTAACATTCCCTAAGTAAAACAACTAATCAATTGCCCAACTCTGCCCCTTATTATGACTGCGTGGTGTAATATCAGTAACGCAGAATGAGTGACATCATCTACGTACCAAACACTAGAACACACTACTTTCAAAGATGATCTACGGTGATGTGGCCGCGCGGGATTAGCCGAGCGGTCAGGGGCGCTAGAGTCATGTAGTGTACGACTGGTCCCGGCGGAGGTTCGAGTCCTCCCTCGGGCATGGGTATGTGTGTTTGTCCTTAGGATAATTTAGGTTAAGTAGTGTGTAAGCTAAGGGACTGATGACCTTAGCAGTTAAGTCCCATAAGATTTCACACACATTTTTGTACGGTGGTGTGGAACCTCAGTGGAAATAAACTAACATGATCGCAGCTGTTTAGCTTTTATAGCCTTAATAAGCCGAAGCAATTTACGATATCACCGTATATGCTAAGTCCGTTGCTTCGAAATGATGGTTCTCGTGCCCGTCTGCGACGATGGTAGAACTCCAGCCACAAATAAACTCTTTCAAACACTAGGACGGCACAAGGCGGTCCTCTGACTAATATACTCTAATACTGTCTACTCCTCTATGTCTTCTACAGACGAGAAACGTGAACTCCCAGCCACAAAGGACGGCGTTCAGAGAACGTCTCAACGTTAAGTATAGGCAGAGGAACTGATCTCAATTACTGAACGCTGCATACTCAACGACGACTTCCAACCCGGAGGTGAAGTCCAGAATCGAATAGGTTCGCAACAGTACAGTGCCCAACTGTTCCAACTGTAAACTCTCCTGAGAGCAAAGACAGCAAGTCCGTCTGTACCACAAAGTTGATATCGAGCGACCGTCACACACGGGAGTTCACAACGGAAGACCACGTCTCTCCAACGCTGGCTTCCCAACAAGGCTCGGCTCCCCAACATCGTAATTCCAAAAACGAATCATATTCCCGAAACCACGGAATATTCTCCCTCTCTACAGATTCTTCCGAACGCCGATCAACCATATTTTAGTCTTTTGGTGTACAGCGCGGAAAGTTTGGGAGGAAAAACCTATACTCGTACAATGGCACGCTTCTGAGTAAAAATCCTTGGGAAAAAAAACCAGCCTGCATGGTTTCCGAAGTGCCGCTTCTTCGTTCCTCTCACCTGCGTCCAAGTTTTTCAGCGTTCGGAAGTACTATTCGGTTATCCTTCCGGCCCGACTACAATAGCGGCCGGCTGTCACCCTATTGTGCTCCAGAGCTCAGACGCCACGACGTCCGTCTAGCTGCTTCCTGTTTTTAAGCAGGACCAACACCTGTGTGGGCCTTCCACCCAGAGCTTGAGTTCTGCCTGCCGTTTCATCTCCACTGGCGTTCCAACCTCTACTAGTGTAGGCCATTTTTATAATCAAGACACTCCGTCAGTTTTAATGCAATAAGCGTCAACAATTATTTACAAGATGTACGTGACAATGTCAGTCTCCTTTATATATTCATATACAGGGTGTCCCAGCTATCTTGTGCACCCAAAATATCTCTGGAACAATAACAGCTATTGGAAAACGACTTTCACCGGTATCAATGTAGGGCTGGGGCCCATGAATGTACATATTTGGAAACATTCTAAAACGAAAACGTATGTGTTTTTTAACACAAACTTATGTTTTTTTAAATGGACCTCCTATAGTCTTTCTTCAGCAATCCATAGCATGACAAAGCACATACACAATGGCGTTCATTGCATCGCAATATTCCCATTACATCCCGAGATATTGAGACGCGAAGTTGACGCTTGAAACACCCGACATGCGCTGCTAGCGCACGTCCTGAGGCTGAGGCGTGAACCCCATGCTGCCCGTAATCGCGATTTGATTAACAAGTAAGTGTCCCTCTCGATAAGTATGGAGGTGTGATTACACATGTCAATCACATCGCGACTACGGGCAACATGGGGTTCACGTCTGAGCCTCAGGACGTGCGCTAGCAGCGCATGTCGGGTGTTTCAAGCGTCAACTTCGCGTCTCAATATCTCGGGATGTAATGGGAATATTGCTATGCAATCAACGCCATTGTGTATGTGCTTTGTCATGCTATGGATTGCTGAAGAAAAAATATAGGAGGTCAATTTAAAAAAAACATTAGTTTGTGTTAAAAAACACATATGCTTTCGTTTTAGAATGTTTCCAAATATGTACATTCATGGGCCCCAGCCCTACATTGATACCGGTGAAAGTCGTTTTCCAATAGCTGTTATTGTTCCAGAGATATTTTGGGTGGACAAGATAGCTGGGACACCCTGTATATGATGATACCTAATTGTGTTTGTAGATCACGGCAAAGTATGTGGCTGAGTACCTGTAAGTTGTGAAATTGTAGCCACCTTACAACATGAATCAGCTGAGTGCAAACGATAGTTCCGTCAACGCACCGCCCTTTTACACCTTGTGTACGCGATACCATTGCCATCTGAATACGTGGGTTTCGCTTCCCCATGACTTTTGATACCTCAGTCTACATGTACTGTGCATTCCATGATGAGTTGTAACACAGTATGTGAACACTCTCGCATATCCCAACTGCGACAGCAGCGAGCTGTGAGGTGCAAAGCGGTGTGGCAGAGTAGTGAGGGAGGCCCTCCGCCCCCGCGCTGGTGCGCGGTGAGTCAGCTGCGGTGGGCGGCCCTGCAGCCCCGGGGCGCCCCGCTAACGCGCCACTCCTACTCCTCCTCCTCCTCCCACTGTTGTGTCCCCCTCGCCGGGCGAGAAGCGCTCGCGAGATAACTGCCCCAGCAGCACTTTCAGCGCGAGGGGGACCGCGGCGAGGTGCGAGGGGCGCGCCGCGCCGTGCAGTTGTAGCCGATGTGCCGTCTGATCGCCACTCCTCTTCCAAACGGAGACGTTCCCCCGTCTTGCAGGCCGCAGATCAAGACACGAAGGTAGATGCAGTGTTTCTTGACTGCTGAAATGCAGTTGAGACTGCAAAAAAATAAATAAATATAAATACATCTCATACATTGCCTGTTGGTATTATATGTGATCTTCCCAAGGCCTTCGATTCTGTAGATCATGATACTCTCTTCCAAAAATTCAAGTTTAATGGAGCTGATGGCTTTACACGCAGCTGGTTTTGAATCATACCTGACAAACAGAAAGCACAATGCTGTGCTGCAGACAATGTCGGAAAGGTAGTAAATTTCAGTGACTGGGGGAAAAAAAAAAAATCCCACAGGAAGTCCCTCAGGGTTCAATTTTGGGACCACTCCTATTCCTTGTACACTACTGACCATTAAAATTGCTGCACCACGACGATGATGAGCTACAGACGCGAAATTTAACCGACCGGAAGAAGATGCTGTGTTGACCATTAAGAAGATGCTGTGTTATGCAAATGATTAGCTTTTCAGAGCATTCACACAAGGTTGGCGCCGGTGGCGACACCTACAACGTGCTGACATGAGCAAAGTTTCCAACCGATTTCTCATACACAAACAGTAGTTCACCGGCGTTTCCTGGTGAAACATTGTTGTGATGCCTCGTAAGGAGGAGAAACGCGTACCATCACGTTTCCGACTTTGATAAAGGTCGGATTGTGGCCTATCGCGATTGTGGTTTATTGTATCGCGACATTGCTGCTCGCGTTGGTCGAGATTGAATGACCGCTAGCAGATATGGAATCGGTGGGTTCAGGAGGGTAATA
This sequence comes from Schistocerca cancellata, assembly GCF_023864275.1. Taxonomy (NCBI): domain Eukaryota; kingdom Metazoa; phylum Arthropoda; class Insecta; order Orthoptera; family Acrididae; genus Schistocerca; species Schistocerca cancellata. The sequence goes on along the minus strand of NC_064628.1, from coordinate 100,061,363 downwards.
CGGAACGTCGTGCTGGATCCCAACGGCCTCGTATCACTAGCAGTCGAGATGACAGGCATCTTATCCGCATGGCTGTAACGGATCGTGCAGGCGCGTCTCGATCCCTGAGTCAACAGATGGGGACGTTTGCAAGACAACAACCATCTGCACGAACAGTTCGACGACGTTTACAGCTGCACGTACTATCAGCTCGGAGACCGTGGCTGCGGTTACCCTTGACGCTGCATCACAGACAGGAGCGCCTGCGATGGTGTACTCAACGACGAACCTGGTTTCACGAAAGGCAAAACGTCATTTTTTTGCATGAATCCAGGTTCTGTTTACAGTGAAACGTCCCCTTTGAGCAACTTATACAAGACTGTGCTTAAACTGACACACAATGTTTTTAGCGCAACGCAATCTGACTATCAAAAATCCCTACAAAGGAATGGCCCTGACTAACATTAACCTGTACCTTTCACAAATCACTTACCTCACCAAAAATCTTCGTTACTCGAACTACTGCAGTACAGCGAGCGCCACTACTGCCAGCTAAATAAAAGATTCAAACTACTGAAGGCACTTACTACTGATAGGGATAGTTAGCAAATGAAAGATTTTAATAGAGAACAAACAATGTATTTACCTTAATATTCATAATTGACATCCAGTATTACAAATTATCAAAACTCCGCCATCTCTCTCCCCACATCCACCACCGCTGGCGGCTCACCTCCAACTGTGCAACGCTACGCGCTGTTCACATCCAGCTGCCGCTGCCTAACACTACAATGGCAGACAACAATGCAAACTAGCCACGGCTGCACACAGCACAGCCAGTGATTTTCATACAGAGCGCTACATAACGTTGCCAATAAGAAAATATAAACAGCCTACTTACATAGAGAAAACATAAACAGCCTACTTACATAGCCCCCATGCTCCCCACAAAAAATTGTTCATAATATTTTTGGACAGTGGCCAATAATGATTTGAAAAAATTTTTCATAATTACAATAACAAAGATATCAAATGCACACACTTATTTATACAATGTTGGTCAAAAGCTAAAGAAGATTCCAGGTTCGTATCCTGGCAGGGTCGCCACATGAAACGTCCCCTTTGAGCAACTTATACAAGACTGTGCTTAAACTGACACACAATGTTTTTAGCGCAACGCAATCTGACTATCAAAAATCCCTACAAAGGAATGGTCCTGACTAACATTTACCTGTACCTTTCACAAATCACTTACCTCACCAAAGATCTTCGTTACTCGAACTACTGCAGTACAGCGAGCGCCACTACTGCCAGCTAAATAAAAGATTCAAACTACTGAAGGCACTAACTACTGATAGGGATAGTTAGCAAATGAAAGATTTTAATAGAGAACAAACAATGTATTTACCTTAATATTCATAATTGACATCCAGTATTACAAATTATCAAAACTCCGCCATCTCTCTCCCCACATCCACCACTGCTGGCGGCTCACCTCCAACTGTGCAACGCTACGCGTTGTTCACATCCAGCTGCCGCTGCCTAACACTACAATGGCAGACAACAATGCAAACTAGCCACAGGCTGCACACAGCACAGCCAGTGATTTTCATACAGAGCGCTACGTAACGTTGCCAATAAGAAAATATAAACAGCCTACTTACATAGAGAAAACATAAACAGCCTACTTACAACAGCATCGTGATCGCCCCATCCGTGTTTGGCGACATCGCGATGAACGCACGTTGGAAGCGTGTATTCGTCATTACCGTACTGGCATATGACCCGGGTGATGGTATGGGGTGCCACTGGTTACACGTCTCGGTCACCTCTTCTCATTGATGGCACTTTGAACAGTGGACGTTACATTTTAGATGTGTTACGACCCGTGGCTCTACCCTTCATTCGATCACTGCGAAACCCTACATTTCAGCAGGATAATGCACGACCGCATGTTGCAGGTCCTGTACAGGCCTTTCTCGATACAGAAAATGTTCGACTGCTGCCCTGGCCAGCACATTCTCCAGATCTCTCACCAATTGAAAACGTCTGGTCAATGGTGGACGAGCAACTGGCTCTTCGCAATACGCCAGTCACTACTCTTGATGAACTGTGGTAGCGTGTTGAAGCTGCATGGGCAGCTGTACCTGTACACGCCATCCAAGCTCTGTTTGATTCAATGCCCAGGCGTATCAAGGCCGTTAATATGGCCAGAGGTGGTTGTTCTGGATACTGATTTCTCAGGATCTATGCACCCAAATTACGTGAAAATGCAATCACATGTCCGTTCTAGTATAACATATTTGTCCAATGAATATCCGTTTATCATCTGCATTTCTTCTTGGTGTTCCAATTTTAATGGCCAGTAGTGTACTCAATGAACTTGCACTCAGTATTCAGCGACCAATATTGATACTTCTTGCAAACTATATTAGCGTTATAATATATCTGATTAGAGTGAAAGCAAGAGAAGAGTTAGTAAATGATATTTTCCAAAGAATTATTAAGGTGTTCTCGGAAAATGGACTGTCCCTAAATTTTGTAAAAACACTCTACATTCAGTTCTGTACAACAAATGGCCACACCAACAGTTACTGTAACATATAAACAACACTCAGTAAGTAGTGTAGAATGCTCCAAGTTTTTGTGTGTAAGTACCTGGAAGAAGCATATCAGTCAGTTTCTCAGACAATTAAGTTGAGCTACTTTTGCTCTTCGTATAATTGATTATCTTGTTAACAAACGCAACCGACCCCTAACACCTTTTACACATTTCCACTTAATAATATCATATAGAATAACTTTCTGGGATAACTCATCAGTTATAAAGAAAGTGCTGATTGGAGAAAAGAGAGCAGTATAAGGAATATGTGGTGTCCAGCCGCGGATATCGTGTAAGTACCCCTCTAAGGAGCTAGGCATTTTAACTGAGCTGACACGATATATATTTTCTCTAACGAAATTCGTCACAAGTAATTCATCACAATTTGAGAACAGCAGTGATTTATACAAATAAAGCAGTAGAAGGAAAAATGATCTTAGATTGTTGTTTGGTCTCAGGAGTATAGTAATGTATCCATGTTTCATCCACAGTGACGAAACGACAATTAAAGTCCTGTGGATTCTTCCTGAACAGCTGCAAACCATCCATGCAACACTTCACATGATACCGTTTTCGGTTAAGCGTGAGCAATCGCGGAACCCATCTTGCGGATAGCTTTCTCATGTTCAAATGTTTATGCAAAATATTATGAACCCGTTAATTAGAGATGTCCACAGCACTAGCAATCTCATGCACCTTAACTCTTATGTCATCCATCACTATATCAATGATTTCTGGAGTCGTAACCTTTGGTGTGACGTCATAAGCGCGTGACTGCGTGTGAGATCGCTTTATAATGCTCTGTTGAAACTGTCAGTGGCTCAGAAAGGAACTCAGTATACAGCAATAAATTTTATTGTTCATTTGCCCAATAACATAAAGTGTCTGACGGTTTACAACCTAATTTAAAATCATTTCTCCTGGACAACTCCTTCTATTCCATTGAGGATTTTCTACTAAAAGAGTGGTAGCCAGGAAAAAAAGTTTTTAAGTGTACTTGCATGAGTTGGAAGAAAATGGTAATGTGTTCATTAATGTTAACAGTAATCATGTATACAAAGCTTGCAAACTCACACATTCCATAATACTTCGATAAAAGAATAGTTTAAATAATGTATTACACGTATAACTAGCTCGATTGAGGATTTCTTCGTAGAGAGGACACAGCATGTTATGTTGAAGAGAGTGTTGTAGAAGTGGAAGTAGCTTCGGGCATGCCCCTGGGAAGTGTGTTTTATTCATCAGGGGTGCAGACACCGTTAAGGGGAGGTTTACTATCTTTTGGTTAAAAAAATCGAATTTTTTTAAATTGCATTTTTGTATCCATAAAAGTGTTTAGAATCCACCCCAGAAACTGGTTTTCCGAATACGGAACGAAAATGGTTGTTATTTGCGGTTGAACAAAAAAAATGCACCTGCCTGAAATCGGCCTTTTTCAGGCACCTGTTTCTTTTTTTCTTTTTTTTTTCTTTTTTGCCGGGAATTTCGACTTTGTAGCCGCGAAAAATTATTCCATGTGCTTGCCCATGATTAAAACTGATAAAGTAATCAAGGAACGTACGACATACTACGGCTTGGCAATCCGACGGTATTCCAGTTTTGCGGAACAGATAAAGAAGGCAATTTGGGCAACGTATTACCACAAGTGTTCGACGGATGACCACCCACAACACCAAAATTGTCCGGCTGGGGAAACTAATTGGTGCAAGTGACGCACTGCAGAGGCCACCGGACATCTGGACGAATATCAACACGACCAGCCGCTCTCCAAAGAAGTTAAACAAAGTGTTTCGTCCGATCTACAAGGCCCTTTCGGAGGAGGAGTTATTGTACCGGTGCTGGGGAGGAAACACACAAAATTCAAATGAAAGTTTGAACGCGTGTGTTTGGAAGTTAGCCCCTAAGCATTTGCATTCTGGTGCGAAGACTGTGGAGATTGCGATTTTCCTGGCAGTGAGGAGCTTCAACAAAGGATATTCAGCAATTATAAACACCATGACAACGATGGACGTCACCCTGGGACTCTATTCGACGCAGTTCGCCAAACGTTCGGACGACCACCGGATTCAAGCGGCCTAAAAATCGCTTGTCACCTGCCATAGAGGTGCTCTCGAGCAGCGTAGTATGGCCCAGATCGAGCAGAACGCACTGTATGAGAAAGAGGAAGGACTATTTCAATTATATGTAGTCAAAACTTCAAACGCGTATTTCTCGAAATGACATTTTAACGCGCGGTATTACCAAATCTGCTGAACCGATTGGCATGATTCTTTGTTTCCTACGAAGCTAACTAAATTGTCTAGGGGTTGTACCACTTTCATTCCTATACATCACCTATAAATATTTTTACTTGTCGGACGAAGTCGAAAAATCGATGAACAAAACCCTGTTTTTCTTCAAACGGCCTCCATTTTCTTTTCTATGGTCCAAATAACTTAAGCGAGGTACAACTCCTAAAGAATCTTATATGCTTCGCTAATGTCAACTTAATTTTGATTTCAGACGAGCCGGCTGACCTGTGACATACCGCGCGTGGAGGTCTACATATAAATTTTGTTTCGTTCCGACGGAACTTCCGCCTTTGCTCTTCGACATTTCCGGTCGACAAAATTCCAGTTTGTAGAGGAACTATCAATAAACATTGTGACCAAATTTAACATTAATATCTATAACACATCCCGAGAAAAAAAAATATTCTCAAAGAACATGCTTTCTTCGGGTCAAAGATAGTAAACCTCCCCGTAAGTGCCAGGATGGTCGTTTCAGTGTGGCGGGAGCAGGGCGGTGCGTTGCTCCCCGACGGTCGCGGAATCAGAAGAGCTCAGTTAGCAATAAAATTCATTACTCAGCAAGACAATCGCTGGCGGCTGCGACTCAGTGGCGTGCGTAGACCTCCAGGCAGCAGTACGGTGGAGTGCGTTGTAAGCGGCGGGGCGCCAGATGGGCAGCGGCTGGTTTTGCCTTCAGGCACAAGGGTCCCGCGAAAAGGACGGCCCTACAACGAGCTCGTGACATTGTGCTAGTCGTCTTGTCCGCCATACATCGCGAACGCTCGGTTCTCCGATGGGGGTACAGGACATCAATATGCCAATGAAAAGGCACCCACTAAAGGTCTTAACTTCGTCGTGTGCTATCGAGAGCTTGCATACATTTAAATGTACAGGTAAGATCTACACTCCTGGAAATGGAAAAAAGAACACATTGACACCGGTTTGTCAGACCCACCATACTTGCTCCGGACACTGCGAGACGGCTGTACAAGCAATGATCACACGCACGGCACAGCGGACACACCAGGAACCGCGGTGTTGGCCGTCGAATGGCGCTAGCTGCGCAGCATTTGTGCACCGCCGCCGTCAGTGTCAGCCAGTTTGCCGTGGCATACGGAGCTCCATCGCAGTCTTTAACACTAGTAGCACGCCGCGACAGCGTGGACGTGAACCGTATGTGCAGTTGACGGACTTTGAGCGAGGGCGTATAGTGGGCATGCGGGAGGCCGGGTGGACGTACCGCCGAATTGCTCAACACGTGGGGCGTGAGGTCTCCACAGTACATCGATGTTGTCGCCAGTGGTCGGCGGAAGGTGCACGTGCCCGTCGACCTGGGACCGGACCGCAGCGACGCACGGATGCACGCCAAGACCGTAGGATCCTACGCAGTGCCGTAGGGGACCGCACCGCCACTTCCCAGCAAATTAGGGACACTGTTGCTCCTGGGGTATCGGCGAGGACCATTCGCAACCGTCTCCATGAAGCTGGGCTACGGTCCCGCACACCGTTAGGCCGTCTTCCGCTCACGCCCCAACATCGTGCAGCCCGCCTCCAGTGGTGTCGCGACAGGCGTGAATGGAGGGACGAATGGAGACGTGTCGTCTTCAGCGATGAGAGTCGCTTCTGCCTTGGTGCCAATGATGGTCGTATGCGTGTTTGGCGCCGTGCAGGTGAGCGCCACAATCAGGACTGCATACGACCGAGGCACACAGGGCCAACACCCGGCATCATGGTGTGGGGAGCGATCTCCTACACTGGCCGTACACCACTGGTGATCGTCGAGGGGACACTGAATAGTGCACGGTACATCCAAACCGTCATCGAACCCATCGTTCTACCATTCCTAGACCGGCAAGGGAACTTGCTGTTCCAACAGGACAATGCACGTCCGCATGTATCCCGTGCCACCCAACGTGCTCTAGAAGGTGTAAGTCAACTACCCTGGCCAGCAAGATCTCCGGATCTGTCCCCCATTGAGCATGTTTGGGACTGGATGAAGCGTCGTCTCACGCGGTCTGCACGTCCAGCACGAACGCTGGTCCAACTGAGGCGCCAGGTGGAAATGGCATGGCAAGCCGTTCCACAGGACTACATCCAGCATCTCTACGATCGTCTCCATGGGAGAATAGCAGCCTACATTGCTGCGAAAGGTGGATATACACTGTACTAGTGCCGACAATGTGCATGCTCTGTTGCCTGTGTCTATGTGCCTGTGGTTCTGTCAGTGTGATCATGTGATGTATCTGACCCCAGCAATGTGTCAATAAAGTTTCCCCTTCCTGGGACAATGAATTCACGGTGTTCTTATTTCAATTTCCAGGAGTGTATTAAACTCATCTGAAATAGTTACTCACTCCCCACCGGTAACTGTTAACGGCACTCTAAGACCTGTAGTCTCAAGTGCTGTAGCGTAAGCGATGTAGTCTCTCTTGGGCATCGGCAGATGCTCGAATGACATCAGTCCGTCAATTTGTCCAACGGGTATGCTGGACAACCAACTGTTCCCAGTGGTTAGCCAGCCGCACAGCGCTCTGCCCTGTTGGCGCTGAAACCTGGATCCTGTAGAGATATTCAGACGCCGGATGAAGTCACCCTCTTGGTGGCGCCAGCTCAAGCCCACTTTTTTTTTTTTTCAGTCTACTGACTGGTTTGATGCGGCTCGTCGCCACAAATTCCTTTCCTGTGCTAACCTCTTCATCTCATAGTAGCACTTGCAACCTACGTCCTCAATTATTTGCTTGACGTATTCCAATCTCTGTCTTCCTCTACAGTTTTTGCCCTCTACAGCTCCCACTAGTACCATTAGCAGATGTCCTATCATCCTGTCCCTTCTCCTCATCAGTGTTTCCCACATATTCCTTTCCTCTCCGATTCTGTGCAGAACCTCCTCATTCCTTACCTTATCAGTCCACCTAATTTTCAACATTCGTCTATAGCACCACATCTCAAATGCTTCGATTCTCTTCTGTTCCGGTTTTCCCACAGTCCATGTTTCACTACCATACAATGCTGTTCTCCAGACGTACATCCTCAGAAATTTCTTCCTCAAATTAAGGCCGGTATTTGATATTAGTAGACTTCTCTTGGCCAGAAATGCCTTTTTTGCCATAGCGAGTCTGCTTTTGATGTCCTCTTTGCTCCGTCCGTCATTGGTTATTTTACTGCCTAGGTAGCAGAATTCCTTAACTTCATTGACTTCGTGACCATCAATCCTGATGTTAAGTTTCTCGCTGTTCTCATTTCTACTACTTCTCATTACCTTCGTCTTTCTCCGATTTACTCTCAAACCATACTGTGTACTCATTAGACTGTTCATTCCGTTCAGCAGTTCATTTAATTGTTCTTCACTTTCACTCAAGATAGCAATGTCATCAGCGAATCGTATCATTGATATCCTTTCACCTTGTATTTTAATTTCACTCCTGAACCTTTCTTTTATTTTCAGCATTGCTTCCTCGATGTATAGATTGAAGAGTAGGGGCGAAAGGCTACAGCCTTGTCTTACACCCTTCTTAATACAAGCACTTCGTTCTTGATCGTCCACTCTTTATTATTCCCTCTTGGTTGTTGTACATATTGTATATGACCCGTCTCTCCCTATAGCTTACCCCTACTTTTTTCAGAATCTCGAACAGCTTGCACCATTTTATATTGTCGAACGCTTTTTCCATGTCGACAAATCCTATGAAAGTGTCTTGATTTTTCTTTAGCCTTGCTTCCATAATTAGCCGTAACGTCAGAATTGCCTCTCTCGTCCCTTTACTTTTCCTGAAGCCAAACTGATCGTCACCTAGCGCATTCTCAATTTTCTTTTCCATTCTTCTGTATATTATTCTTGTAAGCAGCTTCGATGCATGAGCTGTTAAGCTGATTGTGCGATAATTCTCGCACTTGTCAGCTCTTGCCGTCTTCGGAATTGTGTGGATGATGCTTTTCCGAAAGTCAGATGGTATATCGCCAGACTCATACACTCCTGGAAATTGAAATAAGAACACCGTGAATTCATTGTCCCAGGAAGGGGAAACTTTATTGACACATTCCTGGGGTCAGATACATCACATGATCACACTGACAGAACCACAGGCACATAGACACAGGCAACAGAGCATGCACAATGTCGGCACTAGTACAGTGTATATCCACCTTTCGCAGCAATGCAGGCTGCTATTCTCCCATGGAGACGATCGTAGAGATGGTGGATGTAGTCCTGTGGAACGGCTTGCCATGCCATTTCCACCTGGCGCCTCAGTTGGACCAGCGTTCGTGCTGGACGTGCAGACCGCGTGAGACGACGCTTCATCCAGTCCCAAACATGCTCAATGGGGGACAGATCCGGAGATCTTGCTGGCCAGGGTAGTTGACTTACACCTTCTAGAGCACGTTGGGTGGCACGGGATACATGCGGACGTGCATTGTCCTGTTGGAACAGCAAGTTCCCTTGCCGGTCTAGGAATGGTAGAACGATGGGTTCGATGACGGTTTGGATGTACCGTGCACTATTCAGTGTCCCCTCGACAATCACCAGTGGTGTACGGCCAGTGTAGGAGATCGCTCCCCACACCATGATGCCGGGTGTTGGCCCTGTGTGCTGCCTCGGTCGTATGCAGTCCTGATTGTGGCGCTCACCTGCACGGCGCCAAACACGCATACGACCATCATTGGCACCAAGGCAGAAGCGACTCTCATCGCTGAAGACGACACGTCTCCATTCGTCCCTCCATTCACGCCTGTCGCGACACCACTGGAGGCGGGCTGCACGATGTTGGGGCGTGAGCGGAAGACGGCCTAACGGTGTGCGGGACCGTAGCCCAGCTTCATGGAGACGGTTGCGAATGGTCCTCGCCGATACCCCAGGAGCAACAGTGTCCCTAATTTGCTGGGAAGTGGCGGTGCGGTCCCCTACGGCACTGCGTAGGATCCTACGGTCTTGGCGTGCATCCGTGCGTCGCTGCGGTCCGGTCCCAGGTCGACGGGCACGTGCACCTTCCGCCGACCACTGGCGACAACATCGATGTACTGTGGAGACCTCACACCCCACGTGTTGAGCAATTCGGCGGTACGTCCACCCGGCCTCCCGCATGCCCACTATACGCCCTCGCTCAAAGTCCGTCAACTGCACATACGGTTCTCGTCCACGCTGTCGCGGCATACTACCAGTGTTAAAGACTGCGATGGAGCTCCGTATGCCACGGCAAACTGGCTGACACTGACGGCGGCGGTGCACAAATGCTGCGCAGCTAGCGCCATTCGACGGCCAACACCGCGGTTCCTGGTGTGTCCGCTGTGCCGTGCGTGTGATCATTGCTTGTACAGCCCTCTCGCAGTGTCCGGAGCAAGTATGGTGGGTCTGACACACCGGTGTCAATGTGTTCTTTTTTCCATTTCCAGGAGTGTATATTCTACACACCAACGTGAATAGTCGTTTTGTTGCCACTTCCCCCCAATGATTTTAGAAATTCTGATGGAATGTTATCTATCCCTTCTGCCTTCTTTGACCGTAAGTCCTCCAAAGCTCTTTTAAATTCCGATTCTAATACTGGATCCCCTATCTCTTCTAAATCGACTCCTGTTTCTTCTTCTATCACATCAGACTAATCTTTACCCTCATAGAGGCTTTCAATGTATTCTTTCCACCAGTTTTACCAGCCACTCCTAGGCCAGCAGACAACAAATGATGCGTCTAGACGTAGTCGAAGCTGATTTCCCCACATGGGACTGACGATTGTAGTGGAGCATTTCTCTGTGTCGGCAGTAATCGCAGGCAATGGGCTGCTACGGTCAGACCGGAGAATATTTATACTGGTCCAGCTTTGCTGTGGCAGGGTCCATCTTTGGTCACGTAGATGACTAAGGGGGCGTATCGCAGGGGCCATGGAATGAGGAAATTCAGCTTGCCACTAATAGTGGACCGATGTCTTGCATTACGCTGTTTCAGCAATATTCCAGCTATCGGTTTTTGGACTGCACAGGCTGCTCGCTTGCCCGCCTCTCCACAGGTTGTCAGGTTGTCAAGTCTGCACGGAGGGGCGTTGCCATAACAGCTGGGACGCTCACAGTAAGGCGCTTCAGACTGGAACCGCGCGACCGCGAAGGTTCACAGGTTCGAATCCTGCCTCGGACATGGATGTGTGTGCTGTCCTTAGGTCAGTTAGGTTTAAGTAGTTCTAAGTTCTAGGGGACTGACGACCTCAGATGTTATGTCCCATGGTGCTCAGAGCCATTTGAACCATTTTAGAAATCGGACGTGCCCTGTTTCACATATGATGCAGTTATCTGCACCGACGGAAAAAAATCTCGACACCAAGACGCGTTTTTGTATCTGAAAGATGTCTACTCAGATTTCACGCCAGTAGCTTAAGAGTGGCGCTAGTGGTGCCACTATGGGGAAGCAAATCAGATTTGCTCTAAATATGCACTGTAATGATCGTGAGCGTTAGTTACCTACGAAATTAGACGTAGTGAGTTGTTGTTAAGAACGGCTTCAAGATGTCGAAGACGCCTCTATCAACAGCTCACTGAGTTTGAACGCGATCGTGTAATGGAGCTACGAGAAGCTGGATGATCTTTTCGCGATATTGCAAAAAGACTTGGAAGAGGTGTAGCCACAGTGCACGATTGCTTGCAGCGGCGCTCACGAGAGTATTCGGTCGCAGGAAGATTGGGCTTCGGAGTTGCACGTGTCACTATCGAGACGGAAGACCGTCGTGTTCGACGCATGACTGAGGCCTATTGTATCTGTAGCAGCAGGTGGTACCACAGTGACACAAAGACCTGTTACAAATCTGTTACTTCTAGAATAGCTCTGAGCCAGACGTGCTTTAGAGAGCATTTCACCGACCTCAAACCACCGCCATTTGCAGCTTCAGTTATGTCAACCGACAGCTCTTTGGGGGACGGAGTGGACGTCTGTTGTGATTTCCGATGGAAGCCAGTACTGTGCCTCGGTTCCAGCGAAAGCGTTAGCAGGAGGCCAAGTTACGCCTGCAAGCAACCTGTCTGCAGCCTAGACACACTGGAGTTATGGTCTGGGGTGGAATTTCGTGTGACATCAGCGGTCTTCTCGTTGTTATCCCACTCACCCTGATTGTAAATCCGTATGTCAGACTGGTGATTCGGCCTTTCACGAACAGCAGTCCGTTGGGGACGGCAGGAGGGGGGGGGGGGTGCTCTCCAACAGGATCACGCTCAGCCATATGACGCTGTTGTCACCCGACTTGCTCTATAGAGTGTCGGTATGTTGCCTTGGTGATGGCCGACTAAGCGCCACAGGCATGGAACTCCGTCCCATAAACTGACATCCGAGACCTCCACGACACAATGCATGCACATTTTCATGCTTGCATTCAACATTCTGGCGGTTACACTGGTTGTTAATGCACCAGCAATTCACATTTGCAATGACTTTACTCGCGCTTACATTAACCTGCGACCTTGCAATGTTAATCGCTTAAATATGTTACCTACACAAATGAATTCTCTATATTTATTATTTATTGGTGATGGAATTTTTTCCGTCACTGTATAATAGTGTACCGTCTGATAAAAGCTGCACTATTATTCAGTCGGGTACCGATATAAATGCAAAGTATTGAAAATATAGGCAATTTGCTTTAAATGTCCATTAATGTTAAACTGCGCAATACACAAAATGAATAATCCACAATCTCAGTGCTTTACAATTGTCAACTCATAAAAGTACCTGGATGTTACAATTTATAGGGACGGAAATGGAACGATTACATACGCTGGCAGATTTCCATTCACTGATAGAACACCTTTGAAAATGTAATAAGTCTACAAAAGAGAATGCTAAAGACACAGTAGTATGACCTTCTTAAAATACAGCTCTGGTGTGTGGGACCCACACCAGTTAGGGCTAAGAGGCGATGTTGAATGTAAAGAAAGGAGGGCTGTACAAGTGTTCACAGGTTTGTTAGACCTGCAGGAGAGCGTGAAGGAAATGCTTAACAACCTGGACTTATAGACGCTTGAAGACAGATGCTAATTATCCAATGAAGGCCAACTTATAATGTTTCAAGCATCAACTTTAAATGAGCAATCTAGGAATACGCTACTATCACCAAGACAAAATTAGACTACTTACAACGCACACAGAGGTGTTTAAGCAATCATTATTCCAGCAATCAATGCCCGAATGAGACAGAAAGAAATCCTAATAAATGATGGAATGGGTGGTGCCTCCCCCATGCACTTCACAGTGTATAGTTGAGTATAGACAGAGATGTGGTGGTTTAACTGTCATACATTTGTAATATGAAGGTATCTAAGGATACAAAACAAACCTGAACTCAAAATCCACACAAAGTAGAAGATGATCTAGAATAATGCAGCAGTTCGAAAAGACAACTACCAGCAACGAGTACTGAATATATCGTCAGACAACATGGACACACATTGTTCAACAGGCAGCAAACGACGTGTATAGCGTAAGGACGCTTCCAGAAGCGTCACACAGAAGATATACAGAGTGAGGTAGTTAAGACAGGCCAGTCCAGAATAAATAAATACGACGTGTGGTTTTCACCAAGCTACAGCAGACAATGTGGTGAATTTCCCGCCGCTCGCAAGTAATTTTCATTGTTTATAGTCGCCGGATGCCAACGGCCTTGCTGCAGTGTTAACAGCCATTCAAGTCAGATCTCCGACTTCAAGCGCAGTCGGGCTTGGCTGCCACTTGGATGGGTCACCATCCAGGCCTGCAGAGAGCTGTTAGCAAGCGGGGTGCACTCAGCCCTTGTGAGGAGGATTGTGGACCTACTTGTTTGAGCAGTAGCGACACTGGTCACGAATTCTGACAAAGGCCGGTAGAGCGATGTGCTGATCACATGCCCCTCTGTATTCGCATCCGGTGACGCCTAAGGGCTGAGGATGACACGGCGGCCGGTCGGAGCCTTCGGTCTTCAAGGCCTGTTCGGCCGGTGTTTATGGCCGCCGGGTTTGGACACCGACTCTTTTGTCTGTGGCATTGGAAAGAAGCTTTTAAGACAACTCCCACTAACTAATACGTATGATGAAATACACTACTGGCCATTAAAATTGCTTCACCAAGAAGAAATGAAGATGATAAACGGGTATTCATTGGACAAATATGTTATACTAGAACTGACATGTGATTACATTTTGACGTAATTTGAGTGCATAGATCCTGAGAAATCAGTACCCAGAACAACCACCTCTGGCCGTAATAACGGCCTTGATACGCTTGGGGATTGAGTCAAACAGAGCTTGGATGGCGTGTATAGGTACAGCTGCCCATGCAGCTTCAACACGATACCACAGTTCATCAAGAGTAGTGACTGGCGTATTGCGAAGAGCCAGTTGCTCGGCCACCATTGACCAGACGTTTTCAATTGGTGAGAGATCTAGAGAATGTGCTGGCCAGGACAGCAGTCGAACGTTTTCTGTATCCAGAAAGGCCCGTACAGGACCTGCAACGTGCGGTCGTGCATTATCCTGTTGAAAGGTAGGGTTTCGCAGGAATCGAATGAAGGGTAGAGCCACGGGTCGTATCACATCTAAAATGTAACGTCCACTGTTCAAAGTGCCGTCAATGCGAACAAGAGGTGACCGAGACGTGTAACAAGTGGCACCCCATACCATCACGCCGGGTCATATGCCAGTACGGTAATGACGAATACACGCTTCCAATTTGCGTTCACCGCGATGTCGCCAAACACGGATGCGACCATCACGATGCTGTAAACAGAACCTGGATTGATGCGAAAAAATGACGTTTTGCCATTCGTGAAACCAGGTTCGTCGTTGGATACACCATCGCAGGCGCTCCTGTCTGTGATGCAGCGTCAAGGGTAACCGCAGCCACGGTCTCCGAGCTGATAGTCCGTGCAGCTGCAAACGTCGTCGAACTGTTCGTGCAGATGGTTGTTGTCTTGCAAACGTCCCCATCTGTTGACTCAGGGATCGAGACGCGGCTGCACGATCCGTTACAGCCATGCGGATAAGATGCCTGTCATCTCGACTGCTAGTGATACGAGGCCGTTGGGATCCAGTACGGCGTTCCGTATTACCCTCCTGAACCCACCGATACCATATCTGCTAACAGTCATTCGATCTCGACCAACGCGAGCAGCAATGTCGCGATACGATAAACCGCAATCGCGATAGGCTACAATCCGACCTTTATCAAAGTCGGAAACGTGATGGTACGCATTCCGCCTCCTTACACGAGGCATCACAGCAACGTTTCACCAGACAACGCCGGTCAACTGCTGTTTCTGTATGAGAAATCGGTTGGAAGCTTTCCTCATGTCAGCACGTTGTAGGTGTCGTCACTGGCGCCAGCCTTGTGTGAATGCTCCGAAAAGCTAATCATTTGCATATCACAGCATCTTCTTCCTGTCGATTACATTTCGCGTCTGTAGCACGACATCTTCGTGGTGTAGCAATTTTAATGGTCATTAGTGTGGCATTAAGACAACAGCACCGCAAAACACTGCCCCGCCATCAAGAGAAGTGGTTTCACAAACGTGTGCTATATTATACCAAATGTAAACATGCACGCAACTCAGGTATTGTTGGTATGTTCCTTATCGTGGCTGTCATGCCAGTGATTTTATTGAAACAACACTGAGAGTTCCTTTTCATCTGCAGTTAACGGCTGCAGAGGCCGTGTTATAAGGTATTTCATGCCGCTGAAAGTTGTCGGTGTACCGTTAATAGACTTCTTGTTTTAATTTTAGCGGCAGATGACAGTATAGAAATGTTAAATGAGGTGGGGTGTGAAGACCATTTTGCGTTTCTGAACGACCGTTCGAATGCTCCCCAAATGTTCTCTAAAGAGGGTCTGGCACATGTTGCTATCACAGTGACTGCCTTATGTCCAGCGGGATGTCTTCCTATAACTGCGGCAGCAGCATACCTTAGGTACTCAAGATACTTGAGTGTATTTAGATTCCCACCAATAAACCAGGGAGTAAAGATGCGGTCTTGAAAAACACGCACCAAATTTGATTGACTAAGAGCTTTGTTTTAATTGAGTTCTTTGAGTCAACATGGACTTTAAAATGACGACTATTGTATGTTGCGAAGATTTACTTTCCCATGGTTTGTAAACGATTTTTCTTCCTTAAACAAAACTTTGCATAGATATGCCACATCACTTTACAGTTTACGTAGATAACATTCGGAGAAACGTAACCAATTTTGTAAGTCATTGCCATGAAACTATGTTGTTGTGGTCTTCATTCCTGAGACTGATTTGATGCAGCTCTCCATGGTACTCTATACTGTGCAAGCTCCTTCATCTCCCAGTACCTACTGCAACCTACATCCTTCTGAATCTGCTTCGTGTATTCATCTCTTGGTCTCCCTCTACGATTTTTATCCACGCTGCCCTCCAATGCAAAATTTGTGATCCCTTGATGCCTCAGAACATGTCCTACCAACCGATCCCTTCTTCTTGTCAAGTTGTGCCACAAACTCCTCTTCTCCCCAATCCTATTCAATACCTCCTCATTAGTTATGTGATCTACCCATCTAATCTTCAGCATTCTTCTGAAGCACCACATTTCGAAAGCCTCCATTCTCTTCTAGTCCAAAATGTTTATCGTCCATGTTTCACTTCCGTACATGGCTACACTCAATACAAATACCTTCAGAAACAACTTCCTGACACTTAAATCTATACTCGATGTTAACAAATTTCTCTTCTTCAGAAACGCTTTCCTTGGCATTGCCAGTCTACATTTTATATCCTCTCTACTTCGACCATCATCAGTTATTTTGCTCCCCAAATAGCAAAACTCCTTTACTACTTTAAGCGTCTCATTTCCTAATCTAATTCCCGCAGCATCACCCGACTTAATTCGACTACATCCCATTATCGTCGTTTGATTTTGTTGATGTTCATCTTATATCCTCCTTTCAAGACACTGTCCATATCGTTCAACTGCTCTTCCAAGTCCTTTGCTGTCTCTGACAGAATTACAATGTCATCGGCGAACCTCAAAGTTTTTATTTCTTCTCCATGGATTTTAATACCTACTCCGAATTTTTCTTTTGTTTCCTTTACTGCTTGCTCATTATACAGATTGAATAACATCGGGGACGGGCTACAACCCTGTCTCACTCCCTTCCCAACCGCTGCTTCCCTTTCATGCCCCTCGACTCTTATAACTGCCATCTGGTTTCTGTACAAATTGTAAATGGCCTTTCGCTCCCTGTATTTTACCCCTGCCACCTTCAGAATTTGAAAGAGAGTATTCCAGTCAACATTGTTGAAAGCTTTCTCTAAGTCTACAAATGCTAGAAATGTAGGTTTGCGTTTCCTTAATCTGTTTTCTAAGGTAAGTCGTAGGTTCAGTATTGCCTCACGTGTTCTAACATTTCAGGGAATCCAAACTGATCTTCCCCGAAGTAGGCTTCTACCAGTTTTTCCATTCGTCTGTAAAGAATTCGTGTTAGTGTTTTGCAGCTGTGACTTATTAAACTGATAGTTCTGTATTTTCACATCTGTCAACACCTGCTTTTTTTGGGATTGGAATTATTATATTCTTCTTGAAGTCTGATGGTATTTCGCCTGTCTCATACATCTTGCTCACCAGGTGGTAGAGTTTTGTCATGACTGGCTCTCCCAAGGCCGTCAGTAGCTCCAATGGAATATTGTCTACTCCTGGGGCCTTGTTTCGACCCAAGTCTTTCAGTGCTCTCTAAAACTCTTTACGCAGTATCGTATCTCTCATTTCATGTACATCTACATCCACTTCCATTTCTATAATATTGTCCTCAAGTACATCGCCCTTGTATAGACACTCTATATACTCCTTCCACCTTTCTGCTTTCCCTTCTTTGCGTAGAACTGGGTTTTCATATGAGCTCTTGTTATTCATACAGATAGTTCTCTTTTCTCCTAAGGTCTCTCTAATTTTCCTGTAGGCAGTGTCTATCTTACCCTTAGTGGGATATGCTTCTACATCCTTACATTTGTCCTCTAGCCATCCCTGCCGGCCGGTGTGGCCGTGCGGTCTAGGCGCTTCAGTCTGGAACCGCGTGACCGCTCCGGTCGCAGGTTCGAATCCTACCTCGGGCATGGATGTGTGTGATGTCCTTAGGTTAGTTAGGTTTAAGTAGTTCTAAGTTCTAGGGGACTAATGACCACAGATGTTAAGTCCCATAGTGCTGAGAGCCATTTGAACCTAGCCATCCCTGCTTAGCCATTTTGCACTTCATGTCGATTTTTATATTTTCTCCTTTCATCAATTTAATTCAATATTTCTTCTGTTACCCAAGGATTTCTACTAGCCCTCTTCTTTTTACCTACTTGACCCTCTGCTGCCTTCACTACTTCATTCCTCACAGCTACCCATTCTTCTTCTACTGTATTTCTTTCCTCCATTCCTGTCAATTGTTCCCTTATGCTCGCCCTGAAACTCTGTACAGCCTCTGGTTTAGTCAGTTTATCCAGGTCCCATCTCCTTAATTTTCCACCTTTTTGCAGATTCTTCAGTTTTACTCTACAGTTCATAACCAATAGATTGTGGCCAGAGTCCACATCTGCCCCTGGAAATGTCTTACAATTTAAAACCTGGTTCCTAAATCTCTGTCTTACCATTATACAATCTATCTGATACCTTTTAGTATCTCCAGGGTCTTCCATGTATACAACCTTCTATCATGATTCTTGAACCAAGTGTTAGCTATGATTAAGTTATACTCTGTGCAAAATTCTACCAGACGGATTCCTCTTTGATTTCTTACCCCCAATCCATATTCACCTACTACGTTTCCTTCTCTCCCTTTTCCTACTCTCGAATTCCAGTCACCCATGACTATTATATTTTCGCCTCCCTTCGCTACCTGAATAATTTCTTTTATCTCATCATACATTTCATCAATTTCTTCATCATCTGCAGAGCTAGTTGGCATATAAACTTGTACTACTGTAGTTGGTATGGGCTTCGTGTCTATCTTGGCCACAATAATGCATTCACTATGCTGTTTGTAGTAGCTTACCCGCACTCCTATTTTTTTATTCGTTATTAATCCTACTCCTGCATTACCCCTATTTGATTTTGTATTTATAGCCCTGTATTGACCTGACCAAAAGTCTTGTTCCTCCTGCCACCGAACTTCACTAATTCCCACCCACTATATCTAAATTTAACCTATCCATTTCCCTTTTTAAATTTTCTAACCTACCTGCCTGATTAAGGGATCTGACATTCCACGCTCCGATCCGTAGGACGCCAGTTTTCTTTCTCCTGATAACGACGTCCTCTTGAGTAGTCCCCGCCCGGAGATCCGAATGGGGGACTATTTTACCTCCGGAATATTTTATCCAAGAGGACGCCATCATCATTTAACCATACGGTAGAGCTGCATGCCCTCGGGTAAAGTTACGGCTGTAGTTTCTCCTTGGTTTCAGCCGTTCGCAGTACCAGCACAGCAAGGCTGTTTTGGTTAGTGTTATAAGGCCAGATCAGTCAATCATCCAGACTGTTGCACCTGCAACTACTGAAAAGGCTGCTGCCCCTCTTCAGGAACCGCCTGCCTGGGTGGCCGAGCGGTTCTAGGCGCTACAGTCTGGAACCGCGCGATCGATACGGTCGCAGGTTCGAATCTTGCCTCGGGCATGGATGTGTGTGATGTCCTTATGTTAGTTAGGTTTAAGTAGTTCTAAGTTCTAGGGGACTGATAACCACAGCAGTTAAGTCCCATAGTGCTCAGAGCCATTTCTTCAGGAACCACACGTTTGTCTGGCCTCTCAACAGATATCCCTCCGTTGTGGTTGCACCTACGGTACGGCCATCTGTATCGCTGAGGCACGCAAGCCTCCCCACCAAGCTATAGATGCAGCAAAATGTGACGAGGATGAAATATGATGGAATGTAGTGTTCGTGGAACACTCGGTTGGTTGGTCCCTCTCGTACTTACGAGACGCCTCATAGTGATATTTGCAAATCGTGTTATTGCCGCTAAAATGTGTCTTTCACTTCTGTCATCAGTCGCTGTTCTTTTTCCTTGGCGTAAGTTATTCTCCACAATCAGAATCTCTGGATTTTTTTAAATAGTTTTCGCAAAGATAGATCGTGAAAGCTTGGTACGATCTGGATATTCTTCAGCATATAACCGCACCACTCTACTGATACACTGAAGAGTCAGAGAAACTGGTACACCTGCCTAATATCGTGTAGGGCCCCCGCCAGCACGCAGAAGTGCCGCAACACGACGTGGCGTGGACTCGACTAGTGTCTGAAGTGGTGCTGGAGGGAACTGACACCAAGAAATCTGCAGGGCCGCCCATAAATCCGTAAGAGTACGAGAGGATGGAGATGACTTCCGAACAGTACGTTGCAATGCAACAGACACATGCTCAATAACGTTGATGTGAGGAGTTTGGTGGCCAGCGGAAGCGTTTAAACTAAGAAGTGTGTTCCTGGAACCGCTCGGTAGCAATTCTGGGCCTGTGGTTTGTTGCATTGTCCTGCTGGGATTGCCTAAGTCCGTCGGAGTGCGGAGTGCACAATGGACATGAATGGATGCAGGTGATGAGACAGTATGTCTACTTACGTGTCACCAGTCAGCGTAGGGTCTAGACGTATCAGGGACCGATATCACTCCAACTGCACACGCCGTACTCCATTACAGAGCCTCCACTAGCTTCAAGAGTCCCCTGCTGACATGCAGGATCCAGGGATTCATCAAGTTGTCTCCACACCCGTACACGTCCATCCGCTCGATACAATTTGAAATGAGACTCGTCTGACCAGGCAACACGTTTCCAGCCATCAACAGTCCAATGTCGGTGATGACGGGCGCAGACGAGACATAAAGCGTTGTGTCGTGCAGTCATCAAGGGTACACGAGTGGGCCTTAGGCTCCAAAAGCCCATATCGATGATGTTGCGTCGAATGGTTCGCATGCTGACACTTGTTAATGGCCCAGCACTGAAATATGCAGCAATTTGCGGAAGGGGTGCACTTCTGTCACGTTGAACGATTCTCTTCAGTCATCGTTGGCCCCGTTCTTGCAGGATCTTTTCCCGGCCGCAGCGATGTCGGAGATTTGATGTTTTACCGGATTCCTGATACTCACGACACACTCGTGAAATGGTCGTACGGGAAAATTCCCACTTTATCGCTACCTAGGAGACTCTGTGTCCCATCGCTCGTACGTCTACTATAACACCACGTTCAAACACACTTAGATCTTGATAACCTGCCATTGTAGCAGCAGTAACCGATCTGACAACTGCGCCACACACTTGTCTTATATAGGCGTTGCCGATCGCAGCGCCGTACGCCCCCCCCCCCCCCCACGCCTATTTGCCCTTGGCTGTGGTGTGTCATCTTCGTGCGACTTTTTAGTGCAGTGTTTATATCTCTTGCGAACAGAAACCAGACTGTCGGCATGTTTTTTTTTTAATTGCCTGTCTACTATTTTACCTGTCTGCTTCCTGTGTATTTTATTAGCATCGCCAACCCTTTGTTTTATGTTTTAACTTTCCACAATTTTCCGCCGTTTTACAGTTTAAGTCACCGTTTTATCGCCTGCTTTCATTGTTTCTTATCTTCTTCTTATGTTTTAAAAATTCTGTAGGCTGCAGAGCAGCGTACTAAGCTGCTGCCAGCCCGCCCCCTGCTGGGGGGAATCGAAATTCAATAAAGGAAAAAAAATAGTGCCGTGTTTTGCCTGTTTACCTATTTCTGTATTTGAATATACATGCCTGTACCAGTTTCTCTGACGCTTGAGTATAGTTTGGCGACGTTTGCCATGAGGCCCTATTCACTTTTCCGACTGTCGTATACTTTGTGAATGCGTAAATAGCTTTACAAGCTAGTTATTGCTCAACGGCAGAATACAGTCTGATGGGCTTGAGGCGCATAGGTAAACACAAGAACTTTACTTCAGTAACGACTTTGCTTACTTTGGGTATGTTAGGTCAGGTTGTACAGAATGTTTCAGGTGCTGTAGCTATTTTCTTTGGCTGGTACAATTACAAAATCGGCATGTTGAAACGATCTGCATCTCGGGTGAATGAGATAATCCGCCCCCTCGCTGAATCACCGTCTGTTGCGTGGCGGCGGGTGCTTTGCTCAGAATCTGCCGCACCAGCCTGAGGGCCCCGCCGGTGCGGAACATTACGGCTGGGGGAAAGTATTTTCGTCGGTTTTACTGCTTCCTGTTAATCGGCGCCGTCGAACTGTTCCCGGAAGGAAAAGGGAGAAAAACGTAGGGAACGACGCGATGGCTGTAGCGAGCCGCCATAAATCAGCGGTCCTCGCTTCCCCTCTGGCGACCCCGACGGTACGTTCCCCTGTCGATGGACGCTGCGGCTCGTAAGCTACATGAAACACGCTCCCGGTGATCTCACACGCGGCGTACAAGCGTTAGAACTCAACGTATGCTGTGTCTCTAATGTTCGTAAGGAAAATACGTCTGCAGACGTACGAGAGATCCTGATAATTAGTGCTACTGCAAGTAACGGAGAACACGATCAAAACATCGGGAAAAATGAATTTTATCCGTAGTGGATGCTGTTGAACTCCGTGACTGTTCCTTTATAGGGTGCAGAAAAATTCCAGTTTGGCCTATGTAGAACTGTGGACAATTGTCACATAAAATTTTGTAAATACCCGATTTGTGGTGGCATTGGTTGTTTGTCTTACTGTTGTAGATGATGTGCTGTTGTAGCTTGTTCTTAGTGCTGAATGAAATTTGAATGCCAGTTTTCCCAAAGAGGTTGGCAGTTTAGTATGAAATTTTACCTATAAGATACCGTGAGGATGTGGATGCCTTCCGGCTAAATAACTTTGATAAATCCACCTTTGCAATGCATCTAAAAGACCATGTTCACTCAGCCACAGCCATTACAGACAACTTACAAATACTAAACACTGTGAACAAAGGAAAGAAAATAAATCTGCTCGAAGAGCTAGAAATTTATATCCACAGCTCTAACTCACCAGACCTTATTCTCAACGAACAAGTGGAGTTTGCAAACAATTCTTTTTGTGTTAGCAGAAGAGCCAACACCGTGTTACAAATGGAGGCCGAAATGCACGCGTTTTAGCTCAAGCAGGCTAGCGTGAGGAGGGAAGAACTATACTGACGTGAGGTCTGGAACATGACAAGGAATGAGAATTCAGAAAGCGGACGTAATTAGTTTGATACTTAACTTTAATCCATTAATGATGAATGTCGCTCTTGACGGTACATGATTCACGATATTATCTGTTCAGAATACATCCTTGAAGATATTCCTTATAGTAATTGAATATGGCGCCTTGATAGGTCGGTCAAA
This sequence comes from Schistocerca cancellata, assembly GCF_023864275.1. Lineage (NCBI taxonomy): Eukaryota > Metazoa > Arthropoda > Insecta > Orthoptera > Acrididae > Schistocerca > Schistocerca cancellata. The sequence goes on along the minus strand of NC_064628.1, from coordinate 100,038,229 downwards.
TGACGTAGCTGAAGGCTATGCTAAACTGGCGTCTCTTCAAATGAGAGCGTATGTAGACAGTGAACCATCGCTAGCAAAGTCGGCTGTACAACTGGGGCGAGTGCTAGGGAGTCTCTCTAGACTAGACCTGCCGTGTGGCGGCGCTCGGTCTGCAATCACTGATAGTGGCGACACGCGGGTCCGACGTATACTACCGGACCGCGGCCGATTTAAAGGCTACCACCTAGCAAGTGTGGTGTCTGGCGGTGACACTACAATTCTTATCTTCACATATTTTATGAAATATTCAAAAACAAAAACTAATTATCCTCTGATATAATAACAAAGTAATACTCTATGGAAATTCGTTGTAGCAGTCACACAACAGTTCAAGTGTCATTGTCGTAATTTGTAAAAGTCACATTGTAAACACAAGCTGTAACTGTCATTTTCATAATTTGTAATAGCTTTCAAATTTTCATCTGTGTAACATCATTGTACTTCGTAGACCTAAGTTCTCTGACAACAGTGTGGCTCAAAACAGTTCTAGCTGTCATTTTTTAATTTGTAATAGCGTTTAGTAATTTCATGTAAATAACATCATTGTACTTCCGAGGTCTAAGTTCTCGGACAAAAATTTTGATCAAAAATTTCACAATGTGTATCAAAAAAGGTTGCAGTCTATGATAGTTTTTTTTTTAGTTTCTATATGTGCAACACCACTGCACTTCCTGCACTATAACCTGCATGTTTCTGTATGAGCAACATCTTTACACTTGCTACGTCTAAGTTCTTTGACCATAGCCCACATGTTTGTATATAAACACAGTGTATTTCACGAGTGCACTTCGTAATAGTGAAATATGCAGCTAAACTTTATAAAACTGCAATATGGACGTGAAAATGATGCTTAATCTTTATGTAAGTACAGATATAGTTTCGACAAATGCTGCCTTGCCACTTACAATTGTCTCACTTGTATCTGTTTAGTCACCAGCAAATAATTTTTTGTATTTATACAGTGATCTCCAGCAAAATAAACATACACTTGTGTGTATAAACACCTGAGGATGGGTGCAAGCCCGAAACCGGTCTTGTGACAAATAAATAAACTTTTATTGGGGCTGGTAGCGGAAATTTTTCTACAACCTATCGAGAAAAATATACTGAAACCGCAAAGAAAAAAATTATCTCGGTTAACGCATTTAAAACATTGATTTACACTAAACTAAAGTAAACTGAACTCCGTCTGAACAGGCCTTTGAAGGCTCAACGGTACCTCAGGCGTCACTGGATGCGGATATGGAGGGGCATGTGGTCAGCACACCGCTCTCCCGGCCGTATGTCAGTTTACGAGACCGGAGCCGCTACTTCTCAGTCAAGTAGCTCCTCAGTTTGCCTGACAAGGGCTGAGTGCGTCCCGCTTGCCAACAGCGCTCAGTAGATCGGATGGTCACCCATCCAACTGCTAGCCCAGCCCGACAGCGCTTAACTTCGTTGTTCTGACGGGAACCGGTGTTACCACTGCGGCATGGCCGTTGGCCATTGATTTACACTTCCGAAATAATAAAAATAAATGAAGCTTCCATAATGGAAGGAGGAAACGAAATGAAACTGTACTTGTTGAGAGGGTACGTGATGTTATTTCGACCACCACGACATCGAATCGAATTTACAAAGAACATGGCAGTATGCGCCCACGAATCAGTTTGATTTTGCAGTCCATCTGGCGTGTATACATGCCCTGATTCGGTTGGAAAGGGTGTCATGAGGCCATTATGTCCAATGCTGAAGCAAGCCGGCTCATAACTGTTGTAACTGGTGTAAGTAGGCTGTTTATGTTTTCTTTATGTAAGTAGGCTGTTTATGTTTTCTTATTGGCAACGTTACGTAGCGCTCTATATGAAAATCACTGCCTGTGCTGTGTGCAGTCTGTGGCTAGTTTGCATTGTTGTCTGCCATTGTAGTGTTGGGCAGCGGCAGCTGGATGTGAACAGCGCATAGCGTTGCGCAGTTGGAGGTGAGCCGCCAGCAGTGGTGGAAGTGGGGAGAGAGATGGCGGAGTTTTGAAATTTGTCATGAACTGCTATATATATTATGACTATTAAGGTAAATACATTGTTTGTTCTCTATTAATATCTTTCATGTGCTAACTATCCCTATCAGTAGTTAGTGCCTTCCGTAGTTTGAATCTTTTATTTAGCTGGCAGTAGTGACGCTCGCTGTATTGCAGTAGTTCGAGTAATGAAGATTTTTGTGAGGTAAGTGATTTCTGAAAGGTGTAGTTTAATGTTACTCAGGGCCATTCTTTTGCAGGAATCTTTGATAGTCAGATTGCGTTGCGCCAAAAATATTGTGTGTCACTTTAGTGAATGTTTGAGTACGTTCAGTTTTGCTCAGCTGTTTGAAAAGCAAATAGTGTAAGAGGTTTATCAGCACAGTCATGTATAATTGTTTCTAAGGGGACGTTTCATATGGCGACCCTGCCAGGATATCTCACTGGAATATTCTGATTTTTTCTTGTAGTTTGTGTATTTAGTGTAGCTTTTGTTTATTGCTAGCGCGTAATTATAGAGAGAATTTCCTTGGTAGTTGTGGTTTTTCATTGTTGCACAGTAAAACAGTTGTGGCATGCATGTAGGTTTGCACCAAGTATTTCGCAGCTGCAATTAACTAGATATTATTTTCAGTGCTATGTTAATGTGTTCTCTTATTTTTGCTCTTCAAATTGTGTTTTTCTGTGTTATCGTGTGAAATATTGTCACAATAATGGCGTGTGAAAAACGGAACACTAGCCTCCAAAGTAAACTGAGAAATAACAGTGACGACGAGCGTAGCTTATCAGCACCACTGTGTAGTGAATTAACAGGCATTCCAAGTAGTAATTTGGTAATTGTGCATAGGGAAATGGAGCGGGCGGCAAATAATGGTGTAGACAGTGAAACAGGTTGTGAACAGGGAAGCATTATCGATCGATCGGTCGGCAACAGCTCGCCTCAGGAATCCGAAATGACAGGACACAATTTTACAAATACTGTAGATTCAGGTTTTGCGTCCTCACCGTTTTTTCAAATAAGTCAAGACACATTTTCAGCTTGTCAAAATGTGAATGTTGCCGGTGCAAATGCACTGCCGAAAAGCGTAGAGGAACAGATTCCAGACACTAATGCATTGTTATTACAACTAATGCAACAAATGGAACAAAATCAGAGACAAACACAGCAAAAGCTTCAAAAGTTAGACACAATGGAACAAAATCAGAGACAAACACAGCAAAAGCTTCGAAAGTTAGACACAATGGAACAACACCAGAGACAAACACAGCAACAGTTAGAGACAATGGAACAAAATCTTCGGAAGTTAGACACCACACTTGAACAAACACGTGAAGATTTAACTACTGAGTTACATAACATTGAATCGAAATGTCAAAAAGTCTGTAATGACGTAAAAACACAATTTTGTGAGCATTTCCAACCTATTTTTTCGCGTCATGAAAATGCATTACAGAATCACGAAGCAGCCATAAAAGAACTGCAAACTATTGTTCATGAAAATCATGAGACCTTGCAAGCTAAAATGGACTCAGTTGCATCTATCGATTCGGTTACGCAACTTGCAAAAACTCAGGATAACTTAAAGGACACAGTATATACCCTGAAAATTGGTTCAGAAAGACACATGGAGGAAATTAGTTCATTATCAGAGAAAGTAGCCGAACTTTCGAATCAGGTCACTAACTTATCTACGAAGGTAGATGATAATCTGAATGACACAAAACCAGTAGTATTTAATGACACAGAAGAGTGCGAACAAATTAGGAAACTGAAACAAAATCTGAATCAAATTAATACGCAACACCAAAGAGAAATCCGGGAAGTAAAAGATCAGCTGACACAGGTAATACAAGAATTACGTACACTCCTGGAAATTGAAATAAGAACACCGTGAATTCATTGTCCCAGGAAGGGCAAACTTTATTGACACATTCCTGGGGTCAGATACATCACATGATCACACTGACAGAACCACAGGCACATAGACACAGGCAACAGAGCATGCACAATGTCGGCACTAGTACAGTGTATATCCACCTTTCGCAGCAATGCAGGCTGCTATTCTCCCATGGAGACGATCGTAGAGATGCTGGATGTAGTCCTGTGGAACGGCTTGCCATGCCATTTCCACCTGGCGCCTCAGTTGGACCAGCGTTCGTGCTGGACGTGCAGACCGCGTGAGACGACGCTTCATCCAGTCTCAAACATGCTCAATGGGGGACAGATCCGGAGATCTTGCTGGCCAGGGTAGTTGACTTACACCTTCTAGAGCACGTTGGGTGGCACGGGATACATGCGGACGTGCACTGTCCTGTTGGAACAGCAAGTTCCCTTGCCGGTCTAGGAATGGTAGAACGGTGGGTTCGATGACGGTTTGGATGTACCGTGCACTATTCAGTGTCCCCTCGACGATCACCAGTGGTGTACGGCCAGTGTAGGAGATCGCTCCCCACACCATGATGCCGGGTGTTGGCCCTGTGTGCCTCGGTCGTATGCAGTCCTGATTGTGGCGCTCACCTGCACGGCGCCAAACACGCATACGACCATCATTGGCACCAAGGCAGAAGCGACTCTCATCGCTGAAGACGACACGTCTCCATTCGTCCCTCCATTCACGCCTGTCGCGACACCACTGGAGGCGGGCTGCACGATGTTGGGGCGTGAGTGGAAGACGGCCTAACGATGTGCGGGACCGTAGCCCATCTTCATGGAGATGGTTGCGAATGGTCCTCGACGATACCCCAGGAGCAACAGTGTCCCTAATTTGCTGGGAAGTGGCGGTGCGGTCCCCTACGGCACTGCGTAGGATCGTACGGTCTTGGCGTGCATCCGTGCGTCGCTGCGGTCCGGTCCCAGGTCGACGGGCACGTGCACCTTCCGCCGACCACTGGCGACAACATCGATGTACTGTGGAGACCTCACGCCCCACGTGTTGAGCAATTCGGCGGTACGTCCACCCGGCCTCCCGCATGCCCACTATACGCCCTCGCTCAAAGTCCGTCAGCTGCACATACGGTTCACGTCCACGCTGTCGCGGCATGCTACCAGTGTTAAAGACTGCGATGGAGCCCCGTATGCTACGGCAAACTGGCTGACACTGACGGCGGCGGTGCACAAATGCTGCGCAGCTAGCGCCATTCGACGGCCAACACCGCGGTTCCTGGTGTGTCCGCTGTGCCGTGCGTGTGATCATTGCTTGTACAGCCCTCTCGCAGTGTCCGGAGCAAGTATGGTGGGTCTGACACACCGGTGTCAATGTGTTCTTTTTTCCATTTCCAGGAGTGTATTTTAGAGGACACTCGCGCTCCAATACGGGAAGAGGGACATAGAAATACGGAACAACCACAAAATAATAACACAGGGCATTTCGGAAGTTATGAAAGAAATTGGCAATGTGCACCGAATTTTGAGATGAAACCGCCGACACGACGTAACAATGAACGACATGCTACTCGCCGACACGATGATTTTGACTATAAGCTGTTCATTACTACACGTAAATTCAAAACGTTTAAGAATTCTGCCAACGACATTCATCCACAAGCGTGGCTCCATCAATTCTCTCATTGTTTTCCTCCCAACTGGTCATTGGAGCACAGGTTAGAATTTATGTGTGGCTACTTGGAGAATGAACCAGCTGTAAAATGCGATCGGTCATTCACGATTGTCACAGTGAAGGAGAATTTTACCATGCGTTCCTCTCAGCATATTGGTCACAAGCTACACAAGACCTAGTAAAACATAGCATCATGATGATGAAACACTTTGAACAATCTGAATTTTCCAGTCTTGTCAAATATTTTAAAGACATGTTGCACAAGAATCATTACCTGTGAAACCCATACAGCCCCTCTGAACTCATCCTCATTTGCTTAATCAAATTACCTGAACATTTACGGCATATTATTTTGGCAGGACGTTGCAAAGACGACATTGAAGCTTTTCAGGGACTCTTACAAGAATTAGAAATTGACACAGACAGTCGCGGGATGCGAAAACGGGAAAACAATCACTACAGGTCACATCCGTCACAATTCTGTGACGACAGAAACAATAAATGGCCACGACAGGCCTATTCTTACAACGTAAATCGTGACCACAACAGACACCAGCCATATGACAACCACTGGCAGAGTAATAGTTACAGGGAAAGATCACCTTTCCGCGGTAATGACTATCACAGAGACAATCAGAGAAACAGACAATATGGGAACCAAAACAATTATTATCAAGGGAGACAGAATAACTTTAGACGCAACGGTCCAGCGCGCAGTTACGACTCAGGGAGGAATTCTCCACCATGTGACCGACAAGAAAGAAACTATGGAATCTACCGACATGACGACAGACGATATGATCGTAACGACAGACCTGAACTGCATCAGAACTGGCGGGATTCTAGTCACGGTGAATTTGTAGAAGTTAGGTCTCCAAATCCCAATAACGACGCGCGCCCACAAAGAGACAATAGGCAATGACTCACACCGATGGCAGCCCCAAAAAGTACTTATGAAACTGACGACGCAGGTGCCGTACCTAGTAATTACATAAGAATGGAAGACATTTGAGACATCTTACTCCAGGAACACGATGTAAAACATAACAACATTGCATATCCTGTGATTCACATTACAGTAAATGACGTAAAATTTACTTGACTCTGGCAGTCCCATTTCAGTAATTAGTGAAACAGCTTTTAGCAAATGCAACAAATCGAATGATTGTCCCACACTTCCGTTATGTAAGATTAAATTACAAGGTGCAATCTTTGGAAAAAGTGTAGATGTACACCAACAAACCAACTTAGAATTCTTTTGTCAAAGCCACAGCTTCTCTATGAACTTTCTTATTGTTCCAGTATTGTCGACGGAAATTATACTGGGAGTAGACTTTTTGAATGAATACAAAGCAATCTTAAGCTTTCACGATGCTGAAATAAGTTTAGAGAAAGAAGGTAAGTCAATAGCTTTGAAATTTGAAGACTGGCTCTCAAACCATGATGAAGAAATTAATCGGATTTACCTTCTGTTAGACAACAGTTCGGAATTTTCTATGGAACTAGACACTAACAATCACTCTGCAAGTACTGACAGGGATGACATCGACGGCATATTTGAAATTAATGAGTTAATTCAGAATAAAATTCAAACAATTGAGAATTGTAATGACACTGATAGGCAGGACCTTTTTGAGATTTTACAACCACATTCCACAGTTTTTACTCATAAAACTGGAACAATCAAGGGATTTCAATACCAATTTCGTGTTCGTGAGCATACTAAATTTTGTGTTAGACCATATGTAATTCCAGCACATTATAGGGACCGTGTTAGAACAGAAATACAATCTATGCTTAATGAGGGCATTATTGAGCCTGCAGTAAGCTCATACAACAACCCATTACATGTTGTTGATAAGAAAAATGGATCGATCAGGCTTGTTTTAGATTCGAGACAAATCAATACTATCGTCATTCCTGAAACAGACAGGCCGCAGACGATGGAAGAACTACTTCAAAATTTTAATGGTGTAAAAGTGTTGTCTTCCATTGATCTCAGATCCAGCTTTTATCAGATCGAACTTCATCCGGAATGTAGAAAATACACAGCTTTCCTTTGTTTCGGCGTTTTGGTTTGAACATTTCTTCGGCAGCATTCATTCGTGGGTTAAATTCCATATTACCTGAGTTCTTAAAACGTCACATCACCTTATATGTGGACGATATTCTGATAGCAGAAGCTTCATGGGAACAACACAATCGCATCCTCAACAGTTTGTTACGTATTTTTGCAGAATCTGGAAGTACAGTTAACTTGGAAAAGTCTGAATTCGGTAGGTCAAAGGTGAGGTTTTTGGGACATATTATTTCTTCTGAAGGCATTCAGCCGGATCCTGAAAAGTTAGAAGCAATCAGAGCCATTCCAGTTCCATCCACAAAAAGACAAGTCCGCAGTTTTCTAGGTCTCGTAAATTTTTACCGTCGTTTTCTGAATATGCAAATTCTAGTTACACCAAAACTTTGTTCTCACACTGGAAAAAATACTATTTGGAACTGGGACGAACAAGCACAGTTGGAATTCAATTCTTTGAAAGAATCGCTACTTAACGCGCCAATACTAGCTCATCCAGATCTGTCACAAGATTTCTGCCTTAGCACGGATTCTTCTAAAGTCGGTCTTGGTGCTCATTTATTTCAAGAAGCCACAGAAAATGACACTACTGTTCAGAAAACCATTGCTTTTGCTAGCCGAGTGCTAACAAAATCTGAAAAAAATTATTCCGTTACTGAATTAGAAGCTTTAGCTGTCGTTTGGGCATTTAACAAATTCCGTTTCTTTCTTTCTGGTAAGCACGTAAAAGTATACAGTGATCATCGTGCATTACAATTTCTTATGTCTTCAAAATTAAATCATGATAGGTTAAAACGTTGGGCATTGTTTCTGCAAGAATTCCGCTTCACAATGGTCTACATTCCCGGCAAGGAGAACATTGTTGCGGACGCGCTGTCACGCGCACCGGCTGGGCTTGAGAAAAGTAACACAGAAGGCACCCTCGAGAAAAATTTCAGTATTCTTTACAGTCATAAAGTCGCCTTTGAAAACTTCATCACCACATCTTTAAAGGACATTGCTCATGAACAAGATAAAGATCCGATTTGGAAAGACATCAAAAGTAAATGGCATGAAAAGACATACACTCAGATTCGGCATTATTACCTGGTTAGAAACAACATACTGTTCAAACGCTGCACTGTTGATGACAAGCTATGGGTACTTTGCATTCCAGACGATTTTGTTAATAAGCTCATTTGGTACATTCATTTCAGCTACGCACATTTTGGCCCACGAAAATGTTATCATATTCTTCGAACGACTTGTTATTTTAACAATATGGAAAAGCGAATTCGAAGAGTCTTGTCTATTCGTAAACTTTGCAAAAGGCGAAACCATCTACTATCTCACATCGTGCTCCGTTGTTTCCTATTATTCCTTCTAAATTAAAAGAATTTGCTGCTGTTGATCTCTTGGGACCCCTTGTCAGAACATCGAATGGATTTTCGTACGTTCTAGTCGCTGTTGAACTTACTTCAAAATTTGTTTCTTTCACTCCGTTACGTAAAGCCACTGGACGGTCAGTCTCCAACGTCTTTGTTAAAAATTTCTTACGTGAAGTTGGACACGTTGCTAAAGTCATTTCAGATAACGGACCGCAATTCAGATCTGCTGTTTGGTCACGCATGCTTCGGAATCATAAAATCAAACCTGTTTTTATTTCATTGTATTCACCACATTGTAACCCGTCTGAACGGATTATGAAAGAAATCAATAAGCTTTGCAGACTTTATTGTCACAGAAAGCATCAGCATTGGGACAGATATTTACATTTATTTCAAAATGTGCTGAATGAAATGCCTCATGATTCCACTGCTTTACCACCTACTCTTGTACTGAAGAATGTAGAACCTCCGAACAGAATCAGAGAGCTTGTACCTTTCCCGAATACACGTAAACTTCGACACAAAGACATAATTGATTTGGCTCTTAAAAATATAAAATCTGCAGCAGACAAAAGGAGAAAACTACACGGTAAAGCAAATGCAAAGAAATTATGTATTGGTCAGAAAGTTCTCATTAAAGCTCATTCATTGTCACATAAGAAGAAACACTTGAGTCACAAATTCTTTCTAGTTTACAATGGACCTTACAGAATCCGACGTATACCACATGATAATTGCGTTGAAGTTGAAACTCTGCGTACTAGGAAGAGTAAAGGTTTACACCACATTTCACATGTAAAACCATTTATTGACAGATAATCTGCTTTTTAACTTAGCCTTTGCAATTTTCACTTCACGCTACTTGTACAATTTGTCACACTGAGAAACTGTTAACATGCAACAATGTTTTGAAGTTCAATATCCACTCAAGAACCAAGAGAACTTATTTAAACAGATATTACGACTGCATTGTTATTGCGAACAGACGACACAGTGTTATTGTGTGTGTACATTCTTGCTTGTTAGTTGCACGATTACGTAACGACTATAAGGCTCACATACTTAGAACATTTACCAGTACTGCTAATGGGATTCTATTGCAACATTTTGGTTTACTTGAAAACACATTCCGGATTTAAAGTACTTTCTGAGAGATACCAGATGACACAGTGGTTAGTTTATGTGACAGCTACACGATTATATCACGATGTTACTAATGTGTGACACAATTTACATTGTTGCTTTTGCGGAGTATCTGTTTTATATCTGCACGGTTTTTCTGAATTCTTCTGGAAAGCAAAACATGTTTTAGTAGTAACTTTTGTGGTATAGCTACAAGGAGACAACCTTTTCTGTAGCACAACAATACGTTACAGCACAGTACTTTCTTCATCACGGCAATAAGTGTAATAAGTAAGATATCTATACGCAAAGCATTTCACTTTTGTTTATCATGAGGTAAGTACATTGACTTCTGCAGAACTCAGCTTTTGGAGGACGATAACTACGACACTTCCACAGAGATTATCTTACAGCAAGACGCACATCTAGCGCTACAGGACACGTATTTGAGTGATTAATTTTGTACTTAAAACATTTACTTTTAAAGATTTTTGAATTACAAAGAAAGTTTTTCGTGATACATTTCATTCCATTGCTGTAATCTGTAACACCTGAGGGTATAATTACAATAATCCTCAGGGGGGTACATGCCTACTTTGTGTACCATGTGTTTGGCAAGCACAAGGAGCCCTAGCTGATATGGTATTTGCTTATACAACTTTACACATCGGTACCATATTTCTTTAACACAAATTACACAGCTATCTGATCATTTAACTGAGAGAGACAAACTTTTTTATTACGTCAGTGACAGATGTTTACGTGATTACACCGTTGGATAACTTCACACTTACGAAATTGTATTTTGTCTGTACTTTGTAAATTGTTTATATTTTTTCGGACCCATTGTGATATTATGAGAGCTTTGAATGATATATTTGGTATGGGATCACGATTTTTAAAGTACGTTTGAGGCAGCAGACACTTTTGACATGAGCAGAGAAATTTTTTTAGGTTTTGAAATTATTGGAGGAAGCTACGACGATTTTGAGAATTGACTGAGATGTTATGATATTTTTATGACGACGATGTGTATTATGCTGTAAGATTTTGCTTCTACACATTTGCAACGCAAATTCTTGACCTGTGAAATATTTTTATATGAGACTGTCACTGTAGCGGAAACTGCTGTCGTAAATATTTCCGTAAGAAAGTTGAGCGACCACCTGCACGTAATGCGTTTTGGGCGCCCAGCTGAGAGGTAGTCGTCTGACAAAAGAAAGCCATTAGGTGAAAAAAAAAGGGGAGGCCATTATCCTCGCCATTGACATTCCTTTAGAGAAAACATTGCAAATGCGACACCCTCATTACTTGGAAGGATACTTACATCTGCACACCTGATTATGACAAGCATCTTTCTACGAGAGTTGAGAGAATTTCTACTAACTTATGAAATGTCACATGACTACTGAATGATATTTTTATGTTTTGGTTTGCGTAAATGCTTATTTCATTTAATATCTGGTTTCCAGCTGTGTTGCAGCGTTAGTTTTATAAAATAAACTTCGATGCATTTGCTAATGTGAACACTTTCTGTCAACAGATCTATTAAATAATTATTTTATGACCCACATTCTTCCATAAAGGAGCTCTTGGAATGGAAAGAAAAATAAGAAGGGACTAATAACAGTAACTGCATACATAATTTTCTTTTCAACTACTTGGTAATATTTTTCGTAGAATAAGTTGTGGTGCACCACTTTAATTACATAGACATTAAGATGCATTTCCCTTGTCTGCATTGTTGTCTTTAGTGTAATGTTTTTTTTTGCTTGAGCTATGTCATGTTTAGATATAAGTTGCTGTTGCTGTTTGCCAGGCATAGTGTTACTGAATTTGACATTGTATTGCGCTATGAAGCCAGTTTTACTACTAATTTATTTTTCTTGTTTCCTGCACAGTGCCTTATATTAGTTGTAGTACTGTAATTGCTTTGCCTATTTAAAATTTTTGTCCTTGATGTTTGTGTTAATTGTTTTATGCTGCTGCATTGCCTCGTCCCTTAGTTTAGCATCTGAGCTCAGTAGATTTAAGTTATCTTAAGAGGGGTAGACTATATAAGTAACTGACTATGGAGAATAGGTAAAGAATGCATTGCGAAGTTATATGAAAAAGATTTGGGCCAAAATGAGTATTGTACAATGAGAAACAATTATTTTGAAAGATATATGAATAGAATACAGGAAGGAGGTATAGATAGGACTTTTTGGGAATAATGATGAATGAAGGGAGATCTCCAAGAAGCAAAGAAAGTTTTGTTTGAAAAATACTGCAATGAAACAAACCCTGTCCTTTCCTTTTGTGTTATCCCACTATGTGTTTGTGTACCCTTGTGTATTTGTTTTCTTCCTGTCTCTCTGTAGTTTCATAGAATTTTTTCTTCTTCTAATACTAAGCTACATTCACTATGATGAGGAATACTGTTATCCTCGAATATAATTAGCATTAATAATATGTTATTTACCTTGTAAAGATGTTTAGACATTATTTATTCTGTTTTGTTTTAATGCTCATGTGTGAAGTTGATGTTTCAAAGGTTCTTCTGATCTTTATGTATGTACTCATGTCATAATTCCTGTAACACTGATGTATATGTCTATTTCTATTCTTTTGTAAAGCCTGTATTACTACAAATGTTATCTGTATTGTTATGTTCTTTAATGATGTATTTTGTACCTTTGCAACGTTACGTAGCGCTCTATATGAAAATCACTGCCTGTGCTGTGTGCAGTCTGTGGCTAGTTTGCATTGTTGTCTGCCATTGTAGTGTTGGGCAGCGGCAGCTGGATGTGAACAGCGCGTAGCGTTGCGCAGTTGGAGGTGAGCCGCCAGCAGTGGTGGATGTGGGGAGAGAGATGGCGGAGTTTTGAAATTTGTCATGAACTGCTATATATATTATGACTATTAAGGTAAATACATTGTTTGTTCTCTATTAATATCTTTCATTTGCTAACTATCCCTATCAGTAGTTAGTGCCTTCCGTAGTTTGAATCTTTTATTTAGCTGGCAGTAGTGGTGCTCGCTGTATTGCAGTAGTTCGAGTAATGAAGATTTTTGTGAGGTAAGTGATTTCTGAAAGGTGTAGTTTAATGTTACTCAGGGCCATTCTTTTGCAGGGATCTTTGATAGTCAGATTGCGTTGCGTTAAAAATATTGTGTGTCACTTTAGTGAATGTTTGAGTACGTTCAGTTTTGCTCAGCTGCTTGAAAAGCAAATAGTGTAAGAGGTTTATCAGCACAGTCGTGTATAATTGTTTCTAAGGGGACGTTTCACTGGTTCCTACATCTACATCTACATCTACAACTATATGTATACTCTGCAAATCACATTTAAGTGCCTGGTAGAGGGTTCATCGAACCACCTTCACAATTCTCTATTATTCCAATCTCGTATAGCGCACGGAAATAATGAACGCCCTATATCTTTCCGTACGAGCTCTGATTTCCCTTATTTTATCGTGGTAATCGTTCCGCCCTATGTAGGTCGGTGTGAACAAAATATTTTCGCATTCGGAGGATAAAGTTGGTGATTGAAATTTCGTGAGAATATTCCGTCGCAACGAAAAACGCCTTCCTTTTAATGCTTTCCTGCCCGAATCCTGTATCATTTCTGTGACACTCTCTCCCATAGTTCGCGATAATACAAAACGTGCTGCCTTTCTTTGAACTTTTTCGATGTACTCCGTCAGTCCTACCTGGTAAGGATCCCATACCGCGCAGCAGTATTCTAAAAGAGGACGGAGAAGCTTAGTGTAGGCAGTGTCCTTAGTAGATCTGTTACATTTTCTAAGTGTCCTGACAATAAAAGGCAGCCTTTGATTAGCCTTTCCCACAACATTTTCTGTGTGTTCTTTCCATTTTAAGTTGTTCGTAATTGTAATACCTAGGTCTTTAGTTGAATTTACGGCTTTTAGATTAGACTGATTTACCGTGTAACCGAAGTTTAACGAGTTCCTTTTAGCACTCCTTTTAGCACCTCACACTTTTCATTGTTTGGGGTCAAGTGCCACTTTTCGCATCATTCCGATATTTCTTCTAAATCGTTTTGCAGTTTGTTTTGATCTTCTGATGACTTTATTAGTCGATAAACGACAGCGGCATTTGCAAACAACCGAAGACGGCTGCTCATATTGTCTCCTAAATCATTTATATAGAAAAGGAACAACAAAGGGCCTATAACACTACCGTGGGGAACGCCGGAAATCACTTCTGTTTTACTCAATGACTTTCCGTCAATTACTTCGAACTGTGATCTCTCTGACAGGAAATCGCAAATCCAGTCACATAACTGACACTATATTCCATAAGCACGCAATTTTACTACGAACCGCTTGTGTGGTGCAGTGTCAAAAGCCTTCCGGAAATCCAGGAATACGGAATCGTTCTGAAAGGCCTTGTCAATAGCACTCAGCAGTTCATGTGAACAAAGAGCTAGTTGTGTCACACAGGAACGATGTTTTCTAAACCCATGTTGACTGTGTGTCAATAGAGGTAATTCATAATGTTCGAACACAATATATGTTCTAAAATCCTGCTGCATATCGACGTTAACGATATGGGCCTGTAGTTTAGTGGATTACTCCTACTACATTTCTTGAATATCGATGTACCTGTGCAACTTTCCAGTCTTTGGGTACGGATCTTTCGTCGAGCGAACGGTTGTATATCATTGTTAAGTATGGAGCTAATGCATCAGCATTCTCCGAAAGGAACCTAATTAGTATACAATCTGGACCAGAAGATTTGCTTTTATTAAGTCATTTGAGTTGCTTCACCACTCCGAGGATATTTACTTCTACGTTACTCATGTTGGCAGCTGTTCTCGATTCGAATTCTGGAATATTTACTTCGTCTTCTTTTTACTTCGTCTTCTTTTGCGAAGGCATTTCGAAAGTCTGTGTTTAGTAAATCTGCTTTGGCAGCACTGTCTTAGATAGTATATTCACTGTTATCGCGCAGAGAAGGCACTGATTGTTTCTTGCCGTTAACATACTTCACATGCGTCCAGAATCTCTTTGGATTTTCTGCCAAGTTTAGAGACAAAGTTTCGTTGTCGAAACTGTTACAGGCGTCTGATATCCTGCACACAGACAGTGGGACGGAGATAACGTCAGAACTGGCCCCACACCTTTTCTATCAGGGAGAGATATAGGGATTTCGGTGGACGCAGGAGCAACTCAATATTGTGCAGACAGCTAATAGAGACACGTGCCCTACGTGGACAGGCATAGTCCTGTTGAAAAATGCCACCACGATACTGTCTCACGAGAGATAACATACGGGGACGCGGTAGTCCATGAGACACCGTTACGCCGTCTGAGATCCCTCAGTCATTATCAACCGTGACCTACAGCCATACGCTATAATTCCTCACACAATGAGTCGAGGCATAAAACTGCCGTGCCTCTCCAAAACATTGGAAGCACGGGACGTCTCACTTGAGCGCCGCCATACTCGTGAAGATGATCACCCAGTGTCATGTGGAGGATAATAATTCACCGCCGTACATAATTCGACTCCATTCATCAGCAGTCCACCCTTCCCAGTCACAGCACCGCGCCAGACGCATCCTCGTGTGTTGTGGAGTTATCGGCAGCCTGTGAGTGGGATGGTAATCCCTTTGAGCTCGTTCTACACGGGACGTGTGAGCTTGCAAGATTACCCATTATGTACCGGTTCCGCCGGCGTCTGCCATGTTGACGGGACCACTTGCACGAGATTCACGCCGGCCGGTGTGGCCGTGCGGTTTAGACGCTTCAGTCTGGAACTGCGTGACCGCTACGGTCGCAGGTTCGAATCCTGCCTCGGGCATGGATGTGTGTGATGTCCTTAGGTTAGTTAGGTTTAATTAGTTCTAAGTTCTAGGCGACTGATGACCTCAGATGTTAAGTCCCATAGTGCTCAGAACCATTTGAACCATTTTTGAACGAGATTCACACGTGTGGTCGCTGTTAGGTGGAATCGGATGGATCATATTCTCACGGATGTTATAAATTTTCCCTGAAACATTTGAGCCTCATCTTTATCTACGATAATGATGGAAGCTAAAGAAATGATGACGGTGTTTGGTTTGTAGGGTACTCAGCTGCACGGTCATCAGCGCCCGTACAAGGTCCCTATTTTTACACAGTCCAATTTTTTTTACACTGTACAATCTAGCCACTATCACTAGTGATGATGATATGATGATGATGATGAAATGATGAGGACAACACAAACACCCAGTCCCAGGGCGAAGCTGAAGAAATGAATTAAAAGGACTAGAACCAGGGTCTTTTTGCTTATTATTGAGAAATGCTGACTATTACAGCACCGGAACGCTATGGTCAATGGTGCTGCGCAAGCTACCCAAGTTTACAGGGAAAATAAGGTGCAAATATGAAGTTCGCGTTGGGGAGGACAATCGACTTGGGCAGTTAATACAGAAATATTGACCATCGTGCAGCAGTGGAGTAATGGTCAGCATTTCTGCCCAGTTAACAAGAAGACCCCAAGTACGAGTTCTGCCTGTGCCACAATTTCTAATTCATTTCTTCAGATTCCATCATTATCGTAGATAATGTCTCGGGGAAAATTTAATTATAAGATCTATAAGCTCACCTGTGGTACATGACTTCCCCTTTATTCCCAACGCTAGCGTGCTATTCCAATGCTGGAGAGCCCTGGCAATAGCGACAATTTAGGGAGAATATAACATAAAGATATGAATTGAAGTTTGTGTTCGGGGGGGGGGGGGGGCGTTAGACTTGTCTAGTTCGTTCAGCAGTGTTGCTTATAGAGTTGTGGTGGTGCAATGGCCAGCATTTGAGTATTTGATCTGGATATTGCACCATGTCTACCGCCTGGTTAAGTGGGCACCCACAATGAGGCCCCTTCCAAGGTCTGTCAGGTGCTGATAACGCTGTCTCACACGAGTACGCACCACCTGTCCGTCCTTCAATAGGCAGTCCTGAGCTGACGCTGTTCACACACCTTACGATAATGGACCACACCTTGTAATAACCCTAAACACTAATAATACTAATGCACTCCGGCGGCCATTCAACCTTACTAGAGAATTACAACGCTAATCATTTACATAACCGCCAATGGTGTGCACGCATACGAAGATACATTCAAATTCTAGCATGTCGTCTGGGAGCTTTTATTTCTTTCTTCTTTTTCAGGCAGTGCATTTTAGCTAACTTCGTCGTGAATCGACGGAGAAGCATGGATATTATTAAAAGAAAACACATTTTCGCGCGTCTTTCGCAACGCTTTATGTTACACGGCACAGGTTTCGTGTCCTAGCGCATTTTCTTGTTTCGAAGACATTAATAGCGCATTCTGCTGTACTCTGAGACAAATAATCTACGTCCAAGAAACAGATGCAATGGCAACTCTAATTAAATCGAAATGTTATAATGCGCAGTGCAACAAATTGTAGTATTGGAGACTGATTATGTACTATCTCAGATGTAGTATACCACTACACCACGTTAATATACAGGGCGAAAGAAAAAAAAACTTCACTTGGAGGTCGGCATGCGATTGTTCATCCCGATTCGAAACAAAGGTTTATGTAGCAAAATCGGGTGCATTTTCAAAGCATTTGTAAGAAAACGAAGAGTTGGCAACACTGTCGCATCGTGCAGCGCATCTGAATGTGCACTGGAGCATGTAGCAACGCCGCCATCCCCCCTCCCCCCCCACTACCGTACCAACCGTTGTAGCTCAGTGAGTAGTAGATGCCTGTGACACATCCAGCATGGAGATGTGATACGAATCTCGTCAGTTTCTTTAACTTTTTTTAGATGTCAGTCCCCTAGTTCTCGTCGTTTATAAGCAGGGCATCATTATGTCACATAACAACAGCCTATCACATGGCGGTGGGGCCCATTAAACCATATGCATGTCTCTACTAACCACCCAGTGCACAACCATAAATTGTCCCGTCAAGTTCATGTAGGGCACCCAACTGACGGAGTACACCAACGATGAATATATCGACCTGCGTTTGGTGCTGATTACATCCTGTAACCAAGCAGCTGCTGCTCGTGCGTATCCTGCAGGGCACGTTGAAATGCGCCATACCGTTAAGAATGTTTTTCGTCGCCCGGAGCCGTTTAAGAAATGGACAGAGGTCATCCGAGGACTGGGCGTACTCCACAAACAGAGGATGCGATTCTTCAAACCGTTCACCAGTCATCTCAGCGAAGTACCTGTGACACTGCAAGGCAGTTCCAGATATCTGAAAGATTGGTTGTTGAAGTTTTGCAGGATGAAGAACTGTATCGATATCCTTACACGTTAACTCAATACCAGCGGCCAGATGACAGAATTCGACGTGTGCAGTTTCGTGAATGGCTTTTGCATCAAATGGAAGATAACGAACATTTAATAAATAACGTGATATGCACTGACGAATCTAGCTTCACTCGTGAAGGTATTCTCCACCTCGACAACACCCGTTATTTTTCGAAACACAAACCACGCGCTGCCACCTGTGAACGTGGTTTTCATACACGCTTTGGCATAAATCTGTGGGCTGCAACCGTGGGAAAAATGCTTTTGGGCCCTTATCTATCGCTGGACAAGTTGAATGCGCCCCAGAATTGTACGTTACTTTGCAAATACTTTCCTGGCGCATTAGAAAACGTTCCACGTGGTGTTCGGCGACAGCTGTGGTTTTTAGCATGATGGTGCACCGCCATTTTGGAATGAATGTGCGTAACTTTTTAAATGAAGCGTTTCACTTAATAAAAGCAAGGCTTCTGGTTCAGTTTTCATACCAGTCCGGTTCCTCTCAGAGTATGCTGATACAACAGCTGCATATTTAGCAATTTAGCTCGCTCACAGAGAGATCCCTACCTAAAGACTGGAAAATTGTTCAAGTCACACCAATACCCAAAAAGGGAAGTAGAAGTAATCCGGTGAATTACAGGCCCATATCACTAACGTCGATTTGCGGTAGGGTTCTGGAACATATACTGTATTCGAACATTATGAAGTACCTCGAAGAAAACGATTTATTGACACGTAGATAGCACGGATTCAGAAAATATCTGTATTGTCTAACACAACTAGCCCTGTATACTCATGAAGTAAAGAGTAGTATCGGCAGGGGACGTGAAATTGATTTCATATTTTTAGATTTTCAGTAGGCTTTCGACACCGTTCCTCACAAGCGACTTCTAACCAATCTGCGTGCCTATGGAATATCGCCTTAGTTGTGCGACTGGATTCGTGATTTCCTGTCAGAAAGGTCATAGTCCGTAGTAATAGACGGAAAGTCATCGAGTGAAACAGAAGTAATATTCGGCGTTCGTCAAGGAAGTGTTATAGACCCTCTATTGTTCCTGATCTACATTAACGACATAGGAGACAATCTGAGTAGCCTTCTTAGATTGTTTTCAGATGATGCTGTCATTTACCGTCTTGTAAAGTCATCAGATGACCAAAACGACTTGCAAAATGATTTAGATAAGATATTTGTATGTTGCGAAAAGTGGCAGTTGACCCTGAATAGAGAAAAGTGTGAAGTTATTCAGAGGAGTACTAAAAGAAATCCGCTCAATTTCGATTACGCGATAAGTTACACAAATCTGAAAGCTGTAAATTCAACTAAATACTTAGGGATTGCAGTTACAAATATCCTAAATTCTAACGATCACATAGATATTGTTGTGGGTAGAGCAGACCAAAGACTACAATTCATTGGCATAACACTTTGAAGGTGTAACAGATGTATTGAAGCGACTGCTTACACCACGCTTGTCCACCCTGTTCTGGAGTACTGCTGTGCGGTGTGGGATCCGCATCAGATGGGACTGACGGATGAGATTGAAAAAGTACAAAGAAAGGTAGCTCGTTTTGTATTATCGCAAAGCAGGGGAGATAGTGCCACAAACATGATACGTGAATTGGAGTGGCTATCATTAAAACAAAGGCGTTTTTCGTTGCGACGGGATCTTCTCATGAAATTTCAATCGCCAATTTTCTCCTCCGATTGCGAACACATTCTGTTGGCACCCACCTACATAGGGAGAAGTGATCATCAGCATAAAATAAGAGAAATCAAGGGTCGCACAGAAAAATTTAAGTGCTCGTTTTTCCCGAGCGCCGTTCGAGAGTGGAACTGTAGAGAGACAGCTTGAAGGTGGTTCATTGAACCCTCCGCCAGGCCTTTTACTGTGAATAGCAGAGTAATCACGTATATGTAGGTGTAGATGTTTCCAGGGAAATGAATCTGCCGTAGAGGTCGAGTGTTCTGGCCTTCATGTCCCCCCTGAACTTAATTTACAACATTTTGATACCTGGGAGCACCTAAAGTAACAAGTTTATAGTACTCCAACCATGGACGCTTTAGCTCGCGTGCATGTCGTTTCGACAATGATGAACGCAGGTGTGCTGCGTACGGCCCAGCAAAGTCTGGTCCAGCGAATGACGAAGTGATTGCAAATGCAACGTGGTCACTCTGAACGTCTTCTCTAAAGTGAACTCTGCTCATATATATACGTATCGGCTCTGTGAAGATAAACCTGTACGTCAAACGTACATCACGGAATTATTGTTGTGTAGCATAATGTGCAATCTAGTGAAGCCTACCTAATGTATTTTTCGTACCTCATTGCATACAGGCGACGTTACTGTAACAACTACTATTTTCTATTGGGTTTATTTGTGTCACTGTCGAAACGAATTGGTTGTTTACGTCAGCAAGAAGTTCGTGTTATGTCTTAATGTTTGGACAAAGGTAACAGTATCAGAAAGAAAAACACAAGATACCGCATTTTGAGGTATAAATTGGATAAAATTTTATACTTTAACGTAAAAAAAAGTAGTTTGGTGCGAAAGTGACTCGAACATCCGCCAGTCTGCATATCCGTTAGCCGCCCCATTTTCTCGTCTCACTGAGTTAATGGGGCAGTTCATCCAGCCTGTGGCCATCGTCATACCTGTTCCTGGCGGTGTTTTTTTAATCGTATGTCTATCAAGCCTATTTGTGCAACCAGTTTTTGCTAGACACACTTTACTCTTGGACTAGACTGAGGAATCTCATGCCGACGACATTTTTTCTTCACCCTTTACAATAGTACTCAAGGATTTTTCAGTTTTTATGGCAGTCACTAAAGATGGAAATTTGGTAAAAAATATGTAAATGAATTACACGCGATGGATGGGAGGTGATATCGACCAAAACCTGGTCGATCTCTTCTTCTATTTATTACGTGCAATCTTTTAAATACTTTTAGTATCCGCAAATGGTTTTCAGTAGCTTTTCTGATATTTATTTCAATTATTGATATTTTTAAGATTAAAATATATAAAACGTTTTTCTATAGTAATAGTGAGCATTGTTATTTTACGGTCATCTCATGAGAATGGACGGTTTCCGACAAACAAAAAGAATATGGAATTCCACCCAGTCTAAAAAAACAAGGTCAAGATGGTTTGAAGAATGTGAAAAAGATCTTAGGCAGATTGGTATCTCAGAGAGAGAAATTCCTGACAGGAACAAATTTTGAAGATTGGTGAACAACTACCAAGGTTTTAAAATGGCATCAACGTCCAAAAGACGGAGAGGACAATTACCTGAAGAGCATAAACAGGCTCTTCTTGGTGGGCTCAGAAGATACTGGCAGGAAGTCAAAGCTGAAACAAGAACAACACCTAGACGCTAGAGTCAAGTTGGTTGTTACCACGCGGTCCATAGAGGCTCAGCTATACTTGTAACAAATACACCTTTGGCAACGG
This sequence comes from Schistocerca cancellata, assembly GCF_023864275.1. Classification (NCBI taxonomy): domain Eukaryota; kingdom Metazoa; phylum Arthropoda; class Insecta; order Orthoptera; family Acrididae; genus Schistocerca; species Schistocerca cancellata. Next base: position 100,016,338 of record NC_064628.1, on the reverse strand, counting down.
CACAAATTACTCGATATAAAATCTGTGTGCACCCATTTGCATCAGTACTTCATTTAGCAATGTGACTGTGAACGCAGATTTGCAAGATATATGTGAACGTAAGGAACTGGGGGAGGCGGCGGGGGGCATGGTGTTCCCTTCATTTGTTATCGCCTATGTTGGGTAAAGCAAGTCGTTCTGAAATTGTTTCCTTAAACGGTCTCTAGGTCAGTATTGCGCAATATTTCCGCATTCTGTCTTGAGTGACTCAAGTTCCTGTAGTTAGCCGGTACTGCTTGTGGCCTCAAAGCTTTTCGAAAACTTTGCCAACTTTCCCAGTTTTCTGTTTTCACTTGTTTTTAATTTCCCTGTATGTACATTTTGTGTGTGTGTGTGTGTGTGTGTGTGTGTGTGTGTGTGTGTGTGTGTGTGTGTGTGTGCTGTTCATATAAGACATAATTCTTGTAACTAATGAGGGAAATGGGATTTCTTGTTTCATATTATGAAATAATTTAATGTAAACGGTGAGTTGGTTGCGACATTCACTCGGTTCAGTTAGTAGTAACGTCTTACCAGTCTTTTTTTGGTATATGCGTTAATTTTCTTGTAAATTTATCGAGTGTCTTTCATTATTTATTCTCGCAAGTTTCATTTCTTTCTCTTTATGGTTGACATTTGATTCATTTCCCTTAAAACGTCTGCAAAAGTTTTGTAGCTTGTTCCACATTTCCAGGTTCTCATATATTCTTTGTGTCGGGTGTTGAATGCTCTGCCGGTTTGTCCTGCATAGCTACAGTCACATGCATCACATAGTAATAGGTATATTCCAGCATTTTCGTAGATATTTTTGTCTTTTGTTATTCTTTGAATGTGCATTTGGACTGAATTGTCTGTTTAGAACCTTATCATTATTCCTCGTCTTTTGAAAATGTTTGTTATTTTACGTCTGAGTTTAGTTTTGCATGTGACTGTGGGCGATGTCGAATCTTCGTTCCTTGTCACGTATGCTTTGTGTCATTCTTATTTTGACATAATGTCAGGAGAGGAATTCGTGACGGGCCGCGTCAAACCAGTCATAAGACCGATGACTCGAAAAGGTGTAGCGTTTTGCTGTGTTGTCCACTGACTGTGTTTGTTTCATAATTTTTCTGTTTGATTTTGTGGCTGGATTAACATTGTATCCGTTTTTCTGCGCTGTTTGTATGAATTAAGGCGTGATGTACGACTGTGTCAGATTAACCTGATTTTACAAGGCTATATCGTCCACATACATGAAGATAGAAACATGACGTAAAATTTAACTTACGAATAGGACTAAAATGTTTTTATTTTCAGAGGAAAAATCCGAATTTACGTTGGTATACCTGTTAAAGATGCATGTACGTAAAAACTTTGGGTCCTTTTCACAATCATATCTAGGCCCAAATGTTCCATTTTATTCTTCACAAATGTTCAATACACCCTCCGCTGGACGTGCGACGAACATCCAGGCGATAGAGGAACCCGTCCCATATTTCTGCGTACAGGTCTGGAGTTAACTGCAATCCATATTATTGTTATGCAGCGTCGCAGTTCAGCCGAAGTCCTTAGAAGTGGAGACGAAATGCCGCACAAAACAATGCAAAAAAAAGTCACGTACCGAATAGGTCAGGCTACTTTGGAGGTCAATGGTGTACTGTGAGATCCGTACGTCGCTAACACTATAGAAGGTGCAGTGTCTTACTCTTGTCTAAGATAACACTTCACACTACTGAATTACACATGTTGAAACGGAGAACGTAAGACGCATCCTGTTGTAGTGAAATTGTCACCTCGACCCACGGAACCAATGTGTGTGTGTGTGTGTGTGTGTGTGTGTGTGTGTGTAGTGAGTAAAGTGTTATGAAACAATGTGTGTGTAGTGTGTGCAGTGACTGATAGTGAGATATGAGTGAACATTGTGGCATTACATTATTTAATAAGTTATTTGTAAAAGCCCGCATCTCGTGGTCGTGCGGTAGCGATCTCGCTTCCCACGCCCGGGTTCCCGGGTTCGATTCCCGGCGAGGTCAGGGATTTTCTCTGCCTCGTGATGGCTGGGTGTTGTGTGCTGTCCTTAGGTTAGTTAGGTTTAAGTAGTTCTAAGTTCTAGGGGACTTATGACCACAGCAGTTGAGTCCCATGGTGCTCAGAGCCATTTTTTTATTTGTAAAAAAAACGTATTGTATAGCAGGAGTAAATCTAATGATTGTCTCTAACTAGAAGTCTGTAAATATATGTAAATACGAATTAGCTTACTTTAAATTGATCTAAATTTGTAAATACTTTGACATGTCCTATATCCTTGTAAAAAGAGATCTACGGATGAATAAAGCTACTACTACTACTACTAAACTGAGTAAAGAACGGGCGAGCGAGACCCCTGCTGTCAACCCCATGAACTAGTAACTCACAACTGGCGTCAAGATAAACTTTGGGTTTGGACAAGTATGTTAAAACTTACTTCAGATTCCTGTATTCATTGATATAGAAGATTTAATCTTGTGAAATGAGATTAATCTTTTTGAAACATTCAGTACAACTACTTAGTAAGTGGAATATTAATCAGTCAGTTGCGCTGAATAACTTTTTCCTGTTGTCATATCGACCATCTTCAGATGGTATTAGTGCAGTACTTATCTTCAGACACATTCGTGATCAAAATGAAACATACCATAATTTTTCTGATACGATCAGAAGATTGAGGTTGCAGGAACCGAAACCTCTTTGTGACTTTGACAGTTGAATGAAGCTTCTAATGCACAACCAATAAACGGTACACTTTCACATCGCAGAATAGCGTTCTAATTCAGAAAATATTGCAGAAAATAATTTCAATAAAAATGTTACTACGCTTCACAAGTGTCATCGACATTTTAAGGCATCGAAATATGACTTTCGACGAGCGACACAGTGTTAATGGTGATTTTTTCTGTACGGTTAATATTTCACTGTTTCTATCTACTAAGATATGGAAATAATTGCCGTCTTTCGATAGGGCTTGAAAAGGGCAGTACAATGAAATGAAATATCCTCAAGTTTGCTGTAAGAGACAGAAAATAATATAAATATGAGAGCTAAGGTTACAAGAGTAGTGCAGTTATACTTTCATTAACGCGTCAAGTTGTCATAATGAAATAAGAATCATGCTAAATTGTATATCATTCAGTCTATATTGAGATAATAATGTCTCTTGTACACCTACCCATCTCCTGCAAAATGTCCCATCTCCGATCCACACCTTCTAGCGCAAAACATGTTGTTAACACTTTCTGTGTAATGATTTTTTATCGAAAATGTTCAAAATAGTTTTTGTCTTGCTGGTATGATCTTTTCTTTTTTTTTTTTTTCAGGAAGACAGATGGTGCCACGACCACCAAGAAGAATTCCTCACTCCCAGACAGCCTTGACAGGATGGCCTCTCCCTGAGATCGCCGCTAATTGGCTCTAACTGAGCGTTCTGCGTCAGAAGGTCCACAGATGAGGTGCGGCAGATATTCGTCAAAACGTGATGCATACCGTTGTCCTTTCAGTTCGCACGTTTCCCTCATAAGCGTTCATAGAACGCTTAGTACATAGCCTCCGTAAACTGTTTTACCACTTATAATCTCTATCTGCCCAAGTGGGATGACGCAATGGCAAGACACTGGACTCGTGTTCTGAAGAATGGAGGTTCAAATCCCCGTCACGACTCTCCAGATTTAGTTTTTCCCCAAATCTTTAAAGAAAATGACAGATTGAATCCTTTGAAAAGAATACAGCCGATTTGCTTTCCCGTCCTTCACCAGTTCCAGCACACGCTAATTACTTCTTCGTTGACCAATTCCTTAACTTTAAAGTTTATTTTTTTCTTTTCAGTTTGTCACAACAGTTTATCCCATCTGTTAAAAGCTCCTAAAATTCCGCTATAGATACTGCCCTTAACTTGTGTAAGTAGGCTGTTTATGTTTTCTTTATGTCTGATGTATATGTTTATTTCTATTGTTTTGTAAAGCCTGCACTACAAATATTATCTGTATTGTTATGTTTTTAATGATGTATTTTGTATCTTTGTAATTGTATTCTTATGTTATATAATTGTAATTGACACCAGTTACTCAAATTAAGTAACTTGTAAGCATTCATTTCACTGCACACATTTCTGTTGGTCATAGTATATGGACAATATGTGAGAAGTAGGGACTGTTAGTGTTTGCACGTGTGTTAATAATTCAGCAAGGGACTGGATAACAGCATTGCTGGTTCTAAGGACAATTCCCAAAAACTTTGTGAATGCACAAGTGGTGGTTATGGACTTGCTCTATTATCCGCAAGACTCTTCAATGGTGATTGTGCACCTGCACAGTCACAACAGATGGCTGCTGGCCATCTCTACAAGGACTACAGTGGGTCTGCATCTCTGGTGGCCCATCAATACCATACTCTCTACCAGGACTGGAGTGGGTCTGCTCAGTGATGACCTACCTACCAATATTCGTCAGAACTTAGAATGACTCTGCTGTGGGTTTGCTCCATTGTGGCCCATTACCTGTCAGCATTTCAAGAGTCAGCACTGTCTTTCCGTTGGAAGGACAACACTACTTCTTCAAGACTGCAAGGAAATCCACTACTTCTATGTGCAATTTCTTTTACTAATGAGACTTTGTGAAAAACAAAAACTGTAATTACTATTATGATGAACAATCTGGACTGTCTTTATGGACTGTGAGAAAATTTTAGCTGTTGACCAACATTGTATAAATAAGTGTGTGCATTTTATATCTTTGTTACTGTAATTGTGAAAAATTTTTGTCAAATCTGTATTGGCCAGTGCCCAACACCATTTGTAAAAATTTTTGTGGGGAGCATGGGGGCTATGTAAGTAGGCTGTTTATGTTTTCTTTATGTAAGTTTGATGTTTATGTTTTCTTATTGGCAACGTTACGTAGCGCTCTCTGTATGAAAATCACTGGCTGTGCTGTGTGCAGTATGTGGCTAGTTTGCATTGTTGCCTGCCATTGTTGTCATGAACTGCTATAGCTGGATGTGAACAGCAGATAGCGTTGGGCAGTTGGAGGTGAGCCGCCAGCAGTGGTGGACGTGTGGAGAGAGATGGCGGAGTTTTGATAATCTGTAAGACTGAATGTCAATTATGAATATTAAGGTAAATACATTGTTTGTTCTCTATTAATATCTTTCATTTGCTAACTATCCCTATCAGTAGTTAGTACCTTCAGTAGTTTGAATCTTTTATTTAGCTGGCAGTAGTGGCGCTCGCTGTTTTGCAGTAGCTTGAGTAGCGAAGATTTTTGTGAGGTAAGTGATTTGTAAAAGGTATAGGTTAAAGTTAGTCAGGGCCATTGTTTTGTAGGGGTTATTGAAAGTCAGATTGCGTTGCGCTAAATAATATTGTGTGTCAGGTTAAGCACAGGCTTGTATAATTGTTCTAAGTGGACGTTTCATATGTATAATTTGTTTTAAGGGGACGTTTCACTTGTTCTGTCTCCTGCTTTTTTCCTATCACGCTCTTCGCCGCTGCCATGGAATCATGACGTCAGCGTTGTGAAAAATGTGTACGTCTACAGGGCGATTACGTCGAGAAGTAACGTCAGTTTCATCGATTTCGGGTGAGTAGCTAATTAGAAAAAAAATCGGAGGCCTTAGAACTCGAATGCACCTCGTATGAGGCAAACCTGTATGAAAAGACTCGACAGAGACGTTTCACTAGTCTTCTTAAGTTTAGTACAAAATTCGCTTATTTTATTTTGCTAATACATGTTTGCTAGTGTGTCCCGAGAATACCAAATTTCAGGCGTTACGTCTCACCACGGGCGACACAGTGACCGTCGGCCTTCACTTAACGACTGAGAACAACGGCATTTGCGTAGAGTTGCTAACAGACAAGCAAGATGCGTGAAATGGCCTCAGAAATCAATGTAGGACGAACGACAAACTTATCAGTTAGGACAATGCGGCGGAATTATTCATGAATGGGCTATGACAGCAGACGACCGACGCGTGTGCCTTTGCTAACAGGGAGTCTTCACCTGTAGCCCTTCCCTGGGCTCGGGACCGTATCAGTTGGACGCTAGACGACTGGAAAAATATGGCTTCGTCAGATGAGTCCCGATTTCAGTTGGTAGGAGCTGATGGTAGGGTTCAAGTGCGATGCAGACCCCACGAAGCCATGGACCCGAGTTGTCAACAAGGCGCCGTGCAAGCCGGTGGTGGCCCCGTAGCTATGTGGGCTGTGGATACAGGGAGTTGGGTCCTCTGGAAATAATCGAGGGGTCAGTTTGTGTACAGGATCTTTCACCGTCAAGACTTTCGGAATCGTGGACTGCTATAGTGGCAGCACGGCACGATATTTCAGCAGCAGACTTCGAGCGACTTGTTGAGGCCATTCCGTGGCGAGTTGCTGCACTGTGCCGGGGACGTGGAGGGCCGACACAATATTAGGACGTATGGAATCACCACAGTGTACGTTCAAACGGATTTTATATACAGTAGAAAATTCTTTGAGTCGCGCGTGGCTCGCACTCGTGCCATCCCTTATGTTGCATTCCATTCCTTTCGTGTTGCCACTTCGTTACTTTCAATTTCTGTTGTCACTGAGTTGCTGCTTTGTCTGCCCGTCAGCGGCAGCAGCATCGCCTGTAGATATAGCCCTCACGTGTTATCTTTGCTGCATTGCTATTACACTAATGGCCATTAAAATTGCTACACCACGAAGATGACCTGCTTCACAGGCGAAATTTAACCAACAGGAAGAAGATGCTGTGATATGCAAATGATTAGCTTTTCAGAGCATTCACACAACGTTGGCGCCGGTAGCGGCACCTACACCGTGCTCACATGAGGAAAGTTTCCAACCGATTTCTCATACACAAACAGCAGTTCACCGGCGTTGCCTGGTGAAACGTTGTTGTGATGCCTCGTGTAAGGAGGAGAAATGCGTACCGTCACGTTTCCGACTTTGATAAAGGTCGGATTGTAGCCTATCGCGATTGCGGTTTATCGTATCGCGACATTGCCGCTCGCGTTTGTCGAGATACAATGACTATTAGCAGAATATGGAATCGATGGGTTCAGGAGGGTAATACGGAACGCCTGCTGGATCCCTACGTCCTCGTGTTATTAGCAGTCGAAATGACAGGCATGTTATCCGTATGGCCGTAACCGATCGTGCAGCGACGTCTCGATCCCTGAGTCAACAGATGGGGACGTTTGCAAGACAACAACCATCTGCACTAACAGTTCGACGACGTCTGCAGCAGCATGGACTATCAGCTCGGAGACCATGGCTGCGGTTACCCTTGACGCTGCATCACAGACAGGAGCGCCTGCGATGGTGTACTCAATGACGAACCTGGGTGCACGAATGGCAAAACGTCATTTTTTCGATTGAATCCAGGTTCAGTTTACAGGACCATGATGGTCGCATCCCTGCTTGGCAACATCTCGGGGAACACACATTGGAAGCGTGTATTCGTCATCGCCATACTGGCGTATCACCCGGCGTGATGGTATGGGGTGCCGTTGGTTACACGTCTCGGTCACCTCTTGCTCGCATTGACGGCATTTTGAACAGTGGACTTTACATTGCAGATGTGTTACGACCCGTGGCTCCACCCTTCAATCGATCCCTGCGATACCCTACGTTTCAGCAGGATAATGCACGACCGCATGTTGCAGGTCCTGTACGGGCCTTTCTGGTTACAGAAAATGTTCGACTGCTGCCCTGGCCAGCACATTCTCCAGATCTCTCACCAACTGAAAACGCCTGGTCAACGGTGGCCGAGCAACTGGCTCGTCACAATACGCCAGTCACTACTCTTGATGAACTGTGGTATCGTGTTGAAGCTGCATGAGCAGCTGTACCTGTACACGCCATCCAAGCTCTGTTTGACTCAATGCCCAGGCGTATCAAGGCCGTTATTACGGCCAGAGGTGGTTGTTTTGGGTACTGATTTCTCAGGATCTATGCACCCAAATTGTGTGAAAATGTAATCACATGTTCTCGTATATTTGTCCAATAGATACCTGTTTATCATCTGCATTTCTCCTTGGTGTAGCAGTTTTAATGACCAGTAGTGTACTTCCTGGTTGTCGTCTGTCGCGGAAGGAGTTGGAACGCGGCAGGAGGGCATTTCGGACCTGCCAGTTGGGGAGATGGAACACTGATCTAATTCAGTCTGGTTGGAGCAACAGTGAGGCCCGCATGTCCACGGTTCGCCCGACCGCTGCCGCCACGCATCACTTGAGCCGGGGACAGCCTTCGTGGATCGTCGGTCGGTCGTCCTACCGGACGACGTGAATTGGCTCACCGATCGCTGATGGGTTTGCTGTGTGTGTGTATCGACTCCCGATTTGTCTTCGTCATTGCACAACCACTGCTTTGTGGCGTTCAAATCTTCGTGCAAGTGTTTGCCAAACTGTGTATGTAGTTGGTGTCATTTCCACTGACAACTTGTTTTAAATGTTGACGACGTACTGGCAATGAGTCCGTCGGTTGGAACGGATCAGCAAGCAAGTCTCCGCGTGGCGCAGTCGGCCGGGCCCGCTGGTGGTCTCTACGCAGTGTCGGAGCGTGTGGGGGCTGTTCCGAGTGCTGCGAGGTTCCTGGATCACCGACCCAGGACATGAAAGTTGAGTGGTGGTTTTACTACCGAAGCCACGTGTGTTCACGTTGTCTCCTTGGTTGGTGGTTCGCTGTTGGCAGTATTCCTGGGAGCAACAGCGACTGTTCGAGTTGGTGATGATTTAGCTGCTGTGTGGTGGAATTAACTACATTTGTCGGTTTGAAATTCAAGTGCACCAGCGGAATTTTCTGCCTTTTGGACGTTAGTGTTCCGGTTACCTCCCCTGGTCACTGAAATAAATTCAGGCTGAGTCCTTTCATCATCTGTTGTCGCTGTCCAACATGGTGTGTAGTTTTTGACAGCTTAAAGCATTTTTGGTTGTGGGCAGCTATGTCTGTAACGATTTGGCTTCGGAATTCTCGTATACTGGTCGGTGGTCAGCAAGTCGTCTTGTCGGTGGGTCCCTGACTGTCTCTTGGTTGTGTTGCCGGCGGATCGAGTATAGTTGGGTCGACTTCTTCTCTCACCTAAGCGAACGTTAAGGTTTCAAGGGCAGTCCGAGCCCCCTGAAAACTTCTGAGAGCCGTTGCCTACACTGCCTTTCTTATTGGCATTTATTGTGCGTTTTTAATGGCTCATAGCCGATAGTTTGAATTTGTATGGTTGTAATTGTGTTAATAAAATTAAAGGCCTCCTACCTGTTGAAAATTTGTTGTAGTTGTGTTGTTCTTAAAATGATGGGCCTTCAGCCGCTTTAAAATTTTGGATTCTTACTTATTAAGTCATACATCACTTGGGCTTAAATACTGTTTAAGGTTAGAAGCTTTGGGCCTTCTGCCTTGAAAAATTGGTTGCAGTTTTTTTTAACAAATGCCTTCAGCCGTTTTGAAGTAAGGTTTCTTATTGGTCATAAAGCTTGGGCCTTCTGCCTCTTGAAAAGTTATTGTAGTTGTTCTAATTTATGGCCCTTCAGCCGCTTTTAAAAACTTAGTCTATCTGACTAGCCAAGTCTTACATCGATTGGGCTTAAATACTATTTTAGCAGTTGTATTTAATTCATGGGCCTTCAGCCGTTTTAGAATTAAAGACGTTTTCAGTCGACAGTCAAGCTTAGAAACTACGCTGTAGTGTTTGGACAACTAAATAAAGTGTTTAGTTTGGAGTGTAGTCGACAGCCGCTCATTCTGGCCCTCTTCCACAATTCCTACTACTTGTCCTGTCCTGCAGGTTCAGCAGGGCGTCTCATTCTTGCTCGTTAATACTAATATTAAGTTAATACTAATGTAAATGAAAATAGCCCTAGCCTGCAGGCAACTTATTCTGTTACTAGAGACATTTTTGTACATCACTTATACCGGTGGGGTATGGGATGTTTTGAAATAAATTATTGGTAGACACAAAGCGTCGCTTGAGAGTAAGTTCATGTTGTGGTAATTTACTTAGATCTGTAATACTTTTAATTTTTATGAAAGCCAGACAACTGAAGGTTGACAGCAGCGCATAAACATGTCCGATGGCAGTCATGAAGTCCCTACGTGTTGGTTTTTTACAAAATAAATACTAAGCTATGAAGCCACTTTTTGATTTAATATTTACACAGCAAATACTTACAAACCTAACAGCACAAATGAACTGTAATCATCAAATTCATCTCATTATGTTGATGAAAACCACAAACTGCATTTGTGGAGTGCTTGTGGTATACTTTATCGGTTCCAAACTTCTTTCTAGACCTCTCAAGCAGAGGTAACAGCAGCCAGTTGGGGATGGGTAGTAAGTGAACAGGAAGAGAAGGTCGAAACCAGTTATAAATCAGCGATATGAAGTCTTCGGCAGTAAGCAGCGAGAGGGGTGGGACAGCTGAATAAAGCCGAGTATCTTCTGATCCAATAAAGCCGTTGTTCCGGAAATCAGTTCCTTTGTTAATTGGCTTACGTAAGGCCCTGCGACTATCCTTATTCAACAGGTGGCTGCCAGAAAATCGGCTTTTCTCTCATCGATCGCAGCTGCTTGTCGTAAATTGCTGGGAAATCTAATTGCGATAAAGTGCTGTAAAGACAATGAAGCCACTCATATCTGAAGCACAGTAATTTCAATTGCCCCCTCTGCTATGCAACTGCTGTCATTTCACCCCAATGTGCTCCCTTCTCGTGACTTGACTGATGCAGAAATATGTAGTTCCGCAAACAAACTTTCTCCGATTCTGATTGTGAGCTGCATATTCGGATTTCTCCCTCCGTCCCTTTATAATCTGTAGCCCCTAGTGGATGACCGAAGTGCCCAGTATGACAGTAGTACGACTGGCATTTTTTAGAATTCCCTTTATTGCCTATTATGCATATTATTACAAAGGGCGTTCAAAAAGTTTTGCATAGTCGTCTGTAACATTTTTATTTTTTGCAGGAGGAGAATTTTTTGTGAACATACTTGGAACATTTAGCTGTACATTGAGCCTACTCAATTTTTCCTCCATCAACTGTGACGCATCTGGCCTAACGTTCTTTCCATGATGTAACGTTTGGTAATATTCTGAGGACTGACTTTTACACCATCGTTTGACACAGGAAATAAGGTCTTTCTCACTATCAAATGTTTTACCACGTAGGTGGGCCTTCAGACGACCAAAGAGGAACCAAGTCTGGACTTAGGAAGGATGAGGAACAATTTTCCAACACATTTTCCTGATTTTCTCCTGCGTCATAAGGGCTGTATGTGGTTTGGCATTGTCATGGTGTAGTCTGATGAGCTGACCCTGAAGCGGTGATCTGTCGGTCTTGATGGCACGTTGCAGCTTGTCCAATGAAAATGAAATGAAATGTCGTGTGACGGTGGCCTCCCGTCGGGTAGACCGTTCGCCTGTTTCAAGTCTTTCGAGTTGACGCCACTTCGGCGACTTGCGCGGCGATGGGGATGAAATGATGATGATTAGGACAATACAACACCCAGTCCCCGAGCGGAGAAAATCTCCGACCCAGCCGGGAATCGAACCCGGGCTCTTTGGATCGACAGACAAACAGTAACGATCCCGGTTGGCTGTGGAGCGCGGTTCCAAAGAGGCAATGAAAATGACACCACACTGATCCCAGAAGAAGGAGGCCATCACCTTTCGACCTGCTGTTCGTGAAAGTCTTGGTTTCTTCTTCCGAGGGAACACGGATGACGCCGCTCCATGGATTAGGTTTTGCTCTGAGGTTCGGACCAACCTTGTATCTGTCCAAATGTCTGAAATTCACCAAGTCGTGAAACTTCTCCCGAATGACTTTCAAGCTAGACCTATACGTTAACGAAATACCTCTGTAATACGAACCTATGTCACAAAGGTCTTTAGTTGTAAGCGTAGCCTGGTCTTTCCTTGTTAATGACGCATAATGACAACTTTGTTAATAGAAGAAACTGACTGAGAATACTGGTTATGATCTTAGTCCGCTGTCGGGTATAAGACACTGGCCCTCAATGGCGATTCACACAAGTACATTTAAACGAAAATCAGACTGATTGGTCTTTACAGAACTCTATTTAAGACTTAACAACTACCGATATAAAGTGTGTTGATAAAAGTCATATATTCCTACACAGGATTGTAATGATCAAAACTAGAAAAGAAAAATTCCTTTAAACGTATACTACACTCGTGATCATAAATTAAGGATAATGCTGGTACATGGAGAAAGAACGCTCTGGTGGGCAGTTTGCGGGTTTAACGACCATGCGATGCATTTGACCTGCGGTCGTCGCACGGTGGCGCTGGCAGCAGTCCACATACACAGAGGTGTGTTGGTGCATGTAAGGTGCAGGGAGTAAGTGTGCAGACGTTTTCAGACGTGCTAATGGTGACTGTACGTTGAAAATGACTCAAAGAACACATACTGATGACGTTATGAGGGGTAGAATACTAGGGCGACTGGAGGCTGGTCAAACACAGCAGGTCGTAGCACGGGCCCTCCGTGTGCTTGGTTCAAATGGCTCTGAGCACTATGCGACTTAACTTCTGAGGTCATCAGTCGCCTAGAACTTAGAACTAATTAAACCTAACTAACCTAAGGACATCACACACATCCATGCCCGAGGCAGGATTCGAACCTGCGACCGTAGCGGTCACGCGGTTCCAGACTGAAGCGCCTTTAACCGCACAGCCACACCGGCCGGCCTACCGTGTGCCTCAAAGTGTGGTCTCAAGATTATGGCACCGATTCCAGCAGACAGGAAACGTGTCCAGGTGCTACAGTACGGGACGTCCACTGTGTAGAACACGACAAGAAGACCGATATCTAACAATCAGTGCCCGCAGACGGCCACGGAGTACTGCAGGTAGCCTTTCTCGGGACCTTGCCACAGCCTCTGGAACAGTTGTCTCCAGACAGTCTACAAACGACTGAACAGACATGGTTTATTCGCCCAGAGACCTGCAAGGTGCATTCCACTGACACAGGAGAGCCAGTAAAGCCTGGTGTCAAGAACACAGTACATGGTCACTGGAACAGTGGTCCCAGGTTTTGTTCACGGACGTGTCCAAGTATAGTCTGAACAGTGATTCTCGCCGGGTTTTCATCTGGTGTGAACTGGGAACCAGATATCAACCTCTTAATGTCCTTGAAGTGGACCTGTATGGAGGTCGTGGTTTGATGGAGTAGGGTGGGATTATGATTGGTGCACGTACACCCCTGAAATTCTTTGACAGAGGAACTATAACAGGTCAGGTGTATCGGGATGTCATTTCGCAAAAGCATGTCCGCCTTTTCAGGGGTGCAGTGGGTCCCACCTTCCTCCTGATGGATGATAACGCACGGCCCCACTGAGCTGCCATCGTGGAGGAGTACCTTGAAACAGAAGATATCAGACGACTGTAGTAGCCTGCCTGTTCTCCAGACCTAAACCCCATCGAGCACCTGTGGGATGCTCTCGGCTGAAGTATCCCTGCACGTCTTCAAACCCCTATGACACTTCAGGAGGTCCGACAGGCACCGGTGAAAGAATGGGAGGCTACACCCCAGCGGCTGCTCGACCACTTGATCCATAGTATGCCAATGCGTTGTGCGGCCTGTTACATGTGCATGCTGATCATATCCCATATTGAAGTCGGGGTACATGCGCAGAAAAAAGTGGCGTTTTGTAGCACATGTGTTTCGGGACGATTTTCTCAACTTATCATCAATACCGTGGACTTACAGATCTGTGTCGTGTGTGCTCCCTATGTGCCAATGCTATTAGCGCCAGTTTTGTGTAGTGCCACGTTGTGTGGCACTACATTCTGGAATTATCCTAAATTTATGATCAGCTAGCACAGTGGCTGAGCATAGAGAGTTCTTGAAAACAACTGGGGTACAGTGGTGGATCAGGTACTCATAAACCACACACATCTGCTGTCAGTCCTAAGCGTCGCATGAGGTGGCCAAACGAACGACACAACAGGACATTGGATGATTAGAAACAAGTGATTTGGAATCATGAGTCACACTATACCTTTGTGGCAATCCGACTGAAGAATTTTAGATTGCTGATCGGCTGGAGAACTTTACCTACCAACATGTTATGATGGTGTTATGAGACGGGGGGTTATTTTAGTGGTCAGATAGAAGTCTCCTTATTGTAAGAAAAGATTTGCTGAAAGCTGGACGATAGGACCTTTTTTTTTAATGCATGCAGCAGAGGAACAGTGCGAAGGCGATCGTTGTTTGTATCAGCAGGACGATGGACTCTGTCATAAAGCAGTGTCTCTGAGGCAGTGGTTTGTGGAGAACATTTCTTTAAAGCACTGACCTGCCCATGATCCTGACCTGTACCCAGTGGAACACTTTTGTGATGAGTTAGACCGTCGAATTCGCGCCACAGTCCACTGTGCAAATTCATTACCATCTGTGGTTGCGACTCGTGAGGAAGAATGGGCTGCAATTCCTCCACAGGCATTTGGATGCATCGTTGAAAGTGTGTTCAACAGAGTTCAAGCTGCCATAGAGGAGGAGGGTCTATTTGTTGCTGTTGTTGTTGTGGTCTTCAGTCCAAAGACTGGTTTGATTCAGCTCTGCAGGCTACTCTGTAGTGTGCAAGCCACTTCATTTCCGAGTTACTACTGCAACCTACATGCTTATGAATCTGCTTAGTGTATTCATATCTTGGTCTTCCTCTGCGATTTTTACCCTCCAATACTGAACTGTTGCTCCATTGATGGCTCAGGATGTATCCTAGCAACTGATCCCTTCTTCTAATCAAGTTGTGCCACAAACTTCTCTTCTCCCCAGTTCTATTCAGTGCCGCCTCATTAGTTAGGTGATCTACCCATCTAATCTTCAGCATTCTTCTGTAGCACCACATTTCAACAGCTTCTTCCGTCGTTTTGTCTACACTGTTTATCGTCCATGTTTCACCTCCATACATGGCTACACTTCATACAAACAATTTCAGAAGAGTCTTTCTGATACTTAAATCTATACTCTATATAACAAGTTTCTCTTCTTCAGAGACACTTTTCTTACCATTGCCAGTCTACATTTTACATCCTCCCTACTTCGACCATCATCAGTTATTTTGCTTCCCAAATAGCAAAACTCATCTACTACTTTAAGTGTCTCGTTTCCTAATCTATGCCGGCCGCGGCGGTCTAACGGTTCTAGGCGCCCAGTCCGGAACCGCGCGACTGCTACGGTCGCAGGTTCGAATCCTGACTCGGGCATGGATGTGTGTGATGTCCTTAGGTTAGTTAGGTTTAAGTAGTTCTAAGTTCTAGGGGACTGATGACCACAGCTGTTAAGTCCCATAGTGCTCAGAGCCAATTAAACCATTTTCCTAATCTAATTCCCTCAGCATCACCCGACTTAATTCGACAAGATTCCATTATCCTCGTTTTGCTTTTGTTGATGTTCATCTTGTATCTTCCTTGCAAGACACTGTCCACTCCGTTCAACTGCTCCTCTAAGTCATTTGCTGCGTCTGACAGAATTACAAATCATCAGGAAACCTTAAAGTTTTTATCTCTTCTCCATGGATTTTAATTCCTACTCCGAATTTTTCTTTTGTTTCCTTTACTGCTTGCACAATATACAGATTGAATAACGTCGGTGAGAGGCTATAACCCTGTTTCACTCCCTTCCCAACCACTGCTTCCCTTTCGTGCCCCTCGACTCTTATAACTGCCATCTGCTTTCTGTACAAATTATAAATAGCCTTTCACTCCCTGTATTTTACCCATGCCACCTTTAAAATTTGAAAGAGGGCATTCCACTCAACCTTGTCAACGCACCACGTATAAATGTCCTGTAATAAGTGTCCTGACGAGGGCTGTAGGCAAGTGGGGTGCACTCAGACATTGCGAGGCCAACTGAGAACTTGCTTGACTGAGAAAGCGGCTCTGGTCACGAAAACTGAGAAAGCCCTGGAGAGTAGTGTGCTGACGACATGCCCCTCCATATCAGCATCCTGTGATGCCTATCGGCTGAGGACGACACCGCAGTCGGTCAGTATGGTACCTTCCTTCCGAGGCCTGTTCGGATGGACGAGGAGTAGTAGAATAGGTTTCCTGATGCTTTTGATCAAGACTGTGTGTCCAGATTGGAATATTTGTGAAATGGTGGTCATGTTGTCCTATGATTGAGGTCCTATATGTCCAGTGACACAAACAAGATGCGATCAGTCCGATTACCATGTATTCTAACCGTCAAATAATCACACCTGATATGCAGACATCTGGCTGTATTCAAATATTGTCACATACATCCGACACACGCTCCTATAAAGCGAGCGCGCTGTCGATAGTTGCGGAATACAGCAATACCTTATAATATCCCCATTGTCAGAAACTTAGTGTTAAAGTCATATGAAGGGGTAAGCTACTTTGCTGGATGTCCTCGACCAATCCATCCCTCACTGAACGTTTGTGCTCGGATCTGTCATACAAAGCGATAAAATGAGGCGGTGACCCGTCATACGAGGTGCATTCAAGTTCTAAGGCCTTACTTTTTTCTGGTCTTGGTTTAAATGTGGTTCTTCCTTTCCTTTTCAACTTCACAGTCACCTCACCAACAGTCCACTTGTGCAGCTTTAGAAGGGTTGAAACGTTTGTTACACAGGCGACATCCAATGACCAGTCCACAGACGAAGTCACTGAGATTCCTTGACTGACGCATCCTGCTGGTAGTGCGGCTCTATTGACAACAAGGTACTCCATGCCTCCTTTTGTACTGGCGGCCTCTCGTGACATCTAGAGGTTAATTCCATCTTATTTAGAGATTTCCGGATACTCTTGATCATATATACTCATGCTCATAAATTTAGGATAATTGCAGAATGTAGTGCCACACAACGTGGCACTACACAAAACTGGCGCTAATAGCATGGGCACATAGGGAGCACACACGACACAGATCTGTAAGTCCACGGTATTGGTGATAAGTTGAGAAAATCGTCCCGAAACACATGTGCTACAAAACGCCGCTTTTTTCTGCGCATGTACCCCGACATCAATATGGGATATGATCACCATGCACATGTAACAGGCCGCACAACGCATTGGTATACTATGGATCAAGTGGTCGAGCAGCCG
This sequence comes from Schistocerca cancellata, assembly GCF_023864275.1. Lineage (NCBI taxonomy): Eukaryota > Metazoa > Arthropoda > Insecta > Orthoptera > Acrididae > Schistocerca > Schistocerca cancellata. Next base: position 99,999,247 of record NC_064628.1, on the reverse strand, counting down.
TTGGGGTGTAGCCTCCCATTCTTGCACCAGTGCCTGTCGGAGCTCCTGAAGTGTCATAGGGCTTTGAAGACGTGCAGGGATACTTCAGCCGAGAGCATCCCACAGGTGCTCGATGGGGTTTAGGTCTGGAGAACAGGCAGGCCACTCCATTCGTCTGATATCTTCTGTTTCAAGGTACTCCTTCACGTTGGCAGCTCAGTGGGGCCGTGCGTTATCATCCATCAGGAGGAAGGTGGGACACACTGCACCCCTGAAAAGGAGGACATACTTGTGCGAAATGACATCCCGATACACCTGACCTGTTATAGTCCGTCTGTCAAAGACATGCAGGGGTGTACATGCACCATTCATAATCCCACCCTACATCATCAAACCACGACCTCCATACAGGTCCATTTCAAGGACATTAAGAGGTTGATATCTGGTTCCTGGTTCACGCCAGATGAAAACCCGGCGAGAATCACTGTTCAGACTACACTTGGACACGTCCGTGAACATAACCTGAGACCACTGTTCCAGTGACCATGTACTGTGTTCTTGACACCAGGCTTTATTGGCTCTCCTGTGATCAGGGGTCAGTGGAATGCACCCTGCAGGTCTCTGGGCGAATAAACCATGTCCGTTCAGTCGTTTGTAGACTGTCTGGAGACAACTGTTCCAGACGCTGCGGCCACTGATGGTGAGATATCGGTCTTCTTGTCGTGTTCTACACTGTGGACGTCCCGTACTGTAGCGCCTGGACTCGTTTCCTGTCTGCTGGAATCGTTGCCATAATCTTGAGACCACACTTTGTGGCACACGGAGGGCCCGTGCTACGACCTGCTGTGTTTGACCAGCCTCCAGTCGCCCTAGTATTCTACCCCTCATAACGCCATCAATATGTGTTCTTTGAGTCATTTTCAACACACAGTCACCATTAGCACGTCTGAAAACTTCTGCAGACTTACTCGCTGCACCGTACTGTGACATGCACCAACACACCTCTGCGTATGTGGACTGCTGCCAGCGCCACCGTGCGACGACCGCAGGTCAAATGCATCGCATGGTCGTTAAACCCGCAAACCGCCCACCAGAGCGTTCTTTCACCATGTATCAGCATTATCCTTAATTTATGATCACGAGTGTAGTATACGTTTAAAGGAATTTCTCTTTTCTACTTTTGATCATTACAATCCTGTGTAGGAATATATGACTTTTATCAACACACTTTATATCAGTAGTTGTTAAGTCTTAAATAGAGTTCTGTAAAGACCAATCAGTCTGATTTTCGTTTAAATGTACTTGTGTGAATCGCCATTGAGGGCCAGTGTCTTATACCCGACAGCGGACTAAGATCATAACTAGTATTCTCAGTCAGTTTCTTCTATTAACAAAGTTGTCATTATGCGTCATTAACAAGGAAAGACCAGGCTACGCCTACAACTAAAGACCTTTGTGACATAGGTTCGTATAACAGAGGTATTTCGTTAACGTATAGGTCTAGCTTGAAAGTCATTCGGGAGAAGTTTCACGACTTGGTGAATTTCAGACATTTGGACAGATACAAGGTTGGTCCGAACCTGATAGCAAAACCTAATCCATGGAGCGGCGTCATCCGTGTTCCCTCGGAAGAAGAAACCAAGACTTTCACGAACAGCAGGTCGAAAGGTGATGGCCTCCTTCTTCTGGGATCAGTGTGGTGTCATTTTCATTGCCTTTTTGGAACCGCGCTCCACAGCCAACCGGGATCGTTACTGTTTGTCTGTCGATCCAAAGAGCCCGGGTTCGATTCCCGGCTGGGTCGGAGATTTTCTCCGCTCGGGGACTGGGTGTTGTGTTGTCCTAATCATCATCATTTCATCCCCATCGCCGCGCAAGTCGCCGAAGTGGCGTCAAATCGAAAGACTTGCGCCAGGCGAACTGTCTACCCGACGGGAGGCCCTAGCCACACGACATTTCATTTCATTTTCTTTGGACAAGCTGCAACGTGCCATCAAGACCGACAGATCACAGCTTCAGGGTCAGCTCATCAGACTACATCATAACAATGCCAAACCACATACAGCCCTTATGACGCAGGAGAAAATCAGGAAAATGTGTTGGAAAATTGTTCCTCATCCTCCCTAAGTCCAGACTTGGTTCCTCTTTGGTCGTCTGAAGGCCGATAGTGATAGTGAGAGAAAGACGTTATTTCCTGTGTCAAGCGATGGTGTAAAAGTCAGTCCCCAGAATTTTACCAAACGTTATATCATGGAAAGAACGTTGGGTCAGATGCGTCACAGTTGATGGAGGCTACATTGAATAGGTTCAATGTGCAGCTAAATGTTCCAAGTATGTTCACAAAAAATTCTCCTCCTGCAAAAAATAAAAAAATTACAGACGACTATGCAAAACTTTTTGAACGCCCTTTGTAATAATATGTATAATAGGCAATAAATGGAATTCTAAAAAATGCCAGTCGTACTACTGTCATACTGGGCACTTCGGTCATCCACTAGGGGTTAAAGATTATAAAAGGACGGAGGGAGAAATCCGAATATGCAGCTCACAATCAGAATCGGAGAAAGTTTGTTTGCGGAACGTACATATTTCTGCATCAGCCAAGTCACGAGAAGGGAGCACATTGGGGTGAAATGACAGCAGTTGCATAGCAGAGGGCGCAATTTAAATTACTGTGCTTCAGAGATGAGTGGCTTCATTGTCTTTACAGCACTTTCTCGCAATTAGATTTCCCAGCAATTTACGATAAGCAGCTGCGATCGATGAGAGAAAAGCCGATTTCCTGGCAGCCACCTGTTGAATAAGGATAGTCGCGGGGCCTTACGTAAGCCAATTAACAAAGGAACTGATTTCCGGAACAACGGCTTTATTGGATCAGAAGATACTCGGCTTTATTCAGCTGTCCTACCCCTCTCGCTGCTTACTGCCAAAGACTTCATATCGCTGATTTATAACTGGTTTCGACCTTCTCTTCCTGTTCACTTACTGCCCGTCCCCAACTGGCTGCTGTTACCTCTGCTTGAGCGGTCTAGAAAAAAGTTTGGAACCGATAAAGTATACCACAAGCACTCCACAAATCCAGTTTGTGGTTTTCATCAAAGTAATGAGATGAATTTGATGATTACAGTTCATTTGTGCTGTTAGGTTTGTAAGTATGTGCAGTGTAAATATTAAATCAAAAAGTGGCTTCATAGCTTAGCATTTATTTTGTAAACAACCAACACGTAGGGACTTCATGACTGCCATCGGACATGTTTATGCGCTGCTGTCAACCTTCAGTTGTCTGGTTTTCATAAAAATTAAAAGTATTACAGATCTAAGTAAATTACCACAACATGAACTTACTCTCAAGCGACGCTTTGTGTCTACCAATAACTTATTTCAGAATATCCCACACCCCACCGGTATAAGTGACGTACAAAAATGTCTCTAGTAATAGAAAAAGTTGCCTGAAGGCTAGGGTTATTTTTATTTACATTAGTATTAACTTAATATTAGTATTAACGAGCAAGAATGAGACGCCCTGCTGAACCTGCAGGACAGGACAAGTAGTAGGAATTGTGGAAGAGGGCCAGAATGAGCGGCTGTCGACTACACTCCAAACAAAACACTTTACTTAGTTGTCCAAACACTACAGCGTGGTTTCTAAGTTTGACTATCGACTGAAAACGTCTTTAATTCTAAAACGGCTGAAGGCCTATGAATTAAATACAACTGCTAAAATAGTATTTAAGCCCAATCGATGTAAGACTTGGCTAGTCAGATAGACTAAGTTTTTAAAAGCGGCTGAAGGGCCATAAATTAGAACAACTACAATAACTTTTCAACAGGCAGAAGGCCCAAGCTTTATGACCAATAAGAAACCTTACTTCAAAACGGCTGAAGGCATTTGTTAAAAAAAAACTACAACCAATTTTTCAAGGCAGAAGGCCCAAAGCTTCTAACCTTAAACAGTATCTAAGCCCAAGTGATGTAAGACTTAATAAGTAAGAAACCAAAATTTTAAAGCGGCTGAAGGCCCATCATTTTAAGAACAACACAACTACAATAAATTTTCAACAGGTAGGAGGCCTTTAATTTTATTAACACAATTACAAGCATACAAATTCAAACCATCGGCTATGAACCATTAAAACGCACAATAAATGCCAATAAGAAAGGCAGTGTAGGCAACGGCTCTCAGAAGTTTTCAGGGGGCTCGGGCCCTTGAAACCTTAACGTTCGCTTAGGTGAGAGAAGAAGTCGGCCCAACTATACTCGATCCGCCGGCAACACAACCAAGAGACAGTCAGGGACCCACCGGCAAGACGACTTGCTGACCACCGACCAGTATACGAGAATTCCGAAGCCAAATCGTTACAGACAAAGCTGCCCACAACCAAATATACTTTAAGCTGTCAAAAACTACACACCATGTTGGACAGTGACAACAGGTGAGGAAAGGACACTGCCTGAATTTACGGCAGCGACCAGGGCAGGTAACCGGAACGCTGACGGCCACAAGGCAGAAAATTCCGCTGGTGCACTTGAATTTCAAACCGACAAATATAGTTAATTCCACCACACAGCAGCTAAATCATCACCAACTCGAACAGTCGCTGTTGCTCCCAGGAATACTGCCAACAGCGAACCACCAACCAAGGAGACAACGTGAACACACGTGGCTTCGGTAATAAAACCACCACTCAACTTTCATGTCCTGTGTCGGTGATCCAGGAACCTCGCAGCACTCGGAACAGCCCCCACACGCTCCGACACTGCGTAGAGACCACCAGCGGGCCCGGCCGACTGCGCCACGCGGAGACTTGCTTGCTGATCCGTTCCAACCGACGGACTCATTGCCAGTACGTCGTCAACATTTAAAACAAGTTGTCAGTGGAACTACATACACAGTTTGGCAAACACTTGCACGAAGATTTGAACGACACAAAGCAGTGGTTGTGCAATGACGAAGACAAATCGGGAGTCGATACACACACATAGCAAACCCATAAGCGATCGGAGAGCCAATTCACGTCGACCGGTAGGACGACCGACCGACGATCCACGAAGGCCGTCCCCGGCTCAAGTGATGCGTGGCGGCAACGGTCGGGCGAGCCGTGGACATGCGGGCCTCACTGTTGCTCCAACCAGACTGAACTAGATCTGTGTTCCATCTCCCCAACTGGCAGGTCCGAAATACCCTCCTGCCACGTTCCAACTCCTTCCACGACAGACGACAACCAGGAAGTACATTACTGGTCATTAAAACTGCTACACCAAGAAGAAATGCAGATGATAAACAGGTATTCATTGGACAAATATATTATACTAGAACATGTGATTACATTTTCACACAATTTGGGTGCATAGATCCTGAGAAATCAGTACCCAAAACAACCACCTCTGGCCGTAATAACGGCCTTGATACGCCTGGGCATTGAGTCAAACAGAGCTTGGATGGCGTGTACAGGTACAGCCGCTCATGCAGCTTCAACACGATACCACAGTTCATCAAGAGTAGTGACTGGCGTATTGTGACGAGCCAGTCGCTCGGCTACCATTGTCCAGGCGTTTTCAATTGGTGAGAGATCTGGAGAATGTGCTGGCCAGGACAGCAGTCGAACATTTTCTGTTCCCAGAAAGACCCGTATAGGACCTGCAACATGCGGTCGTGCATTATCCTGCTGAAACGTAGGGTTTCACAGGGATCGAATGAAGGGTGGAGCCACGGGTCGTAACACATCTGAAATGTAAAGTCCACTGTTCGAAGTGCCGTCAGTGCGAACAAGAGGTGACAAAGACGTGTAACCAATGGCACCCCATACCATCACGCTGGGTGATACGCCAGTATGGCGATGACGAATACACGCTTCCAATGAGCGTTCCCCGCGATGTTGCCAAGCAGGGATGCGACCATCATGGTCCTGTAAACAGAACCTGGATTCATTCGAAAAAATGACATTTTGCCATTCGTGCACCCAGGTTCGTCGTTGAGTACACCATCGCAGGCGCTCCTGTCTGTGATGCAGCGTCAAGGGTAAACGCAGCCATGGTCTCCGAGCTGATAGTCCATGCTGCTGCAAACGTCGTCGAACTGTTAGTGCAGATGGTTGTTGTCTTGCAAACGTCCCCATCTGTTGACTCAGGGATCGAGACGTGGCTGCACGATCGGTTACAGCCATGCGGATTAAGATGTCTGTCATCTCGACTGCTTATAACACGAGGCCGTACGGATCCAGCAGGCGTTCCGTATTACCCTCCTGAACCCACCGATTCCATATTCTGCTAATAGTCATTGTATCTCGACAAACGCGAGCGGCCATGTCGCGATACGATAAACCGCAATCGCGATAGGCTACAATCCGACCTTTATCAAAGTCGGAAACGTGACGGTACGCATTTCTCCTCCTTACACGAGGCATCACAACAACGTTTCACCAGGCAACGCCGGACAACTGCTGTTTGTGTATGAGAAATCGGTTGGAAACTTTCCTCATGTCAGCACGTTTTAGGTGTCGCCACCGGCGCCAACGTTGTGTGAATGCTCTGAAAAGCTAATAATTTGCATATCACAGCATCTTCTTCCTGTTGGTTAAATTTCGCGTGTGTAGCACGTCATCTTCGTGGTGTAGCAATTTTAATGGCCATTAGTGTAATAGCAATGCAGGAAAGATAACACGTGAGGGCTATATCGATAGGCGATGCTGTTGCCGCTGACGACCAGTCAAAGCAGCAACTCAGTGACAACAGAAATCGAAAGTAACGAAGTGGCAACACGAAAGAAATGGAATGTAACATGAGAGATGGCACGAGCGCGAGCCACGCACGGCTCAAAGAATTTTCTACTGTATATAAAATTTGTTTGAACGTACACTGTGGTGATTACGTACATCCTAATATTGTGTCGGCCCTCCACGTCCCCGGCACAGTTCAGCAACTCGCCATGGCATGGCCTCAACAAATCGCTGGAAGTCACCAGCTGAAATATCGTGCCGTGCTGCCGCTATAGCAGTCCATGATTCCGAAAGTCTTGACGGTGGAAGATCCTGTACACAAACTGACCCCTCGATTATTTCCAGAGGACACAATTCCCTGTATCCACAGCCCACATAGCTATGGGGCCACCACCGGCTTGCACAGCCCCTTGTTGACAACTCGGGTCCATGGCTTCGTGGGGTCTGCATCGCACTTGAATCCTACCATCAGCTCCTACCAACTGAAATCGGGACAGTCGTCTAGCGTGCAACTGATACGGTCACGAGCTCAGGGAAGGGTTACAGTTCATGTCTCCCTGTTAGCAAAGGCACACGCGTCGGTCGTCTGCTGTCATAGCCCATTCGTGAATAATTCCGCCGCGTTGCCCTAACGGATAATTTTGTCGTTCGTCCTACATTGATTTCTGCGGTCATTTCACGTATCTTGCTTGTCTGTTAGCACTGACAACTCTACGCAAATGCCGTTGCTCTCAGTCGTTAAGTGAAGGCCGACGGTCACTGTGTCGCCCGTGGTGAGACGTAACGCCTGAAATTTGGTATTCTCGGCACACGCGTGACGCTATGGATCTCGCAATGTTGGATTGCCTAACGATTTCTGAAACGGAATGTCCCATGCGTCTAGCTCCACCTACTATTCCGCGATGAGAGTCTGTTAAGATCCGTCGTGTGGCCGTAATCACGTCGAAACTTTTGTACATGAATCACCTGAGTACAAATGAAAGCTCCGCCAATGCACTGTCCTCTCATACACTGTGTACGCGATACTACCACCATCTGTACGCGTGCACTTCGTTATCTCACGACTTTTGTCACCCCAGTGTACAGTGACATGTTGGCTGCCTCGAGGCCACCTGTGGACTCAGCAGCGGTTGACGCCTAATGCAGTTACCTGCCTGTCGCCAGAGAGCTCCACTTTGTTCGGTACAGCACATCTTTCGACGATGTGCAAAGTTGCAAAAAACAAAATTTCAACCGTTGAACGAGATATTGTACCTAATTTTCTGCGCACCGGTGTAAAGTTAGTCTGCAAACACAAATTAGAGCACTATATGTTGAAAGGTGGCTACACTGAGCCACAGCGCCAAAGATCGCGCCAGAGAGTATTGTTCCGCCGCCTCCACTGGCAGTGATTATTGAAAAGTAGCGGCAAGCAGTTCTGCCCGAGAAGTTGTGGTGGACACTGCTTGTCGTGAAGTCAGAGTGAGATGTGGTAGGGGAGAGTGTTGTTCCATGTTTTATGCTGTGGTTTGATGGGAGAGATAGCAGATGTTGTTCTAATGGAGATATTGTAATGGTCAGAGTGCATTTCGTCAATATATATGGAGGTAATAAACTCCTTTTTCTTTTATTCTTTCAGTGTCCTGAATAGTGTGTCATGACAGGTTCAGTCAACAAAGCATCTGGCGTGTGTTCTTGTATTAGAGTGTAATTCTGATTTTCTTGCGCAATTATAGTATTTCTAATTTTCTTTTATCACGTCAGTATAATTGGTATTTAAAAATTCTTGTCTTGTTGAAGAAGAACCGTGCCAGATGTGCGTTGAGTCATACTACCACATACAGAACAGCTACACTTGTGTTTGTTGTTTCGTAGGTTTTATAGTTGCTGGGGACTTAATTAATTAATTGTGCTAACAGAAATTTTCTTACATTCTTTGTTGTCATTCTAAGCAGTCAGATTGCGTACTAAAACTAGTCAGGGCCAGCCGTTTACGAGACTTGCGTAATCGGACTTACAGCTACTAAAAATATTTGCATTATTTTTTTATTTAACTAAGCCCCCAAGCACGTGGCGACCCTGCCAGGATCGTCCCTTGGAATCTTCTGATTGTAAAAATAGTAGACAGTAGTATTGTAGTAGTAATTTGTAGTTCAGTAATTGTAGTCTATTTTGAATGTGTAGATTTGGTAATTGGCATTCTTCTAATGGTATTTTTCAAAATTTAATTTTTATTGCCTTGTATACGCGTTTGACGATTTGGTGCAATTATTTCAATTGTTCGATTAATCGTGTTTGAGGGAAATATTTCGTGTGAATGGTATTGTTGAAGATGAGGAGTCATTGTGTGTAATTTTCGTACAGTGACGAATTTTTTATGTTTTGTAAATGATTACGCGATCGATGAAAAAGGCAAAAATGATGGATAGTGAGAATGGCGAAATTGTTAACATGGCGAACTCGCCAACAGAAGAAAACAGTGTGATGAATAATGAAGTGGAAAACAATGTAATAAGTCGGGAAAATAGTCCGGAACCATTTCAAAATTTTTCTCAATCAGAAAATTCGCAGAATACGAGATTAACGATAGAAGATTCTGAAATAGTATCGAACACTGATAGCTTTACAGCTATGACGAAGGAAGCTGGTTTTGCGGGAAATGTTAGGGGCGAAAAGAATTTTGAAACAGTTAACATGGAGCAGTTGATGAGTGCAATATTAAATTTGGGATCTCGGTTAGACTCACAAAAGGGAACAATGGAAGCACGGTTAGACTCACTGGGATCACAAATGGGAACAATGGAAACACGGTTTGGATCTGAATTAAAAACAGAGATGGGAACTTTGGAAACACGGTTAGACTCACGAATAGGGACATGTTTCAAAAATATGAAAGATGAATTAAAGAAATAAATCAGAGAAGAAGTACAACCAATTTTGAATGCTCACAATAATAGATTAATTGCAGTAGAAATCAGACAAAAGGAACAGGATAGAGAACAGGAAGAAAGAGATCGCGTGATAGTACAGAAATTTTCAGAGTTAAATTTACAACGTGCAAAAGATAAGGAAGAAATATTTGAGAGAATCGAGGAATCCGTACCAAATGACAGAATAAATAACCTAACACAACAATGTGAACAGTTAACTACCAAATGTGTTAATACTGAAACCCGAGTCGCGACACTTACGGAAGACGTAAATAAACAGAAAGAACAAATAGGTGATTTATCGGAAAGAATTGAGGAGATTTCAGACAAATTGACAAGTCTTAGTTTAAATGGGGACAGAGATTCAGATGATACAGCACCATTGCCATTTGCAGAAACCGAAGAGTACCAGAACATAAATAAGCATGTTGAAAATCAGGGAAAATTTAATGAACGCGTTAAAAGGGAAGTTGAGGCATTACGAAAGCAAGTCAAACAGATCGAAGGTGAAATCGTAGGAAAAGATAGCAGAAGAAATTTAGAATCACGGATAGCAGAGGGCTTTGAAGAAAATAATTTGTTTCATTTACGGGATGCAACAAGAGATCGCCAGGCGCGCGAACTTGACAATAATCGACATTGGGACTGGGACAGACGCGGTAGGTCTTTGTCGCCACGAGGCGAAAACTTTGACTATAAACACTTTTTGACTGTTCGGAAATTTAATATCTTCCGCAATTCTAAGAATGACATACATCCATGTTCATGGTTAGATCAATTTATGTACGCACTTCCACCAAATTGGCCACTAAGTCACAAACTGGAATTTATGTGTGGATATTTAGAAAACGAACCGGCGACGCGGATGCGCGCACTCATTAGAGATTGTAATAATCTGAATGATTTTTATCATGCATTTCTATCGGCATATTGGTCCGAAAACACGCAAGATAGAGTCAAACATAGTCTGATTATGCAGCGTAATTTCAAACAGTCTGAGTACCGCACGCCGGCAGAATATTTTGAAGACATGATTCGAAAGAATCAGTTCCTTTCCAACCCTTACAGCCCGACTGAATTAATTCGCATTTGTTTAACTAAGCTGCCACAATCCATAAGACAAATTGCTTTAGCCGGACGATGTAAAGACGACATTGAGACTTTTAAGACTTTGTTGCAAGAACTTGAGTATGACAACGACGACGTGACTTCTTGTAACTTTTTCAGTAACAGTATTTACAATAGATTTTCAGAGAAAAGAGATAGTGATCGGAACGGGCGTTATATGGGTAACTTTGAGAATGACAGACGTAACAGACAGGACAATAGATACCAGCCTTATGACAATAACAGACGTTCTAACAGAAATTACACAGACAATTATAATAACGGTAATTCGTACCGGAATGATCAATCATACGGAAACAGTAATCGGTATCACCAAGACAGAAATTATTCATACAGTAATAGAAATTCTTACTACAGAAATAATCAGGGTAGTAGATACAACAATAATTTCAGAAGTGACAGTCGAAATTACACAAGAAGTAGTTATGCAGACAGACAGGAAAACAGAAATTTTAATAACAGACACAACCAAGAATTTGTATCTAACAGACACGAGGGACCTAATTGGCATCCTCCACGTGACAGAACTTCAGAGAGACAAGTGCAAATCGTAGAAATGGATCCGCAAAATGACGCGAATAATCAAAGACGTGACGCAAACAATCGACAATGACTAGCAGCTTCGGCTTCTGGCAGCAATATAGACGGTTCAGAAAGTAATGACACTACGACTTTACACTACGTACGCCTGGAAGACATGAGAGACATTTTGCTAGACGAAAAGGAAAATAATGTAGACGCATTTTTACATCCAGTTATTGAAGTATGTGTGGGTAAGAATAAGTTCACTGCAGTTTTAGATTCTGGGAGCCCATTGAATGTCATTAGTGAATCAGTTTTTCGTATATGTGAAAGGACTATTGCCTGTCCTGTGTTACCTATTTCTAAAACTACAATTCGAGGAGCGATTTCTGGAAAAGGTGTAGTAGTTAAACAACAGACCAACCTAAATTTCAATTGTCAAGGATACGAATTTTCTGCTAATTTTATTATTGTTCCATTACTCAGTACACAAATTATATTAGGTATGGAGTTTCTTAACGCACATAAGGCAATTTTGAACTTTAAAGAAGGAAGTGTGAATTTGACTGTTGCCGGAATGCCGAAGTGTTTGAAATTTTTCGAGTGTTTAACAAGATCTGAGTCAGATACAAAATGTTTAAGGTTTCTTACTTCTGATGTTTTCGTTGAGCATTATGACGACAATGTGTTTATTCATGACAATGACAATAGATACAGAGACGCGATGGATGATATAATTAATAGCGAAGAACTAATTAATGAAAAGGTTAAGAAAGCTGAAGTGCCAGATGACGTTGCAAGAGAAGAGCTGCACCAAATTTTGACTTCACATGCTACAGTGTTTAGTCATCACACGGGAACTATACAAGGCTTACAATATTTATTTAAAGTAAAAGAACACACACCATTTCGCGGAAAAACGTACGCTATTCCTTTGGCTTACAGAGACAAGGTTAAGAATGAACTTCAGTACATGTTAGATCAGGGCATTATTGAGCCTGCAGTCAGTCCTTATACTAGCCCATTACACGTTGTTCTTATAAAGGATGGGTCAATTCGTTTGGTTCTGGATTCCAGACAGATAAATAATATCATCATTCCTGAAACTGACCGCCCACAAAATTTAGATGAACTTCTTCAACATTTTCATGGAATTAAAGTTTTATCCACGATTGATATGCGCGCAAGTTTTTGGCAAATAGAACTCCACCCTGATTGTAGAAAATATACTGCCTTTTTAGCCTTTGGTAACTGTTACCAGTTTCGGAAATTACCGTTTGGACTTACTGTATCTTCAGCAGCATTCATTCGTAGTTTAAACGAAATTTTACCTGTTTATCTTCGTGACAATATTACTTCATATGTTGACGACATTCTTATTGCTAAACATTCTTGGAGTGAGCACAACAAAATTTTGGATTCATTGTTACGTATCTTTGGAAGAGTTGGCATTACTGTGAACTTGGAGAAATATGAATTTGGTCGTTCACAGGTGAAATTTCGCGGTCACATTATTTCTACAGAAGGTATTCTTCCTGATCCAGAAAAACTTGACGCTATTCGTAATTATGCTGTTCCTACCACAAAACGTGATGTTCGTAGTTTCCTAGGTGTCTGTAATTTTCTTAGACGCTTTGTTAGATTGGACGATTTGGCCACACCTCGTTTATGTGAACTATCTGGAAAGAAATCTAATTGGTGTTGGGATGAGGAAGCTCAGTCAGAATTTGAACAACTCCGTGATGCTTTAGTTGCTGCTCCACTTCTTTCACATCCGGATTTATCTAAAGATTTTTGTTTGGCAACGGACTCATCATACGAAGGGCTAGGTGCACATTTATTTCAAGAGATAGAAGAAAACGGCGTTGTAGTACAAAAGACTATTGCATTTGGAAGTCGTGTTCTCTCTAAATCAGAAAAGAATTATTCGATTACGGAACTTGAAGCTTTGGCTGTTGTTTGGGCTTTTACAAAATTTCGGACATTCTTGTTTGGCAGACATACTAAGGTTTACACCGATCATCGAGCTCTGGAATTTCTTATGTCGACAAAATTAACTCATGGCAGATTGTCACGATGGGTGTTGTACCTACAGGAATTTGATTTTAGTATTGTTTACATACAGGGTTCTTCAAATATTGTTGCTGATGCTTTATCATGTGCACCTATGGGTTTGAAACAAAGTGCTGAAGAGGACTGCATAGAAAACAATTATTGTTTGATGTATATTCAAGGTGTTGCGTTTGAGAACTTTATTTCGTCTTCGCTCCAGGACATCGCTAAGGAGCAAAATAAGGATCCAATCTGGAAGGACATTAAGGAGAAGTGGAGGAGAAAGGAAAGCGTAGCGATTAGACAGCATTATTTAGTTCGCAACGACATTCTTTTTAAACGAAAATCGGTCGACAACTCTGTTTGGTTAGTTTGTATTCCTGATGAGTGGGTTAATAAGCTGATTTGGTATACGCATTTCAGTTATGCACACTTTGGTCCCAGAAAATGCTTTCATAAATTGCGAGAAAATTGCTACTTCAGTAATATGGAAAAACGTATTCGATCTGTTCTTGCCAAATGCAAATTATGTCAAAAGGCTAAGCCGCCAACAATTTCTCATAGAGCACCGTTGTTTCCTATCATTCCAGCAAAATTAAAGGACATGGCTGCAGTTGATTTGTTCGGTCCAGTGGTTCGTTCTACTAATGGTTTTGCGTACATTTTCGTAGCAGTGGAGTTGACATCAAAATATGTGTGTTTTACACTGTTACGCAAAGCAACAGCTCGTTCAGTATCTAATGCTTTCATTAACCATTTTCTTAAAGAAGTTGGTCATGTTGATAAGGTTATATCAGATAATGGATCACAGTTTCGTTCTAAAATTTGGCTTCGTACTCTACGGCGTCGTAAAATTAAACCAATCTTCATTTCACTTTTTCACCCTCAATCTAACGCTTCAGAGAGATGGATGAAGGAAATCAATAAATTGTGTCGTCTTTATTGTCACCAGAATCACAGAACGTGGGATCAGTATCTTCATATTTTTCAAAACATTCTGAATGAACTCCCTAATGATTCAACTTCTTTACCGCCTATACTGATATTAAAAAACAAAGCACCGACAAATCGCATATCTGAAATCGTTCCTTTTCCGCCTTCACGGAAACTGCGGCATTCTGAAGTTGTGAACCTGGCTTTGCAAAATATTGCATCTGCTGCTGCTAGAAGAGAGAAATCAGCTAAACATGCTGGTCGTTTAAAAATTTTGTCAGTTGGTCAGAAAGTGTTAATTAAGTCTCATCGTTTGTCTCACAAAGGAAAAGGCTTGTGTCGGAAATTTTTTCTGCTTTATAACGGTCCATATAGAATTAGCAAAACTATTCATGATAACACTGTCGAAGTAGAAACTCTTAAATCACGACGCTCTAAGGGAATACATCATATATCTAACGTTAAAATTTTTGTGGAATGATATACTATTGAAAAATTTTTGTAGAATGACATACTTGTGAGAAACTAACAGCTACATGTAAACATGCGGAGAGTACAAGGACACCGCGCTGTGTTTTGGCGGCGGCACATACTCAAAGCAACAGTCAAGTCTGCGCGCCGCACAAGGCAGTCGTTGACCGCAAACAATCACTTCCTACGTCTCGCGCCTACAGCTGATCGAGCACTCAGTGCGAATGCACTGACAGCCGTAAACAAATACACAATCTTTCTCCGAATAAAATCAGTATAAAGCTATAATGACTTGATAAATTATGTTACTAACGTTCAGTATTTTTCAGGATACGGTTCTATAAGATATTTAAGAACTTCAGGTAAATTCTGTGTGTCTCCGACGTTAAGACGACTTGCTATCGAGAAATTTTCAGGAAGAATGTAATTTCCAAGAAGAAACTAATAAACTAAAAAAAGGTAACTATTAATTGAGTTTATTTTTCAGGTAACATATTTCCACTTAGGTACGTACTTTAGACGTAATTTGCTGCTCGCGATTATGTGATTCATACTTTGTGCTAAATTTCATGTTCTATGAAATTACTTGTGAAGCGACGTGCTTGCGTACGTTAACTGATTTTGACAATGATTATTAATGAACTGGATTGTTACTTGTGTATATTATGCATCGCTTGGCTGCACTGCTTTTTCACTGATGTCATATTTTTAATTATGTGCCTGCTGTGCCTATTTATTTAAATTATAATTGTCCCCTGATCAATTGTGCTGATGCGGTTAGGTATGTAAGTTATACTTTGTGATTTATCTGCTTGCGCCTTCATGTTTACTTATTAAGATTACATATGAACATTTATTTGCTTACGCTGATACGATGCTAATGACCTGTTTAGTACGTAAGATATATGTTTACTGCTATGCGTATGGATTGCACATTTACACATTTCTGCTTGTTGTCATAACTATACCTTAATTTGGTATATAGAAATGCTGATATACTGTGTATTAACATAGAGTATAGGTCACACTATTGTATTAATTACAGATTGTTCGCTTGGCAGAGCCTCGTTGTAAGAATTGTGCTGCATCCACTTGTTGAAATTCTGATCACTACTGGTATATTTCCTCGCTATTGCTTGTTTTGCTTACGCTCAGTGCTTTATATTTTAACATAAGAAAATGAACTGCAGTAATTCGACGAGCGACTTTAGTACAAGAAACATCACAGAAGTCACATGAGCTGGAGGTTTTATGGAAGCTGTATAAATTTATGCTAATAGGAAGGAAGCTAACGATATGACATACCAAAACTAGGTTTAGACCATTGACAGTTATTACACTGCATTTTTCGTGAGCAATTGAAATAGGAAGTGACACTTGACACAAGAAATACTCCACATGTTTGCTTCTGTTTGCCATAATTCTTGAAGTGCTGTACACACTGTGAAATATTATGATCATTCACACTCCGTAATTGTACTTAATTACTGAGAGTTATTCGAACTAAGTCTGTTAGAGGTCATGTATGCATTCTTTGTTTATAATTCATAATGAGTAGAAGATTTTGGTCAGATAGATTACACAGAGGTTGTGTGTTGACAGTGTGTCTTCGGATTGTATGGGATGATGAGGTTTGCATTAGGATTTTATCTGTACTTATTCGAGGAGACTGACTAGAGGAAAGAGTTGTTATGGAAGTGAAATGATACTGGCAATAAGGTTTATATGTATCGACGTATTGAAGAGGTATTATTGAGGTATTGAGATTATGTGAAGTTGATTGGAGTTTTGGTGTATAAGAGGTAAAGTAAGTGAGGTGCATATTTTTTTTTGTTGGTCTATATGGAACAAGGAGGATGAAGATAGCAGACTAGAACACTAAAATGGAAGGAAGATTGTCTACACACACTTTGTTAAATCACTAAGCAGTATGTACTTTTTTTTTTTGGAGAGAGGAAGCATTGCATATCTT
The DNA here is from genome assembly GCF_023864275.1 of Schistocerca cancellata. Taxonomy (NCBI): domain Eukaryota; kingdom Metazoa; phylum Arthropoda; class Insecta; order Orthoptera; family Acrididae; genus Schistocerca; species Schistocerca cancellata. The sequence goes on along the minus strand of NC_064628.1, from coordinate 99,982,565 downwards.
GGCACACTGACAGTTGTTCAGCAACCGTACATTTTGATCTGGCTTGGCAAACATTGGTCTTGACATGATGACTATGATGTTGACTTAACTATTATTGACTGTTATACATTGCTGCCACTACCACTTGATACACATGATGAACATCAAATTTTGACAGAATTGCAATTACACTGTTAACACTATTCAATTACACAGTAGTACTTAATGTGGATGAAAGATGAGTGAGTGTGTTTTGTGTGTTTTCCTTTCCTAATCCTACCCACCTATCTCCTAAATATTATTTTATTTGTTTGTAGTGGCTTGCACTGACACCCATAAATATTATAGGTTTACTGATGTTTATGTACTTGTAATAGTTAATATGACAATTATCTGACATCATTTGTGTGTTTGTTATGATTTGTATGTTTAGTGTAAAAGCATTTGTATGTGTATTCAAACTATTATTCATGCTTGAACTGTCTGAGTAGTGATGGTGAATATTATGAACTGTTACCTGCACTTTTCAACATGATGTGGGACACTTAGAAATGTTTAATTTCTGCTGATGAACTGTGTGATCAGTGATAGTAAATATTATGGATTGTTACTTGTACTTTTTCTACATGATTGGTGCCACTAGGACATGTTTAATTTCTGCTGATGAACAGTGTGATCAGTGATAGTGAATATTATGGACTGTTACTTGTACTTTTTCTACATGATTGGTGCCAATAGGACATGTTTAATTTCTGCTTATAAACTGTGATGAACAGTGTGATCAGTGATAGTGAATATGATGGACTGCTCTCTGCACCTGCTCATCATTGCTGGGTGCCACAGATGGAACTGCTTCTACTGAAATGATGTTACTTCTTGCTGTCTGCACCTGTTCCACATTGCTGGGTGCCACTGATGGACTGCTTCTACTGAAATGATGTCACCTGATGGTGTCTGCACCTACTCGACATTGCTGGGTGCCGCTGATGGACTGCTTCTACTGAAATGATGTCACCTGATGCTGTCTGCACCTGTTCCACAATGCTGGGTGCCACTGATGGACTGCTTCTACTGAAATGATGTCACCTGATGCTGTCTGCACCTGTTCCACAATGCTGGGTGCCACTGATAAACTGCTTCTACTGAGAAATGTGACTTGTTGCTGTGTGTACCTCTTCAACATTGCTGGGTACCACAAATGGAACTGCTTCTACTGAAATGATGTTACTTCTTGCTGTCTGTACCTCTTCAACATTGCTGGGTACCACAGATGGAACTGCTTCTACTGAAATGATGTTACTTCTTGCTGTCTGCACCTACTCAACATTGCTGGGTGCCACTGATGGACTGCTTCTACTGAAATGATGTCACCTGTTGGAGTCTGCACCTACTCAACATTGCTGGGTGCCACTGATGGACTGCTTCTACTGAAATGATGTCACCTGTTGGAGTCTGCACCTGTTCCACAATGCTGGGTGCCACTGATGGACTGCTTCTACTGAAATGATGTCACCTGATGGTGTCTGCACCTACTCAACATTGCTGGGTGCTACTGCTGGAACTGTCAACCACTTGTTGTGAAAACATTTTATGTGAATATTTGTATAAACTGATTTTTTGTGTATTACTGTTTGTGAAAAGTTATGAGACTCTTACCTGTACATATTCGTCATTGCTGACGCTATTGATTGAACTGTTTAACCACATAATGCTTGTGTAAACTATTATGTAAAGTCACATGTATGAAAGAATTTGTATTGCTTAGTGTATTTTATATATTAGGCTATTGAAAGGTCAGTGCAAAGCCAAAATTTTATCTAGTTATATGATATTTACGTATTAATATTATCTTTTATTTTTGTCTGTATTTTTTTGACGAATTTGGTGGTATTTTCACCACCAATGCTGGCAAAAATACCATCAAATTCTAGCCCGTGGAGGAAGGGCATATGAAAGGTGGCTACACTGAGCCACAGCGCCAAAGATCGCGCCAGAGAGTATTGTTCCGCCGCCTCCACTGGCAGTGATTATTGAAAAGTAGCGGCAAGCAGTTCTGCCCGAGAAGTTGTGGTGGACACTGCTTGTCGTGAAGTCAGAGTGAGATGTGGTAGGGGAGAGTGTTGTTCCATGTTTTATGCTGTGGTTTGATGGGAGAGATAGCAGATGTTGTTCTAATGGAGATATTGTAATGGTCAGAGTGCATTTCGTCAATATATATGGAGGTAATAAACTCCTTTTTCTTTTATTCTTTCAGTGTCCTGAATAGTGTGTCATGACAGGTTCAGTCAACAAAGCATCTGGCGTGTGTTCTTGTATTAGAGTGTAATTCTGATTTTCTTGCGCAATTATAGTATTTCTAATTTTCTTTTATCGCGTCAGTATAATTGGTATTTAAAAATTCTTGTCTTGTTGAAGAAGAACCGTGCCAGATGTGCGTTGAGTCATACTACCACATACAGAACAGCTACACTTGTGTTTGTTGTTTCGTAGGTTTTATAGTTGCTGGGGACTTAATTAATTAATTGTGCTAACAGAAATTTTCTTACATTCTTTGTTGTCATTCTAAGCAGTCAGATTGCGTACTAAAACTAGTCAGGGCCAGCCGTTTACGAGACTTGCGTAATCGGACTTACAGCTACTAAAAATATTTGCATTATTTTTTTATTTAACTAAGCCCCCATGCAATGTGCGATTGCAACTATACCTGAGTTCACTATTACCTTCTCAAACATGTATTAGCAAAATAAAGTAATCGAATTTTGTACTAAACTTAAGAAGACTAGTGAAACGTCTCTGTCGAGTCTTTCCATAGATGTTTGCCTCATATGACTCAGTTAGGTCTCATTTGATCCACTGCGTAATTGGGATTTTGCTTATTAACTCTCCCAGAATGACTGAGCAGTGGAACTGAAAGTAATTCACCATATATCCAACGTAAAATGCAAGCAAATGGTGCCTTGCACTAGTATTTCAATGTATTGTATTCTAATTTTATGTTCTACGTGAAATCATGAGCCATATTTATCACGCACCTCCGTTATGTTACCTTATGCGGTTCGCAGCTCCTAAGTAAGGCTTCTAGTGCTAATGACAAAGTAGGAGGTAGTGTTTATCACGATTTTCCTATGTTAAATTCGTTGGAATATTTAAGTCGTTCAGCCTAACTGAAACCTTACTAATTTCTGCTCGAACTGCGGTACAATTGGTTAATAATAGTTCACGATCGTGTTTAAAAATAGTCGTGCAGGAAATTGGCTTTCTTCCTTTGGGCCATCGTCGGGTGGAGCATCCACTATTGAACATGATTAGGAACAGCTAGTGAACTTATATCTCGTGCGAATGTGAGACTAATTGTGTGTTTTGCGTGAGTGGTTTTATTTTTTTTCTGTTTTTGTGGTTTTTTGGTGATAGTGTATGCTTGTGTTCGTATTGTACTAAGGGTTTGGTAAACCATGTACGTTTCCGCTTCCTACTGCATACTGATAGGTTTTTCCAGTGCTAATTTCATCTGTTTTGTGCGGGATAAATTCATTCAAACATCGGATTTTCGTTAATTAAGGCGAACTTTTGTAATGGTTTAATTCTTAACGGACCACGTGTACCTTGAATCATCGGAATGTTTGTACCATGGTGATTTAGTTTTCCGTTGTAGTGACAAACTCATTTTATAGTTGTTCCCTAAGGAAAGAAACGCTTCTTGTCATTTCTGCTTTCCACTCCAATTCTCCTTTGAAACCATAAATGTGTGACCCAATTCAGCACGTGGTGAACTGAGTTGTTTGCACGTGAGCGCTCGGCTTCTCATCTCATGTACTTACGCTGACCAAATCTTGCAACGGAAATAAACCTCTTTGCAAATCAGTGCATGTTTGTAAAGGTGGTCGGTTATTCCTGTGATCTTTCTCTGTCGTGTGAATCTAGATTAAATGATTGAGAGGATGTTTCAAGTCTCCCCTTCCTCACCTTTTCCATTAATCACAACAGTTACATTGTACAATATAATTTCACTTATCGAAAATAGATTAATGTAGTTCATGTTCAGCCGCCAGCTAAGTGTACCCATAGGATGTGCACGCTATTTCAAAAATCTTTATTAACGAATAAATATGCCGTAAAGGATAATACTGTGTGTCCTGCAGCTTCATTTGTTTTCATCAACATCATCATCATCATCTAAGACTGATTATGCCTTTCAGTGTTCAGTCTGGAGCATAGCCCCCCTTATACAGTTCCTCCATGATCCCCTATTCAGTGCTAACATTGGTGCCTCTTCTGATGTTAAGCCTATTGCTTCAAAATCATTCTTAACCGAATCCAGGTACCTTCTCCTCGGTCTGCCCCGACTCCTCCTACCCTCTACTGCTGAATCCATGAGTCTCTTGGGTAACCTTGCTTCTCCCATGCGTGTAACATGACCCCACCATCTAAGCCTGTTCGTCCTGACTGCTACATCCATAGAGCTCATTCCCAGTTTTTCTTTGATTTCCTCATTGTGGACACCCTCCTGCCATTGTTCCCATCTACTAGTACCTTCAATCATCCTAGCTACTTTCATATCCGTAACCTCAACCTTGTTGATAAGGTAACCTGAATCCACCCAGCTTTCACTCCCATACAACAAAGTTGGTCGAAAGATTGAACGGTGCACAGATAACTTAGTCTTGGTACTGACTTCCTTCTTGGAGAAGAGAGTAGATCGTAGTTGAGCGCTCACTGCATTAGCTTTGCTACACCTCGCTTCCAGTTCTTTCACTATGTTGCCATCCTGTGAGAATATGCATCCTAAGTACTTGAAACCGTTCACCTGTTCTAACTTTGTTCCTCCTATTTGGCACTCAATCCGTTTATATTTCTTTCCCACTGACATTACGTTCGTTTTGGAGATGCTAATCTTCATACCATAGTCCTTACATTTCTGATCTAGCTCTGAAATATTACTTTGCAAACTTTCAATCGAATCTGCCATCACAACTAAGTCATCCGGATATGCAAGACTGCTTATTTTGTGTTCACATATCTTAATCTCACCCAGCCAGTCTATTGTTTTCAACATATGATCCATAAATGACATGAACAACAGTGGAGACAGGTTGCAGCCTTGTCTTACCCCTGAAACTACTCTGAACCATGAACTCAATTTACCGTCAACTCTAACTGCTGCCTAACTATCCATGTAAAGACCTTTAATTGCTAGCAAAAGTTTGCCTCCTATTCCATTATCTTGTAGAACAGACAATAACTTCCTCCTAGGAACCCTTTCCATTGAATTCCAAATTTGAATTAATTCCAGTTCAGTCATTCTTGTAAGTTAGGAAGAGCTTGGGCTGGTGGAGACCCTGTAAATGATATTGTAAAAAAAATTGTCTTTTGATGGTAGCTTAACCGCAGATATTTGCCAAGTGTGGATGCAATTCGGTACTTAATATGGTTCGATTCAGTCCATTATCATCGATAAGGTTACGACGTGTAGCTTACACCTACAAATAGATATAGCTCCTACAGTAGACCAGCGAACTAGCGGTTTACATAAGTAGCTTACTCTAGGAATCTGTGAACAAAATTGAGCCGTGCATTGCTCGCCGTCCCACCATTTGGCATTTTACACCGTGTTTTAACGTATTTCCATTTCACCACGTTGATTTAAATTACTGGCGTTACTGAGCTGCTGTTTTGCCTGACCGTCATCGGCGCTAGCAGCGCGTGGCGATATATCCCCTCTGACCAACACCGACTCAAAGGAAGGCCTCGGCGCTTGTTGGTGACGTCACGTCAGCTAGTCACGACGAACGCCAGGTCTGTTGCAGGCAGAAACGCCTGGGCGTGCTTATCACCATAAATCTCAGATTTTTGGACATAATGTTTGGTATTGTTTTGGATTCTGCAATTTTATTTAGATGAAAGATTTTCTTACTATCGTAAAGCTACAAATGAAGATGATAGTTCTGTATTACTGAATCCCGTCGAAACAAACGTAGATCAATATGAGAAGATGCTTTGCCCCATTGCAAGCTTCGGAAATTTTACATTCAAGTAACTATGTTTACTTGATTCATTTTGTTATCGAAACTTACCCCAACCCCCTTACAATTAACTGGTTTCTTTTATTTATTTATTTATTTTCGTCTGACATCGTCACTGGACATGTGAACTAATTTACATGTGTAAATGTCCAACTGTTGCCAGTCATTAGATTACAGTCGTTTTCAACGAAAGGAATTCTAAACAGGAAATAAAATAGCTTCATACATCGAAAATACTGCTGAGCTTAAACTTTTTTGAACATGCATATTAGAAAAGATAAATAATCCCCTCTTGCAACTGAAAGGAGAAACTTTATAAGATAAAAAAAATTTTATTTGATAAAAGAAGTATCTCTCTTTTGCCTCTTCTTCTGTCCCCCACCTCCTCATCCCAACGTGTACAATCGCATGATATTTCATTAACATTCAGTGCTCCTCACCCCATAGTCAACCACGATACCTAAAGAAGAGCACCAATATGTTCACAGTGTCTTGTAATAACAACCCAGTACAAACGTAACTTCCTCAGATTTACAAATAAGGTAAAGAAGCACAAATTCTGTTGCTGCTGGACCATGAAGTTGTTTTTGTATGTCAATCCTTAAAACAGGTGGAAATTTAAGTTCAGGAGTGCACTATTTGTTAAGAGGTGTAATGAATTGCACAATTGATTGATTGCAGAAATCTCTCAGAACAATGTGTGTTGGTCAACTACCGCCAATAGTTTCACATTTTCCGATGTCAGAGAGGGAGACACCACCATTGTGAGTATGCCTGTAACAGACCTGGCGTTCGCCGTGCCTAGCTGACGTGACGTGACGTTACGAAGAAGCGCCGAGGCCTTCCTTTGAGTCGGTGTTGCTCTGACAGGATCTTTGCTCGGCTGCTGTTACTTCCCGGTTGTCATCTGTCGTGGAGTGAGTCGGAACGTGCGAGGAGGAGAGTTGACGGCGGCAGTTCGGGTCGTGAGTTGGGCGCTGCCAGGGAGTTGCAACTCGTCTGGAGCGCAGCCCGGGCCAGCCAGTCGCCGGCTTGCAGCAGCAGTGAGCCCTGCGTGGACATCGCCCGCCCGACCGTTGCCGCCACGCATCTCTTAAGCCGGGCCTGACTTTTGGTGGATTGTTGGTCGGTCGGTTCGTCCGAGGACATCTCTGTGCGGCTTAGTCGACTGTGCCGCTGGCGGTCTCTGCGCAGTGTCGGACTCTGTCTGGAGCTGTCCGATCGGTACGAGCATCGTCGCTCGCCCACCCAGGACGTGAAGGTTGAGTGGTTTTGAGCATTACGTTGTTGGTTCCAAATTAATTTATCCATAGTTAAGTGCAGAGTCTGGCGATATACCATCTGACTTTCGGAAAAGCACCATCCACACAATTCCGAAGACGGCAAGAGCTGACAAGTGCGAGAATTATCGCACAATCAGCTTAACAGCTCATGCATCGAAGCTGCTTACAAGTATAATATACAGAAGAATGGAAAAGAAAATTGAGAATGCGCTAGGTGACGATCAGTTTGGCTTTAGAAAAAGTAAAGGGACGTTACGGCTAATAATGGAAGCAAGGCTAAAGAAAAATCAAGACACTTTCATAGGATTTGTCGACCTGGAAAAAGCGTTCGACAATATAAAATGGTGCAAGCTGTTCGAGATTCTGAAAAAAGTAGGGGTAAGCTATAGGGACGGGTCATATACAATATGTGCAACAACCAACAGGGAATAATAAGAGTGGACGATCAAGAACGAAGTGCTCGTATTAAGAACGGTGTAAGACAAGGCTGTAGCCTTTCGCCCCTACTCTTCAATCTGTACATCGAGGAAGCAATGATGTAAATAAAAGAAAGGTTCAGGAGTGGAATTAAAATACAAGGTGAAAGGATATCAATGATACGATTCGCTGATGACATTGCTATCCTGAGTGAAAGTGAAGAAGAATTAAATGATCTGCTGAACGGAATGAACAGTCTAATGAGTACGCAGTATGGTTTGAGAGTAAATCGGAGAAAGACGAAGGTAATGAGAAGTAGTAGAAATGAGAACAGCGAGAAACTTAACATCAGGATTGAGGGTCACGAAGTCAATGAAGTTAAGGAATTCTGCTACCTAGGCAGTAAAATAACCAATGACGGACGGAGCAAGGAGGACATCAAAAGCAGACTCGCTATGGCAAAAAAGGCATTTCTGGCCAAGAGAAGTCTACTAATATCAAATACCGGCCTTAATTTGAGGAAGAAATTTCTGAGGATGTACGTCTGGAGTACAGCGTTGTATGGTAGTGAAACATGGACTGTGGGAAAACCGGAACAGAAGAGAATCGAAGCATTTGAGATGTGGTGCTATAGACGAATGTTGAAAATTAGGTGGACTGATAAGGTAAGGAATGAGGAGGTTCTACGAAGAATCGGAGAGGAAAGGAATATGTGGAAAACACTGATAAGGAGAAGGGACAGGATGATAGGACATCTGCTAAGACATGAGGGAATGACTTCCATGGTACTAGAGGGAGCTGTAGAGGGCAAAAACTGTAGAGGAAGACAGCGATTGGAATACGTCAAGCAAATAATTGAGGACGTAGGTTGCAAGTGCTACTCTGAGATGAAGAGGTTAGCACAGGAAAGGAATTCGTGGCGGGCCGCATCAAACCAGTCAGTAGACTGTTGACCAAAAAAAAAAAAAGTGCACCACCGGAATTTTCTGCCTTGTGCCCGTTAGTGTTCTGGTTCCCTTCCCCGGCCGCTAACGTAGTTTTTAGGCAGTGTCTTTAGGACGTGTCGTTGCTGCCCAACATGGTGTGTAGTTTTGGCAGCCCAGTTCACATACGGGTTTGTTTGGGGATAGTGATACTTGTAATTTTTTGGGGGGCCTTGAATTCACGTGTACTCCGTCGTGGCAAGGAAGCGGTTGGTCGGTCGGTCCGTGACTGTCCCTTGGTTGGGTTCGCACGAATTTAGTCGGACTCACCACCTGTCTAGCCTAAGTGACCGAGGGCAGGCCGATCCACTGGAGAATCCTGAGTGCTGTTCTGTTAATTATCCTTTTGCAGTGTTAATGTTGTTGTAATTTAACTGTATTTTATATTTCTAATTTCGCAGGGTTAGTCGTGGGCCTTGAGCCCAGGAAACATGTTCTCAGAGTTTCCTTCAAGTCCAAACATTATCGCCTTCTGCTCTTGAAAGGTTATTGTAATTTCCTCTGAAAGCTTTTACAAATCATTGTGGGCCTTCCGCCGTTGGTGTTGCAAAAATGAAATTTTTAAACTTAATGCAGTGTTTTACCGATTGTTGTAATATATATTTCCTTAGTTTGCAGAATTTAACTTTATGGTCTTCAGCCATCTTATTGCGTTTATCTCATTCGGTGCATCTTGTGGGCCGTCAGCCTTGTTAGCATCTTAAAACACTGTGGCCTTCTGCCTTCAGTAATCATCATAATATATTTGGAATTTTGAAGATTTAATCCGGCGGCCTTCAGCCGCTCCACATGCTGATCTCGTATATGTATACGATTTGTCTTATCCGTAAATTTAACTGTGTCATGTCTTTTCAAAATTGAACTTATTCTAAAGCATCTGTTTGGAAGCCTTCAGCTGCGAAGAAAATTTAAATCATTCAAAAGTGTATTTGTGAACTAAATGATAACAAATTACAATTGTGAAATGAATCTGGCCCTTTCCACAATCCTAATTACCTGTTAGCCCTGCGTGATTTAGCGGCCGTTTCAAAAATGTCTCATCTTAAAGGAATTTTTGGGTTGGTTTGAAGACTGCTCTTAGAGTCTATAATATTTCAGAAGTTATGGAGAAAATATTTTCATTTGTACTTTAGTAATATTAATTCCGCTGATTTCTTGGGATATAGATGTATCAGTAAACCAAGATATTTTTACCCTCCAGCATCTGCTGGATAAATGTTACTTTTCAAAACAGCTTTGTAATTGAATTTCAGTACTACGCAACAGATTCCTTTGTTCATAAATGATACAGTTTTGGAATTACGCAGATGAAGTGCTCACCCACGAAACCCACAATCTTACTACGGTCTTTAGTTATTAAAGTGGTCTCAAGATTCAAAATATGCGATACTTGCTGGAATCCTAAGATTGAAATTGCAATTACACACATTCATTTTAAAACTGTAATTCCAGCAATAAATAAAGATATGAAACTTTATTAATCAAGGAATAGTGAAACGTCCCCTTAGAACAATTATACATGACTGTGCTTAAACTGACACTCAATATTTTTAGCGCAACGTAATCTGACTTTCAAAAATCCCTACAAAAGATTTGCCCTGACTAACATTAACCTATACGTTTCATAAATCACTTACCTCACAAAAATCTTGGTTACTCGAACTACTGCAATACAGCGAGCGCCACTACTGCCAGCTAAATAAAAGATTCAAACTACGCAAGGCACTAACTACTGATAGGCATAGTTAGCAAATGAAAGATTTTAATAGAGAACAAACAATGCATTTACCTTAATAGTCATCAAAAGTAATAATATATACAGCAGTTCATGACATCCATTTTTACAAATTTCAAAACTCCGCCATTTCTCTCTCCACATCCACCACTGCTGGCGGCTCACCTCCAACTGCGCAACGCTATGCGCTGTTCATATCCAGCTGCCCAACACTACAATGGCCAACAAAAATGCAAACCAGCCACAGACTGCACGCAGCACAGCCAGTGATTTTCATACAGAGCGCTACGTGGTGTTACCAATATAAAAACCTAAACAGCCTACTTACAAGATACAATTTTGGAAGGATTGTGTAGTATCGATGGATCAGTGAGCAATCAGCAATATTGTCTGTAGTTTTTTGTGGGATCTTGCTAGTGTCAAGTTCGGGCTGCGGATTGTGGAGCCATGCACGAGTGTTACCACAGTTACTTAAACCTCGATGATGTGAAACTTGGATGGGTGAGGTACAGCGCTCCTGATAAGTGCTAACTATGCAAGCAGTCCACAGACGTGACCGATGATTCCCGCAGAGCTTCCCAGACACACCAGTGAGTCAGGCCAGGTCGTCGGTCCATTTCCTGAGAGGCCAGCTCGCACCTCGCTGTTAATGGGAAACACAAACCAGAGACGTGGCAGCGTGGTCCACGAACTGAGCTCTCCGCTCGGACGTCCCACACGACTACCCGCTATAGCTTTGCATTGCCTTCCTACATTGGTCCTACAGGTGATTCCCTGGTTCTAAAATTAAATCCCATGAAAACCGAGATAGGTTCATTAATTAAAGGAAAAGTATGTTTATATTCAAAGCTACAACAATTTTATATAGAAGTTTCGAGACAGTAGTTAGGAAAGCTGCTGGCAGATGGTGTACACTGTGCATTTCGTATCAACATCTTCAGAAAGCAGCCTCCACAGTAGCTTTACAGGCTTTTCAAAATGTCAAACGCTCACAGTAGACACATGGCGCAAACGAACAGTGAAATTTGAAATCACATCTTGTAGTGGATTCAGTTGCCACACAGATCGACGTTTCGAGCTCGTATAGCGTGATGGCATAGTTCTGGTAAACAGTGTCTTTCAATCTGCCTCATAAAACGTTGCCGCAAGGAATCAGACCGGGTGCTTACTTTATTGCGGACCGCAGCACCGTCGTACAACAATCAGGTACGGTTAATGATCCTATTGCCCGCATCTCGTGGTCGTGCGGTAGCGTTCTCGCTTCCCACGCCCGGGTTCCCGGGTTCGATTCCCGGCGGGGTCAGGGATTTTCTCTGCCTCGTGATGGCTGGGTGTTGTGTGCTGTCCTTAGGTTAGTTAGGTTTAAGTACTTCTAAGTTCTAGGGGACTGATGACCATAGCTGTTAAGTCCCATAGTGCTCATTTTTAATGATCCTATTGTGGCGTGCGAAGTATTGTGGTTTGATTACGTGTTGTACAATTTCAGCAAAATTACAAAAAAAATAGTTAATTATTATCAACGTAACAGGAGGTTTTATTGAAGCACTGCTTTTCCGGCTAATGAACGTTATTTTGTTAAGGAAATCTCCACCTGGGAACGCGTAGCAATGTTGTCTGTCAAGCAGTGTAATGGCACTAAGTTGCAGATCGTTTATCGAATTTAACGCTACTGTTATTCGAGGTGGCAGCACTTTTATTTAAGCAAAATGAACAGTTTTGTCACACAGTACCACACGCAAAATATTTCATAAAAGTTGCTACGAAAAAACCAAGCTTCGTACATCAGCAAATAAGAATTTATATCATGTAAGATGCTATTTTCACTCTATTTAAAGATTGTTCACAATCTAAGTCGAATTGACTTCCTCAAAGTGGGTTCTGAGCCAATAATACACAATTATTATCGCAAGTATGACAAACAATATTTATGTACGTATAAAATATCAATTTAAAACTTCCGCTGCAATATTTCACTAAGATGGCGGCTAACATAAGACAGTCACTTATTGATTCTGCTTCAGGCCCTGTTTTACTACTAACAAATAATATATATTAAATTTTCTTGTACCTTCACTATATGCATTAACATTTGAAAATATTTCTCAATGTTAATCGCTTATTATTCCGCATTTACCAATAATTCGCGAATTTACCAATAATTTGCGCTAATGGCTGCGCTCCTTCGTTGCTGAACAGAAAAGTTAGCATTTATACAGGACGAGAATTACAATGAAATAAAACTTCAAACAAATAAAATTCATTTCATTCACATAGAAACTCTATTTTCAAATATTAATTAACAACATGATACAGTTTTTTTACAGACCTCTGTGTTACGAGACATCAATCACGTCCTGTCCGCCGCTCGTGGTCTCGCGGTAGCGTTCTCGCTTCCCGAGCACGGGGTCCCGGGTTCGATTCCCGGCGGGGTCAGGGATTTTCACCTGCCTCGAGATGACTGGGTGTTTGTGTTGTCCTCATCATTTCATCATCATCCCGGAAAGTGGCGAAATTGGACTGAGCAAAGATTGGGTAATTGTACGGGCGCTGATAACCACGCAGTTGAGCGCCCCACAAACCAAACATCATCATCATCATCAATCACGTCCGATCATTGCAACAGTTCGAACAAGAAGAAGGCTTATTCTAGAAGAATCACAGATAACAAAAGATGAAGATTTCCATTATCTTTTTCCATCAGTATTGTCTGAGATATGATTTTCACAGAAAATTAAATTATGCCACTGACAATAATTATTTATTATTATTTTAGCATCGATGCAGTCCTTTTTTATTAATATCACGAGAATGTTCGCTCAAATTCCATACACAATCGTGACGTGAATATTGTTCTGAATAAAATATAGTCTTGGATATTACACTATCTGGTACATTACTGACGTACTTTGAGAACATAGAATGTTCTCTTGCCGCTTCCTCATAATTTTCAACTTAAATTTGAAATGTACTTGAAGCTGCTAATTATTAGACTACACCAAAATTTGTACGTAGCCATCTATTGGGTGTTTCAAAACTGATATACGTATTTTAAGACTTTGTAGACATTGTAATTCTGTTAGAAAAAGCAAAGAACCTGCAAGAGCAGTCGAACGGAATGGACAGTGTTTTGAAAGGAGGATATAAGATGAACATCAACAAAAGCAAAACGAGGATAATGGAATCTAGTCGAATTCAAACAGGTCATGCTGAGGGAATTAGATTAGGAAATGAGACACTTAAAGTAGTAGATGAGTTTTGCTATTTGGAGAGCAAAGTAAGTGATGATGGTCGAAGTAGAGAGGACATAAAATGTAGACTGGCTATGGCAAGGAAATCGTTACTGAAAAAGAGAAATTTATTGCCATCGAGTATAGATTTAAGTGTCAGGGAATCTTTCCTGAAATATATGTATGGAGTGTAGCCGTGCATGGAAGTGAAACATGGACAATAAACACTTTAGACAATAGAATAGAAGAATATAAGCTTTCGAAATGTGGTGCCAGAGAAGAATGCTGAAGATTAGATGAGTAGATCATGTAACTCATGAGGAGGTACTGAATAGAAATGGGGAGAAGAGGAATTTGTGGCCAACTTGACTAGTAGAAGTGATCGGATGGTAGGACATGTTCTGAGGCATTAAGGGATCACCAATTTAATATTGGAGAGCAGTGTGGAGAGTAAAAATTGTAGAGGGAGACCAAGAGATGAATACACTAAACAGATTCAGAAGAATGCAGGTTGCAATAGGCACTGGGAGATGAAGCAGCTTGCACAGGATAGAGTAGCATGGAGAGCTGCATCAAACCAGTCTCTGGAATGAACACCACAACAACAACTGTAAGTAGGCTGTTTAGGTTCTTATATTGGTAACGCCGTCGCCACGTAAAGCTCTCTGTATGAAAATCACTGGCTGTGCTGTGTGCAGTCTGTGGCTAGTTTGCATTGTTGTCTGCCATTGTAGTGTTGGGCAGCGGCAGCTGGATGTGAACAGCGCGTAGCGTTGCGCAGTTAGAGGTGAGCCGCCAGCAGTGGTGGATGTGTGGAAGGAAATGGCGGAGTTTTGAAATTACATATATTATGACTTTTGATTATATTAAGGTAAATACATTGTTTGTTTTCTATTAAAATCTTTCATTTGCTAACTATGCCTATCAGTAGTTAGTGCCTTCCGTAGTTTGAATCTTTTATTTAGCTGGCGGTAGTGGCGCTCGCTGTATTGCAGTAGTTCGAGTAACGGAGATTTTTGGTGAGGTAAGTGAAAGGTATAGATTAATGTTAGTCAGGGCCATTCTTTTGCAGGGATTTTTGAAAGTCAGATTGCGTTGCGCTGAAAATATTGTGTGTCAGTTTAAGCACAGTCGTGTACAATTGTTCTAAGGGGACGTTTCACAACAACAAGAACAACAACAACAAGGCTTTGTATCATTCGGTACATTCAACTTGCAATTGTAAATAACACTTCAAATGAAAAAGCAACTCAAACTGTTTTGTTTCTGTACCTGAGTACAAAGGAAAGAGTGACTGAAGAACGTTTTGAACGAAACGAATGAGAATCATTCACGGGTAGCACAAAGTTCGGAAGGCTAGTCGTGAATTAGCAGTTCCAGTGACGTCTGTGTGGAGCCTTCTAAGGAAAATATTGCAACTATGTCCTTATTGTTTGTAGCTATTACAAGCTCTAAAACACACAGACAACGTGTTACGTGCCAACTTCGCCAGCCAAATATACTGCATGCCGATGTAGATTTTCTGGATCGTGTCGTCTTCAGTGACGAATCGACATTTGACATTACATCACAAGTTAAAGTTACTCGCCGCGCGGGATTAGCCGAGCGGTCTCAGGTGATACAGTCATGGACTGTGCAGCTGGTCCCGGCGGAGGTTCGAGTCCTCCCTCGGGCATGGGTGTGTGTGTTTGCCCTTATGATAGTTTAGGTTAAGTAGTGTGTAAGCTTCGGGACTGATGACCTTAGCAGTTAAGTCCCATAAGATTTCACACACATTTGAACATTTTTTTGAAAATGTGAACACACATAATGTGGGCATCTGGGTGTCAGCAAACTCCCACGAGAGGGTACTGCTGGTACGGTACTCCTATAAATTGAATGTTTTTTGTGCGATATCCCGTTGGAATATGGACGTTTCTTTTTCGGTGAAGCAAATGTAGCTGGTGTATCAGATCTCGATGCGCTAGAATTATGGCTATTTCCTCAGTTGGAAGAAGGTTAGCCATAAACTAACTGGCAGCAAAATGGTGCACCACGCCTTACTGGCATAACTCAGTACGCGATTGTTTAAACGCCATTTTACCCGACCGCTGGATGACCTCCCCGTTTAGACACGATCTCACCCCATGAGATTTTTACCTCTGGGGGTTCATAAAGCATCATGCGTATGTGCCTCCGCTACTAGCTGATATAACCAACATTATAAACAGCATTTTCGTATAAATTACTCCAGATACACTGATCAGGGTTTTGAAAGAACGCGCCTATCGACTCGATGCATGAGAAATAGTGCTCACATTGAACGCTTGTAAGAAAAACTGTATGAGTTGCTCTTTCATTCGATGTATTGTTTGTAATTGTAAGTTTAATGTGATAAATGATACAAAGCCTTGAAACCTGTACATTCATCTTGAAACACCCTGTATTTCTTAAGTGTTGAGAATGACAGAAAAGACCCCTCATGAAACTTCACCGTTTTACATATATTATACCTGGCGGTTAATCATACAAAATAAAGAATATTGTTGTCCTGCTGGTATTCCCTTCATGTACTTCAACGATCCTCACACACTGACGCTACTTTAAAAGACCATGAAAGTATTCTTCAAACGAGAACTACCTTTATTTTGCTGAGAACTTGTACAGTTTGTGGCTGGTGCTGGTAACTTCAGTAACTGTTGGAAGAAGTTAAACGTGCAATTCTTATAGTAGGCCCGAAAATCGATTATAATTAGAGGGTAATGATATAAAAGCAACGTATGGAAGTCGTAGAACAGTTGCTGAGTTTTGTTATTTAGGACAGAATGCACGGCTAAAGAAATAAACGGAAGAGTAAAAATGACTAACATTGCTGTTGATAATTACAACAGAAGTTTAAAAATCAAAATCGAAATTTGAGTGCTCTTGAGAAGAAAAGTGTACAATTTTAATGCGAAAACGATGTATGCAAACCAGACAGAGACTCTAACATTCTGCGTGGTGTCTGTTTGTTCTATATCGTGTCTCCCTACCACTTTCGCGCAACGACGCTCTGAGTGTGTTTTTTAAGGAATTGACTAGTTTGAACCTGGGACCTGTTGCTGGTAAGGAGACGCCAGACCACACATGACATGTAGAGTTCAGAGGAGTTCAGTGAGACTAGCGATGATATAACCAAATACTTAATGATTCCAGCGTCAGCTCCACTGCACTCCCTGTAAAAGAATCTTAATACCAACTAAATTTAGTGGAAGGGGTTCAAGGCTTTCCTATTTTTAGTTAGCTGGTAAAATAACGTCGAAAAAGCAGTTAAGTTTACCATTGGAAATTTTATTCTACTCACAAAACATTGTTTATAAATTGCACTATTGATAAAAGGAAATGTTTTAATACAGGATGGTAAATACCAACTGCGTTCAACAAAAATGTGAACGAATATTCCCTGAATGGGTTTCCAAGTTCTACAATGGATCGAAGGATGACCTATGCCATATCACATCTATAATCTAGGTTTAAATTTTCACAAAAGAGAAAACTATCAAAATGGTCTACAGTGACCCTCAATTATCTTTAATTACTTATCTAACTTGTCGTAAATTACAGTGGCTGATGTGGCTTCTCAATAACTATATAACAGAAAAATCATCGCGTTTCAGATTTTTACTTCAAGTGGCAAATGTGAACACCATGAGCTTCAATTGACGATCGACGCTAGTATTATGCAAAAAGGGGGTGTAACAGATGAGACTTCTTCTGGTCTGAGTGAAGCTTTATGCGCTGTTATGCGGCATCACGTGCGTTCATTACCTTGTTGGAGTTCGTCAGGGGGTGACGGGCAGCACAGCTCCGCTCACCTCGCCGTCTCGGAAGCAACTCTCTCCTAACTTCTCCTTACTACAATTTACCGAAGTTGGTTTTAAAAAAACTATCTGGCTGTGTTTTCATCTGACCAATCAGGGTCTCATTGTTAACCTTAAGCTCCACCTACAAAAATTCTGTCTATCCAATGAGAAATGTTATACTTTTCATGGTGGGGCAATGTTTTTAAAGTTTGCAACGTAACAGAGACGCGAAAAAGTCTCACGCTAAAACTTGCAGCTGGTGTGGTCCTTTTAGCGTTATCGTAAGATCTATACTGTTCTTCTGGAGGGCTCTATCTTTTAACATGGGCTGGGGGGTGGTCCTAATGTAACAGAGCCGCGAAAAAGTCTCACGCTAAAACTTGCGGCTGGGGGGTGGCCCTTTTTGTGTTATCGTAAGATCTATATTGTTCTTCTGGAGGGCTCTAGCTTTTAACATGGGCTGGGGGGTGGTCCTGACGTAACAGAGGCGCGAAAAAGTCTCACGCTAAAACTTGCAGCTGGGGTGGTCCTAGTGGTTAGCTGGCGAAGTGGGTGTTCAGTCCGTCCCTTATCGTAGGGCCTTCTAGCTTAACACGGTTCTGCTCTCGGCTTCTGTTCTCGTTTCTCCCCTCGGAACTGCGTCTGTCTCACGGTGGGAAGGTATGACATGCATTTAGCCATTCTTGTGTTAGTCTGTGGTATTCCATTTGCTCAGTCGTTACTCATATTACTTTGGTTAATTTAATGTCACGATTTATTCGGAGCTACGTGACATACTACTGGATTTGCTTATCATGTCAGGGTTTTCATGGAAAGTGTTGGATTTGCCTGACACCTTACAAGACGCTCTGTGCTGAATTAGGAAACATTCGGGATTAATATGGATTCCTATTGCAGAAGATATCAACGTATGTAAAATTATATAGGAAACTTGTATCCATGGATAATTATGATCAAGTTGACAGTTGGTTTATGGTATTGTTCTCGAAGTATCAACAACCAGCTTGTGAAATTTTCATACAGCCTTCGTTACTCACGTTTATTTTTCGTTTATTACCAGTTTATCTCCAAACATTAGCGAAAATTCCCTGACCACTGTAAGTCACAAAGTGGCACTGTGCTCTCTGACACAAAAGCGACGGGAAAGACCTGTCCAGACTTTTTCTTGTTGGAAGCCCAAGTAATGACAGTCTTTTAAATTGATTCCTCACAAGAGATGTGTGAAATTAAAGCATTGCTGATATTTTCTAAAGCGTCATTACAGTCTTCGCGACAAAAATTCAAATGGCTCTGAGCACTATAGGACTTAACTTCTGAGGTCATCAGTCCCCTAGAACTTAGAACTACTTAAACCTAACTAACCTAAAGACATCACACACATCCAGGCCCGAGGCAGGATTCGAACCTGCGACCGTAGCGGTCGCGTGGTTCCAGACTGTAGCGCCTAGAACCGCTCGGCCACCCCGGCCGGCCTCTTCGCGACTTTTTCCGTGTGTACAGAACGATTTCCTGTGAAGAGATGAGTGAAACAAAAATTACGTGGAGCAAACGGACAAGAATCAAATTGTTAAAAAAAATGCGCGAATGTGCATCAGGTTCAAAATGGCTCGAAGCACTATGCGACTTAACATCTGAGGTCATCAATCCCCTAGCGTTAGAACTAGTTAAACCTAACTGACCTTAGGACATCACACACATCCATGTCCGAGGCAGGATTCGAACCTAGGACCGTAGCAGCAGCGCGGTTCCGGACTGAAGCGCTAGATCCGCTCGGCCACAGCGGCCGGCGTGCATCAGGTCAATGAACAGTTGCCTTGGTATCTGTTCTCTGAAAACCTAGTTCTAAATGCTCCTCGATAAAGAAAAAAATCTATTGAAATTTTGTGCGAAATAACTGTACTGGCTAGAGTCCTTCACTAATGGAAGTTCTACGTCCTAATTCGCCTGTAAAACAAATCACACTTGAACTATACCTTTTGATTTAATTGAAACCACATATTTATTGCAGCCTGATCAATGTTGTAATGAAGGAGATTTCTGGTATCCAGTGGCTTATGATGTCTCGAATTAATCAGGCTCCATATCGACGATAGAATACGGTGCTGAAAGGAAAAATATTTGACGACAAAATTCTCAGAGAAAAATTGTGCATGCGAACTCGATGTTTCTGTAAATAGTCTTGCAGTGGATAAGTGATAATAATCAATTCCTGAAACCGTTTTTATCGAACGTTAAAAGAAAGAAGCCATACATTTCAAAACTGGTGGCGATTCCATAACAGTCTTCAGATGAGTTTCAAACAAGCAGTCATCGGACCTGTGAAGGTTAAAAACAGAATAATACACTACTGGCCATTAAAATTGCTACACCACGAAGATGACGTGCTACAGACGCAATATTTAACCGACAGGAAGAAGATGCTGTGATATGCAAATGATTAGCTTTTCAGAGCATTCACACAAGGTTGGCGCCGGTGGCGACACATACAACGTGCTGACATGAGCAAAGTTTCCAACCGATTTCTCATACACAAACAGCAGTTCACCGGCGTTACCTGGTGAAACGTTGTTGTGATGCCTCGTGTAAGGAGGAGAAATGCGTACCATCACGTTTCCGACTTTGATAAAGGTCGGATTGTAGCCTATCGAAATTGCGGTTTATCCTATCGCGACATTGGTGTTCCCGTTGGTCGAGATCCAATGACTGTTAGCAGAATATGGAATCGGTGGGTCCAGGAGGGTAATACGGAACGCCGTGCCAGATCCCAACGCCCTCGTATCACTAGCAGTCGAGATGAAAGGCATCTTATCCGCAGGGCTGTAACGGATAGTGCAGCCACGTATCGATCCCTGAGTCAACAGATGGAAACGTTTGCAAGACAACCATCTGCAGGACCAGTTCGACGACGTTTGCAGCAGCATGGATTATCAGCTCGGAGACCATGGCTGCGGTTACCGTCGGCGCTGCATCACAGACAGGAATGCCTGCGATGGTGTACTCAACGACGTACCTGGGTGCACGAATGGCAAAACGTCATTTTTTCCGATGAATCCAGATTCTCTTTACAGCATCATGTTAGTCGCATCCATGTTTGGTGACATCGTGGTGAAAGCACATTGGAAGCGCGTATTCGTCATCGCCATACTGGCGTATCACCCGGCGTGATGGTATGGGGTGCCATTGGTTACACGTCTCGGTCACCTTTTGTTCGCATTGACGGCACTTTGAACAGTGGACGTTACATTTCAGATGTGTTACGACCCGTGGTTCTACCCTTCATTCGATCCCTGCGAAACCCTACATTTCACCTGGATAATGCACGACCGCATGTTGCAGGTCCAGTACGGGCCTTTCTGGATTCAGAAAATGTTCGACTGCTGCCCTGGCCAGCACATTCTCCAGATCTCTCACCAACTGAAAACGTCTGGTCAATGGTGGCCGAGCAACTGGCTCGTCACAATACGCCAGTCACTACTCTTGATGAACTGTGGTACCGTGTTGAAGCTGCATGGGCAGCTGTACCTGTACACGCCATCCAAGCTCTGTTTGGCTGAATGCCCAGGCGTATCAAGGCCGTTATTACGGCCAGAGGTGGTTGTTCTGGGTACTGATTTCTCAGGATCTATGCACCCAAATTGCGTGAAAGTGTAATCGCATGTCAGTGCTAGTATAATATATATGTTTATCATCTGCATTTCTTCTTGGTATAGCGATTGTAATGGCCAGTAGTGTATTATTCAATAATTTTCAAAATTGGTATACTAGTTGTTGTTGCCCAGGAGAAGATTGTGTAATAATTTCAGCATTGTATCTATCATAGTTTCGGAGATAGAAAAAATTGCTTAGAAAGTAACCGACAATTAGGGAACTATAAAGGTTTATACGAATATTTTGGTATAATTCTAAAACATGAACAGAACTGTCAGTGTGCAGAATTAATTACTTGTGATTTTCATATAAAAACTTCAATTCAGTTTCGTTTTCGTAATATAAAAATCAGACAAAATTATTATTTGTATCGAATATTGTTGTGGGAGTAAATGAGAGTGTGTGACTCTCTGTATGTGGGAATATGTTAAATTTTAAGATTAAATGTATGTAATACATTACGTGATCATAACGTGGGAATGATGTTTGTGCCCATTTTGTTGATGACGTATGTCTAAGTGTACTTGCTTTTGTAAGGAGGCAGCCAGAAGAACAGTTGAAAGTATAGTCATTTTCTAAATCTATTCCAAATTTAATTTTCTTTTCGTTTGGCTTTATTAAATCTTATATTAGTATCTGCATGTTGGAATAGCGTAGGTGCATCTGTGAACAGTGATTGCCACAGTCCAGTTTGGTGCGAGAATGATCTCGATCGATGATTCTGATTGGCCAGTCAAAGAAATCAACCAATTAGAATTAAGCAGTTCCCGCGCACTGCTAGGTAGTTATACTGGGAACAGACTGAAGGGGGTGGCTCGCCAGCTTCGGACGCAGAAGGACACGTTAAACGTGATGTTTCTCATTATGTGTAAAATGAAGGAATATTGAGATCCTCGCGTTTGATACGTTTAACGCTGATGTAGTTACGGGGAGTTCGGTGAAGTCTGGAGGCTTTGGAATTATTTAGTTGGAAAGTTAGCTGCATGTGAACTTTCGGCCTATGTGAAAATTCAGCGTGGCGTATTCTGTATTAATTATAGGATATTTGCCGATCATCTTTTGTTATGAAGACCACTGAAAAAGACCGAATGTAAAACTCTGAGTATCTGATCAGTGACTGTGAGATGGCGTCTCCAATGAGGTTAGACTTGTGCGCAATTCTGGCTCCTTTGCGAGTGAAGTTTGTGCTTTGACAGAGAATTAAGAATGAAAGAGTAGTTTTTCAGTAACTAAGGGTTTTAGTAGCGCGAAAATTGTGTTATTCAGCAATAAACATTACTAGTCTGAAAATATTAGGACACTTATTTCAGTCGAAATGCACCACATTACCACCCGAAATTATGTTAAATCGCCGCTACTAGAGTTTACGCGGACTTTGCAGGACAGATTCTAGGAGACGTCTTTCTCCAACACTGCTTTTGCGTCGTCTTGTAAATATCTACGCCTGCAGAGTAAAGGGAAGGGAGCCAACGCCGTAGTGAGGTAGGTGGGACATTAAATTTGAACAGCACGACGAATGACGAAATTTTTCAAACCCGCCCCGCCGCACATGCTTTGTTTCCAGTTCCAAGTGATGAACCCAAGATCCTTCGCCTGTGACTGTTGTGTACTGGCAAGACAGCCAGTCCACTAGGAGGAAGCCGAAAGGCACGCGTTTAAGCTCACGCAGCCTGGCGTGAGGTCTGGAACAGGTAAAGGTAAAGTAATTGAGACTAGCAAATAAAGTACGTAGCTGCTGGAATACTTACCTTTAATCCATAATTGGTGAACATCGCTCTTTACGGTACATGTTTTACAGCATCAATAGTAACTGAACATGGCGCCTTGCTAGGTCGTAGCAATTGACGTAGCTGAAGGCTATGCTAAACTATCGTCTCGGCAAATGAGAGCGTATTTTGTCAGTGAACCATCGCTAGCAAAGTCGGCTGTACAACTGGGCCGAGTGCTAGGAAGTCTCTCTAGACCTGCCCTGTGGTGGCGCTCGGTCTGCAATCACTGATAGTGGCGACACGCGGGTCCGACGTATACTAACGGACCGCGGCCGATTTAAAGGCTACCACCTAGCAAGTGTGGTGTCTGGCGTTGACACCACATTCCTCCCCCGCAAATCGGCGGCCGGTTGTGGCATAAGGCTTCCGCCCGCCGTGGAGAGGACCCCATGTTGGCGTATGCGACGAAATGGGGAGCCTAACTACAGGCGAGGCTGTGCCATCCGCACCCTGCCATTTGGACCGAGGGGAGCTAGGAAACGCCTGAAAACCTGCTTCAGGGTGCACGCCAACATGCGGTGTATGCGCCCGTAGAGAGACAGGAGGGGCCGAAGGGTCGACCTCCATCGGGCCGGGGCACCCGACGGGCGAAGACGACATATGGTCCGGAGCGGGCAAGAGTTCCATGGCGGAGGACAACTGGTCACGGGAAGCGATCGGCGGCGCGTGACCCAGGGAGGCGCCCGGCGGTTGCAACGACGCGTCCACTGCGGGCGTCGCCGGCGAGAGAACAGGCGGCGGCAGCGGTGGCGGCGGTGGCGGCGCGTCGCCATGGGGCAAAATGGAAGGCAGCGTCGGTAACACCTGGGGCTGAGGCGAGCCAGTAGATGGGTCCCCAGGGCGCTGACCGGACGGCACCGTCGCTGAAAGCAGACCGGGAGCGGCAGATCCCGTGCGACGACAGAGGCGCAGCTGATTGAGATGGCGACGCACCTCACCAGAGGACCCCAAAACCAGATACATAGCGCGGCCGAGGCAGCGAAGAATGCGCCCTGCGAGCCAACGCCGTGAACCTCGATATTTGCGGTAGTAGACAAGATCGCCTGGAGCAAAAGCGGGTGTCTGCCGCTGCATAGGAACCTGATGCGGCGGATGTAGCAAAGACATCAAGGTGCGATGAGGGCGACCGTGCGACAACTCAGCCGGCGAGCGACCCTCTCGGGGCTGAGAGCGATACGAGGACAAAAAGAGCAATAATGCGTCCTCCCGAGAATGCGACTCTTTCAACTTCAACATCTGTGACTTGAAAGTCCTGACCAAACGTTCAGCGGCACCGTTTGACTGTGGCGAAAACGGCGCGGACGTCAGATGTTGAATACCATTGGCCTTGTAGTATGACTGAAATTCTGCGGGCATGAATTGTGGTCCATTGTCGGAAACAATAGTCTGTGGAAGACTTTCAATGAAAAGATAGCGGATAACGCTTGGATGGTGGCAGATGACGTCGTGGAAGACATCCGGACAACAAAAGGAAAATTACTGAATGAATCTACCACAACCAACCATCGAGCATTCCAGAATGGACCAGCAAAATCGATGTGTAAGCGTTGCCAAGGGGAAGTGGCTTTTGGCCATGCAAAGAATTTCCGTGGTGGTGCTGATTGTTGTTCGGCACACACCATGCAAGAAGAGCACATATTCGTAATCGCGGCATCGATTCCGAACCAAGTACAGTGCTGACGAGCAAGTTGTTTCGTTCGCACTATACTCCAATGTCCTTGGTGGAGAAGCTGTAGGGCAGAGGACTGTAACGAACGAGGGACCACGACCCTGGACTGTTCATTATCAGAACGCAACAGCAAAACACCACGTCGTACAAAAAGTCTCTTCTTGTGAGCAAAAAATCGGCGAACCAACGGATCCCCGATCCGTGACTTTGACAAGGGCCATTGAGTAGCAACGAAACGCAGAACGGTAGCCAGGACAGGGTCGGCAACTGTGGCTGTAGCTACACGACGAAAATCAATCGGAAACGATTCGACCACGTCATCGGTTTCCGAATCAATGAACATGCAAGCAAGTTCAGAAGAATCGAATGCTCTATCCTCAGCAACAGGCAAACGGGACAACGCATCGGCGTTTCCGTGCTTAGCAGTGGACCAATACAAGATATCGTAGCGGTACTGCGAGAGGAAAATAGACCAGCGAATGAATTTCTGCGCCGTACGTGGAGGTACAGGCTTGTTCGGATGAAAAAGCGATGTCAACGGTTTGTGGTCTGTGATGATGGTAAAGTGACGACCATACAAGAAATCATGAAACTTGGCAACACCAAATACGAGAGCCAATGCTTCTTTCTCGATCTGTGAATAATTTCGTTGCGCAGACGAGAGCAATTTGGACGCAAAGGCAATAGGGCGATCGTGCGAACCACCTTTGTGCGCAAGCACAGCACCGATCCCGAAATCCGAAGCATCCACCATCAACAAAAGGGGTTTCTGGGGATCGAATGGCGTAAGGCAAGTATTGGAAAGCAACGTCGATTTCAACTGGCGAAAGGCGCGTTCGCATTCCGTCGTCCAGACGAACGGAACACCCTTATGGCGTAAGCGATGAAGCGGAGCTGAAATGGAAGAGGCGTGGCGCACATAGCGATGAAAATAATGAATTTTTCCCAGCACACTCTGTAGCTGCTTCAAATTCTGTGGCGAAGGCAAGTCTTGTATGGCACGGAGGTGCTCTGGACTGGGATGTATGCCTTGGGCAGTGAGTACATGTCCCAGGTAGGGTAAGTCACGAGCAAAAAACACACATTTGTCCTTCCGCAAGCGAAGACCATTTTGTCGCAAGACCTGAAATAATGTTCTGAGATTGGCTAAATGTTCTTCTTCCGTCTTTCCGGAGATCACAATATCGTCCAGATAGTTTGCTGCAGTAGGGACCGACGCACAAATCGTTTGTAAATATTGCTGAAACAATCAGGGGCGGATGCACACCCGAATGGCAGTCGTTTGAATCGATACAAACCAAGATGCGTGTTAACCACCAAAACGCGCTGGGATTCTTCGTCCACCGGTATTTGCAAGTACGCATCTGCTAGGTCCAACTTCGAAAAATATTTACCCGGGCACAGTTTGTCAAAAAGATCTTCCGGGCGGGGTAAAGGAAAATTTGCAGTCACTAGTTGGGGATTCACTGTTGCCTTGAAGTCCACACAAAGTCTCAATTTTCCGGAAGGTTTTTGCAAAATTACTAAAGGTGATGCCCAGAGAGAAGCCTGCACACGTTCAATTACACCTTGTGATTCCAAATCGTGTTATGTTTTTGCGACCTCATCACGCAATGCGTGGGGAACATTGCGGGCTCTGAAAAATTTCGGTTGCACATTTACTTTCAGTTCCAAATGTGCTTCATAGTTCTTAGCGCAACCGAGGGCCGGTGCAAAAATGTCTGCAAATTCGGCACAGAGACGAGAAACACTGTCCGAAGGCACAGTCTGGTTCACTGAGAGGACCTGATTGACTATAGACAAGTTAAACAACTGAAATAAATCTAAACCAAACAAGTTCACTGCAGCAGAAGAACGAAGG
The DNA here is from genome assembly GCF_023864275.1 of Schistocerca cancellata. NCBI lineage: Eukaryota > Metazoa > Arthropoda > Insecta > Orthoptera > Acrididae > Schistocerca > Schistocerca cancellata. The sequence goes on along the minus strand of NC_064628.1, from coordinate 99,956,153 downwards.
ACGTAAAATGACACAAGTTTGGTTTGTCCATTGTATGTTGCTAGAAGGCTGCACTGTCCTAACACAGGGATCGCTTGTCCTGAATAACTGCTTAACTTAACATTAGCGGCATGCAATGGAGGTGTGCCCAGCTGTTTGTACGTGTCTTGATTGATCAGTGAAACTGCAGCTCCGGTATCGAGCTGGAATGGTATCACTTTGCCGTTAATGTCCAAGTCCACAAAAAGTTTATTTTCCAGCTGACGACAAGAGCGACTGTCTCGTGCAATGTGAACTGACACTGGTACAGAATCACTTATGACTTGACGGGAGTTCCGGCGATGTCAATACACACTATCTGTGGGATGAACACAGTCACTGTTAGAGAGGGTAGCACTGGGCGGAATGGAATGAACTACATGAATTTCCATAGGCGAAGTGTCGCGGGCCGGAGTATCCTTAGTTCGATTCCGATTCCGGCGTGAAGCAAAGGGCCTGGAATGGTTTTGAGCTCCCGATCGGAGCTTTTTCTGGCAAACACTTTGAACATGTCCTTTTTTATTACAGAAAAAGCAAATAGCCTGGCGTGACGGGCAATTCTCACGCGAATGTCTAGTAGCACACTGCGGGCATGATTTCACTGCATTTGCCTGGTGGCGCGGTACACGTGGCTGAGAGCCAGGTGGCTTTGGCGCGGCCGGGCGCGAGGACTGTTTACTGTTCCGTGCAGCTCGCCCGGTGGGCCGGTTTACCTGACACACGAGTGGCGAAGTTTCAAATGATTCCTGAGCAAAGTCAAGTGTGTCCTGTTGATCTAATATGTCCATCACTTGTTGAAGGGAGGGATTGACTAGTTTCAAAATCTGTTCCCATATACGAACATCAGAAACGTTCTGTGCAATTGCATCACGCACCAAGTATTTGAATAAGGGAGTACACATTGACACTCAAAAGCACAATCCTGAGTAAGGCCTTGCAAGGTTGCAACCCACTCCCTATTAGTCTGACCTGCCGTACGTTTTGTACGAAAGAACGTATACCGTTTGGCAACTACATTGACTGATTCTTTGAAATATGCATCTAATGCAGACAAAATTTCGTCGTAGGACAGAGTTGCTACGTCATGTCGGGGAAGTAATTTGACTATCACATGGTACGTTTGGACGCCGATGGATGCTAACAACAAAGGCTGCCGCTCGTATTGCATTGCACATTGACCCTGGACGAGCTGTCCAAGGGCATCCAGTAAGGCCTGCGTCTGCTGGTTCTGTAAGCGATAAAATTCGGACAGTACATCTGGAGATTGTGGCGAAGCCATAACACAAGTAAATCAGAGAAGTGTAGTTACGAACGCGAATTGGCCTCGTCGCCAACTGTTGTGGACTGGCAAGACAGCCAATCCACTAGGAGGAAGCCGAAAGGCACGCGTTTAAGCTCACGCAGGCTGGCGTGAGGTCTGGAACAGGTAAAGGTAAAGTAATTGAGACTAGCAAATAAAGTACGTAGCTGCTGGAATACTTAACTTTAATCCATAATTGGTGAACATCGCTCTTTACGGTACATGTTTTACAGCATCAATAGTAACTGGTAATGGCGCCTTGCTAGGTCGTAGCAATTGACGTAGCTGAAGGCTATGCTAAACTATCGTCTCGGCAAATGAGAGCGTATTTTGTCAGTGAACCATCGCTAGCAAAGTCGGCTGTACAACTGGGCCGAGTGCTAGGAAGTCTCTCTAGACCTGCCCTGTGGTGGCGCTCGGTCTGCAATCACTGATAGTGGCGACACGCGGGTCCGACGTATACTAACGGACCGCGGCCGATTTAAAGGCTACCACCTAGCAAGTGTGGTGTCTGGCGTTGACACCACATTCCTCCCCCGCAAATCGGCGGCCGGTTGTGGCATAAGGCTTCCGCCCGCCGTGGAGAGGACCCCATGTTGGCGTATGCGACGAAATGGGGAGCCTAACTACAGGCGAGGCTGTGCCATCCGCACCCTGCCATTTGGACCGAGGGGAGCTAGGAAACGCCTGAAAACCTGCTTCAGGGTGCACGCCAACATGCGGTGTATGCGCCCGTAGAGAGACAGGAGGGGCCGAAGGGTCGACCTCCATCGGGCCGGGGCACCCGACGGGCGAAGACGACATATGGTCCGGAGCGGGCAAGAGTTCCATGGCGGAGGACAACTGGTCACGGGAAGCGATCGGCGGCGCGTGACCCAGGGAGGCGCCCGGCGGTTGCAACGACGCGTCCACTGCGGGCGTCGCCGGCGAGAGAACAGGCGGCGGCAGCGGTGGCGGCGGTGGCGGCGCGTCGCCATGGGGCAAAATGGAAGGCAGCGTCGGTAACACCTGGGGCTGAGGCGAGCCAGTAGATGGGTCCCCAGGGCGCTGACCGGACGGCACCGTCGCTGAAAGCAGACCGGGAGCGGCAGATCCCGTGCGACGACAGAGGCGCAGCTGATTGAGATGGCGACGCACCTCACCAGAGGACCCCAAAACCAGATACATAGCGCGGCCGAGGCAGCGAAGAATGCGCCCTGCGAGCCAACGCCGTGAACCTCGATATTTGCGGTAGTAGACAAGATCGCCTGGAGCAAAAGCGGGTGTCTGCCGCTGCATAGGAACCTGATGCGGCGGATGTAGCAAAGACATCAAGGTGCGATGAGGGCGACCGTGCGACAACTCAGCCGGCGAGCGACCCTCTCGGGGCTGAGAGCGATACGAGGACAAAAAGAGCAATAATGCGTCCTCCCGAGAATGCGACTCTTTCAACTTCAACATCTGTGACTTGAAAGTCCTGACCAAACGTTCAGCGGCACCGTTTGACTGTGGCGAAAACGGCGCGGACGTCAGATGTTGAATACCATTGGCCTTGTAGTATGACTGAAATTCTGCGGGCATGAATTGTGGTCCATTGTCGGAAACAATAGTCTGTGGAAGACTTTCAATGAAAAGATAGCGGATAACGCTTGGATGGTGGCAGATGACGTCGTGGAAGACATCCGGACAACAAAAGGAAAATTACTGAATGAATCTACCACAACCAACCATCGAGCATTCCAGAATGGACCAGCAAAATCGATGTGTAAGCGTTGCCAAGGGGAAGTGGCTTTTGGCCATGCAAAGAATTTCCGTGGTGGTGCTGATTGTTGTTCGGCACACACCATGCAAGAAGAGCACATATTCGTAATCGCGGCATCGATTCCGAACCAAGTACAGTGCTGACGAGCAAGTTGTTTCGTTCGCACTATACTCCAATGTCCTTGGTGGAGAAGCTGTAGGGCAGAGGACTGTAACGAACGAGGGACCACGACCCTGGACTGTTCATTATCAGAACGCAACAGCAAAACACCACGTCGTACAAAAAGTCTCTTCTTGTGAGCAAAAAATCGGCGAACCAACGGATCCCCGATCCGTGACTTTGACAAGGGCCATTGAGTAGCAACGAAACGCAGAACGGTAGCCAGGACAGGGTCGGCAACTGTGGCTGTAGCTACACGACGAAAATCAATCGGAAACGATTCGACCACGTCATCGGTTTCCGAATCAATGAACATGCAAGCAAGTTCAGAAGAATCGAATGCTCTATCCTCAGCAACAGGCAAACGGGACAACGCATCGGCGTTTCCGTGCTTAGCAGTGGACCAATACAAGATATCGTAGCGGTACTGCGAGAGGAAAATAGACCAGCGAATGAATTTCTGCGCCGTACGTGGAGGTACAGGCTTGTTCGGATGAAAAAGCGATGTCAACGGTTTGTGGTCTGTGATGATGGTAAAGTGACGACCATACAAGAAATCATGAAACTTGGCAACACCAAATACGAGAGCCAATGCTTCTTTCTCGATCTGTGAATAATTTCGTTGCGCAGACGAGAGCAATTTGGACGCAAAGGCAATAGGGCGATCGTGCGAACCACCTTTGTGCGCAAGCACAGCACCGATCCCGAAATCCGAAGCATCCACCATCAACAAAAGGGGTTTCTGGGGATCGAATGGCGTAAGGCAAGTATTGGAAAGCAACGTCGATTTCAACTGGCGAAAGGCGCGTTCGCATTCCGTCGTCCAGACGAACGGAACACCCTTATGGCGTAAGCGATGAAGCGGAGCTGAAATGGAAGAGGCGTGGCGCACATAGCGATGAAAATAATGAATTTTTCCCAGCACACTCTGTAGCTGCTTCAAATTCTGTGGCGAAGGCAAGTCTTGTATGGCACGGAGGTGCTCTGGACTGGGATGTATGCCTTGGGCAGTGAGTACATGTCCCAGGTAGGGTAAGTCACGAGCAAAAAACACACATTTGTCCTTCCGCAAGCGAAGACCATTTTGTCGCAAGACCTGAAATAATGTTCTGAGATTGGCTAAATGTTCTTCTTCCGTCTTTCCGGAGATCACAATATCGTCCAGATAGTTTGCTGCAGTAGGGACCGACGCACAAATCGTTTGTAAATATTGCTGAAACAATCAGGGGCGGATGCACACCCGAATGGCAGTCGTTTGAATCGATACAAACCAAGATGCGTGTTAACCACCAAAACGCGCTGGGATTCTTCGTCCACCGGTATTTGCAAGTACGCATCTGCTAGGTCCAACTTCGAAAAATATTTACCCGGGCACAGTTTGTCAAAAAGATCTTCCGGGCGGGGTAAAGGAAAATTTGCAGTCACTAGTTGGGGATTCACTGTTGCCTTGAAGTCCACACAAAGTCTCAATTTTCCGGAAGGTTTTTGCAAAATTACTAAAGGTGATGCCCAGAGAGAAGCCTGCACACGTTCAATTACACCTTGTGATTCCAAATCGTGTTATGTTTTTGCGACCTCATCACGCAATGCGTGGGGAACATTGCGGGCTCTGAAAAATTTCGGTTGCACATTTACTTTCAGTTCCAAATGTGCTTCATAGTTCTTAGCGCAACCGAGGGCCGGTGCAAAAATGTCTGCAAATTCGGCACAGAGACGAGAAACACTGTCCGAAGGCACAGTCTGGTTCACTGAGAGGACCTGATTGACTATAGACAAGTTAAACAACTGAAATAAATCTAAACCAAACAAGTTCACTGCAGCAGAAGAACGAAGGACGTAAAATGACACAAGTTTGGTTTGTCCATTGTATGTTGCTAGAAGGCTGCACTGTCCTAACACAGGGATCGCTTGTCCTGAATAACTGCTTAACTTAACATTAGCGGCATGCAATGGAGGTGTGCCCAGCTGTTTGTACGTGTCTTGATTGATCAGTGAAACTGCAGCTCCGGTATCGAGCTGGAATGGTATCACTTTGCCGTTAATGTCCAAGTCCACAAAAAGTTTATTTTCCAGCTGACGACAAGAGCGACTGTCTCGTGCAATGTGAACTGACACTGGTACAGAATCACTTATGACTTGACGGGAGTTCCGGCGATGTCAATACACACTATCTGTGGGATGAACACAGTCACTGTTAGAGAGGGTAGCACTGGGCGGAATGGAATGAACTACATGAATTTCCATAGGCGAAGTGTCGCGGGCCGGAGTATCCTTAGTTCGATTCCGATTCCGGCGTGAAGCAAAGGGCCTGGAATGGTTTTGAGCTCCCGATCGGAGCTTTTTCTGGCAAACACTTTGAACATGTCCTTTTTTATTACAGAAAAAGCAAATAGCCTGGCGTGACGGGCAATTCTCACGCGAATGTCTAGTAGCACACTGCGGGCATGATTTCACTGCATTTGCCTGGTGGCGCGGTACACGTGGCTGAGAGCCAGGTGGCTTTGGCGCGGCCGGGCGCGAGGACTGTTTACTGTTCCGTGCAGCTCGCCCGGTGGGCCGGTTTACCTGACACACGAGTGGCGAAGTTTCAAATGATTCCTGAGCAAAGTCAAGTGTGTCCTGTTGATCTAATATGTCCATCACTTGTTGAAGGGAGGGATTGACTAGTTTCAAAATCTGTTCCCATATACGAACATCAGAAACGTTCTGTGCAATTGCATCACGCACCAAGTATTTGAATAAGGGAGTACACATTGACACTCAAAAGCACAATCCTGAGTAAGGCCTTGCAAGGTTGCAACCCACTCCCTATTAGTCTGACCTGCCGTACGTTTTGTACGAAAGAACGTATACCGTTTGGCAACTACATTGACTGATTCTTTGAAATATGCATCTAATGCAGACAAAATTTCGTCGTAGGACAGAGTTGCTACGTCATGTCGGGGAAGTAATTTGACTATCACATGGTACGTTTGGACGCCGATGGATGCTAACAACAAAGGCTGCCGCTCGTATTGCATTGCACATTGACCCTGGACGAGCTGTCCAAGGGCATCCAGTAAGGCCTGCGTCTGCTGGTTCTGTAAGCGATAAAATTCGGACAGTACATCTGGAGATTGTGGCGAAGCCATAACACAAGTAAATCAGAGAAGTGTAGTTACGAACGCGAATTGGCCTCGTCGCCAACTGTTGTGGACTGGCAAGACAGCCAATCCACCAGGAGGAAGCCGAAAGGCACGCGTTTAAGCTCACGCAGGCTGGCGTGAGGTCTGGAACAGGTAAAGGTAAAGTAATTGAGACTAGCAAATAAAGTACGTAGCTGCTGGAATACTTAACTTTAATCCATAATTGGTGAACATCGCTCTTTACGGTACATGTTTTACAGCATCAATAGTAACTGGTAATGGCGCCTTGCTAGGTCGTAGCAAATGACGTAGCTGAAGGCTATGCTATCGTCTCGGCAAATGAGAGTGTAATTTGTCAGTGAACCATCGCTATTAAAGTCGGCTGTACAACTGGGGCGAGTGCTAGGAAGTCTCTCTAGACCTGCCGTGTGGCGGCGCTCGGTCTGCAATCACTGATAGTGGCGACACGCGGGTCCGACGTATACTAACGGACCGCGGCCGATTTAAAGGCTACCACCTAGCAAGTGTGGTGTCTGGCGTTGACACCACATTCCTCCCCCGCAAATCGGCGGCCGGTTGTGGCATAAGGCTTCCGCCCGCCGTGGAGAGGACCCCATGTTGGCGTATGCGACGAAATGGGGAGCCTAACTACAGGCGAGGCTGTGCCATCCGCACCCTGCCATTTGGACCGAGGGGAGCTAGGAAACGCCTGAAAACCTGCTTCAGGGTGCACGCCAACATGCGGTGTATGCGCCCGTAGAGAGACAGGAGGGGCCGAAGGGTCGACCTCCATCGGGCCGGGGCACCCGACGGGCGAAGACGACATATGGTCCGGAGCGGGCAAGAGTTCCATGGCGGAGGACAACTGGTCACGGGAAGCGATCGGCGGCGCGTGACCCAGGGAGGCGCCCGGCGGTTGCAACGACGCGTCCACTGCGGGCGTCGCCGGCGAGAGAACAGGCGGCGGCAGCGGTGGCGGCGGTGGCGGCGCGTCGCCATGGGGCAAAATGGAAGGCAGCGTCGGTAACACCTGGGGCTGAGGCGAGCCAGTAGATGGGTCCCCAGGGCGCTGACCGGACGGCACCGTCGCTGAAAGCAGACCGGGAGCGGCAGATCCCGTGCGACGACAGAGGCGCAGCTGATTGAGATGGCGACGCACCTCACCAGAGGACCCCAAAACCAGATACATAGCGCGGCCGAGGCAGCGAAGAATGCGCCCTGCGAGCCAACGCCGTGAACCTCGATATTTGCGGTAGTAGACAAGATCGCCTGGAGCAAAAGCGGGTGTCTGCCGCTGCATAGGAACCTGATGCGGCGGATGTAGCAAAGACATCAAGGTGCGATGAGGGCGACCGTGCGACAACTCAGCCGGCGAGCGACCCTCTCGGGGCTGAGAGCGATACGAGGACAAAAAGAGCAATAATGCGTCCTCCCGAGAATGCGACTCTTTCAACTTCAACATCTGTGACTTGAAAGTCCTGACCAAACGTTCAGCGGCACCGTTTGACTGTGGCGAAAACGGCGCGGACGTCAGATGTTGAATACCATTGGCCTTGTAGTATGACTGAAATTCTGCGGGCATGAATTGTGGTCCATTGTCGGAAACAATAGTCTGTGGAAGACTTTCAATGAAAAGATAGCGGATAACGCTTGGATGGTGGCAGATGACGTCGTGGAAGACATCCGGACAACAAAAGGAAAATTACTGAATGAATCTACCACAACCAACCATCGAGCATTCCAGAATGGACCAGCAAAATCGATGTGTAAGCGTTGCCAAGGGGAAGTGGCTTTTGGCCATGCAAAGAATTTCCGTGGTGGTGCTGATTGTTGTTCGGCACACACCATGCAAGAAGAGCACATATTCGTAATCGCGGCATCGATTCCGAACCAAGTACAGTGCTGACGAGCAAGTTGTTTCGTTCGCACTATACTCCAATGTCCTTGGTGGAGAAGCTGTAGGGCAGAGGACTGTAACGAACGAGGGACCACGACCCTGGACTGTTCATTATCAGAACGCAACAGCAAAACACCACGTCGTACAAAAAGTCTCTTCTTGTGAGCAAAAAATCGGCGAACCAACGGATCCCCGATCCGTGACTTTGACAAGGGCCATTGAGTAGCAACGAAACGCAGAACGGTAGCCAGGACAGGGTCGGCAACTGTGGCTGTAGCTACACGACGAAAATCAATCGGAAACGATTCGACCACGTCATCGGTTTCCGAATCAATGAACATGCAAGCAAGTTCAGAAGAATCGAATGCTCTATCCTCAGCAACAGGCAAACGGGACAACGCATCGGCGTTTCCGTGCTTAGCAGTGGACCAATACAAGATATCGTAGCGGTACTGCGAGAGGAAAATAGACCAGCGAATGAATTTCTGCGCCGTACGTGGAGGTACAGGCTTGTTCGGATGAAAAAGCGATGTCAACGGTTTGTGGTCTGTGATGATGGTAAAGTGACGACCATACAAGAAATCATGAAACTTGGCAACACCAAATACGAGAGCCAATGCTTCTTTCTCGATCTGTGAATAATTTCGTTGCGCAGACGAGAGCAATTTGGACGCAAAGGCAATAGGGCGATCGTGCGAACCACCTTTGTGCGCAAGCACAGCACCGATCCCGAAATCCGAAGCATCCACCATCAACAAAAGGGGTTTCTGGGGATCGAATGGCGTAAGGCAAGTATTGGAAAGCAACGTCGATTTCAACTGGCGAAAGGCGCGTTCGCATTCCGTCGTCCAGACGAACGGAACACCCTTATGGCGTAAGCGATGAAGCGGAGCTGAAATGGAAGAGGCGTGGCGCACATAGCGATGAAAATAATGAATTTTTCCCAGCACACTCTGTAGCTGCTTCAAATTCTGTGGCGAAGGCAAGTCTTGTATGGCACGGAGGTGCTCTGGACTGGGATGTATGCCTTGGGCAGTGAGTACATGTCCCAGGTAGGGTAAGTCACGAGCAAAAAACACACATTTGTCCTTCCGCAAGCGAAGACCATTTTGTCGCAAGACCTGAAATAATGTTCTGAGATTGGCTAAATGTTCTTCTTCCGTCTTTCCAGAGATCACAATATCGTCCAGATAGTTTGCTGCAGTAGGGACCGACGCACAAATCGTTTGTAAATATTGCTGAAACAATCAGGGGCGGATGCACACCCGAATGGCAGTCGTTTGAATCGATACAAACCAAGATGCGTGTTAACCACCAAAACGCGCTGGGATTCTTCGTCCACCGGTATTTGCAAGTACGCATCTGCTAGGTCCAACTTCGAAAAATATTTACCCGGGCACAGTTTGTCAAAAAGATCTTCCGGGCGGGGTAAAGGAAAATTTGCAGTCACTAGTTGGGGATTCACTGTTGCCTTGAAGTCCACACAAAGTCTCAATTTTCCGGAAGGTTTTTGCAAAATTACTAAAGGTGATGCCCAGAGAGAAGCCTGCACACGTTCAATTACACCTTGTGATTCCAAATCGTGTTATGTTTTTGCGACCTCATCACGCAATGCGTGGGGAACATTGCGGGCTCTGAAAAATTTCGGTTGCACATTTACTTTCAGTTCCAAATGTGCTTCATAGTTCTTAGCGCAACCGAGGGCCGGTGCAAAAATGTCTGCAAATTCGGCACAGAGACGAGAAACACTGTCCGAAGGCACAGTCTGGTTCACTGAGAGGACCTGATTGACTATAGACAAGTTAAACAACTGAAATAAATCTAAACCAAACAAGTTCACTGCAGCAGAAGAACGAAGGACGTAAAATGACACAAGTTTGGTTTGTCCATTGTATGTTGCTAGAAGGCTGCACTGTCCTAACACAGGGATCGCTTGTCCTGAATAACTGCTTAACTTAACATTAGCGGCATGCAATGGAGGTGTGCCCAGCTGTTTGTACGTGTCTTGATTGATCAGTGAAACTGCAGCTCCGGTATCGAGCTGGAATGGTATCACTTTGCCGTTAATGTCCAAGTCCACAAAAAGTTTATTTTCCAGCTGACGACAAGAGCGACTGTCTCGTGCAATGTGAACTGACACTGGTACAGAATCACTTATGACTTGACGGGAGTTCCGGCGATGTCAATACACACTATCTGTGGGATGAACACAGTCACTGTTAGAGAGGGTAGCACTGGGCGGAATGGAATGAACTACATGAATTTCCATAGGCGAAGTGTCGCGGGCCGGAGTATCCTTAGTTCGATTCCGATTCCGGCGTGAAGCAAAGGGCCTGGAATGGTTTTGAGCTCCCGATCGGAGCTTTTTCTGGCAAACACTTTGAACATGTCCTTTTTTATTACAGAAAAAGCAAATAGCCTGGCGTGACGGGCAATTCTCACGCGAATGTCTAGTAGCACACTGCGGGCATGATTTCACTGCATTTGCCTGGTGGCGCGGTACACGTGGCTGAGAGCCAGGTGGCTTTGGCGCGGCCGGGCGCGAGGACTGTTTACTGTTCCGTGCAGCTCGCCCGGTGGGCCGGTTTACCTGACACACGAGTGGCGAAGTTTCAAATGATTCCTGAGCAAAGTCAAGTGTGTCCTGTTGATCTAATATGTCCATCACTTGTTGAAGGGAGGGATTGACTAGTTTCAAAATCTGTTCCCATATACGAACATCAGAAACGTTCTGTGCAATTGCATCACGCACCAAGTATTTGAATAAGGGAGTACACATTGACACTCAAAAGCACAATCCTGAGTAAGGCCTTGCAAGGTTGCAACCCACTCCCTATTAGTCTGACCTGCCGTACGTTTTGTACGAAAGAACGTATACCGTTTGGCAACTACATTGACTGATTCTTTGAAATATGCATTTAATGCAGACAAAATTTCGTCGTAGGACAGAGTTGCTACGTCATGTCGGGGAAGTAATTTGACTATCACATGGTACGTTTGGACGCCGATGGATGCTAACAACAAAGGCTGCCGCTCGTATTGCATTGCACATTGACCCTGGACGAGCTGTCCAAGGGCATCCAGTAAGGCCTGCGTCTGCTGGTTCTGTAAGCGATAAAATTCGGACAGTACATCTGGAGATTGTGGCGAAGCCATAACACAAGTAAATCAGAGAAGTGTAGTTACGAACGCGAATTGGCCTCGTCGCCAACTGTTGTGGACTGGCAAGACAGCCAATCCACTAGGAGGAAGCCGAAAGGCACGCGTTTAAGCTCACGCAGGCTGGCGTGAGGTCTGGAACAGGTAAAGGTAAAGTAATTGAGACTAGCAAATAAAGTACGTAGCTGCTGGAATACTTAACTTTAATCCATAATTGGTGAACATCGCTCTTTACGGTACATGTTTTACAGCATCAATAGTAACTGGTAATGGCGCCTTGCTAGGTCGTAGCAAATGACGTAGCTGAAGGCTATGCTATCGTCTCGGCAAATGAGAGTGTAATTTGTCAGTGAACCATCGCTAGCAAAGTCGGCTGTACAACTGGGGCGAGTGCTAGGAAGTCTCTCTAGACCTGCCGTGTGGCGGCGCTCGGTCTGCAATCACTGATAGTGGCGACACGCGGGTCCGACGTATACTAACGGATCGCGGCCGATTTAAAGGCTACCACCTAGCAAGTGTGGTGTCTGGCGGTGACACCACAGTGACGATGTTCGACAGAAAACTGTCACGATCAGCCTCGCAAGGCACAACCAATTGCGCACTGATGGTTCTTCGTTGCTGTTTACGGTCTTCTCAGGCCGCGAGGAACCCAGCCGGTAAACAGCTTTGAGTTTCCCATTTGGTGGACGAGTGTGTCATGATCACCAACTGAAACGACCGGTTGTGCAGCGAGGAGTTTGATTGTAATCCGTCCATCACCGCGAATGAGAGTGTACGCAGGTTCCAACATTGTAGGAGCCACAGCTGTGTGCGGCTCCCCGGGAGGCGTGAAGATCTTCAGGTTTGCGATGATGACGGACGCATCGGCCAATGACTCACTGTGCTTTTGTTCACTGCCAGGTTTCCGAATACATTCTAGAACCGCCTATGACTATCTGCAATGCTCTGGTCTTTCGCCAAGAGAAATCCAATGACAGCTCTCTGCCTGCAACGCTTCTCCGTTACAGACGACACTTTAAAGCCTACGAATACCGACGCCCCCTGTCGGAGCTTCATGAAACTATGGGAGCTGAAGTATGAATATTCCACGGTGTACCACAGCAAATTCTGTATTTTTTTCAATAGAAATTGTTCGAGAAAAGAAATGTGTTGCATTACTTACTGAAATCCCCTTGTATTGTATGTAGGAGAATTTTCGAAATATTTTTAGTCACAGCTTGATGCCAAACAGATACGTAATCCTCATATGTAACATTTTCGTGTCACAGAGTTAGTTGCCGTACCCCTCCGAAACGGCTCGATCGATTCTGATGAAATTTTACATGTATATTCGGTAGGTTCAAAATGGTTCAAATGGCTCTGAGCGCTATGGGACTTAACTTCTGAGGTCATCAGTCCCCTAGAACTTAGAACTACTTAAACCTAACTAACCTCCGGCCGGCTATTCGGTAGGTCTGAGAATCGGTTGTGATCTATTTTTCATACCCATAAGTGATAAGGGTTGTCCACACAAAAAAAAATTTTTTCTTATTTTTTGGACAGAACTTTTTATTTTTATTTTCATTTTTTTTAATGTGGTATTTTCATCCTTCTACTACCAACCCCTGTTTTTAATAGCGATTTTAGTAATTTAATAATTTTCGACCATGTTCGATAACTGATCAGTTATCCCCGTCAGGTGTCTACCGGTGATTGTCTTTCACTATTCGATAGATAGGTAATTTAAGAAAACGTACCAAAAGCAACGACTCGAATATCCCTCTTTGAATCGACGTAAGTAGACCGAGAAGTTTATCTAGGTAGCACGCGCCATTCGCCAAACCGACATTTACGCCTAGCGCAAACGCATCGAGTTTTTATCGTACGGAAATATATCGCACGATCAAATTGTTTTAGTGGAACAAACTAGCTCCTATGCTTAATCGTACAATATTTTTAAGTACGATAAAAATCGATGCGTGTGCGCTTGGCCTTATTCATAATGCTGGCGAACACGTTTCGACACGAAATTGCCGCTATGTTTGTATGCTCATGAACGAGCCGTGTATCGGCCGCAATTGTTAAATCCGTGCGATGTACCATAGAAATGCTAGAACTAATACTGGCCGATACTGCCGGACTTCACCCTAAGTCTTTTCTCACTCCCTCCACAGTTTTCGGTCATTATTATTGTTTGTGTCACGACCTCCCGCCAACAATGGCTATGGTGTTACACGTATACATTGTGTTACACGTATACATTATTATTACAGACTAGAGATAATTTATATGGCAAAACAACGTTTCCGGGTCAGCTATAACATAGAAAGATTTTCAGAGGCGGAACGAAGTTCGCCGAGTATGGCTAGTAATAAAATAAAATACTAATAAGATAAGATATTTCCACGTGTCGGAGGGTGGTCTTCTAAATGCTCCACTTGGAATACCATACTAAGGTCTTCTAAACAAACTGCGTGCCTATGGAATATCACCTCAGTTGTGCGACTGGATTCGTGATTTCCTGTCAGAAAGGTCACATTTCGTAATAATAGAAGCAAAGTCATCGAGTAAAACATAAGTAATGTCCGGCGTTCCCCAAGGAAGTGTTATGGGCCTCTGTTGTTCCTGATCTATATTAACGACATAGGAGAAGATCTCAGTCGCCGTCTTAGATTGTTTGCAGATTATGCTGTCATTTACCTTGTTGTAAAGTCATCAGATGACCAAAATGGTGCGAAAAGTGGCAATTGACCCTGAATAAGGAAAAGTGTGAAGTTATTCAGATGAGTACTAAAAGAAATCCGCTAAATTTCTGTTACGCGATAAGTCCCACAAATCTGAAGGCTGTGAATTCAACTAAATACTTAGGGATCGCAATTATAAATACCCTAAATTGGAACGATCACGTAGATAATGTTTGGGGGTAGAAACAACCAAAGATTCCGATTCATTGGCAGAACACTTAGAAGGTACAACAGATCTACTAAAGAGACTGCTTACACGACGCTTGTCCGCCCTATTCTGGAGTACTGCTGTGCGGTGTGGGATCCGCATCAGATGGGACTGACGGATGACATCGAAAAAGTACAAAGAAGGGCAGCTCGTTTTGTATTATCGCGAAGTAGGGGAGATAGTGCCACAGACATTACACCTGAATTGTAGTGGGAATCATTAAAACAAAGGTGTTTTTCGTTGCGATGGGATCTTCTCATTAAATTTCAATCAGCAGTTTTCTCCTCCGATTGCGAAAACATTCTGATGGCGCGCACCTACACAGGAAGAAATGATCATCACGATAAAATAAGAGAAATCAAGGGTCGCACAGAAAAATTTAAGTGCTCGTTTTTTCCGCGCGCCTTTCGAGAGTGGAACGGTAGAGAGACAGCTTGAAGGTGGTTCATTGAAACCTCTACCAGGCACTTTATTGTGAAAAGCAGAGTAATCGTGTAGAGGTGTGATAAAGGTCCACACCTAGGTCACACTGTCTATTTACAGGGGATAGGCAAAATGATGTGAACAGCGGTAGCAATGGGATGGTCGTGTTCGACGGCCAACAATGCAGGTAAGGCACCTGTCGTGCTGGACTGTGCGGGTTCAGTACGGACTAGGCATCACTGCAGGTTGTATACGAGCAGTGCAGACTTCGTATTTGCAGCTTTCCGCGCCTCACCTTCGGCTGCAGCCGGCTAACATAGGCCGCTGTCGGTGATACTTTCCGTTCGCACTAGTGAGTGTGAGCGGGGGGGGGGGGGGGGGGGGGAGGCGGGGGGGGGGAGGAGGGGGATTAGCTGCAGCCAGGTTATTCGTTGTTTCAAGAGCAGCTGTTTCAATAGCCTGCACAAAACATGGAAATACATCATCGTCTAAACGCAATAGTGGGCGCAAATCAAAACTAAATGACAGAGATTGTCGTACGCTAACACGAATTGTGTCAAAACAAGTGCAACGTCAATTCGGCCGCAACGTCGGTTTTAGTTTATGCGAATGCGCACAGGTTGCCCAGACTCTTACGGGAATCGCCAAAGCGTGCGCGAGGTATGAGTGGGTGGGCAAATGTCTATAAGGTACAATACATATGTAGAATTGTGGATAGTTGGGAATGTGAGTCTCACGGGAAGCGTGCAAGGGATAAGTCCCTGCAGTCGCGCTATTCATCTGTGTCCTCGGTGGCTCAGGTGGATAGAGCGTCTGCCATGTAAGCAGGTGATCCCGGGTTCGAGTCCCGGTCGGGACACACATTTTCAGCTGTCCACATCGAGGTATATCAACAACACCTGTCGGCAGCTGAGGTTGTCAGCTAGTCATCATTTAGTTTATTATTGTTGTTAGTTTTTAGCAATGACGCGGCATAATACCCAGAAGAATTTTAATCACTGTGACACCGGCGGCGGCCTACGTTCTTATAACACGAAACTATGTTGGCTAAACTGACTCCAGAGCTCAATAGCCATCTCCGATACCCCGTATCTATCGACACTGTCCGCCGAGAACTCCATAAAGCGAATGTTCGTAGAGGAAACCATTAGTGACGACAAACAACGCAAAGAAGCGTAAAACATGATGTCAGGAGCATAAATCCTGGACGGTGATAAGTAGAAAAACGTCATATGTTCCGAAGAGTCAACTGTTTTTTTATTTATTTCGAACGTCGTGCCGGGTTTACGTATGGAGAACGCCTAACAGTCCAGATTGCTTGATTCCAACGGCTAAGCATGGAGGTGGAAGTGTGATGGTGTGGGCAGCCGTATCATGGTATTCCGCCGGTCCCATCAGTGCTCTCAAAAGCCGTGCTACAGCCAACGAATATGTGAACATTTTAAGTAATCAGGTGCACCACATGATTCAAATATTGATCCCCAACGATAATGCATCCATTCACTCAGCCAGGACAGTACAATGGTGATATGAGGAACATGCAACAACTGGAGCGTCTTCCCAGGCCAGCACGGTCCCCGTACTTGAACATTATCGAACACTTGTGGGCGGAACTCATTATAAGCCACTATTTCAAGAAGAATCGCGGCTGTATTGCAGTGAAATGGGGGCCCAACCCCTTATTAGTAAACCATTCCCAGTAAGTACAGGTGTTCAGATTATTTTACCTATCCCCTGTATATTAAAATGGCTCTGAGCACTATGGGACTTAACATCCGAGGTCATCGTCCCCTAGAGCGTAGAACTACTTAAACCTAACTAACCTAAGGACATCAGACATATCCACGCCCGAGGCAGGATTCGAACCTGGTACCGTAGCGGTCGCGCGGTTCCAGACTGAAGCACCTAGAGCGGCTCGGCCACAGCGGCCGACCCCTATTTATGAATGGGTGGTGTCTGTTCTTTCGGATATGTCCGAAAGAACAGACACCACGTATGTCCGAAAGAACAGACACCACGCATTCATATACACTACTGGCCATTAAAATTGCTACACCACGAAGACGACATGCTACAGACGCGAAATTTAACCGACAAGAAGAAGATGCTGTGATATTGCAAATGATTATTTTTTCAGAGCATTCACATAAGGTTGGCGCCCATCGCGACACCTACAACTTGCTGACATGAGGAAAGTTTCCAACCGACTTCGCATACACAGCCAGCAGTTGACCGGCGTTGCCTGGTGAAACGTTGTTGTGATGCCTCGTGTAAGGAGGAGAAATGCGTACCATCACGTTTCCGACTTTGATAAAGATCGGATTGCAGCCTATCGCGATTGCGGTTTATCGTGTCGTGACATTGCTGCTCGCGTTGGTCGACATCCAATGACTGTTAGCAGAATATGGAATCGGAGGGTTCAGGAGGGTAATACGGAACGCAGTGCTGGATCCCAACGGCCTCGTATCACTAGCAGTCGAGATGAGAGGCATCTCATCCGCACAGCTGTAACGAATCGGGCAGCCACATCACGATCCGTGAGTCAACAGATGGGGGGGGGGGGGGGGGGGGGACGTTTGCAAGACAACAAGCATCTGCACGAACAGTTCGACGACGTTTGCAGCAGCATTGGCTATCATCTCGGAGACCACGGCTGCAGTTACCCTTGACGGTGCATCACAGACAGGAGCGCCTGCGATGGTGTACTCAACGACGAACTTGGGTGCACGAATGGCAAAACGTCATTTTTTCGGATGAATCCAGGTTCTGTTTACAGCATCATGATGGTCGCATTCCGTGTTTGGCGGCATCGCGGGGAATGCACATTGGAAGCGTGTATTCGTCATCGCCGTACTGGCGTATCAATCGGCGTGATGGTATGGGGTGCCATTGGTTACACGTCTCGGTGACTTGTTGTTCGTATTGACGGCACTTTGAACAGTGGGCGTTAGATTTCAGATGTGTTACGACCCGTGGCTCTACCGTTCATTAGATCCCTGCGAAACCCTACATTTCAGCAAGTCCTGTACGGGCGTTTCTGGTTACAGAAAATGTTCGACTGCTGCCCTGGCCAGCACATTCTCTAGATCTCTCACCAACTGTAAACGTCTGGTCAATGGTGGCCGAGCAACTGGCTCGTCACAATACGGCAGTGACTACTCTTGATGAACTGTGGTATCGTGTTGAAGCTGCATACGCCAACCAAGCACTATTTGACTCAATGCCCAAGCGTATCCAGGCCGTTATTACGGGCAGAGGTGGTTCTTCTGGGTACTGATTTCTCAGGATCTGTGCACCCAAATTGCGTGAAAATGTAATCACATGTCGGCTCTAGTATCATATATTTGTCCAATGAATACCTGTTTATCATCTGCATTTCTTCTTGGTGTAGCAATTTTAATGGCCAGTAGTGTAATTTGATTGGCCTAGCTGG
This sequence comes from Schistocerca cancellata, assembly GCF_023864275.1. Taxonomy (NCBI): domain Eukaryota; kingdom Metazoa; phylum Arthropoda; class Insecta; order Orthoptera; family Acrididae; genus Schistocerca; species Schistocerca cancellata. The sequence goes on along the minus strand of NC_064628.1, from coordinate 99,937,967 downwards.
GCAATGGATCCAGCTTCTTCAGAGGGGATGCAGAAATACATTGGACCTCCTGTGGGAATCTCAAGAGTGCGAACGTGGGCAAATGGAAAAGGACTGCCGACAGGTGGTGCTCCTTGGGAACGGGACTCGCTCGCGAGGCGTACCGAGATGGTCCGCGCAGTTGCGATAGCGCTGTCCCCCGCATGGCGGAGTGGTTACCGCACCTGCTAATAAACAGGAGATCTCGGGCTCGAATCCCGGTCCGGTACACATTTTAACTCGTCGCCACCGATCCCGCGTAATGTCCCGATGCAGAGATCTCCTGCCTTTCCTTTCCTTCCTTCCCCTCCCCACCTCCAATTTACACACGCTCTCCGTGTTCCGTTGTGCAGACGCGCGACTGCGAGCGGGCGCAAATTTCCGCTATTAGTCGCTAATGAGCCTTTGTACAGGTACTCTCTCCTCGCACCCAATAGGGTTACGCCCGCGTCCGCCTGGCGTCAGTCTAAGTGGTCGAGCACCATTGGCTTTCCACGCCCCACCTTCGGCTGCAGCCAGCCAACATAGGACGTTGTCGGTGATGTTTTCCGTTTACTACAGAATCTGCCTTCATGATAACAGGCTTGCCCGCATCTCGTGGTCGTGCGGTAGTGTTCTCGCTTCCCACGCACGGGTTCCCGGGTTCGATTCCCGGCCGGGTCAGGGATTTTCTCTGCCTCGTCATGGCTGGGTGTTGTGTGCTGTCTTAGGTTAGTTAGGTTTAAGTAGTTCTAAGTTCTAGGGGACTGATGATCATAGATGTTAAGTCCCATAGTGCTCAGAGCCATTTTTTGATAACAGGCGTCTCTGATCGCACTGCCATTAGTACATACACTGCCTGTCAAAATAACTGAAGCCCCCAGAATGGAACAAGGAAAAGGAATTAAACGTCACGGGTGAAGACGGTATGTGATGTTATTTCAGTGATCACAAAACTGAGTCAAATTTACAAATAACTTGAATGTATGAACCCACTTCTCAGCAGGCCGCGGTGGCCGAGCGGTTCTAGGCGCTACAGTCTGGAACCGCGCGACCGCTACGGTCTCAGGTTCGAATCCTGCCTCGGGCATGGATGTGTGTGATGTCCTTAGGTTAGTTAGGTTTAAGTAGTTCTAAGTTCTAGGGGAATGATGACCTCAGAAGTTACGTCCCATAGTGCTGAGAGCCATTTGAACCATTTTTTGAACCCACTTACCAGTATGACGTTCCATCCTCTCTGGCAAGGATGCAGACACTGATTCCGTTGGGAACAGTGTCATGGAACAGTTGTATCATCTCCTGAGGCAAACTGCTACACAAATATTGCAACTGGTCCTTGATATCCTGGGTGGTGGCACTGGGGCGGAGTTGACGTCCGCACTGATCATACTGATGTTCTATCGGGAACAGATCTGTGGCCATGGGAGTACAGACAGCTTATAGAGACACGTGATATATCTGGACGAGCATTGCTCTGTTGAAAAATGGGTTTACGATACTATTTCATGAGAGGCAACACTTGAGGACTCAGGATACCCGAGTTGTACCGTTGTGACTTCAGAGTTCCCTTAGTCACTAGCACCCGTGGCCCGAAACCATATTCGATAGGTCCCCATACCATGACGCCGGCAGTAAGACCGCTGTGTCTCTCCAAAACGTTGGAAAAATGGAATCACTCCCAGGTTGCCGACGATGGTCATCCTGGTATTGTAGAGTTGAACAAAATGCGACGACATTCATGCTTCCTGGTTACAGCACCACTCCAAACGCAGCCGTTCGTGTTGTGGTGTTAACGGCAGCCTACACATGAAACGGTAATTATCTAGTTCGGCTGCTGCTGCTGTTGATCTTGTACACATGGGACGGTAATTATCTAGAACGAGATTTTTCACTCTGCAGCGGAGTGTGCGCTGATATGAAACTTGCTGGAAAATTAAAACTGTGTTCCTGACCAAGACTCGAACTCGGGAGCTTTGCCTTTCGCGGGCAAGTGCTCTACCAACTGAGCTACCCAATCACTACCCACGACATGCCATCACAGCTTCAATTCTGCCAGTACCTCGTCTCGTACCTTGCCCGCGAAAGACGAAGGTCTCGAGTTCGAGTCTCTTTCAGGCACACAGTTTTAATCTGCCAGGAAGCTTCATATCAGCACACACTCCGCTGCAGAGTGAAAAATCTCATTCTAGAAACATCCCCGAAGCTGTGGCTAAGCCACGTCTCCGCAATATACTTTCTTCCACGAGTGCTAGTTCTGCAAGGTTCGCAGGAGAGCTTCTGTGAAGTTTGGGAGGTAGGAGCGGAGGTACTGACAGAAGTGAAGCTGTGAGGGCGAGTCGTGAGACGTGCTTGGGTAGCTCAGTTGGTAAAGCACTGGTCCGCCAAAGGCAAAGGTCCCAATGTAAACTTATTTGTCCGTCGCTGACATAGAAGACCGCAAACCTTCTTTCCTTCCCGTCTGGGCAAGCTGTGCAGTGACCAGAGTACATGAAAGCTTACTGGGACAGGGTAAATGTTAGCTACAATGAAGTCGTTAATTCGATTGTAATATTGGCATTTTAATTTGATATCCCCCACAACTGTCCAAATTTACAAAGAAAATGTGAATTTCTTTGTCCACCCACACACTCCTGAGAATGACACATTCACAATTTGCAATTACGCGCCCCTGTTACCGGCAGCTGCTTTGATAAATACTCAGCACCTCGCAAGGATAAAATGGCTCTGAGCACTATGGGGCTTAACTGCTGAGGCCATCAGTCCCCTAGAAAAAAATGGTTCAAATGGCTCTGAGCACTATGGGACTTAACATCTATGGTCACCAGTCCCCTATAACTTAGAACTACTTAAGCCTAACTAACCTAAGGACATCACACACATCCATGTCCGAGGCAGAATTCGAACCTGCGACCGTAGCGGTCGCGCGGTTCCAGACTGAAGCGCCTAGAACCGCTCGGCCACCAGCGGCCGGCCTCGCAAGGATAACTACCAGATCAAGAATATTAGGTAAGTTGTTGGAAGTGGTTAAGCGTTTGTGAAAATCTCGTTTCTGAGCACACAAAGAGCTCTAACCGCAGAACTCTGCAGGGAACACCCGTTGGTGCAGTGCTGCGATACAGACCGTGTATCTCCCTTCGAAGACGATGGCCAAGACGCCGTCGCCAAGTCCGATGGCTGAAGGCGAAGTCCACACTCTCCACAATTCTCCCGACTCCCACACGTACGAAAGCGCGACGGAAGAATACTCTATCATCGCCGAAATCCCTCCAACGGCATTTCTGAGATCTACCCAATGATCGAGTAGGTCATAACGCCCCTAGGCAAACGAAATTCCCGTCTTCGCCACGTGTTGCCCAGCACAGGTGGCTCCGGATGCCGGGCTATCCCCAAAAGCGCCGTATTGTCCCGCGTTTCCGGTGAGCGTTACCTGCCGCCCACGGCGGCCCGGCGAGCTACGCCCAGCTGCAGACTTTATATTCCTCAATTCTCAGCTTCCGACACTTTTCACCAACGCTTTAAGTTAGTTGATCAATCATGCAGAGATGCAGCGGATACTGCTCGAGAGTGCCTCATACTCATCATAATTCAATGGAGTCATGATCTGATGCCCTTGCCAGTCCCTTTATTATTAATACTAATGTTGGTAAGCTAACGTGTAAGTGCCCATGTCCTGGCACCTTACACCGAGTTCAGGTCTCGGTCAGCCACACAGTTTTAATCTGGCAGCAAGTTTCGGTAATTATCTAGTTCGGCTGCAGCTGAACTCCGGTTGGTGGTGTGGGATGACACACACAGTGTTGCAAGGAGTCCATTACTAGTTCTCGCACAGCAGGCACACATGTAGTAAAGGTATTACAATGTGCCTCGTGCACAATACACGGGTCCCCGTTGGTGGTGGTGAAATGCGGTCGACCGGAATGTTGACGACGAGTATCTCTGCCTTCATGTTCCCATCCTGTCCAACATCGGGCCACTGTCACAGCCTAACACCCCACTAATCTGAATATTGCACGATTCGAACAGCCAGCCAAATGGAGACTCACACTGAGGCCCATTTCAAACTCTGTGAGGTGCTGATAACACTGTCTCACACGAGTACGCGGCATCAACGTGACCTCCTCAGCGATTATTCAACATCTCACGCCCTTCGCGTCCCTCCGTACAGTACCAGGGTAGATAACAATACTAAACACGAGAAACAGTAGTGCACTTTGGTGGCCACTCTACATGTGACAGAAAGTTGCAACTCTAATCAGTTTCACACCCAGCGATGGTGTGGATATGTATGAAGTTGCATTGACATTGGGCCACGCCTCTGTAACGAAACTATTGTTACGTGGGGAGACAGTGAAATTTTGCTGGGGCGAAAATTTTCAACATCGAAAAGAGATTATTTGGTTTAAACAAAAAACCTCAAAAATTTGTTGTTATTCTTGCGTTCCGTAGATATCAAGAAACGTGTGATCATGGGGGTGTTTCTTACTGATCACATTGGCCTCCACCAATCAAGGAATTACTTTGAGACACGTGCAAATGTGTACTGCTGGAACAGTTTCCAAGACAGTACACTCTAGTAATTAGTTCTGCAGTGATACTTACATAGTTCAGTTGATTCCTTATACGTATCTTAGTTTGGTGTAACTTGGAGTAATCTGCTTCCTGCTGCTGCTGCTGCTGCTGAAGTAGTTCGTTGCCTCGGTCCATTTCATCTGCTAACTGGATCAAGTTACGTCAATTCCATGATATAAACCAGGAACCAAGTCGTTTTTATAGTGCTTTATTTATGACAAGCTGCACCATTTCTTCTTAGTGGGAGCCCACTCCACGAAACAGGCTACATAGTCACAATACTGTATTACCACAATTACATTGTTGCACGGACGTCCGACACAGTGGTTGCGTCTCAAAACTGTCTCCAACTGACCACTCTTGAGCCTTTTGCTCCTCCTATTTATACGTTTTTTAACAATCAAGTCAACAAAACTACGTTGCAATTTTATTAAATCAACAATTAAATGTTCAACATTTTTATGAGTAACTATCCACAAAACCTTGCTTATTTTATGCTGAAACTGGTGTATACAATAGAAAAGACTTTTACATAGGATATACATATTATATAAAATACTGAAAGATAACAATGCCAACCTAAATTTTCTTAATTATGGCTACACTTGTAAAGGCAAAATATTGCGAACGTATAGTGGACAAACATGACCTACTAATAAACAAATGGAATAATAAATTTTATGAGATTTAAATATTAAGCGAAATCACTTTTTAGATATCATTGTAATTATGGAACTTTCAAAACAGGAATGTAAAATGGTTCAAATGGCTCTGAGCACTATGGGACTCAACATCTTAGGTCATAAGTCCCCTAGAACTTAGAACTACTTAAACCTAACTAACCTAAGGACAACACACACACCCATGCCCGAGGCAGGATTCGAACCTGCGACCGTAGCAGTCCCGCGGTTCCGGACTGCAGCGCCAGAACCGCTAGACCACCGCGGCCGGCCAGGAATGTAAAACGAAAGGGTTGCTTTATTTCACCTTGTGGGTGCTTCTGTCTTTTTTTTTTTTTTTTTTTTTTTGTCAGGTATTGTACACCAAACGTCTGCCCGTGTGCTTGAGTGTGTGCGTGCATGCGCGCGCGCGCGCGCGCGCGCGCGCGTGTGTGTGTGTGTGTGTGTGTGTGTTAAGAAGCGAATGAGAGAAGAACAAAAAAATTATTTGTTGAAAAGTAACTGGAGGCAGGCGAAGCTGAAATAACTCTCTATAAACTGACTTCAATAAATGAGACTGAAATAATGCACAGCTTCTTTTTAAGAGATTCATCCGATTATAAAGACAGATAGAAACTATGGGTCAGATTACACTTAGCCATAGAACTACAAAGCATTTACTTGCAAATGAATGGCCCAGTTTTAGAAGGGTGTATCTTTTACACGCATGCACATACATCAATTTGGTACTTTTTTCATAAGCTGAGTGTCAATGTTTTCTTTTGTCTTTCACCGTCCACTGAAAGCGCGGCAAACAAGCAACCAATAGTCAAATTCAGCTATACTTCTGCGAGCATGTCCACAGTTTCTCCGTTCACTGTTCTTGCCGCACGACGTCACAGTTCGACCAAATTTGTTGCGTTGGGAAGCACGTAGTGTCTTTTTCAAGACCGCACAAAACATGAGATCAGGCGATCTTGGAGGCCCATAGTGCAGTACGAGATTCGTATACACCCTTTATGGCCGACCCATCCTAGAGGCAGCTCTTTCAAGAAAATGCCAGCACGGTGTGGTTCGTCCTACAGAATATATAATTTTCCGTATGTTCTGGCTATTTTGGATACGGTCAAATATCCAACATGTGCAGGCACGTGATTCCTGTAACCGTCTTTTCCGTGAAGAAGATTGATTGGTAATTATTTTGTGGAGAAACTGCCTGAAAGCATGAAGCTTTTCTAGAGTCTCTCTTATCCTTGACCACGGTATGTGGCTACCGTGTCCTCGAAATTCTTACGTTGTGGGTCTGACTTTTATGTTAAAATGGAATGTGCCTCATCACTGATCAATTAACGTGGAAGAAATTTGTTATCTTCCATCCCTACACCCAGAATTAATACATGAAACTCGGCACGTTGTCGTTTGTCAGCATCGTGAAGGAGTTGTAGAAGCTGGGTCCTGTATGCTTTGAAACACAAACGTCGCTGCGAAACACGCCAGACAGAAACGTGGGAAATGTATAAATCTCGGGTAACACGAACAGACTTTCGTAGACTACGTGTAAAACACAGTAAAAATTCTCTGTATATCTTGAACGAGCTCGCTGGGGTGATCTACGGATTTCCCCTGACATAAACAACCAATGTCTTGAGACTGCTGGTACCACTGTCGAATGTTTTGAGGTGTAACAGGTGCAGTACCGAACCCTAGCCGAAAATCACGTCGCACAGTTGCAACGGAATCACACCTGTTGAGACACAGAACGCAAAACGCCTTCGACTATACGCACATTCGGTAATGAACGAGTGAGCGATATGGCTGTACCACTGTGCACCTGGGAGCCCCCGTCGCTAACCACATGGACTGTCAGGTTACAAATGGCGCCAAGGGAAATTCGTAGTTTCGATACATAACTCGAAATTCACCGCTAGTTTCTACTTTCACCAGTGTAGAAGATATAAGCTAGCAGCTAAGGCCCCGTTCTAAATGAGCCCAATTGCTGGAAATTCTGAAAGTATGTGCGTCACCTGCAAGGTGGCAGCACTTACTGAACCTTCTGTTAGCAGACATTCCACGCCGCTGGTGACGCATTGCTGCTAAGATTCGTTTTCCTCCATTTTGATTCAGGAGGACGACGGTTCAATCCCGCGTCCGGCCATCCTGATTTAGGTTTCCGCGATTTCCCTAAATCGTTCCAGGCAAATGCTGGGATGGTTCCTTTGAAAGGGCACGGCCTGTTTCCTTCCCCGACCTTCACTAATCCGACGAGACTGATGACCTCGCTGTTTGGTCTCTTCCCCCAAACAACCCCATCCAACCCCCCTCCATTTTTTGGTCTTGCCTTTGAGCAGTATAGTTGATCAGCTTCGGAGAGCGTCACTTTATCAGATATCTGGAGTAGCTTGTAAGTAATCTTCTATGTATTATATACGCCTCGAAAGCTAATTTATTCGTATTTAAAACTGTGACATTGAATCTGCGGAATTGTTAGTGGTATGGAATCCATCGACAACTGAAAAAATAGGTGTGTAATAACGCCTACATAGGCCTTGTTTAAACAGTGCTTACTATATTCACGAAGAAAAGTAAATCAGTGGCTTTTAAAGACAGGATGCCTTAAGAACAAAGATAGTGGTGAATAATACTGTACTAGAACAGTTCACCCATTTTAATTATCTGTGATGTGATATCACATACGATTATGACAAAGAAATAGACAAGAAAGCAGCAAACTTTAGAAACGTTTGTGGAGGAATATGCAGGTACTTTAGAAACAAGACAGAAAAAAATAACAGTCGTCCCCGCAGTATTCTACGGAAGTGAGTTGTAGGTTATTCACAAACAGTAGACAAATAAGATCCAGGAAGCTGAAATGCGGTTTCTTCGACCTGTAACAGGCTGTACGGGACCAGATACATGAAGAACAAGTGATATCTGGAAGGAAATGTTGTTGTGGTCTTCAGTCCTGAGACTGGTTTGATGCAGCTCTCCATGCTACTCTATCCTGTGCAAGCTTCTTCATCTCCCAGTACCTACTGCAACCTACATCCTTCTGAACCTGCTTAGTGTATTCATCTCTTGGTCTCCCTCTACGATTTTTACCCTCCACGCTGCCCTCCAATACTAAATTGATGATCCCTTGATACCTCAGAACATGTCCTACAATCCGATCTCTTCTTCTAGTCAAGTTGTGCCACAAACATCTCTTTTCCCCAATCCTATTCAATACCTCCTCATTAGTTATGTGATCTGCCCATCTAATCTTCAGCATTCTTCTGTAGCACCACATTTCGAAAGCTTCTATTCTCTTCTTGTCCACACTATTTATTGTCCATGTTTCACATCCATACATGGCTACACTCCATACAAATACTTTCAGGAACGACTTCCTGACACTTAAATCTATACTCGATGTTAACAAATTTCTCTTCTTCAGAAACGCTTTCCTTGCCATTGCCCGTCTACATTTTATATCCTCTCTACTTCGACCATCATCACTTATTTTGCTCCCCAAATAGCAAAACTCCTTTACTACTTATAGTGTTTCGTTTCCTAATCTAATTTCCTCAGCATCGCCCGACTTAATTCGACTACATTCCATTATCCTCGTTTTGCTTTTGTTGATGTTCATCTTATACCATCCCTTCAAGACACTGTCCATTCCGTTCAACTGCTCATTCAAGTCCTTTGCTGTCTCTGACAGAATTACAATGTCATCGGCGAACCTCAAAGTTTTTATTTCTTCTCCATGGAGTTTAATACCTACTCCGAATATTTCTTTTGTTTCCTTTACTACTTGCTCAATATAGAGATTGAATAACATCGGGGAAAGGCTACAACCCTGTCTCAGTCCCTTCCCAACCACTGCTTGCCTTTCATGTCCCTCCACTCTTCTAACTGCCATCTGGTTTCTGTTCAAATTGTAAATAGCCTTTCGCTCCCTGTATTTTACCCCTGCCACCTTCAGAATTTGAATGAGAGTATTCTAGTCAACATTGTCAAAAGCTTTCTCTAAGTCTACAAATGCTAGAAACGTAGGTTTGCCTTTCCTTGATCTAGCTTCCGAGATAAGTAGTAGGGTCAGTACGGCTTCACGTGTTCCCATATTTCTACGGAATCCAAACTGATCTTCCCCGAGGTCGGCTTCTACTAGTTTTTAAATTCGTTTGTAAATAATTCACGTTATTATTTTGCAGCTGTGGCTTACTAAACTGATTGTTCGGTAATTTTCACATCTGTCAATACCTGCTATCTTTGGGATTGGAATTATTATATTCTTCTTGAAGTCTGAGGGTATTTCGCCTGTCTCATACATCTTGCTCACCAGATGGCAGAGTTTTGTCAGGACTGGCTCTCCCAAGGCTGTCAGTAGTTCTAATGGAATGTTGTCTACTCCAGGGGCCTTGTTCCGACTCAGGTCTTTCCGTGCCCTGTCAAACTCTTCACGCAGTATCATATCTCCCATTTCATCTTCATCTACATCCTCTTCTATTTCCATGATATTTTCCTCAAGTACATCGCCCTTGTATAGACCCTCTATATACTCCTTCCACCTTTCTGCTTTCCCTTCTGTGCTTAGAACTGGGTTTCCATCTGAGCTCTTGGTATTCATACAATTGGTTCTCTTTTCTCCAAAGTGTCTATTTCATTTTCCTGTAGGCAGTATTTATCTTACTCCTAGTGAGATAAGCCTCTACATCCTTACATTTGTGTTCTAGCCATCCCTGCTTAGCCATTTTGCACTTCCTGTCGATCTCATTTTTGAGACGTTTGTATTCCTTTTTGCCTGCTTCATTTACTGCATTTTTATATTTTCTCCTTTCATCAATTAAATTCAATATTTCTTCTGTTACCCAAGGAATTCTACTAGACCTCGTCTTTTTACCTACTTGATCCTCTGCTGCCTTCACTATTTCATCCCTCAAAGCTACCCATTCTTCTTCTACTGTAATTCTCTCCCCCATTCTTGTCAATTGTTCCCTTATGCCCTCCCTGAAACTCTGTACAACCTGTGGTTTAGTCAGTTTATCCAAGTCCCATCTCCTTAAATACCCACCTTTTTGCAGTTTCTTCAGTTTTAGTATACAGTTCGTAACCAATAGATTGTGGTCATAGTCCACATCTGCCCCTGGAAATGTATTACAATTTAAAACCTGGTTCCTAAATCTCTGTCTTACCATTATATAATCTATCTGAAGCCTTTTAGTATCTCCAGGCTTCTTACATGTATACAGCCTTCTTTTATGATTCTTAAACCAAGTGTTAGCTATGATTTAGATGTGTTGTGTGCAAAATTCTACCAGGCGGCTTCGTCTTTCATTTCTTAGCCCCAATCCATATTCACCTACTACGTCTCCTTCTCTCCCTTTTCCTACTACCGAATTCCAGTCACCCATGACTATTAAATTTTCATCTCCCTTCACTATCCGAATAATTTCTTTTATTTCATCATACATTTCTTCAATTTCTTCGTCATCTGCAGAGCTAGTTGGCATATAAACTTGTACTACTGTAGTAGGCGTGAGCTTCGTGTCTATCGTGGCAACAATAATGCGTTCACTATGCTGTTTGTAGTAGCTTACCCGCACTCCTATTTTTTATTCATTATTAAACCCACTCCTTCGTTACCCCTATTTTGTATTTATAACCCTGTATTCACCTGACCAAAAGTCTTGTTCCTCCTGCCACCGAACTTCACTAATTCCCACTATATCTAACTTTAACCTATCCATTTCCCTTTTTAAATTTTCTAACCTACCTGCCCGATTAAGGGATATGACATTCCACGCTCCGATCCGTAGAACACCAGTTTTCTTTCTCCTGATAACGACGTCCTCTTGAGTAATTCCCGCCCGGAGATCCGAATGGATGACTATTTTACCTCCGGAATATTTTACCCAAAAGGACGCCATCATCATTTAACCATACGGTAAGTTGCATGCCCTCGGGAAAAATTACGGCCGTAGTTTCCCCTTGCTTTCAGCCGTTCCCAGTACCAGCACAGCAAGACCGTTTTGGTTAGTGTTACAAGACCAGATCAGTCAATCATCCAGACTGTTGGCCCTGCAACTACTGAAAAGGCTGCTGCCCCTCTTCAGGAACCACGCGTTTGTCTGGCCTCTCAACAGATACCCCTCCGTTGTGGTTGCACCTACGGTGCGGCCATCTGTATCGCTGAGACACGCAAGCCTCCCCACCAACGACAAGGTCCATGGTTCACGGGGGGAGGAAGGAAATAAACATATGTAATGTCAGAAACAAAACTGAAGGCAACAGCAGAAAATGGAGACAACATTTCGACAGAATGAACGGTGGCAGACAACCGCACAATGTCAGAAATTATGATCCAGTAGGCTGAAGAAGTCTGGAAAGGCCAAGGAAGAGATGTGCACCGTAACAGGAAAATGCCTAATACAGAGGCGTCCAAAAAATGTATCCACTGTTTAAAAGTCCATAACTGGCAAACTAATTGACGAAGTTGTCTCGCTTTTGGTGAAAGTGTAGCTTAAAGTCCAACTTAAAGATATTACTGTAGATGTTCGAAATGGTCACCATTAACATCCACACACATACGACGACGCCGAACTGCAGCACGAACTACTGACTGCAACGTGTTCAGTTCGATAATGCACATGAATGTACGATGGATTCTCGAAGTTCATCCGATAAACGGCGTCCTTTAGTGTTCCCCACAGGTAAAAGTCCAGAGGACTTAGGTCTGGGGAACGTGGTGGATACGCCACAGCACCTCTACGGCCTATCCATCTTCCTGGTAGATTTTCGTCGAGATACGCCCTAACACGGTTTTGGCAGTGGGGTGGGGCACCATGTTGTTGAAATTAAACTCTTCCGTCTCCATTCAAGTCTCGGTTGGCAGGTAAAATGGATGTATGAAGCTTCTGAAGGTACACCTCACCGGTCACTGTGCCGTCAAAGAAGAATGGCCCAATCAAGCCCCGGTAAGACAACCCACGCCACACATTTACTCCTGTCAAATTCACGGCTTTGTCTACATGGACGTTCGGATTTTCGGCGGCCCAATAGATGCAATTCTGGTGATTTACTGTACCATTGAATTTGAACTGTGCCTCATCAGACCACACAATCATCTCTGCAAACTCTTCATCATTGCGCATCATGTTAGTAAACCACTCGCAGTACTCCATTCTACGATCTGGGTCGTCCCCGTTCATGGCGTGTAGCAGTCGTGGGATGCAGCACTTCCACTTTACTGTCTTCAAAATTCACCGAACACTTCAGCGACTCACTCCAGTTTCACGGGCACACTGTCTCACAGACTTCTGTGGTGAGCGAGTGAATTGTTGTAACACACGATGGGAGTTACCTGGACTTGTTACTGCTACAGGTCGTCCATATTGTTGTTTGTGTACATCTTTAACACAGCCTTCGGCTTCAAAATTTGTCTCGAATGAGACGAATCGTTAAACGTGTCGGCGGCTCTGTTTGATACTCGTTTCGCCATTGCCGTTGAAACTCATTAACGTTTTCGTACTTAAAATACCACTTCAAAACTGACTTCCTTTCATCGAATGTAAGCCTTGCGCCAGCCATGTTTACTTGAGTAACTACCGGGTGATCAAAAAGTTAGTATAAATTTGAAAACTTAATAAACCACGGAATAATGTAGATAGAGAGGTAAAAATTGACACACATGCTTGGAATGACATGGGGTTTTATTAGGACAAAAAAAACAAAGTTCACAAAATGTCCGACAGATGGCGCTGGACAACAAAACGCCAGTGACTGCGCATGACAATCGTGTATAAAAGGAGCTGTAATGAGAGAGAGAATCAGAGAATCAGATGCGCCGGCAGTCGCAGCATGTTGATGTTACCTGATAAGGCGCTTTTAGTGAAGCTGTATAATCAAAACGGGGAATGTGCTAGTTCAGCGTTACGATACTATCGCCATAGGAAGGGGATTCGAACGGGTAAAGGTCCGTTGACAAATGCAGCTGTGGCGAGAATGAGTTCAAAGTTCGAAGCCACGGGTCGTTTGGACGATAGACCCCGTAGTGGCCGACCGAGCACAAGGCGTAATGCTGCCGAAACAGTTGAGGACGAAATGGAGACAGTAGCGGGTTCGTCTATGCACGGGGAAATCAGCGCTCGTGCAGTCGCACGTCGCACCGGCATTCCATACACTGCTGTTTGGTTGGCATTTAGGCGTACGCTCCGATGCTATCCGTACAAAATCCATCGACATCATGAACTGTTACCTGGCGATTTAGTGAAGCGGAGGGCATTTGCGGTGTGGGCGTTTCAAAAGATGGCGGAAGATGACGACTGGTTGAGTAGCGGGTTGTGGACCGACGAAGCTCATTTCACCCTCCGAGGGTCTGTCAACACCCACAACTGCAGAATTTGGGCTACCGAAAATCGTAGAACTGTCGTGGAAACTCCATTGGACGACGGGAAAGTTACGGTATGGGTTGGATTTACCACATCGACCGTTATCGGGCCTTTTTTCTTCGAGGAAATGCGTGATTCTGGTTATGTAACTGCTACCGTGACGGTTGAGAGGTACGCCGATATGTTACAGAATCGCATCATCCCCAGCCTGGCTGATAAACACCTGCTGGAACGTACGATGTTTATGCAGGATGGCGCTCCACCCTATATTGCTAGACGCGTGAATGATCTGTTGCGCCCGTCTTTTGGTGAAGATCGTGTGCTCAGCCGCCACTTTCGTCATGCTTGGCCTCCCAGGTCCCCAGACCTCAGTCCGTGCGATTATTGGCTTTGGAGTTACCTGAAGTCGTGAGTGTATCGTGATCGACCGACATCTCTAGGGATGCTGAAAGACAACATCGGACGCCAATGCCTCACCGTAACTTCGGACATGCTTTACAGTGCTGTTCACAACATTATTCCTCGAATACAGCTATTGTTGACGAATGATGGTGGACATATTGAGCATTTCCTGTAAAGAACATCATCTTTGCTTTGTCTTACTTTGTTATGCTAATTATTGCTACTCTGATCAGATTAAGCGCCATCTGTCGGACAGTTTTTGAACCTTTGTATTTTTCGGTTCTAATAAAACCCCATGTCATTCCAAGCATGTGTGTCAATTTGTAGCTCTCTATCTACATTATTGCGCGATTTATTCAGTTTTCAAATTTATACTGACTTTTTGATCACCCGGTAGGTGCAACTAAGAACAAAACATTGACTATCTGGCGACTGTCATCTGACAAAACAAAACAACGCAATACAACGCGTATATAGCGATAGCTACCAAAGATGAGAAAACTCCGTCAATTAGTTTGCCAGTTATGTACTTTTAAACAGTGGATATATTTTTTTGGACCTCTCTGTATATGAAGTGCAGAAGAGAAAGAACAAGAAAGAGCCTGTACATTCCTCGCGCAGTCTCTCAAACACTGCGCGGCTGGCCACATTCTGTACGTGCTGGCCTTCTACTTCAGCCGCACCCCCTGAGATGATCGGCGAGGGATTAATGCAGCAGGAGAAACGCCGACGGAAGCTGAGTGCTCGCCCCGTCAGACAGCAGCACTCTGGCCCACGTGCACAGGGGGCACTGCCGCCCCTTCCTTGCTTCCGGCGTTTTTTGCTTTCTGTCGGAGCTGTCCATCTTACCGCGTCAAACCTGTTGATATCTCGAACGACGCCAGAACCAATAGCTTTTCCCTTCACAGTCTATTCGTAAACACTGTCAGACGTCCGTGAAATGTAGCCTTCGTCCCTGTGTTTATAAACAAGTAGGGGGCCTAGTAATGTTAGAATACTATTTCTGACCCCATGTCACCACGGTTATAAGGGAAGCAAAGTTATTGTACGAAGAGAAAAGGAGGTAGGTGAAGATGGGATGGGTGATGAGGTAGGAGATGAGCTGTGAGAAGAATTCGACAGAGCTACGGAGTATACAAGCCACAATAAGTCCTCTAGAGTAGTTGATATTCTCTCATATTT
This sequence comes from Schistocerca cancellata, assembly GCF_023864275.1. NCBI lineage: Eukaryota > Metazoa > Arthropoda > Insecta > Orthoptera > Acrididae > Schistocerca > Schistocerca cancellata. Next base: position 99,922,789 of record NC_064628.1, on the reverse strand, counting down.
ACTGACGTCACTGAGAGAATCAGCCACGACAGAACTAAAACTACTCCACCTCGTATGCAAGATGTTAAAAAGGCGAAACATCACAGACTGCTAGAAGAATTTAATAAGTCCTATATCAAAGAAGGTAGATGCTGACAGATGTGAAAACTATCTATCAATTCAATAAGTCATGCGTGAAAAATACTGACACGAATGATTCACACAACTATGGAAAAAATAGTAAAAATCGACCTCAGGGAATATCAATTTGGACTCCACACAAACACACAGGAATACGTGAACAATACCGACTCTACGACTAAATGTGTGGTGTCACCGCCAGACATCACACTTGCTAGGTAGTAGCTTTTAAATCGGCCGCGGTCCGCTAGTATCGACGGACCCGCGTGTCGCCACTGCCAGTGACTGCAGACCGAGCGCCGCCACACGGCAGGTCTAGTGAGACGTAATAGCACTCGCCCCAGTTGTACAGCCCACTTTGCTAGCGATGCTACATTGACAAATACGCTCTCATTTGCCGAGACGATAGTTAGCATAGCCTTCAGCTACGTCATTTGCTACGACCTAGCAAGGCGCCATAGCATTTGATAATTATTATTGTGAAGCCTGTACAGAAACGAGAAATGTTCACCAATTATGGATTAAAGTTAAGTATTCTACCAGTTACTCTTGTTTTGCTTGTCTTATTTCTCTGACCTGTTCCAGACCTCACGCCAGCCTGTGTGAGCTTAATCGCGTGCCTTTCGGCATCCTCCAAACTCCGTGAATTGGCTCCTGCCAATTCACAACAAAATGTACACAGAAGCGCCAAAAATCTGGTACAGGCATGCGTATTCAAATACAGAGATATGTAAACAGGCAGAATACACTGCGGTCGGCAACCCCTATATAAGACAACAAGCGCCCGGCACAGTTGTTAGATTGCTTACTGCTGCTACAATGACAGGTTATCAACATTTAAGTGAGTTTGAACGTGGTGTTATAGTCGGCGCACGAGCGATGGGACACAGCATCGCCGAGGTAGCGATGATGTGGGTACTCTCCCGTACGACCACTTCACGAGTCTACCGTGAATACCAGGCTTCCGGTAAAACATCAAATCTCCGACATCACTCCAGCCGGAGAAATATCCTGCAAGAACAGGACGAACGACAACTGAAGAGAATCGTTCAACGTGACGGAAGTGCAACCCTTCGGCAAATTGCTGCACATTTAATGATGGGCCATCAACAAGTGTCAGCTTGCGAATCATTCAAAGAAACATCATCGATATGGGCTCTCGGAGCCGAAAGCCCACTCGTGTACCTTGGTGTCTCTCCTCGCCTGGGCCTGTCAACACCGACATTGGACTGTTGATGACTGGAAACATGTTGCCTGGTCGGACGAGTCTCGTTTCAAATCGTATCGAGCGGATGGACGTTTACGGGTATGGAGATAACCTCATGAATCCATGGACCCTGCATATCAGCAGGGACTGTTCAAGGCTGGTGGAGGCTCTGTAATGGTGTGGGGCGTGTGCAGATGGAGTGATGTGGGACCCCTCATACATCTAGATAGGGGAAGGCGGGGCAAGATGGGGAAGCTAACTTTAAACTCTTACAAAAGGGTCAAAAATAAACAAATTCAAGTAGGTTTGATTATCATTTGTTTACGTAAGCATTGAATTACAATAGCATGCAAAGAAAGCTGCAAACTTGTTACATTTAGTTAGAAATATCTCGATTTGAAACATAAACTACCAGTTCCCCGTCTTGCTCCATATGCGGGGTAAGATGGAGAACTAGCATGAATTCATCCCTAAAGCTTAAATAAGGACTGGAGTAACGATATGATGCGACGATAAGGTTCCCAAACATGGTTCTGCGAATTGTAGAATCAGGTATTACGTTTTATTTAGGCCTCTTACTTTCACATTGTAAACAAGTGTGGACAGCCTCGTCATCATCGCTTTCCATCCCTACACAAGTGTCGTGGGCCCAGCGTCCGCAGCTAATACACCGTATCCAGCCTCCTTCAGAGAAGTCATAGCAGTAAAAACATTCTTCACTATCTTCCTCGTTGTCATTCGACCTCAGTTTATTATCCCTTGAGCATGAAGGGGCGGTTAAGACGTCAGTAACGTTCGTCACTTTTTCGTTGTCATTATGTCCTTTTGGTGGTATCCTAGGTTTATTAAACGTCTTTGAGAAGAGTTTTCGTTTACATGCAGCTCGTTTGGGGACTCCTTTTCGTTTAATTTCTTCAGATAGTTACTCCTATGAGGAGATTCGGTTAAAACAATGGGTTTTCCACGCCTGTTAGATGGTTTCCTTTTGGTTTTTTTTTATCCACCTTCGGAAAAGCCATTTCAGGGCTGGTAACCTGAAAGTTAGACGAAACAGAGGCTTGATCGTCTGTTGTTAATTGTTCAGGGGTTTTACGTCTAGACAACATCTCTGGTATTTGGTCTTCCGTTTCTGTAACTTCAGATGTGTGAGCTTGATGAATGTCTGTAGTTGAACAGGGAAGGTAATCACTTTCCTGAAACACATTTCTGTTTACAGGCCAAATGCCTGTTTTCCGAAACCCGTTCACTGCTGTGGACGTTGTAGCTGAATGAATGAATGCTTTGCCGAATAAACTTCAACGTACAATTTACGTGTTCAAAACCCGCAGCGAGTTAAACACATGAGACGATAAGAACGTAATGGTTAGACAAATAGTAGGGGCAAGATGGGGAAGCTCCCCATCTTGCCCCACCACGTCTTGCCCCCTACCATGCTGTCAGGTTATGTTACGCCTACATGAACACTATTTAGTGAACATTGACTACTGACACAGCAGTTTACTGTTAATAAGACGTACTATTCAGTGCTGTATACAATCTGGACAAATGTTCACGAAACACATGTTTTAGGACCTCGAAACGTGTAAAGCACTGCAAATCAGTATAACAATTGTACATACCTTGCAAAGCACACAGAAACCGCCGCGAAACTAAGGTTCAGCAATGTCTGCACACTGAGACCTGTGTATTGATGATGTTGACGTAGCTATCCACAGATGGCAGCACTCTAACTGTTGCTTATAGCCCTTCCCCGTCTTACCCCACCTTCCCGTCTTACCCCGCCTTCCCCTACGACTCTGAGAGCTGACACGTACTTAAGCATCCTGTCTGATCACCTGCATCCATTGATGTCCATTGTGCATTACGACGTACTTGGGCAATTCCAACAGGACAATGCGACACCCCACTCGTCCAGAATTGCTAAACAGCGGCTCCAGAAATACTCTTCTGAGTTTAAACACTTCCACTGGCCACCAAACTCCTCAGACCTGAACATTATTGAGCATATCTGGGACGCGTTGCAACGGGCTGTTCAGAAGAGGTCTCCACCCGCTCGTAATCTTACGGAGTTATGAACAGCCCTGCAGGATTCGTAGTGTCAGTTGCCTCCAGCACTGCTTCAGACACTAGTGGAGTCCATGCCACGTCGTGTTGCGCCACTTCTGCGTGCTCGCGGGCGCCCTACACATTATAAGCAGGTGTACCAGTCTCTTTGGCTATTCACTGTAGGTTCAAGAAATGCAAATCTACGTTTATGACATTTGTAGATTTAGAGAAAGCTTTTGAATACGTTGACTGTAATGCATACTTTAAAATTCTCTAGGTAGCAGCGATAAAATTCAAAGTACTAAAAGTTATTTACAACTTTTACAGAAGTCAGACTGTAGTTATGAGTGTTGGAGGGCATGTTGAGTGGTTGAGAAGGGGATGAGGCAGGGTTATAGCCCCGCCTGGTGTACGAACTGTAGATGGAGCAACCAGTAAAGAAAACCAAGTAAAATATTGGAAATAGAATTAAAAATTAGGGAGGTGAGATGAAAAGCATGAGGTTTGCCGATTACATTGTAATTCTCTCAGAGACGGCAAAGGACTTGCAAAAGAAGCTGAACGGAATGGACTGTGTGTTCCAAAGAGGTTATAACTGCACTGGAGTGGACAATTGCACTACAGGGTTAAATGAGGATATGTTGAGGGAATTAAGTTTGGAAATGAGATACTAAGAGTAATAGATCAATTTTGCTATTTTGGCGGAAGTAGAGAGAATACATACAGCCAGAAAAGCATTTGTGAAAAGAAGAAGTTCTTAGCACCTGATACAAATTTAAGTGTTAGGAAGTCTCTTGTGAAGGCATTTGTCTGGGATGTAGCCTTGGTCGGAAGTGCAGACACGAATAGAATAGCAGCTTTCGAAACGTGAGACTACAGGAAAATGCTGAACGCTAGACGAGTTGATCATATAACATATGAGGAGGTACTGAATCGAACTGGGGAAAAAAGAAATGTAAGGCACAAATTTACTAAGAGATAGGAGATACCGTCAGGCACCAAGAAGTCGTGGCCAATTTGTTAAAGAAAGGAAGTGTGTGTGTGTGTGTGTGTGTGTGTGTGTGTGTGTGTGTGTGTGTGTGTGGCGGAGGGTTCGGGGGGGGGGGAGGGGGAGGGTAAAAATTGTGAAGGGTGACGAAAGCATGAATACAGTAAGCACTTTCAAATGGATGTTGGTTCCGGTAAATGCGTAGAGACTAGACTAGCGTGGAGAACTGCATCAAACAAGTCTTTGGATTGAAGACCAAAACAGAAACAACAGTACGAGCCGAATGTGTTGTTCATCGATTTCGTAGCTACGGTCCTTTAGAAGCTATCAACCCCGCCATCGTAGTCGAGGTCACTATTGTATGCTCGGAGGCAACTCCTTCGAGTCCTGTTGAAGGAAGAAATTTTCATCACGAACATTTGCTCAAGAAGGTGGTGTACAGTTCATCGTCACCAAACTGTACACCAAAATCCTGGTTTAATTCTCAGTTTCCTCCATAACGCCTCGTAGATTGATGGCATCCTACGCTTTGGCACTGATCTGTCTGTTGGATAAGAACATTATGCTTGGCGATCCCTTTGGTGCTTTTCGAGAGGCCTTGTCTATGTGTCGGCACTGCGTTTCGCCTTCTCCCTTCTCTCATCATCATCAGTTACAAAGTTGCCACTTCTCTACCGAGCAATGAACACGAGCCTCCCGGCAAGTATAGGGATCTGCATCAACTGGGTTACTGACAGGCAGATAGCTCAATAAAGAACTCAGATACTGAATTAAGAATTGTGCGCAACGGATTTGACGATCTAGTAAATGAGCCCTGGATGTTGGGCTTGACAAAAATCTTTAATTTATACTCTGAAATAAAAGGGATTCACTAATTATTGAATTAACATATTGGCCACAGTGAATCTAAATTTGTTACAATCATTTTCAGTCTACAAGAGTCAAAAATTTACGACGAAATAGACATTTAAGTAGGACAGATAAATGAGCAATGATTAACTTGGCACAGTTCTCGGAAAAGGAAACGAGATTTGAGAAATAATTAACATCTTAACAACTAAATCACATGAAACGCCGGCCGCTGTGACCGAGCGGTTCTTGGCTCTCCAGTCCGGAACCGCGCAGCTTTTACGGTTGCAGGTTCGAATCCTGCCTCGGGCATGGATGTGTCTGATGTCTTAGGTTAGATAGGTTTAAGTAGTTCTAAGTGTAGGGGACTGATGACCTAATATGTTAAGTCCCATAGCGCTTAGAGCCATTTGAACCATTTGAATCACACAAAACATGACCACTGGCCATACACAGTAAATCTAAGATCATACCGAACGTAGACACGAAAACAAACATGTAATTATTCCTGCACACCTGACCACGGATGAGGCCCCATGAATTTGATTAAGTTTCGAAAAACGCTTAACTTTCCTCCTCCGTAACCATCCGACGCCGCCAGGTGATCTCACCACAATCGATGTTTAGGAATGTAATCTGTATAAGCTGCAGATGGCTGCCAATTCACCAGACAATGCACAGGCTACCTTTCAGGGCAGAAGTTCCGCCGGGTGTGACATTCCGCTGCTGAAGCCTCCAGTGCCTCCAACGCCATATATACAACATTTTATGCTGATTGCTTAAATCACCTAAGTCTTCTTTACTCCACTGTAAGTAGGCTGTTTATGTTTTCTTTATGTAAGTAGGCTGTTTACGTTTTCTTATTGGCAACGTTACGTAGCGCTCTGTATGAAAATCACTGGCTGTGCTGTGTGCAGTCTGTGGCTAGTTTGCATTGTTGTCTGCCCATGTAGTGTTGGACAGCGGCAGCTGGATGTGAACAGCGCGTAGCGTTGCGCAGTTGGAGGTGAGTCGCCAGCAGTGGTGGATGTGGGGAGAGAGATGGCGGAGTTTTGTAATTTGTCATGAACTGCTATATACACTCCTGGAAATGGAAAAAAGAACACATTGACACCGGTGTGTCAGACCCACCATACTTGCTCCGGACACTGCGAGAGGGCTGTACAAGCAATGATCACACGCACGGCACAGCGGACACACCAGGAACCGCGGTGTTGGCCGTCGAATGGCGCTAGCTGCGCAGCATTTGTGCACCGCCGCCGTCAGTGTCAGCCAGTTTGCCGTGGCATACGGAGCTCCATCGCAGTCTTTAACACTGGTAGCATGCCGCGACAGCGTGGACGTGAACCGTATGTGCAGTTGACGGACTTTGAGCGAGGGCGTATAGTGGGCATGCGGGAGGCCGGGTGGACGTACCGCCGAATTGCTCAACGCGTGGGGCGTGAGGTCTCCACAGTACATCGATGTTGTCGCCAGTGGTCGGCGGAAGATGCACGTGCCCGTCGACCTGGGACCGGACCGCAGCGACGCACGGATGCACGCCAAGACCGTAGGATCCTACGCAGTGCCGTAGGGGACCGCACCGCCACTTCCCAGCAAATTAGGGACACTGTTGCTCCTGGGGTATCGGCGAGGACCATTCGCAACCGTCTCCATGAAGCTGGGCTACGGTCCCGCACACCGTTAGGCCGTCTTCCGCTCACGCCCCAACATCGTGCAGCCCGCCTACCGTGGTGTCGCGACAGGCGTGAATGGAGGGACGAATGGAGACGTGTCGTCTTCAGCGATGAGAGTCGCTTCTGCCTTGGTGCCAATGATGGTCGTATGCGTGTTTGGCGCCGTGCAGGTGAGCGCCACAATCAGGACTGCATACGACCGAGGCACACAGGGCCAACACCCGGCATCATGGTGTGGGGAGCGATCTCCTACACTGGCCGTACACCACTGGTGATCGTCGAGGGGACACTGAATAGTGCACGGTACATCCAAACCGTCATCGAACCCATCGTTCTACCATTCCTAGACCGGCAAGGGAACTTGCTGTTCCAACAGGACAATGCACGTCCGCATGTATCCCGTGCCACCCAAAGTGCTCTAGAAGGTGTAAGTCAACTATCCTGGCCAGCAAGATCTCCGGATCTGTCCCCCATTGAACATGTTTGGGACTGGATGAAGCGTCGTCTCACGCGGTCTGCACGTCCAGCATGAACGCTGGTCCAACTGAGGCGCCAGGTGGAAATGGCATGGCAAGCCGTTCCACAGGACTACATCCAGCATCTCTACGATCATGGGAGAATAGCAGCCTGCATTGCTGCGAAAGGTGGATATACACTGCACTAGTGCCGACATTGTGCATGCTCTGTTGCCTGTGTCTATGTGCCTGTGGTTCTGTCAGTGTGATCATGTGATGTATCTGACCCCAGGAATGTGTCAATAAAGTTTCCCCTTCCTGGGACAATGAATTCACGGTGTTCTTATTTCAATTTCCAGGAGTGTATATTATGACTATTAAGGTAAATACATTGTTTGTTCTCTATTAATATCTTTCATTTGCTAACTATCCCTATCAGTAGTTAGTGCCTTCCGTAGTTTGAATCTTTTATTTAGCTGGCAGTAGTGGCGCTCGCTGTATTGCAGTAGCTTGAGTAACGAAGATTTTTGTGAGGTAAGTGATTTCTGAAAGGTATAGTTTAATGTTACTCAGGGCCATTCTTTTGCAGGGATCTTTGATAGTCAGATTGCGTTGCGCTAAAAACATTGTGTGACAGTTTAAGCACAGTCGTGTATAATTGTTCGTTTCACCACCAATCTGTGGTTTTCAACGAGGTACAAAATTTCCTGAACTTTTTTTAAGAACGACTAATAAAAACATCCGCCTTGTGGTGGAAGAAATCCTGACGCCACACACGATGGACGCAACACGCTTTCACCAGAAGACAGAAAACACATTGAATAAAGCTGAACACCAAAATACACATACACACACACACAAGCAGAGCCAAAAAAAATATCACACCATACACACACACACACACACACGCACACACACACACACACACACACACACACAGAGCACAAAAAAATTATATCACACCAAAACACACACACACACACACACACAAATGCATACACGAACAGATCACAGATACTTCAATAATTACACTCGAAAGCTTCGCAATAACATTCGATCTTTGGCAAAAACATTTGACAGTCGGCTACAGAAACCAAAACATTGCATTGAAACAAGCGTTCAGTTCTTAATGCTGTGAAATTGGGGGGGGGGGGGGGGACCGCAATTTGGCATTCATAAGAAGAAGAACAACACTAAAAATGTTGCAAAGGGAACCTAATATGTAAGAAATTGTCCACGCAAACTGTAAGTACAGTTCAAAATATTACTACTTAATATGAAATACCAACCACCAGAACTGTTTATAGCCTACAGGCACAGTGACAAAAATGTAAATTAAGTACCTAACATATGTACATATTCCAGGCCACTGATGATGCCTTGCAGAAAATAAAGGCGAAACGCGTATGGCACTAAAATTCAGTTGCTGTCAGACGGTCCATAAATAAAAATTATCAATATATTGTACAGCGTAACTTCCTTCACAACAGCAGGAGATGATGATCTTGTTCCAACTTGTAACACTATTATCGATTTTATCTACACTTGTCTTGTGAAACTTCTTTGTCTATTTTTGCTTAACGTGACTTCCGTATAACCGTGCTCATTGATATAACATCTAGGTACAAGTCGAGCAACTTCAACCATGCAGACACGACAGCTGTTTTCAGCCATCCTCTCACGCCTCCACATCGACCAATCTCACTGCACTGATTCGGTAAAATCTGTTGTCACGTACGCACCAGTTCACTGCCATGACTGAACGTTAGCGGTGGAGTGCGACGTGATTTCCTGGGACCAGTTCTTCACCACCAGCTGCACTGCAGTGTTATTTTACGGCGGGGGGATAATATTTTACCTGGTGATCTTACTTTTTAAGCACATATTTGGTCCTGTTCACTTTTGAAAATGGTCTCCTTTTTTTCTCTGTGCATCTATTACGCTACTGGCCATTAAAATTGCTACACCACGAAGATGACGTGATACAGACGCGAAATTTAACCGACAGGAAGAAGATGCTGTGACATGCAAATGATTAGCTTTTCGGAGCATTCACACAAGGTTGGCGCCGGTGGCGACACCTACAATGTGCTGACATGAGGAAAGTTTCCAACCGATTTCTCATACACAAACAGCAGTTGACCGGCGTTGCATGGTGAAAAGTTGTTGTGATGCCTCGTGTAAGGAGGAGATATGCGTACCATCCCGTTTCCCACTTTGATAAAGGTCGGATTGTAGCCTATCGCGATTGCGGTTTATCGTATCACGACATTGCTGCTCGCGTTGGTCGAGATCCAATGACCGTTAGCAGAATATGAAATCGGTGGATTCAGGAGGGTAATACGGAGCGCCATGTTGGATGCCAACGGCCTCGTATGTCGAGATGAGAGGCATCTTATCCGCATGACTGTAACGGATCGTGCAGCCACGTCTCGATGCCTGAGTCAACAGATGGGGACGATTGCAAGAGAACAACCATCTGCACGAACAGTTCGACGACGTTTGCAGCAGCACGGACTATCAGCTCGGAGACCGCGGCTGCGGTTACCCATGACGCTGCATCAGAGACAGGAGCGCCTGTGATGGTGTACTCAATGACGAACCTGGGTGCACGAGTGGCAAAATGTCATTTTTTCGGATGAATCCAGGTTCTGTTTACAGTATTATGATGGTCGCATCCGTGTTTGGCGACATCGCGATGAACGGACATTAGAAGCGTGTATTCTTCATCGCCATACTGGCGTATCACCCGGCGTGATGGTACGGTGTGCCATTGGTTACACGTCTCTTGTTCGCATTGACGGCACTTTGAACGGTGGACGTTACATTTCAGATGTGTTACGACCAGTGGCTCTATCCTTCATTCGATCCCTGCGAAACCCTACATTTCAGCAGGATAATGCACGACCGCATGTTGCAGGTCCTGTAAGGGCCTTTCTGGATACAGAAAATGTTCGACTGCTGCCCTGGCCAGCACACTCTCCAGATCTCTAACCAATTGAAAACGTCTGGTCACTGGTGGTCGAGCAACTGGCTCGTCACAATACGCCAGTCACTACTCTTGATGAACTGTGGTATCGTGTTGAAGCTGCATACGCCATCCAAGCACTATTTGACTCAACGCCCAAGCGTATCAAGGCCGTTATTACGGCCAGAGGTGGTTCTTCTGGGTACTGATTTCTCAGGATCTGTGCACCCAAATTGCGTGAAAATGTAATCAGATGTCGGCTCTAGTGCAATATATTCGTCCAATGAATACCCGTTTATCATCTGCATTTCTTCTCGGTGTAGCAATTTTAATGGACAGTAGTGTACTTTATTGCAGCGGCATGGATAGATTATCGCGAGCTGGTCGACTCGCTCAGTTTTCCCCGTAAGACTTTCCGGACCTGTCGCAGCGCATTCTCGCGGACAGGCTGACACCAGTGGCTGTGGCGCGTCGAGTCCTCTCCCCCCCCTCTCCCCCCCCCCCCTTCTCATCCCTCTCCTCGTCAGAGACGAGAGCCCAGCTGCAGCTGAGAGAGCGGCCGCTTCGGCCCTTCACCCGACCCGCCGCCTCCTCTGTATTCGCGCCAATCGATCAAAAGCAGTCGGCGTCGGCGGCAGAGAGCAAGCGGAGCGAGGTCACGCGGCCCAGGTGAACCAGTTTCGTACCCCGTCGCGCGCTCTGCCTCACTCGGGACGACGAACGCACGCGCCGACTCTCACTCTGCTGCATAAATCACCGCCTGCCAGCGAGCGAGTGCTCCGCTGCCTTATTACCTGGCGTCTGGATTCGCAGCGCACATTAAGGCAGCGACCACTCTTAGGTAGCAAACTGCACACTTTCTCTGTGCAACTTCAGTGCCGTGTACACGCAGGCACTATCGTACACTCCTTTTTTGTTTTAGAAGCCAAGTCTACAAATTATGAGTACTGAGTTAAGTGTGAATAGCCGGCACGGTAGCTCAGCGTGTTCGGTCAGAGGGTTACCTGCCCTCTGTAATAAAAAAACAGTTAATCGATCAACAACGAACTTAAATGTATGTCTTACGACATCCGCCCTGAGCAGATGCAACGAACGAAACCGAACAAAATGAGATTAAAAAAAAAAAAAAAAAGGTGGCGCAATGGTTAGCACGCTGGACTCGCGTTGCGGAGGACGGCAGTTCAAACCCGCGTCCGACCATCCTGATTTTTAGTTTTTCGTGGTTCCCCTAAACCGCTTCAGGCAATTGCCGGGATGGTTCCTTTTAAAGCGCACGGCCGACTTCCATCCCTAATCTGGTTGGACCGATGACCTCGCTGTGTCGACCCTCCCCCCCCCCCCCAAAAAAAAAATAATAAGAAAAAAAATCAACCAACAAACCAACCAACCACTGAGGTCACAAAAGTCATGGGTTACCTTCCAATATCGTGTCGGACGTCCTTTTGCCCGGTTTAGTAAAGCAACTCGACGTGGTGTGAACTCACCAAGTTGTTGGAAGTCCCTTGCAGATATATTGAGCCATGCTGCCTCTGTATCCGTCCGTAACTACGAGCGTGTTGCCTGTGCAGGATTTTGTGGAGGAACTAACGTCTCGTGTCCCACAAATGTTCGATGAGGTTCATGTAGGGCGATTTGAGTGGCCAAATAATTCGCTCGGCCTGGTAACAAGGCGTATTGTTATCCACAAAAAATTCCATCGTTCTTTGGAAACATGAAGTCAATAATCAGTGCTGAAACCTGGTACTGGGGCCGTAATCAGTTACTGTTGGTTCCCTTTTGCAATTACACACATTCATTTTAAAACTGTAATTCCAGGCTCAGCAATAAATAAAGATATGAAACTTTATTAATCAAGGAATAGACAACTGTGTATTTAATAGTGTTTTCAGTGCGTTACAATTAACCAAATGAGTATAAAATACAGACACGGCAAATAATGGAAATATGAACAATATTTGATGAGACAACTACAAGGGGAGTTAAACATGGACAGTAATACAAGTACAAGTTAAAAGCAAACCCTTAACTATTGAAACTACAGCATATGTGGAATACAAAGACAACTGCAACAAATAAAACAACTTAATCACTACAGGGTTTGCTTTTAACTTGTACTTACATTACTGTCCATGTTTAACTCCCCTTGTAGTTGTCTCATCAAATACTGTTCATATTTTACTTTGCTCATTTATTTAATGTAAACTGGTATACAGCCACTGCTTTGATTATAATGCTAATGTTAAAATGCAGTACCACCACACTCTCAAACTGTAGGTTCCCTCAAACACCTCAATTTTCCTGCATTTATTAATTTCTGTTTATTGTATTGATATGGCTTAAGTTCCTCGTGTATTCTGTATTTACATTGACAACTGTCTCTTCTTTTTTAATTGGTTGTGTATTACTCTCCATGTTTCATACCTCTTGATGCAGCCTTGCCTAGTACTAATTTTATCTTATTTCAATAGTTTTGTTTATCAATAGAAACTGTTATGTAGGCATGCTATTCTTATTTTGTGCTAAAGGTTTTCCTGTCAACTCCATTGTTATTTATGTACTGTTCACTTTTTACTATTTCATTGCAAAGATGTTACTCACTGTATGTTTCTACTTCACTCTAGATGTGTTACTTCTCTTCCAATGTTGTCTGCTAACATTTAACTTCTTTGGTGATAATACTCAGTAAATGCCTGAAGATGGCCTTGTAAGCCGAAAACCGGTTAGCAATAAAAATAGTATTGTAGAACAAAAGCACACTGGTGCTTTTCATTTATTATTATAATGTTGTTCTACCAAGAACCGACGGAATATTCTGTTAATATGAAATGATGATGATTAGGACAACACAACACCCAGTCCCTGAGCGGAGAAAATTTCCGACCCAGCCGGGAATCGAACCCAGGCGCTTAGGATTGACAGTCTGTCGCACTGACCACTCAGCTACCGGGGGTGGACCACAGGCCTTCGATACGGCAGTGCATGTGTGCCACCAGCGGTCCTCGCGTGGTCTTCCACTGCACGGACCTGGCTCCTCCTGAGTCCCCAACCGAACTGGCCCACTCACACGACCCGGAAGGACCACAACGTCGCCTCAAAGATAGCGCCACAGTTACTACATATCGATAACCACCGCTGCTGCCACTATCGGACAGGCAACGCTTGCGAAACAAAGTGGCGCCAGTCAACACGAGAAGAAGACAAACAATTGCAACCATGTCAACTAAACGATACGGTCTGATCTCCAACAGTGGGTGGAGACCTAGAAACACCACCAACGCGACGCGCAGCCCGGCTCAAGTGCACTTCGATTAGAGGATCCAGTCGGTTCCATGCAAACACAGTCGACACCGTTATAGAACCACCACCAACTAACACAGCGCCTTGTTAAGAACGTGGGTCCACGACTTCGAGGGGTCTGCGCCACACTCGAACCCTACCATCAGCTCTTACCAACTGAAATCGGGGCTCTTCTGACCCACCCACAGTTTTCCAGTCGTCTGGGATACAACCGATATGGTCACCAGCCCAGGTGAGGCGCTGCAGGCGTTGTCGTGCTCCAAGCAAAGCAACTCGCGTCGTTCGTTGCTGCCATAGCGCATTAACGCCAAATTTCATGGCACTGTCCTAATGGATACGTTCGCCATACGTCCCACACTGATTTCTGCGGTTATTCCACGCAATCTACATCTACATCTACATTTATACTCCGCAAGCCACCCAACGGTGTGTGGCGAAGAGCACTTTATGTGCCATTGTCATTACCTCCCTTTCCTGTTCCAGTCGCGTATGGTTCGCCGGAAGAACGACTGTCTGAAAGCCTCCGTGCGCGCTCTAATCTCTCTGATTTTACATTCGTAATCTCCTCGGGAGGTACAAGTAGGGGGAAGCAATATATTCGATACCTCATCCAGAAAGGCACCCTCTCGAAACCTGGACAGCAAGCTACACCGCGATGCAGAGCGCCTCTCTTGCAGAGAGTGCCACTTGAGTTTGTTAAACATCTCCGTAACGCTATCACGGTTACCAAATAACCCTGTGACGAAACGCGCCGCTCTTCTTTGGATCTTCTCTATCTCCTCCGTCAACCCGATCTGGTACGGATCCCACACTGATGCGCAATACTCAAGTATAGGTCGAACGAGTGTTTTGTAAGCCACCTCTTTTGTTGATGGACTACATTTTCTAAGGACTCTCCCAATGAATCTCAACCTGGTACCCGCCTTACCAACAATTAATTTTATATGATCATTTCAGTTCAAATCGTTCCGCACGCATACTCCCAGATATTTTACAGAAGTAACTGCTACCAGTGTTTGTTCTGCTATCATATAATCATACAATAAAGGATCCTTCTTTCTATGTATTCGCAATACATTACATTTGTCTATGTTAAGGGTCAGTTGCCACTCCCTGCACCAAGTGCCCATTCGCTGCAGATCTTCCTGCATTTCGCTACAATTTTCTAATGCTGCAACTTCTCTGTATACTACAGCATCATCCGCGAAAAGCCGCATGGAACTTCCGACACTATCTACTAGGTCATTTATATATATTGCGAAAAGCAATGGTCCCATAACACTCCCCTGTGGCACGTCAGAGGTTACTTTAACGTCAGTCGACGTCTCTCCATTGAGAACAACATGCTGTGTTCTGTTTGCTAAAAACTCTTCAATCCAGCCACACAGCTGGTCTGATATTCCGTAGGCTCTTACTTTGTTTATCAGGCGACAGCGCGGAACTGTATCGAACGCCTTCCGGAAGTCAAGGAAAATAGCATCTACCTGGGAGCCTGTATCTAATATTTTCTGGGTCTCATGAACAAATAAAGCGAGTTGGGTCTTACAGGATCGCTGTTTCCGGAATCCATGTTGATTCCTACATAGTAGATTCTGGGTTTCCAAAAACGACATGACACTCGAGCAAAAAACATGTTCTAAAATTCTACAACAGATCGACGTCAGAGATATAGGTCTATAGTTTTGCGCATCTGCTCGACGACCCTTCTTGAAGACTGGGACTACCTGTGCTCTTTTCCAATCATTTGGAACCTTCCGTTCCTCTAGAGACTTGCGGTACACGGCTGCTAGAAGGGGGGCAAGTTCTTTCGCGTACTCTGTGTAGAATCGAATTGGTATCCCGTCAGGCCCAGTGGACTTTCCTCTGTTGAGTGATTCCAGTTGCTTTTCTATTCCTTGGACACTTATTTCGATGTCAGCCATTTTTTCGTTTGTGCGAGGATTTAGAGAAGGAACTGCAGTGCGGTCTTCCTCTGTGAAACAGCTTTGGAAAAAGGTGTTTAGTATTTCAGCTTTACGCGTGTCATCCTCTGTTTCAATACCTTCATCATCCCGGAGTGTCTGGATATGCTGTTTCGATCCACTTACTGATTTAACGTAAGACCAGAACTTCCTAGGATTTTCTGTCAGATCGGTACGTAGAATTTTACTTTCGAATTCACTGAACGCTTCACGCATAGCCCTCCTTACGCTGACATTGTTTAGCTTCTGTTTGTCTGAGAGGTTTTGGCTGTGTTTAAACTTGCAGGTTGTTGCTTGTCTGTCAACACTGACAACTCTACGCAAAAGCCGCTGCGCACAGTCGACCACCACGTCCCCCTTGCTGCGGTAATGCCTGATGTTTGGTATTCTCGTCTCACTCTTGACACTGTGGCTCTGGGAACACTGAATTTCCTAACGACTTCGGAAATGGAACGTTCTATGCATCTAGCTCCATCAACTGCTCCGCGTTCAAAGTTTGTTACTTCCCATCTTGCGGCCATAATCACGCCGAATCTTTTTCACACGGCTCTCCTGAATACAGATGAGAGCTTCGCGAACGCATTGCCCTTTTAACCTTGCGTACGCAATAGTAATGTCACCTGTATGCGTGCATACCTTTATCCGGCGACTTAGTCGCATTAGTGGACACTTCCTAACAAAAGAAAGTAAAACACCTAGAAGGGGAGGAGGAATGGAAATGAAATGCCACCAGTTGCGAGGGTACGTGAAGCTATTTGCCGCGCGGGGTAGCCGAGCGTTCTATGGCGTCTTGTCACGGTCCGCGCGGCTTTCGCCGTCGGAGGTTCGAGTCCTCCCTCGGGCATGGGCGGGTGTGTCGTCCCTAGCGTAAGTTACTTTAAGTTAGATTAAGTAGTGTGTAAGCTTAGGGACCGATGGCCTCTGTAGTTTGGTCCCAGAACACGTTACCACAAATTTCCAGTTTGAAGCTACACTCCTGGAAATGGAAAAAAGAACACATTGACACCGGTGTGTCAGACCCACCATACTTGCTCCGGACACTGCGAGAGGGCTGTACAAGCAATTATCACACGCACGGCACAGCGGACACACCAGGAACCGCGGTGTTGGCCGTCGAATGGCGCTAGCTGCGCAGCATTTGTGCACCGCCGCCGTCAGTGTCAGCCAGTTTGCCGTGGCATACGGAGCTCCATCGCAGTCTTTAACACTGGTAGCATGCCGCGACAGCGTGGACGTGAACCGTATGTGCAGTTGACGGACTTTGAGCGAGGGCGTATAGTGGGCATGCCGGAGGGCGGGTGGACGTACCGCCGAATTGCTCAACACGTGGGGCGTGAGGTCTCCACAGTACATCGATGTTGTCGCCAGTGGTCGGCGGAAGGTGCACGTGCCCGTCGACCTGGGACCGGACCGCAGCGACGCACGGATGCACGCCAAGACCGTAGGATCCTACGCAGTGCCGTAGGGGACCGCACCGCCACTTCCCAGCAAATTAGGGACACTGTTGCTCCTGGGGTATCGGCGAGGACCATTCGCAACCGTCTCCATGAAGCTGGGCTACGGTCCCGCACACCGTTAGGCCGTCTTCCGCTCACGCCGCAACATCGTGCAGCCCGCCTCCAGTGGTATCGCGACAGGCATGAATGGAGGGACGAATGGAGACGTGTCGTCTTCAGCGATGAGAGTCGCTTCTGCCTTGGTGCCAATGATGGTCGTATGCGTGTTTGGCGCCGTGCAGGTGAGCGCCACAATCAGGACTGCATACGACCGAGGCACACACGGCCAACACCCGGCATCATGGTGTGGGGAGCGATCTCCTACACTGGCCGTACACCACTGGTGATCGTCGAGGGGACACTGAATAGTGCACGGTACATCCAAACCGTCATCGAACCCATCGTTCTACCATTCCTAGACCGGCAAGGGAACTTGCTGTTCCAACAGGACAATGCACGTCCGCATGTATCCCGTGCCACCCAACGTGCTCTAGAAGGTGTAAGTCAACTACCCTGGCCAGCAAGATCTCCGGATCTGTCCCCCATTGAGCATGTTTGGGACTGGATGAAGCGTCGTCTCACGCGGTCTGCACGTCCAGCACGAACGCTGGTCCAACTGAGGCGCCAGGTGGAAATGGCATGGCAAGCCGTTCCACAGGACTACATCCAGCATCTCTACGATCGTCTCCATGGGAGAATAGCAGCCTGCATTGCTGCGAAAGGTGGATATACACTGTACTAGTGCCGACATTGTGCATGCTCTGTTGCCTGTGTCTATGTGCCTGTGGTTCTGTCAGTGTGATCATGTGATGTATCTGACCCCAGGAATGTGTCAATAAAGTTTCCCCTTCCTGGGACAATGAATTCACGGTGTTCTTATTTCAATTTCCAGGAGTGTATTTCAGCAATTACGATATTGAGTAAAATTTACGAAACTCGCAGTATGAGACAACTTAAATATGACTTTGCACTCCCTCCGGCCTGTATGCGAGCACTGATCGGTTGTGGGGGTTGTCATGGAACCGTTGTGTCCCCTTTTCATGTAAGTTGACCCATAACTGTTGTAGTTTGTCCTTGATATCCCGGATACTAGCACTGGGATGGAGCTGACCTCAAAGGTGGTGCCACACATGTGCCATCGGGGTCGGATCCGAGCATCTTGCTGGTCTCAGGAGCACGTCAACAGTTTATAGAGACTCGTGCAATGTGAGCACGAGCGTTGTTGTGTTGGAAAATGGCACCACCATGCTTTCGGATGAGAGGAACACATCAGGATGCAGGATTTTTGTGACGTACCGTCGTGCCAACGATTATCGTCCTGGGTAGTGCTGAACCGCCTTTCATCTTTGAACATCAGTAGTCCATGTTTCCCGGTCGGGGCACCATTCCAGATGCAGTCACATGTGTTGTGGTCTTAGCAGTAGTCCGCACGTGCAACGGTAATTTTATAGTCCGCTCACTGGGAGTCTGCGCCCAGTGCGGGATGTCACAGAATTATCCGGTGAGTTCATCCCCTATTCTCGGATAGCAGGCGCAGATGCGAAGGGCTTACGATGTGCTCGGTGCACAACACGGCGCTCAAACCCATGTGGTGGTCAGACGTGGTCCAATGAAACGTTGATTATGCCTGGCCTCACTTTACCGCACCGTCCAACATCGAGTCACAGTCACATCTGAATGCCACAAAAATACGGATAGTACACGATTCGACCAGCTGCCAAACGGAGATCCACAGCGAACCTCTTCTAAACTCTGTTAGGTGCTGATGACGCTGTCCCAGACGAGTGCGTAGCATATCCGTGTCCTTCACAACGATCTCTCAACGTCTGACGCTGTTCACACCTCTTATATACCGTGCCAGGCCTGGTAAGACTCTAAACACGAACATCACTAATGGACGCCGGTGGCCGCTCTCCCTGTCATAGAAAAATGAATTTCCTATTATTTTCATCCCGTCGAATGTATGTACGTGTTTCAAGTTACACTGACATCCGGCCATGTCTTCTGGGTGCTTCACTTTTTCGGCCAGGCTGTGTATTATGAATAATTTACAAATTCGTTGATATGCAGCAAACAAAAGTTTTCGGCATAGTCGCCTTCGTCCTCGTTGGTTGATGGTACTCTGGGTCATGTCGTCTGTAGAAATTCTTTTTTCACCCACGGACTAAGTGGATAGATGAGCGTTGTGGTTGATGATCTCCCACCTGAGTGAATCTCATAGTAAAAATGTGGGGAGCAGCTTCTATCAAGTAACCCTCCAAAGCCTCACATGAAAACAATGCTCACCTTAATTTTCACAAGTTGTTAGCAAAGCCCTTAAAAGTTTTTTATGTGTAAGGGACGATCAAAAAGTTTCCACTCGAAAGCCATACTAATCCCGTGCCTAAATGTCGGTGCTTATAAACCCGCATCGGAGTCACACTGTGTTGCATATATGCTGCAGGAACACCAGAAATTAGAAACTTTTTGATCGACCCTCATACTTCAGTCGAAGCTCGAGTTCAAAACGCCTCGATTCTGAAAATTTGTTTTACCTGAAAAACAATTTTTAATTAATATTAATTAATCATAAACGTCGATAAAGATACATGGATAAATTTCGTAGTAATTTGCCTAGACATATTCCAATTTTACTCTCATATCTTCTAATCAAACAGAATGATTTATATGTATCAAGATAACATTTTATTTTATTTTTATTTTCGTATTTTTATAGTGTCTTTTGTTTTTGTATGCTTGTAGCCTTTCCACTGCCCTTCAGTCCTGTTGGATCAGATATCACAAAGACGTTTTGCATGCGAACAGAACCGGCAGTGTGTGAGGGACTCGCGATGTCATTTGGATGCACTGAACTATCCACGTAATTAACCAACAACTTAGTTTAAAATTATATTAATTTGAGTCGTAAGGCAAGTCATAATTCTGACTTAGGGCTTTTTTGACGCCACGGGTTTGATGTCACAAGCCACCTGAATAAAAGCATCAGCTTCAGTTGAAATATCGGTGGGCGTACCAGGTAGGACGATTAAGGTTTAACTCCTGTCAGCCGCGACGTCATTAGAGACTGAGAACACGGTCGGAATGTTTGAAGGATGGGGAACGAAGTCGGCAGTTGCTTTTCAACGGAATCATCCTGACATCTGCCTGGCTTGGTTTAGAGAAGTGTCGGAAACCCTAAATCAGGATGGGAGACCACGGATTTGAACCGCCGTCCTCCCGAAAGCTTATTAATAAACGCCATATTGTTTTTGCGTAAGCCGCGAGACTGTTGGGTGGACCTATTACTGACTTTATCTTGGAAGCTAAATAAGCAAACCTTACGTAAAGTTTTCGTTCATTATTTTAAAAGTTAAGAAACACCTCAGTCGACATATGAAGCTGTGGACACGTTATCCTCAACAACAAACGACCACGAGATCAGTATATCCACTGCAGTTGTGGATTTGGTGTAGGGATTCGTATTGTCCCTTTAGCCGGCCGCGGTGGTCTCGCGGTTAAGGCGCTCAGTCCGGAACCGCGGGACTGCTACGGTCGCAGGTTCGAATCCTGCCTCGGGCATGGATGTGTGTGATGTCCTTAGGTTAGTTAGGTTTAAGTAGTTCTAAGTTCTAGGGGACTGATGACCACAGTAGTTAAGTCGCATAGTGCTCAGAGCCATTTGAACCATTTTTCGTATTGTCCCTTTCGCTACCAATTTTTTTTCGGAGTAGGTTACATTAATGCTTGGTTATTTTAATTTTTGTCGTAATCAGAACTGATAGGCTGACAAAAATATTTCCCGCTATTTGGTTTTTCAACTTAGGGAGGGGACGAACATACACTGTTATTCATAAGTGCCTCCAGGGTTTCTAAGGACGATTGCACAAAAACTGCAAGACCTAAAGGAAACAGGCACACATCAATGGATAGAGTATCAACCCCCATTAGATGATGAATATAGGTACCTTTTATGACGCGGCCGACTTCAATATGTGCGTGGAGTTCATTGATACGAACTGTCCTGGAAGGTGAGAAAGCAGCCCGCTTTGCAAAACTGTTGATTGGGTTGCCTATCAGCAGAACCTACAGGAGCAAGTGGTTATTTTAAGAACTCTCTGAACCAGTGGTTCCCAGAAGGTGGTCCGCGGACCCCCAGGGCTCCGTGAGCTATGCCAGAGGGGTCCGCAAGATGCTATTAGAATAAAAAATATATTAAATATATTTCGTATGATAACAGATTTATTTTGGCCGCTTCCTGCACGAGCAGAGTTTTAGCAAACGCTCAATTCTGCGTCTAGTGTCTTCCTAGAGTGTAAAGAGATCGGCAGTGAGCATGAACAACTTCTTATTCATACGGAAGTAAGCTGGCTTTCTCGAGGTAGGATCTTGTAAAGGTTTTTTGAAGTTAGAGACGAGGTTCCTGTCTTCCTTCTTGACACAAAGTACACGGATTTTCTCACCAACTTCTCTTGGCTTTGCTCAGTTGCTTACTTAACTGATGTGTTTGAACACTTGAATGTGTTTGAACACTTGAATGTGTTAAATTTCAGTTTACAAGAAAAAAAATGTAGACATGTTCAAAACTGATGATAAGATTAGTGCTATGGTCAAAAAGTGTCAGATCTGGGCGTCAAGGATAGAAAACGAGTCACTAACTAACTTTTCTACTTTAAAACAATTCTTGGAGTCACCAGAGGAGAGTTCGCCTGACCAGATCAAGATCAATGTAGCCGAGCATCTACGCAGCGTAGCTACCAATTTTAGAGAGTATTTCCCTGAACCTGGCCCTGACGACAGATGGATTCGAAATCCCTTCAGCTGTGAAGAAATAGACAGAACCCAAGGCCTCACAGAAGAAGAACAAGATCAACTTGTGGATCTGTCCAGCTGTGGTACGATGATAAACATTTTCATTGGTGATAAAATTACAGACTTCTGGACATCAGCACGCAAGGACTACAAGAAACTAGGAGATAAGGCAATGATAAAGATCGCCGGCCGGTGTGGCCAAGCGGTTCTAGGCACTTCAGTCTGGAACCGCGCGACCGCTACGGTCGCAGGTTTGAATCCTGCCTCGAGCGTGGATGTGTGTGTTGTCCTTAGGTTAGTTAGGTTTAAGTAGTTCCAAGTTCTAGGGGACTGATGACCTCAGATGTTAAATCCATAGTGCTCAGAGTCATTTTTTGAATGATAAAGATCCTTCCATTTGCAGCCACATATCGGTGTGAGCAAGCATTTTCTTCCATTTGTTTCATGTAAAACAAATATAGGAATCGGCTCGACATGCGGTCGGATTTCAAAGTGAAAGTTTCAAGTTTGGAAGCTAATATTTCAGAAACTATGGACTCAAAGGTCAGATTGAACTCATCTCATTAAGAACTGAAAATTAAAACTAAGTGTATACTGATGGAGTACTGTGTTGTAACTGTATTTTTTCTTAATTTTTACACATGTCTGCTCAATGCAATCTCGAGTGTACTACACTTAAATAACCAATACACTCAGTTTTAATTTTTTCCTGTCATTTTTAGTGCATACTCAATTTTTATATTTTTAAGGAGTTTGCTATACTGAACACGCAGATTTGAAGACAAAGATTTTGAGCAATAATCAAAAATTTAACAATAACAATGATGGCTAAATTGAAGAAGTCTTAAGCTCAATATTTTTTCAATAATGAATGTGTCAATGTTTTTTCTAAGTACCAGAAGTAGAAAACGTATAAAAACTCTTAATTTGGCTTTTTTAGGTACTTGATACTGTGATAATGACAAGGTATCAATCATGCTCGATGAGGGAGGTCCTCGAGAAAATTTTGTTGGGAACCCTTGCTCTAAACCATTAGCACGCTTCCGGCTGCCAGACCGACATTGATACATAGCAATAACATACAATAAATATCCATTGGTTCTCCGATAACCTATCGTGGGACATACTCGTCGCAATGGTTGGAGAACCATTCACCAATGACATTTCGTATAACTTCTGGTGTGTTGGCAGGAGAGCCAACACCGTGTTGCTAGTGTGGGCCGAAATGCACGCGTTTTAGCTCACGCAGGCTGGCGTGAGGAGGGAAGGACTCTACTGACGTGAGGTCTGGAACATGACAAGGAATTAGAATTCAGAAAGTGGACGTAATTAGTTTGATACCAAACTTTAATCCATTAATAGTGAACGTCGCTCTTGACGGTACATGATTCACAAAATTATCTGTTCAGAATAGTAACTGAATATGGCGCCTTGCTAGGTCGTAGCAAATGACGTAGCTGAAGGCTATGCTAAACTGTCGTCTCGGCAAATGAGAGCGTATGTAATCAGTGAACCATCGCTAGCAAAGTCGGCTGTACAACTGGGGCGAGTGCTAGGGAGTCTCTAGACTAGACCTGCCGTGTGGCGGCGCTCGGTCTGCAATCATTGATAGTGGCGACACGCGGGTCCGACGTATACTAACGGACCGCGGCCGATTTAAAGGCTACCACCTAGCAAGTGTGGTGTCTGGCGGTGACACCACAATTCCTTCTCTGGTTTTAAGTGGTTACATTTTTCACAGTGAATATGCTCCGAGAGTACCCAAGTTAGGTTCTCGACAAAACTGCTCACGGTATCTCGAAGTAGTCGCAATAATGAACGACAAACCATTTTCAGTCCACGAGGTAGCGAAATCGTTATCAGATTGTGGTCTTATCAGGGAGGAGTGGTGTACAAATCAACGTCCACCTATCCAGATTTGGGTTTTCCAAACTTTCGCGAAATCGGTTGAAGTTAATGGTTCCTTCACTGTCTTGTCCGAGCTTGGCGTCTGTAGTGACCTCGTAACTGACCGGAATTCAAAACCTGCATTTCCTTCGTCGTCGCTCTGCAGATACGTGAGCGACTTTTGCCAGGGCTACGTGACGACGCTGCTAGCAGGCAGTGAGTGCCTGGTATGTGTCGTGCGGTATGAGCTGTGTCGAGGTAGTCGGCTGACCCACATTCGCATCAAGGACGTTCGCCTGCCGGGACTTAACGCACACACGCCCATCGGGCCGATGGCTTCCCACGTGGTCCAGGACGCGTGCGCTCCAAGCATGTCACAGCGCTGCGCTACCAGCTTCACGAGCCGTTACATGCTGCCACATGCGTTACGGTAACACAGGGAGTTGTGCCGAGGGAATTTCCTATCACATTAACAGGTGCGTTCAGGGCCATATCGGTAAAAATTTTACTGCCTGAGTTTGAACATTTTTGATTGACCATGCAGCGAACCTGAGAGCTGTGGAATTGTAGTTGTACACTCACCCACCAAGCAATTTTTAATAATGATAATGTGAAACACATTCTTTTAATGGAAGGTCTCTGGTTACCATATTCTGGAGAAGATAGTATGGACCAAACCCAGAATAAAAATTCCAGTAAATATGCGCTCTTAAATCTATACGTTAGAAGTTATGGGTACTTTGTCAAAGAGAGGTGTTTTGAAGCAGCGGAGATGAAGAAGTGCTCATAGTTCTTAAGTTATGCATTTTAGAGCCCATGTTTACTGGAGTCTTTTCTTGTTTTGGTCCAGACTACCACCTCGGAAAGGCGCCCACCCAGCAACGTTAGCAGCAACGGTACCGGTACAGTCATAGGTATCAAAACGATTTTTGATTATTATCGGTCGTTTACGGACCAGGGACATTTACCTCAAGTTGATACATTTACCATTAGCCAATATCCCCGAAAGTTAGTAACATCAATACGAAATAACCTGTATAAGCGGAGTAGCCACGTATCGAGAATCATTCTAGCGACGATACAGGGAAATCTACTTACTGCACTTCGTTGCCAAAACAGGTGTGGAAGATAGCAGCTACCATCCAGTCTTCAAAAATCCGTAGCTTAAATTTAAAAAATTAGAAACTACTACCAATTGGAGAAGTGAATCAGTGATGTATGGCAAATATATTCACGGGAAATAATTATAAAGGCTTATTCTAGTAACAGCAGTCTTTAAGTGGCCAATAAAATGTAATAATTGTAAACTGCCAGAGGAGTTAGTCACTTCACTGAACTGTCCCCCACTTTTACCTTCGCGTCACGAAGTACGACGTTGAAAGCGCATTTAATTGAATAAATCGTATTGTTGCAAGAAAAGGTGAGAAAGCCGCATCGAAAGCCTTATGGCAGTAAAAAGTGCTCCAATTTTGCCGATAAGAGGAGAGATACGCTACAGTCCCTACAGCCTGGTGCCAAAGGAATTGGACGCAATACACTTTCACTGCCTTTGGGAATCTTTTGTCACGTTTTGTTAACTGTAGGGGATTTTCCTCATTGGCTTTAGCTGGGGAAGAGTTGGGATGGTACTTTCACATCACCCCTCTTGTGTTTGTATCTGGGGTCAGATGGTCGGGGACTTGCTCAGCGGAAAAATTCTAATAGCGATGCTACAAAGCTGTTACGTACTCGTCCTTGGTCCGACTCCATCCGCTGCTACGAAGCTTTCCCTGATGTGAGCCCGTCTCTTGTTACCCTCCCTAGCGGCATACTGAATCATTTCCCGTCGATTTAGGCCGTTCGTAATGTGATGCCCGGGGTGACTAGCTATAGTAGAGCAATGTGCAGTACCTACATTTTCTGTATAATTGTGTGTGTGTGAACGTCGGTGTGTGTGTGTGTGTGTGTGTGTGTGTGTGTGTGTACGTCCGTCTGTCCGTGTGTGTATGTATGTGTGTGTGTGTGTGTGTGTGGGAGCGCGCGCGCGCTCTCCGTAGTTTCTTTTAAGGAAAACACTGAACTCGGTTCTGTTGGTCATTGATGTACTCATTGATATACGCCATAATAAACGTCTTGTGCTTGTTTTTCACTGATGAAATATTTCTTTACAGCATTCTGTAACTGCTGTAGGGAGGAGTTACGTTTTTACGAGACACGTTTACTATTAACAGAATTACTGGAGTGATTCTTCGATTCACCTGTGATTTATTTCGTCAGAATTACTGGACATATTCTCTCCTGCAAATAGAAAAAGAAGCACGCATGCCTTGTGCGATGAATAAATTATTTAATCATCCTCACTGCGGGTGAATTAATTTCACTCGCACGATTACATCTCCCCAGAAATCTGTCATTCTTCACCAGTTACCATTACAGAATAGACTCTTGACCTCTGCCATTCTGCACACTGAAATAAGCGGTTCTGCGTAATTACGGTCCGGCACTTGGGAATGAGGTAATGTCGAGGCTGGTCGTCTGTTTGCGTGCTGCTGTCATGATTATTATCTATGGAAAGTGTTTGAAGAACTGAAAAACCACAAGTAGGTGACAAAGAATTGGACATCTACTCGTCATCACAGAACTAGAAGTCGGAAGCTTGTCGTCTCCGTAAAGCAGGATGGACGAGGTTCTGTGGAAAACTGACGACAGATTACGATTATAAAAAATGGTTCAAATGGCTCTGAGCACTATGGGACTTAACATCTGTGGTCATCAGTCCCCTAGAACTTAGAACTACTTAAACCTAACTAACCTAAGGACATCACACACATCCATGCCCGAGGCAGGATTCGAACCTGCGACCGTAGTGGTCACGCGGTTCCAGACTGAAGCACCTAGAACCGCACGGCCACACCGGCCGGCTTACGATTATAATGCTGGTGCAAGTGTAAGTGTTGCGAAGCGCACAGGTTAGTGCATTTTTGAACATGGGACCCTAAATGTTGTTATGTTGACGCAGTGACTGCAGTGACCACAGAATCATGAAAATCGAAACGTGTTGCCTGGCTGGATGTTACACCAGGTAGATGGTTGTGTCTGTGTAGGTCGTCCAGAGAGATAATGAGGTGGGCTTCCGTGGGTTCTGTGACAGCAACTGTAGGCGTCATGACAGCTGTTGACCACGTGATTACAGTGGACCATCATGCTTATTGTGTTTCCCGTGAGTGATAGCTTCTTCTAACAGGATAACTGGTCTGAGGCGGATTATGCCTTCGCCACCAAACTGGCCTGATATAAATGCGCCCTGACGTGTCCTTTGCAGCAACTGCGGCCGACAAGAAGACGACGCGTTACTGACTCATCCGATAACATCAGTAGCACGACAATCGACAAGCTACGAGGAACTAGGTGTGGGCAGCATTCACCCCTCCCCCCACCACCACCACAGCCCAATCAGCAGCCAGAGCCTACAAGAAATTACCGACAACCGAACAGTTAGGCTCAAGGGGTAATCACTAGCGTCTCCTGTTCCACCAGCAATGATGCTCCATCCAACGTCAGCAAGAGGTCCAGGAGTGCTGCAGAGAGAGGCACAGCGAGTTCACCCACCTGTTGCAAACTGTCAACACACGACGATAATGCTCCTCGACATCGACTGGAAGCTACAACAACTTCCACAAAAAATCTCTGGTGCAGGCAGCAGTGCATCACCTGTCAACATCAGCAACCTCATCATAGTTGCTCACAACACAGGACTGGTAGTCTGCATGTGGAATGCCAATGACATTACATTAAGAGGAGTCTAATCAGTTCCTCCAAGATGAAGCAAATGACTTCTGATTGGTGATGAAAACAGGGAAACTCTCCTAAAGGTGGCCATGGCTGTCCGTACTGCCTACTAAAACTGCTATCGTAACGATAAACCTATAGTGTGCCTCCACCGACTGCCGCCTTTTCAGATGGTGGAAGCTGCTCGGCTAGCTGTTGATACGACCCACGATGTGATCAACTTTATCATTGCCCACCGCCCAGCCAGAGGAACTCTTGAACCTGCAAACTTAACCGCTTTGCTCTCTCTCTCCCTGGTAGGATCATCCTTGGGTGAAATTTTAGTGCCAAGTACACCATTCCAAGCTACTGGCATTTTCTGTGACCTGTCAAAAGCCTTTGACTGTGCGAATCACAGCATTCTCCTAAGTAAATTAGAGTATTATGGTGTCACCGGCAGTGCTGCTAAATGTTTTTAGTCTTATCTATCTAACAGGAAACAAAGGGTGTCGTTGCGAAATACCGGTGCGGTAAGCAGTCAGTTTTCATCTGACTGGGAATTAATTACATGTGGTGTTCCTCAAGGTTCCATTGTGGGTCCATTGCGGTTTTTTTGTGTATATTATAGACCTGTCATCTGTTCGATTGTCAGATGCTGTTTTGTTTGCAGATGATACAAACATTGTAATAAGTAACAAGTCAAGTACAGATTTAGTAATAGCTGCTAATCGAATTTTCACTGACATTAATAAGTGGTTTAAAGCTAATTCTTTGTCATTAAACTTTGAGAAGACCCACTATATGCAGTTCAGAACCTGTAAGAGATTTCCTTCCAGCATGAGTATAACGTATGAAGACATGCAGATCGAAGAGGTTGACAGCGTTAAATTTCTGGGATTACACCTTGATAATAAATTCAGTTGGGAAGGGCATACCACATAATTGCTTAAGTGCCTAAACAAGAGTGTATTTGCCGTGAGAATGATGTCAGATGTAGGAGATATAAATATAAAAAAACTTGCATACTTTGCTTACTTTCATTCTGTTATGTCGTATGGGATCATATTCTGGGGCAACTCATCAAACCGAGCTAAAGTTTTTAGGGTGTAAAAGCGTAATCATTTGTGGTGTAACTCAAGAACATCTTGTAGGAAACTGTAAAAGGAACTTTGTATTCTAACCACTGCTTCTCAATATATTTATTCCTTAATGAAATTTGTTGCAAATACTACATCTCTATTTCCAACCAATAGCTCAGTACACAGTATTACTGCTAGAAATAATAAGAATCTACATAAATGCCTAAAATCACTTACCTTGGTCCAAAAAGGGGTCCAATATTCAGGAACACACATTTATAATAAATTGCCAACTTGGTTTCAGATAAAGAGAGTTTGAAAGACTTTTTGATAGGCAACTGCTTCTACTCCATAGATGAATATCTTAACAGAGACTGTTAAGTCAACTCAAGTAAAAATATCTGTTAGATTTCAGTTTCGACAACACTTTGTCATAGCAGTCAAGATTAGATTTTTTGCGTATGATAAATTTATTAATAGTGGATAACAGTGTTTCATTCTGACAGTGTGTTAATTCTGTAAATATTAGCTGTCCCAGTTTACTGCATTGTATTAGCTTATTTTCGACTATCTCCTGACAAATGATCAGGGTAGTATTATATTCAAATGTTTTATGTTTCTGTGTCGTACTTTCTGACACGTTCCACATCCACGAGAATCATCTCATTTTTTGGGTCTATGGAACGAAAACTGAATCTAATCTCTAATCTAATCTCAACGAGGCCATCGGTCTCATCGGATTAAGGAAGGAGGGGGGACGGGGAAGGAAGTCGGCCGTGCCCTTTCAAAGGAACCATCCCGGCATTTGCCTGGAGCGATTTAGGGAAATCACGCAAAAGCTAAATCAGGGATGGCCGGGCGCGGGATTGAACCGTCGTCCCCCCGAATGCGAGTCCAGTGTACCTCATGCGATATCAGCGACGAACAGAGCTGTCCTGTCATCAGACCACGTTCTTGTTGTGTTCGAACTTGACGTCAGCGCCACTACCACATCACGGCATTGGAACTCAAGGCATCGACTGGCATGTGAACCGTCAGCAACTAACGGACTCTCTGCAACAAATTGCAGACGAGGAGGCGCTGCTTGGAGACGCAGCAGTGCTCCACAGCTCAACAGATGTTTCACAAGCGGTCACCAAAATGTCACCTGGAGGAGGAAAAGGAGAGTCTTCGGATAGATCGCTGCTATTATAAAACATGTCCGTTGTTCTCAACTCTCTCTCTCGACGTTCCTTACTAATGTATCCGTTCTAGCCATTCGTCTCTGCTCCACTTAAATATTTTCCTTAGCGCGTCACGTACCTGCAACTCCATCAGACGGAATTCAATCTTGCGATGGGCAGTGGACTTCTTTTGGCTCGTCAATGTAAATTAACACTTTATTTTCACCCGGGCGAAATCTTCAGATCTGTAGACTGCTAACTCGGTTAGTGGTTCATGATGCACAGAGTCAGTTGCACGTTGTCTATCTAACGACTTCCTCGAGCAACAAAAAGCTGATTTTCAGTATTTCATATAATTATTGACCGAATATAAAAATTTACTCTTTATGAGGTATAATCCTATGTTAATGATTTAACACAGTAAGACAACTAATACAGCTAGCAGATGTGTGTATAGGGTGTAACTAAATTCCCTTTACAGACTTTGAGGACAGGTTTCCTTCAGCAAAACAAGGAAAAACAATGTCTATTAATCATGGGTCTTAAGATGCACACATTACAAGCTATTAGCACTTGTTCATCTTCGATGCTGTGAAACACACCTTTTCCACTACGAGCGCTTTGCTTTGCATACCTTGGGAGCGGATAGTATGGATCAAAGTGAGAATACAAATTCCAGGAAACACGGGCTCTGAAATGGATACTATAAGAGCTATGAGCACTTGCTCATCTCTTCTACTGTGAAACACATTTCGCCTATTGAAAAGCAAGGCAAAATTTCCAGTATACACGGGCTCATAAATGCGTACGTTAACAGCTAAGTGTACATGCTCATCCCTGCTAATGAGAAACGCATTTCGTCTATTCAACAAGTACACATAGCTCTTGTTGTTGTTGTTTTTGTGGTCTTCAGTCCTGAGACTGGTTTTATGCAGCTCTCCATGCTACTCTATCCTGTGCAAGCTTCTTCATCTCCCAGTGCCTACTGCAGCCTTTATCCTTCTGAATCTGTTTAGTGTATTCATCTCTTGGTCTCCCTCTACGATTTTTACCCTCCACGCTGCCCTCTAGTACTAAATTGGTGATCCCTTGATACCTCAGAACATGTCCTACCAACCGACCCCTTCTTCTAGTCAAGTTCTGCCACAAACTCCTCTTCTCCCCAATTCTATTCAATACCTCCTCATTAGTTATGTGATCTACACATCTAATCTCCAGTATTCTTCTGTAGCACCACATTTAGAAACTTCTATTCTCTTCTTGCCTAAACTATTTATCGTCCATGTTTCACTTCCATACATGGCTACACTCCATACAAATACTTTCAGGAACGACTTCCTGACACTTAAATCTATACTCGATGTTAAATTTCTCTTCTTCAGAAACGCTTTCCTTGCCATTGCCAGTCCACATTTTATATCCTCTCTACTTCGACCATCATCACTTATTTTGCTCCCCAAATAGCAAAACTCCTTTACTACTTTAAGTGTTTCATTTCCCAATCTAATTTCCTCAGCATCACCCGACTTAATTCGACTACATTCCATCATCCTCGTTTTGCTTTTCTTGATGTTCATCTTATACTATCCTTTCAAGACACTGACCATTCCGTTCAACTGCTCCTCCAAGTCCTTTGCTGTCTCTGACAGAATTACAATGTCATCGTCGAACTTCAAAGTTTTAATTTCTTCTCCATGGATTTTAATACCTACACCGAACTTTTCTTTTGTTTCCTTTACTGCTTGAGCAATATACAGATTGAATAGCATCGGGGAGAGGCTACAACCCTGTCTCACTCCCTTCCCAACCACTGCTTCCCTTTCATGTCCCTCGACTCTTATATCTGCCATCTGGTTTCTGTACAAATTGTAAATAGCCTTTCGCTCACTGTATTTTACCCCTGCCACCTTCAGAATTTGAAAGAGAGTATTCCATTCAACATTGTCAAAAGCTTTCTCTAAGTCTACAAATGCTAGAAACATAGGTTTACCTTTCCTTAAACTAGATTCTAAGATAAGTCGTAGGGTCAGTATTGACTCACGTGTTCCAACATTTCTAGGGAATCCAAACTGATCTTCCCCGAGGTCGGCTTCTACCAGTTTTTCCATTCGTGTGTAAAGAATTCGCGTTAGTATTTTGCAGCCGTGACTTATTAAACTGATAGTTCGGTAATTTTCACATCTGTTAACACTTGCTTTCTTTGGGATTGGAATTATTATATTCTTCTTGAAGTCTGAGGGTATTTCGCCTGTCTCATACATCTTGCTCATCAGATGGTAGAGTTTTGTCAGGCCTGGTTCTCCCAAGGCTATCAGTAGTTCTAATGGAATGGTGTCTACTTCGGGGGCCTTGTTTCGACTTAGGTCTTTCAGTGCTCTGTCAAACTCTTCACGCAGGGTCATATCTCCCATTTCATCTTCATCTACGTCCTCTTCCATTTCCATAATATTGTCCTCAAGAACATCGCCCCTGTATAAACCCTCTATATACTCCTTCCACCTTTCTGCTTTCCCTTCTTTGCGTAGAACTGGGTTTCCATCTGAGCTCGTGATCTTCATGCAAGTGGTTCTCTTTTCTCCAAAGGTCTCTTTAATTTTCCTGTAGCCAGTATCTATCTTACCCCTAGTGAAATAAGCCTCTACATCTTTACATTTGTCCTCTAGACATCCCTGCTTAGCCATTTTGCACTTCCTGTCGATCTCATTTTTGAGTCGTTTGTATTTCTTTTTGCCTGCTTCACTTACTGCATTTTTGTATTTTCTCCTTTCATCAATTAAATTCAGTATCTCTTCTGTTACCCAAGGATTTCTACTAGCTCTCGTCTTTTTACATACTTGATCCTCTGATGTCTTCACTATTTCATTCCTCAAAGCTACCCATTCTTCTTCTACTGTATTTCTTTCCCCCATTCCTGTCAATTGTTCCCTTACGCTCTCCCTCAAACTCTGTACAACCTCTAGTTGTTTCAGTTTATCCAGGTCCCATCTCCTTAAATTCCCACCTGTTTGCAGTTTCTTCAGTTTTAATCTACAGTTCATAACCAATAGATTGTGGTCAGAGTACACATCTGCCCCTGGAAATGTCCTACAATTTAAAACCTGGTTCCTAAATCTCTGTCTTACCATTATATAATCTATCTGATACCTTTTAGTATCTCCAGGGTTCTTCCATGCATACAACCTTCTTTCATGATTCTTGATGCAAGTGTTAGCTATGATTAAGTTGTGCTCTGTGCAAAATTCTACCAGGCGGCTTCCTCTTTCATTTCTTAGCCCCAATCCATATTCACCTTATACGTTTCCTTCTCTTCCTTTTCATACTGTCGGATTCCAGTCACCCATGACTGTTAAACTTTCGTCTCCCTTCACTACCTGAATATTTTTTTATGTCATCATACATTTCATCAATTTCTTCATCATCTGCAGAGGTAGTTGGCATATAAACTTGACTACTGTAGTAGGCGTGGGGTTCGTGTCTATGTTGGCCACAATAATGCGTTCACTATGCTGTTTGTAGTAGCTTATCCGCACTCCTATTTTTTATTCATTATTAAATCTACTCCAGCATTACCCCTATTTGATTTTGTATTTATAACCCTATATTCACCGACCAAAAGTGTTGTTCCTCCTGCCACCGAACTTCACTAATTCCCACTATATCTAACTTTAACCTATCCATTTCCCTTTTTAAATTTTCTAACCTACCTGCCCGATTAAGGGATCTGACATTCCACTCTCCGATCCGTAGAACGCCAGTTTTCTTTCTCCTGATAACGACGTCCCCTTGAGTAGTCCCCGCCCGGAGATCCAAATGGGGGACTATTTTACCTCCGGAATATTTTATCCAAGAGGACGCCATCATCATTTAACAATACAGTAAAGCTGCATGCCCTCGGGAAAAATTACGGCCGTAGTTTCCCCTTGCTTTCAGCTGTACGCAGTACAAGCACAGCAAGGCCGTTTTGGTTAGTGTTACAAGGCCAGATCAGTCAATCATCCAGACTGTTGCCCCTGAAACTACTGAAAAGGCTGCTGCCCCTCGTCAGGAACCACACGTTTGTCTGGCCTCTCAACAGATACCTCTCCGTTGTGGTTGCACCTACGGTACGGCTATCTGTATCGTTGAGGCACGCAAGCCTTCCCACCAACGGCAAGGTCCATGGTTCATAGGGGGACATAGCTCTTAAGATATGCAATTTGGAGCTCATTTTACCAGACTTTTTTTCTTGTTTTCGTATAAGGAGCCCAACCTCAGAATGTGTATGTCCTGAGGCAGCTAATCCACTGCACGCATATAAGAAGATTTTATTCAACCAGTATGTGCAAATCACAGCACTTAGTACCTGCAACGATCTTTAAACATAATTTCAAATCCTTAAGAATTTCTTTTCTCATTGACACCTCTATCAAAATGATGAAAGAAAAATAACCAGCTTTGATTCCATAAGAAACCGTTGCGTACAACGGTCTTGTAATTCTGCCAGAGACAGCAATGTACTTGGAAGATCAACTGAACAGAATGGACAGTGTACTGAAAGGAGGACATAGGATGAACATTAAGGAGCGCAAAACAAAGCTAATGGAATGCAGTCGAATTAAAGAAGGAGATGCTGTGGGAATTAGATTACGTAATGAGACCCTAAGAGTAGCAGAGTTTTGCTACTTGGTCAGAAAAATAACTGATGATGGCCGAAGTAGGGAGACTGGCAATGGCCAGAGAAGCGTTGTTGAAGAAGAGAAATTTGTAAACATCGAATATTAAGTTACAAGTAGTGAAGTCTTTTCTGCTGGTATTCGTCTGGAGTGTAGCCATGTATGGAAGTGAAACATGGGCGATAAACAGTTTAGGCAAGAAGAGAATAGAAGCTTCTGAAATGTGGTGTAACAGAGGAATGCTGAGGATAAGATGGGTAGACCACATAACTAATGAGGAGATAGTAAGATTGGGGAGACAACAAATGTGTGCCACAATCTGACTATCAGAAGGGATCGGTTGACAGGACAATTCTGAGACATCAAGGGATCGCCAGTTCAGGAAAGTGTGGGGGAGGGGGGAGCAGGGAGACTAAGAGATGAATACACCAAACAGATTGAGAAGTATGTAGGTCGCAGTAGTTATTCGGAGATCAAGTGACTTGCACAGGGTGGAGTAGCTTGGAGAGCTGCATCAAATCAGTCTTCGGACTGAAAACCACAAGAACAACGTGGAGAGGATGTAGTGTGAGGACACTGAACTCTTGTTGGTTTAGCAGACTTTGCAAAAACATGGTTCAAACGGCTCTGAGCACTATGGGACTTAACTTCTAAGGTCATCAGACCCCTAGAACTTAGAACTACTTAAACCTAACTAACCTAAGGACATCACACACATTCATGCCCGAGGCAGGATTCGAACTTGCGACCGTAGCGGTCGCGCGGTTCCAGACTGTAGCGGCTAGAACCGATCGGCCACCCCGGCCGGCAGACTTTGCAGCCTCTAGTACTCGGTTACGAAGCTGCTTATGTGGGATCATGAGGCTTGGTGCACCCCGTCCCAGGCCTCCCACCGGGGTAAAATTCACGGCAGTATCGGGAATCCGGCCAGGGTCCCCCGCATGTCAGTCAGCGATGATGATCATTTGGCTACAGAAATGGATATGTGGAAGATTTAGATAGACATTCAGCGATCATAGGCCCTGCAGTCCACGCGCTGCTTCCACAAACTGACTCCAATCCTTCCTGTTTTGTGCCCGGTTCCTCCAGGTGTCTTCAGTTCCCAGGGCTGCTAGGTCCTTCGCCAGGTCGTCCATCCCGCGCTGCCTTGGTCGTCCAATGGGGCGTTTGGTGTTTGGTTTCCCCGCTAGTGCCATCTTCGCCTGTCTTCCATCTGGCATACGGGCTACATGGCCCACCCATTGTATTCTTTTGCTCTTTATCTTCTGTAGGATAATTGGTTGACGTATCAGAAGGTAGATTTCCTCGTTTTTACTCCTCCTCCATTCTCCGTTATCTAAAACTGTTCCTCGTGTCTTCCTCATTACTCTTGTTTCAAATATTAATAGTTTTTCCCTTTCTCACTTAGTCATGCTCCATGTTTCTGAACCGTACATTACTGCAGGGCATATCACTGTGTTGTAGATTTTCATGTTAGTGTTCACTGAGATCGATTTAGAGCCGAGCGTCTCTCTGAGGGAATGCATGCATTTCGTTCCCACTGCTAATCTTTCCTTGATGTCCGTGGTAAACCAACATCCCAAGTATTTGAATTGGTCTACTCTCTTGAACCTCTTGCCATCTACCTCAAGAAATTCTACCTGCTCTTGTCTTCTTCCTAACTGCACGAACTCTGTTTTGTCTCGATTCACTTTGAGCCCTACCTTCTGTGCATTATTGTCCATTTTCTGGTACATTTCTTGCAACTCGTGTTTTGATTCACTTAACAGTAGTATGTCATCTGCATATGCGAGACAATTGAAGTTACCGTCCATCTCTTCTCCAGCCCACTCCTGTTGCCTACACTCTTTTATTACTTTCTCTAAGATGACATTGAACAGAACACATGAGAGAGCATCCCCTTGTCTGAGGCCTGTCTCAATTTCGAATGTTTCTGATGTGGCTCCTCGGAAACCTACTCCTGCCTTTGACCCTTCCATACAAGCTTGCACCGCTCTCACTAGCTTCTCAGGGATTCTGAAGTCCCGCATTGCATTGTATAGGCTATTCCTGTGGCTGCTGTCATATGCACGTTGAAAATCGACGAACAGGTTGTAGATATCTTTATATGTAGAAGATTTATTGTTGCGAAATCGAAGATTCTTTTTGAAACAGTCTCTGTACTAAGAGATGTTACCAGTCAGACAGAATTCGTAAGTAAGATGGAAGCTGACGGTAGGGAAACAGCGACCGGCGAACGGTGCATAGAAAGCGGGGCGCATAACCAACACCGACTCAAAGGAAGGCCTCGGCGCTTGTTCGTGACGTCACGTCAGCTAGGCACGGCGAACGCCAGGTCTGTAGCAGGAATACTCATAATGGTGGTGTCTCCCTCTCTGACACAGGAAAATGTGAAACTATTGGCGGTAGTTGACCAACACACATTGTTCTGAGAGATTTCTGCAATCAATCAATTGTGCAATTCATTACACTTCTTAACAAATAGTGTACTCCTGAACTCAAATTTCCACCTGTTTTAAGGATTGACATACAAAAACAACTTCATGGTCCAGCAGCAACTGAATTCGTGCTTCTTTACCCTATTTGTAAATCTGAGGAAGTTACGTTTGTACTGGGTTGCTTTTACAAGAAACTGTGAACATATTGATGCTCTTCTTTAGGTATCTTGGTTGACTATGTGGTGAGGAACACTGAATGTTAATGAAATATCTTGCGATTGTACACGTTGGGGGAGGGGGTGGGGGGCAGAAGAAGATGCAAATGAGAGAGGTACTTGTTTTATCAAACAAAGTTTTTTATCGTATAAAGTTTCTCCTTTCAGCTTCTAACAACCCTACCACAGCAAAGGTCAAAATTTAATAATGATTGTGGTGTTGCTCACGCTGCTAAATACTGCATTTTCGGGCAACAACAAAGTTATTATGTGGCAGGTGTCATTAGAACACAGTTAATAAAGTCATTTCATGTAATAATGAATAAACTAGGAACTCATCTTTCCGTGTTTCCCACGCTGGTCTCGTTGTAAAATCATGGCTCAATAGTCGGAAATCTAGGTGGTGATGATTCCAAGCTCGGATGCAAAGAGGCCTAGGTTTTATTCTGCTATATTCAAAAGTTTTATAGATGTGTTTCACAATCCATTCTTGAAGATTAAATCTTTGAAAGTTAGCACAATTGTGATGTAAAAAATAATCAGCACTCCGAATTCAAGTTACACTTCCTTTTTATTGCTTTTGTTGCAATATCACGTAACATATAAAACATCACTTCACAATACAAAACATACTTGAAAACACCTTCCTCACTGTTAAAGTTCACATTTTATAAGCTGACTACGTTATGCGTCTTTCCAACATAACGTCCAAGACTTGACTTTCTCAAGGTCCGACTCTCTAACTAACTAATTAATAATCGGTTACGCGCCCAAAAATCAGACTTACAAGTACGTCAAAGATCATAGTGGCAAAAGAAAGAATACACACAAGAATAATATCATTGCAATATAAACACATCGATGTATCAAAGTACCTCTACATTAATGAAATCAAATCTGAATGTTGTCTCAGAAATATGTTAACTACTTTACAGAAACACAGTAGAATACTGCTGGTATCGAAAGGTTGAGTTGAGGTGCCGTAATGGTTACGTAATTAAAGTACCACTACAAGCTGCAAGAGAGGAATATTTATCTTTTCTAATGTGCATCGTAGATGGAGACCAAAAGATGAATACACCAAGCAGATTCAGAAGGATGTAGGCTGCAGTAGGTACTGGGAGATGAAGAAGCTTGCACAGGATAGAATAGCATGGAGAGCGGAATCAAACCAGTCTCGGGACTGAAGACCACAACAACAACAACAATGTTCATGTTAAAAAAAGCTTAAGCTCAGCAGTATTTTTGAAGTATGAAGCTATTTTGGTTCCTGTTTAGAATTCCTTTCGTTGAAAGCGAATGTAATCTAATGACTGGCAACAGTTGGACAGTTACACATGTAAATTAGTTCATATTTTCAGTACCGATGTCAAACGAAAATAAATAAATAAATAAAAGAAACGAGTTAGTTGTAAGGGGGTTGGGGTAAGTTTCGATAACAAAATGGATCAAGTAAATATAGTTCTTGAATGTAAAATTTCCGAAGCTTGCAATTGGGCAAAGCATCTTCTCATATTGATCTACGTTTGTTTCGACAGGATTCAGTAATAGGGAACTATGATCTTCATTTGTAGCTTTACGATAGTAAGAAAATCTTATTTCTAAATAAAGCTGCAGAATCCAAAACAATATCAAACATTTTGTCCAAAATTAAGAGATTTATAGTGATAAGCACGCCCAGGCGTTTCTGCCTGCAACAGACCTGGCGTTCGCCGTGCCTAGTTGACGTGACGTCACCAACAAGCGCCGAGGCCTTCCTTTGAGTCGGTGTTGGCACAACCCACAGTAGGTCATCGGTACGTGGGCATGCTCGGCGCCGAAGTCCGTGTTCCCGTGGTGACCTGCATGCATCATTCAGCGGTGCTGAGCGCGGTCGCCCTTCACCGATACGCTCCGCCTGTTTGCAGGAAGCGGCGTGACCGTGCAGGGTGCCGGGTTCGTGACTGGACGTCGGCACGGAGCGGGCATCGACCCCGGCGCGGAGCGGCGCTCTGGAGCAGACAGCAGGAGGGGCAGCCGGCAGGGCAGGCAGCGGCTGAGGGACCCAAGGGTCGCTGCCGCTCCTCTCGTGTCTGGTGAGCGCAACAGGAGGCTGGCAGGCGGCCAAATGTCATTCGCAGAGGAGCGAGCGGGTAAATGGAGAGAGTGCAATGAAGGCCTCTATGAAGGGGAGGAATTTTCTGCTGACGTGATAGAAAAAGAAATTGGAGTTGATAAGGAAGAGAGCGGACAGATTACTGGGGTATATGTGAATTAAATGTAAATAAAGACCAATGTTAATATTTTAAGGCAGCCTACCAAACAGGAATTGTTCAAGTAGACTCGCCTTTCTGCTACAAAAATAATCTGTAGTATCCACACGAACCACGGACTTGGCCACAATGGCATGCCTTGTCTGCCTCAGTAATGCAGACACCCATACCGTGTGTACAAGCCACATTGAAGGTGTGCCTGTGGAGAGGTATCTGGAGAGTGGCACCAGACTTTTCATTGGATGCAGGGGTAACAGTGTAGATGGTTGAGTGACATGGCCTGGTAGCATTGATCAACACAGCCTTGCTGTGCTACTGCGAATGGCTGAAAGTAAGAGGAAAATATAGCAGCTATGTTCTCCAAGGACATGCAGCTATAGAGAGGACGTATAATACAGACTGGCAAAAGCAACAAAAACGTTTATGGAAAGGTGAAATATGAAAGAGATAGACATGAGGAGAATAGAAGCTTATGAAATTCGATACTTATAACAGGTCATTAAAAAGTAAGAAAAATAAATTCGCAGCCTCCTAAAGTATCAGATACTACGAATATTAAGACATTATATTCTGTGTAATTTTTTTGTTATGTTTTTGCTGAAATCATTTGAAAATTCCGGCTTATTTTTTTCCTCTTCACTTTACTCTTAGCGCCTTATCTGTCTTTACGGATAGAAGAAGGTGATGCTGTTGCGCTATTTAAAAAATTACATTTTATTTAAACATGATATAAAAATCTAAAACTAAACTCCTCCCGAACAGGCCTTGGAAGGCTCAACGGTACTGACCGACCGCCGTGTCATCCTCAGCTCATAGGCGTCCCTGGATGCGGATATGGAGGGACATGTGGTCAGCACACCGCTCTCCCGGCCGTATGTCAGTTTGCGAGACCGGAGCCGCTACTTCTCAGTCAAGTAGCTCCTGAGTTTACCTCACAAGGGCTGAGTGCTCCCCGCTTGCCAACAGCGCTCGGCAGACCGGATGGTAACCCATCCAAGTGCTAGCCCAGCCCGAGAGCGCTTAACTTCGGTGATCTGACCGGAACTGGTGTTACCACTGCGGCAAGGCCGTTGACTTAAACGTGATATGATGTGTTATAATGTTATTATTATTCCTTTTCTAATCTTGTCTTTGAATGTATTTTCAGTCTTGAAATAGTCAAAGGCCGACGTTGGTCTTACTAACAGTGATGATATTGCTCGGCTGCCATTGCCGAGGCATAAAATGCATGCTGCGTACTGCATGACCTGTCTCCTTTCAGGTTTCCGAAGTACGATCCATTTAAAGTAATATTGCTGTTCTACTCGTTGCAATAGCTACAGTACTTTCCACGGTCAGGCGACACTTCACTAGTTACAGCC
Organism: Schistocerca cancellata; assembly: GCF_023864275.1. Lineage (NCBI taxonomy): Eukaryota > Metazoa > Arthropoda > Insecta > Orthoptera > Acrididae > Schistocerca > Schistocerca cancellata. The sequence goes on along the minus strand of NC_064628.1, from coordinate 99,882,144 downwards.
CGACAATTACAGATTGTGCTGACGCTGAGAAAATTCGTTCCCATCATTAATATAATTCCCTATTCTCTCCTTTTCTTGCTCATTATATAGAATAAACGCATTTAACCACTTGATGGAGAGGGAGCTGGAATTATGTACCGCAGGTTATTGCTAAATATCAGGCGGGTAGATCGGATTCATAATGAAGAGGTACTCAATCGAATTGGGGAGAAAATAAATTTACGTTGCAGTGGAAGAGCAGAAGTGAGTGGTTGACGGGACTCATCGTGAGGCATCAAGCAATTGTCAGTTTGATGTAGCAGGAACATTGTGGGATAACAATTGTAGAGGGAGATTGTAACCTCCCCCTCACTTATCGACCTTAATGACAGTGAAAAATTAAACCGCGTGCACCTCATGGAATTTGGGAAAAGCAATTGTCACCAAAGATAATTTGTCAGTAAAGAGGGAGGAAAGCGTTACATCTAAACGAAAGGAAAAATGCAAATGAAATCGGTGGAAGTTAATTTTGAGAAAAGGTTAAATTAATAAAGAAAGTAAATGTGCGGTCGTTACGTTAACAATTAACTAGCGGTAATTAGATATTTGAGATTTGGGGAAAATTATTGTCGCCAGTCCTATAGACAACTACTACAATAACTGAAAATAAAAGATTAATGCACCTATAATTAGCACTAAAAGCGTGGCAACTGAAGGTTGACACGTGTTGTGTGAAAACTGAATGTTTGTCAGACGTAATAAATTTCGCTACACTCTGACTTAATTTAGCAAAATAATTAATAAAACTGGAAAATTGAAAGTTAATTTAGTGACTGAAATTAATAGTGAACTTTGTTTCTGAAGCACTACGAAATTCAATAAAATAAGGTTAGTCTTGGGCTACCTCAACAATCATTTAAAAAGCTGCTTGAATCTACGCAATTTAGAAATAAGAGATTTTACTTTGAACTTGAATTAAATGATCCTGAACAATTAACAATAGTAAAATTTAGTACCAAGCTGAGCTGCAGTCACAGGTAAGCTAAAATATGGTGACAAAACTCGCACTCTTCATTTGTGCTTGTGTAATCTAAATATTGTAGGCAGCTATGAATACTTTAACTGAACTTTGAATTTAAAGCAGTGAAATTGAATGATATTACTTTAATGCTGGTGTATGTATTTCAACGACACTCGAGTTCATTCCAGAAAAGGAAGGAACCCTGCTTGGTAATGCAATTGGGACAATGAGCAACAAAGGTTCATGCTAAGTTGCTGTATTTTTTGATGCAACAGTTTTAAAAGCTGAGGTCTGCCATACAGTTCTAAAATTTTACGTGCTTTTAGTCTTCCTTGTTTGTTGATTGAAGGTTTGAAGTCGTCGATCGAGGAGGTGGCGACAGTCACTCATTGTCGGCCGTCACTGTTGCACAAGCTGGATGTTGGCGCATCTTCTTCTCGGCACGGTCACCAGGCGAAACAGGCTGTTGATATGCGCCAGCTAATGCTTCCCGTCCGCGACACCGTGTCAGAAACTATCATAGCAATTCGAGCGCAATTACATGCTGCCAAACCCCGAAAGCGCGGCAACTCGCGGGAGCGTCACACAACACACCTGCTCCACTGCACCACCCCAGCCAGACTCTCCCTCTGCCCGCACTCCACGCGACAGAGTTAACACTGCCAAAGATCCTAAGTACTTCGGTTCTCCACACGACCTATCGATGTAATCGTTCGATAACACAGTTTTCCCTAGGCCAGACCCAGCGTAAAAATACAAATTATATTTACAAAAAAACCAATTATACATCGACATAAATGCATAAATATATGTATACAAATAGTACAACAATTACAATACATAAAGACACAGAAATGTCATATCTTCAGGTAACAAAATAAGGAAAAAATTTATAGTACAATAGATGGAAATAGGAGGATGTGCATTTCCGGCGTTACAAGATGAAGTCTTGACCAAATTGAACTAGATTATTATAATTTTAATTCTGCATCGACAATGATTGTGTGAACTTTATGTAATAAAGAGAAACCATTATGTGTCATCTTTTATACTTGTATAGAATTATGTATCGATTTTTTTAAAGATAATATGTGTCGGCGAGTACTGGAACCGCCACAGAGGATACTTACTAAATATCAAACAAAGATGTAAATGTATTAAGCCGAGTATAAATAGTAGTGACCGAGCATTAATTTCTCTGTCATCTTTTTGGAGTTACGTGAGTAGGAAGAGCCTGTGACGCTATATTGTATGCTTGTGTAGCATTCTTTTGTCAAGATTGACAGAAGGGAGCCATTAGGCATTGATTTGTAAAGGTGTGTAAGAATTTAATCTGTCTAAATGTTTTGAATAGAGTTACTTAGTGAAAACTTGCATTATGATTGGTAATAAGCTTGCCTGGTATTTCATCCCATCCTTTTAAGACATTTTCAGCTTTTTAAATATTATTCGTGGTGCAGAGTTGCGCTACGAACGAACGAGCCGCTGCCGCGGCGCATTCAAACCGCATTAAATGAAACTAATATAATGAACTAAAATTATTTCTTTCAGCTTTCTGGACTGCAGGGCAGAGCAGCAGATTTTATGACGTGTTTTACAGGTAGACGCGAGCTGCAATTAACAGTGCAAGAAGATAATTTACCTTCATGACACAAAAGAAATCTTGCTGTGCGTAGTTCTGGTCTGCCAAACATAGTAAAAACATTTTTTTCTCTGGTAATAGCGTCATGTTCTCGTGTTAGTCGTGGTACTTATTGGTGTTTTAATGTTAACAAAAATCCACTGTAAAATTTTGATGCTGAACAAACATTGTCAGCCGGGTGGCCGAGCTGTTCTAGGCGCTACAGTCTGGAACCGCGCGAGCGCTGCGGTCGCAGGTTCGAATCCTGCCTCGGGCATGGGTGTGTGTGACGTACTTAGGTTAGTTGGGTTTAAGTAGTTCTAAGTTCTAGGGGACTGATGACCTCAGAAGTTAAGTCCCATAGTGCTCAGAGCCATTTGAACCATTTTTGAACCAAACATTGCGTACTGTAACATCAGTATTGATAACGAAATAATTTTCAGTAACCTTTTCAATAACTGTAAAGTAAGGAAGATATGTTGAACTTTATAGCGAGTTACAGTAACTTAACAATGTCCCTTTTATAGAAAGCCAGATCCAGAATAATATATTTTGTTTTGTTGTAAATTAATGATGCAAAGAAAGTCACAGCACAACATCCCTAAAAAGTATTTCAGGACTCTTTTCGTAGCAACATACTTTATCTCATCCATTTATGAATATATTAGTTGTTACGCGAGCAATAACAAGGAGAGCCAAACTGGCGCCCAACTAAAAATTGTAGGAGAGACGAAGTCTTGACCACAATGAGAAGGTTCAGATGGTTGTAGATTTCAGTTGTTATGCACAGATGAAAACAGTTTGACAGGCTAGCCTATCGTCAAGAGTTCCATCAGGCCATTCTTCGAGCTAAAGATCACAACAAAACAACAATGACATGTGTGTCGCCAAAGCGATTTATGCAACAATTGGATTAGTAGAAGTGATCGGTTGATGGGGCACATCCGGAGGCATCAAGCAATCGTCAGTTTAATGATGGAAGGAGCATTGTGGAGAAATAATTGTAGAGGGAGACGAAGTCTTGATCACAATAACCAGGATTTTGTATGTACACTCATGCTCATAAATTAAGGATAATGCTGATACATGGTGAACAACGCTCTGGTGGGCGATTTGCGGGTTTAAATCACCTCGGGGTGTGACCATGCGATGCATTTCACCTGCGGTCGTCGCACGGTGGCGCTGACAGCAGTCCACATACGAAGAGGTGTGTCGGTGCATGTCAAAGTACGGTGCTGCGAGTAAGTGTGCAGACGTTTCCAGACGTGCTAATGGTGACTGTGTGTTGGAAATGGCTCAAAGAACACATATTGATGGCGTTATGAGGGGAAGAATACTGGGGCGACTGGAGGCTGGTCAAACACAGCAGGTCGTAGCACGGGCCCTCCGTGTTCCACAAAGTGTTACCTCAAGATTAATTGCAACGATTCCAGCAGACAGGAAACGTGTCCAGGCGCTACAGTACGGGACGTCCACAGTGTACAACACCACAAGAAGACCGATATCTCACCATCAGTGCCCGCAGACTACCATGAAGCACTGCAGGTAGCCTTGCTCGGGACCTTACCGCAGCCACTGCAACAGTTGTCTCCAGACACACAGTCTACAGACGACTGAATAGACATGGTTTATTCGCCCAGAGACCTGCAAGGTGCATTCCATTCACCTCTGGTCAAAGGAGAGACCGTAAATCCTGGGGTCAAGAACACAGTAGATGGTCATTGGAATAGTGGTCCCATGTTATGTTCACGGACGAGTCCAGGTATAGTCTGGACAGTGATTCTCGCCGGGTTTTCATCTGGCGTGAACCAGGCACCAGATACCAATCCCTTAATGTCCTTGAAAGGGACCTGTATGGAGGTCGTAGTTTGATGGTGTTGGGTGGGATTATGATTGGTGCACGTACACCCCTGCTTGTCTTTGACAGAGGACCTGTAACAGGTCATATGTATCGGGATGTCATTTCGCACCAGTATGTCCACCTTTTCAGGGGTGCAATGGGTCCCACCTTCCTCGTGATGGATGATAACGCACTGCCCCACCGAGCTGCCATCGTGGAGGAATACCTTGAAACAGAAGATACCAGGCGAATGGAGTTGCCTGCCTTTTCTTCAGACCTAAACCCCATCGAGCAGGTCTGGTATGCTCTCGGTCGACGTATAGCTGCACGTCTTCAAACCCCTAGGACACTTCAGGAGCTCGGACAGGCACTGGTGCAAGAATGAGAGGCTATACCCCAGCAGCTGCCAACCCGTTGTGCAGTCCGTGTACGTCTGCGTGGTGATGATAATCCATATTGATGGCGAGGTATATGCGTTTTGTAGCACATGTATTTCGGAACGGTTTTGTCAACTTATCACCAACACCATGGACTTACATACCTGTGTCATGTTTGTTAGCTATGTGTCTACTCTATTAGCGGCAGTTTTGTGTAGTGCTACGTTTTGTGGCACCACATTCTGCAATTATCCTTAATTTATGAGCATGAGTGTATTTAGTATTTTTATGATTCACTGCATACGTTTGTATTTCATTTTGTACTCATTTTGATTCCTATAAACCACATTTCTTATTGTATTCGAAACACGTCCTTTCGTGCTGAAGAAAAGTTTAAAGACACACAGGAGAAGCAAACAAGATTTGATACTGTTTGATATGGCACGCGCCACTAACCTGTGATCTTGTTCAGAGCGTGCACTGTAATCTATTATAGTTCGCTGTCCTGGTGCGGGTGGCGCTCCGGTGGCGATTTGGTTTGACGTTGCTGGCGTGTGTTTGCGGTGGCCGGCGGAAAGCGAGAGGGTAGTTGTTCAAACAAATTTCGGGCTTGCAGCCGGTCATCGTTCAATACTTCGCACAATATTTCAACTGGGCACCTGCCAGTCATCTTCAGGTGAGCCGTCGCAGACTGTCTGCGACGGCTCACCTGAAGATGACTGGCAGGTGCCCAGTTTAAATATCGTGCGAAGTATTGAACGATGACCGGCTGCAAGCCCGAAATTTGTTTGAACAGTCAATTCGCCGGGAAAATTTTAAAATTCACACGAGAGGGTAGTTGGTTTTCCGGGTACTGCACGGAACATGAAGATCGCTCTGCCTGACCTGCTAGTGACTAGCGTTTAGATTGTTGTGCCTCGCAATATGAGCAGAGTGGTCTGGAGCGGAGGCGACTCGCCGCTGTGCTGGCCATGCGGTGGTGATTAACTGTAGTCGGCGTACTTTTTCTGCCTGCCTGTCTGATGTGGAAGTCCGGTGGGGTTCTGTGATATTCTGCCCCGGAGACAACTAGTTGCTGAATTTTGGAGTCGTCTGCCAGGATAGGGTGTGGACTCGGTTGGCTCTTCAGATTTTCGCCTGGAAGCTCCAGCAGCGGTTTCTGAACTTTTCTGATGAGGGACGGTGTTGTCGGAACTTTTTGCTGTGTGTGTGGCTCGTTACGATATTTGTTGGTATTAATTTATTTGCTCAACTGGAGTCCTGCCCGGAGTTGCGTTCATGTATGGTACATTTGGCAGTCGATGTGTTAGGTAAACTCTTCCGAAGAAGGGCGGTTTTGTACAGTATATACATAGTGGATTACTGCTGATTGGTATATGTGGTCTTCTGGGACCTGAACAACACAATCTAGTCAATTTGGTTGTGTAACGGCATTTAGTGGTATGTTCTTTTTTTTTTTTTTTACTATGTTATTATTAACTTGGTGGAATAGTCGTGTTTGGCGTCGTTAAGACACTTCTAAGTCTGTGGTTTGCCTATTCATGTGCGCTTGGCTTTTATTGTTTCGTTTTAGGAAGCGAGAATTGTTTGAGATTTGTGTGTGTTGGCTTCCGGCACTTATTAAGAGCGCCCGAGTTACCGGCGCTATGGTTATGGTGTGCTGTCGGGATGTTATACTGTATTTTTGAATTTTATCTTGTGTTGATATTATCTGTCGTCTGTTACAGAACATAACCAAGGTGCGTAAGTGATGGGCAGTTGTGGGAGGCATGTCGGGGAGCTCTCAGCGGTTTATTTCGGGGACCGTTTCCAGTGGGAAGGCTACACTTTTATCAGGGAGCATCGAGGCCTAGATACTGTTTCCGGTATTGGTATCGATATCGAATACCGTATCTAGTATCGGAACGCCCCCTTGCTGCTGCTGCCGACGACAGACGGTGGGAGAGGAGAGGACTTGGGAGTTTCTCGCTGGTGCGCCTGCGCGTCCTTACCCCAGATGGGCCGCGGCGAGGCGTTCTCCGCTGCGGCCTCGCTCCACTGCCGTTCTCCCGGCCCGACGCAGCCTGCGAGCCCGTCCTGACAGCCGCGGAACACCTGCGGAGGTGGCGCGACGCGCAGATCCTATCAGCCCGACCACACGGAGCTCTGACTGCAATGGGACCTGCGGATCTCCTTCCGACAGGGCCTTAGACGACGTGTTCGGCTGTGACCTCGAGCGATCAACTATTTCCAGTTTACTCTGGCGCGATCTGAACATCGGCGTAGCGGGAAAGGCAGTGCTGATCACACAATGCGCTGGCTTACACTGCCTTACGTACAATTCCCATTGTTCTCAGTGAATTATTAGTCACTCAGCTAAGATCCCCCCCCCCCTCGCCCCCCCCCCCCCCCATTCATGCCCATGACTGTGGTAGTTTCATTTCTATCCACCTACAGACAAAGACTGTAGTTTCAAGAATTGTGTTGCTAGACATTTTCGGCCACATATACTTTTCTTTGGCTCAAATGTTCGAATGTGTGTGAAATCTTATGAGACTTAACTCCTAAGGTCGTCAGTCCCTAAGCTTACACACTACTTAACCTAAATTATCTTAAGGACAAACGCACACACCCATGCCCGAGGGAGGACTCGAACCTCTGCCAGGACCAGCCGCACAGTCCATGACTGTCTTTGGCTCAAACCAGAATCATTATTTCAGCAAATACTGTATGTTTTCTCTGCGCATTTCTATTTTAATTATTTTCCTTTATATTGAAATGGATATATCTGTGAGTGACACAGGTTGTACATAATATAATGGGTGTAAGTGTGGTTATTTCTATTGGTAAGTGAGGACGCTGTACCGAACGACATTACATCAGTATTTACGTCATTTGCCTAGAGCACTTTTAATATAAAATTTGATTTGCTAACTAACCAAACTGACCAATTAAACAAGCTCTCACATCCCTCCTCTTCACCTATTGTTCAGCTAAATGGTTTATAACCCTTTGGGAATTGATCTATGACCCTCTGAGGATATACAGTCCTTCTGAGAAATTCTCCATCCCTCCCCTTTTCCCTCTACTCCTCTGGCACAAGGGACATTAATTCAGTTCTGTTAATGTCTCATTGGGAGAGTCCTTAGAAAATGTAGTCCATCAACAAAGGAGGTGGCTTACAAAACACTTGTTCCACCTATACTTGAGTATTGCTCATCAGTGTGGGATCCGTACCAGATCGGGTTGAAGAAGGAGGTAGAGAAGATGCAAAGAAGAGCGGCGCGTTTCGTCGCAGGGTTATCTGGTAACCGTGATAGCGTTACGGAGATGTTTAGCAAACTCAAGTGACAGACTCTGCAAGAGAGGCGCTCTGCATCGTGGTGTAGCTTCCTCACCGGGTTTCGAGAGGGTGCGTTTCTGGATGAGGTATCGAATATATTGCTTCCCCCCGACTTATACCTCCCGAGGAGATCACGAATATAAAATTAGAGAGATCAATTCCACTACACGCAACAAGCGGCTACACGGGTAGCAGAGGTTGTGTGGCGTGGGCTGGGCGGTTTTTTAGGTTAGATGGCGTCGGGCAAGTACAGAAAGGGCAACAGCCTCAACGGGTGCGGGGTAAAGTCAGAACATGCGGGGACCAAGCAGCAATCGGTATTGTAATTGTAAACTGTCGAAGCTGCGTTGGTAAAGTACCAGAACTTCAAGCGCTGATAGAAAGCACTGAAGCTGAAATCGTTATAGGTACAGAAAGCTGGCTGAAGCCAGAGATAAATTCTGTCGAAATTTTTACAAAGGTACAGACGGTGTTTAGAAAGGATAGATTGCATGCAACCGGTGGTGGAGTGTTCGTCGCTGTTAGTAGTAGTTTATCCTGTAGTGAAGTAGAAGTGGATAGTTCCTGTGAATTATTATGGGTGGAGGTTACACTCAACAACCGAGCTAGGTTAATAATTGTCTCCTTTTACCGACCCCCCGACTCAGCAGCATTAGTGGCAGAACAACTCATAGAAACTTTGGAATACATTTCACATAAATTTTCTCAGCATGTTATAGTCTTAGGTGGAGATTTCAATTTACCAGATATAGACTGGGACACTCAGATGTTTAGGACGGGTGGTAGGGACAGAGCATCGAGTGACATTATACTGAGTGCACTATCCGAAAATTACCTCGAGCAATTAAACAGAGAACCGACTCGTGGAGATAACATCTTGGACCTACTGGTAACAAACAGACCCGAACTTTTCGACTCTGTAAGTGCAGAACAGGGAATCAGTGATCATAAGGCCGTTGCAGCATCCCTGAATATGGAAGTTAATAGGAATATAAAAAAAGGGCGGAAGGTTTATCTGTTTAACAAGAGTAATAGAAGGCAGATTTCAGACTACCTAACAGATCAAAACGAAAATTTCTGTTCTGACACTGACAATGTTGAATGTTTATGGAAAAAGTTCAAGGCAATCGTAAAATGCGTTTTAGACAGGTACGTGCCGAGTAAAACTGTGAGGAACGGGAAAAACCCACCGTGGTACAACAACAAAGTTAGGAAACTACTGCGAAAGCAAAGAGAGCTTCACTGCAAGTTTAAACGCAGCCAAAACCTCTCAGACAAACAGAAGCTAAACGATGTCAAAGTTAGCGTAAGGAGGGCTATGCGTGAAGCGTTCAGTGAATTCGAAAGTAAAATTCTATGTACCGACTTGACAGAAAATCCTAGGAAGTTCTGGTCTTACGTTAAATCAGTAAGTGGCTCGAAACAGCATATCCAGACACTCCGGGATGATGATGGCATTGAAACAGAGGATGACAAGCGTAAAGCTGAAATATTAAACACCTTTTTCCAAAGCTGTTTCACAGAGGAAGACCGCACTGCAGTTCCTTCTCTAAATCCTCGCACCAACGAAAAAATGGCTGACATTGAAATAAGTGTCCAAGGAATAGAAAAGCAACTGGAATCACTCAACAGAGGAAAGTCCACTGGACCTGACGGGATACCAATTCGATTCTACACAGAGTACGCGAAAGAACTTGCCCCCCATCTAACAGCCGTGTACCGCAAGTCTCTAGAGGAACGGAAGGTTCCAAATGATTGGAAAAGAGCACAGGTAGTCCCAGTCTTCAAGAAGGGTCGTCGAGCAGATGCGCAAAACTATAGACCTATATCTCTGACGTCGATCTGTTGTAGAATTTTAGAACATGTTTTTTGCTCGAATATCATGTCGTTTTTGGAAACTCAGAATCTACTATGTAGGAATCAACATGGATTCCGGAAACAGCGATCGTGTGAGACCCAACTCGCTTTATTTGTTCATGAGACCCAGAAAATATTAGATACAGGCTCCCAGGTAGATGCTATTTTTCTTGACTTCCGGAAGGCGTTCGATACAGTTCCGCACTGTCGCCTGATAAACGAAGTAAGAGCCTACGGGATATCAGACCAGCTGTGTGGCTGGATTGAAGAGTTTTTAGCAAACAGAACACAGCATGTTGTTATCAACGGAGAGACGTCTACAGACGTTAAAGTAACCTCTGGTGTGCCACAGGGGAGTGTTATGGGACCAGTGCTTTTCACAATATATATAAATGACCTAGTAGATAGTGTCGGAAGTTCCATGCGGCTTTTCGCGGATGATGCTGTAGTATACAGAGAAGTTGCAGCATTAGAAAATTGTAGCGAAATGCAGGAAGATCTGCAGCGGATAGGCACTTGGTGCAGGGAGTGGCAACTGACCCATAACATAGACAAATGTAATGTATTGCGAATACATAGAAAGCAGGATCCTTTATTGTATGATTATATGATAGCGGAACAAACACTGGTAGCAGTTACTTCTGTAAAATATCTGGGAGTATGCGTGCGGAACGATTTGAAGTGGAATGATCATATAAAATTAATTGTTGGTAAGGCGGGTACCAGGTTGAGATTCATTGGGAGAGTCCTTAGAAAATGTAGTCCATCAACAAAGGAGGTGGCTTAGAAAACACTCGTTCGACCTATACTTGAGTATTGCTCATCAGTGTGGGACCCGTACCAGATCGGGTTGACGGAGGAGATAGAGAAGATTCAAAGAAGAGCGGCGCGTTTCGTCACAGGGTTATTTGGTAACCGTGATAGCGTTACGGAGATGTTTAGCAAACTCAAGTGGCAGACTCTGCAAGAGAGGCGCTCTGCATCGCGGTGTAGCTTGCTCGCCAGGTTTCGAGAGGGTGCGTTTCTGGATGAGGTATCGAATATATTGCTTCCCCCTACTTATACCTCCCGAGGAGATCACGAATGTAAAATTAGAGAGATTAGAGAGATTAGAGCGCGCACAGAGGCCTTCAGACAGTCGTTCTTCCCGCGAACCATACGCGACTGAAACAGAAAAGGGAGGTAATGACAGTGGCACGTAATGTGCACTCCGCCACACTCTGTTGGGTGGCTTGCGGAGTATAAATGTAGATGTAGATGTAGAGATTCGAGCGCGCACGGAGGCTTTCAGACAGTCGTTCTTCCCGCGAACCATACGCGACTGGAACCGGAAAGGGAGGTAATTACAGTGGCACGTAAAGTGCCCTCCGCCACACACCGTTGGGTGGCTTGCGGAGTATAAATGTAGATGTAGATGTAGATGTAGATATAGACCCGCACACAGGGCTGGTTAATGTGGCACACAAACCGGAAGTCGCTCTAATCCCCAAACAAAGAGTCAGCTCACATCTCAGAGAGGGACATAGTCCATCCACATGTCTATAGACAGACAAAATTAAGTCAAAAGTAAGTCAAAAACACACGCCATACAGAGCAGAAGTTGACGTCCTTTGATACTTTATGCATCTACATCTACATCTACATTTATACTCCGCAAGCCACCCAACAGAGTGTGGCGGAGTGCACTTTACGTGCCACTGTCATTACCTCCCTTTTCTGTTTCAGTCGCGTATGGTTCGCGGGAAGAACGACTGCCTGAAAGCCTCCGTGCGCGCTCGAATCCCTCTAATTTTACATTCGTGATCTCCTCGGGAGGTATAAGTAGGGGGAAGCAATATATTCGATACCTCAACCAGAAACGCACCCTCTCGAAACCTGGCGAGCAAGCTACACCGCGATGCAGAGCGCCTCTCTTGCAGAGTCTGCCACTTGAGTTTGCTAAACATCTCCGTAACGCTATCACGGTTACCAGATAACCCTGTGACGAAACGCGCCGCTCTTCTTTGGATCTTCTCTATCTGCTCCTTCAACCCGATCTGGTGCGGATCCCACACTGATGAGCAATACTCAAGTATAGGTCGAACGAGTGTTTTGTAAGCCACCTCCTTTGTTGATGGACTACATTTTCTAAGGACTCTCCCAATGAATCTCAACCTGGTACCCGCCTTACCAACAATTAATTTTATATGATCATTCCACTTCAAATCGTTCCGCACGCATACTCCCAGATATTTTACAGAAGTAACTGCTACCAGTGTTTGTGCCGCTATCATATAATCATACAATAAAGGATCCTTCTTTCTATGTATTCGCAGTAAATTACATTTGTCTATTTTAAGGGTCAGTTGCCACTCCCTCCACCAAGTGCCTATCCGCTGCAGATCTTCCTGCATTTCGCTACAGTTTTCTAATGTTGCAACTTCTCTGTATACTACAGCATCATCCGCGAAAAGCCGCATGGAACTTCCGACACTATCTACTAGGTCATTTATATATATTGTGAAAAGCACTGGTCCCATAACACTCCCCTGTGGCACACCAGAGGTTACTTTAACGTCTGTAGACGTCTCTCCGTTGATAACAACATGCTGTGTTCTGTTTGCTAAAAACTCTTCAATCCAGCCACACAGCTGGTGTGATATTCCGTAGGCTCTTACTTTGTTGATCAGGCGACAGTGTGGAACTGTATAGAACGCCTTCCGGAAGTCAAGGAAAATAGCATCTATCTGGGAGCCTGTATCTAATATTTACCCGGGAAACCACCTCCGCTCTCTCCCAAGCGGCTACTGAGCTGAGCATCCTGCTAGCTACTGGCTGCAGCTACTGAGAGACAAGCAGATGCAGCCTGGACGTATAGTTCTGACTGCAACTCCAGTCCCAACATAGACTCTCTCCAGTTTAAAAAATCCGCTTCACCCACGTCAAGAAAGGGATGTTGTTCTCCATACATCTCAAATTTCTCATGAAAAATGTAGATTCCTCCTTTTTTATACGGGTTATTTTCGAAACCAGTTGAAATGGAAGCACACACGCATTTTCACATCGTTAAAGTGTCGTTGCTTGCTGTGAAAATCCTGTACAACAGTATGGCATAGCGTTCATTACCTCTAATAATTCCCTCGTCTGTTCTTATCAGTTTCATATCTGCTACATTCGGCATCACAGTACTAGAATAGTAAAGAACGCTAAATTCATTTTTGGATCGTGGCTGAGTGCTAACCTATGTCATCGGCTGCCTCCTCACTTTCGAACTTTCTTAAAGCAACTAAATGCTTCGCCATATACGAAGTCTCGTAAGGTAGCAGCACAGAGGAGTTGTAAATATTAGGTTTATACTACGTACCACTTTATAAACTCGGTAATATATCGGATTTTATTACGACAGTCAAGTCTCCCTGCTTATGTGGGAGATTGAAATTTCGTTAAACTATCTGTCCTCCACTAAAAAACATCTGATTACCGCTCCAACTCGCGAATTATATTTGTGGTACTCGCGACCTCGCTTCTACCTGCCTGGTGGCATTAGGCTTACAGACAGACTTTTTCCCTCGCTCTGTTTCAGATTGGAGTAGGAATGGAGTGTGTGTGTGTTGGGGTTTATGGGCGCTCAACATCGAGGTCATCAGCGCCGTAGGAATGGAAATAACTAACAGTGATACAGGGTAACCTCCGCCACACACCACGAAGTAGGCATAAATATGTAAATGTACATGTAGTCTACCTATTAAGTTGTCACTCCATCAATGTAGGCGCACAAAAGTCACGGAAGAATATTGTCTCATATTTATTGCTAAAATAACAGATGAAACTTCTGCTGTTGACTGTATCTCGGTAAAAATTTTCGTATTAGCCCCTAATTTTCTCACTGCAGTCACTTCGAGAGACTTATGTGAGAGGTTATAATATATTTGCACATAACACACAGAAGAAGCGGTTTAAAGCCTACTTCCAATTTCCACTTTTGTCAGATTTCCGTTTACTTGTCTTATTCTCACAAATCTTGCAGTTTTAGATACATAGCATTTGAATCCACCTAATTTAACGAGTAAACGACGTACCCAGAAAAGTCACAGACACCTTCTAATTCTCTCGAAATCCCATCACGCTCCGACAGCATTCTTCCACTAGTTAGGAAGCTGTCCAGTCATCCACTTATCACCGACTGCGTAGAGAGCTATCACAGAGAGAAAAATATTTCTCTAACGTACAGGAGGAGATTCACGACCATGCAGAGCACACACTGATTGCACAAATAAATTCAGAAGCATAAAACACACAACTCATCGATATCGAGTGACTGTCTATAAATATCCCCTGTACATCTTCTTTATCGTATTCCTGTGATTACTAGGCTAGAAATATGACAGTGTAACGGCATCGGACTCTTCGTTGAGAGCCCGGCCACTATGCGTGGTGCATCCATCTTCAAATCTTATTCCTGACGTAACGAGTGGTTGATCCACCTACAAGCTGTATCACAGCTCTTTCCCAAACCCACTCCTTGGCACGCTCCCCCCCCCCCCCCCAAACACAGTTGATCTAGGTGAAGCACTTTTAGAATACGTGGCAGGAAGTTACGTCATGATCATATGAGCAGAAGTGATATGAAATCGCTAAAATAGATGTAAAATACGTTTAAATTGAGAGAAAATACAACAAAAATTATTCAAATGGCTCTGAGCACTATGGGACTTAACATCTGAAGTCATCAGTCCCCTAGACGTAGAACTAACTAAACCTAAGTAACCTAAGGACAGCACACACATCCATGCCCGAGGCAGGATTCGAACCTGTGACCGTAGCAGCAGCGCGGTTCCGGACTGACGCGCCTAGACCCGATCGGCCACAGCGACCGGCCTACAACAAAATGCGTAAAAAATGAGGGAGAATGTGAGACTACTTACATGTCTGCTCGGTGCAGGAAAATATTTGTACACAGAAATGATTGTGTGACATAGATGATTGTGTGACATCAAGAGGAATACGAAAAAAAGGCGACATGGAAGCTTCGGGAATGAAGGTAACAGTAATTTTTCATAGACATTGATAAGACAGCTTGAATAGCTTAGTCAGCGTGGATGATCATCAAATGTAGATTAATAAATTTACATGCTTCGGATGACAAGTCCAAGTGTGACCCCACAGTTATCAACAACCACCTTATAGCTCTTTAGAATGTGATCAGACATCTGATTGTGACAAACGTCACGTCCACCTTAGCTAAAGAGCATTGTATTATCAGCTTGTGGCTGCAAAATACAACTACTGAATCGATTTATTTATTGTTCCATAGGACCAAATTAAGGAGAAGTCTCCATGGCCATGGAACGAGTCAATACATGAAATTTTAACACGATAGTAGAAACAGATAAAATGAAATATAAGTAACATATTCAGGCGACAATTCGTAAGTTTAAATAAAGAAAATCAACAATGTAACACTGGAATTTGCTTAATTTTTCAGGTCTTCCAGGAGCTCCTCGACAGAATAGAAGGAGTGAGCCATGAGGAAACTCTTCAGTTTAGACTTAAAAGTGTTTGGGCTACTGCTAAGATTTTTGAGTTCTTGTGGTAGTTTACTGAAAATGGATGCAGCAGAATAGTGCACTCCTTTCTGCACAAGAGTGAAGGAAGTGCATTCCACATGCAGATTTGATTTCTGCCTAGTATTAACTGAGTGAAAGCTGCTAACTCTCGGGAATAAACTAATATTGCTAACAACAAACGACATTAAAGAAAATGTATACTGTGAGGGCAATGTCAGAATTCCCAGACTATTGAATAGGGGTCGAGAAGAGGTTCTAGAACTTACACCACACATAGCTCGAACAGCCCGTTTTTGAGCCAAAAATACCCTTTTTGAATCAGAAGAATTACCCCAAAAAATAATACCATATGACAGAAGCGTATGAAAATATGCGAAGTAGACTACTTTTCGTGTTGAACTGTCACTTATTTCAGATACTGTTCTAATGCTAAATAAAGCAGCATTTAGTTTCTGAACAAGATCCTGAACATGGGCTTTCCACAACAGCTTACTATCTATCCGAACGCCTATCTATCCAAACTGTTCTGCCTCGCTTATAATACGCCCATTTTGTCTGATCAAAATATCGGTTCTTGTTGAATTGTGAGTTAGAAACTGTAAAAACTGAGTCTTACTGTGATTTAGCATCAAATTATTTTCCACAAGCCACGAACTTATTTCATGAACTACATTATTTGATACTGTTTCAATATTACACACAAGATCCTTCACTACCAAGCTGGTGTCATCAGCAAACAGAAATATTTTTGAATCACCTGTAATACTAGAAGGCATATCATTTATATAAATATGAAACAGCAGTGGTCCCAGCACTGACCCTTGGGGAACGCCCCACTTAACAGTGCCCCATTGGGACTGAAAATCACTACCACTCTCAATATTGCGGAGAATTACCTTCTGCTTTCTGTTCTTAAAGTAAGAGGCGAAGCAATTGTAAACTACTCCCCTTACTCCATAATGGTCCAGCTTCTGTAGTAATATTTTGTGGTCAACAGTCAAAAGCCTTCGTTAAGTCAAAGAAAACACCTAGCGTTCGCAACCTTTTATTTAATCCGTCCAAAACCTCACAGAGAAAAGAGAATATAGCATTTTCAGTTGTTAAACCATTTCTAAAACCAAACTGTACATTTGACAGCAAATTATGTGAATTTAAATGCTCCAGTAACCTTGTATGTACAACCCTCTCGATAACTTTAGCAAACACCGATGGCGTAGAAATGGGTCTATAATTGTCAACATTATCCCTGTGGCTTCACTACCGAGTACTTTAATCGATCAGGAAACCGACCACTCCTAAAGCAAAAGTTACAGATATGGCTAAGTACTGGGCTAACATACACAGAACAATACTTCAGTATTCTACTAGATACCCCGTCATATCCATGAGAGTTCTTGGTCTTTAGTGATTCAATTATTAACTCAATCTCCCTCTTGTTAGTATCATGGAGGAGCATTTCAGGTAACAGTCTCGGAACACTTTTTCCTACGAGTGTTATATGATTCCCTGTTGGGACTAGATTTCTATTTAGTTCACCTGCAATATTCAGAGAGTGATTATTAAATACAGTACATATATGCGACTTATCAGTAACACGGACATTCCCACTACACACTGATTCTATAACCTCGACCTGTCTCTGCAGACCAGCCACTTCCTTTACGACTGACCATATGGTTTTAATTTTATCCTGAGACTTAGCTATTCTATCTGCATACCACATACTTTTTGCCTTCCTAATAACTTTTTAAGCACCTTACAATACTGTTTATAATGGGCTGCTGCATTTAGATTTTGACTATTTCTAATGTTTTGATATAATTGCCACTTTGTTCTACAGGATATTCTTATCCCTCTAGTCAGCCACCCAGGCTGCCTGTTTGTGCTAGTACCCTGTTTTGAACGTTCTAACGGAAAGCAACTTTCAAAGAGCACGAAAAAAGTCTTGAGGAAAGCATTATATTTATCGTCTACTGTATCAGCACTATAAACATCTTCCCACTCTTGTTCCTTGATAAGGTTTACAATGGTCTCTACAGCAACTGGATCAGTTTTCCTAAAAAGTTGATAACTATATTTAACATGTGTTGCAGCACAAAAATCTTTTACAGTTACAATTTGTGCATCATGATCTGAAAGGCCATTCACCTTTTTGCTAACAGAATGCCCTTCTAGTAATGAGGAATGAACAAAAATGTTGTCTATGGTTGTTCTACTGTTCCCTTGCACTGTCGTTGGAAAGAATACGGTTTGCTTAAGATTATATGAATTAAGGAGGTCTACCAGCATCCTTGTCCTTGCACAATCACTTATACAATTAATATTGAAGTCACCACACATAACTAACTTTTTGTATTTCCTATAAAGTGAACTAAGAACCTCCTCTAGCTTTAGCAAAAATGTTGTGAAATTGGAGTCTGGGGATCTATAAATAACAACAGTTAGAAGTTTAACTCCACTAAATTTAACCACACCTGCACAACATTCAAACACCTCAAATGGGATGCCGTTTTTCACATACATGGCTACTCCCCCACACGATCGCGTGTTTGACCAAATGCAAGACTGTGTAAGTGTTTTAAACTCTAACAAACATTGCTCACAATGTGCTTCTCTGTACTGTCTACCAATCACAACCATGCACTGTCAGCTAACAAATACCTTACGCAACAGTTGCTGCATGAATGTTAACAACATTCCGCAGTATGTATTTTGAGGTATTAGGAATGCTGCTGCCATCGATGCTTTCCTGGAAAAAACAAACATTGCCTCTAAATTGGCATGTATCTGCATTAAAGGATGATAAAAGGTAGCTTGAGTAATCGCTTGATAGGGGTTGTAACTAGGTAGAAAGACTAATGATGCATTTTAGAGAGAGGGAGATGATATGGTAGGTCATTCTTTGCACGTTTAACGATTTTTTGGGTTTTTTCTCACGGGCTGTATCAGCTGTGTGGTATAACCTGCGTTTGACTCGTATATAACGGCGTGTTTGTGACTTAGAACGCTATCTGCCAGCTATCGTTAACAGTAAACCACCTCCATACCACAGTCAGCAGACGACTTGCAACGCATATATGATGAATCATGTACATCAAACCGATGGAAAGCCTATTTTGGCACCCTCCCCTAGACGAACGAAGATGTATGCGAATTACTCTATTTCACTGCCACGTCCAATGATTCTAAGTCAGTGACAGGGGTTTGTGAGGTACTCCAATTCCTGCGTATACATTTGTTTGGCAGATGTTGTATGGGGAAGAGACTGTGTTCTGTTCACAGAGCTAGTACAGAATGGCGTGTAATTTGACATTTCAACACCGCTGCTATGCTATTTGTCAATTTTCTCATAAAAATTCGTTATTTCGTGCATTTTTCCGTTGCTGACGATTGTTTTATGGATTGATGCGAGCATAACATAATTTCTAAACTGTAATCGGACATGGACAGCGAGTGGTATACATCTCCAGAATCCTATACAGTGGATGTATCAGAAAGTATCTACATTTTTTTCCTGTGGTTTAGAAGGTAGTAGTTTTATCATTTCTCACCGTGTGTGAGTGGGACAGAAAACTTCCAGGTTGAGTATATTTCATGTGTTAAAAATATATTTTCTGCATTTGAGTATTAACAGTGTTGTGTTCCACATTACTAATATATCGGAAACCGCACTGCTTTAACA
The DNA here is from genome assembly GCF_023864275.1 of Schistocerca cancellata. Classification (NCBI taxonomy): domain Eukaryota; kingdom Metazoa; phylum Arthropoda; class Insecta; order Orthoptera; family Acrididae; genus Schistocerca; species Schistocerca cancellata. Next base: position 99,862,899 of record NC_064628.1, on the reverse strand, counting down.
TCAAGGGGTATTTAAGTACAGAACGGTGTAGTCTTAGAAGAGAGTGTTTATACAGTCATTTCTCTCTATTTAGCACCTTCTTTGCGTGTAATCCAAACACTACAACAATATTACAGAGTTGATAACACAAGTGATTGGCGTGAGACGTCCCGAAGTTCTTCCATCTGGGGCTCCATCAACGTTTCTTCTTATTTCTAACTGTCTATCAAATCACGACATTATTGTAAAATTTATTCGGCTCGTATATACACCAGACTCTTGCTAAACCGGCCATTCTTTGCACATAGCGGGTGCCAGATTAGCGGAAGTGCCGGATTGTTGAGAGTGTCTAAATTTATAATAAACACATAGGGATTGTACTTCATCAAATCAAAAGATACATTCATTTTTATAGAAAACTTAGCCCTTAAGGATGTACATGCATATTAGTATCACTCGACCTTCACCATGAAGCATGTCCCGAAGTTTTAGTGGTCACCGTGTAAGTAGGCTGTTTACGTTTTCTTTATGTAAGTAGGCTGTTTATGTTTTCTTATTGGCAACGTTACGTAGCGCTCTATATGAAAATCACTGGCTGTGCTGTGTGCAGTCTGTGGCTAGTTTGCATTGTTGTCTGCCATTGTAGTGTTGGGCAGCGGCAGCTGGATGTGAACAGCGCGTAGCGTTGCGCAGTTGGAGGTGAGCCGCCAGCAGTGGTGGATGTGGGGAGAGAAATGGCGGAGACTTGAAATTTGTAAGACTGGATGGTATATATATTATGATTATTAAGCTGGCAGTAGTAGCGCTCGCTGTATTGCAGTAGTTCGAGTAACGAAGATTTTTGGTGAGGTAAGTGATTTGTGAAAGGTACATGTTAATGTTAATCAGGGCCATTCCTTTTTAGGGATTTCTGAAAGTCAGATTGCGTTACGCTAAAAAATATTGTGTGTCAGTTTAAGCACAGTCATGTATAATTGTTCAAAGGGGACATTTCAACCGTGCAACGGTAGTATGCTTTAGCAGACAACGGACTTACAAGCATTTCACAGGTCCTGTCATGTTTCTGAGTGTTACATAATGCACTCCAGGAAGACGTCTCCAGCTTCAGCACCAGCTGTCTGAGATATCCTAATGTTCTCTCCTCCTAAGCCTTCTTCTTTATCCTTCTTTCCTGTGAGCTTATAATTACCTCCTTTCTGCTGTAGTTTGGTCATAAATAGTTGCTCATCCAACACTGTTGCCAGCAACAGTGGTTTTCTATGAAGTACCTCAGTTCAGTTAATATCTAATTTCGAGTTTCTGCTTGAGTTCTAGCATAAAGTGTCTTCGTTTAGAGGCCATGATAATGATCTGTAAGGAAAGCCGCGGTTTCGAAGGGTACAGGTATGTTTTAACAACATTGTTGCAGACGAAATTTCATTATTGTAGGCGTCATTTCATTGAACGACTAGAAGCTGGAAGTATGCATGCATGTAGAGAGATTATGTGTAATTATATGGGTGACATGAGTAATATTGGTTCAAATGGTTCTAAGCACTATGAAACTTAACATCTCAGGTCATCAGTTCCCTAGAACTTAGAACTACTTAAACCTAACTAACCTAAGGACATCACACACATCCGTGCCCGAGGCAGGATTCGAACCTGCGACCGTAGCAGTAGCGCCGTTCCAGACAGAAGTGCCTAGAACCGAGTAATATTGGTATGGCACAGTCTTCGCAGAATGATAGTTACAGCGAGGAATGAGAATGACATTCTATATGACTAGCATCAGTCGTTTGTGTCAGTTTGAAACACGCGTTACGCTGTTTCTGAAAGTAAAATATCGATGTATATTGATTACATGGAACTCAGCTCATTCTGTTCCTTGGCAAGGCGTCGAATGTAGCGTGTAGAGTCCCCTCCAACTTCTGGTCAGTTCCAAATTAAATGTTGGTTAAAGAGAGAGGAACAAGATGCATAGAGAGACCATCTAGAATTTTTCTGAGGATCTACAAATGTGAGTGTTTGTGACTCCTATTAGCGTAGTTGGGTAATCATAATAAAATCTTATCGAATTTTAAAGGTGTTTTGGCTAAGGAACCTCGCTTCTGCTGATGACTATTCCCTATAGTAAGAAACAGCATTTGTGTTATGTAATTTGGGCAGTGTAACTGGGTTTGCAAAATGTCCACTCGCAAAGTAATGGAGGATGGTGGCTTAGCTAATCGGGCTGCAGCATCATACATTGATAAAATCACGAAATTGACATGATGAAATGTTTTCTTGATGTTAAAGATAGTCAAGAGTGGTGGTTCAGAACTAGAGTAATTGGATAAAATGCCTTTAAATTATGGAAAACTGGGTAACATTACAAAAACTGATGGATAATATGTAAAATTGCGAGAAATTCAACGAAAGTGTGAATGAATGAAGGTACGAACATACTCGCCTCAGTGTATGCTAATCATCCCATTCCTCCATTGGTGCGAGTGACAAATGGTGGAGCACATTACCTATGCTCTATGAGTTTAAGTCCTGCAGAATACCGCCTTGTTCCACATATGGTTATGCATCGTAAGCCATAAAAGTGAAAGGTGCAGTGTCCTAAGATTTGGAGATCAAGATGACCACGACCTAGGACACTGAAACAGATCATACACCTGGGTGCAATATGCACTGCCAGTTTGAGGAATCAGTGCTCTTGGTCTCTTCGAAAACGGATCACTGAGACATCTACTACCCCATCACTGTGGAGCATAAGTTTAATGTAGAGGTCATCCTTTGTTGAGAATTTTGGAAACGCTCCACAATGCTGCAAACTCTTCCAGTTTCCATATGCTGCAGATGTTAACTCTTCTAGTTTCCATATGCTGCCATGTCTCCCACAATTTTGTCAACAAGTGACACCACCTCTGTCTTTTATTTCAAACATCCTGTGTGTTAGAGAAGATCTTGCCTTACACCATGTGATGTCCAGCTTTCTGTGAGAGACAATGGATTGAAAAGTGCTGACACAGACCTCAAAGTCAAGATAGGAAACCAAAACGTATGATGATACACAAAGCTGTAGTCATGCACTGCTTGGTTGTGTTACAGGAAAGAAAAACAAATATATCATACTGCTTATAAAAGAACAACACAGTAACCACTATTACGATTGATTGTGGGATATGGTCTTCCTACAGCACAGACAAGAAAACATCACACATACCTGTGGAAGATACTTCGATCATTGGCCACCTGCTCTCATGTGTATATTTAATGGAATCATCACATATGCTCGATGTTAACATGCAGACAGCATTTGTTTTCGGTATATCGGAAGAGAGAGACACGGTAAAATCTTATCGATTTCTCTACCAAATAATATTAGTGAAGTTTTTATAATTTGCAGCTTTACTCCATTGGATGTTATATAAATAACGATGAGAGAGAGAGCTAGACAATGTGTTGTTAACAAACACTCTGACGTCATTACACTGTAGTATTTCTAACATAGTAAACATAGGAATACAATACATGAGATCAGGACATGTACGGAGGGATATTTGTAGACAATCATTCGATACTGATGAATTGGCAGATGTTATGCTTCTGAATTTATCTGTGCAATCCATGTGTACTCTGCATGGTCATGAATTTCCTCCTATATGTTAGAGAAATATTTTCCTCGTTGTGATTGCTCTCTAACTAGTCAGTGATAGGTGGATGACTAGACAGCCTTCTAACTAGTGGAACAGTGCTGTTGGAATGTGACGGGACTTCGAGAGAATTAGCAGAGGTATGCGACTTGGTGAAGGACATCACTTACTCGTTGAAATCAGGTAGACTCAAATGCTATATATCGTAAACTGCAAGATTTGTGAGAATATGGCAGGTAAGAGATACTCTGACGAAAGTTGAGTTGAGAGATGAGCCCTATACCCCTTATTCTAAGTGTATTGGACAAACATACTTTAAACTCTCACATAATTATTGTGAAGTGATTCTAATGCAAAAATTAGAATAACAAGGTTTTTACTGACAGACAATCAGCAGCAGAAGTTCCACCTTTTGTTTTCTCAATAAATAAGAGACCATGTTCTTTCATGATTTTTGTATGACTATAAATGGATGGAGTGACGACAAGCCAAAGTACCGTATGAGGTAGAGTGTATCCTGTTCCACTACTCGTCACTTCCTTTCCTGTTCCATTCACAAATAGCGCAAGGGGAAAAGACTTTATATATGTCTGCACATGAACGCTAATTTCTCTTGTCTTGTCTTCATGGTCCTTATGCAAAGTGTATGTTGGCTGCGGTGGAAACCTTTTCGAGTCAGATTCAAATGTCTGTTCTCAATTGTGTTGCTCGCAAAGAAAGTCATGTTAATTCAAGGGATACCCATTTGACCTACATGACGAGTAATCCAACTGCAGAAAAAAAATTACTCACCATCCAAAGGGACTCTCATCATGTATTTAATTAATAATCAAATCAATATGATTTAATGACGTGCCGCAGGGAGGGTGGAAGCGAAGGCGAGACTACCACAGATATGATCCGCGAGTTGGAGAGACAATCAGACGTTTTTGCATTGCTGTGAGATCTTTTAACGAAATTTCAATTTTCCACTTACACCTGGAGAGATGACCATCTTAATAAAATCAGCTATGTTATTGAGTTTATAATGCAATATGTAGTAGAACCTGATACTTAAAACTGCTCTCCTGCTACCTTAAGAGACTATGTAAGTGACGAAGCATTTGGTTACTTTAAGGGGGTTCAAAGTGACGAGGATTCTTCTGACAGATGTAGAGCATGTCCTGTGACGCCGAATGTAGCAGATATAAGCTGATTAGAACACATATTTTTTTTTATCTGTTGAGAGACTACTTAGAAGAAATATACCGCATACCATGATGTTGTACAGGATCTTCACAAGGAATGATACTTTAGCGATATGAAAATGTGTGTATGCTCTGATTTCTTCTGACTTCGAAAATAGCCCATATAAAAGGCAGGGATTTACATTTCACATGAGAAATTCGGGGTGTGTGACAAGAACATCCTTCTCTTGGATTGGGTAAAGTGCATGTTTGAAGTTGTGGAGAGTTTATGTCAGGGGTGGAATTGCAGTTAGAACTATACATCCAAGCAACATCTGCTTGTCTTGGAGCTTCTGCAGCTGGTGAGTGACTGCAAGCTGCTGGTTAGTATCCACTTAAGAGGGAGCTCAGGTGGTTTCCCAGATAGTAAATATCAAAGGTCGCCAGCTTCAGCTCCGCAGTGGCTTGATTGTCCAGATGGCGATGCTCGAGGCGTCCTCTGGGTTGGTGAATGGTGAACAACTGCTTAGCATGCGTTTGGTTGACTTTGTGATCTCGTGGGTTATAGGCAATGCGTGGAGGAGGGTGCTTGAGTTCTACATCCAGATGGGAGAGGGGGTTGTGGAAGAGGAGAGGAGAGGGCTGGCTCGATTCTCCAGGGGGGGGGGGGGGGGCAGGTGGCTCAGAACTGAACAAATGTCCCTTTTCCAGAGGGGTGGAGGATGAGGGGGAATGAGAGAAGGTGGGTGGGGGTTCTCAGAAGGACTGATTATCCCCAGGAGGTCATAAATCAACCCCAAGGGGTTATAAACCACTTACCAGAACAATAGGTTGATGTGTGGGGAAGGAGGATGATTTACCATAATTGATCAATTCAGTTAACTGGCATATCAGTTTGATATCAAAAGTGCGCCAGTATCGGCTTTATCGCACTACTCTCGTCTGACCAGGCCATGGTTTCCCAGTTGTCTAGGACCCAACCGATATGGTAACGATCCCAGGAGAGGCGCTGCTGTCGATGTGGTGCTGTTAGCAAAGGCACTCGCATTGGTCGTCTGCTGCCACATCCCATTAACGCCAAATTTCGTCGCACTGTCCTAACGTATACATTCGTTGTATGTCCCACATTGCTTGTGTTTTAGCACTCTCATCTCTACGCAAACGCCGCTGCTCTCGGTTGTTAAATGAAGACCATCGGCCATTACGTTGTCTGTGGTGAGCGGTAACACATGAAAATTGGTATTTTTGGCACACTCTTGACACTAAGGATTTCGGAATATTGCATGCCTTAACTATTTCCGAAATGGAATGGCCCATGCGTCTAGCTCCAGCTACCGTTCGGAGTTCCAAGTCTGATAATTCCCGTTGTGCGGCCATAATCATGTCGGAAACCTTTTCGCATGAATCACCTGAGTACAAATGACAGATCCGCTAAAGTATTGCCCTTTTACACCTTGTGTACGTGGTACTACTTCCATCTCTATATGAGCATATTGCTATCCCAAGACTTTTGCCAGTTCAGTGTCTAACCATGATTAGTAACTTGCTAGAAACTGGTTCACATTACGGAGAGTTTCTCAAGGATCTCGATAAAGAATTGTTCACATAGTAGTGTCCGAATAGATGATTTTAGTCATGTGGAAGAAGGATCATAATATCTGCCTGTTTGTACAACACATAATTTGAATAAATGAAGGAGTGTCGCAACATTTAAGCGCCTTCGTAGTGTACTCATTGAATTTAGTGGTCGTCATTTTGGAAGGAAGGAAGATTATTGTTTTACGTCCTATCAATGATGATGTCATCAGAGGCGGAGCATAAGCTCGGATAAGAGCATGAAAGAAGAAGGATGTACACAATGTTATATTCAAAGAATCCACCCCATCATTTGCCTTCAGGATTTGAAAAAAGAAATCCTGGAAAACCTAAACTCGAGTGCCCGAAACGAGATTAGAACTGCCTTCCACATCAATGAGAGTCCACCTTGTGAACCATTGCTCTCCCTCACTTACTTCAGTTGTCACTCCGACCATTTATTATGAGCTCTTGTTGTTACTACACGGGGTAAGTTGTTTTAGTCTATAAAAAAAGAAAAGCATTCAGTTTTGAATGCTCTACCACGACTGTAATTTTGCCCTAAACAGCTTAGGCAAGATTTCATGTAAAGACTTTTGCACTTTGAGTCATAGGAAGAGCATAAAAAGATTTTTTTATTTCCTCTATGGAATTATATTAAGGGATAATTCATCGTTAAGAAAGAAATTTTTCATTGCACAAAATTCTGCCATAAGAACAATATATGATGATCACGCATTATCTCCTTGTAGACAAGTATGGAAGGAGGTAGGTACTTTAGCTGCAGCCTCAAAGCATATATTTTCTCCCCTAAATTTTTCTGTAAATAATTTGTTGGAATACGGGAGTAATAACGATGCTCATCATTGCAATATTAGCAGAGAAAGTGTTTTTATTTGTAATTCATTTCAGACAGGGGTGAACCACGCTTATGGTCTCAAAAAATGACATTAAATATCTCGTTGATAGCAAAACTAAACCTGGAAGTAAACTAATAAAGTTTCTTCTGCCTGTTCTTCTCATCTACAGCAAATCTTTTATTAAAAACTTACATTTAGTCTAAAAGAAAAAATACATAATAGTTTCTGTTATATGAACTTGTCAGTGAATGGTTATGATGCAGTCCCATTTCAGTGTAAATTCCATTAATAACCCATACATTCATTCTTATCATGTGTTTGCGATATTCAAAAAGCTCTAAATTATCTGGGTTGGGATTATTCCTCTTGCAGATTATCCGTACATAGTTCAGCGATTTAAAAAGTAATAAAAACGAACTCTGAAATATTCTGTTACAAATAGAATGAGTATTTTCAAAATTCTAGTTGGGACGATGTAGATGGCGAAAACACCCGTGAGTGGTTAATTAGCAGCGGCTATGAGATGGTATCTTGGGCTGCAAAGTGATTCGGATATAGCGAGTAAAGTGTGTCGAGTAGATCAAAAGAGCGAAACGAGGTGATATCAACGATCACGCAGTCACCCACACCGAAGCTGTGCCTTTATCTGCTATTAGATTATGCAGCACACAATCCATTTGACTACGTCGATAGTTGATCCTCAGGAAAAAACTGAATGAAAAGCAGAAACAGAAAAAAGTGTGCAAGTTCTTGACGAAAGTGAGCTGAAACCAAGTGGCAAAAAATAGTATTCTTTTTAATGAGTAACTCGCTATTCGTTTACATAAATAACACCGTTGCCGGCTGCGAACGACACATACGTCATCACGTGGCTGTTCGCATTAAGACATATATTTGTTGTTGTTTACATTAGTTTTTACTTTTTACTCGCCCTTGTGGTGAAAATTCCTTGGGGATGTGGTACCACCGAAAATCCCACGTCATTTCGTTGCAATGCTGACTGCTTGTTTTCATGCAGGAGTGAAAACTATATGAAGCTGTTTCTTTTTATGTACATTCACACATAGTAGAAAGTACCACTCACAAAACCAGAAGGTTTTTGCCCATTGTATTTTGTACGCAGCCACGGTCTTAAAATGTCTGTTTTCGACAAAACAGCAGCAACTTAGTGGGCTTTCAAACGTGACATGTATCGTGTTTTGTGAATCCAGTAAATGGCAGTTTCCAGTCAAACATGCGTACTTTTCAACTAGTTAATACATATAAATTGAGAGGAATTACGTCGAAATTAAAAATCATCCAAAACTGCTGTTGTTGTGGTCTTCAGTCCTGAGACTGGTTTGATGCAGCTCTCCGTGCTATTCTATCCCGTGTAAGCTTCTTCATCTCCCAGTACCTACCGCAACCTATATCCTTCTGAATCTGCATCGAAAACTATGTCTGTGGAACGTATTTTGATGTGATTCTCAGTCCTAAGACAGGTCTGAGGCAGCTTTCTATGTCAATTTATCCTGTGCAATTTTATTCATCTCTGCATAGCTATTGCAACATACATCCATTTTAGACGGCTTATTGTATTCATTTCTAGCTCTCCCTCTACAATTTTTAATTCCCTCACTTCCCACAATTACCAAATTGACTTATACTTGATACTTCAGGATGTGTCCTATCAACCGATTCCTTCTTATAATCAACTTGTGCAACAAACTTCATTTGTTCCTAATTTGATTCCCGACCTCCTCGTTAGTTATTCGATGCATCCATGTAATCATCAACATTCGTCTACAGCATCAGATTTCAGAATATGCTCAGTTGGAAGAGCACTTGCCCGCGAAAGGCAAAAATCTCGAGTTCGAGTCTCGGTCCGGCACACAGTTTTAATCTGCCAGGAAGTTTCTTTATGCTCTTCTTGTCTGAACTACTTACAGTCCACCTTCCACTTCCGTATACTCGTACATACCATACAGATACTTCCAGAAAAGAGCACCTAACACTTAAATTTGTGTTGCATGTTAGTAAATTTCTCCTTTTCAGGAATTCTGTTCTTGCTACAGCGCCAGGGGTGGACCGACGCGTTATTGAGTTGCTCAATTTGTGATGCTCTTTCACTTGAATAAATCATCCAATTTTTCTGAAATTGTAACCATATGTTTGTCTGTACATGTGCATAACACCAACCGAATTCCGTCGCATTCAGATAATTCCTTCGTGGTGTTTTTATTTATTTATTTTTGTCTTACAATAGAGTGTATCTTGCACACCAGGTGGCATAGGTTTTTCATTGGTGGCTCTCAGAGAATTCCAAGAATTCTGATTGGAAGTACTCAACTCCGTGGAGTCTGTTCACTTAGGTCTTTGAGTCCTATGTCAAATTCTTCTCGTAGTATTATACCCCCCATCGAATCTTCATTTACACCTTCTTCCCAGTCTATAATATTGCCTTCCTGTGTGTTGCCCTTCCTAATATTCCTTCCTTCTTTGCTTACTACCGGCTTGTCATCTGAATTCATGATATTCATTCACCTGCTTCTCTTTTCTCCAAAAGTCTCTTTCATTTTCCTATGGGCGTGATTTTCTTTTCGCCTTTTCACGCATGATTCTAGTTCCTTACATTTGTTATCGACATTCCTGCTTGACCATACTGCATCTTATCCTGCTTCTTATACTGCATCTCAGTGTTCAGAAAGCCTTATTCCCTTTCGCCTGCTTTATTTGCTGCAGTTTTATATTTTCTCCGTTCGTCAATCAGACACACTATCTCCGTGTAATCCAAGAATTTCTTTCAGTCGGTGTCTCTTTACGCATTTGATTTTCTGTCGCCCTCACCATCTTATCTCTCGAAACAACCTTTCATCTTTTATTGTATTTCTTTCCCTTGCTTCAGTCAAATGTTGCCTAATGTTCAAATGGTTCAAATGGCTCTGAGCACTATGCGACTTAACTTCTGAGGTCATCAGTCGCCTAGAACGTAGAACTAATTAAACCTAACTAACGTAAGGACATCACACACATCCAAGCCCGAGGCAGGATTCGAACCTGCGACTGTAGCGGTCACGCGGTTCCAGACTGAAGCGCCTAGAACCGCACGGCCACACCGGCCGGCTTGCCTAATGTTCCCTCTAAAACTATCACTAACCTCTTGTTCTCTCAATGCATCCAAGTCCCATCTCCTCAATTTCCTATTTCTTCGCAATTTTTTCCTCATACAGTGCGTCTACTCAAAGTATGCTCTCTTGGAGTTACCGCTTATACTGTTCATAAACGCACGTTTTACAGTGGTCTGCTCCCGAGGCCCATTGCTTCCATTTCACTGTCGACAGAGTAATGAGACTGGAGCGCAATGGCCGACACGTGTTAGCCCCCGAGGTAGCTCGGCCTATTTTCGCGTTACGGCAGGTAATCGATGTTACGTCGTGGCGGCGGGGAGAGAGGGTCGCCTTAGAAGCTGCTGGGGGCACGGCCGTTCCAGCCCACACGCACTGTGAGTGAGTGGGAAGCGGCACACTGGTCCAACACACCCATCTCCGGGAGCGTCTGCCACTGTGTTCCCTAACAACAGAACTCGCAGAGCACCTTCCCATTAGCGTTTCGCGAGTTGAAGTCACACACGACACATTGCTCAGCAGCATAATGTAACAATCGTGTGGAATGTGTAATGTAACAATCTTATGAGATGTGTTGGGGCAGAGGTGGTAATTGCACCACGTGATAGACGTACAAGAACTGAGCGAAATGGGAACTTGTAGACAGGGAAGATAACGCCAACGGTTTGAGATTGCAGACCCAGCGACAGACCTGTATACCACAGTAATTAGGGGACTCAAGTAGGAATATAAACTTTCGTTTCATTTAAACACCATGAGCGTTTCTTCAGAGGAGAACATGGCCAATTTCCTTCTCCACCTTCGGCGAACAAAACAAGTGGCCTCTCTAACGTCCATGACATATACTTTACGTTGAACGCTATCCTTCATTTCTCCCTTGTAGATCCGGAGCAAACAGCTTATGCAGCACTGTCCTGTGAGAAACAAGATTCAGACAGTGAGAATCCTCCAAGCAGCACAAGATTTGAGTGACTGCATAGTGAAAGACATGAATCACAGCATACAGGAGTGATGCTCGGTGAAGCATATTGAGGTATGAAAAACTGCTCATGATCTTGGCTTCCCTCTATAAATAGATACAACAATAGAAAAAAGAATAGAAGAGAAATTTGTTTATAGAGTGCCTCTGGAGGTAGACGAATCCGCCAAACCGGAACAATGCTGCAATTATTCCGCATCGCGAGGAAGGGGACTGGCGAGACATAGAAGATCTGTACATCCATCAGCCTCTTTTCTGTAATGAATAAGATATTCACCAACATTATCATGAAAAACATGCAAAAAAAAATAGATTTTTATCGGACAAAGAAAGAAATTGGCTTCAGAAATGGGCACATCATTTGCAAGTCACGGCCGACATTGTACTACCGTATGATTTAGCACTTTCTGGGTTCATAGGTTTAGAGAAATATTTCAACTATGTTTTGACAAAATCTACTCTAACTTGAGAAACAAAGCATCTATTCAACCCAAGTTAGTATACTGAAGAACGCATATATGAATACAACCCCCAATAGACTTCATAAGGATGCCTAGAGAAAATTTTTACAGTTAATGTTGACTGGAATAGTCTCTTTCAAATTCTGAAGGTCACAGGTGTAAAATATAGGGAGCGAAAGGATGTTTACAATTTGTACAGAAACCTGATGGTAGTTGTAAGAGTCGAGGGGCATGAAAGGGAAGCAGTGGTTGGGAAGGGAGTTAAACAGGGTTGTAGCCTATACCCGATGTTATTCAATTTGTGTATTGAGCAAGCAGTGAAGGAAACAAAAGAAAAGTCAGCGAGACAGAGTTGAAAAGCGGCAGCACGATTCAGTCAGATGAGAAACAGCACATGAGGATGTCTGTGACACACTGTTGTGACCTCAGAGTTCACTCAGTCACTACAAGCTGTGACCTGAAGCTTTACACGATGGATCCCTACAAGACGACGGCAGGAGTAACGCCTCTGTGTCTCTCCGAAACACTGGAAGAGTGGGACCTCTTCCTAGGTCACCGCCATAGTCGCTGACGAAAGTCATCCAGGGTAGTGCAGAACCACAATTCGTCACTGAACACATTGCGGATCCATTCTTCAGCAGTCCGTGCTTCTTGGATACAACACCGCTCCAAACGCAGCCATACATGTTGTGGTGTTTATGACAGCGTACACATGGGATGGTCACTTCCTAATCCAGCTGCTGCAGGTCTCCGACAAATGGTGCAGGATGACGGAGAATATTGCTCGGTGTTCATTACGCTTCCACAGATAGCAGCACAGATGTGAATGTGTTCTGAAGTGCTTGGTGCACACTTCAGCGATCCTTCTCAGACTTGGTCTACCAGAACCTTGACGGCTATGCCTGATTTCAAGTTACCGTGCAGTTCGATATCAGGTCACTGTCACATTTGAATGCCGCACATATCTGGATATTGCACGACCAGCTTGCCTAAGGAAGACCCTGAGTGACGCCTCTTTCAAACTCTGTCAGGTGCTGATAAGGCTGTCTCATACGAGTACATGGAATCTCCGTTTCCTTTACAGCGATCACTCAAAATCTGACTCCGTTCAAGCCCCTTATATACGCTACCAGGCCTGGTAATGTTACTAAACACAAGCAACACTAATTCACTCTGGTGGCCAGTCTTCTTGTCATAGGGAATAGCAGCTCTAGTCATTTATATACCTGACGATGGCGTGTACGTTTATGAACTTACATTGATATCCTACCATGTCTTCTGTGTGTTTCACTTGCGAAAAGCCAACCGAGCCTGAACGCATTCTTCTCGGAAAGCTGTTGGATCTGCATCAACTGGGCAAATCGCTCGCCAGTGAACTCAGCTACTAACTGTCACGCAATCGATTTAACGATATCAAAGGGGTGGCCCTGGTAACTGAGTTGTGGGTGTTGGTCTTCACAGGATCAATAAAGTAGACTGCATGGTAAACGGATTCACTGACTACTAAACTAAAATCTTGGACCAAGTGAATCCAAGTCATGTTCAGTGTGCATAGGTCAGTCAGTGACATAACATAAGATTCAATCCAGCACACGATAAAAGAAACACCTAATAAGAATTGGTACGAAGATATACTAGCGTTAATTAACTTGGCAAAGTTTTGAAGATGATAGATGAGGATGAAGAGTAATCAGGATTCCAAAATATTAATTTATGATACATATCTTTGGTATATTCGCAATGATTGTGAGATCGTACCAAAAAATTAATGGTAAATAATATGCAACCTACTATGTTCATTTGATTTTAGATGAGAGTTCATGAATTTAACTTAGCATCTGAAAACGCCTAACTTCTCTCCTTCCTAACCATCTAATGCCACTCGATATTCTAACCGTAATTGTTGTGTTAAAATGTAGACTGCAGATGGTGTAGGTTGTTGTCACTGTAACTCAACATACAACGTTCAGGCCACCTTACGAAGCTAGAATTCTGCATGTTACAGCACTGCATCCTTCCACGCACCCAAGACAAAAGTCTTATATATGTCTGGAATCGAAGTGTGCCGCTCTAAACCTGCGAATATCTAAAAAGCACGCCTCCTGTCCCATCTCTGTGTCAAGTCCATGCCAAAAAATAAAGTTCATCAATGAAAAAATTTCTGCACACCACCTGCCAATGGCATAACTTTTAAATTATTGTTATTCTCCCACCATAGAATTATGTAAAAAGAGTTCTTTCAGCCTACACTTGTAAGGTGGCAGAATAAATGAAGGTCAGATTCGCATCTTACACGAGAGCTTTATATATTGCAACAGGAAGGTGAATATGACACCTAACTTAATTTGGCAGTAATGAGCAAATTTGTCTATCAGTATGCAATGCAAAAAGGGATGACACTTAATCGATGGTGATTAAAAGACCATTCCTATAATGCATGTTTGAGCTGAAGGTGAAACAAGCAGCGAGAGGCATTTTAGTTTGTAATTCAGAGGGACGAGGGCAGAGGCAAGGCTGCGCTACAGGGGGTACCATGGAAACCACTTAAAGGGGTGTCCAAGGCAGAAAGTCAACGACTGACGAGGTGACTCAGATGAGGAAAGCGAGTATAACGGCCCATGTGAGGGAGGACAGGAAAGAAAGCTTATAGAAAGCTGCATTTCGGAATTCCAAATGGATACAAAACAAGACCAGTGACGCATTTTCGATCACATGTCCAGCAAGTGGTACATACGTGAGAGTGTCAGTGTACGCATTTAGGCATCTGGAACGGGCACAAAACGTCCGATTGGCGGAAACGCATTAGGAAGGAGGAAAGAGCCAAAGTTCAGTTGCAATTTAATGGTAGGGGCCTTGTGATTGGTAAAAAGAGTTTCCACAAAATAAGAGGAACACTCCTATTGGTCGAAAAAAGCCATGACGTGAAGAATGAAAGAACCCAGGTGGGGAGACAGTTCGGTTATGAGTAAGACAAGACGGAAATTTGGGGCATTCTTCTCTGAACTGACGTCAATTGCACAACGGAGCACATAACGCTCTGTACCACGCAGAGGAGTAATTTGTGTGAACAATGCGTTCACAGCGGCTGATATCCAGCTGGAAATTAGCTCTAGCAGCGTTTAGCTCCAACTGTGGAGAAGTGAACCAGCCAATTACTTAATTGTTCTTACGAGATCTGCGAGGGCATTATAATATGCACGCTGTTCCAACCATGCACATGTATATCGCCACATTCTAAGACTAGGGATGTGTACATGTTCTCTAGCATAATTAGAAACGTAGGGTAAGTTTCTGCTGAAAATTTAGCAAAGGTGTAATTAGTTTTATAGGAATTTCAGCGGAAGAGAGCGGCCTAGCAGATGACAGCTCATCGCAGCTTAAAGTAAATAACCGTGCAAAGGCGTAATCTTGTTGGTTCACCAGGTTGCGCCCACTGTAAACTCGAGCGACTTTGGGTAATACACTCCTGGAAATGGAAAAAAGAACACATTGACACCGGTGTGTCAGACCCACCATACTTGCTCCGGACACTGTGAGAGGGCTGTACAAGCAATGATCACACGCACGGCACAGCGGACACACCAGGAACCGCGGTGTTGGCCGTCGAATGGCGCTAGCTGCGCAGCATTTGTGCACCGCCGCCGTCAGTGTCAGCCAGTTTGCCGTGGCATACGGAGCTCCATCGCAGTCTTTAACACTGGTAGCATGCCGCGACAGCGTGAACGTGAACCGTATGTGCAGTTGACGGACTTTGAGCGAGGGTGTATAGAGGGCATGCGGGAGGCCGGGTGGACGTACCGCCGAATTACTCAACACGTGGGGCGTGAGGTCTCCACAGTACATCGATGTCGTCGCCAGTGGTCGGCGGAAGGTGCACGTGCCCGTCGACCTGGGACCGCACCGCAGCGACGCACGGATGCATGCCAAGACCGTAGGATCCTACGCAGTGCCGTAGGGGACCGCACCGCCACTTCCCAGCAAATTAGGGACACTGTTGCTCCTGGGGTATCGGCGAGGACCATTCGCAACCGTCTCCATGAAGCTGGGCTACGGTCCCGCACACCGTTAGGCCGTCATCCGCTCACGCCCCAACATCGTGCAGCCCGCCTCCAGTGGTGTCGCGACAGGCGTGAATGGAGGGACGAATGGAGACGTGTCGTCTTCAGCGATGAGAGTCGCTTCTGCCTTGGTGCCAATGATGGTCGTATGCGTGTTTGGCGCCGTGCAGGTGAGCGCCACAATCAGGACTGCATACGACCGAGGCACACAGGGCCAACACCCGGCATCATGGTGTGGGGAGCGATCTCCTACACTGGCCGTACACCACTGGTGATCGTCGAGGGGACACTGAATAGTGCACGGTACATCCAAACCGTCATCGAACCCATCGTTCTACCATTCCTAGACCGGCAAGGGAACTTGCTGTTCCAACAGGACAATGCACGTCCGCATGTATCCCTTGCCACCCAACGTGCTCTAGAAGGTGTAAGTCAACTACCCTGGCCAGCAAGATCTCCGGATCTGTCCCCCATTGAGCATGTTTGGGACTGGATGAAGCGTCGTCTCACGCGGTCTGCACGTCCAGCACGAACGCTGGTCCAACTGAGGCGCCAGGTGGAAATGGCATGGCAAGCCGTTCCACAGGACTACATCCAGCATCTCTACGATCGTCTCCATGGGAGAATAGCAGCCTGCATTGCTGCGAAAGGTGGATATACACTGTACTAGTGCCGACATTGTGCATGCTCTGTTGCCTGTGTCTATGTGCCTGTGGTTCTGTCAGTGTGATCATGTGATGTATCTGACCCCAGGAATGTGTCAATAAAGTTTCCCCTTCCTAGGACAATGAATTCACGGTGTTCTTATTTCAATTTCCAGGAGTGTATTTTGCTCAATTTGTCACATAATTAATCATCCACCATAGACTTGATTGGCATCCTAAAAATAGTACCGAACTTTGAACAAGAATCGGACGTTTTTCGTAGCACTGACCAACATCATAACGTAAGTGTAGGAACAATTTTGTAAAGAAACTTCTAGTTAAACCTTAATATTGTCTTGTTTAGGATAGTTTAACCTTTTGAGAGTTAATATTTAATACTGTTGCGTTTAGGATTATTTCGCTTTTTGATGTTGACGAGATGCGTTATCCTGGCAACTATGTTTTGTTGTCACATTGAATACTTTGTAAAAGCATGTATTTTTGTGCTAATATTGCGACATTAAACATTTCATTGCAAACTTACACAGTTTTCTTCAATCCTAGAATATGCAAACCACAAATATTGCACCATACACACTGTTCCGAGAATATTCTGAGCTACAAACCTGTGCCACTGATTGATTCTCTTTTCAGCCCACCGATCTGCGGTCTTCATGCGTTCAATTTTCAGACAGATAACCGAAAATCTCCCACTGTCAACAATATTTTTTAAGAATATTCAATAAGCTCCTTTCGAGCACGTTTGTGGAGGAACCCTCATCCCAGCAGGGCCTGACGTCAAGTAAACGTTACGCACTTTCAGCTGGTGGCAGGAAAGAAAACGCGATAGACTGGCGTTCTCTGCGTATGGCAGGGAGGTAAGAATCTGCTCAGATAGTTCCCTCACGTGCCTTCCAAGAAATAATCTGACTGTGCACAATGCCAACTGCAGAACACTTTCCCTAGTTGCGAAAGTGGCCATCTACTTGGGACGGTGGAAATCTCCACGGTTCACCATTTTAACACTTTAGCTGGGCTTTAGCACAGTGCATTGCGCTCCTACAGCTCATAGAAAAACTTTGCGGTGACCTCCAGACGGGAGCAAACAGAACAATAAGGATCGGGAGCTTAGCTGGACCGGATGGTAGACATGTTACCCCTCCCCTTGTCGGCAGGGGTTCACGAGTCCGTCTGTGTTCCTTGGAAGTCTGACAGTGGAAATCTCGTCCCGTCGACTCCGCTGTGGATAACTATTCGCTTTCCAGACCTCAGTTCACAATCAAAGTCAAACATTACACGTACACAGACTACGAATCAGAATAGATACGGTTGATAAATAGATGGCTCGACCCAAACAATCACTGACATCGATACTGTTATTAGTGTCAAATCTATCGGTTGAAACATGAATGTAATAGGTAGTGATTGACTGAATAAGCATAATACACTGTCGGAAAAAGAATCACAATACTAGGAAGGTGTTTTGCAACACAAAGAAATTGTTAGGTGTGTTTCTAGATAGTACATCTACATCTACATCTACATTTATACTCCGCAAGCCACCCAACGGTGTGTGGCGGAGGGCACTTTACGTGCCACTGTCATTACCTCCCTTTCCTGTTCCAGTCGCGTATGGTTCGCGGGAAGAACGACTGTCTGAAAGCCTCCGTGCGCGCTCTAATCTCTCTAATTTTACATTCGTGATCTCCTCGGGAGGTATAAGTAGGGGGAAGCAATATATTCGATACCTCATCCAGAAACGCACCCTCTCGAAACCTGGCGAGCAAGCTACACCGCGATGCAGAGCGCCCCTCTTGCAGAGTCTGCCACTTGAGTTTGTTAAACATCTCCGTTACGCAATCACGGTTACCAAATAACCCTGTGACGAAACGCGCCGCTCTCCTTCGGATCTTCTCTATCTTCTCCGTGGCCGGCCGAATGGCCGTGCGGTTAAAGGCGCTGCAGTCTGGAACCGCAAGACCGCTACGGTCGCAGGTTCGAATCCTGCGGCGGGCATGGATGTTTGTGATGTCCTTAGGATAGTTAGGTTTAATTAATTCTAGGGGACCGATGACCTCAGTAGTTGAGTCCCATAGTGCTCAGAGCCATATCTCCTTCGTCAACCCGATATGGTACGGATCCCACACTAATGAGCAATAAGCAAGTATAGGTCGAACGAGTGTTTTGTAAACCACCTCCTTTGTTGATGGACTACATTTTCTAAGGACTCTCCCAATGAATCTCAACCTGGTACCCGCTTTACCAACAATTAATTTTATATGATCATTCCACTTCAAATCGTTCCGCACGCATACTCCCAGATATATTACAGAAGTAACTGCTACCAGTGTTTGTTCCGCTATCATATAATCATACAATAAAGGATCCTTCTTTCTATGTATTCGCAATACATTACATTTGTCTATGTTAAGGGTCAGTTGCCACTCCCTGCACCAAGTGCCCATCCGCTGCAGATCTTCCTGCATTTCGCTACAATTTTCTAATGCTGCAACTTCTCTGTATACTACAGCATCATCCGCTAAAAGCCGCATGGAACTTCCGACACTATCTACTAGGTCACTTATATACACTCCTGGAAATTGAAATAAGAACACCGTGAATTCATTGTCCTAGGAAGGGGAAACTTTATTGACACATTCATGGGGTCAGATACATCATATGATCACACTGACAGAACCACAGGCACATAGACACAGGCAACAGGGCATGCACAATGTCGGCACTAGTACAGTGTATATCCACCTTTCGCAGCAATGCAGGCTGCTATTCTCCCATGGAGACGATCGTAGAGATGCTGGATGTAATCCTGTGGAACGGCTTGCCATGCCATTTCCACCTGGCGTCTCAGTTGGACCAGCGTTCGTGCTGGACGTTCAGACCGCGTGAGACGACGCTTCATCCAGTCCCAAACATGCTCAATGGGGGACAGATCCGGAGATCTTGCTGGCCAGGGTAGTTGACTTACACCTTCTAGAGCACGTTGGGTGGCAAGGGATACATGCGGACGTGCATTGTCCTGTTGGAACAGCAAGTTCCCTTGCCAGTCTAGGAATGGTAGACCGATGGGTTCGATGACGGTTTGGATGTACCGTGCACTATTCAGTGTCCCCTCGACGATCACCAGTTGTGTATGGTCAGTGTAGGAGATCGCTCCCCACACCATGATGCCGGGTGTTGGCCCTGTGTGCCTCGGTCGTATGCAGTCCTGATTGTGGCGCTCACCTGCACGGCGCCAAACACGCATACGACCATCATTGGCACCAAGGCAGAAGCGACTCTCATCGCTGAAGACGACACGTCTCCATTCGTCCCTCCATTCACGCCTGTCGCGACACCACTGGAGGCGGGCTGCACGATGTTGGGGCGTGAGCGGATGACGGCCTAACGGTGTGCGGGACCGTAGCCCAGCTTCATGGAGACGGTTGCGAATGGTCCTCGCCGATACCCCAGGAGCAACAGTGTCCCTAATTTGCTGGGAAGTGGCGGTGCGGTCCCCTACGGCACTGCGTAGGATCCTACGGTCTTGGCATGCATCCGTGCGTCGCTGCGGTGCGGTCCCAGGTCGACGGGCACGTGCACCTTCTGCCGACCACTGGCGACGACATCGATGTACTGTGGAGACCTCACGCCCCACGTGTTGAGCAATTCGGCGGTACGTCCACCCGGCCTCCCGCATGCCCACTATACGCCCTCGCTCAAAGTCCGTCAACTGCACATACGGTTCACGTCCACGCTGTCGCGGCATGCTACCAGTGTTAAAGACTGCGATGGAGCTCCGTATTCCACGGCAAACTGGCTGACACTGACGGCGGCGGTGCACAAATGCTGCGCAGCTAGCGCCATTCGACGGCCAACACCGCGGTTCCTGGTGTGTCCGCTGTGCCGTGCGTGTGATCATTGCTTGTACAGCTCTCTCGCAGTGTCCGGAGCAAGTATGGTGGGTCTGACACACCGGTGTCAATGTGTTCTTTTTTTCATTTCCAGGAGTGTATATTGTGAAAAGCAATGGTCCCATAACACTTCCCTGTGGCACGCCAGAGGTTACTTTAACGTCTGTAGACGTCTCTCCGTTGATAACAACATGCTGTGTTCTGTTTGCTAAAAACTCTTCAATCCAGCCACACAGCTGGTCTGATATTCCGTAGGCTCTTACTTTGTTTATCAGGCGACAGTGCGGAACTGTATCGAACGCCTTCCGGAAGTCAAGAAAAATAGCATCTACCTGGGAGCCTGTATCTAATATTTTCTGGGTCTCATGAACAAATAAAGCGAGTTGGGTCTCACACGATCGCTGTTTCCGGAATCCATGTTCATTCCTACATAGTAGATTCAGAGTTTCCAAAAACGACATGATACTCGAGCAAAAAACATGTTCTAAAATTCTACAACAGATCGACGTCAGAGATATAGGTCTATAGTTTTGCGCATCTGCTCGACGACCCTTCTTGAAGACTGGGACTACCTGTGCTCTTTTCCAATCATTTGGAACCTTCCGTTCCTCTAGAGACTTGCGGTACACGGCTGTTAGAAGGGGGGCAAGTTCTTTCGCGTACTCTGTGTAGAATCGAATTGGTATCCCGTCAGGCCCAGTGGACTTTCCTCTGTTGAGTGATTCCAGTTGCTTTTCTATTCCTTGGACACTTATTTCGATGTCAGCCATTTTTTCGTTTGTGCGAGGATTTAGAGAAGGAACTGCAGTGCGGTCTTCCTCTGTGAAACAGCTTTGGAAAAAGGTGTTTAGTATTTCAGTTTCACGCGTGTCGTCCTCTGTTTCAGTGCCATCATCGTCCCAAAGATGATGTATATTCAAATTTTGCGATAGCGGCTTAGCAGTGACGCTAGCAGGGGCACTATGAGGACGCAAAGCAGGTTTGCGTTAAGTACTTGCTTTAACGTACGTGAGCGTTAGTTAACTTTGAGATTGGACGTGGTGAGTTAGTGGAGAATGCATTTATGGTGATGAAGACGCTTGTATCAGCACCTCACTGAGTTTGAACGAGATCATATAAGACAGGCCTTAACAACTGGCCGGTTTTGAGCGCGAGTACTCGCGTCTGCTCATGCACGTGCTCGCGAGCAGGTGCAAGGTCGCGGAGTAGGGAGGGAGGGGAGGGAGGGGAAATGCGCGCGCACGTTTGAATGTGATCTCGCGTTCTTAGCAGATTTAACTAGCCATCTGAATGCTTTGAACATTTTGCTACAAGGTAAAGATCTGCTAATTACTCATTTCATAGATCGAATACGAGCTTTTAAAATGAAATTGACACTTTGGGTGAGTCAGCTGGAAACAGGAAACCTAGCTCATTTTCCTAAATTATCATCCATGCAAGATGTTCACAAAGACTGTGAACGTTATTCACATAGTTTAGTTAATCAGCGCTTTCAATATCTGACAGCACTAGACAGTGATTTTGATCTGTTCTATCCATATTCAGCGAATATTTAAGAGATTCGTCCTGAGCTGCAGCAAGAAATTATTGACCTGCAGTGTGACAGAGAATACAGAGACAAATTTCAGAACAAGAAAAACATTTTGGAATTCTACAGACACTTCCCTCAGGATAGATTTCCTCGTTTGCACAAACTGGCGGCTACAATAATATCAATGTTCGGTTCCACGTATGTTTGTGAACAACTGTTCTCTGCAATGAAATGTAACAAGACGCGCCTGAGAAACGCACTGTCTGATCGAAATTTAAACTGCACGCTGCGCCTAAAATGCGCAAGAACAATTACTCCGAACATAGACGCAATTGTAAAGGGCAAAAAGTACAAGATAATCTAGAATCCCACACTTCAGTGACACCTTTTCTCGTGTAACAGTCCACAAACTAATGCGAATGTACAGGCATACACTAAGCTAATAAAATTATGTGGCACGTGTACATTCTCCTTTATTTGTTTCATTTGTCGCAGTAATAATTCGTGAGTGATATCCCTGCAGGAGGCCGCGGATTTACATTGACTGGCGGCAGCTGTTGTGTGCCCCACGTGACTTTCCCCACTCTCCGCTCTGGTCCGGTAGTGGGGGTAGCGTGCTCGCGCTGCTCCGTGCTCGCGCTTTGCTGCTCACAGCTTGCTCCGCGAGCACGTATGTTGTGAAGCCCTGATATAAGACGACTACCAGCCGGCCGGTGTAGCCGAGCGGTTCTAGGCGCTTCGGTCTGGAACCGCGCGACCGCTACGGTCGCAGGTTCGAATCCTGCCTAGGGCATGGATGTGTGTGCTGTCCTTAGGTTAGTTAGGTTTAAGTAGTTGTGACTTTTAGGGGACTCATGACCTCAGATGCTAAGTCCCATAAGGCTCAGAATGCTTTGAACCATTTGAAGAGGAGTACGAGAAGCTAAATGTTCTTTCTGCGATACTGCAGGAAGACGTGTCAGCAAGGTAGTCACTGTACTTGACTGCTGGCAGCGGTTGCCACGAGAATGTACGGCCGCAAGAGGACCGGGCTCTGGACGACCACGTAAAACTAACGAGAGGTTCAAAATGGTTCAAATGGCTCTGAGCACTATGCGACTTGACATCTGAGGTCATCAGTCCCTTACAACTTGGAACTACTTAAAGCTAACTAGCCTAAGGACATCACACACATCCATGCCCGAGGCACGATTCGAACCTGCGACTGTAGCGGTCGCGCGGTTCCAGACTGAAGCGCCTAGAACCGCTCGGCCACAAAGGCCGGCAACTACCAAGGGGGTCTCTGGCACATTGTACAGCATGTGGTGCAGCAATTTTAGCACCAGTTAGCACCACAGTCACACAACAAACTATTACAAATAGCTTACTTGAAAGATGACTGTGAGCCAGACGCCCTGCAGCGTTCATTCCACTGGCCCTAAACCATCGACTTCAATGCTGTCAAGCGAGAGCACACTTGAGGCGAGGGCGAAGGTCTGTTGTGTTTTCTGACGAAAGTTGATCCTGTTTCGGTGCCAGTGATGGCCATGCGTTGGTTAGATGGAGGCCAGTTGAATGTCTATAGCCAACATGTCTGCGAGCTATACACACTGGACACACACTTACAAGGGAACCTCCCCATCGCACCCCCCTCACATTTAGTTATAAGTTGGCACAGTGGATAGGCCTTGAGAAACTGAACACAGATGAATCGAGAAAACAGGAAGAAGTTGTGTGGAAATATGAAAAAAATAAGCAAAATATACAAACTGAGTAGTCCACCTGCATGATAGGCAACATCAAGGGGTGTCAGCGTTTATGAGCGCTGTGGTCCCGTGGTTAGCTTGAGCAGCTGCGGACCAAGAGGTCCTTGGTTCAAGTCTTCCCTGGAGTGAAAATTTTAATTTTTTATTTTCAGACAGTTATCAAAGTTCACGCACTCACACAAAATCAACTTCGCACTCCAAAATTCCAGTAGATGTTCAGATTTTCTTGGACTTATGCAGGATTTGGCGGTCTAGACACGGAAAAATTTGAAAACGTTAAAAACATGTTTTGACAGAATGCAGGGAAAACTGTGCGACTGTGAAACTGTTGCATTCATTTGTTGCAGTTTATGTGACAAACTCTTATGTTTTCATCACTTTTTTGGGAGTGATGATCACATACACGAGAAAACCTAAATCGGGCAAGGTAGAAGAATCTTTTCACCCATTCGCCAAGTGTACAAGTTAGGTGGGTCGACAACATATTCCTGTCATGTGACGCACATGCCGTCAGCCGTGTCGTATAGAATATATCAGACGTGTTTTCCTGTGGAGGAATCGGTTGACCTATGACGTTGCGGTCAAATGTTTTCGGTTCCCAATGGAGAGGCACGTCCTTTCGTCTCGTAATCGCGCGGTTTTGCGATGCGGTCGCAAAACACAGACACTAAACTTATTACAGTAAACAGAGGCGTCAATGAACGAACGGACAGATCGTTACTTTGCGAAAATAAAGAAAGTAAAATTTTCACTTCAGGAAAGACTTGAACCACGTACCTCTCGTTCCGCAGCTGGTCACGCTAACCACAGGACCACTGCGCTCCTGAGCGCATATTCTTCTTGATGCTGCTTATCTTGCGGATGGACTATTCAATTAGTATATTTTGCTTATTTTTTTAATAGTTCCACACAACTTCTTCCTGTTTTCTCGATTGATCTGTGTTCAGTTTTTCAAGGCCTATCCACTGTGCCAACTTATAACTAAATCTGAGAGGGGTGCGATGGGGAGGTTCCCTTGTTAGCTTTATGGCCTGCAGTGAGATCTCGGATGACAGCAGAGGCACCCTCCTAGTTTTCCCACGCACTCTTGACTGCACGTTTGTACGTCAGTCTGGTGATTCAACCTGTTGTGCTGCCATTCGTGAAAAGCATTCCAGGTGGTGTTTTTCAACAGGATAACGCTCGCCCACGCACCGCTCTTCGAATCCATATGCTCTGCAGCGTATCGACATGTTGCCTTGGCCTGCTCGGTCGTCAGTTGCGCCTCCATCCAGCCCATGTGGGACAATAGCGCACGACAACTCCAGCGTCGTCCATAAACAACATTAACCGTCCCTGTGTTGACCGACCAAGTGCAACAGACTAGGAACTACGTCCCACAAACTGACACTCGGGACCTGTACAACACAATTCATGCGCGTTCGCATGCTTGCATTCGAAACCCTGGCGGTTATAATTGTTAGTAATGTACCAACATTTCACGTTTACAATGGCTTGTCCGGCGGTTACATTAACCGGTGGAATGTTAATCACTTCAGTATGTGACCTAGACAAATGTATTACGAAATTTCATTATTGTACATTTATTCCTTTTTGGTGTTGCTTTTTTTTCGTCGGTGTAGAAATGAGATTTTGCAGGCCGAAGATGGACTGACGCCTCTCACTTTTTTATTAGATAGTGTGTAAGACGAAAATGCAGCTCTGAAGTACATGTGCTGCACAATCTCTACTACCTGAAAGGCACAAAATTTGAAAGTGACACACTAAGCACTAATTTACTATGCTTTAAGTTCAGGGGATGCTCCACTACATAGAGTATTCAAAATGTAGAAAAGAGCGATACGAGTGAAATCCAACCTTAAATGGAGAGATTTTTATTTGAACCGGCATTTAAAACGCTTAACACGCCAACATTACCGAGCATATTCCCACATTCGCAGGATAAAATTCAAATATGTTCCTGATACTCAAAGAAATAGAGACATGACACAACCATGACACATGGAAATTGAATTTCTTCCATGACTTCAGATACGATAAACAGCAGTAGAGTCAAAGGCATCCTACACGGAGCCAAAAACCGCAGAAAAACTCCCTCCAGACTTGGGAGAAACACTCAATAATAAGATTTTCAAAAAGTCTCTCAAACTTTTTACATTAAAGACTACTTCTACAGTATAAATGATTTTATAGGCGTTACAGTGTAAGCCAAATTACAGTATAATAATGTGTACATAATGAGATTTAGTTTACATAAAAATATCTTCTAAAAAGAGAAATACAAGAAATCAGACTCAAAAGGGCAAGGTTTGCTGGGAATGTAGTTCGGATGAGTATGGACAGAATGACGAAGAGAGTGAGGGGAAACGACAGCGAGGACAAGGGGAAAGACAGGAACCAAGTGGGTTGTTGAACTTCGGAAGGACTAGTTGGAATTGGAGATCAAGGTCGAAGGAAAGGTAAACTGAAGGAACAAATATACACTGACAAATATGCCGGAGATCAATGACAGAGAAGAATACAGGAAAAGATTAGAATGTCACCAGTGGAGCCGCCAGGAGAAACGGAAACTGAAGATCTCGGAAGAAGAGTGGGAGAGAAGAAGAGAAAGAATGAAGAGGTTCTGGGAGAAGAAGAGGAAAATGCTGTCCACGAAAGGGCTACCCGTGGTCCTACAGAGGCCGTTACGCAAGAAAAAGAGGAAGAAGAAATAGAAGAACTCTCAGACCATGTTGAAATACGCTCTAAGACAAAAAAAAAGACGCACAACGAAGGAATTAGCGTATTGTGGCGGAAATCGGTAGATTTGACGTACGTGAACAGGTAAATAAATTATTACGATTTCAGAGAAACTGGATGGTTTAGTAAAGAGAAAGAGCTTCACGACCTGGGCAAGACAATAACGCATTGGTCCACCCCTGACCCCTATGCAAGCAGCTGTCTGACAAGGCGTTGTGTACCAGAGTTGTTGGATGTCCTCCTGACAGGTATCGTCCCAAATTCTGTCCAATTGGCGCGACAGGTCGTCAAAATCTCGAGCTGGCTGGAAGGTCCTGCACACAACCCTCCACGTTCTCATTTGGGAAGAGATCCAACGACATTCCTGGGCAACCTAGGATTTGGCAAGCACGAAGACAACCAGTAGAAACTGAGACCCGATGACCAAATAAGACGTGTCTGGAGACGACCCAGACAGTGGTGGATACCAGCCTGACAACCACACAGCCTGACAACCTGCGAGGTGCCGGGGCTAGCAGTGTATTTAACACTCAATTCTTCTAGAATCTACATATGTGCATGATGCTCTATGCCCCCCCTATTCTAACTCCAACTTTTGCTGTTGCACAAGGATAAAAAAAATACCCGAACTGACTCTAATCAACCCTGCCAGTGGAGTAGAAGAGAGTTTGGCACCTGCAATAATTTAATTTGATAAATAAGTTAAATAAACGAAGGTTTCATTAACATAGTGAGGAATGATGGGGTTGCTCTACCGATTAACAGAATGAAAGTTCTGTCCAAAATAACAATATGATTTATTAAGACTAAACACAAAATAATAAACAAAAACACATGAAACATTTATAATACATCAAATTGGCTCAAATTGGAGACTCAAACAAACGCTGTGAATGTGAAGTTGTCCCTAAACTAGATTGTGAGGATTATGACGAAGTGGTATGTGCAGCCAATTCCTTGCAACTCAAATCATAGAGAAAACACATAGCCAACCCAACATTAATCCTGCTACCCAAGACAGAACAAAGTTAGAAAAAGACGAACAGGCGCGCTCTGCTGAGCTCTGATTATCACCTAGGAAAATCCCTGTCTGCCGGTGCTACGGACATACCTTACCAAACTGTCTTCTTAACTGCCAGAAAACGATCTGGCGTACCGGAGCCGATGGCTGGTTGCTTCGACGTCCTCGACCGTAAGGCGAGAGCCGACTGCCCACAAGAGCACCCGTACAAAACCGAACACAGAACATTCCCGCCCCCACGACAGTGGCCGTGGTTAAACGTTCCAATCAGCAACTCGAAAACCGGCGGAAAATTCCACTCCATTGCCGGAATGCTACCATTCCACCAATGGAGATTCTTGGCGCCAATTTCTGCGCCGATCTTGCTACGTCATGGAGCTATGGCCTGAGCAAGCCAATCACAGTTACTATTTTGCAGAAAGCGCGGGAATTTTCCCGCCACAGCTGCCTGGGTACACAAGTCATTCCCACGCCTCGCTGGTAGCCTGCCAGAAAGTGTTTTCGCTAAGTTTCTGTGAAGTAACGGAACCTCTAGCCCAGCCGCTACTTCAGGCCCTGCGGGCGTGCCTCTTGACAATGTCGGCGTCTGGAAAGCATTCACTCGACTCCCTCACACCTATCGGCTTACCCTTTCAAAGTCAACATAGTCCACTGGTCACTGGACCACCCGGGTGACGAGAGACGCTGCGTGGGAAGTCCGCGTGTGAAGGAATAGCAACTTTCCACCGCATGCAATTAGAGAGGAGAATCGTAAGATAGAAATATGAGAGGGGGCTCATACCACCTCTCAAACCAGCAGTGATGGTCCGGGGTGCCACTTTATTTCATAGCGGCACCGCTACGGCATAGTGGTATGTCGACGATATTCTATGCTCTCTTTTGTTGCCCTTGACGGCAAGCCATTCTGGGGTTACATTTCGGCAAGACAGTGCCCAACCAACTAGGGATTATAACAATTTAGCGAGCCAATTGGACAGAATGTGGCACGATATCCCTCAGGAGGACATCCAAAAACTCTATCAAGTCCAACAACTTCTTGCATCATGAAGATAGGTGGACTAACCGGTTATTTACATGCTCTCTTTGTGAAGCTCCTACTCTCGAAGAAATCATTCAATTGCCCTGATACTGTAATCATACATGTACGTGAGATCTACCACCGTCCGTCCCATTTGGAAAATTCCTTCCTAGTGTGTTGTCTTTTTTTCCCTTACCATGTGTGTTTACACATAAAGTATAGATGGTGTAAGCAATATTGTATATTAATGTCGTATAGGTCTATAATATCGATGTATACAGGGTGGTCCATTGATCTTGACCGGGCCAAATACCTCACGAAATAAGCGTCAAACGAAAAAACTGCAAAGAACGAAACTTGTCTAGCTTGAAGGGGGAAACCAGATGGCGCTATGGTTGGCCCGCTAGATGGCGCTGCCATAGGTCAAACGGATATCAACTGCGATTTTTTAAAATAGGAATCCCCATATTTTATTACATATTCGTGTAGTACGTAAAGAAATATGAATGTTTTAGTTGGACCACTTTTTCGCTTTGTGATAGATGGCGCTGTAATAGTCACAAACATATCGCTCACAGTTTTAGACGAACAGTTGGTAACAGGTAGGTTTTTTAAATTAAAATACAGAACGTAGGTACGTTTTAACATTTCATTTTGGTTGTTCCTGTGGTGTCACCGCCAGACACCACACTTGCTAGGTGGTAGCTTTAAATCGGCCGCGGTCCATTAGTACATGTCGGACCCACGTGTCGCCACTGTCAGTAATTGCAGACCGAGCGCCACCACACGGCAGGTCTAGAGAGACGTACGAGCACTCGCCCCAGTTGTACGACGACTTTGCTAGCGACTACACTGACGAAGCCTTTCTCTCATTTGCCGAGAGACAGTTAGAATAGCCTTCAGCTAAGTCCATGGCTACGACCTAGCAAGGCGCCATTAACCATATCTGAGAGTCTCACTTGTATTATCAAGAGCGATGTACCACAAGGATGAATTAAAGTTAAGTAAACAGAAGCTCCGTACTTTTCTTTATAGCATTCATTAAGTATCCTGTTTCAGACCTCACGCCAGCCGGCGTGTGTGTACGCGTGCATTTCGGCTACTTCCGAGTGGCGTGGCTGTCTTGCAACGCCACAACAGTTCCAATGTGATACATATACGTTTCTGAACTTATCATTTCCGAGAACGCATGCTGTTACAGCGTGATTACCTGTAAATACCACATTAATGCAATAAATGTTCCAAATCATGTCCGTCAACTTCAATGTATTTGGCAATACGTGTAACGACATTCCTCTCGACAGCGAGTAGTTCGCCTTCCGTAATGTTCGCACATGCATTGACAATGCGGTGACGCATGTTGTCAGGCGTTGTCGACGGATCAAGATAGCAAATATCCTTCAACTTTCCCCACACAAAGAAATCCGGTGACGTCAGATCCGGTGAACGTGCGGGCCATGGTATGGCGCTTCGATGACCAATCCACCTGTCACGAAATATGCTATTCAATACCGCTTCATCCGCACGCGATCTATGTGACGGACATCCATCATGTTGGAAGTACATCGCCAATCTGTCATGCAGTGAAACATCTTGTAGTAACATCGGTAGAAAATTACGTGGGAAATCAGCATACATTGCACCATTTAGACTGCCATTGATAAAATGGGGGCCAATTATCCTTCCTCCCATAATGCCGCATCATACATTAACCCGCCAAGGTCGCTCATGTTCCACTTCTCGCAGCCATCCTGGATTTTGCGTGAGATATTTGGCCGGGTCACGGACAATGGACCATCTTGTAGAAGGCGCGCAAAAAATCTGTCATCGTCCCGTAATTTCTGTTGTGCCCAGTGGCAGAACTGTACACGACGTTCAAAGTCGTCGCCATGAAATTCCTGGTGCAAAGAAATATGGTACCGGTGCAATCGATGTTGATGTAGCATACTCAAGACCGACGTTTCTGAGATTCCAGATTCTTGCGCAATTTGCCTGTTACTGATGTGCGAATTAGCCGCGACAGCATCTAAAATACCTGCTTGGGCATTATCATTTGTTGCAGGTCGTGGATGACGTATCACATGTGGCTGAGCACTTCCTGTTTCCTTAAATAACGTAACTATCCGGCGAACGGTCCGGACACTTGGATGATGTCGTCCAGGGTACCGAGCGGCATAGATAGCACACGCCCGTTGGGCATTTTGATCCCAATAGCCATACATCAACACGATATCGACCTTTTCCACAATTGGTAAACGGTCCATTTTAACACGGGTAATATATCACGAAGCAAATACCGTCCGCACTGGCGGAATGTTACGTGATACCATGCACTTATACGTTTGTTACTATTACAGCGCCATCTATCACAAAGCGAAAAAAGTGCATCTATCACAAAGCGAAAAAAGTGGTCCAAGCAACACATTTATATTTATTTGCGTATTACACGAATTGTTGTTGTTGTGGTCTTCAGTCCTGAGCCCTCCATGCTACTCTATCCAGTGCAAGCTTCTTCATCTCCCAGTACCTACTGCAGCCTACATCCTTCTGAATCTGCTTAGTGTATTCATCTCTTGGTCTCCCTCTACGATTTTTACCCTCCACGCTGCCCTCCAGTACTAAATTGGTGATCCGTTGATGCCTCAGAACATCTCCTGCCAAGCGATCCCTTCTTCTAGTGAAGTTGTGCCACAAACTCCTCTTCTCCCCAATTCTATTAAATACCTCCTCATTAGTTATGTGATCTACCCATCTAATCTTCAGCATTCTTCTGTAGCACCACATTTCGAGAGCTTCTATTCTCACTACACGAATATGTAATAAAAAATGGGGGTTCCTATTTTAAAAAACGCAGTTGATATGCGTTTGACCTACGGCAGCGCCATCTAGCGGGCCAGCCATAGCGCCACCTGGTTTTCCCCCTTCAAGCTAGACGAGTTACGTTCTTTGTAGTTTTTTCGTTTGATGCTTATTTCGTGAGATATTTGGCCCGATCACTATCAATGGACCGGATTATCCCCTAATCTGAGCTTATATGGTTCAAATGGCTGTGAGCACTATGGGACTTAACTACTGAGGTCATCAGTCCCCTAGAACGTGAACTACTTGAACCTAACTGACCTAAGTACATCACACACACCCATGACCGAGGCAGGATTCGAACCTGCGACCGTAGTAGCAGCGCGGTTCCGGACTGAAGCGCCTAGAACCGCTCGGTCTCAAAGGCCGGCAATCCGAGCTTATAGCCTAACAAGTGCGTAGTCGACGAGAGGTTAAACACTATTTCCTTCTCGGTCCGTCTCTCTGCTATTGAGCCCGTTGCCTGTGAGTCGTCAGTTGCCACAGAAGCACCCCTTTAACGTGTGAGCCGAGTCTCGTGGCGGCTATTGACTCTGCGCGGGTTCCGTACTGGCTCGTGCGAGCAACAGGGCCGGAGTCCACTTAAGAGGGACCGGTTCGCTCCCGGAAACACCGCGACGCTCGGCAGTCGTCGCTTGTCGTGGAGGCTGGCAGCCGCAGAGCCGCGTCGACCGCGGGATCGATGCGGTGCGCGATGCGACCTGTGGGAGGGTAGTGCGGTGGGGCGGGTGGGGGGGGGGGGCTGGCTGGTGCACGTGCACGCACACGTGGCCGCTCGCTCGCGGCACGTGTCGCGTGCCTCGGCTGGCGAGGGGAGGGGGGGACAGAGCGCGCCGCCCCTGAGGCTCCACCTGCAACAGTAGCCATCACAACAAACACGCGACCCGCCACCTGTCTGCTGTCACACGAGAACCTGCAGCAGCCTCTCACACGACCCACTCCAGCGGAAAATGTAACTTCCGGTTCCAATGAATCAGCGTTGAAGCACCTGTCAAACAGTACCTAGCAAGGTGTCTGCTCTGACTCAGCTTTTGATGGTCAGATACACAACGGGTAACAGGAAAAATGAACACATCGCAATGAATTTGTCAGCGTCATACTGCACATAACGTATGTAAAACTTTGAACGTAGCTGCTAAGGTTCAGTGGTGGTGTCAGAATTATATTAGAACAAATAAGCCCTCGGTCACAAATATTAAGTCAAAACTGACCAGATTTCGACGCTACTATGAGCGTCGTCTTCAGAATTAGACTAACTGTTCTATAACACATTAGGTATATAATACATTAATAAAATTAAAGTTTGTACTGACTGGAAAAAGACGCAGTACTTACAAGTCACATATTAAAAAAGATCTAAGCCGGAAAGGCGACAGCCGGCCGAAGTGGCCGTGCGGTTAAAGGCGCTGCAGTCTGGAACCGCAAGACCGCTACGGTCGCAGGTTCGAATCCTGCCTCGGGCATGGATGTTTGTGATGTCCTTAGGTTAGTTAGGTTTAACTAGTTCTAAGTTCTAGGGGACTAATGACCTCAGCAGTTGAGTCCCATAGTGCTCAGAGCCGGAAAGGCGACGTCATGAATAGTTGTAAGTAAGATGGCGAGCCGCTAAGGGCTGCTCGTACTTTATAGGAAAAAAATATCTGGTCTTAGTGTGGAACACTTTTGTTGTTGCACGTTAGATGGCGCCGTAATCGACAAACAACACAACTGAGTTCCAAAACGCTGTTCTTTGAGAAAAATGCCGCGCGGGAATAGCCGAGCGGTCTTAGGCGCTGCAGTCATGGACTGTACGGCTGATTCCCGCGGAGGTTCGAGTCCTCCCTCGGGAATGGGTGTGTGTGTTTGTTTTTAGGATAATTTAGGTTAAGTAGTGTGTAAGCTTTGGTACTGATGACCTTAGCAATTAAGTCCCATAAGATTTCACACACATTTGAACATTTTTTGAGAAAAATGCATTGGTTCAAAAACATCAGTACAGATCGTCATTTTTATCTGTTTTCCGTCTTTTCCTTTAGCTGCTCTAAATTCGTGGAGATATGTACCGTCTATGCGACTAAATGAAGGCAGTTTGTTTCTTCTTGACATGTTGGCTTCATTTAGTTGCATAGCCGAGAATAAAAACACATGTCTGTGGCAAACGACTAAGTGTTTTGTAGTTTTCTCCGTGCAGTTGTTCTGAAACATTTATTCATTATTTGACTTGATCTCATGGCGTTCACGTCGTGTCTCATTACTTGACTACGTTCTTTCAAAACCTGGCTGCGTTATTAGTTACAAGTCTCCTTTTCAAACTACAGGCATATGCACTTTCCATTAAGTTCGTCTGCCTTATTTGCATCCTTCTCATCTAATAGCCCATCCTTTTTCACCATTAACAACACCAATTCCCGCAACTTCCATCTCACTGCAGGTGTGTCCCAAAGCTTCGTCCTCTCTCCTCTTCTCTGTCTCCTCTACACAGCCGCTATGCCCAAACCACCTTCACCCGCCGACCTCCTTCAGTATAGTGATGACACCGCTTTCCTCACTCTCTACCCTACACTCCATAATTTCCAACGATCCCTCCAAATCTAACTTCATCAGTTTACCTCCTATGTAACCAGGGGCCGCTCAAGATCAACCCCTTTAAAACGCAGGCAATAATTATAGGACGAAACACCTCAACCCTCTGCCTCCATGACTCTCACCTCAACGTTTACGACCGCCCTATCCAGTTAACTAATACACTAAAATTTCTTGACCAACCCTCGACCGGCAACGAACGTGGAAACTTCACCTACTATCTACCCAACAGAAATCCCACAATAGACTAAAATTACTAACAGGCTGAACCTGGGGATAACACCCTTCCACTATTCTCCACAACTACAAAACCCTCATCTAACCCATCCTCTGCTATGTAGATGTTTTCTGGACCTCCAGCCCACCAGTGTTCTGTAAGTCCCTCCACATCCTCGAATGTCATAGACTTCATCTCGCTTTCTCCATTCGTTTACCTTCCCCCCATGGTTCCTCTATCGTCTCATCAAATTCCTACCCACATCGAAATCCTCCGCATCTCATAGAATTTCCACAAATTAGATTCCGACAACCACATTCCCTCCCCTCTGATCAGCAACCCTGGTATGCTACCATGCCTTCACAAAACACATTTCTCCATCCCAACACCTACACACACTCCACAACCCATCCCAATGCAAATTCAATCAACTTCCTATCCCAGGCAACGAGATTCGCCCCAATATTTATCCCTCCTACTAACTCTACCTCTTCCACATGTATCCCACTCCACATCACAGATCTTCTTTCCTTTTCCCTCTCCATCCACCCCATCCCTTTCATTTTGTAACCACTACCCCACCCACACACCACACTACTCCTCTCTGTCTGTTATTGCCACAGTCTCTTTCCCACTGTCCACCTCAAGTCCTAAATATCATCCCCGCAGTTTTCCCTGATCCCTGTTTTTTTACCCACACCCCTCAACCGTGTGGAACATATTCTCTCCTCCTGCAGCAGTTCTCATCCAGTGTAGGTTCTTCAGATTTTAAGTGCAAGTGAAATGCTCCAGTGCTTTCTCATAGAAGAATATCACCACACTGCTAACGTATTCTTAAATTGCATATACATTTCGTCCTTTTAGCTATCTGTCTTCAGTCTTTTTAACTTATAAACTGCAGACAATCCTCATACTTTTTTTCATCGTTGTTATATTTTTCAGAATGCTTTTGGCTGGTGAGAGGATCATCGTTCCGTTGACAACTCTCGTCCAAATGGGGAGATAGGGATGAAATAACAATAAAGAAATAAACAAAAATACTTACAATGCAGGCTGTTATGATAGAAAAGAAAACTGAAATGGTATATATTTGTGGAGAAAGTGGCAGGAATGTCGATAATGCTGTAAACTTCTATGCACAATTATTTCCAGACAGGACGCGATCACACGCTTCTTTTTGTCGAGTTATCCGGCAGTTCTCAACTGAGGGAATAGCACCACCACGAAAAAGGAAACAGACGAACAATAGTCGCTGGAGAGAATAATGAAAACTGTGACATGAGCTGCAGTGAATCATAAAACCTACATTAACACTCAGCAATAAGTCTGGAATAGGGAATTAGTCAGATTACTACTTGCCGAATTTTGAAACTAGAAAATATGATCCTTCAGGAACTATGGCAATGACTTCCAGAACCGAGTAACATTTCGTTAGTGGTTGCCTTAGTAGTTACAGAGAGACCCCAATTTCTTTACTAGAGTAGACTATTGTTCTCCGACAAGTCGACCTTCACGATCCACGGTACGATTAATCGGCCAAACATGCATAATTAGAATGTGGAAAACCCACAACAGTTACGCCGAGTTGAATGCGAATGTTTCGTGTGCAATAATTGGTGACAAGGTCATTGGTAAATTCTTTATCGATGGCACCTTGAAAGGTGATAAATATCTAACATTCTCTGAGGACGATCTATCATTGTTGCATGCAGACTTTCCGTTGAAAACGACAATGTGGTTTTAACAGGATGGTTGTCCAGCACATTATTCAGTAGAAACGTGGGAAGTGTTAGATCAGTGGTTCCAAACCTGGGGATAATTACCCCTGAGGGGTAAAATGAAATTTTCTGAGGCGTAAAAACTAAGTGATTCGATTATTTTCCCGTCAATTATTTTCAAAAGATCGTCACTATTATCACAATTTTGTAAATTTCTAATATTGGTTATATAATTTATCAACAATTACTTTTTCTCAGTTACTAGCATAAATGAAGTTGAGGTTACAGGTTTCTCACATAGTCCAACCACTACATACATATCTTGACCTTTGCCCCATGCATCGATGATGATAAAAGTTATTCCTATACGTAACAAATGCTAAATATCTCAAGAAAACGTCTTCTCCAGGTTGTACCTAGTACCTGAACTAGTCCAGTAATTTCTTCATACTCACTTCGAAACAGACAAATGAATTAACTGACAGCACAACACAGCACTAACTACATTAAGGCTAGTATAGTGCTTTACACAATATTATTATCGTTATTATTTTTATTATTATTATTATTATTACAATTGTTAGAAAAAAAGAATTAACAGCTTGAAGTCGTCCAGGTTCTGCCAGTTCAGAAGTAAGGAGTGCAGCAATCAAGTGATTTACAAACACCCCCGTCGGAAGTTCGAGTCCTCCCTCGGGCATGGGTGTGTGTGTCGTCCTTAGCGTAAGTTACTTTAAGTTAGATTAAGCAGGGTGTAAGCTTAGGGACCGATGACCTCAGGAGTTTGGTCCCATAAGACCTTACCACAAACTTCCAAAAATTTACAAACAGTCAGTATAATGCTCACATATGAACATGTTCGATTTTAAATGGAGTTGCAGTGTGGAGGTCAAGCAAGTTCGACAAGGAAGAGGAGAAATAATGGGTTTGTATGTTTTGTAACAAGTGTCTACCCTCACGGTGGATAGTTAGCTTTCGTATCTGAGAAGGAATTGTGGACAGCACTTGCGATGTATCACGAATTCCTTCATCATTCATTCTAACACACACACATACACACACACACACACACACAAACTAAATATCATTCATCTTTCATCATTTTCAAAATGAGTGTTCCAAAAGAAATACTTCATTTTACAGTTTATTTAGGTGCTAAAGTTGGTACTAATGTGGGGCAGAGGGTGGGGCAACACACGGCAAGGAGTGGGCGGGGATACTAGCTAATGTCTGATTGCACTCAGAGTAATGGATTTCTTAATTACAGCGCTGTCCATCACGCAACGAATTTACAGCATAAATAAAAATGTCCCTATTTAAGATTCCAAAGTTGCCCCTCGTCCAACGTGATCGACGTTGGTATCGCCACATGCATTTTTAAAAATTTTGAATTCTTATTTGTATAAAATGTATAACAATTATTTTTTTATTTTCACAAAATATTCGTTTTGGACTAGTTCAGCAATACATCATAAAACACAATTACAAAAGAAATAACTTGTTATCGGACATTACAATTTAAAAAAGTAAATAAAGCAACTGTATACGCATTGTAAGCCTTGCTACGTAAGTTCAGCACCACAAATACTTCGGTTCTAGAAAACAGGCGTGCACAGTACAGTCAGCTTTGTTCTTGACAAGCTCGTAGAAGTCGAAATTGCATAGTTTGTATCTCCAGGCTCGCAGTATCAAATCTGCATGATCTACTATAGTGGACTTCATTGCCATTAATAAAAAATTACATGTTAGTTACAGTGAGCTTCATACCGTATACAAATTGCATGTTCCACACATTCCTCAAAATCATGAATGCTGCATCTTTAGCGCCAAAGTAACACAACACCATATGACAACGTTAGTCTCCTAACAAATCTTATCAGCTTTTCCTCACCTGACGTTCAGTCCGAAACTGGTGCACTTGATCCAAAGACCAATTGTGGCTTGCAGTCAAAGAAATGGTATCGGCAACAACTAAGAGATTTATACCAAATAAATTAACAAATGACGGAGCTGATTTTCCTTATGCGCAAAATGGATCAGAACACTATTACAAAAACAACGAAAAAAACCATGCCAAATTTAAAATTTTGCGTCTGTTCTTGCGTTCTTAGATTTTACGCGACGAGATGCTTATAACAGTTTCCACAGCGAAACTCCATCTCGAAACCTGGCAGAATATCCAAAGAGATTCTGGGCCTATGTGGAGTATGCTAGCGGCAAGACACAATCAATAGCTACTCTGCGTGTTAGCGATGTAAATACTATAGACGACAGTGCTGCGAAAGCAGAGTTACTAAACACAGCCCTCAGAAATTCCTTCACCAAAGAAGACGGAGTTAATGTTTCAGAATTCAAATTAACAACAGCTGCCAACATGAGTAACGTAGAGTAGTGAGGAACTTAAATCACTTGACAAAACCAAGTCATCCCTTCCAGACGGGGTACCAGTTACGTTCCTTTCAGAGTATGCTGATACAACAGCTCCATACTTAACAATCTTATACAACCTCTCGCTCGACTAAAGTTCTGTATCCAAAGACTGGAAAGTTGCACACGTCACACCAATATTCAAGAACAGTCAACATGGGTTTAGAAAACATCGTT
Source organism: Schistocerca cancellata (assembly GCF_023864275.1). Taxonomy (NCBI): domain Eukaryota; kingdom Metazoa; phylum Arthropoda; class Insecta; order Orthoptera; family Acrididae; genus Schistocerca; species Schistocerca cancellata. The sequence continues at coordinate 99,824,525 of NC_064628.1, read as the reverse complement.
CCTGTGTAACACAACTAGCTCTTTGTTCACATGAAGTGCTGAGTGCTGAGTGCTATGGACAAGGGATTTCAGATCGATTCCGTATTCCTGGATTTACGGAAGGCTTTTGACACTGTACTACACAAGCGGCTCGTAGTAAAATTGCGTGCTTATGGAATATCGTCTCACTTATGTGACTGGATTAGCGATTTCCATTCAGAGAGGTCACAGTTCGTAGTAATTGACGGAAAGTCATCGAGTAAAACAGAAGGCGTTCCCCAAGGTAGTGTTGTAGGTCCTTTGCTGTTCCTTATCTAATAACCAATTTGGGAGACCATCTGAGCAGCCCTTTTCAGTTGTTTGCAGATGACGCTGTCGTTTATCGACTAATAAACTCATCAGTAGATCACTGCAAAACGATTTACAAAATATATCTGAATGGTGCGAAAAGTGGCAGTTGACCCTAAATAACGAAAAGTGTGAGGTCATCCACATGAGTGCTAAAAGAAACTCGTTAAACTTAGGTTACACAATAGATCAGTCTAATCTAAAAGCCGTAAATTCAACTAAATGCCTAGGTATTACAATTACGAACAACTTAAATTGGAAAGAACACATAGCAAATGTTGTGGTGAAGGCTAACCAAAGGCTGCGTTTTATTGGCAGGACACTTAGAAAATGTAACAGACCTACTAAGGAGACTGTCTACACTACGCTTGTCCGTCCTCATTTAGAATAGTGCTGCGCGGTGTGGGATCCTTACCAGATAGGACTAACGGAGTACATCGAAAAAGTTCAAAGAAAGGCAGCACGTTTTTGTATTATCGCGAAATACGGGAGAGAGTGTCACAGAAATGATACAGGATTTGGGCTGGAAATCATTAAAAGAAAGGCGTTTTTCGTTGCGACGGAATCTTCTCACGACATTCCAATCATCAACTTTCTCCTCTGAATGCGAAAATATTTTGTTGACACCGACCTATATAGGGAGGAACGATCACCACGATAAAATAAGGGAAATCAGAGCGCGTACTTAAAGATATAGGTGTCCATTCTTTCCGCGCGCTATACGAGATTGGAATAATAGAGAATTGTGAAGGTGGTTCGATGAACCCTCTGCCAGACACTTAAATGTGATTTGTAGAGTATCCATGTAGATGTAGATATTGTTGCAGCTAAATGCATTTCACCTGTGCTCCACTTTCCACAATTCATTATCCTGCCATACTGTAATACAAAATAATTATTAACTGACAATTTAGGATAAAGGTCACATTAGAATGTTCACAACACCATTTCTAAATGTTACGTTGCACTAATAACGCTAAACACGTTTTTTTAAAGCTCACTACATCAACAAGTTTCTCAAATTGTACCGATACAATATCGGAAACTTAGAGCTACACATTATAGGCCTCGTTGCCATTTTCTCTTCGTCTGTTTCCTGCAAATGGGCAACAACGAATACAATTCGTGACTGTCTGAAAAGTAAGATTATTTCATGTACCTTCACCTATAAATAAAACGTTATATTGCCACTTACCTTATAACAGTAGTCCTCTCCACACGTATACAAAAAGTTAGACGAAAACTACAAAAAAATCAACGTTGTCTTCAGATAGTCTGTTCGCCAATACACAGAGCTCATAACTGACAAGATAACTCCAATAAGCACATACTTCTCCCTGAAATCACTAAATGTTGGTTAGTACAAGAGATCCGGATTTTATAGCAGTGGTACGTATTAGGAGCCTGCGCAATATAGGCAACTTTCCCCTGCTTGGATTTTATCCCAATACAACAATTTTCACAAAATCTAAAATTCATTGTATTTACTCTGCTCTCCAAGCTTTCCATGAACTATAATTTGTCTAAAGAAAATAATTTCTTATAAGTAGGTTAATTTTCGAGCTAAGTGTTTTGTCACATTATGTATCAATTTGTTAAATTTTTGAACATGGCTGTGATCAGCAACCGTAATTAATTGTCACAAATTCCAGCCAACCGGTTGCAAATAGAATTTAAAATTCTTTAACTAGTTTTCAACGCCAGCTAGGGGCGCCTTACTCAGAAGGAAGGTAACAGTTTCTTCTGAAGAAGGCGCCCCTAGTTGCCTTTGAAAACTAGTTAAAGAATTTCAAATTCTATTTGCAACCGGTTGGCTGGAAATTTGTGACACGGTCTCAATTTGTATTGTTTGATATTTTGCTTGGCTTTTTCGTTTTTTAGACAAGATATGGTCACTAACGAAGTGAAGCAAATATTGTCATCAGTTAAATTGCTTCTAAACCTGTGCGTGTATCGTAAACATGGTTGAAATTACTGTTCCCGAGATATCTTTATTTTCTTTATTAGTCTTTGAAGATATAAAATGAACATTATGAAATTATAAATGTGTAAATGTCTCATATAGTATCCTTATGTGTATTTCACAGTTTGATGGTATTGTTTGCCGATATTTGTGGGTGTAAACTTCAACAGAGGTAACCGATACACAGCAAACAGTATTGCACTATCCGATACACAACCTAATTTCAGTATTGTAGTAGTCCACAGCTCGTGGTCTAGTGGCTAGCGTTGCTACCTCGAGATTATGGGGTCACGTGTTAGATTCCCGGCCGTTTGGGGATTATCTCTGCACTGGAACCGGGCGTTTTTGTTGTCCTCATCATTTCGTCATCATCTTCATCATTCGTGACAGTGGCTACATTGGACTGTGAGAAGATTGGGACTTTGATCAGGCGCTGATGGCCGCACAGTGGAGCGCGCCAGAAACCAGACAAAATCAGTATTGTAATATTCGATACACAGCCTAAAATGTTGTACCGTCATGTTAACGAAAATTATCAGAGTTACTTCTCCCAGGTTTTTCTTATTGCTCTAAGACAAACTGAACATTGACAGATCGACTTTTACTGGAGTGTTTTAGCGCACTTTATTGCCAGCCAATGCCTTTTAATTTGCCGCAGGCCAGCAACGGAAGACCTGTGGTCCTGTGTGGTTGTGATGACAGCACTGACAGGTAGCAATCTATGTTTGTCTGTGGCTATGACCCACATTGGGGAGGCAGAACCAGGGGTCTGGAGTTAGCAGCAGTGACTCCCAGTGACTCTCACCGCTTGCGCCCATAGCCACAGTCGTGTACTTCTCAGCTGTTAAATGTTCCATGATGGCAGCATGTCTTCCGCAGAATTTTGCAAAATTACTGTTGCTGTGTCCTTCTAATTGCCAGCTTGGATTATTTGCCTTATCTATAAAATAATTTAGCAACAATTTTCGTTGCTATTGTGTAACGTCTCGTTTTTTCAGGGTAAGAGACTCACCCACCCGCCAAGGAAGAACTTCTCTAAAAGCATTCCCACTTTATGCTATGGGGATGCACTATGGGACTTAACATCTATGGTCATCAGTCCCCTAGAACTTAGAACTACTTAAACCTAACTAACCTAAGGACAGCACACAACACCCAGCCACCACGAGGCAGAGAAAATCCCTGACCCCGCCGGGAATCGAACCCGGGACACAACAGTATTTAAAAGGACTAAACTACTGTACTAAACGTACCCGTACATAAGGAAACAGTAGTCCAATTACTGTTCTGCTAACTTACATTCCCCATAGAGGAGTAGCATTTCTACCTTCTCTTCGTTGGTGTACATTATACTCACACAACTCTTCAACCGACAATGGTTGACGGAATGACGGGTGTGCATTCTACTTATGTTTACATTTGTCCTCTGACAACGTCAGCACGTGGATGTGTTCTATTACCCAGAGTACTTGAACTAAGCGCTGGGAGCGTCAACGTCAATGTTGTGTTATGTAATTAATGACTTTATGTTTCAGTGAATGGTACACTGTGATACATTTTTGAATAGGTCATTGGAAAGGAAATGAATTACTGAATAAATAATACAGGGTGCCATTTAAAAAAGTCATACCGCTGTTCATATCTTTGTAAAAAAAAAACACAGCTACAACGAAGGCAATAACGGCTAAAGAACATTTGCTTCAAACGTTTTGTAATTTGCATCTGGACAAACAGTTATTTAGGGTGGTGAAGATAAATTGGACGCCCTGTATACGCTGCAAGAACTTGAACCCTGCGGTATAGCCGGCCGGGGTGGCCGAGCGGTTCTAGACGCTACAGTCTGGAACCGCGCGACCACTACGGTCGCTGGTTTGAATCCTGCCTCGGGCATGGATGTCCTTAGGTTAGTTAGGTTTAAGTAGTTCTAAGTGCTAGGGGACTGATAACCTCAGAAGTTAAGTCCCATAGTGCTCAGAGCCATTTGAGCCCTGCAATATACCTTTCGACTGCAGGGCGCTATCTACACTCCTGGAAATTGAAATAAGAACACCGTGAATTCATTGTCCCAGGAAGGGGAAACTTTATTGACACATTCCTGGGGTCAGATACATCACATGATCACACTGACAGAACCACAGGCACATAGACACAGGCAACAGAGCATGCACAATGTCGGCACTAGTACAGTGTATATCCACCTTTCGCAGCAATGCAGGCTGCTATTCTCCCATGGAGACGATCGTAGAGATGCTGGATGTAGTCCTGTGGAACGGCTTGCCATGCCATTTCCACCTGGCGCCTCAGTTGGACCAGCGTTCGTGCTGGACGCGCAGACCGCGTGAGACGACGCTTCATCCAGTCCCAAACATGCTCAATGGGGGACAGATCCGGAGATCTTGCTGGCCAGAGTAGTTGACTTACACCTTCTAGAGCACGTTGGGTGGCACGGGATACATGCGGACGTGCATTGTCCTGTTGGAACAGCAAGTTCCCTTGCCGGTCTAGGAATGGTAGAACGATGGGTTCGATGACGGTTTGGATGTACCGTGCACTATTCAGTGTCCCCTCGACGATCACCAGTGGTGTACGGCCAGTGTAGGAGATCGCTCCCCACACCATGATGCCGGGTGTTGGCCCTGTGTGCCTCGGTAGTATGCAGTCCTGATTGTGGCGCTCACCTGCACGGCGCCAAACACGCATACGACCATCATTGGCACCAAGGCAGAAGCGACTCTCATCGCTGAAGACGACACGTCTCCATTCGTCCCTCCATTCACGCCTGTCGCGAGACCACTGGAGGCGGGCTGCACGATGTTGGGGCGTGAGCGGAAGACGGCCTAACGGTGTGCGGGACCGTAGCCCAGCTTCATGGAGACGGTTGCGAATGGTCCTCGCCGATACCCCAGGAGCAACAGTGTCCCTAATTTGCTGGGAAGTGGCGGTGCGGTCCCCTACGGCACTGCGTAGGATCCTACGGTCTTGGCGTGCATCCGTGCGTCGCTGCGGTCCGGTCCCAGGTCGACGGGCACGTGCACCTTCCGCCGACCACTGGCGACAACATCGATGTACTGTGGAGACCTCACGCCCCACGTGTTGAGCAATTCGGCGGTACGTCCACCCGGCCTCCCGCATGCCCACTATACGCCCTCGCTCAAAGTCCGTCAACTGCACATACGGTTCACGTCCACGCTGTCGCGGCATGCTACCAGTGTTAAAGACTGCGATGGAGCTCCGTATGCCACGGCAAACTGGCTGACACTGACGGCGGCGGTGCACAAATGCTGCGCAGCTAGCGCCATTCGACGGCCAACACCGCGGTTCCTGGTGTGTCCGCTGTGCCGTGCGTGTGATCATTGCTTGTACAGCCCTCTCGCAGTGTCCGGAGCAAGTATGGTGGGTCTGACACACCGGTGTCAATGTGTTCTTTTTTCCATTTCCAGGAGTGTATTACTTAATTCCGCCACGCTTCATAGACCCGTCGAAGCTCCAGTTTACTGTAAGCTGCACTATCATTCACGAAACATTACCTATGTTTAGGGTCGATACAGATAAAATCTGAGCCCTCCTTCAATATACACAGGTCAGCAAAGCTTAAAGACGAGCCAGATAAAGTCGTATAACATATTAACAACTCAGTGCGGAAGGAAGATTACGCGGGAGCATGTTACCATAGGTCTCCCAGTCGTTCGTAGAACGCCGGACGCCACATGGCATGGGGTCAACGGGACTGCAGTGCCAAATGGGGATGACGCCGCAACACCTGTGGTGGCGTTCTTCGTTACAACACGGCCCGGCGACAACATTCTGATGACTTCACACGGGGAAGAATTATTAAGATCCACGCTCCGCTTTACTTAATGTTCAGGTGTCCATCATAAATCGCCGTGTCTTTTTCGTTCATCTGATTGCGTCTTTCTTCCAGTCAGTTACTGTACCATACCACAGGAGTTTTTTGTACGCGTGTCCCAAGTTTGATCGGGAAATGTTGCCTGATAGCGACACATCATGCGAAAGCTACTTTCGTCCTTATATTTTGCATACCTGTGTATTTAAAATCATCCCTCTCACCACCAGCTTAACAGATGTGATGTCACAAAACGAGGTGTAAACATTAATTTAATTATAGAATTAAGCTGCCTGAAGGCTATGTCTGTTTTCATTCATACCAGTATTAATTTAAACGAGTCTTTCTGTTACATGTTACATTTCTTTTAATGTATATTAATGTGCTTGCAACCATACCTAACTACACTATTATGTTCTCAAACTCGTCTGCCATTTTAGCAAAATGAGGTGGAGATTACGAGTGGACGAAGAACTTTTTTCTGCGTAAATTTTCGTACTCAGCAGAACAGCATTTTAAAAAAAAAAATCTTTTAAAATTAATGTTTTCGGTTATTTTGTTATGAATATTGACATAGTACTAGAACAACTTTTCATAACGTTAAATCATTTCGTTGTTTTTCCGTGTAGTAATATGTACTTCACTGAAGAACGCTCTTTGTGGAATTCAAGTGTTACATAAATGTTTCACTACTTATGTGTAGGTCAGTTTCTTCTTTCATTTCTTGTTTGAGGTTTCGCTGTTATATCTTGGCACCATACTCAGAAAGAAAATTTGGCAACTGCAATTTTGAGAGCAAAGAACATACTGTGACGTTAAAAGCCTTAGAAAGGGACTCCTAGACCAAATGAACAAGAATATAGGGTGGCGTCAGGCGTGGAGTTCGTTATATAATTTCATAATCGGTTATCGAACCACAGTCAATCGTCACACCTAACTCTTTGACACTAGCTAAAATTTATATTAACTAGATCCCTTACTGTTTCTTATACATAAGAGAAATTTATGACAGCAGTATTTCTGATTCATTGCTCATTCCGTTGAAACCGTGCAATCTTTCCGAAATTGTATTTTAGGACTTCTGCAAAAACCATATTTCGAATATTGAAACCTAATATCTTGACGCCATGGAAATAAGATCGATGGAATCTAAAGACCATAATGGGGCAATAAGGTTTCTTGTGGGACCAACTCATTCGGCAGATTTCAAAACTATATGACATAAGAACAAAACAAATTGTTGCATAATATTCCAATTCAATTAAAGATATATTTTGAAAAGTAACATTTATTCAGCACGTTCCGGAAGAAAAAGAATTACGATTTACACATAAAACCCTAACCCAAACAGAGCCGCTGAATTAATATTACTAAAAAAGAAATGATAACATTAAATCATCTCAAATTTTGGAAATATGACAGGCTCATAATATCTAAGAGTGGTCTTGGAATCAACAGGAAAATTACTTTAACATGAGACATTTCACACGTCAAATCTTAGTCGTTTTCAATTTTGTAAATGTTTTAGGTATTTCACTTTGCTAAGTTGGCAGGCAGGTTTGAGGATATAACAGTGGACTCAAGTACGAATGCTGCCATATTGATATACATTCAAATAAATTTAAAATATTACAGAGAAACTTTTTGAGATGAGTCTAACATAAATTAAAATTTATTAAATACATTTTTATCTTTCTTTCGTGACATCACATCCGATAAGCTATTGATGAGAGGAATGTCGGTCAGCACATTTTGGGAAGGCGCTGAGCGTAACATGAGAGTGACGTAATGTTGTAGCTGGTCAGTAACACATCTGGAAAATGGAAATGAAGTCCCGCCTTCTTTACAGAGCGTAGGGGAACGATGCAGGAGATCCGCACCGCTTTACTAGCCAACGTCCTAGTGGAGGTGGTTTGCCATTACCTTCCTCCGACCGTGATGGGGATGAATGATCATGATGAAGACGACACACCAACACCCAGTCATCTCGAGGCAGGAAAAATCCCTGACCCGCCGGGAATCGAACGCGGTACCCCGTGCTCGGGAAGCGAGAACGCTACCGCGAGACCACGAGCAGCGGCCTGAGTAACACATACAATACTTTTAATTTTTGTGACTGCCAACCAAACGTAAGTTGGCTACAGTGCATTAACGGTCCAATGTCAGTCACAAGAAAGTTGTATCAGTTGTTTACGAAATAATTGTAGAGCTATGAAGACGTGTGTTGGTTTATCACTATTTACATTGCATGCAGAACTCCTGAGAACGCAAGTGAACTTCGGGAACAGACATCAGCCATTGATCACATTACACCGATGACATCCAGAAACTGCATTTGCGGAACACTTGTCATGCTGAATGAGGGTGCTGACTTTTTTTATAGACTCCAAACATAGGAAACGCCATAATTTGATGGAGGAAATATCCAGGAATCTATCTAAAATGACGCAGGAAAACCAGAGTAAAAATCTTAATGTTGATTGCTTGAAGGGAATTTTGAGCCCAATCCTCTCCAATGCGAAAGAGGTTAAACTACTGTGCACGTCACAAGGCGTATGAGTGTGTGTGTGTGTGTGTGTGTGTGTGTGTGTGTGTGTGAGTACATAAGGGGGGAAGCGTGGCTAGGACTGCAGAGGGAGAGAAGGTGTGTTATCGAGCAACACGTGGCGCGTGGCTTTGAAGTCACGCTCCCTGCAGCGTGAAGATAGCGCGAGACGCAGCTTACGCAGCTGCCGGCACCGCCTATAAATTAGACGGATTGCTCATTTCGTATGCCACAGCTATCCGATCTCTCTTTCCTCCGCTACTGTAGCCTGACATTATCTGGGGCTATAATTTCGCTGCAGGCGCCGTGGAAGTAATGACCAAATGGCTAATGACTTTGGCATCCGTGAAGCTGCACTGACTCACTGTGCCGTCTCTAAACTGAAGCGTGGCTTTCTTGGCCCCATTCGACAACATGATTTAGATTTCTCCTAATATATCAAATCACCCCACGAGAATAAGAATACACTTTCATTCCTGACGTGTTTTGTAGTGCCCGCAAAGTACGTGAGTCACGTTTAGGCGATGCGAGCGGTCAGCCCCGGACTGTTGTAAGCTTCACGCTGAAAATTGAGGTGGCTATGTGTGTACTGTGGCACGGATGACTGTATTGGACGGTTAGTTGAGGAAATTTTAGGAAAAATGGAACTCACAAGGAATCAACATTGACGTCCCCAGTAGCTGCGTTAAAAAAAAAAAAATACGACTAAATAACTGTACAAGAGTATTTCGGTTGTGCTCACGGGTCTAGCGGTTCTAGGCGCTCAGTCCGGAGCCGCGCGACTGCTACGGTCGCAGGTTCGAATCCTGCCTGGGGCATGGATGTGTGTGATGTCCTTAGGTTAGTTAGGTTTAAGTAGTTCGAAGCTCTAGGGGACTGATGCCCATAGATGTTAAGTCCCATAGTGCTCAGAGCCATTTTTTTTGTGCTCACGGGCTGCACAAAATATTCAAGTCCTACCTGAGGTACAGTAGTGCCAGTGCTAACTATGGAGAGATGAGATGCGAAAATTCAAAGTTCTGCGTCACTGTTCGGACAACGATCGTCACAGGCTCGACCCTCCTATGACTGACTGTGAGTGAATTCTGTATCATGGACAACATGGGATTTGACTGAAGTTAAAATATTCTCGGTTATTAGACCATGTCATATTTGTACTAAAATGATTGACGTTTCGACCCCTCTGCTGGGATCTTCCTCAGGATCCAGCAGAGGGGTCGATACTTCGATCATTTTAATAGAAACATGATGCGGCCTAATAACCCAGAACATTTTAACTTCAGTGACAGCGGCCACGAAAGTCTTCGCAATTACGTAACATGGGATTTTATGAGCTCGGCTGCTTCTCCTCTATATTCCCCTGAGGTGAGGGCAGACGGGCTGTCCGGCGTCACAGACTTTAGACAGTATCACGAAGATATCCGATGTGTGCTAGTCTCCCTTAATTTGTCGCCTTGAAGGGGGATTCCCTGCCGTTTTGGTGAGGTAATATCAACTGTTTATTGGCGGCGTCCTGCTTGAAAGCCTTTCCTCTACGTTCCCAAGCCTAGGAGGCTGCTGGATCACCAGTTCGCACACGTGGAATCCACCAGACACGTGCTTACAGCAGGCCCAATACAGCTGTTGTAAGTAGGCTGTTTAGGTTCTTATATTGGTAACGCCGCCGCCAGGTAGCGCTCTGTATGAAAATCACTGGCTGTGCTGTGTGCAGTCTGTGGCTAGTTTGCATTGTTGTCTGCCATTGTAATGTTGGTTAGCTGGATGTTAACAGCGCGTAGCGTTGCGCAGTTGGAGGTGAACCGCCAACAGTGGTGGATGTGGGGGGAGAAATGGCGGAGTTTTGAAATTTGTAACACTGGATGTCATGAACTGCTATATATATTATGACTTTTGAACACTATTAAGGTAAATACATTGTTTGGTCTCTATCAAAATCTTTCATTTGCTAACTATGCCTATCAGTAGTCAGAGCCTTTAGTAGTTTGAATCTTTTATTTAGCTGGCAGTAGTGGCGCTCGCTGTATTGCAGTAGTTCGAGTAACGAAGATTTTTGTGGTATAGGTTAATGTTAGTCAGGGCCATTCTTTTGTAGGGATTTTTGAAAGTCAGATTGCGTTGCGCCAAAAATACTGTGTGTCAGTTTAAGCACAGTCATGTATAATTTTTCTAAGGGGACGTTTCACTGTGTCACTGGAAACCTCGACGTGAGCAACAGAGGCCAGTCCTTTAAAGTCCAGCTGAACCAATCATTGGCTCGAAACGGTTGTGTTCGGCTGCACGGAGACCATTTGCACCTGTTCGTAGACTTCGTGTTCCCAAAGAGCGATGGAATTTTTATGGATGACAATTAGCGCCCATGTCAGAGCGTTCCAGATAGTTCGAGCAAATGATTTGGGCTCCCCGATCGCCCGATACGAATCCCATCGAACATTTATGGCTCGCAATGGAGAGGTCAGTTCGTGCACAAAATCGTGCACCGGCAACACTTTTGCGCAATTATAGACGGCACTCGAGGCAGCATAGCTCAATATAGCTCCAGGGCACGTACAATGACTTGTGGAACCAACGCCACATCGGGTTCCTCCACTATGCCGTGCAAAATGAGGTCCGACACACATGCAAGACAATACGTTGGTCGGTGTGAGGCCAAGTTACATTTTACCAGGCACCGTCAGAACGACGTATACGGGCAGGTGAACTGGGCTCCAAGCAACATAAAGAGCCTGCACCGAAATCGTCTGCAGTTAATCAGCGTGCTCATGTAATGACTGCAGGTAATGGAAAACTGTCGCAGAAGCTGACATCGAGGTCTCAACAGCATCGATAATGTATAACACCATTCACAACAGATTAGCTTAGAAGTTTTGTATGGCATACCCGGTTAATTTAATTGAAAACTGATTAATAAAACTAGATTTGTTTACGGATCCTTCCGCTACTTCTTGGTAAAACTGTTCGATATTTGAAGTTGAATAAGAAATAAACTGCTTTTTTTCTACTGGTTTTTGTTTATTTCTAACTGGTTTTCGGCTTGTTCGGGCATCTTCAGGGAAGAACTGTCTAGCGTCCGCGGGGGCATCAGTTCTTAGGTAACTAAACATTATAAGCAAAGATACAATCCGCTTGGACAGAATGTTGTGCGCCAAACTTGTCTTTTAAAGGTTGTAAATTACTTTTTACGCAATGGACAATGTTAAACGCTATAAATAATTGAAGTACACAATATTACGGTACAACAGGTTATATGACTATAATGCTGGAGTCTGTGATGTCCTGACACTGCTTGAGAAACTGTCAACAGTTTCCATTTTCTCGATATATCTTCTGTTTCATTACTTGACGTACAGGAAGGTGGGTGCTCGACAAATCACTAAGAATATTGCGATGTCCCTTTTTCTTTGATTGTACTATCAATTTAGGCTATGAAACACTTGTAGCAGGCAAAGAAACTGACGCCTTAACAGTCCAGGAACTGAAGAGTAGCAAGTGGATGCAACTTCCTGTCTGAGAGGGAAGCAGTGACAGGCAGTACATTCCCAGTTTTTATCCACTGTTACCACAGACCTGTCGACAGACAAGACACATCAACTACCTGCGTCTCTGTCTCATGCACCCATTTCTTAGTCATTACACTGATCTAATCGGTTAAGTAATAACGCCTTAACCAGCCAGTCAGTTTGTTCTTTACACGAGCTAGAATTCGATAGTAGCAAAAGGAAGAGAAGGAAAAGTCCTAGGTGAATGTGGGCTGGGGGAAAGGAATGAAAGAGGAAGCCGCCTGGTAAAATTTTGCACATAGCATAATTTAATAATAGCTAACACTTTGTTTAAGGATGATGAAAGAAGGTTGTATACGTGGAGAAGACTTGGAGACACCGGAAGGTTTCAGACTGATTATGTAACGATACAGAGATTTAGGAACCAGGTTTTAAATTGTAAGACATTTTCAGGAGCAGATGTGGACTCTGACCACAATGTATTGGTTATGAACTGCAGATTAAAACTGAAGAAACTATACAAATGCAGGAAGTGAAGGAGATGGGACCTGGATAAACTGAAAGTACGACATGCAGGGAGTTTCAGAGGGAGCTTTCGGGAACGACTGACAACAACAGGCGAAAGGAATACAGTAGAAGAAGAATGGGTAGCTTTGAGAGAGGAAATAGTGAAGGCAGCAGAGGATCAAGTGGGTAAAAAGACGAGGGCTAGTAGAAATCCTTGGGTAACACAAGAGATATTGAATTTAATAGATGAAAGGAGAAAATATAAAAATGAAATAACTGAAACAGGCGAAAGGGAAAACAAACGTCTTAAATTGAGATCGACAGGAAGTGCAAAATGGCTAAACACGAACGGACAGAGGAAAAATGTAAGGATTTAGAAGCATATACCACCAGTGGTAAGACGGAACTTGCCTGCAAAGAGACCTTTGGAGAAAAGAGAACCACCTGTATGAATATCAAGATCTCACATGGAAAAGTGATCCTAAGCAAAGATGCGAAAGCAGAAAGGTGGAAAGAGTATATAGAGGGTCTATAAAAGGGAGACGTACTTGAGGGCAATATTATGGAAATGGACGAGGACGTAGATGAAGAGGAGAAGGGGGATATGAAACTGCGTGAAGAATTTGACAAAGCACTGAAAGACTTACGTCAAAACAAAGTCGTGGGAGTAGACAACATTCCGTTAGAGGTACTGATAGCCTTGGGAGACTTGGGAGACAAAACTCTTCCATGAGTAAGATGTATGAGAAAGGCGAAATACGCTCAGACTTCAGGAAGAAGAAAATAATAATTCCAATTCCAAAGAAAGCTGGTGCTGGTAGGTGTAAAAATTACAATACTATCAGTTTATTAGGTCACGGTTGCAAAATAACTAACACGAATCCTTTGCAGAAGAATGGAGAAACGACGAAGGTCAGTTCCGATTCCTGAGAAAAGTAGGAACACGCCAGGCAATACTGACCGTACTACTTCTCATAGAAGATAGGTTAAGGAAAGGCAAGCCTATGTTTATTGAGTTTGTAGACTTAAAGAAAGCTTTTGTCAATGCTGACTGGAATATTCTCTTTCAAATTTTGAAAATAGTAGGGGTCAAATGCAGGGAGATAAAGGCTATTTACAATTTGTACAAAAACCAGATGGCAGTTATAAGAGTCGCGGGACACGAAAGGGAAACAGTGATGGAAAAGGGAGATAGGGTTGTAGCCTATCCCCGATGTTATTCAATCTGTATATTGAGCAAGCACTAAAGAAAACAAGATAAAAGCTTGGAGTAGGAATTAAAATCCATGAAGAAGAAATAAAAACTTTTAGGTCTACCAACGACATTGTAATTCTATCAGAGACATCAGATGACCTGGAAGAGAAGTTGGATGGTATGGACAATGTCTTGAAAGGAGGATATAAGATGAACATCAACAAACGAAAAACGAATGGTTAATGGAATGTAGTCGAATTCAGTCAGGTGATGCTGAGGGAATTCGATTAGCAAATGAGATGCTTAAAGTTTTGCTATTTGGGGAGCAAAGTAACTGATAATGGTCGAAGTAGAGAGGATATAAGATGTAGACTGGCAATGGCAAGAAAAGCGTTTCTGAAGAAGAGAAATTTGTTAGCATCGGGTATACATTTAAATGTCAGAAAGTCTTTCCTGAAAGTATTTGTATGCAGACTAGAAGAAGGGACCGGTTGGTAGGACACATTCTGAGGCATCAAGGGATCACCAATGAAGTACTGGAAGGAAGCGAGGAGGAGAAAAACGTAGAGGGAGACCAAGAGATGAATACACCAAGCAGATTCAGAAGGATGTAGGTTGCAGTAGTTACTCGGAGATGAAGAGCCTTGCACAGGATAGAGCAGCATGGAGAGCTGCATCAAACCAGTCTCTGGACTCAAGACCACAACAAGAACATCAAAAGGAGTTAGAAACTGTGGAAATCATTATAACTTGAATGAAAGTGCTATTAAACTAAAAATACAATAATTTAACTGCAGCACACTGGCGGGCTAACAATATTTTTTTTTTAATTTTTATTCACTGTTTGATAGCGTGAACGTGTTTTCTGTTGCTTACTTAGTGTTACACATTTTGGCGTTGCAAAAGCGTTGAAGTTTGATTATTGTAATCGCACACTACGAGTTCCAAATTATTTTAAAGAGTGAAATTCTATAATCTTTATTTGTAGAATTGGTGAGTTTTGCCTGTGTAGGTAATTTTTACTGTGAGGTAACGGATTTTGTCTGAAATAGCAAGAGCTCACCATTTCTGTAGTAATTAATTGCTCTTTTCGGTTATTTTTGAATTTCTGTAGTTATTTATAACCATAGTCAGGATTTCTCTTTGTTACTTAGCAAAGTGATTATGTAGGTTCTGTGTGAGTACTATTTCTGCAGCAAATGTTTGTTCAGATAAATTGCATAATAATTAGTCTTTCGATAAGCAACTGGTTAATGAAAAGAGTGTATCCAGTTGGACTGGTGACAGAATTTAAAAATAATCTGATTGGTTCGCTGTTGGTTACTAACACTTTCAAAGTACATTTCGTTGTCTTGGTTGTGAGTGATTCACACTAATTTATAACTAACCTTTAAAATTTACGTAAGAAGAAGGTGGAGTAAGGTATTTGTGGAAGTTACTTGCTGTACATGCTGTCGTTTCGGAAACGATTGCCTCAGTTCTCTGATCCTATTAGGCTTATGCGATCTCGGTCATTTGTGTAGTTTATTAGAGTGGGAGGAAGCTACACCATGAAAACTACTTAATTGCGTAATGTATTAGAGCGGGAGGAATTTACACCCTCAAAACTACTTAATCGACAAACAAGTACTTGTAGCAAATCTATTACACCGTTTACTTCAGTACAAACATTAGTGCAGTGTTCGTCGCCGTTCGCATCGGCTGAAATGAAAATATTCATGTACTATACCTAATTTTTATTTTCGTCAGGGATTTTACCGACGCGCACTATGGAACGTCCTCTTCCCAGATTTATCTCCACCATAAAGAAGAGACGTGACGAGAACGAGTTAGTAGCGACCCTCAGCTGCCCGGCCTGCTTTCAGCCGGGTCTCTGGTGTGCCCCTCGAGGAAAGAGCTTAAGCAGAGCACCCACCGGCACCTCGAGTGTCTTCACGCATGACGCCTGTCGACGCTTTTGATAAGTGCTGCTCTGCGATCGTCTTACAGAGAACGTCTCTTTACGTTACCCTTACATCCACCAGTCATGGAATTTGGTACTCTCGCTCTGAAGACAAGCATTTCTAAGTACTCATGAAAAATGAATTCAGAAGTGACACATCCCCTTTGAAAAGTTAATGAATTACTGTGCTGATAAACCTCTACGTTATTTGATTTTCAAACAGCCGAGCAGAACTGAACGTACTCAGACATTACTCTCTTTATTTATTCCGATCAACACTAAACTGTCACACAATATTTTTAGCGCAACGCAATCTGACTTTCAAAAATCCCTACAAAAGAATGGCCCTGACTAACAATAACCTATACCTTTCATGAATCACTTACCTCACAAAAATCTTCGTTACTCGAATTACAGCGAGCGCCAATACTGCCAGCTAAATAAAGGATTCTAACTACTGAAGGCGCTAACTACTGATAGGCATATCGTTAGCAAATGAAAGATTTTGGTAGAGAACAAACAATGTATTTACTGGCATCTCTCTCACCACATCCACCACTGCTGGCGGCTCACCTCCAACTGCGCAACGCTACGCGCTGTTCACATCCAACTGCCCAACATTACAACATCGAATATTCCAACAATGCTAACCAGCCACAGACTGCACACAGCACAGTCAGTGATTGTCATACAGAGCGCTACGTGGCGTTACCAACGTAAAAACCTAAACAGCCTACTTTCAGAAGGAAAAAATCTTTTAATACACGAGGTATCTACACAAAGTTGCGTGTGGTTATATAAAACAAACGTGTACAGATACAGAAAAAATAATTATTGTACAAAAATCTACACTGTTAAACTACTTTTCTACATAGCTTCCGAAATTCTGTACGCTCTCGTCACAGCGTGGCACAAGTTTTTGTATACCATCTTCATAGAAGGTTGCCGCCTGTGTATTCAACCATGTGGTAACATGTTTTTTTAGCTCGTCATCATCGTTGAAGTGTTGACCACCAAGGACAGATTTTGGGTGTAAGAAGAGATGAAAGTCGCTAGGAGCGACGGACGGGCTGTACGGAGGATGGTCAAACGTGTCCCAGTGAAATTCCCGTAAGAGTTGTTTGGTCACATTCGCCGTATGAGGTCGGGCATTATCGTGGGAAAAGCAACACCTTTCGACAGTAATTCTCGGCGCTTGTTCTGTATGGCGCGGCGCAATTTCTCAATGGTCTCGCAGTAACCATGTGCATTGATTGTTTGGCCTCGTGGTAAGAAATCAATCAGCAAAATGCCTTTTCTGTCCTAAAAAAACGGTGCACGTGACTTTTCGAGGTGTCAAGATTTGCTTAGGCTTAACCTTCGTTGGGGATGAAGTGTGCCTCCATTCCATTGATGGCCGTTTTGTTTCAGGGGTGTCGTACGATAACCAACTTTAATCCCCCGTGACTATCCGAGAAAGAAAACAATCGCGTTCTTCATTGTAGCGTGTCAAAAACTGAAGTGTACTGCCCATACGTTGTTTTTTGTGTTGTTCAATAAGAATTTTAGGTACACAACGCAAGCAAAGTTTTCGAAATTTCATTTTTTCAGTAACTATTTCAAGAATTAGCGATCGTGAGATTTGCGGAACTTCCATAACAAGGGCACTAAGTGTAAACTTACGGTTATGCTTAATCTTCCCTTCAAATGTGTGAACCAGTTCATCTGCAACCACAGACTGTAGAAAAATTTATACATGACTGTGCTTAAACTGACACACAATATTTTTAGCGCAACGCAATCTGACTTTCAAAAATCCCTGCAAAAGAATGGCCCTGACTAACATTAATCTATACCTTTCACAAATCACTTACCTCACCAAAAATCTCCGTTACTCGAACTACTGCAATACAGCGAGCGCCACTACTGCCAGCTAAATAACAGATTCAAACTACGGAAGGCACTAACTACTGATAGGGATAGTTAGCAAATTAAAGATTTTAATGGAGACTGCACACAGCACAGCCAGTGATTTTCATATAGAGCGCTACGTAACTTTGCCAATAAGAAAACATAAACAGCCTACTTACATAGCCCCCATGCTCCCCCACAAAAAATTTTACAAAATATTTTTGGGCAGTGGCCAATAATGATAATTTTTTCATAATTACAGTGAGAAAGATATCAAATGCACACACTTATTAATACAATGTTGGTCAAAAGCTAAAATTTTCTCACAGTCCATAAAGACAGTCCTGATCATTCATCATAATAGTAATTACAGTTTTTTTCACAAAGTCTCATTAGTAAAAAAAAATTGCACACAGAAGTAGTGGATTTCCATGCAGTCTTGAAGAAGTAGTGGTGTCCTTCCAACGGAAAGACAGTGCTGACTCTTGACATGCTGACAGGTCATGGGCCACAGTGGAGCAAACCCACAGCAGAGTCATTCGAAGTTCTGACGAATATTGGTAGGTAGGTCATCACAGAGCAGACCCACTGTAGTCCTGGTAGAGATTACGGTATTGGTGAGTCAGGAAAGGTGTAGACCCACTGTAGTCCTTGTAGAGATGGCCAGCAGCCATCTGCTGCGACTGTGCAGGTACACATTCACCATCGAAGAGTCTTGCGGAGAATATAGCAAGTCCATAAACCACCACTTGTGCACTCACAAATTTTTTTTTGAAATGTCCTTAGAACCAGCAATGCTGTTATCCAGTCCCTTGCTGAATTAAAGTAACACACGTGCAAACACTAACAGTCCCAACTTCTCACATATTGTGCATTACTATGACCAACAGAAATGTGTGCAGTGAAATGTAACTAACAAGTTAATAATATGATGAATTGGTATCAATTACAATTTTATAACATAAGAATACAATTACAAAGGTACAAAATACATCATTAAAGAACATAACAATACAGAAAACATTTGTAGTACAGGCTTTACAACAGAATAGAAATAAACATATACATCAGTGTTACAGGAATTATGACATAAGTAAATACATAAAAGATGAGAATAACTTTTGAAACATCAACTTTACACAAGAACATTAAAACAAAACAGAATAAATAATGTCTAAGCATATTTACAAGGTAAATAACATATTATTAATGTCAATTATATTTGAAGATAACAGTATTCCTCATCATAGTGAATATAGCTTAGTATTAGAAGAAGAAAGAATTCTATGAAACTACACAGAGACAGGAAGAAAACAACTACACAAGGGTACACAAACACATAGTGGGATAACACAAAAGGAAAGGACAGGGTTTGTTTCATTGCAGTATTTTGCATGGAGATCTCCCTTCGTTCATCATTATTCCCAAAAGTCTTATCTAAGCCTGCTTTCTGTATTCTGTTGACATCCTCTGTCAAAAATAATTTTTCTCCACTGTACAGTATCCTTTTTTTTTGCCCAAACCATTTTCATATAGCTTCTCAATACATTTCTTCCAAGTCATCATAGTTAGTTTCTTATATAGTCTACCCCTCTTAAGCTAACTTAAATCTACTGAGCTCAGATGCTAAACTAAGGGACGAGGCAATGCAGCATCACATAAAACAATTAATATAAACAGCAATGAAAAAAAAACGCAGATTTGCGAAGCAAGCAGCATTAAGAAATTGGCAAAGCAATTGTAATATTACAACTAATATAAGGCAATGTGCAGCAAACAATAAAAATAAATCATTAGTAAAACTGGCTTAACAGAATAATACAAAGTCAAATTCAATAACACTATGCCTGGCAAACAGCAGCAACTTATACCTAAACATGACATAGCTCAAGCAGAAAAGTATTACAGTAAAAACAACAATTCAGTTAAGGGAAATGTATATTCACATCTTAATGTCTATGTAATTAAAGTGGTGCACCACAAAAACTTATTGTAAAAAAAAATATTACCATGTACTTGAAAAGAAAATTATGTGTCCAGTTACTGTTACTAGTCAATTCATATTGTTCTTTCCTTTCCAAGTGCTCCTTTTTTAAAGAATGTGGATTACAAAATTATTATTTAATAGATCTGTTGACAGAAAGTGTTCACATTAACAAATGCATTTTATTTTATAAAAGCAATGCTGCAACACAGCTGGAAACCAGATATCTAGTGAAATAAGCAACTACGAAAAGCAAAGCATAAAAATATCATTCAATAGTCATGTGACATTTCATAAGTTAGTAGAAATTCTCTCAACTCTCATAGAAAGACGCTTGTCGTAATCAGGAGTGCAGATGTAAAAATATTTCTCGTCATTTCATTAGGCATTTCAGTAAATATCATAAATTACGAGCTCCACAGTATGCTTTCAACAAGGAAATGCCAATAGCGAGGATAATCGCCTCCCCTTTTTTTTTCTACCTGTGCTTCCAAAAAGGCACACCCTAATGGCTTGTTCTCCAGGTGTCTGACACAGCTGTGTGCCGACGACGCACGTGCAGGTGGTCACTTAACTTTCTTACGGAAATATTTATGACAGCAGTGTCCGCTACAGTGACAGTCTCATATAAAAATTTCACAGGTCAAGAATTTACGTTGCAAATGTGTAGAAACAAAATTCTATGATTATAACAGTGTCCAAAAAAATTTTCGCCGGCATTGTGATACATTCACGCATTTACACACATTTCATAACTCTTAAAGTACGATTTTTGGTTTCCAACATCCTTTTTCACAAGTCAAGAGTCCCTAACTTCTATTCATTATTCATATACATATAAACACGTAATCACATTCCTCATATATGGTAGCATCATCTTATTGACATAAACATACTTCAACAGCATAATACACATCGTCGTCATAAAAATAACATCATAACACCTCAGTCAAATCTCAAAAAAGTCGTAGCTTTCTGCAATAATTTCAAACCATAAAAAATATTCTCTGCTCATTTCAATAGTGACATCTGCCTCAAACGTACTTTAAAAATCATGATCTCATACCAAATACATCATTCAAAGCTCTCATAGTATCACAATGGTTCCGAAAAAATATGAAGAGTTCACACAGTACAGACAAAATACAATTTCGTAAGTGTGAAGTTACCCAACGGTGTAATTACGTAAACATGTGTCACTGACGTAGTAAAAAACATGTTTATCTCTCATTTAAATGATCAGATAGCTGTGTAATTTATGTTTTAGAGAAATATGGTACCGATGTGTAAAGTTGGATAAGCAAATACCATATTAGCTAGGGTTCCTTGTGCTTGCCAAACACATGGTACACAAAGTAAGCATGTACCCCCCTGAGGAATAATGTAATTATACCCTCAGGTGTTACAGATTACAGCAATGGAATGAAATTTATCACAGAAAACTTTCTTTGTAATTCAAAAATCTTTAAAAATAAATGTTTTAAGTACAAAATTAATCACTGAAATGCGTGTCCTGTAGCGCTAAATGTGCATCTTGTTGTAAGATAATCTCTGTGGAAGTGTCGTAGTTATTTTCCTCCGAAAGCTAAGTTCTGCAGAAGCCAATGTACTTACCTCATGATAAATAAAAGTGAAATGCTTGGCGTAGAGATATCTTAGTTATTACGCTTATTGTTGTGATGAAGAAATTACTGTGCTGTAACGTATTGTTGTGCTACGGAAAAGGCTGTCTCATTGTAGCTATACCACAAAAGTTACTAATAAAACATGTTTTGCTTTCCAGAAGAATTCAGAAAAACTGTGCAGATATAAAACAGATACACCGCAAAAGCAACAATGTATATTATGTCACACATTAGTAACGTCATGATAAAATCGTGTAGCTGTCACATAAACTAACCACTGTGTCATCTGGTATATCTCAAAAAGTACTTTAAATCCGGAATGTATTTTCAAGTAAACCAAAATGTTGCAATAGAATCCCATTAGCAGTACTGGTAAATGTTCTAAGTATGTGAGCCTTATAGTCGTTACATAATCGTGCAACTAACAAGCAAGAATGTACACACACAATAACACTGTGTCATCTGTTCGCAATAACAATGAAGTCGTAATTTCTGTTTAAATAAGTTCTATTGGTTCTTGAGTGGATATTGAACTTCAAAACATTGTTGCATGTTAACAGTTTCTCAGTGTGACAAATTGTACAAGTAGCGTGAAGCGAAAATTGCAAAGACTATGTTAAAAAGCAGATTATCTGTCAATAAATGGTTTTACATGTGAAATGTGGTGTAAACCTTTACTCTTCCTAGTATGCAGAGTTTCAACTTCAACGCAATTATCATGTGGTATATGTCGGCGAGGAGTGCTAAAATTATTCTCAAGGTTAGCGTCTATGTTATTTTTCTCTGAGCCAGCGGGCGCACACGGCAGCCTGCAGTGCGAGTCATTGTCTGTTCCTTTGTTGGCGTGCGTCGTTACTGGGATTAGGAGACCTAGCTTCTACAAATTCACGTTGTCGAAAGTGCCCTGCTCTATTTAATTCCCGCCAGTTCTGATGAAATTCAGGTCTGTTGTTATGATTATATCGTCTGTCATCATGTCGGTAATTCCTGTAGTTTCTTTCTTGTCGGTTAAGTGGTGGAGAATTTCTCCCTGAATTATCACTACACGGTGGACCTTTGCGTCTGAAGTTATTCTGTCTCCCTTGATAATAATTGTTTTGGTTCCCATATTGTCTGTTTCTCTGATTGTCTCTGTGATAGTCATTACCGCGGAAATGCGATCTTTCTCTGTAACTATTACTCTGCCAGTGGTTGTCATACGGGTGGTGTCTGTTTTGGTCACGATTTACGTTGTAAGAATAGGCTTGTCGTGGCCATTTATTGTTTCTGTCGTCACGGAATTGTGACGGATGTGACCTGGAGTGATTGTTTTCCTGTTTTCACATCCCGCGACTGTCTGTGTCAATTTCTAATTCTTGTAAGAGTCCCTGAAAAGCTTCAATGTCGTCTTTGCAGCATCCTGCTAAAATAATATGTCGTAAATGTTCAGGCAGTTTGATTAAGCAAATGCGGATGAGTTCTGAGGGGCTGTATTGGTTTGACAGGTACTGATTCTAGTGCAACATGTCTTCAAAATATTTGATAAGACTGGAAAATTCAGATTGTTCAAAGTGTTTCATCATCATGATGCTATGTTTTACTCGGTCTTGTGTAGCTTGTGACCAATATGCTGAGAGGAACGCATGGTAAAATTCTCCTTCACTGTGACAATCGTGAATGACCGATCGCATTCTTACAGCTGGTTCATTCTCCAAGTAGCCACACATAAATTCTAATCTGTGTTCTAATGACCAGTTGGGAGGAAAACAATGAGAGAATTGATGGAGCCACGCTTGTGGATGAATGTCGTTGGCAGAATTCTTAAACGTTTTGAATTTACGTGTAGTAATGAACAGCTTATAGTCAAAGTCATCGTGTCGGCGAGTAGCATATCGGTCATTGTTACGTCGTGTCGGCGGTTCCATCTCAAAATTCGGTGCACATTGCCAATTTCTTTCATAACTTCCGAAATGCCCTGTGTTATTATTTTGTGACTGTTCCGTATTTCTATGTCCCTCTTCCCGTATTGGAGCGCAAGTGTCCTCTGAAATATGTAATTCTTGTATCACCTGCGTCAACTGATCTTGTACTTCCCGGATTTCTCTTTTGTACTGTGTATTGATTTGATTTTGATTTTGTTTGAATTTTCTTATTTGTTCATACTCTTCTGTGTCAGTGAAGGCTACGGGTCTTGTGTCATTCAGATCATCATCTACCTTTGTAGATAAGTTAGTGACCTGATCCGAAAGTTCGGCTACTTTCCCCGATAGTGAACACATTTCCTCAGTGTGTTTTTCTGAACCAAGTTTCAGAGTGTCCATTTGTGTTGAAATCGAATCTACTGTGTCCTTTACGTTTTCCTGAGTTTTTGCATGTTGCGTAACCGAATCGGTAGATGCAATTGAGTCAATTTTAGCCCACAAGGTCTTATGATTTTCATGAACAATGGTTTGCAGTTCTTTTATGGCTGCTTCGTGATTCTGTAATGCATTTTCATGCCGCGAAAAAATAGGTTGAAAATGCTCACAAATTTGTGTTTTTACGTCATTACAGACTTTTTGACATTTCGATTCAATGTTATGTAACTCAGTAGTTAAATCTTCACGTGTTTGTTCAAGCGTGGTGTGAAGATTTTGTTCCATTGCGTCTAACTGTTGCTGTGTTTGTCTCTGATTTTGTTCCATTTGTTTCTGATTTTGTTCAAGCGTTGTGTCTAACTTTTGTAGCCTTTGTCCCATTTGTTGCATTAACTGTAATAACAGTGCACTGGTGTCTGAAACATGTTCCTCAGTGCTATTCGGCAACGCATTTGAACCGGCAATATTCGCAGTTTGAATAGCAGAAAATGTGTCTTGACTTATTTGAGAAAAGGGTGAGGACGCAAAACCTGGATCTACAGTATTTGCAAGATTGTGTCCTGTCATTTCGGATTCCTGAGGCGAGCTGTTGCCGACCGGTCGATCGATAATGCTTCCCTGTTCACTAATTGTTTCACTGCCTACGCCATTGTTTGCCGCCTGCTCCATTTCCCTATGCACAATTACCAAATTACTATGTTGAACATTAGTTAATTCATTACATGGTGGAGCTAACACACTACTTTCGTCTTCACTGTCATTTCTCAGTTTACTTTGGAGCCTAGTGTTACGTTTTTCACACGCCATTATTGTCACAATATTTCACACGACAACACAGAAAAGCACAATTTTAAGAGCAAAAATAAGAGAACACATTAACATAGAACTGAAAATAATATCTAGTTAATTGCAAGCGCAGCTGCGAAATACTTGGTGCAAATCTACATGCATGCCACAACTGTTTTACTGTACAACAATGAAAAACCACAACTACCAAGGAAATTCTCTCTATAATTACGCGTTAGCAGTAAACAAAAGCTACACTAATAACACAAACTACAAGAAAAAACCAGAAGATTCCAGTGAGGTATCCTAGGCTAAGGTTCGACATATGAAACGTCCCCTTAGAAAAATTTATACATGACTGTGCTTAAACTGACACACAATATTTTTAGCGCAACGCAATCTGACTTTCAAAAATCCCTGCAAAAGAATGGCCCTGACTAACATTAATCTATACCTTTCACAAATCACTTACCTCACCAAAAATCTCCGTTACTCGAACTACTGCAATACAGCGAGCGCCACTACTGCCAGCTAAATAACAGATTCAAACTACGGAAGGCACTAACTACTGATAGGGATAGTTAACAAATGAAAGATTTTAATGGAGAACAAACAATGTATTTAGCTTAATATCATCACAAGTCATAATATATGTAATTTCAAAACTCCGCCATCTCTCTCCTCACATCCACCACTGCTGGCGGCTCACCTCTAACTGCGCAACGCTACGCGCTGTTAACATCCAGCTGCCGCTGCCTAAAACTACAATGGCAGACAACAATGCAAACTAGCCACAGACTGCACACAGCACAGCCAGTGATTTTCATATAGAGCGCTACGTAACTTTGCCAATAAGAAAACATAAACAGCCTACTTACAAGACGGGCGTCCAATTCGTTCTTCATCGTGCATCTGATAACCTCCTTCATTGAACAGTCTGACCTATCTTCTAACCATTGAATCACTCATTGCATTTTAACCGTAAGCACTCCGTCTTCAGGCCAGAAGTGGCCCATCTGGGCCATCCGACCGCCGTTTCATCCTCATTGAGGATTCGGATAGGAGGGGCGTGTGGTCAGCACACGGCTCTCCTGGTCGATATGATGGTTTTCATTGACCGGAGCCGCTACTATTCGGTCGAGTAGCTCCTCAATTGGCATCACGAACCTGAATGAACCCCGAAAAATGGCAACAGTGCCTGGCGGCCTGGATGGTCACCCATCCAAGTGCCGGCCACGCCCGACAGCGCTTCGGTGATCTCGCGGGAACCGGTGTATCCACTGCGGCAAGGCCGTTGGTCATTTTGTCCGTAAACCTCGCAGATTTGCCGACGAATTTCCTTTGGTTTAACTTTCTTTGCATTTAGAAAACGAATCACAGTTCTCAGTTCACACGCGGTGGCATTTTCAATTACGGCTGAAATTATAAAGAAGCACTACAAAGCAGAGGACGGCAGCAGCGATCTGAAAATGGGGTACATGTCTTCTCCTTGAGTCAGAGTAACTGCCGCGCATGCTCAGAACTCCGATCGTAGCGCTGCCGCGGATAGAAATAGAACGGGACTTACTTTGTGGACGACGGTCATAGAAGTACCAGAAGAATGATTTATAGGAGAAATTATTAAAACTTAAGTCAGCTGCTGTCGCTTTCCGAAGCTCCAGTCTCAACTCTCTTTTCGTTCCACCCCCCCCCCCCTTCCTCCTCCACCTCCTTCCTGTCTGTCTTTCACGTACACACATACACACACACACACACACATACACACACACACACACACACACACACACACACACACATTTTGTTCCAAAGTATTTAGGCAAAGCGTGATCATAAGCTGTATAACGAAAAGGACTTTGATAGAACATCTGGCAGTTTTCTCCTGATCGACGTATAATTTGTTTCAAACTGATCCCCTGCGAAATGGACGTACGACGATGGTAACATATTCCTGCACGCTGCTCCGTAGCTCGTACGTTTCTCTCAATACTTCATAGCGAACTAGCCAGCTGACTGTAAGTGCGGTGGTTTCTTTTCACCGTGGTTACTGACCTGTACTCAGGGCTTCTTCAAGTTTTAAAGGAAAAGGAAGGGGGTAAAAAAGGTCAAGGATTAACACCTCGTCGTCGATCAAATTATTAGAAGTGAAACGCAAGTTGAGAGATGAATGTGGGAATGAAGCGGCAGTTACCTGTTGTGTTTGGCGAAAACACAAGAGAATGTTTTTGATATCCGGGCAGGCGTTTGAACCTGTCTCCCCTCAGATAAGGCTTAACCACTGCGTCATTTCGTACCATATCCAACGAAAACTTGGATCGATTCTAGATCGTTGCACATTCATATTTCATCTCTGGTAAATAAACAAGTAATAATTATTCTTCAAAAGAAAGCAATGACACTCAGGAATAAGATATTAAAGATCGAACTGTTGATATTGGAGGAATCTCAGAGAGGATAGTAAGAATAGTATTATAAATAAATAAAAAATACTCTTTGTGAGTAGTGAAATTTTTTTGCCCCATCAACTTCGTGCTCTAATGAAGAAGCACAAAATCTTCATGAGGAGTCACAAGAACTATTAAATAAAAAATGTTCGCATGTGTGTGAAATCTTATGGGACTTAACTGCTAAGGTCATCAGTCCCTAAGCTTACACACTACTTAACCTAAATTATCCTAAGAACAAACACACACACCCATGCCCCAGGGAGGACTCGAACCTCCGCCGGGATCAGCCACACAGTCCATGACTGCAGCGCCTCAGACCGCTCGGCTAATCCCGCGCGACTGTTAAACAAGAGCAGATAACTCTCTACCACACCAATTAGCGCTTTCATCGAAAAAGAGAAACAGAGTTGTAAAACGACTCTTCTGTAAAGAACTTCGGATTCAATACCAAGAACGATAGACAAGAGCTGCTAAAGAAATTTGTTTAGAAGAATCAAACACTCATCGTAAACACACTTTCAAGAAAAACAAGGCAGAAAATGGAAACGGAAAGAACCGATGGAATTAAAAATGAGATCGGCTACGTACAGGGAGATTACAAATCACTCATCGGGTTTTGACCTCTTATAGCTCCAAATACGTAATGCCCACCTATCTGTACTAATAACCAATCGAAAGATCATACTTTAAAGTCTTGTTCATGTCATTGGTGGTTCCATTTTGACTCACAAGGCGGCAGGGTGATAAGTCTGCAAAATTGCGACTAATCGACAGGAAGCATTTTGTATGTTGCAATATGAAGAAACAGAATTCATTACTACCGTGCAGCGTGCGCTCCGAAGACGGTAAAGTGAATCGTTACAACGTCCGCACATGGGACATGGAAAATCGCAGTTTTACAGTGGAAATTAAAAGAGATTCTCCAGAGGTGAATGTCTTCTACGCTGTGCCACGTAGCAACGTTTATGGGACCTGCTTTTCCTGGGAAAAATCAGTTGTCGACGTTTACCATTTACTGAAAACAACAAGCGGATGAGTCCTTAAGTAAATAAACAGGAGAGAGAAAATTACTTGAAGTACTTTTGAGAAACTGAATGTCCAAAGAGTACAAACACTGACGCTTATTCAGCGAGCCTTGGGAAGATGAATGTTGGGCTCGAAAAGAAGACGCAGAAATACAAATAAAAGAATAAAATACAGAAGTTGAAGCTGTGGTGGTGAGTGATACGAAAGTGAGGTGGTGATGGGCAGAGTATAGAGCGAGAGTTATGATGGGAGGTCGACTAAGGAGATGCGGTCGTAAAGGAAAGTCGTTTGCTGACGCAAGACACAAAGAGGAGGACCTTGGATGCGAATTCTGTAAGAGGTCTGTATCCAGTAATGCATAATATATAGCTAATGATGATGATTTAGTTTATTCACGTAATATACATGTGGTAAAGCATTTTTATTCGGTAATTTCAAGTCAAAGGATTCTTTTCGTGTTAACTAGGAAACGTCAGTGTATGTTGCAATGTCGTAAATGGTGAGGGTTTGCGAATGACTTTGGAAAACACTGAGCGGAGATAGTTAGTTACTTAGTTACACCACTGCCCATTAAAATTGCTACACCACGAAGATGACGTGCTACAGACGCGAAGTTTAACCGACAGGAAGAAGATGCTGTGATATGCAAATGATTAGCTTTTCAGAGCATTCACGCAAGGTTGGTACCGGTGGCGACACCTACAACGTGCTAACATGACGAAAGTTTCCATCCGATTTCTCATACACAAACAGCAGTTGACCGGCGTTGCCTGGTGAGACGTTCTTCTGATGCCTCGTGTAACGAGGAGAAATGCGTACCATCACGTTTCCGACTTTGATAAAGGTCGGATTGTAGCCTATCGCGATTGCGGTTTATCGTATCGCGACATTGCTGCTCGCGTTAGTCGAGATCCAATGACTGTTAGCAGAATGGAATCGGTGGGTTCAGGAGGGTAATACGGAACGCCGTGCTGGATCCCAACGGCCTCGTATCACTAGCAGTCGAGGTGACAGCCATCTTATCCGCATGGCTGTAACGGATCGCCGGCCGCGGTGGTCTAGCGGTTCTAGGCGCTCAGTCCGGAACCGCGCGACTGCTACGGTCGCAGGTTCGAATCCTGGCTGTAACGGATCGTGCAGCCACGTCTCAATCCCTGAATCAACAGATGGGGACGTTTGCAAGACAACAACCATCTGCACGAACATTTCGACGACGTTTGCAGCAGCATGGACTACCAACTCGGAGACCATGGCTGTGGTTACCCTTGACGCTGCATCACAGACAGGAGCGCCTGCGATGGTGTACTCGACGACGAACCTGGGTGCACGAATGGCAAAACATCATTTTTTCGGATGAATCGAGGTTCTGTTTACAGCATCATGATGGTGGCATCCGTGTTTGGTGACATCGCGGTGAACGCGCATTGGAAGCGTGTATTCGTCATCGCCATATTGGCGTATCACCGGGCGTGATGGTACGGGGTGCCATTGGTTACACGTCTCGGTCAGCTCTTGTTCGCATTGACGGCACTTTGAACAGTGGACATTACATTTCAGATGTGTTACGACGCGTGGCCCTACCCCTCATTCGATCCCTTGCGAAACCCTACATTTCAGCAGGATAATGCACGACCACATGTTGCAGGTCCTGCATACAGAAAATGTTCGACTGCTGCTCTGGCCAGCACATTCTCCAGATCTCTCACCAACTGAAAACGCCTGGTCAATGGTGGCCGAGCAACTGGCTCGTCAGAATACGCCAGTCACTACTCTTGATGAACTGTGGTATCGTGTTGAAGCTGCATGGGCAGCTGTACCTGTACACGTCATCCAAGCTCTGTAAGGATGCCCCTGCAGCGTTTTCGATGGGAAGCGTTTGATCACCCACTATGCAGCCTTGATTTTGCTCCATCTGATGTACTACTCTGTTCACATGAACCACCGGCTATGAACACAACATTTTGGCACAGGCATCGTTCTGCAGAACAGCTTAGAGAAGTGGTGTAAGGCATGAGTAGTGTACTGGAAAGTTGTTACAACGCTACGACAAACATCTAAGTTGGAGTGGCGACTGTGTAGAGAAGTAGCTGGGAGATGTAATAAACTATTGGGAAAAAACAATTTTTATTTTTACTGTGTACTTTATGAATATCTCTCGCATTTCTTTGTCAGTATTAAGCAGAGCGAGTCAGTTTACGAGAAATATACAAATAATTGGTTTTAACATTAATGGACATATTAGTTTTGACTCCTACTCAAGCAAAGACATGTTTTCAACACTGGCTACCAGTTTTTATATAAAAATGCTTACATGGAGTGGAAGGAGTTGCCCATAAGAAATGATTTTATGTTAAATTTAAAACATGCTCCGCTAGCTGTCAAATATTTTACGTTATAAGGCAAATGACCAGAAATTTTTGTTGATGCATATTCCAATCCTTTCTTAGACGCTGATAATGGGTAATAATTGAGCCGTGGCCAGCTGGCATTCATGCCATTTGTTCTTTGGCATTTTGTCGCAATCGAGTGGCATCTTATTTCTCCCTGAGTTACTACCATAACGAGTTGCTGACTTGCCTCCGTCAGTGGCAGCAGCGGCGCTTATCGATACTAATACTTCTGTACCATCTTTGCTGTGACCGCTATATTTCCGTGTGGTGGTGTGTGTGGCAGTCGGTGGGTTGGGACAGAGCAGTGAGGAAGTCTCCACAGAGTGAGCACAGGCCGGGACCATTGGCAGCGTGCACGCGCGGTTGGATTGTGATGTGAGGTGCTAGCTGCGAGAACTACAACGTTTGTTGCCCACCGAACATGGACACTCAAGTTGAGTGATGAGTTAACCTGTAATGTAACCTCAACTGCTGTACCATCTCTTCGTTCATTGCTGGTTGTTGCTTCCTGGGCCAAAAAAAAAGTGTGAAACCTTATGGGACTTAACTGCCAAGGTCATCAGTCCCTAAGCTTACCCACTACTTAAATTATCCTAAGGACAAACACACACACCCATGCCCGAGGGAGGACTCGAACCTCCGCCGGGACCAGCCGCACAGCCCATGACTGCAGCGCCCAAGACCCCTCGGCTAACCCAGCGCGGTCTTCCTGGGCCGTTCCAGCTAAACAGCACTGTATGGTGTGTTGGAGTCGGCGAAATTTTGCAGCTGTCTTCCTGTATGGTCTTTAACTATTAAATTGATTTTTATTAATCAGTGACGTACACCAGCGGCATTTTCTGCCTTGTGGCTGTTAATGTCCCAGTTATCTGCCCTGGTATTTTGTGTAGTTTTCTGGAGTGTGTTTTCCTCGCCATGTTGATGCTGTCCGGCAGAGAATGTAGTTTTACAGCCTTTTTGTTGTTTGTTCATATTTTTTTCTTAGAGTGGTTATTGTGCCTTGGCTATTTTTAGACACCAATTTTGAAGACGTAGTGCGGCAGGTAATCTTCGTTCTCAGCTGATATTTTCCGCTGTCGTACTGTTCGTCACGCAGAAGGGAATTGATTAGGTTGTTGGGCGGTCCTTCAGCCGTCCCTGGATCGGGTTGCCATCCGATTATTTAACCTTACTCTTGGCTGCCTGTCTCACTCCACCTTACGTTAGAGCTACCTCCTCAGGCTGATCCTTGGAAAACATCTGAGCACTACTGTTCTGTTGGTTTTAGATTGTGATTTTCATTTTAGTCCGAAGTACCGCACGAGACCTTCAGCCGTCTATTAATTTAGTTTGTTTTAATTTTAAATAAGGCCTTCAGCCGACTTAAATTAAAAATTTGAAGATTGATTTATTTAATAACTGAAATTTTGGAAGTTTGTTCTATCTGAAATTCTTGTTATCCAGGCCCTAAGTCCTGAGTTGTTCAGCATCCAGTGTGTGGCCTTCAGCGGAGCTTTTACGTGAAATGTTTTTAAGATAAGGTCTTCAGTCATCTTAAATTAAAATTTTGAAAACTGATTTGTTTAAAACTATTTTTTTTTAATTTGCTCTATCTGAAATTCTTGTTGTCGAGGCCCTAAGCCCTGAGTTGTTCAATGTCTTGTGTGTGGCCTTCAGCGAAGTATTTACACGAAATATTTTTTTTTAAATAAGGCCTTCAGCCACGTGTATTTTTTAAAGTATTTGTGTTCAGGCCTTCAGCTGTTCTTGTTTTTGGTGTGGTTTTGGGCCTTCAGCCCAGGAGGTACCGCAAGTTTTCTTAACTAGGCTTTCAGCCGTATTGTTTTAATTTGATCCATTTAAGGCAATGTGTAATTGGCTCAAATGATTCTGAGCACTATGGGACTTAACTTTTGAGGTCATCAGTCCCCCAGAACTTAGAACTACTTAAACCTAACTAACCTAAGGAGATCACACACATCCATGCCCGAGGCAGGATTCGAACCTGCGACCATAGCGGTCGCGCGGTTCCCGATTGTAGCGCCTTGAACCGCTCGACCACTGCGGCCGGCAATCTGTAATTAAATGGTTCTTAGGAAAATAAAAGTTTGTGTGTTTTGCGCAACTAACAGTAACTGATTATGGCCCTCTCCACAACCATAACCTGATCTGCTCTATCTTGCGAAACCAGATTTCAATAATGGTCACTTCTTTTTTAGTTTTGCGGGTATGGACGTCAGAGTTCTACTCGAACTGTTATGTACGCATATGTACACTGGTGTGTGAAGCTTAAGGAGGAAAGTAACTTTTGCATGACGTGTCACTACCAAGTAACATAGCTCAGTGAAACATTGAAAGAACTACTGCATTATAGTACAGAAGGAAACAGAGAGGAGTGCGCAATGGGATGAATATTTACTACACTTGTATTCAAAGACAATAACTACATTGAACTCATGGCGATTTTTTACTGGACAACTGAACTCGCTTTCGGGAGGACGACGGTTCAGTCCCGCGTCCGGCCATCCTGATTTAGGTTTTCCGCGATTTCCCTAAATAGCTTCAGGCGAATGCCGGGATGGTTCCTTTGAAAGGGCACGGCCGATTTCCTTCTCCATCCTTCGCTAATCCGAGCTTGTGCTCCGTCTCTCATGACCTCGTTGTCGACGGGACGTTAAACAGTAATCTCCACCTCCTTTACTGGACACTGCAAAATGCAGGGTTTGTGATCGCTACAGACGGCCATTGGTCAACGTTAGTGTGGCACTACAATCCTTCCTTTTTTGCGTCCTTTCAGGGGTGCTTTCGGCCATAACTTCGTTTTTATGGATAATGCAAGACCACAAAGGAAAGTGCAGGTTGAGGAGGTCCTGGAACGAATGGACTGGTCTGTTCATCCGACTAAAATCACGCGTATAACATGCAGTGGTGGTATGTATTGCAACACTTCCGCATTAACCAAAAACCATCTGGCAGTTGTCAACCGCACTGGTGGAGCAGTGGAAGGCCCTACGACAAGAACTCCTTAGAAAGCTCGTGGTCAGCCTGGCAGAACGTTGCAAACCACACACCGTATTAAGATCCATGTCCAGCGGACCATCATGAATCGCAGGTGACTTCAGTGTACTTATTGTCTTTGGACAATACAGTCATTTCTTTTCGTCTCATTGCGTAATTCCGTATTTTATACAGTTACCTCGTGTAGTGTAGTGTAGCGTAGAGTAGGATAGTATACTGTACTTTACTATAGTAGTATTTTCTGTGTTATAGTATAGTATTTTCTGTGGATAGATTTTTTGATAATAACTTTGTAGAGTTATGGTAAGCTAAAATTTACCCCAAGTTTATGTCTTCATTTATGCTTGTGAAATTGGGTGAATCCTTTCGACACACACTGTAAGCTGACTGTGTCCGACTCGCCATGCAGCAGAGTTTTTCTTCACTTAGTTGGGCTGGCGGCAGCTCTTATGTCTCTAAATAAATTCCATTCAAATTTCTATTTACGTGTTAGCTTTGAAACATGTAATCTTCGAACTGAGTTTTCCACTTCCCCTTGCTGTTTACCTTTACTTTGCTTAGAAGACGCTTGTTTACAGTCGTACTTCATACAGCTTTTTTGTAAAAGGATTCACTCTACGATCAGTTTATTTGGAAACCAAGCTGTGTTTTGAAAATTTTTAGGTACACAAACAACATGGTCGAATTGACACATATAACTGTAGCCTTGTATCATTAACATTACTGTTGTAGAATTATGGAAAATGTTATGTGATGACTCGTTATGAAGTTTTTCAAGAACGGAAATCTCCTAAAAAAAAATAAATAAAACAACATAGATTCTGAAAACAGAGATCTTGCGAAACACAGCTCGCTCTGTTCGTACGTGAAATGCAGAGTGCCGTAGACAAGGGCATCCAAACTAATGTCGTATTCCTTGACTTCCGGAAGACATTCTGTTGTGTCTAGACAAGACAGCCTAGACACAATGAGAGGAAGCCGAAAGGCACGCGCTTAAACTCACGCAGGCTGGCGTGAGGTCTGAAACAGGATACGTAATGAATGCTATAAAGAAAAGTACGTATCTTCTGGAATACTTAACTTTAATCCACATTTGTAGAACATCGCTCTTGATGATACATTAATATCTCAATATCTATACTGGTAATGGCGCCTTGCTAGGTCGTAGCAAATGTAGCTGAAGGCTATGCTAACTATCGTCTCGGCAAATGAGAGCGTAATTCTCAGTGAACCATGGCTAGCAACGTCGGCTGTACAACTGGGGCGAGTGCTAGTACGTCTCTCTAGACCTGCCGTGTGGTGGTGCTCGGTCTGTAATTACTGACAGTGGCGACACGCGGGTCCGACGTATACTAATGGACCGCAGCCGATTTAAAAGCTACCACCTAGCAAGTGTGGTGTCTGGCGGTGACACCACACATTCGATAAAGTGTCATGACTGGGAAATATTTTAGTGAAATGTAAAAGAATGCGTGGATCAGTTCCTTCGAAGCTTCCTGGCAGATGCTTGTGGGTGTGTGCCTCCAGGCGCCACAAGACCCAGGCAAACCCGACCATTTGTGAACGATAAGGCCTTCGGACGCAGCTGACTCCCAGTTATCACTTGACGATATTCCAGGGCTACAGTACCTGTGTAACACCTGTCAACTCCCCATATTCTCAGTTCGAATAGCATAAATTTTCTTGAGACTGACAAGCTTTTGCACACGAATCAGCACGGTTTTAGAAAGCACTGCTCGAGCGAAATTCAGCTTGACCTTTTCTCACGTGATATATTGAGAACTATGGATGAAGGGCAACAGACAGATTCCATTTTCCAAAATTTTCACAAAAGCAGTCGACACGGTGCCCCATTGCAGACAAATGACGAAGGTACGAGTGTATGGAGTAGGTTTCCAGATACGCGAGTGGTTTGAAGACTTCATAAGCAATAGAACCCACTGTGTTGTGCTTAAGAGCGACTGTTCATCAGAGAGAAGGATATAGTCAGGAATGCCCCAGGGAAGTGTGATAGGACCGCCCTTATTTTCTGTATACATAAATGATCCGGCGGCCAGAGTGGCCAGCAATCTGCGGTTCTTTGCTGATGATTCTGTGGTGTACGGGAAGTTAGCGAAGTTAAGTGACTGTAGGAGGATACAAGATGACTTAAACCAAATTTCTAGTTGGTCTGAAGACTGGCAGCTACCTCCAAATTTTGAAAAATGAACGTTAATGTGGATGAGTAGGAAAAACTAATCCGTAATGTTCGGGTACAGCATTAGTAATGTCCTCGTTAACACAGTCACGTCGTTTATATATCTAGGCATGTGGAACGAGCATATGAGTATTGTGGTTGTTGTTGTTGTTGTTATGGTCTTCAGTCCTGAGACTGGTTTGATGCAGCTCTCCATGCTACTCTATCCTGTGCAAGCTTCTTCATCTCCCAGTACTTACTGCAACCTACATCCTTCTGAACCTGCTTAGTGTACTCATCTCTTGGTCTCCCTCTACGATTTTTACCCTCCACGCTGCCCTCCAATGCTAAATTTGTGATGCCTTGATGCCTCAGAATATGTCCTACCAACCGGTCCCTTCTTCTTGTCAAGTTGTGCCACAAACTCCTCTTCTCCCCAATCCTATTCAATACCTCCTCATTAGTAATGTGATCTACCAATCTAATCTTCAGCATTCTTCTGCAGCACCACATTTCGAAAGCTTCTATTCTCTTCTTTTCTAAACTATTTATCGTCTACATCTACATCTACATCCATACTCCGCAAGCCACCTGACGGTGTGTGGCGGAGGGTACCTTCAGTACCTCTATCGGTTCTCCCTTCTATTCCAGTCTCGTATTGTTCGTGGAAAGAAGGATTGTCGGTATGCCTCTGTGTGGGCTCTAATCTCTCTGAATTTATCCTCATGGTCTCTTCGCGAGATATACGTAGGAGGGAGCAATATACTGCTTGACTCTTCGGTGAAGGTATGTTCTCGAAACTTTGACAAAAGCCCGTACCGAGCTACTGAGCGTCTCTCCTGCAGAGTCTTCCACTGGAGCCCATCTATCATCTCCGTAACGCTTTCGCGATTACTAAATGATCCTGTAACGAAGCGCGCTGCTCTCCGTTGGATCTTCTCTATGTCTTGTATCAACCCTATCTGGTACGGATCCCACACTGCTGAGCAGTATTCAAGCAGTGGGCGAACAAGCGTACTGTAACCTACTTCCTTTGTTTTCGGATTGCATTTCCTTAGGATTCTTCCAATGAATCTCAGTCTGGCATCCGCTTTCCCGACAATCAACATTATATGATCATTCCATTTTAAATCACTCCTAATGCGTACTCCCAGATAATTTATGGTATTAACTGCTTCCAGTTGCTGACCTGCTATTTTGTAGCTAAATGATAAAGGATCTATCTTTCTGTGTATTCGCAGCACATTACACTTGTCTACATTGAGATTCAGTTGCCATTCCCTGCACCATGCGTCAATTCGCTGCAGATCTTCCTGCATTTCAGTACAATTTTCCATTGTTACAACCTCTCGATACACCACAGCATCATCTGCAAAAAGCCTCAGTGAACTTCCGATGTCATCCACCAGGTCATTTATGTATATTGTGAATAGCAACGGTCCTATGACACTCCCCTGCGGCACACCTGAAATTACTCTTACTTCGGAAGACTTCTCTCCATTGAGAATAACATGCTGCGTCCTGTTATCTAGGAACTCCTCAATCCAATCACACAATTGGTCTGATAGTCCATATGCTCTTACTTTGTTCAATAAACGACTGTGGGGAACTGTATCGAACGCCTTGCGGAAGTCAAGAAACACGGCATCTACCTGTGAACCCGTGTCTATGGCCCTCTGAGTCTCGTGGACGAATAGCGCGAGCTGGGTTTCACATGACCGTCTTTTTCGAAATCCATGCTGATTCCTACAGAGTAGATTTCTAGTCTCCAGAAAAGTCATTATACTCGAACACAATACGTGTTCCAAAATTCTACAACTGATCGACGTTAGAGATATAGGTCTATAGTTCTGCACATCTGTTCGACGTCCCTTCTTGAAAACGGGGATGACCTGTGCCCTTTTCCAATCCTTTGGAACGCTACGCTCTTCTAGAGACCTACGGTACACCGCTGCAAGAAGGGGGGCAAGTTCCTTCGCGTACTCTGTGTAAAATTGAACTGGTATCCCATCAGGTCCAGAGGCCTTTCCTCTTTTGAGCGATTTTAATTGTTTCTCTATCCCTCTGTCGTCTATTTCGATATCTACCATTTTGTCATCTGTGCGACAATCTAGAGAAGGAACTACAGTGCAATCTTCCTCTGTGAAACAACTTTGGAAAAAGACATTTAGTATCTCGGCCTTTAGTCTGTCATCCTCTGTTTCAGTACCATTTTGGTCACAGAGTGTCTGGACATTTTGTTTTGATCCACCTACCGCTTTGACATAAGACCAAAATTTCTTAGGATTTTCTGCCAAGTCAGTACATAGAATTTTACTTTCGAATTCATTGAACGCCTCTCGCATAGCCCTCCTCACACTACATTTCGCTTCGCGTAATTTTTGTTTGTCTGCAAGGCTTTGGCTATGTTTATGTTTGCTGTGAAGTTCCCTTTGCTTCCGCAGCAGTTTTCTAACTCGGTTGTTGAACCACGGTGGCTCTTTTCCATCTCTTACGATCTTGCTTGGCACATACTCATCTAACGCATATTGTACGATGGTTTTGAACTTTGTCCACTGATCCTCAACACTATCAGTACTTGAGACAAAACTTTTGTGTTGAGCCAACAGGTACTATGAAATCTGCTTTTTGTCACTTTTTCTAAACAGAAAAATCTTCCTACCCTTTTTAATATTCCTATTTACGGCTGAAATCATCGATGCCGTAACCGCTTTATGATCACTGATTCCCTGTTTCCATGTTTCACTTCCATACATGGCTACACTCCATACAAATACTTTCAGAAACGACTTCCTGACACTTAAATCTATACTCGATGTTAACAAATTTCTCTTCTTCAGAAACGCTTTCCTTGCCATTGCCAGTCTACATTTTATATCCTCTCTACTTCGACCATCATCAGTTATTTTGCTCCCCAAACAGCAAAACTCCTTTACTACTTTAAGTGTCTCATTTCCTAATCCAATTCCCTCAGCATCACCCGACTTAATTCGACTACATTCCATTATCCTCGTTTTGCTTTTGTTGATGTTCATCTTATATCCTCCTTTCACGACACTGTCCATTCCGTTCAACTGCTCTTCCAAATCCTTTGCTGTCTCTGACAGAATTACAATGTCATCGGCGAACATCAAAGTTTTTATTTCTTCTCCGTGGATTTTTATACCCACTCCGAATTTTTCTTTTGTTTCCTTTACTGCTTGTTCAATATACAGATCGAATAACATCAGGGAGAGGCTACAACCCTGTCTCACTCATTTCCATACCACTGCTTCCCTTTCATGCCCCTCGACTCTTATAACTGTCATCTGGTTTCTGTACAAATTTTAAATGGCCTTTCGGTCAGTACTGTGGTAGGGAAGGTCAATGGTCCACTTCGGTTTGTTGGGAGAATTTTGGGGCAATGTGGTTCATCTGGAAAGGAGACCGCATTAGGATGCTAATGCAACCTGTTCTTGAGTACTGCTCCAGTATTTGGGATCCGTACGAGACTAAGTTAAAGGAAGACATCGAAGCAATTCAGAATCAGGCTGCAAGATTTCTTACCGTTAGGTTCTGGAACTCAAATAGGAATCCCTGGCGGGAAGCCGAAGTTCTTTTCGACGGATACTACTGAGAAAATTTAGAGTCTACTTCCGCCAACATGAATTTCGCGTGAGGGCCAACTGGGGCTTATATGGAGACATATAGATAGTCGTTTTTAGCTGGTTCCATCTGCGAGTGGAACATGAAAGGAAATGAGTAGCAGTAGTACAGGGTTCCCTCTGCCACATACCGCACGGTGGCTTGCTGAGTACCTCTGTAGATGTAGATGTAAATGAGTCAAGAATCGAGGTCAAACTCGTGATAGGCCAAAGTCAGCTGTGGGTTTTCGCTAGCGAACTGATATTAAGATGATCACGTGTAGATGGAATGTTCCAGAAAGACAATAAAGAGGGTCGTGTGCAACCCATTGCGAGTGAAAAAGGTCACTTAGGAAACGCATAAAGGGCCAGCAACGGGCGGTAGTGAACAGTTATAGTGTCAGTGAGTAGTCGGTTGTAATGGACTAAGCACAGTACCAACGAAGGCGCCAAGAAACTCAGACGACAGCAGCGGCTGATTCAACAGTAGTGCTTCATCCACAAGATGACAGTACTACTCCGGGTGATTTAACAACAACTGATAGAGTGGTATCAATTTGACAAATATCTTATACACTGAAGCGTCAAAGAAACTGACATAGGCATGCGTATGCAAATGCAGAGATATGTAACCAGGCATAATACGGCGCTGCGGTCGGCAACGCCTATATAAGACACAAATGTCTGGCGCAGTTGGTAGATCAGTTACTACTGCTACAATGGCAGGTTAGCCGGCCGCTGTGGCCGAATGGTTCTACGCGTTTCAGTCCGCAACCGCGCTGCTGCTACGGTCGAAGGTTGGAATCCTGCCTCGGGCATGGATGTGTGTGATGTCCTAAGGTTAGTTAGGTGTAAGTAGTTCTAAGTCTAGGGGACTGATGACCTCAGATGTTAAGTCCCATAGTGCTCAGAGTCATTTCAACCATTTGGTAGGTTATCAAGATAGGAACACAGCATCTCTGAGGTAGCGATGAAGTGGAGATGTTCCCATACTACCAATTCACGAGTGTACCTTGGATATCAGGAATCCGGTAAAACACCAATCTCCCACAACGCTGTGGCAGGGGAAAGATCCTGCAAGAACGGGACCCATGACGACTGAAGAGAATCGGTCCACGTCACAGAAGCGCGACCCATCCGCAAATTGCTGCATATTTCAATGCTGGGCCATCAGCAAGTGTCAGCGTGAGAACCATTCAAAATGGTTCAAATGGCTCTGAGCACTATGGGACTTAACATCTATGGTCATCAGTCCCCTAGAACTTATAACTACTTAAACCTAACTAACCTAAGGACAACACACAACACCCAGTCAGCACGAGGCAGAGAAAATCCCTGACCCTGCCGGGAATCGAACCCGGGAATCCGGGCGTGGGAAGCGAGAACGCTACCGCACGACCACGAGCTGCGGACTGAGAACCATTCAACCAAACATCATCGATATAGGCTTTCGGAGCCGAAGGCCCACTTGTGTACCCTTGATGACTGCACGACACAGAACTTTACGCCTCGCCTAGACCCGTCAACACCGACAATGGACTGTTGATGACTGGAAACATGTTTCCTGGTCGGCGAGCCTCGTTTTTTAATTGTATCAATTGGGTGGACGTGTACGGGTATGGAGACAACCTCATGAACCCGTGGATCCTGCATGTGAGCAGGTGTCTCTTCAAGCTGGTGCACGCTCCGTAATGGTGTGGGGCGTATGCTGTTGAAGTGATATGGGACCCCTGATAGTCTAGATACGACTCAGACAGGTGACACGTACGCAAGCATCCTGTCAAATCACCTGCATCCATTCATGTCCATTGTGCATTCCGACGGTCTTTTGCAATTCCAGCAGGACAATGCGACATCCCAAACGCCCAGAATTGCTACAGAGTGGCTCCAGGGACACTCTTCTGAGCTTAAACACTTCCGCTGCCCACCAAACTCCCCAGACATGAACATTATTGAGCATATATTTGATGCCTCGCAGCGTGCTCTGTTCAGAAAGGATCTGCTGCACCCCCCCCCCCCTCCCCCTTGTTTTCTTACGGATTTGCGGACAGCCCTAAGTATATGATATTGTAAGTATGCTGTTTAGGTTCTTATGTTGGTAACGCCACGTAGCGCTCTGTATGAAAATCACTGACTGTGCTGTGTGCAGCCTGTGGCTGGTTGGCATTGTTGGAATTTGCTATTGTAGTGTTGGACAATTGGCTGTTAACAGTGCATAGCATTGCGCAGTAGGAGGTGAGCCGCCAGCAGTGGTGGATGTGAGCAGTGAGATGGCGGAGTTTTGAGAGCGGATGATCTGGACGTGTGTCAATCAGAGAGAGTAAATTTGTAAGACTGGATGTCATGAACTGATATATATATATATATATATATATATATATATATATATATATATATATATATATATAATGACTTTTGAACACTATTAAGGTAACCACATTGTTTGTTCTCTATCAAAATCTTTCATTTGCTAACTATGCCTATCAGTAGTTAGTGCCTTCAGTAGTTAGAATCTTTTATTTAGCTGGCAGTAGTGGCGCTCGCTGTATTGCAGTAGTTCGAGTAACGAAGATTTTTGTGAGGTAAGTGATTCGTGAAAGGTATAGGTTAATGTTAGTCAGGGCCATTCTTTTGTAGGGATTTTTGAAAGTCAGATTGCGTTCCTCTAAAAATATTGTGTGTCAGTTTAGTGTTGATCAGAATAAGTAAAGAGAGAAATGTCTGAGTACGTTCAGTTCTGCTCAGCTGTTTGAAAATAAAATAACGTAAGGGGTTTACCACCACAGTAATTCATTAATTTTTCTAATGAGACGTTTTAATACATAAATGCAGAATTAAGTTACGAATGAAAATTTGTACCAAGGCTGGAGTTCGATCCCGGATCTGCTGATCACTAGGCAGATGCGCCAGCCACTACGCCACCCTGGCTCAGTGGACGTGCACATATTCCCTTAGCAGACCTCCCTCCTCAATCTAAACTACCATTCACGCCTCAGTCCACTTTGTATTTCCTCTAAATTCGAACAGCATTGCAGATACTCTCCAGCTGTACTGGAATAGCACCTCCGCATCGAACGAAGCGGAGGATCCTATCTGAAACCCAGGCATGAATGATTTAATCAGATGAAACTACATGGTTGCAGTACAATTGGAGAGCCTCTGTAATGCTGTTGAGTTTAGGGGGAATACTATGTGGGGTCAAGTGTGAATAGGCAGGTGTGGACTGAGGAGGAAGAGGTGCTGCGGCAATCCATGCAGTTGTGCAAAGCCACTGTAGTGGTTAGCGCATCTGTCTAGTTACCAGGAGACACAGGCTCGAATCCCAGCCATGGTACAAATTTTCTTTCGTCGCTTCAGTCTGCATATATACGTCATAGATGTTAGATACTTGAAAAGGTCTCCGGAATCATATGGTTTCATTTGTCTGATGTATGTTTCATTGAATAGAATTGAACAGAAACAGTCTTCGTGTGTCTCAATCGGAAGCGTATCGGACGTCATTTGCTAGTAGGAACAAGTAGATGAATTGCACATCTTCTGTGAATTAGGCCAAGTCTCCAGTGATATAATAATTAGCTCAAGTGGTCACTCACTTCGTAGTTACCCCAAGAGGCCATTTGATTCAGTAGACGACACAAGTGGCAACAACACATCTTGTTCATTTTATACTGATCAGAATAAGGAGCAAGGTGGGTCTCGTCT
This sequence comes from Schistocerca cancellata, assembly GCF_023864275.1. Lineage (NCBI taxonomy): Eukaryota > Metazoa > Arthropoda > Insecta > Orthoptera > Acrididae > Schistocerca > Schistocerca cancellata. Next base: position 99,781,726 of record NC_064628.1, on the reverse strand, counting down.
ATTGATAATGGGAAGCCCATGTGTAGTAAGACGGAATCATAGTGCAAGGGGTTTCGATATGAAAAGCTGGAACCAGGTATAATTCATGCACATTTGTTAGTTGGTCAAGCACCTCGCATATAAACAAATAAAGAGTACATATCATCCTGCTACTTTGGCCGACCACCATCCCTGTCAAAGATACTTCCCTGTTCCCCAGCACCAAACCTAAAACACAGCCGCCGGAGTGGCCGAGCGGTTCTAGGCGCTACAGTCTGGAACCGCGCGACAGCTACGGTCGCAGGTTCGAATTCTGCCTCGGGCATAGATGTGTGTAATGTCCTTAGGTTAGTTAGGTTTAAGTAATTCTAAGTTCTAGGGGACTGATGACCTCAGCAGTTAAGTTCCATAGTGCTCAGAGCCATTTGAAACCTAAAACAACCAAGGAAATACTACTCCCTTTCGACTCCGCTATAAAGGTTAATTAGGGGAAAACACTACAGACAATATTGTCGTCAACAGTCTGGTTGCGCCACACAGGTCGCACAAAACATAATAATATTGGTAGCTTCGACCTACGCTGGAACGCGAGAATACACTCCTGGAAATGCAAAAAAGAACACATTGACACCGGTGTGTCAGACCCACCATACTTGCTCCGGACACTGCGAGAGGGCTGTACAAGCAATGATCACACGCACGGCACAGCGGACACAACAGGAACCGCGGTGTTGGCCGTCGAATGGCGCTAGCTGCGCAGCATTTGTGCACCGCCGCCGTCAGTGTCAGCCAGTTTGCCGTGGCATACGGAGCTCCATCGCAGTCTTTAACACTGGTAGCATGCCGCGACAGCGTGGACGTGAACCGTATGTGCAGTTGACGGACTTTGAGCGAGGGCGTATAGTGGGCATGCGGGAGGCCGGGTGGACGTACCGCCGAATTGCTCAACACGTAGGGCGTGAGGTCTCCACAGTACATCGATGTTGTCGCCAGTGGTCGGCGGAAGGTGCACGTGCCCGTCGACCTGGGACCGGACCGCAGCGACGCACGGATGCACGCCAAGACCGTAGGATCCTACGCAGTGCCGTAGGGGACCGCACCGCCACTTCCCAGCAAATTAGGGACACTGTTGCTCCTGGGGTATCGGCGAGGACCATTCGCAACCGTCTCCATGAAGCTGGGCTACGGTCCCGCACACCGTTACGCCGTCTTCCGCTCACGCCCCAACATCGTGCAGCCCGCCTCCAGTGGTGTCGCGACAGGCGTGAATGGAGGGACGAATGGAGACGTGTCGTCTTCAGCGATGAGAGTCGCTTCTGCCTTGGTGCCAATGATGGTCGTATGCGTGTTTGGCGCCGTGCAGGTGAGCGCCACAATCAGGACTGCATACGACCGAGGCACACAGGGCCAACACCCGGCATCATGGTGTGGGGAGCGATCTCCTACACTGGCCGTACACCACTAGTGATCGTCGAGGGTACACTGAATAGTGCACGGTACATCCAAACCGTCATCGAACCCATCGTTCTACCATTCCTAGACCGGCAAGGGAACTTGCTGTTCCAACAGGACAATGCACGTCCGCATGTATCCCGTGCCACCCAACGTGCTCTAGAAGGTGTAAGTCAACTACCCTGGCCAGCAAGATCTTCGGATCTGTCCCCCATTGAGCATGTTTGGGACTGGATGAAGCGTCGTCTCACGCGGTCTGCACGTCCAGCACGAACGCTGGTCCAACTGAGGCGCCAGGTGGAAATGGCATGGCAAGCCGTTCCACAGGACTACATCCAGCATCTCTACGATCGTCTCCATGGGAAAATAGCAGCCTGCATTGCTGCGAAAGGTGGATATACACTGTACTAGTGCCGACATTGTGCATGCTCTGTTGCCTATGTCTATGTGCCTGTGGTTCTGTCAGTGTGATCATGTGATGTATCTGACCCCAGGAATGTGTCAATAAAGTTTCCCCTTCCTGGGACAATGAATTCACGGTGTTCTTATTTCAATTTCCAGGAGTGTAGTTATGCACTGTCGTTCAGAAAACAAAATACGAGGTTACCGAATATTGGACCAGATTTGTGACTCGATTCAGGACTTTCTAACAGATACAACTCGCTATATTGTTCTTAACTGCATGAAATCGATGAGTGATGAGGTAAATTCTGGAGTACGCCATGGGAGTGTTATGAAGCCATTACTGTTTACAATATATGTGAATGGTACAGTGGATAGCTTTGGAAGCTCTATGCGTGATTTCTGCGGACAATGCCGTTCGATTACGCTACTGGCGAGAGATCACTTAAAACAGTAACAGTCATAAAATACCAAGGAGTAGGAGTCCAGAGCAAGCCAAAGAGTAACAACGGTACAAAACAAACCGTAGGAAGGTCAGATATCAGGCTGAGATGCATTGAGAGAATCTTACGGAACACTTGTTCAGGTGATGCCTTGCATTGTTCATCTGTCAGGGGCTCTTACCAATTAGGGCTGACATAAAAGACACGGAAGATACAACGAAGAGCAGCACGTTTCGTCACAGGGACGTTGCTAAGCGTAAGAGTGTTACGGAGATGATCAATAAACACGAGTGGCAGACGCAACAAGAGGTGCGTTGTATACCACAGAGAAGGTAACTGCTGAAATCGCACGAGCGTAAACTCGAAGAAGAGTTGGACAACATATTACTGCCTCTCAAATATGTGTCGCGAAATGATCATGACGAAAAAAGAAAAACTGGGAAATTGGAGCTGACATCATTAGCGACTGGAACGGAAACGGGAGACAGGATAGTTGTTCCAGAAGCACTCTCCGCCACACACCTTAAGGTGGCTTGCGGAATATAAATGTATATGCAGATGTAGACATCACTGCGGTAGTACTGACCGGTTAGAAAAGGAGAAGTTACATTGTGTCCGTCAGCAGAAATGTTCACTATAAATTAAAAAGTACTGGACTTCCTAGGGAACAGACGTAATGATCTTTTATGATTTCAGAAATGGCGAGTGACCGGGTGGTCGACAGCATTTTAAACGCCCGCCAGTGTTTGTGGTCCACTTTCGAATGCAGTATTTCGCATTAGTCATCAAATAACATCTCTCTGGGATAAGAACTGTGCAAACACACACGTATTTTTCCAGTTGGCTTCGGAGCACTGTCCATCGCGTGACGGGACGTCGTGCTCTGCCCGAGTTGTTTTCAAGACCCGTAAATCCTCTGTCAGCCGCACCGCTCTTGCTTACGATACGCCATCCTCTTTGAAATTCAGTTCAACCATGAGAGCCACAGACCCCCCTCAGGTCTTTGTGGGTATTTCGGGGCGTGACGCTAGCCAGGTCAACACGTGTGTGCAAACAGCCGACCACTTGAGAAAGCCACCCAAAAATCGTGTGACGCACTTTATGGCACGCAGCAAGCCAGTTTAATATTTCGATCCGAAGTTGTGTGATGCTCAGCATCTTATGAGTTTGCCACTCACAAAAATCATCGCTGCCTCCTCGGTTCTTATGCTTATTTCTTTTTTTAAGTTGTGCTTTCGTAATCCGACTAATCGCAGATCTGCTCAGGGAGAGCTTATAACACTACCGTCCGTGTGATACTGCTATGCCATAGCCTTAAAGTTGATTGCAGATCGTAAAATGGAACTATCTTGTTAAATCAATTATGGTATAAAGTAACAGAGCAGTGTTACCCTCTGAAAGGAATTTTGTTGTGTTGACCGTGATGTACCTAACGGAGGTGGCTTATCGGAAGTGAAAGTCAGAATTATGTAAATATTTAAACAGTAAAAAACAATAATTTACCTATCCACAGTGTCCAAATGATAATAACAACGGTCGCCAGCCTAATAAGGCATAAGAATGAGTAACATTCTTGTTCAAGAAACTGAAAATAAGTAACTGCAGTGGGTAAACACAGCCTATACTTTGTCACACGAGAGTGCAATGTACTCTGTCACCTGCATACAGTATGTTCACGTTAAGGTTGGAGCTAACAGATCAGAACAAACTATTTGCATAAATACAACAGATAACAAAAGACACTATTACCTTGAGGACTTAGTCAAACTGAATGGTCTCAATAACGTTACTATCAATATTCACTGTGGAATCGTAAATTGGACATAGGTTCAATATTACTTTTCAAACAAATTCCTATCTGACTTGAAATGCGGATATGGTTCACAGCAAAATTAGTTACTGTGCATAGATTAAGTCTCTCACTACGAAACACCTTTCTACTTAGAATGAAAATTAAATAGAGTTCATTAACAAATTACTTCTCACTGTCTTTTGAATAAAGAATTTACTATTTTCATAGATAGTGGTCTTTCTATTAATCGTTATCTAGCATGAGCACAATAGACAAACTGTTGATCCTGTTACACCATTAATATGCTCTTTTAATACACAAGAGGAACCCAATATTGTACAGAATTTCACTTGCAAGAGTAATTGAAACTTTATATAATTAGGTAACTTTGTGCATTTTAACTACTTTCAATGGAGGGGGGCCCTTAATCTTGACCACTGCAGCGGAGCAAACTAAACACACATTCAATACACTAAAGAAACAAGCCCTTATCAAGCATGAACATGTAACATTCAGCAGTATTAGTTCTCAACTTTTACTGCAGTAGAACAAAACTTGATGTGGTTATAAGACAACAGCTCACCTTTGGGTGATTTTCAACAGACTGAACCGTGATCATTTAATTTGCAGAACTCTATAAGCCACAGTTTTGAGAACATTCACTTTAGAAGTTGGCTACAAAATATTAATAAGCAGTTTTAATAGAAAAATTATTTTCAGCAAGCATCATTTACTATATTACTCAGTTCTGCTACATTAACTTTAACTTAGTTTCTTCTTACTATCTTCAAGTGGCATTAATTAGTAAAACACTGAGCTTTAATGTTCTTTCAATAAGGACACTCGGTAATCACTTTAGCATGGGAAGGATCCTAAGTGGAAATGAGACAGGATAAATCAAGGAAGTTTTCATAAATAGTCTTTTGGTTACCTTATTATTGAAAACAAATAAATTATCCACATGAGCTGATCCTTCACTGTACATTTATACTATTCCTTGGTTCCTTTTCAGTGATTGTGCAATGTGGAGGCGATTGCATGTTGCTGGTGGATTTGCGGGTAGAACTGCTGGACTCTGTCATTTCTTGGTGGCGATGATAGATACCAATTCCAGAATAGTTCCAGTTTCTTATCCATCCATCCGAGGCATTGGAAAGCGTCAGGAAAAGCCTCTCTCGGAACCAGCACAATACACAACTTTTACATGAGCAGTTGATAGTTTGGAAGCTCGTCCCCGACTGACTCTTGGTTCCACCTTTCTATCAATGCCCACCACAATTTGCCCGCACTACGAAGTTCCGTTCCCGAGGGAAACCACAACACCTTTTACATATGAAACAACTAAGAACCCTAAGTGAAGGTCAGCAGTTTACATAACAGCAACCAAACATATTAAATGAAACAGAACATACTCACATTTCTACAAAAAATTATTCACCCAAATTCCAAATATTTACAGTAAGTTTTGTCTCTCTCCAAATGAGACAAAGAATTTAAATGATAGATACACTAGATTGCACAGAATCAAACCATGACGTCAAAGTTTTTACAAAGAAAAGAGCGAACACTTTTGTGCTACTAATGCAGTCAAACAATATTTACAGTATCTTAATGACAGAAGGTAGAACAGACAAAACAGAAAAATTTATGTCATTAGAACTATGGAGCTCTGGTGTTACAAGCTAGACAAACAATCCTCTTTTTGTTTTTCGAGAAAAGACACGATTCTGAAAATTAGCTCAGACGCACCCCATATGAAGCAAGTTGGCTCCGGGCAGCGAGTTCGTAATTACAACATCGTTCTCTGTACTTGAAGAAGACGACTGAATCGGTCATCGAAAAACTGTGCATAAAATAATCAAAAACTCGGCTGTACATACGAAAACACACCTTTTCATCAACAATCGATCTCCCCGATAAAACCTGAGAGGTCACAGATATGCATGACGGTTAACTGTGTCGAAGAAAAGACTCCTTGATTTAACACTAAATAACATGAAAACAAGTACTGATAGAAGAACGGAACAAACGTTACGTTTATTGTTGCTATAGCTATAATAATACTGTAGAGAAGTTTCGAAGTAGTGTTAACAAATGATGCTGTAACTGCAATACTTACTTAGTGCCTATAAACAATACACCGATACCCAGAGCGATCAGTTACCCCACTGACACTTGAAAGGAGATTAGCGTATCGAAGGAAGAGGTCGGAATAGTGCAGTCCACTGAACAGCGTGCATTTCTGGTACGGGAAAGCCACAGGTTAGAACACTGTATTACGGCAACACGATTTAATGTTCCAAAAATACCGACTGCGAAAACCATGCGCTAGCTTTTCCCCAAACTTGAAGAGATAGGCTGCATGCCTGATAATCTGTTAGAGAATTACGGCCCGAGGTCAACTGTAGTTACTATGGCAATGTCGTTACTGCTTCTATATTTATTCAGCAACATGCAAGGAAATCCGTCTGAATAATTTCATCAGAGACTGAACTGAATCGTTCCAACACGCACATCATACTGAGAAGCAATCTACACACATTTCTATTAAAAAAACCTGTCACCAGATCGTAGTCGTCCCTTCTATACGACAGAGGACTCACTTTTCGCATCAGGTTGATAACCAAGGTTTTGATGTCACAGATGAAGCACACCTCCACCTGAATGACTTCGTGAATAAGCAAAACTGGCGATTATAGGATTCCGAAAATCCCCGTTACGTGGTTACGAAAATCCCTGTTTCTATGAAGTGAAACCTTTGCATTCTCCCAAAGTTACTGTTTGGGCTGCTGTATGCAGGAGTGGCATTATCGACCCTTTCCTCATGCGAGTATCGATGAATAATGAACGTTAGGTTGCAGTTTTGGAACAATTTGTCAACACACAATAAACATTGAAGAATCGACCAGGCACCGAGTTGTTCATGCACGGTCGTGCTCGACCACACCGCACTGAACAAGTGTTCCGATTTCTTGGTGAATACTTTGGGAATAGAGTCACTGCGTTGGATTATACCAAATTTAATGGCTTCCATATAACACGATCTCTCTCTTTGTGACTACATATTGTAGAGCACATTGAAAATCGCTGTCTACCGGATCTATCCCGCGACTCTGCACGAGCTTGAAGCGTATATTAGTGTGGCAACTGGATCTTTTTCTATTGAGACGCTCCAAGGTGTGGTGGCGTTTTCCATTGTTCGTTGGCACCACCTCTCTACTTGGGGCTATGGACAATTTAAAATGACTCTGATGTGGCTGCAAACACTGCTATTAAGGACGAATTTAGTTACGAATGCTGATATTTATAGCTATGGGTTGCAACTGAGCAACATATAACTGTATAATTTTTGGCGAGCACTACACTGTAAAAATACCAAATGTGACACTCCCATGTTCTAAAGGTAAACATGAAAAATAATGTTTGTCTTTTTTTAAAAAAAAAGATAGAAACGCTTTATACAATAACTATAAACAGCTTCAAAACGTGGCTGTTCTCCTTTGGTACACAAGATCCAATGATGGTCAGATTCATGTCCGAAATCAGTCGTCTTTGTTAAAGTGCAGCCATGTGTTACACAGTGCAATTTTTAGCCATTGCCCACCTACATCAACTGTTGTTTTCCAGTTCCTTTGCTGTCTCTGACAGAATTGCAACATACACTCCTGGAAATGGAAAAAAGAACACATTGACACCGGTGTGTCAGACCCACCATACTTGCTCCGGACACTGCGAGAGGGTTGTACAAGCAATGATCACACGCACGGCACAGCGGACACACCAGGAACCGCGGTGTTGGCCGTCGAATGGCGCTAGCTGCGCAGCATTTGTGCACCGCCGCCGTCAGTGTCAGCCAGTTTGCCGTGGCATACGGAGCTCCACCGCAGTCTTTAACACTGGTAGCATGCCGCGACAGCGTGGACGTGAACCGTATGTGCAGTTGACGGACTTTGAGCGAGGGCGTATAGTGGGCATGCGCGAGGCCGGGTGGACGTACCCCCGAATTGCTCAACACGTGGGGCGTGAGGTCTCCACAGTACATCGATGTTGTCGCCAGTGGTCGGCGGAAGGTGCACGTGCCCGTCGACGTGGGACCGGACCGCAGCGACGCACGGATGCACGCCAAGACCGTAGGATCCTACGCAGTGCCGTAGGGGACCGCACCGCCACTTCCCAGCAAATTAGGGACACTGTTGCTCCTGGGGTATCGGCGAGGACCATTCGCAACCGTCTCCATGAAGCTGGGCTACGGTCCCGCACACCGTTAGGCCGTCTTCCGCTCACGCCCCAACATCGTGCAGCCCGCCTCCAGTGGTGTCGCGACAGGCGTGAATGGAGGGACGAATGGAGACGTGTCGTCTTCAGCGATGAGAGTCGCTTCTGCCTTGGTGCCAATGATGGTCGTATGCGTGTTTGGCGCCGCGCAGGTGAGCGCCACAATCAGGACTGCATACGACTGAGGCACACAGGGCCAACACCCGGCATCATGGTGTGGGGAGCGATCTCCTACACTGGCCGTACACCACTGCTGATCGTCGAGGGGACACTGAATAGTGCACGGTACATCCAAACCGTCATCGAACCCATCGTTCTACCATTCCTAGATCGGCAAGGGAACTTGCTGTTCCAACAGGACAATGCACGTCCGCATGCATCCCGTGCCACCCAACGTGCTCTAGAAGGTGTAAGTCAACTACTCTGGCCAGCAAGATCTCCGGATCTGTCCCCCATTGAGCATGTTTGGGACTGGATGAAGCGTCGTCTCACGCGGTCTGCACGTCCAGCACGAACGCTGGTCCAACTGAGGCGCCAGGTGGAAATGGCATGGCAAGCCGTTCCACAGGACTACATCCAGCATCTCTACGATCGTCTCCATGGGAGAATAGCAGCCTGCATTGCTGCGAGAGGTGGATATACACTGTACTAGTCCCGACATTGTGCATGCTCTGTTGCCTGTGTCTATGTGCCTGTGGTTCTGTCAGTGTGATCATGTGATGTATCTGACCCCAGGAATGTGTCAATAAAGTTTCCCCTTCCTGGGACAATGAATTCACGGTGTTCTTATTTCAATTTCCAGGAGTGTATTTACCAAACTTGTATTTGGTGTGTTTTTTATTATAATTAGCAATCATATACCACCGCTCACTTGAAAAAAGGTCTGTTCCTAAAGACTGGAAAGTGGCACAGATCACACCAATATTCAAGAAAGGAAATAGGAGTAACCCATTGAATTACAGACCCATATCACTGACCTCAATTTGCAGTAGGATTTTGGAGCATGTACTGTACTCGAACAGTATGAATCACCTTGAAGATAATGACTTATTGATGCATAACCAACACGGATACAGAAAATACCGTTCTTGTGCTACTCAGATAGCTCTTCATTCCCATGAAGTAATGAGTGCTGTCGACAAGGGATCTCAGATCGGTTCCATATTCCTAGATTTCTAGAAGGCTTTTGATACCGTTCCTCACAAGCGACAATTAATCAAATTGCTTGGATATGTTGTGTGGCTGGATTCGTGATTTCCCGTTAGAGAGGTCACAGTTCGTAGTGATAGATGGTAAATCATCGAGTAGAACAGAAGTGATATCTGGCGTCCCGCAAGGTAGTGTCACAGGCCCTCTGCTGTTCCTGATTTATATAAACGATCTAGGTGATAATCTGAGCAGGCCCCTTAGAGCGTTTGCACATGACGCTGTAATTTACCGTCTAGTAAAATCATCAGACGATCAATTCGAATTACAAAATGATCTAAAGAGAAATTCTGTATGGTGCGAAAAGTGGCAATTAGCACTAAACAAAGAACAGTGCGAGGTCATCTACATGGGTACTGAAAGAAATCTGATAAATTTTGGGTATACGATAAATCGCACAAATCTAAGGGCTGTCAATTCAACTAAATACCTAGGAATTACAATTAGAGCAACTTAAATTGGAAAGACCACATAGATACTATTGTGGGGAAGGCGAAACAAAGACTGCGCTTTGTTGGCACAACACTTAGAAGATGCGACAAACCCACTAAAGATACAGCCTACATTACACCTATCCGTTCTCTGCTGGAATATTGCTGCGCGGTATCGATCCTTACCATCGAAAAAGTGCAAAGAAGGGCAGCTCGTTTCGTGTTATCGCACAATAGGGGTGAGAGTGTCACTGGTATGATATGCGAGTTGGGGTGGCAGTCACTGAAACAAAGGCGGTCTTCTTTGCGGCGAGATCTATTTACGAAATTTCAATCAACAACTTTCTTTCCCGAATTCCTAAATATGTTGTTGACACCCACCTACGTAGGGAGAAATGATCATCATAATAAAATAAGAGAAATCAGAGCTCGAACGGAAAGATTTAGGTGTTCCTTATCCCCACCCGCCATTCAAGAGTGGAATGGTAGAGAAGTAGTAAGAAAATGGTTCGATGAACCCTTTGCCAGGCACTTAGGTGTGAATTGCAGAGTAACCATGTAGATGTAGATATAGATTAAAAGTTTCTGTTTCTTCTCTTTGAACTTTAATTCCCTTCCCAAATTCCTCTTTGGCTTCCGTTACTATCTCCTTAATGTACAGGTTGCGAAAGTCGTACTCCCACCTGCAGCTTTCCTTTGATTCTTAAAACTGCGGTGTGGTTTCTGTACGGGTTATAGCTAGTCTTCCGCACCCTACGTTTTGCCCCTGATAACTTCACCGTTTCATGAGTGTATTTCAGTCAACATTGTCAAAAGATTTATTTCTCAATCTATAAAGGCTATAAATGTGGATTTCTCTTTCTTCATCTATCTTTCTACGATGAGTCATTGCCTCATATGTCTCCACAAATTACTGAAACAGAATCTTACCTTCTGCCAAGTCCATTTCTACCAGCTATTCTGTTCTTCAGTAGATAATTCGTGTTAATATATACAACCATGGCTTACCAAACTCTTCGGTAATACACATGTCAGCTCTTGTCTCCTTTGGTATAGGGCTTATTACATTCTACTTGAAGTATGAAGATATTTCGATTGTCTCATATAACTACATAGTACAAAGGAATCCTGTAATGTTTGAATACTCCATTAGTAGTGTAGCGCTTGACACAGTCAGGTCGATTAAATATTTGGGCGTAACATTGCAGAGCGATATGAAGTGGGACAAGCATGTAATGGCGGTTGTGGGGAAGGCGGATAGTCGTCTTCGGTTCATTGGTAGAATTTTGGGAAGATATGTTTCATCTGTAAAGGAGACCGCTTATAAAACACTAATACGGCCTACTCTTGAGTACTGCTCGAGCGTTTGGGATCCTTATCAGGTCGGATTGAGGGAGGACATAGAAGCAATTCAGAGGCGGGCTGCTAGATTTGTTACTGGTAGGTTTGATCATCACGCGAGTGTTAGGGAAATGCTTCAGGAACTCGGGTAGGAGTCTCTAGAGGAAAGGAGGCGCTCTTTTCGTGAATCGCTGCTGAGGAAATCCAGAGAACCAGCATTTGAGGCTGACAATTTTACTGCCGCCAACTTACATTTCGCGGAAAGACCACATAGATAAGATAAGAGAGATTAGGGCTCGTACAGAGGCATATAGACAGTCATTTTCCTCCCGTTGTGTTTGGGAGTGGAACAGGGAGAGAAGAAGTTTCGTCGTGGTTAGCTCTGCTAAAGATCTTAATGATTCTGAGAGAATGTTGTCTGCACCAGAAATTTTTCTTTCTGCTACCAAGTTCCGTGGTGAGAACATTAAAGCCGCCTCTTAGTCCAGGCGAGTAGTATTAGATTTCGACCTAGCGTTCCCGTATCCCTTTACACAAGCAGCCTTTATGATGAAGTTTCCAGTTTAGGCGTGGCCAGTCCTTGAGCAACTTTGCCTTAAGCGCTGGAGAAGAAATTGCGACTATAATGCATTCGGTCCGGTTAGCCGTTCTCACCAAATGTTATGGATCCAGTCCTGCAGCAAGACAGGTGTGGGTTGTAATGAGCATATGCTTGGTATAAGTGATGCCCTGTGTTGCTCTCTGGCAACCATTATTCCATCCACGCCCATTGCCACAGACACCATTAAGTTTGTCAATGACAGCTGGAACCAAAGAAATAAAATCTTACACCATTGGTTCGGTCGAGGAGTTTACAAAATAAGTGCAACAGGCCAACATCAGTTTATAATTTCTTCTCATACAGCTTCACTCAGCATGTCTAGCGACATCGGATACAAGTGAAATGGGAAATACATTGGCCTTTCATTCAAAGAGCCTACATCATCTGTCCGGATAATTTGGGATAAAGGACAGTCAACACAGCGACAATTTGCGTCGATAATGAAACTTATACGTAAAGCGAAACCGATGAAATAATTTTCGCAGAAAAGAACGATATCAGAGTCTGATACTTTGTCGGCGAAGATACTATCAGAGACTAAGTTGTTGTTTGTTGTTGTGGTCTTCAGTCCTGAGACTGGTTTGATGCAGCTCTCCATGCTACTCTATCCTGTGCAAGTTTCTTCATCTCCCAGTACCTACTGCAACCTACATCCTTCTGAATCTGCTTAATGTATTCATCTCTTGGTCTCCCCCTACGATTTTTACCCTCCACGCTGCCCTCCAATACTAAATTGGTGATCCCTTGATGCCTCAGAACATGTTCTACCAACCGATCCCTTCTTCTGGTCAAGTTGTGCCACAAACTTCTCTTCTCCCCAATCCTATTAAATACTTCCTCATTAGTTACGTGATCTACCCATCTAATCTTCAGCATTCTTCTGTAGCACCACATTTCGAAAGCTTCTATTCTCTTCTTGTCCAAACTATTTACCGTCCATATTTCACTTCCATACATGGCTACACTCCATACAAATACTTTCAGAAATGACTTCCTGACACTTAAATCTATACTCGATGTTAACAAATTTCTCTTCTTCAGAAACGCTTTCCTTGCCATTGCCAGTCTACATTTTATATCCTCTCTACTTCGACCATCATCAGTTATTTTGCTCCCCAAATAGCAAAACTCCTTTGCTACTTTAAGTGTCTCATTTCTAATCTAATACCCTCAACATCACCCGACTTAACTCGACTACATTCCATTATCCTCGTTTTGCTTTTGTTGATGTTCATCTTATATCCTCCTTTCAAGACACTGTCCATTCCGTTCAGCTGCTCCTCCAGGTCTATTGCTGTCTCTGACAGCATTACAATGTCATCGGCGAACCTCAAAGTTTTTATTTCTTCTCCATGGATTTTAATACCTACGCCAAATTTTTCTTTTGTTTCCTTTACTGCTTGCTCAATATACAGACTGAATAGCATCAAGGATAGGCTACAACCCTGTCTCACTCCCTTCCCAACCGCTGCTTCCCTTTCATGTCCCTCGACTCTTATAACTGCCATCTGGTTTCTGTACAAATTGTAAACAGCCTTTCGCTCCCTGTATTTTACCCCTGCCACCTTCAAAATTTGAAAGAGAGTATTCCACTCAACATTGTCAAAAGCTTTCTCTAAGTCTGCAAATACTAGAACTGTAGGTTTGCCTTTACTTAATCTATTTTCTAAGATAAGTCGTAGGGAAAGTATTGCCTCAAGCGGTCCAACATTTCTGCGGAATCCATACCGATCTTCACTGAGGCTGCTTCTACCAGTTTTTCCATTCGTCTGTAAAGAATTCGCGTTAGTATTTTGCAGCTGTAACTTATTAAACTGATAGTTCAGTAATTTTCACATCTGTCAACACCTGCTTTCTTTGGGATTGGAATTATTATATTCTCCTTGAAGTCTGAGGGTATTTCGCCTGTTTCATACATCTTGCTCACCAGATGGTAGAGTTTTGTCAGGACTGGCTCTCCCAAGGCTGTCAGTAGTTCCAATGGAACGTTGTCTACTCCGGGGGCTTTGTTTCGACTCAGGTCTTTCAGTGCTCTGTCAAACTCTTCACGCAGTATCGTATCTCCCATTTCATCTTCATCTACATCCTCTTCCATTTCCATAATATTGTCCTCAAGTACATCGCCCTTGTATAGTGTGTCACCTCCATCTATAAAATCACTACTGAAATGGCAGAACCCCATGCACCAGCTCAGAGGACAGGTCGTCAGTGCCGTCCTCAAGACTCCCTCTTTAGTACACAACCGGGGCGTCATAAATTTCTTCCACTGTACTAGAGAATACATATTACGAGCTGTCTTCTCCTAGTGGCTGATTTCGGCAAAGGAAAATTTTGTTAGCAGCCTGATATCTCAAAGTCTTTTCAAAATTTACCTGTTTCGCGTTAGAAAGAACCAATCATCGGATCTGTCCTTGTTATAAAGCACATCTATCTATATCGATACTCCACAAGGCAACTTGCGATGTGTGGCGGAGGGTACTTTCAGTACCACTATCTTTCCCCCCCCCCCTCTCCCTCCTCCCTCCCGTCCGTGTCCAATTCGCAACTATTGGTAAACTTCCATACGAGCTCTACGAGGTGCATTCAAGTTCTAAGGCCTCCGATTTTTTTTTCTAATTAACTACTCACCCGAAATCGATGAAACTGGCGTTACTTCTCGACGTAATCACCCTGCAGACGTACACATTTTTCACAACGCTGACGCCATGATTCCATGGCAGCAGCGAAGGTTTCTTTAGGAGTCTGTTTCGACCACTGGAAAATTGCTGAGGCAATAGCAGCACGGCTGGTGAATGTGCGGCCACGGAGAGTGTCTTTCATTGTTGGAAAAAGCCAAAAGTCACTAGGAGCCAGGTCAGGTGAGTAGGGAGCATGAGGAATCACTTCAAAGTTGTTATCACGAAGAAACTGTTGCGTAACGTTAGCTCGATGTGCGGGTGCGTTGTCTTGGTGAAACAGCACACGCGCAGCCCTTCCCGGACGTTTTTGTTGCAGTGCAGGAAGGAATTTGTTCTTCAAAACATTTTCGTAGGAAACACCTGTTACCGTAGTGCCCTTTGGAACGAAATGGGTAGGGATTACGCCCTCGCTGTTCCAGAACATGGACACCATCATTTTTTCAGCACTGGCGGTTACCCGAAATTTTTTTGGTGGCAGTGAA
The DNA here is from genome assembly GCF_023864275.1 of Schistocerca cancellata. NCBI lineage: Eukaryota > Metazoa > Arthropoda > Insecta > Orthoptera > Acrididae > Schistocerca > Schistocerca cancellata. Next base: position 99,766,644 of record NC_064628.1, on the reverse strand, counting down.
TCTGTGTGCTTCCATTGAGCTGACTGGCGCTTTGTTTCTGGATTGAAAAATGGCATCCACTTCTCATCCATTGTCACAACCGACGAAAAGAAAGTCCCATTCATGCTGTCGTTGCACGTCAACATTGCTTGGCAACATGTCACACGGGCAGCCGTGGGGTCGTCCATCAGCATTCGTGGCACCCACCTGGATGACACTTTTCGCATTTTCAGGTCGTTATTCAGGATTGTGTGCACAGAACCCACAGAAATGCCAACTCTGGAGGCGATCTGTTGACAGGCATTCGGCGAATCCCCAAAACAATTCTCTCCACTTTCTCGATCATGTCGTCAGACCGGCTTGTGCGAGCCCAAGGTTGTTTCGGTTTGTTGTCACACGATATTCTGCCTTCATTAAACAGTCGCACCCACGAACGCAGTTTCGACACATCCATAACTCCATCGCCACATGTCTCCTTCAACTGTCGATGAATTTCAATTGGTTTCACACTACGCAATTTCAGAAAACGAATGATTGCACGCTGTTCAAGTAAGGAAAACGTCGCCATTTTAAGTATTTAAAACAGTTCTCATTCTCGCCACTGGCAATAAAATTCCTTCTGCCATATGGTGCTGCCATCTCTGGGACGTATTGACACTGAACGCGGCCTCATTTTAAAACAATGCGCATGTTTCTATCTCTTTCCAGTCTGGAGAAAAAAAATCGGAGGCCTTAGAACTTGAATGCACCTCGTAGTTTCTCTGATTTTTTCGTGATGGTCATTTCGCGAGACGAATTTGGTAGGAATTAATGTATTAATACTAATCCAACCTGATAAGGGCCCCAAGTGGATGAGTGCAAGTGTCGTGTAAACACATGAGTAAAATTTCCTTAAGCAACGCAACGCATGTTATAAATATGACGGAAAAGACAACTAAAAGAACAACTTCGTAATAAACCCCAATTGACAACTAAAACAACATCGCTCACAATCCAGTCAGTCACAGTGTCTGCCAAAGAATGTCACTCAAACGTAAACAACAAAAAGTACTCCCAAGCAATGTCTCTCACATGCCGATGAACCTCACTTAACGCACGTTAACCCTGCTGCAGCATCAGACAACACTAAACCTGAAAACGGACTAAAGACCCCTACCACAACAGAACGCATGGTGAACTACGATAAGCTGACAATAACCTCACTCTATAACACTATTGCTCGGTCATCTAAATTTATAAACATTTATTTTTGCATTTAAAATTTGTCATAATATAACTGTGATATGCAAATGTTTGAAAAGTGATGTTAAGACTGCTTTGCTAATGTATGTTTGTAACTTATCTAAAGCCGGCCGTTGTGGCCGAGCGGTTCTAGGCGCTTCAGTCTGGTACCGCGCAACCGCTACGGTCACAGGTTCGAAACCTGCCTCGAGTGTGAATGTGTGTGATGTCCTTAAGTTAGTTAGGTTTAAGTAGTTCTAAGTTCTAGGGGACTGACGACCTCATATGTTAAGTCCCACAGTAGTCAGAGCCATCTGAACCATTTTTTCTACGGGAATTGCACATACATCACGAATTCCTTGCCCCCCCTCTCTCTGTCGCCTCCTCTCTCTATGTCTGTGTATTGAATAGAGTACTGTGTAAAAATTTGAAGTAAATCCTTAAAGAACCTATCGAGATTTTCGATAATTACGTTTCCCCTTTATATATTACACACACACACACACACACACACACTCACTCACTCACACACACACACACACACATATATATATATATATATATATATATATATAATTGAATGCGGTTTTTTGTTTTCTTTTTCACATCAAAAATATCATTACCATCCACAATTACGAACACAATAAAAAATCAGCCAGATCGGTCATTTTGTTCTCAGTTGATGAACTTTCATACATGCGACAATTGATTTTTATTTATGCACAAGGTGTACAACCTTGCTTCCGCCGTTTTTCCCCAACATTTGAGGCTTTAATGAAACAAATTGGTTACGTATGTATCATTCAAAGTATTTTCCATCGCTGGCCACTACTTTCTCCCATCTTTCGGGCAGTGTACGACTCCCGCGTCTAAAAAATTGTTCATCTTTTGAAGCGAGCCACGAATCGATCCGATTTGTGACTTCTTCATGAGATCGCAAGTGTTGATCAACCAGGCCATGCGCCATTGATCTAAACAAGTGATAGAGGGAGCAATTTCCGCAGAATGCGGCGGGTGGGGTAGGTCTTCCCATTTTAACGCTTCCAAGTACGTTTTGACCTCTTCTGCAACGTGGGGTCGAACGTTGTCGTGCTGCAAAATCACTTTATCGTGCCTCTCGCTGTACTACAGCCGTTTGTCTTTTAAAGCTCTGCTCAAATGCATTAATTGCGTTCGATAAGAAGCAGCTGTGATTGTTTCACTTGGTTTTAACACCTCATAGTACACGACGCCGAGCTGGTCCCACCAGATGCACAGCATGATCTTGGAGCCGTGAATATTCGGTTCGGCCGTCGACGTGGAAGCATGACCGAGATATCGCCGTGATTTTTTGCGTTTAGGGTTATCGTAACGAACCCATTTTTCGTCCCCAGTCACAATGGCAATGCATAAATCCCTTCCGTTTTTTGCCTCTGAAGCAACTGTTCACAAACACACAAACACTGTTCAATGTCTCTTGGTTTCAGCTCACACGGGACCGAAGTTCCTTTTTTCTGAATCATGCCCACAGCCTTGATACGTTTTGAAATGGCTTGCTGTGTCACTCCCACTAATCGTGCCAATTATACTTGAGTTTGACGGGAGTCTTCACTCAGCAATGGCTCCAATTCCGCAACTTCGAAAACACAGTGCCGTAGACACTGGCGAGCAGATTGATGCCGTATTCCTGGACTTCAGGAAGGCATTTGATACGGTTCCGCACTTACGATTAGTGAAAAAAATACGAGCTTACGGAATATCGGACCAGGTTTGTGATTGGATTCAGGATTTCCTAGAAGAAAGAACACAACATGTCATTCTTAACGGTTCAAAATCTGCAGATGTAGAGGTAATTTCGGGAGTACCGCAAGGAAGCGTGATAGGACCTTTATTGTTTACAATATACATAAATGACTTAGTTGACAACATCGGTAGCTCCGTGAGGCTATTTGCAGATGACACGGTTGTCTACAAGAAAGTAGCAACATCAGAAGACTCGTACGTACTACAGGAAGACCTGCAGAGGATTAATGCATGGTGCTACAGCTGGCAGCTTTCCCTAAACGTAGATAAATGTAATATAATGCGCATACATAGGGGCAGAAATCCATTCCAGTACGATTATGCCATAGGTGGTAAATCATTGGAAGCGGTAACGACCGTAAAATACTTAGGAGTTACTATCCGGAGCGATCTGAAGTGGAATGATCACATAAAACAAATAGTGGGAAAAGCAGGCGCCAGGTTGAGATTCATAGGAAGAATTCTAAGAAAATGTGACTCATCGACGAAACAAGTAGCTTACAAAACGCTTGTTCGTCCGATTCTTGAGTATTGCTCATCAGTATGGGACCCTTACCAGGTTGGATTAATAGAAGAGATAGACATGATCCAGCGAAAAGCAGCGCGATTCGTCATGGGGACATTTAGTCAGCGCGAGAGCGTTACGGAGATGCTGAACAAGCTCCAGTGGCGGACACTTCAAGAAAGGCGTTACGCAATACAGAGAGGTTTATTATCGAAATTACGAGAGAGCACATTCCGGGAAGAGATGGGCAACATATTACTACCGCCCACATATATCTCGCGTAATGATCACAACGAAAAGATCCGAGAAATTAGAGCAAATACGGAGACTTACAAGCAGTCGTTCTTCCCACGCACAATTCGTGAATGGAACAGGGAAGGGGGGATCAGATAGTGGTACAATAAGTACCCTCCGCCACACACCGTAAGGTGGCTCGCGGAGTATAGATGTAGATGTAGATGTAGCATTGTCTCTCCACCACTATGCCGGTCTTACGTTTAAATCAGCGTTCTTGAAGCGTTGAAACCACTCACGAGACGTTCTTTCTCTAATAGCGTCCTTACCATACGTACTTGAGAGCATTCGATGAGACTCAGTCGCTGTTTTCTTCATATTGAAACAAAACAGTAACACCTCCCGCAAGTGATGAGAATTAAGCCGGGTTCACACACGCAACGAAAGTATCGCCACATGTCAAGTCATTCTGGAGTGGCGCTGTGAGCTACCGTTCGCACAGGACGCCACAAATTCTTCGTAATTGCGCAGATTGCAAAATGGCGTCACCTGTCTCAGCTGAAATGATTCAGGCCTGCGTTAATGTTGTAGCGCAAATTGTGGCATTAGAACTGAGCGAAGAGTTAACAACACAGAAACGGCTGTACCTATTACTAAATAAGATGTTTTGGAAACATAATAAATGTAAGATATTAGTTACCAAAGTGTTTCTCGTCTCTCTGGTCTCGACTACATGTTTTAAGAACCGGTCTGCAGCTTCAAACCAAGCAAGGCTGGGTTTATAAGTACCGTCTGTAGAGGCACCACTCTTACGTGATTTCAGTACTTTTTTATGTTCATTCATGTAAGCATTTCGAATGCTTCGAATTTTTAATTTTGTTGTAGCTACATCAATTCCAGATACATATTCACGCATGTTGTTATTGTTGTTGTGGTCTTCAGTCCTGAGACTGGTTTGATGCAGCTCTCCATGCTACTCTATCCTGTGCAAGCTTCTTCATCTCCCAGTACCTACTGCAACCTACATCCTTCTGAATCTGCTTAGTGTATTCATCTCTTGGTCTCCCCCTACGATTTTTACCCTCCACGCTGCCCTCCAATACCAAATTGGTGATCCCTTGATGCCTCAGAACATGTTCTACCAACCGATCCCTTCTTCTGGTCAAGTTGTGCCACAAACTTCTCTTCTCCCCAATCCTATTCAATACTTCCTCATTAGTTATGTGATCTACCCATCTAATCTTCAGCATTCTTCTGTAGCACCACATTTCGGAAGCTTCTATTCTCTTCTTGTCCAAACTATTTACCGTCCATGTTTCACTTCCATACATGGCTACACTCCATACAAATACTTTCAGAAATGACTTCCTGACACTTAAATCTATACTCGATGTTAACAAATTTCTCTTCTTCAGAAACGCTTTCCTTGCCATTGCCAGTCTACATTTTATATCCTCTCTACTTCGACCATCATCAGTTATTTTGCTCCCCAAATAGCAAAACTCCTTTACTACTTTAAGTGTCTCATTTCCTAATCTAATTCCCTCAGCATCATACGACTTAATTCGACTACATTCCATTATCCTCGTTTTGCTTTTGTTGATGTTCATCTTATATCCTCCCTTCAAGATACCATCCATTCCGTTCAACTGCTGTTCCAAGTCCTTTGCTGTCTCTGACAGAATTACAATGTCATCGGCGAACCTCAAAGTTTTTATTTCTTCTCCATGGATTTTAATACCTACTCCGAATTTTTCTTTTGTTTCCTTTACTGCTTGCTCAATATACAGATTGAATAACATCGGGGAGAGGCTACAACCCTGTCTTACTCCATTCCCAACCGCTGCTTCCCTTTCATGTCCCTCGACTCTTATAACTGCCATCTGGTTTCTGTACAAATTGTAAATAGCCTTTCGCTCCCTGTATTTTACCCCTGCCACCTTTAGAATTTGAAAGAGAGTATTCCAGTCAACATTGTCAAAAGCTTTCTCTAAGTCTACAAATGCTAGAAACGTAGGTTTGCCTTTCCTTAATCTTTCTTCTAAGATAAGTCGTAAGGTCAGTATTGCCTCACGTGTTCCAGTATTTCTACGGAATCCACGCATACTGTTTACTATTTCAATTAATGCGGCATCTCTCAAATTTCTGTCTTTGTATGATTCGCTTTTGTGGTTCCAAAGGCATTCTCATTCTTGATACACCTCCAAGAATCTCATAATTGTCGCTGTTGACCACTTTTTCGACATATCAATAGCAAACGCACAAACAAAAGCACTATCTGCGAACGAATACGCACTAGAAAGGTTTGAATCCAGCCGCGATGTAGCAATCGAATGACGTTATTCGATTGTGGAGAAGGCAAAATGGCGCAACAAAGTAGAACCAAGTTCAACTTTTTGTGACGTGACAAAAGTTGCGCTTCTTAAATGGCGCCACCGAAAACTAGGGGTTCACACACGCAACTACAAAGCAACTGCAGTTCGCCATTAGCAGTGGCGATACTTTTGTTGCCTGTGTGAACCCGGCTTTAGGCTCGTGTACTGACATTTTCAATCAAGAACAACTTTATGATGCAGACACAAATCGACTAATGTTTGAATGAGGTTATGCTGACCGAGGACCAAGTTAACTGCCTGACGTCTGCGATCTGTTTGTTTCTTTCGACCGCTACTTAGCGTTGCCGCCACCTGTCGGCAAACGGCGGGAAGCAAAGTTGTACACCTTGTAGATTAACTAATAATTAGTGCTGTAAAAACAAGAGCAGTCAGTCTGGATCAGGCGAATCCCGGGGGGGCGTAGACGGGCGGCAAACAGACTCCAGCCGCAGGCCAGAAGGCGATGGAAATAGACACGGCCACATCTGCCGTTGCAGCTACAGATGCGACGCCCCCCCCCCCCCTCCCAGGTCTACTCGCCACCGGCCCACCAGGATAAAACTGCAGCAGACTCCGCTCTCAGCTACCGCCAGCAGGAGCACGACACAAACTGCCGACACTAACGGCACGCCAGGTGCTGGATCAGCGACATATTTCGACACGTGGTCGGGTGTGCCAGAGTACACTTGTCGAGTGAAAAACACACACAAACACACGTCAGCATTAATGCGTCCACCATGGTGAGACACATCCGTTTTACGAACGAGGTGTAACGATAAAATAACGGGAGTGATGCTGTCATAGAGTTAAGTACGCTTGCGCCGAAGATGAATTACACTACTGGCCATTAAAATTGCTACACCAAGAAGAAATGCAGATGATAAACGGGCATTCACTGGACAAATATATATTATACTAGAACTGACATGTGATTACATTTTCACGCAGTTTGGATGCATAGATCCTGAGAAATCAGTACCCAGAACAACCACCTCCGGCCGTAATAACGGCCTTGATACGACTGGGCATTGAGTCAAACAGAGCTTGGATGGCGTGTACACGTACAGCTGCCCATGCAGCTTCAACACGATACCACAGTTCATCAAGAGTAGTGACTGGCGTATTGTGACGAGCCAGTTGCTCAGCTACCTTTGACCAGACGTTTTCAATTGGTGAGAGATCTGGAGATTGTGCTGGCTAGGGCAGCAGTAGAACATTTTTTGTATCCAGAAAGGCCCGTACAGGACCTGCAACATGCGGTCGTGCATTATCCTGCTGAAATGTAGGGTTTTGCAGGGATCGAATGAAGGGCAGAGTCACGGGTCGTAACACATCTGAAATGTAACGTCCACTGTTCAAAGTACCGTCAATGCGAACAAGGGGTGACCGAGACGTGTAACCATTGGCACCGAATACCATCACGCCGGGTGATACGCCAGTATGGCGATGACGAATACACGCTTCCGATGTCCGTTCACCGCGATGTCGCCAAACACGGATGCGACCATCATGATGCTGTAAACAGAACCTGGATTCATCCGAAAAAATGACGTTTTGCCATTCGTGCATCCAGGTTCGTCGTTGCGTACACCATCGCAGGCGTTCCTGTCTGTGATGCAGCGTCAGGGGTAACCGCAGCCACGGTCTCCGAGCTGATAGTCCCTCCTGCTGCAAACGTCGTCGTCGAACTGTTCGTGCAGACGGTTGTTGTCTTGCAGACCGTCCCCATCTGTTGACTCAGGGATCGAAACGTGGCTGCACGATCCGTTACAACCATGCGGATACGATGCCTGTCATCTCGACTGCTACTGATACGAGGCCGTTGGGATCCAGCACGGCGTTCCGTATTACCCGAATCCACCGATTCCGTATTCTGCTAACAGTCATTGGATCTCGACCAACGCGAGCAGCAATGTCGTGATACGATAAACCGCAATCGCGACAGGCTACAATCCGACCTTTATCAAAGTCAGAAACGTGATGGTACGCATTTCTCCTCCTTACACGAGGCATCACAACAACGTTTCACCAGGCAACGCCGGTCAACTGCTGTTTGTGTATGAGAAATCGGTTGGAAACTTTCCTCATGTCAGCACGTTGTAGGTGTCCCCACGGGCGCCAACCTTGTGTGAATACTCTAAAAAGCTAATCATTTGCATACCACAGCATCTTCTTCCTGTCGGTTAAATTTCCCGTCTGTAGAACGTCATCTTCGTGTCGTAGCAATTTTAATGGCCAGTAATGTAGATTAACTATGTAGCGTGAAACCTCCTGAGTCGAATACGGCATCTCTGCTGTCTACAGACTAATCAGTGTGACTGAGATCTTCGTTTGTATAAGAGCTGTTGTACTGTTTTGCTTGAAAAATAAGGGTAATAACAGAGCAACGAATGTCGTGAAGTTTCACATTAAATTTCGAAAAACTGTTACTGAAACCTGCCTTCTGCTAAAAGAAGTGTGTGGCGAAGGCCTTTTGGGTGTTTCAAGCGATTCCAGGATGGCCGAGAATACTTTGAAGGTAGCTCACGCCTGAGACGCCCTTCAGCTGTATCTGCATGTACATGATTACTCTGCTATTCACAATCAAGTGCCTGGCAGAGGGTTCAATGAACCACCTTCAAGCTCTCTCTCTATCGTTGCATTCTCGAACGGCGCGCGGGAAAAACGAGCACTTAAATTTTTCTGTGCAAGCCCAGATTTCCCTTATTTTATCGTGGTGATCATTTCTCCCTATGTAGGTAGGTGCAAACAGAATGTTTTCGCAATCGGAGAAGAAAACTGATGATTGAAATTTAATGAGAAGATCCCGTCAAACGAAAACACCTTTGTTTTAATGATTGCCACTCCAATCACGTATCGTGACTGTGACACTATCTCCCCTATTTCGCGATAGTACAAAACGAGTTCCCCTTCTTTGTACTTTTTCGATGTCATCCTTCAGTCCCACCTGATGCAGATCCCACACCGCACAGCAATACTCCAGGATAGGGCGGACAAGCGTGGTGCAAGCAGTCTCTTTAGTACACCTGTCGCACCTTCTAAATACCGAAAAAAGATGAAAATATCGAAAAAGTAGGTAATATGATTCGATTTGACCGACAGTTGAATGTGCAATCGGTTACTGAAACTGTAGAAACTGACACAGAATACGAATGGCAAATTTCAGATAACCATTTTAACATGGAAAAAAATATGTGTGCAGCTGCTACCGAAAATTCTCACGACAGAACAAAAAGAAGTTCATGAAAATTTTGTAGTGATACATTGATACCACTGAAAATTATCATAATTTCTTTGAATGAATGATAGCATGTAAATACCATAGTTTTTGCTTATGATCCAGAAACTAAGCGCCAATCCAAGCATAGGGAGGGCTGACAGCGGAAAAAGCTCGAATGAGCGAATCAAGATTCAAAGCGATGATGACGTTTTTTTTTTATTTATTCATGGAACTGCGTATCCTCACTGGCTTCCTGAAGGTCAAATTATTGATCAACATTACTACCTCAAGGTTCTTATCCAACTCAATGAGAAAATAAGGACAAAAAAACCCGAATTGTGGAAGAACTAGTAATGGGTTCACACCGCGTTGTCTGTTAAGACGGTGTCTGGCGAATTACAGCATCCCAGTGTTAGACCACCAACCTTATTCACCTGATCTAACACCATGTGACTTCTGTCTATTCTCCGATGTTTAATCTGCACTAACAGGAACAAGATTTCAGTCCGTTGTAACAGTGAAAGGAAAAGAGCGAGACATGTCATTAAGGAGCTCACAGAAGGAGACTTACAGCATGGAAAATTCAGCGTCGTAGAGATAGAGCAGGGGAGTGTATTGAGGGTGACAATAACTAAATATTTATGTTTTTGAAATAAAAAGTTATACGGGAATAGTCCCGCTGTTTTACAGCCGCACCTCATATGTGTAATGCAACCTTTCTGGAGAACGGAAAATTTCCTCAGTAGTATTCAGCAAACAACAATCGTGTGAAACCTGTCGGCGAGACGCAGAAGGCAGAAGATGCCGGTGCCAGAAAACAGCCGAGTCATTCTGTTCCGGCTTTACATATCAGTTGAATTATTGATTCATTTCTTTTGAGTGAAAGCAGTCTGTGAGGAGCAACGAATTGAAAACAGTTGACTAAGTCAGTTGCAGTTTTATGTGCCCGTAGCATGTCTACTCTGGCAAGGTAGCTGTGTCCGTAGGATTATTACTCATTCATTTCTTTCCAGTGAAATCACTCTACGTAGCGCGTCTAATGCACTTCTGAACGGAAACAATCGATCGGTTTGCCTTTCTTAAATCATTATTGTTGACTGCACTCTGTTATCGCCTGTCGTCTTATTTCCGATCCGGTATTTACTTATTGTTGAGTATCAACAAGTAGCTTGTCTTTCGTAGATGTTTATGAATAGCCGTTTTCTTAATAGCGAACACTGTGTTTGGGTCAGAACGTCGAAACGCTCGGCGGCGTGGGAATGGAAGAAATCGTTAATGACAGGGCAAAAGGTGCTTCTCAGAAGAAATTCAGCGCTGTATACAGTAGCCGCAAGAATGATACACATATTCTGAAACTACATTAATTACAGTAATTCAAAAAAGACAAACGGATAATGATGAACATTTGTCGTGAAAAAATGGTGCCACCGACAAGAACCAGTATATAAGCTTAAAAAGCAAGTGATTAAATCACAAAAAATTGAACCATACATGTTCTCAGTTCACGTTGCCTCAGATTCTACCAAAAGAAAACTATCGGCGACCAACGCTAAGGGTAAAGAGAGAGAGACAGAGTGCGTCAATAACAGTTAGTAAAAGAAACACTGTGTACTTTTTATTCACTTCTCCTTGAAATAAGATACGTTATTTACATATTATGGAAACCCTAGTGATGGTTCATGTGTAACTAAAACCGCTGAAAAAGTATGTAAATGAAATCACTCAAACCCGGAGACTCGGCGAAAACATGCGAGATTTGTGTCAGTCAGTCGGTTGTCCCACATTAGGCGAAATTACTTAAACCAGGAGAGCGATCGGAAACCTTCATGTAGCTGTCATCGCCATGGACACCATGGACACTTGTTACATTGAGTTGTTTCATTTGATTGAAGAATCCGACTGAAAGAAAAAACAATCGGCTGACCAATCCGTTGTTAAACCCAGCCGGTTGTCCCATCTCTAAGAATACAACACGTGCTTAACGGAGAGAGATCTTCAGAAGTAGCTTCGGGAGTGACCCAAGGGAGTATTACGTAAAGGGCCGTTTTCTATGACAGTGGCATCGGTAATGTGGTGTAGCGTTCAGACCGTGCATCAGCAAATGGTTCAAATGGCTCTAAGCACTATGGAACTTAACATCCGAGGTCACCAATCCCCTAGCCTTAGAACTACTTGAACCTAACTAATCTAAAGACATCACACACATCCATGCCCAAGGCAGCATTCGATCCTGTGACCGTAGCAGCAACGCGCTTTCGGACTGAAGCGCCTAGAACCGCTCGGCCACAGCGGCCGGCCGTGCATCAGCGGGCTACGACATCCACCCTTCCTTGGATCACATGTGCCATGCCTCGACCCTTGCAACGGACATGCAGTGCTCTGAGCTCTCGTATTGCAGTAAACATCAGTCTCATTTCATTCAGCATTAAGCATGCGAATAATGATGTCTTATCCTTGTGGATGCTGTTATTAGTCTAATTTTATTTTCATGGTCTCTACAAGAGGTACGAATAACGGCCTGAACAATATTCTGTTTGTGGTAGGAAGACATTTTCTATTTTAAGATAGGTAAATACAGTAAGACACAAGTAGCATCCGTCACGATGAACGTACTACACCGTTATTCACTAGTGCAACTGCCTGATAAATGACTTGACGGAGGTTCAGAGACACAGGCAAAGTTCAGCACATGAACACCGTCAAGTCTAACAGAGTCCGCTGCCAAAGTGCAAGCACAGATAAAGTCCAAGCGTACAAAATGTAGAATAATGTACCCTCGACGACGGTGACATTAGAGACACATGTCAAGCACAGAATGGGCAAGGATGCGGATGAATACGATACGTATCCTTTCCACAGTAACAGTCCTGAATTTACCTTTACCGCTTTAGGGAGAAACATAATTCTGGGGGCACAGAAAGGGATATGAACAGCTGTGGCTGAACTACAGCGCTATGTCACTCAGTGTTGTCGGTGAGAGCGCATATTTATGACGCACAGTAAGTGAAATGAGGGGGGGTGGCAGTGCGGATGTGTTTACGCCATGAGCAGTGGTCTACGTGATGTTGTGTTACTTGCCAAGCCTTCGATGTATCGTCGACATCGATACGGCAAATATTACAAAGAATAATTGTAGTTTCCATTATGAAACATTTTTACATGTTTTACTTTCGATTGCAGGAATAGTTTTGCTGTCCATGCATCAGCACGGCTTTAGAAAGCATCGCTCCTGCGAAACGCAACTCGACCTTTTTTCACACGATATCTTGCGAACCATGGATGAAGGGTATCAGACGGATGCCATATTCCTTGACTTCCGGAAAGCGTTTGACTCGGTGCCCCACTGCAGACTCCTAACTAAGGTACGAGCATATGGGATTGGTTCCCAATTATGTGAGTGGCTCGAAGACTGCTTAAGTAGTAGAACCCAGTATGTTGTCCTCGATGATGAGTGTTCATCGGAGGTGAGGGTATCATCTGGAGTGCCCCAGGGAAGTGTGGTAGGTCCGCTGTTGTTTTCTATCTACATAAATGACCTTTTGGATAGGGTTGATAGCAATGTGCGGCTGTTTGCTGATGATGTTGAGGTGTACGGGAAGGTGTCTCCGTTGAGTGACTGTAGGAGGATACAAGATGACTTGGACAGGATTTGTGATTGGTGTAAAGAAAGCAGCTAATTCTAAATATAGATAAATGTAAATTAATGCAGATGAATAGGAAAAAGAATCCCGTAATGTTCGAATACTCCATTAGTAGTGTAGCCCTTGACACAGTCACGTCGATTAAATATTTGGGCGTAACATTTCAGAGCGATACGAAGTGGGACAAGCATGCAATGGCAGTTGTGGGGAAGGTGGATAGTCGTCTTCGGTTCATTGGTAGAATTTTGGGAAGATGTGGTTCATCCGTAAAGGAGACCGCTTATAAAACACTAATACGACCTATTCTTGAGTACTGCTCGAGCGTTTGGGATCCCTATCAGGTCGAATTGAGGGAGGACATAGAAGCAATTCAGAGGCGGGCTGCTAGATTTGTTACTGGTAGGTTTGTTCATCACGCGAGTGTTAGGGAAATGCTTCAGGAACTCGGGTAGGAGTCTCTGGAGGAAAGGTGTCGTTCTTTTCGTGAATCGCTACTGAGGAAATTTAGAGAACTAGCATTTGAGGCTGACTGCACTGCAATTTTACTGCCGTCAACTTATATTTCACGGAAAGACCACAAAGATAAGATAAGAGAGATTAGGGCTCATACAGAGGCATGTAGGGCTCATACAGAGGCATATATTGGGAGTGTTTGGTAGTGGAACAGGGAGAGAAGATGCTAGTTGTGGTACGAGGTACCCTCCGCCACGCACCGTATGGTGGATTGCGGAGTATGTATGTAGATGTAGATGTATCTACGATTTGTCAGCATTTGCCTCCAGCTGTCAGCGGGAACAATCTTTTTACCTTTCACACTGCTTTCTTTCGTTTGTGCTCAATGTCTCGTGTAAATTAAATCTACTATGGGTCCCAACGCTTGAGAAGTATTCCATTTTTGTTTGTAAGTAACCTCTCCCGTAAACTAGTAGCCAGCCAGTATCTTTCTAATCAATCCAATCCAAGAGTCCCACTTGATTTACCTACCTCTGATGCACACACCTGCAGTTACAACCCTGCACTGCAGTGATGAATACAATGATTTCAATCCAACCCAAAAATGTCACGTAAGAATACAGGTTTTCATGGCCGTTGTCGATTACGTTAAAAGTTATTTGGGTATTGGAACTGTGGCATTCCTGCAGAATCTTGTGTACGATCCGATGATACTCAGCTGTGGTCGACTTCTGTATGGAGAAGTTAGGTGGTACAGTTAAAGAATTCTTAAATTAACACGAATCACATGTGGACCTTAAGAAAACAAGAATGTCAGCAGTTGCTGAACATAATGAAAAATGTGTACAGGGTGTAGACTTTGCTAATGTTGTTGTATTATATTATTATTCTTGAAAATTGCAACACCCAGAAAGAATGGCCAGAAACAGTCTAAAATCTGAGAATGTGTTCAACAATAAAACCATACGGAGTGATTAAGACTGCAGGGAAATGGCGTGCGTGTAAGCTCAGCAGCTCTCCCTTTTGTGTGACTCAACAGGTCATTGTTACTCCCTGCTCATGAGGTGCAGGCCCGTGTAACGAAGCGGAAATCTGAAAGCAAGTGACGGTAAATTTGGAAACACACACTATATTCATTCCTGAAAAACAAAAAAAGTTATACTAGCAAATGATGTAGCACAAGAGCAGGAGTCAATACAAGAGTAGAATGCTCAAAACGTTTGGATGTGGATATTGCACATTCATGAAAACTTGAAATGGAAGAAGCGTATTACTAAGCTTCGCAAAGAATTAATTTCAGCTGCTTTTACTCTTCGTATAACTGCTAACCTTGGGAACAAACGATTAACCTCTTGACACACACTGTGTGTTCAAAAGTATCCGGTCACCCCCCCCCCCCCCCAAAAAAAAAAAAAATACGTGTTTCATATTAGGTGCATTGTGCTGCCACCTACTGCCAGGTACTCCATATCAGCGACCTCAGTAGTCATTACACATCGTGAGAGAGCAGAATGAGGCGCTCCGCGCAACTCATGGACTTCGAACGTGGTCAGATAATTGGATGTCACTTGTATCATACGTCTGTACGTGAGATTTCCACACTCCTAAACATCCCTAGGTCCATTGTTTCTGATGTGATAGTGAAGTGTAAACGTGAAGGGACACGTACAGCACAAAAGCGTACAGGCAGGCCTCGTTGTTTTGCGTGACACTATCACGGCACAGCACAGGCTTCCCACTGTTGAAGAGCAATTCGGGGCTGGCGATTGCATCTTTCAACACGATCGAGCACCTGTTCGTAATGCACGGCCTGTGGCGGAGTGGTTACACGACAATAACATCCCTGTAATGGACAGGCCTGCAGAAGGTCCTGACTTGAATCCTATAGAACACCTTTGGGATGTTTTGGATCGCGACTTCGTGCCAGGCCTCACCGACCGACATCGATACCTCTCCTCAGTGCAGCACTCCGTGAAGAATGGGCTGCCATTCAGCAAGATACCTTCGAGCACCTGATTGAACGTATGCCTGTGAGAGTGCAACCTGTCATCAAGGCTAAAAGTGGCCCAACACCATATTGAATTCCAGCGTTACCGATGGAGGGCGCCACCAACTTGTAAGTTCAAAATGGTTCAAATGGCTCTGAGCACTATGGGACTCAACATCTGAGGTCATCAGTCCCCTAGAACTTAGAACTACTTAAACCTAACTAACCTCAGCACATCACACACATCGATGCCCGAGGCAGGATTCGAACTTGCGACCGTAGTGGTCGTGCGGTTCCAGACTGAAGTGCGTAGAACCGCTCGGCCACAACGGCCGGCAACTTGTAAGTCATTTTCAGCCAGGTGTCCGGATACTTTTAATCACATAGTGTATTTTGTATATTTCCACTCAATAATTTCTTACAGATTGAATTTCTAAGGTAATTCATCACTTAGAAAGAAAGTATTGATTGGACAAAAGCGAGCAGTAAGAATAATATGTGGTGTTCACCTACGGACATCATGTAGGTACCTGTTCAAGCAGCGAGGCATTTTAACTGAGCCGTCACAGTACATTCACTGACGGGAAAAAATGGCAACACCACGAAAATAATTCATGTAGAGCAATGAAATTTGTCGAATGCGTTTGTCTAGATAACATATTTAAGTGATTAACATTGCAAGGTCGCAGGTTAATGAAAGCGACAGATAAGCCATTGCAAAAGTGAAATGCTGGTACATTAATAACTGGTGCAACCACAGGAATGTTGAATCCACGCATGCCAACGAGCAAGTGTTGTGTTGTACAGGTGCCGGATGTGAGTTTGTGGGATGGAGTTCCAT
Organism: Schistocerca cancellata; assembly: GCF_023864275.1. Classification (NCBI taxonomy): domain Eukaryota; kingdom Metazoa; phylum Arthropoda; class Insecta; order Orthoptera; family Acrididae; genus Schistocerca; species Schistocerca cancellata. The sequence goes on along the minus strand of NC_064628.1, from coordinate 99,750,406 downwards.
GCCTGTTGGACTTGGCCGGTCGGTGCAGGGACGGTTAACGTTCTTTGGGGATGACGCTGGAGTTGTCGTTCGATTATGTCCCGTATGTGCTCGATTGGAGACAGATCTGGTGATCGAGCTGGCCAAGACAACAGTCGACACTCTGTAGAGCAGACTGGGTTACAACAGAGGTATGTGGGCGAGCGTTATCCTGTTGGAAAACGCCCCCTGGAACGCTGTTAATGAATGGCAGCTCAACAGGTCGAATCATGAGACTGGCTTACAAATTTGCAGTCGGTATGCGTGGGATAACCACGAAGTGCTCCTGCTGTTATACGAAATCGCACCCCCGACCAAAACTCCAGTGTGTGTAGCACGCAGAGAGGTTGGTTGCAGGCCCCCAACTGGCGGCCTCCTAACCAACACATTGTCATCACTGGCACCAAGGCAGAACCAGCTTTCACTTGGAAGCACAACAGACCTCCACCTCGCGCTCCAGTGAGCTCTCGCTTGACTCCACTGAAGTTGCAAAAGACAGTGGTTTGGCATCAGTGGAATGCACGCTAAAGGGAGTCTCGCTCAGAGTTGTCTTTGAAGTACTGATTTGTGTCTTTGTGATGCCAAATTGCTGCTGCAAATGCAACACGATGCTCCAGAGCCACACACCGACCACGACGATCTTCCCTCTTGGTAGTACTACGTGGCTGTCTGCAGTGGCTACATTCCTGCCAAGTCTTTCTGCAGTACCACAGAACGAATATACAGCTTCTCGTTGCCCTATTACACGACTTTTTTCAACCTCAGTTAGGTTTTGATAACGGCCTTAAAGGCATTCCTGACGGGTACCAACTCACCACGTCCACTCTCATAGTCTGCATGGCCGTAACGGAAACAACACCTTCGTCCACAGCGTTAGCTTAAAGGTGGATCGCTGTAACGGCTGTAAATGCCTTTGAATGTTCGAGTATAATGACTTTTCTGGAGACTAGAAATCTGTAGGAATCAGCATGGATTTCGAAAAAGACGGTCATGTGAAACCCAGCTCGCGCTATTCGTCCACGAGACTCAGAGGGCCATAGACACGGGTTCACAGGTAGATGCCGTGTTTCTTGACTTCCGCAAGGCGTTCGATACAGTTCCCCACAGTCGTTTAATGAACAAAGTAAGAGCATATGGACTATCAGACCAATTCTGTGATTGGATTGAGGAGTTCCTAGATAACAGGACGCAGCATGTCATTCTCAATGGAGAGAAGTCTTCCGAAGTAAGAGTGATTTCAGGTGTGCCGCAGGGGAGTGTCATAGGACCGTTGCTATTCACAATATACATAAATGACCTGGTGGATGACATCGGAAGTTCACTGAGGCTTTTTGCAGATGATGCTGTGGTGTATCGAGAGGTTGTAACAATGGAAAATTGTACTGAAATGCAGGAGGATCTGCAGCAAATTGACGCATGTTGCAGGGAATGGCAATTGAATCTCAATGTAGACAAGTGTAACGTGCTGCGAATACACAGAAAGATAGATCCTTTATCATTTAGCTACAAAATAGCAGGTCAGCAACTGGAAGCAGTTAATACCATAAATTATCTGGGAGTACGCATTAAGAGTGATTGAAAATGGAATGATCGTATAATGTTGATCGTCGGTAAAGCAGATGCCAGACTGAGATTCATTGGAAGAATCCTAAGGAAATGCAATCCGAAAATAAAGGAAGTAGGTTACAGTACGCTTGTTCGCCCACTGCTTGAATACTGCTCAGCAGTGTGGGATCCGTACCAGATAGGGTTGATAGAAGATATAGAGAAGATCCAACGGAGAGCAGCGCGCTTCGTTACAGGATCATTTAGTAATCGCGAAAGCGTTACGGAGATGATAGATAAACTCCAGTGGAAGACTCTGCAGGAGAGACGCTCAGTAGCTCGGTACGGGCTTTTGTCAAAGTTTAGAGAACATACTTTCACCGAAGAGTCAAGCAGTATATTGCTCCCTCCTACGTATATCTCGCGAAGAGACCATGAGGATAAAATCAGAGAGATTAGAGCCCACACAGAGGCATACCGACACTCCTTCTTTCCACGAACAATACGAGACTGGAATAGAAGGGAGAACCGATAGAGGTACTCAAGGCACCCTCCGCCACACACCGTCAGGTGGCTTGTGGAGTATGGATGTAGATGTAGATGTAGAATCGGTGGAACGCATACCAAGACGTCGTCTTCCATTTCCTGCAGAGTACCATCGCCTCACATGAATGCCGTCATTGGCGCTACGAGTTGCAAAAGTCGTATTACTGGACGAGTAGTGAACACAGTCGGACGGAATGTACTGTTAAGCGGCAGAGCGAAGAAACACCAAGTGTGATAATTTGGGGCACCATTGGCAACCTCACCTCGTAACTATTGAGAACTATCTGAAGAGCAACTGATAGATCAGGAAAGTTTTAGAGCCGTAAGCACCGTCCCTCCTGAAAAGAATTTCGCCATTTTTCATCGGGACACTACTCAGCCACATGTGACGAGGATTTGCAAGTCTTCTTCGATGAACGACATGTACCACTCCTTCCCTGGCCTGCGGGTTCGCCTGACATATCGCCCATCGACATGGGTCATGGTTGGTCAGTAAGTTGTACTTTCCGGTCCTCTCACAACAACTTGCCATGCTTTGTGGGTACGTGTACAAACTACATGGCAGTGTGGTCCTCTCGCAACAACTTGCCATGCTTCGTGGGCACGTGTACAAACCACATGGCAGAGTGGTCCTCTCACAACAACTTGCCATGCTTCGTGGGCACGTGTACAAACTACATGGCAGTGTGGTCCTCTTGCAACAACTTGCCATGCTTCGTGGGCACGTGTACAAACTACATGCAGTGTGGTCCTCTGGCAACAACTTTCCATGCATCGTGGGCACGTGTACAAACTACATGGCAGTGTGGTTCTCTCGCAACAACTTTCCATGCTTCGTGGGCATTTGTACAAACTACATGGCAGTGTGGTCCTCTCGCAACAACTTGCCATGCTTCGTGGGCACGTGTACAAACTACATGGCAGTGTGGTCCTCTCGCAACAACTTTCCATGCCTCGTGGGCACGTGTACAAACTACATGGCAGTGTGGTCCTCTCGCAACAACTTGCCATGCTTCGTGGGCATGTGTACAAACTACATGGCAGTGTGGTTCTCTCGCAACAACTTTCCATGCTTCGTGGGCACGGGTACAAACTACATGCAGTGTGGTCCTCTCGCAACAACTTGCCATGCATCGTGGGCACGTGTACAAACTACATGGCAGTGTGGTTCTCTCGCAACAACTTTCCATGCTTCGTGGGCACGTGTACAAACTACATGCAGTGTGGTCCTCTCGCAACAACTTGCCATGCATCGTGGGCACGTGTACAAACTACATGGCAGTGTGGTCCTCTCGCAACAACATTCCACGCTTCGTGGGCACGTGTACAAACTACATGGCAGTGTGGTCCTCTCGCAACAACTTTCCATGCTTCGTGGGCACGTGTACAAACTACATGGCAGTGTGGTTCTCTCGCAACAACTTGCCATGCATCGTGGGCACGTGTACAAACTACATGGCAGTGTGGTCCTCTCGCAACAACTTTCCATGCTTCGTGGACACGTGTACAAACTACATGGCAGTGTGGTCCTCTCGCAACAACTTGCCATGCTTCGTGGGCATGTGTACAAACTACATGGCAGTGTGGTCCTCTCGCAACAACTTGCCATGCTTCGTGGGCACGTGTACAAACTACATGGCAGTGTGGTCCTCTCGCAACAACTTGCCATGCTTCGTGGGCACGTGTACAAACTACATGGCAGTGTGGTCCTCTCGCAACAACTTGCCATGCTTCGTGGGCACGTGTACAAACTACATGGCAGTGTGGTCCTCTCGCAACAACTTGCCATGCTTCGTGGGCACGTGTACAAACTACATGGCAGTGTGGTCCTCTCGCAACAACTTGCCATGCTTCGTGGGCACGTGTACAAACTACATGGCAGTGTGGTCCTCTCACAACAACTTGCCATGCTTCGTGGGCACGTGTACAAACTACATGGCAGTGTGGTCCTCTTGCAACAACTTGCCATGCTTCGTGGGCACGTGTACAAACTACATGCAGTGTGGTCCTCTCGCAACAACTTGCCATGCATCGTGGGCACGTGTACAAACTACATGGCAGTGTGGTCCTCTCGCAACAACTTTCCATGCTTCGTGGGCACGTGTACAAACTACATGGCAGTGTGGTCCTCTCACAACAACTTGCCATGCTTCGTGGGCATGTGTACAAACTACATGGCAGTATGGTCCTCTCGCAACAACTTTCCATGCTTCGTGGGCATGTGTACAAACTACATGGCAGTGTGGTCCTCTCGCAACAACTTTCCATGCTTCGTGGGCACGTGTACAAACTACATGGCAGTGTGGTCCTCTCGCAACAACTTGCCATGCTTCGTGGGCACGTGTACAAACTACATGGCAGTGTGGTTCTCTCACAACAACTTTCCATGCTTTGTGGGAACGGGTACAAACTACATGCAGTGTGGTCCTCTCGCAACAACTTGCCATGCTTCGTGGGCACGTGTACAAACTACATGGCAGTGTGGTCCTCTCGCAACAACTTTCCATGCTTCGTGGGCACGTGTACAAACTACATGGCAGTGTGGTCCTCTCGCAACAACTTGCCATGCTTCGTGGGCATGTGTACAAACTACATGCAGTGTGGTCCTCTCGCAACAACTTGCCATGCATCGTGGGCACGTGTACAAACTACATGGCAGTGTGGTTCTCTGGCAACAACTTTCCATGCTTCGTGGGCACGGGTACAAACTACATGCAGTGTGGTCCTCTCGCAACAACTTGCCATGCATCGTGGGAATGTGTACAAACTACATGGCAGTGTGGTCCTCTCGCAACAACTTTCCATGCTTCGTGGGCACGTGTACAAACTACATGGCAGTGTGGTCCTCTCGCAACAACTTGCCATGCTTCGTGGGCACGTGTACAAACCACATGGCAGTGTGGTCCTCTCACAACAACTTGCCATGCTTCGTGGGCACGTGTACAAACTACATGGCAGTGTGGTCCTCTCGCAACAACTTGCCATGCTTCGTGGGCACATGTACAAACTACATGCAGTGTGGTCCTCTCGCAACAACTTTCCATGCTTCGTGGGCACGTGTACAAACTACATGGCAGTGTGGTCCTCTCGCAACAACTTGCCATGCTTCGTGGGCACGTGTACAAACCACATGGCAGTGTGCTCCTCTCACAACAACTTGCCATGCTTCGTGGGCACGTGTACAAACTACATGGCAGTGTGGTCCTCTCGGCACAACTTGCCATGCTTCGTGGGCATGTGTACAAACTACATGGCAGTGTGGTCCTCTCGCAACAACTTGCCATGCTTCGTGGGCACATGTACAAACTACATGCAGTGTGGTCCTCTCGCAACAACTTTCCTTGCTTCTTGGGCACATGTACAAACTACATGGCAGTGTGGTCCTATTTCAATAACTTGCCATGCTTCGTGGGCACGTGTACAAACTACATGGCAGTGTGGTCCTCTGGCAACAACTTTCCATGCATCGTGGGCACGTGTACAAACTACATGGCAGTGTGGTTCTCTCGCAACAACTTTCCATGCTTCGTGGGCATTTGTACAAACTACATGGCAGTGTGGTCCTCTCGCAACAACTTGCCATGCTTCGTGGGCACGTGTACAAACTACATGGCAGTGTGGTCCTCTCGCAACAACTTTCCATGCTTCGTGGGCACGTGTACAAACTACATGCAGTGTGGTCCTCTCGCAACAACTTGCCATGCTTCGTGGGCACGTGTACAAACTACATTGCAGTGTGGTTCTCTCGCAACAACTTTCCATGCTTCGTGGGCACGGGTACAAACTACATGCAGTGTGGTCCTCTCGCAACAACTTGCCATGCATCGTGGGCACGTGTACAAACTACATGGCAGTGTGGTCCTCTCGCAACAACTTTCCATGCTTCGTGGGCACGTGTACAAACTACATGGCAGTGTGGTCCTCTCGCAACAACTTGCCATGCTTCGTGGGCATGTGTACAAACTACATGGCAGTGTGGTTCTCTCGCAACAACTTTCCATGCTTCGTGGGCACGGGTACAAACTACATGCAGTGTGGTCCTCTCGCAACAACTTGCCATGCATCGTGGGCACGTGTACAAACTGCATGGCAGTGTGGTTCTCTCGCAACAACTTTCCATGCTTCGTGGGCACGTGTACAAACTACATGCAGTGTGGTCCTCTCGCAACAACTTGCCATGCATCGTGGGCACGTGTACAAACTACATGGCAGTGTGGTCCTCTCGCAACAACTTTCCACGCTTCGTGGGCACGTGTACAAACTACATGGCAGTGTGGTCCTCTCGCAACAACTTTCCATGCTTCGTGGGCACGTGTACAAACTACATGGCAGTGTGGTTCTCTCGCAACAACTTGCCATGCATCGTGGGCACGTGTACAAACTACATGGCAGTGTGGTCCTCTCGCAACAACTTTCCATGCTTCGTGGACACGTGTACAAACTACATGGCAGTGTGGTCCTCTCGCAACAACTTGCCATGCTTCGTGGGCATGTGTACAAACTACATGGCAGTGTGGTCCTCTCGCAACAACTTGCCATGCTTCGTGGGCACGTGTACAAACTACATGGCAGTGTGGTCCTCTGGCAACAACTTGCCATGCTTCGTGGGCACGTGTACAAACTACATGGCAGTGTGGTCCTCTCGCAACAACTTGCCATGCTTCGTGGGCACGTGTACAAACTACATGGCAGTGTGGTCCTCTCACAACAACTTGCCATGCTTCGTGGGCACGTGTACAAACTACATGGCAGTGTGGTCCTCTTGCAACAACTTGCCATGCTTCGTGGGCACGTGTACAAACTACATGCAGTGTGGTCCTCTCGCAACAACTTGCCATGCATTGTGGGCACGTGTACAAACTACATGGCAGTGTGGTCCTCTCGCAACAACTTTCCATGCTTCGTGGGCACGTGTACAAACTACATGGCAGTGTGGTCCTCTCACAACAACTTGCCATGCTTCGTGGGCATGTGTACAAACTACATGGCAGTATGGTCCTCTCGCAACAACTTGCCATGCTTCGTGGGCATGTGTACAAACTACATGGCAGTGTGGTCCTCTCGCAACAACTTTCCATGCTTCGTGGGCACGTGTACAAACTACATGGCAGTGTGGTCCTCTCGCAACAACTTGCCATGCTTCGTGGGCACGTGTACAAACTACATGGCAGTGTGGTTCTCTCACAACAACTTTCCATGCTTTGTGGGAACGGGTACAAACTACATGCAGTGTGGTCCTCTCGCAACAACTTGCCATGCTTCGTGGGCACGTGTACAAACTACATGGCAGTGTGGTCCTCTCGCAACAACTTTCCATGCTTCGTGGGCACGTGTACAAACTACATGGCAGTGTGGTCCTCTCGCAACAACTTGCCATGCTTCGTGGGCATGTGTACAAACTACATGCAGTGTGGTCCTCTCGCAACAACTTGCCATGCATCGTGGGCACGTGTACAAACTACATGGCAGTGTGGTTCTCTGGCAACAACTTTCCATGCTTCGTGGGCACGGGTACAAACTACATGCAGTGTGGTCCTCTCGCAACAACTTGCCATGCATCGTGGGAATGTGTACAAACTACATGGCAGTGTGGTCCTCTCGCAACAACTTTCCATGCTTCGTGGGCACGTGTACAAACTACATGGCAGTGTGGTCCTCTCACAACAACTTGCCATGCTTCGTGGGCACGTGTACAAACCACATGGCAGTGTGGTCCTCTCACAACAACTTGCCATGCTTCGTGGGCACGTGTACAAACTACATGGCAGTGTGGTCCTCTCGCAACAACTTGCCATGCTTCGTGGGCACATGTACAAACTACATGCAGTGTGGTCCTCTCGCAACAACTTTCCATGCTTCGTGGGCACGTGTACAAACTACATGGCAGTGTGGTCCTCTCGCAACAACTTGCAATGCTTCGTGGGCACGTGTACAAACCACATGGCAGTGTGCTCCTCTCACAACAACTTGCCATGCTTCGTGGGCACATGTACAAACTACATGGCAGTGTGGTCCTCTCGGCACAACTTGCCATGCTTCGTGGGCATGTGTACAAACTACATGGCAGTGTGGTCCTCTCGCAACAACTTGCCATGCTTCGTGGGCACATGTACAAACTACATGCAGTGTGGTCCTCTCGCAACAACTTTCCTTGCTTCTTGGGCACATGTACAAACTACATGGCAGTGTGGTCCTATTTCAACAACTTGCCATGCTTCGTGGGCACGTGTACAAACTACATGGCAGTGTGGTCCTCTCGCAACAACTTGCCATGCTTCGTGGGCATGTGTAAAAACTACATGGCAGTGTGGTCCTCTCGCAACAACTTTCCATGCTTCGTGGGCACGTGTACAAACTACATGGCAGTGTGGTCCTCTCGCAACAACTTGCCATGCTTCGTGGGCATGTGTACAAACTACATGGCAGTGTGGTTCTCTCACAACAACTTTTCATGCTTTGTGGGCACGCGTACAAACTACATGCAGTGTGGTCCTCTCGCAACAACTTGCCATGCATCGTGGGCACGTGTACAAACTACATGGCAGTGTGGTCCTCTCACAACAACTTTCCATGCTTCGTGGGCACGTGTACAAACTACATGGCAGTGTGGTCCTCTCGCAACAACTTGCCATGTTTCGTGGGCACGTGTACAAACTACATGGCAGTGTGGTTCTCTCACAACAACTTTTCATGCTTTGTGGGCACGGGTACAAACTACATGCTGTGTGGTCCTCTCGCAACAACTTGCCATGCATCGTGGGCACGTGTACAAACTACATGGCAGTGTGGTCCTCTCACAACAACTTTCCATGCTTCGTGGGCACGTGTACAAACTACATGGCAGTGTGGTCCTCTCGCAACAACTTGCCATGTTTCGTGGGCACGTGTACAAACTACATGGCAGTGTGGTTCTCTCACAACAACTTTTCATGCTTTGTGGGCACGGGTACAAACTACATGCAGTGTGGTCCTCTCGCAACAACTTGCCATGCATCGTGGGCACGTGTACAAACTACATGGCAGTGTGGTCCTCTCACAACAACTTTCCATGCTTCGTGGGCACGTGTACAAACTACATGGCAGTGTGGTCCTCTTGCAACAACTTGCCATGCTTCGTGGGCACGTGTACAAACTACATGCAGTGTGGTGCTATCGCAACAACTTGCCATGCATCGTGGGCACGTGTACAAACTACATGGCAGTGTGGTCCTCTCGCAACAACTTTCCATGCTTCGTGGGCACGTGTACAAACCACATGGCAGTGTGGTCCTCTCACAACAACTTGCCATGCTTCGTGGGCACGTGTACAAACTACATGCAGTGTGTTCCTCTCGCAACAACTTGCCATGCATCGTGGGCACGTGTACAAACTACATGGCAGTGTGGTCCTCTCGCAACAACTTGCCATGCTTCGTGGGCACGTGTACAAACCACATGGCAGTGTGGTCCTCTCACAACAACTTGCCATGCTTCGTGGGCACGTGTACAAACTACATGGCAGTGTGGTCCTCTCGCAACAACTTGCCATGCATCGTGGGCACGTGTACAAACTACATGGCAGTGTGGTCCTCTCACAACAACTTTCTATGCTTCGTGGGCACGTGTACAAACTACATGGCAGTGTGGTCCTGTCGCAACAACTTGCCATGTTTCGTGGGCACGTGTACAAACTACATGGCAGTGGGGTCCTCTCACAACAACTTGCCATGCTTCGTGGGCACGTGTACAAACTACATGCAGTGTGGTCCTCTCGCAACAACTTGCCATGCATCGTGGGCACGTGTACAAACTTCATGGCAGTGTGGTCCTCTCACAACAACTTGCCATGCTTCGTGGGCACGTGTGCAAACCACATGGCAGTGTGGTCCTCTCACAACAACTTGCCATGCTTCGTGGGCACGTGTACAAACTACATGGCAGTGTGGTCCTCTCGCAACAACTTGCCATGCATCGTGGGCACGTGTACAAACTACATGCAGTGTGGTCCTCTCGCAACAACTTGCCATGCATCGTGGGCACGTGTACAAACTACATGGCAGTGTGGTCCTCTCACAACAACTTGCCATGCTTCGTGGGCACGTGTACAAACTACATGGCAGTGTGGTCCTCTCACAACAACTTGCCATGCTTCGTGGGCATGTGTACAAACTACATGGCAGTGTGGTCCTCTCGCAACAACTTGCCATGCTTCGTGGGCATGTGTACAAACTACATGGCAGTGTGGTCCTCTCACAACAACTGGCCATGCTTCGTGGGCATGTGTACAAACTACATGGCAGTGTGGTCCTCTCGCAACAACTTGCCATGCTTCGTGGGCATGTGTACAAACTACATGGCAGTGTGGTCCTCTCGCAACAACTTGCCATGCTTCGTGGGCATGTGTACAAACTACATGGCAGTGTGGTCCTCTCGCAACAACTTGCCATGCTTCGTGGGCACGTGTACAAACTACATGGCAGTGTGGTCCTCTCACAACAACTTGCCATGCATCGTGGGCACGTGTACAAACTACATGGCAGTGTGGTCCTCTCGCAACAACTTGCCATGCATCGTGGGCACGTGTACAAACTACATGGCAGTGTGGTCCTCTCGCAACAACTTGCCATGCTTCGTGGGCATGTGTACAAACTACATGGCAGTGTGGTCCTCTCGCAACAACTTGCCATGCTTCGTGGGCATGTGTACAAACTACATGGCAGTGTGGTCCTCTCGCAACAACTTGCCATGCTTCGTGGGCATGTGTACAAACTACATGCCAGTGTGGTCCTCTCGCAACAACTTGCCATGCATCGTGGGCATGTGTACAAACTACATGGCAGTGTGGTCCTCTCGCAACAACTTGCCATGCTTCGTGGGCATGTGTACAAACTACATGGCAGTGTGGTCCTCTCGCAACAACTTGCCATGCTTCGTGGGCATGTGTACAAACTACATGGCAGTGTGGTCCTCTCGCAACAACTTGCCATGCTTCGTGGGCATGTGTACAAACTACATGGCAGTGTGGTCCTCTCGCAACAACTTGCCATGCATCGTGGGCATGTGTACAAACTACATGGCAGTGTGGTCCTCTCGCAACAACTTGCCATGCTTCGTGGGCACGTGTACAAACTACATGCAGTGTGGTCCTCTCGCAACAATTTGCCATGCATCGTGGGCACGTGTACAAACTACATGGCAGTGTGGTCCTCTCACAACAACTTGCCATGTTTCGTGGGCAGGTGTACAAACTACATGTCAGTGTGGTCCTCTCGCAACAACTTGCCATGCATCGTGGGCACGTGTACAAACTACATGGCAGTGTGGTCCTCTCGCAACAACTTGCCATGCTTCGTGGGCATGTGTACAAACTACATGGCAGTGTGGTCCTCTCGCAACAACTTGCCATGCTTCGTGGGCATGTGTACAAACTACATGGCAGTGTGGTCCTCTCGCAACAACTTGCCATGCTTCGTGGGCATGTGTACAAACTACATGGCAGTGTGGTCCTCTCGCAACAACTTGCCATGCTTCGTGGGCACGTGTACAAGCTACATGGCAGTGTGGTCCTCTCACAACAACTTGCCATGCTTCGTGGGCATGTGTACAAAATACATGGCAGTGTGGTCCTCTCGCAACAACTTGCCATGCTTCGTGGGCACATGTACAAACTACATGGCAGTGTGGTCTTCTCGCAACAACTTGCCATGCTTCGTGGGCACGTGTACAAACTACATGGCAGTGTGGTCCTCTCGCAACAACTTGCCATGCTTCGTGGGCATGTGTACAAACTACATGGCAGTGTGGTCCTCTCGCAACAACTTGCCATGCTTCGTGGGCATGTGTACAAACTACATGGCAGTGTGGTCCTCTCGCAACAACTTGCCATGCTTCGTGGGCATGTGTACAAACTACATGGCAGTGTGGTCCTCTCGCAACAACTTGCCATGCTTCGTGGGCATGTGTACAAACTACATGGCAGTGTGGTCCTCTCGCAACAACTTGCCATGCTTCGTGGGCACGTGTACAAACTACATGCAGTGTGGTCCTCTCGCAACAACTTGCCATGCATCGTGGGCACGTGTACAAACTACATGGCAGTGTGGTCCTCTCACAACAACATGCAATGCTTCGTGGGCACGTGTAAAAACTACATGGCAGTGTGGTCCTCTCGCAACAACTTGCCATGCATCGTGGGCACGTGTACAAACTACATGGCAGTGTGGTCCTCTCACAACAACTTGCCATGATTCGTGGGCACGTGTACAAACTACATGGCAGTGTGGTCCTCTCGCAACAACTTTCCATGCTTCGTGGGCATGTGTACAAACTACATGGCAGTGTGGTCCTCTCGCAACAACTTGCCATGCTTCGTGGGCATGTGTACAAACTACATGGCAGTGTGGTCCTCTCGCAACAACTTGCCATGCTTTGTGGGCACGTGTACAAACTACATGGCAGTGTGGTCCTCTCGCAACAACTTGCCATGCTTCGTGGGCATGTGTACAAACTACATGGCAGTGTGGTCCTCTCGCAACAACTTGCCATGCTTCGTGGGCACATGTACAAACTACATGCAGTGTGGTCCTCTCGCAACAACTTTCCTTGCTTCTTGGGCACATGTACAAACTACATGGCAGTGTGGTCCTATTTCAACAACTTGCCATGCTTCGTGGGCACGTGTACAAACTACATGGCAGTGTGGTCCTCTCGCAACAACTTGCCATGCTTCGTGGGCATGTGTAAAAACTACATGGCAGTGTGGTCCTCTCGCAACAACTTTCCATGCTTCGTGGGCACGTGTACAAACTACATGGCAGTGTGGTCCTCTCGCAACAACTTGCCATGCTTCGTGGGCATGTGTACAAACTACATGGCAGTGTGGTTCTCTCACAACAACTTTTCATGCTTTGTGGGCACGCGTACAAACTACATGCAGTGTGGTCCTCTCGCAACAACTTGCCATGCATCGTGGGCACGTGTACAAACTACATGGCAGTGTGGTCCTCTCACAACAACTTTCCATGCTTCGTGGGCACGTGTACAAACTACATGGCAGTGTGGTCCTCTCGCAACAACTTGCCATGTTTCGTGGGCACGTGTACAAACTACATGGCAGTGTGGTTCTCTCACAACAACTTTTCATGCTTTGTGGGCACGGGTACAAACTACATGCTGTGTGGTCCTCTCGCAACAACTTGCCATGCATCGTGGGCACGTGTACAAACTACATGGCAGTGTGGTCCTCTCACAACAACTTTCCATGCTTCGTGGGCACGTGTACAAACTACATGGCAGTGTGGTCCTCTCGCAACAACTTGCCATGTTTCGTGGGCACGTGTACAAACTACATGGCAGTGTGGTTCTCTCACAACAACTTTTCATGCTTTGTGGGCACGGGTACAAACTACATGCAGTGTGGTCCTCTCGCAACAACTTGCCATGCATCGTGGGCACGTGTACAAACTACATGGCAGTGTGGTCCTCTCACAACAACTTTCCATGCTTCGTGGGCACGTGTACAAACTACATGGCAGTGTGGTCCTCTTGCAACAACTTGCCATGCTTCGTGGGCACGTGTACAAACTACATGCAGTGTGGTGCTATCGCAACAACTTGCCATGCATCGTGGGCACGTGTACAAACTACATGGCAGTGTGGTCCTCTCGCAACAACTTTCCATGCTTCGTGGGCACGTGTACAAACCACATGGCAGTGTGGTCCTCTCACAACAACTTGCCATGCTTCGTGGGCACGTGTACAAACTACATGCAGTGTGTTCCTCTCGCAACAACTTGCCATGCATCGTGGGCACGTGTACAAACTACATGGCAGTGTGGTCCTCTCGCAACAACTTGCCATGCTTCGTGGGCACGTGTACAAACCACATGGCAGTGTGGTCCTCTCACAACAACTTGCCATGCTTCGTGGGCACGTGTACAAACTACATGGCAGTGTGGTCCTCTCGCAACAACTTGCCATGCATCGTGGGCACGTGTACAAACTACATGGCAGTGTGGTCCTCTCACAACAACTTTCTATGCTTCGTGGGCACGTGTACAAACTACATGGCAGTGTGGTCCTGTCGCAACAACTTGCCATGTTTCGTGGGCACGTGTACAAACTACATGGCAGTGGGGTCCTCTCACAACAACTTGCCATGCTTCGTGGGCACGTGTACAAACTACATGCAGTGTGGTCCTCTCGCAACAACTTGCCATGCATCGTGGGCACGTGTACAAACTTCATGGCAGTGTGGTCCTCTCACAACAACTTGCCATGCTTCGTGGGCACGTGTGCAAACCACATGGCAGTGTGGTCCTCTCACAACAACTTGCCATGCTTCGTGGGCACGTGTACAAACTACATGGCAGTGTGGTCCTCTCGCAACAACTTGCCATGCATCGTGGGCACGTGTACAAACTACATGCAGTGTGGTCCTCTCGCAACAACTTGCCATGCATCGTGGGCACGTGTACAAACTACATGGCAGTGTGGTCCTCTCACAACAACTTGCCATGCTTCGTGGGCACGTGTACAAACTACATGGCAGTGTGGTCCTCTCACAACAACTTGCCATGCTTCGTGGGCATGTGTACAAACTACATGGCAGTGTGGTCCTCTCGCAACAACTTGCCATGCTTCGTGGGCATGTGTACAAACTACATGGCAGTGTGGTCCTCTCGCAACAACTGGCCATGCTTCGTGGGCATGTGTACAAACTACATGGCAGTGTGGTCCTCTCGCAACAACTTGCCATGCTTCGTGGGCATGTGTACAAACTACATGGCAGTGTGGTCCTCTCGCAACAACTTGCCATGCTTCGTGGGCATGTGTACAAACTACATGGCAGTGTGGTCCTCTCGCAACAACTTGCCATGCTTCGTGGGCACGTGTACAAACTACATGGCAGTGTGGTCCTCTCACAACAACTTGCCATGCATCGTGGGCACGTGTACAAACTACATGGCAGTGTGGTCCTCTCGCAACAACTTGCCATGCATCGTGGGCACGTGTACAAACTACATGGCAGTGTGGTCCTCTCGCAACAACTTGCCATGCTTCGTGGGCATGTGTACAAACTACATGGCAGTGTGGTCCTCTCGCAACAACTTGCCATGCTTCGTGGGCATGTGTACAAACTACATGGCAGTGTGGTCCTCTCGCAACAACTTGCCATGCTTCGTGGGCATGTGTACAAACTACATGCCAGTGTGGTCCTCTCGCAACAACTTGCCATGCATCGTGGGCATGTGTACAAACTACATGGCAGTGTGGTCCTCTCGCAACAACTTGCCATGCTTCGTGGGCATGTGTACAAACTACATGGCAGTGTGGTCCTCTCGCAACAACTTGCCATGCTTCGTGGGCATGTGTACAAACTACATGGCAGTGTGGTCCTCTCGCAACAACTTGCCATGCTTCGTGGGCATGTGTACAAACTACATGGCAGTGTGGTCCTCTCGCAACAACTTGCCATGCATCGTGGGCATGTGTACAAACTACATGGCAGTGTGGTCCTCTCGCAACAACTTGCCATGCTTCGTGGGCACGTGTACAAACTACATGCAGTGTGGTCCTCTCGCAACAATTTGCCATGCATCGTGGGCACGTGTACAAACTACATGGCAGTGTGGTCCTCTCACAACAACTTGCCATGTTTCGTGGGCAGGTGTACAAACTACATGTCAGTGTGGTCCTCTCGCAACAACTTGCCATGCATCGTGGGCACGTGTACAAACTACATGGCAGTGTGGTCCTCTCGCAACAACTTGCCATGCTTCGTGGGCATGTGTACAAACTACATGGCAGTGTGGTCCTCTCGCAACAACTTGCCATGCTTCGTGGGCATGTGTACAAACTACATGGCAGTGTGGTCCTCTCGCAACAACTTGCCATGCTTCGTGGGCATGTGTACAAACTACATGGCAGTGTGGTCCTCTCGCAACAACTTGCCATGCTTCGTGGGCACGTGTACAAGCTACATGGCAGTGTGGTCCTCTCACAACAACTTGCCATGCTTCGTGGGCATGTGTACAAAATACATGGCAGTGTGGTCCTCTCGCAACAACTTGCCATGCTTCGTGGGCACATGTACAAACTACATGGCAGTGTGGTCTTCTCGCAACAACTTGCCATGCTTCGTGGGCACGTGTACAAACTACATGGCAGTGTGGTCCTCTCGCAACAACTTGCCATGCTTCGTGGGCATGTGTACAAACTACATGGCAGTGTGGTCCTCTCGCAACAACTTGCCATGCTTCGTGGGCATGTGTACAAACTACATAACAGTGTGGTCCTCTCGCAACAACTTGCCATGCTTCGTGGGCATGTGTACAAACTACATGGCAGTGTGGTCCTCTCGCAACAACTTGCCATGCTTCGTGGGCATGTGTACAAACTACATGGCAGTGTGGTCCTCTCGCAACAACTTGCCATGCTTCGTGGGCACGTGTACAAACTACATGCAGTGTGGTCCTCTCGCAACAACTTGCCATGCATCGTGGGCACGTGTACAAACTACATGGCAGTGTGGTCCTCTCACAACAACATGCAATGCTTCGTGGGCACGTGTAAAAACTACATGGCAGTGTGGTCCTCTCGCAACAACTTGCCATGCATCGTGGGCACGTGTACAAACTACATGGCAGTGTGGTCCTCTCACAACAACTTGCCATGATTCGTGGGCACGTGTACAAACTACATGGCAGTGTGGTCCTCTCGCAACAACTTTCCATGCTTCGTGGGCATGTGTACAAACTACATGGCAGTGTGGTCCTCTCGCAACAACTTGCCATGCTTCGTGGGCATGTGTACAAACTACATGGCAGTGTGGTCCTCTCGCAACAACTTGCCATGCTTTGTGGGCACGTGTACAAACTACATGGCAGTGTGGTCCTCTCGCAACAACTTGCCATGCTTCGTGGGCATGTGTACAAACTACATGGCAGTGTGGTCCTCTCGCAACAACTTGCCATGCTTCGTGGGCATGTGTACAAACTACATGGCAGTGTGGTCCTCTCGCAACAACTTGCCATGCTTCGTGGGCATGTGTACAAACTACATGGCAGTGTGGTCCTCTCGCAACAACTTGCCATGCTTCGTGGGCATGTGTACAAACTACATGGCAGTGTGGTCCTCTCGCAACAACTTGCCATGTTTCGTGGGCATGTGTACAAACTACATGGCAGTGTGGTCCTCTCGCAACAACTTGCCATGCTTCGTGGGCATGTGTACAAACTACATAACAGTGTGGTCCTCTCGCAACAACTTGCCATGCTTCGTGGGCATGTGTACAAACTACATGGCAGTGTGGTCCTCTCGCAACAACTTGCCATGCTTCGTGGGCATGTGTACAAACTACATGGCAGTGTGGTCCTCTCGCAACAACTTGCCATGCTTCGTGGGCATGTGTACAAACTACATGGCAGTGTGGTCCTATTGCAACAACTTGCCATGCTTCGTGGGCACGTGTACAAACTACATGGCAGTGTGGTCCTCTCACAACAACTTGCCATGCTTCGTGGGCATGTGTACAAACTACATGGCAGTGTGGTCCTCTCGCAACAACTTGCCATGCTTCGTCGGCATGTGTACAAACTACATGGCAGTGTGGTCCTCTCGCAACAACTTTCCATGCTTCGTGGGCATGTGTACAAACTACATGGCAGTGTGGTCCTCTCGCAACAACTTGCCATGCTTCGTGGGCATGTGTACAAACTACATGGCAGTGTGGTCCTCTCGCAACAACTTGCCATGCTTCGTGGGCATGTGTACAAACTACATGGCAGTGTGGTCCTCTCGCAACAACTTGCCATGCTTCGTGGGCACGTGTACAAACTACATGGCAGTGTGGTCCTCTCACAACAACTTGCCATGCTTCATGGGCATGTGTACAAACTACATATCAGTGTGGTCCTCTCGCAACAACTTGCCATGCTTCGTGGGCATGTGTACAAACTACATGGCAGTGTGGTCCTCTCGCAACAACTTTCCATGCTTCGTGGGCATGTGTACAAACTACATGGCAGTGTGGTCCTCTCGCAACAACTTGCCATGCTTCGTGGGCATGTGTACAAACTACATGGCAGTGTGGTCCTCTCGCAACAACTTGCCATGCTTCGTGGGCATGTGTATAAACTACATGGCAGTGTGGTCCTCTCGCAACAACTTTCCATGTTTCGTGGGCACGTGTACAAACTACATGGCAGTGTGGTCCTCTCGCAACAACTTGCCATGCTTCGTGGGCACGTGTACAAACTACATGGCAGTGTGGTCCTCTCGCAACAACGTGCAATGCTTCGTGGGCACGTGTACAAACTACATGGCAGTGTGGTTCTCTCACAACAACTTTCCATGATTTGTGGGAATGGGTACAAACTACATGCAGTGTGGTCCTCTCGCAACAACTTGCCATGCACCGTGGGCACGTGTACAAACTACATGGCAGTGTGGTCCTCTCGCAACAACTTTCCATGCTTCGTGGGCACGTGTACAAACTACATGGCAGTGTGGTCCTCTCACAACAACTTGCCATGCTTCGTGGGCATGTGTACAAACTACATGGCAGTGTGGTCCTCTCGCAACAACTTGCCATGCTTCGTGGGCATGTGTACAAACTACATGGCAGTGTGGTCCTCTCGCAACAACTTTCCATGCTTCGTGGGCATGTGTACAAAGTACATGGCATTGTGGTCCTCTCGCAACAACTTTCCATGCTTCGTGGGCATGTGTACAAACTACATGGCAGTGTGGTCCTCTCGCAACAACTTGCCATGCTTCGTGGGCATGTGTACAAACTACATGGCAGTGTGGTCCTCTCGCAACAACTTGCCATGCTTCGTGGGCATGTGTATAAACTACATGGCAGTGTGGTCCTCTCGCAACAACTTTCCATGCTTCGTGGGCACGTGTACAAACTACATGGCAGTGTGGTCCTCTCGCAACAACTTGCCATGCTTCGTGGGCACGTGTACAAACTACATGGCAGTGTGGTCCTCTCGCAACAACGTGCAATGCTTCGTGGGCACGTGTACAAACTACATGGCAGTGTGGTTCTCTCACAACAACTTTCCATGATTTGTGGGAACGGGTACAAACTACATGCAGTGTGGTCCTCTCGCAACAACTTGCCATGCACCGTGGGCACGTGTACAAACTACATGGCAGTGTGGTCCTCTCGCAACAACTTTCCATGCTTCGTGGGCACGTGTACAAACTACATGGCAGTGTGGTCCTCTCGCAACAACTTGCCATGCTTCGTGGGCATGTGTACAAACTACATGGCAGTGTGGTCCTCTCGCAACAACTTGCCATGCTTCGTGGGCATGTGTACAAACTACATGGCAGTGTGGTCCTCTCGCAACAACTTTCCATGCTTCGTGGGCACGTGTACAAACTACATGGCAGTGTGGTCCTCTCGCAACAACTTGCCAGCTTCGTGGGCACGTGTACAAACTACATGGCAGTGTGGTTCTCTCACAACAACTTTCCATGCTTTGTGGGAACGGGTACAAACTACATGCAGTGTGGTCCTCTCGCAACAACTTGCCATGCACCGTGGGCATGTGTACAAACTACATGGCAGTGTGGTCCTCTCGCAACAACTTTCCATGCTTCGTGGGCACGTGTGCAAATTACATGGCAGTGTGGTCCTCTCGCAACAACTTGCCATGCTTCGTGGGCATGTGTACAAACTACATGCAGTGTGGTCCTCTCGCAACAACTTGCCATGCATCGTGGGCACGTGTACAAGCTACATGGCAGTGTGGTTCTCCGGCAACAACTTTCCATGCTTCGTGGGCACGGGTACAAACTACATGGCAGTGTGGTCCTCTCGCAACAACTTGCCATGCTTCGTGGGCATGTGTACAAACTACATGGCAGTGTGGTCCTCTCGCAACAACTTGGCCATGCTTCGTGGGCACATGTACAAACTACATGCAGTGTGGTCCTCTCGCAACAACTTTCCATGCTTCGTGGGCACGTGTACAAACTACATGGCAGTGTGGTCCTCTCGCAACAACTTGCCATGCTTCGTGGGCACGTGTACAATCCACATGGCAGTGTGGTCCTCTCACAACAACTTGCCATGCTTCGTGGGCACGTGTACAAACTACATGGCAGTGTGGTCCTCTCGCAACAACTTGCCATGCTTCGTGGGCATGTGTACAAACTACATGGCAGTGTGGTCCTCTCGCAACAACTTGCCATGCTTCGTGGGCACATGTACAAACTACATGCAGTGTGGTCCTCTCGCAACAACTTTCCATGCTTCGTGGGCACATGTACAAACTACATGGCAGTGTGGTCCTATCACAACAACTTGCCATGCTTCGTGGGCACGTGTACAAACTACATGGCAGTGTGGTCCTCTCGCAACAACTTGCCATGCTTCGTGGGCATGTGTACAAACTACATGGCAGTGTGGTCCTCTCGCAACAACTTGCCATGCTTCGTGGGCACGTGTAAAAACTACATGGCAGTGTGGTCCTCTCGCAACAACTTTCCATGCTTCGTGGGCATGTGTACAAACTACATGGCAGTGTGGTCCTCTCGCAACAACTTGCCATGCTTCGTGGGCACGTGTACAAACTACATGGCAGTGTGGTTCTCTCACAACAACTTTTCATACTTTGTGGGCACGGGTACAAACTACATGCAGTGTGGTCCTCTCGCAACAACTTGCCATGCATCGTGGGCACGTGTACAAACTACATGGCAGTGTGGTCCTCTCACAACAACTTTCCATGCTTCGTGGGCACGTGTACAAACTACATGGCAGTGTGGTCCTCTCGCAACAACTTGCCATGATTCGTGGGCACGTGTACAAACTACATGGCAGTGTGGATCTCTCACAACAACTATTCATGCTTTGTGGGCACGGGTACAATCTACATGCAGTGTGGTCCTCTCGCAACAACTTGCCATGCATCGTGGGCACGTGTACAAACTACATGGCAGTGTGGTCCTCTCACAACAACTTTCCATGCTTCGTGGGCACGTGTACAAACTACATGGCAGTGTGGTCCTCTTGCAACAACTTGCCATGCTTTGTGGGCACGTGTACAAACTACATGCAGTGTGGTACTCTCGCAACAACTTGCCATGCATCGTGGGCACGTGTACAAACTACATGGCAGTTTGGTCCTCTCGCAACAACTTGCCATGCTTCGTGGGCACGTGTACAAACCACATGGCAGTGTGGTCCTCTCACAACAACTTGCCATGCTTCGTGGGCACGTGTACAAACTACATGCAGTGTGGTCCTCTCGCAACAACTTGCCATGCATCGTGGGCACGTGTACAAACTACATGGCAGTGTGGTCCTCTCGCAACAACTTGCCATGCTTCGTGGGCACGTGTACAAACCACATGGCAGTGTGGTCCTCTCACAACAACTTGCCATGCTTCGTGGGCACGTGTACAAACTACATGGCAGTGTGGTCCTCACGCAACAACTTGCCATGCATCGTGGGCACGTGTACAAACTACATGGCAGTGTGGTCCTCTCACAACAACTTGCCATGCTTCGTGGGCACGTGTACAAACTACATGGCAGTGTGGTCCTCTCGCAACAACTTGCCATGCTTCGTGGGCACGTGTACAAACTACATGGCTGTGTGGTCCTCTCGCAACAACTTGCCATGCTTCGTGGGCATGTGTACAAACTACATGGAGTGTGGTCCTCTTGCAACAACTTGCCATGCTTCGTGGGCACGTGTACAAACTACATGGCAGTGTGGTCCTCTCGCAACAACTTGCCATGCTTCGTGGGCACGTGTACAAACTACATGGCAGTGTGGTCCTCTCACAACAACTTGCCATGCTTCGTGGGCACGTGTACAAACTACATGCAGTGTGGTCCTCTCGCAACAACTTGCCATGCTTCGTGGGCACGTGTACAAACTACATGGCAGTGTGGTCCTCTCGCAACAACTTGCCATGCTTCGTGGGCACGTGTACAAACTACATGGCAGTGTGGTCCTCTCACAACAACTTGCCATGCTTCGTGGGCACGTGTACAAACTACATGGCAGTGTGGTCCTCTCACAACAACTTGCCATGCTTCGTGGGCATGTGTACAAACTACATGGCAGTGTGGTCCTCTCGCAACAACTTGCCATGCTTCGTGGGCAAGTGTACAAACTACATGGCAGTGTGGTCCTCTCACAACAACTTGCCATGCTTCGTGGGCACGTGTACAAACTACATGGCAGTGTGGTCCTCTCGCAACAACTTGCCATGCTTCGTGGGCACGTGTACAAACTACATGGCAGTGTGGTCCTCTCACAACAACTTGCCATGCTTCGTGGGCACGTGTACAAACTACATGGCAGTGTGGTCCTCCCACAACAACTTGCCATGCTTCGTGGGCACGTGTACAAACTACATGGCAGTATGGTCCTCTCACAATAACTTGCCATGCTTCGTGGGCACGTGTACAAACTACATGCAGTGTGGTCCTCTCGCAACAACTTGCCATGCTTCGTGGGCACGTGTACACACTACATTTCAGTGTGGTCCTCTCGCAAAAACTTGCCATGCTTCGTGGGCACGTGTACAAACTACATGGCAGTGTGGTCCTCTCGCAACAACTTGCCATGCTTCGTGGGCACGTGTACAAACTACATGGCAGTGTGGTCCTCTCACAACAACTTGCCATGCTTCGTGGGCACGTGTACAAACTACATGGCAGTGTGGTCCTCTCACAACAATTTGCCATGCTTCGTGGGCACGTGTACAAACTACATGGCAGTGTGGTCCTCTCGCAACAACTTGCCATGCTTCGTGGGCACGTGTACAAACTACATGGCAGTGTGGTCCTCTCACAACAACTTGCCATGCTTCGTGGGCACGTGTACAAACTACATGCAGTGTGGTCCTCTCGCAACAACTTGCCATGCTTCGTGGGCACGTGTACAAACTACATGCAGTGTGGTCCTCTCGCAACAACTTGCCATGCTTCGTGGGCACGTGTACAAACTACATGGCAGTGTGGTCCTCTCGCAACAACTTGCCATGCTTCGTGGGCACGTGTACAAACTACATGGCAGTGTGGTCCTCTCACAACAACTTGCCATGCTTCGTGGGCACGTGTACAAACTACATGCAGTGTGGTCCTCTCGCAACAACTTGCCATGCATCGTGGGCACGTGTACAAACTACATGGCAGTGTGGTCCTCTCGCAACAACTTGCCATGCTTCGTGGGCACGTGTACAAACCACATGGCAGTGTGGTCCTCTCACAACAACTTGCCATGCTTCGTGGGCACGTGTACAAACTACATGGCAGTGTGGTCCTCTCGCAACAACTTGCCATGCTTCGTGGGCATGTGTACAAACTACATGGCAGTGTGGTCCTCTCACAACAACTTACCATGCTTCGTGGGCACGTGTACAAACTACATGGCAGTGTGGTCCTATCACAACAACTTGCCATGCTTCGTGGGCACGTGTACAAATTACATGGCAGTGTGGTCCTCTTGCAACAACTTGCCATGCTTCGTGGGCACGTGTACAAACTACATGCAGTGTGGTCCTCTCGCAACAACTTGCCATGCATCGTGGGCACGTGTACAAACTACATGGCAGTGTGGTCCTCTCACAACAACTTGCCATGCTTCGTGGGCACGTGTACAAACTACATGGCAGTGTGGTCCTCTCACAACAACTTGCCATGCTTCGTGGGCATGTGTACAAACTACATGGCAGTGTGGTCCTCTCGCAACAACTTGCCATGCTTCGTGGGCATGTGTACAAACTACATGGCAGTGTGGTCCTCTCGCAACAACTTTCCATGCTTCGTGGGCATGTGTACAAACTACATGGGAGTGTGGTCCTCTCGCAACAACTTGTCGTGCTTCGTGGGCATGTGTACAAACTACATGGCAGTGTGGTCCTCTCGCAACAACTTGCCATGCTTCGTGGGCATGTGTACAAACTACATGGCAGTGTGGTCCTCTCGCAACAACTTGCCATGCTTCGTGGGCATGTGTACAAACTACATGGCAGTGTGGTCCTCTCGCAACAACTTGCCATGCTTCGTGGGCACGTGTACAAACTACATGGCAGTGTGGTCCTCTCACAACAACTTGCCATGCTTCGTGGGCATGTGTACAAACTACATGGCA
Source organism: Schistocerca cancellata (assembly GCF_023864275.1). NCBI lineage: Eukaryota > Metazoa > Arthropoda > Insecta > Orthoptera > Acrididae > Schistocerca > Schistocerca cancellata. The sequence continues at coordinate 99,726,188 of NC_064628.1, read as the reverse complement.
GTGTGGTCCTCTCGCAACAACTTGCCATGCTTCGTGGGCATGTGTACAAACTACATGGCAGTGTGGTCCTCTCGCAACAACTTTCCATGCTTCGTGGGCATGTGTACAAACTACATGGCAGTGTGGTCCTCTTGCAACAACTTGCCATGCTTCGTGGGCATGTGTACAAACTACATGGCAGTGTGGTCCTCTCGCAACAACTTGCCATGCTTCGTGGGCATGTGTACAAACTACATGGCAGTGTATTCCTCTCGCAACAACTTGCCATGCTTCGTGGGCATGTGTACAAACTACATGGCAGTGTGGTCCTCTCGCAACAGCTTGCCATGCTTCGTGGGCATGTGTACAAACTACATGGCAGTGTGGTCCTCTCGCAACAACTTGCCATGCTTCGTGGGCACGTGTACAAACTACATGGCAGTGTGGTCCTCTCGCAACAACTTGCCATACTTCGTGGGCATGTGTACAAACTACATGGCAGTGTGGTCCTCTCGCAACAACTTGCCATGCTTCGTGGGCATGTGTACAAACTACATGGCAGTGTGGTCCTCTCGCAACAACTTGCCATGCTTCGTGGGCATGTGTACAAACTACATGGCAGTGTGGTCCTCTCGCAACAACTTGCCATGCTTCGTGGGCATGTGTACAAACTACATGGCAGTGTGGTCCTCTCGCAACAACTTGCCATGTTTCGTGGGCACGTGTACAAACCACATGGCAGTGTGGTCCTCTCACAACAACTTGCCATGCTTCGTGGGCACGTGTACAAACTACATGGCAGTGTGGTCCTCTCGCAACAACTTGCCATGCTTCGTGGGCACGTGTACAAACTACATGGCAGTGTGTTTCTGAGAAAAACACCCGGGCCCTCTTCGATTCCATGCCACGACATCTAGAGGCTCCGTAAGAGGCTACTCCATTCCGTTCTTAACTATTATGGGTAAAGTTCATTTACAGTTCTATAACTCCTATCGTTTGTGTGTCGCCAAGGGCATAATCTAGGGAATAAATTTCAGTGTAATCACATGTCGCCTTCCTGCTGCTGCATTTCTAAGAAACACTAATGTAGAAAATGCACCGTATCAGCTAAACGAAAAATCGGAGAGGCAGTCGCAATTACGAAACGCTGCAACAGTTTTAATGTAACGGTAGCATAGCTGTCTCCTCTCAGTTCTACGAGGACACTACCGCGATGTGTAAACATAAACACAAATGTAGTCAGGCCACCACTCACTCCCCGCGCTCCTGGCGCTGGTACACCACTGAGACTTCCACCAATCACGGAAATATCTGCGGCGATAAACACGGGAAATTTGACAGCGCGATCATATTCTGCACCAGTTCGTGTAGCTCCCACTCTTTCTCGTCCTCCCCTACGCCCCCGTAAACCCGAGTCGCATCACCCCTATAATAAATAACCTACATCTACATCTACATATATACTCCGATAGCCAGCAAGCGGTGTGTGGCGGAGGGCACAATTCGCGCCAAAGTCATATTTCCCCCTCTCTGTTCCACTCGCGGATCGCGGGAGGGAAAAACGACTGTCTGAACGCCTCAGTACGAGGTCTAATTTCCCTTATCTTTGCATGGTGATCATTGCGCGATTTGAAAGTTTGTGGTAATAATATATGCTCTACATCCTCGGTGAAGGTCGGATTTCGCAATTTAGTGAGCAGCCGCTTCCGTTCAGCGCGTCGTGTATCTGCAAGTGTGTTCCACCTCAAACTTTCTGTGACATTTGTAACGCTCTCGCGATGGCTGAATGTACCAGTCACGAATCTTGCCGCTCTTATTTGGACCTTCTCAACCTCCTTAATTAGACCCAACTGCTAAGGGTCCCATATAGACGAACAATATTCTAAGACTGGACGAACTAAAGTATTGTAAGCAATTTCCTTTCTTGAAGGACTGCATCGCTTCAGGATTCTACCAATAAACCGCAATCTAGAGTTTGCCTTACCAGTTACTTGTGTAATCTGATCATTCCAATTGAGACCATTTCGAATAGTCACACCCAGATACTTGATGGACGTTACCGCTTCCAAAGACAGGGCATTTATTTTGTACTCGTACATTAATGGGGATTTTCGCCTTGTTATACGCAGTAGGTTACACTTACTAATACTGAGAGATAACTGCCAGTCATTACGCCACGCATTTATTTTCTGGAAATCCTCATTGATTTGTTTACAACTTTCGTGTGATACTACTTTCCTGTAGACTACAGCATCATCGGCAAACAGTCTAATTCCGCTGTCAATACCATCAACCAGATCGTTTGTGTAAATCGTAAAAAGGCCGGCCGGTGTGGCCGTGCGGTTCTAGGCGCTTTAGTCTGGAACCGCATGACCGCTACGGTCGCAGGTTCGAATCCTGTCTCGGGCATGAATGTGTGTGATGTCCTTAGGTTAGTTAGGTTTAAGTAGCTCTAAGTTCTAGGGGACTGATGACCACAGATGTTAAGTCCCATAGTGCTCAGAGACATTTGAACCATTTTTTGAATCGTAAAAAGCAGCGGGCCTATTACGCTGCCCTGAGGCACACCTGATGTTACACCTGTTTCTGTTGAAGTCACCCCGTTCAGGACGACATGCTGCTCTCTGTCTGTTAGACAACTTTGTATCCAACCGCATGTGTCATCGGATAGACCGTAAGCGCGCACTTTTTGGAGCAAGCGACTGTGCGGAACTGAGTCGAACGCATTTCGAAAGTCGAGAAATATGGCATCAACCTGGGAGCCGGTATCTAGAGCCTGTTGTATACCATGCACAAAGAGGGCCCTGCTGCTTAGCATGTCCAACTTTCTCTCCACTTAAAAATTCTTCCTGTTCTTCTACAGCATAATTTTTGTCGTCTTCATTTCCTCAAAGCACGAACGCAACCTTGAAATCTGCTCTTCCTTCCAAATACAACCTATCCTATCTATTGTACGCCAAATAAAAGCTCCAAGCGACACTGTTCCTGTACAGCTGGTGTCCTGCCCATTTCCTAAGACCTACATTCCATCTTCCCCTATCCCATATAGACATTCCCACATCCTTCTCCTTGTATGACGCTCTACAATACTTCCGACATCCCAATCCCTACCCACAGTTGCTAGGAGCCACCGTAATATCATTCTCATAATGAAGAAAATGTACACCATATCACAATCAGCTTGCCATGCCTTGTAAGATTTTTATTAAAACTAAAATATTTTAAAACATCGGCTGAAGAGCGGAAAATTGGCCACAAGCGGGCTCCAATAGTGGGAATGTAAATGACTGGCTGATAAGAATAATAAAAGCGATAATAACACTAATAAGAAGAAAAACAAGAATAAGAAGAATATGGGAGACCAGTGAATTACCAAAAAAAATAAATAAATAAATTGGAAAATGTCACTGAATGTTCCGCTTCATAAGAAAGGGGACAGGTAAGACGTTAACAACTACAGAGGTATGTCGATCCTCCCAATCTTTTACAAAATCCTTTCAAAAATAATTCTCATTAGAGCAGTGGTGCCCCTAGATAAGATACTCGGGAAATATCAAGAAGGTCTCCATACAGGCCAATCCCACTCAGAGCATATCCGTAATTAAAATTCAATCACCTGAGTTCCAGGAAAATCGTGGTGTCTTTAATATACCAAAAAGACTACTAGGTGCACAGAGAGACCCCAGATAGAGTCATCAGGGAATATTGGGTGAAACCCAAATGGCGAACTTAATCAGTGAGACCTTAAAAGGGACAACCACAAAAGCTGAAGTTCGCGGGAGAACTGTCCATGCCATTTCAACTCAAGACAGCGGTGAGACAAAGTGACAGACTATCACCACTACTATTCACCTGTGTTCTAGAAAATATTGCGAGAATTTTGAAACCAGGTTTTGAAAGTGAAGGAATAAAACCGATCCGCTTAGAGAAGAGAACTTTTCGGATCACTTTGCGATACTTTCGGAAAGCGCCATCCAGATCAAACTCCTAGAAACGATCACCAATATATCTGGGCCGAGGGTCTCGACAGAAAAGACAAACTTCGTTATGAATGACAAATATCTCCAGAAAAACATAGAACAAAAGTAGGTCAGATTAAGAGGGTTATGAAGTTCGAGTACCTCAGCGAAACAACATAAGAAAATGGACTAGGAAAAGCTGCGAATTTCAAAAATGGAGACAGTATATGGGCTGGGTAAAACCTTTACAGCAGAGAGTGCATCTCCTCGAATGCCAAACTGAAACGTTATAGCACTGTGATCAAAACAGAATGCCTGTATATCAGTGAATGCATTTCGATGAACTAATAACTAGGGAAGTTGTAGATCCTGAAACGGAGAATCCTATGAAAAATCATGTATGCAATCTAGAATGAGGAGGGCTGGAAAATTAGGAATAACGAAGAAGTCTACCAGAGTGTGCAAAGGATCACTGAGACCATGTGGACACTTGTGCAGAATGGACAAAAATATGCTGTCCAGACAAATATTTGACTACCTCTGGACCAAACAGACGACCACTATGAGGATGAAAGAAACTCGGAAAATCGTTGAGAGGTGCAACACCCCAGAGGCCCTTATGTTAGAAAGGGACATGATTCCACAAAGGGTCAGGTTCTGTAAGAGTTTCTAATCGAAAGGAAATCTACAAATACCGGAAGATAATGAAGCGAAGAACAAAAGCAAAAGCATAGTGACCGTATGAAGGAGTACGGAAAAAAGAGGAAACTCCAGAGAAAGTGGGCTAAATGTGTTCAGACCGCCAATAAGAAAAATAACAATAAACAGTGCTCAATCAGTTCCTTGAAGAAGGTGTTAACAAGAAGGCCTAAAGGTGAAATCAGAAGATTCTACAATAACAGGACGATACGCAAGATACCCAACAACTGCCAAGCAAATCTATTATGACGTACACAGCCATGCAAATAAGGGAGCATCTACATACATACAACTCCGCAAACCAACGTACGGCGCATGGCGGAGGGTACCTTGTACCACTAATCTTCATTTCCTCTCCTGTTCCATTCGCAGATGGAACGAAGGAGAAACAACTGTCTAAAAGCCCCCATACAAGCCCAAATTTCTCATGTCTTATGCTCATGGTCTTTAAGCGAAATGTACGTTGACAGCAGCAGAACAGTTCTACAGTACGAGGGGCGTTTGAAAAGTCCGTGCAAAAATAAAAACTTCTTACTTATTTGGGGTAAACCTTTTTTTACTTTTCGACATAGACTCCTTTTATACTTATACAATTCGTCCAACGCTGTTCTAATTTGTTGATCCCTTCCGAATAATAGGAATTGTCCAAGTCCGCAAAATAGCTATTAGTTGCTGCAGTCACCTCCTCGTTTGAATAAAATCTTTGTCCCGCCAGCAATTTCTTCAGATTGGGGAACAAATAGTAATCCGAGGGAGCCAAGTCTGGAGAATAGGGGGGATTTGAAACGAGTTGGAATCCTATTTCCATTAATTTTGCGACCACAACTGCTGAGGCGTGTGCTGGTGCATTGTCGTGATGGAAAAGGACATTTTTGCGGTCAAATCGCCGGCGTTTTTCTTGCAGCTCGGTTTTCAAACGGTCCAATAACAATGAATAATATGCACTTGTAGTAGTTTTACTCTTTTCGAGATAGTCGATGAGGATTATCCCTTGCGAATCCCCAAAGACAGTCGCCATAACCTTTCCGGCCGAACGACTGGTCTTCGCCTTTTTTGGTGCAGATTCTCCCTTGGTAACCGATTGTTCAGATTGTTGTTTGGTCTCAAGAGTATAGTAATGTATTCATGTTTCATCCACAGTGACGAAACGACACTCGAAGTTCTGCGGATTCTTCCTGAGCAGTTGCAAACCATCCTCGCAAACCATCCTTCCAACACTTCACACGATTCCGTTTCTGATCAAGCGTGAGCAGTCGCGGAGCCCTTCTTGCGCATAGCTTTCTCATGTACAAATGTTTATGCAAAATATTATGTACCCGTTCATTCGACTTGCCCACAGCACTAGCAATCTCACGCACCTTAACTCTTCTGTCATCCATCACCATATCATGGATTTTTTAAATGAATTCTGGGCGTCCAGGAAGTTCAGCATCACTTGCGCCCATACGGCCACTCCGAAAATTTTGAAATCACTTATAAACTGTCCTAATTGAAGGTGCAGAGCCACCGTAATGTTTATCAAGCTTCTCTTTAGTCTCCAGAGGCGTTTTGCCTTTCATAAAGTAATGGTTAAGTACCACACGAAATTCTTCTTTGTCCATTTTTTGACAATCTGTCGACTTCCTTGATTCACACGAATGCCAAACACAAAGAAATAAACCAATATGGCTGAAACTTTGTGGTCATTCTTTCCAAAGGTGCTACTAACTAAACATGACCTCGATACGCGCCGGTGGTACCATCTCCCAGAGTTTGCAAGGACTTTTCAAGCGCCCTTCGTACGTCTCAAATGCTGGTTCTCCAAATTTGCACAGTATTCCCTTCTGGAAAGAGCATCGTCATCCCTCCAGGGATTCCCGTTTGAGTTCAAGAAGCATCTCCGTAATGCTCGTGTGCTCATCGAAACTACCGGTAACAACTTTAGCAGCACGCCTCTGAAATGGTTCGATGTCTTTCTTTACTCCGACCTAGTGGGGATCCCAAACACTAGAACAGTACAGAAGAATGTCACACCAGTGTTTTCTACGACATCTCCCTTACGCATGAGCTACGCTTTCCCGAAATTTTCCCAATGAAACAAAGTCGAGCTTTGGGCTTCCCTGCTACCAACCTGTCGTGCAGCGTTGCAGCGTTGCGCCTAGATATTCAATCGAAGTGATTGCGTCAGGCTGCACCCTAATAATGCTGTATTCGAACGGTATAGGGCTGTTTCCCCTCACTCATCCATATCCATTTTTCACATTTAGATCAACTGCCACTCATCGCGCCAACTAGAAACTTGGTCCATTTTGTCCACAGCTTCATCAGCAAATAGCTGTAAATTGCTGTTCAGCCTGCCCGTCAGGACACTTATGTACAGCAGAGTCCCGATAATCCGAACCCCGGTAATCGGAACGTTCGGTTAATCCGAACAAGAAAAATGTTAGTCTAAGTATGGATAACTTGTAACGCTACTGCCCGCTCGGGCGTACGTTAGCTCTTTAAAGCCTGTACTGTAATAAGTTCACGGGCTTCACCTTATAAACAAGGATTTTAGTACATAAGTTGACCGCGTGTACCTAATTGGAAGCAATTCGGACTTATATCCAGTCAGTAACTACAGTGATGCGTCAAGCAAATGTAAAGTATAATTACTCGTTCGCATGGACAAGAAGTACACACAGTAGATACTACCAATGATTAATAATTCGGTCGCTAGCCTAATTAGGCATTGAGTGAGTTTTTCCTTGTACAAGTGGGTGCATGTACAAGCATAACAACACGTAGTAATGTTGCGTTTTATGGCAAAGCTTGGAACCGGAAAAATCCACTGAACTAAAGTTTTCTCCTTTTGTACTAATTTGGACGAGCTATAAATACACAACCCCACACTGCAATGATTACTACGAACTGCATTTTGTATATTGATCAGACTGAAATCGGGCATAGATTACCCTAGAATTAGCAGTCTTGAAAGTACACATACAATGTCACTATTAAGGATGGATAAACACTAATACACTTAAGTTTAATATGGAACTTAACTTTGCTGGTCAAATCTGATCAGTACACTTCAAGGTTTGAAAGAATGGACAAGAGAAGGGGGGGGGCCCTGAAACTGTTATGGCCGTTATACTGAAACTATTAAGTACTGAAGGTAAATTAACACTCAGAATTATTAACCTATGGATTACTACTCTTTTGTCTCACTTCTGGATTATTTAACTATCATTCTTTCTGTCTCAAATTAATTAAGTGTCATTGCTAGCTCAATTCAAAAAATTATCTTCCAATTTAATCAAACTGTTGTTCTTTACTAACATTTGCATTAACACACAGAACTTTAAACTTCTTTATAGCATAGATTTGTCTGCTGATAATTCTCATTAACACTAACTTTAAACTTTCAGTTCGGGATACTCGGGTTGCACAATATGTGGTAAGGACCCTGTCTAGGTCAGTGATAAGGATGATTAATTGTTAGGGCAATTCTGGTAGAAGTCACATTACTATTGAACAGTTAGAAACATTTTCGACACTGGTCCACACAGATACAATTCTAAAGATGAATTAAATGTTTGACCTGTGCAAGTCGGTGCGGCGGATGGCGGGCAGCGAGATAGCGAGAAGCACAGCACACATACAAGCACGGCTAAGGCTCCCACTGCATCGGCACTTTCCTTCTTCTTAGCGTCGTAATCTTTCCAATTTTGTGCCTAAGAATATAGCCATGCCATGTAGTCGTCGGAATCGGCACATCCGAGGCTCAATGGAATCCACTTTTCCTGGATAGCCTCCTCGATACGGTACGTGTTCCTCTGACCGATGCCCAACTCCGACTGTAATACTGAGCCCGTTGTGCCGAACCACGCCAGTGTGCGTTTTCCTGCGCTCGCCTGCCTCCACCTTTTCCCGCTCCCCTACAGGTAGGGTATTCACCACAGGTTTTCTACTACACCTATATTAATACCGTTCCTACGTATGGACCAAGCGTATAAATACAATTTTCACATCTTACATTAGTTTTAACATTAAATACACTTCCCTTTGATTACCACATTACTTGAAATCTAACGTAAATAATAATATTCATTTCGAAAGTTGCTCACAGTTTCTTTAACATGACACGAAAAGAAAAAGAAATTCTGAACATTGCTTACATTAATTTATCAACATTCAGAAAGAAAAAAAAATTATCATATGTACAGTTGTTGTTACAAACTGTGCGGTAAACTGCTGCACATACACACTATTTTAATTTACACAGTACAGTAATCATGTATTAGAAGAATTGGTAACAAAACATTGGATTTAAACAATGCATAACAATGAAAGAAAAGCTGTCAAACTTACTAAAATACAGCAGACATTTTATCCCTACTTTTTAGATGACAAAAACTCATTCTTTTTTGGCGTAATGTAGACTGTCTGTTATATGACGCATAGTTGGGCCATCGTTTCATAAACATCAAACCAGCAGGTGTAGCAGTGGGCTGTTGCTCCAGATAACGTAGCGCGAGGTCAAGGGCTTCTGCTGCGTCACTGTGTGGCACCAGCTCTCCTTTGTCACTTCCGTCACAGCAGTCCACTTCTTCCTGGTCTTGAGTCACAGCAGCAACTAAATCAGCGTCAGTAAGGTTCTCCACGCATGCCCCATCCGCTGCCACCCACTCATCTACGACTCATTTACTAGCTTCTTCACATCCAGGGACTGTCTGTATCATTTATAGTAGATTTTCCTCTTCATTTTCACCTAGGTTGCCCTGAAATTCAAGAGATGTCCACAGTTTTCTCCACAATTTTCTCAGAGTATTTTGTGAAATATTCTGCCATGCCTCAGCGGCCCAATAAACAACATTCTTCACATTCGTCTTTTTTATTTTTTCAGCTAAAGGAATGCTATCATCTTGGATCAGCACTCTTAAAAATTCTTTTCCGTAAATCAGTTTTAATGTTTGCAGTACGCCCTGGTCCATTGGCTGTAGAAGTGGTGTAACATTCGGCGGCAAAAACTTCGCCACCATTTCTCCATCACATAATCCGTCAGTACTGCGGTGAGGTGGCGAGTTACCAGTCAAAAGGATTGCACGAGGAGAGAAATGATTTTCCTTACAAAACCGTCGAACAGAGGGAACAAACTGGCCGTGAAACCCTTCTTTGAACAGCTTACCATCTTCAACAAAATTCTTCAGGGTATCAGACCGCATCGTCATAATTTAAAATGCGCCAACGTTTCGGCCAGCGTTGCAGCTAGCCTTCATCAGGGCCTTACGTTAAACAGTTTAACGTAAGGCCCTGATGAAGGCTAGCTGCAACGCTGGCCGAAACGTTGGCGCGTTTTAAATTATGACGATGCGGTCTGATACCCTGAAGAATTTTATTGAAGATGACAACGGCCGCGGAAGCCTACGCTTACAGCTTACCATCCATCCATGCTTTTTTCTGGTTGCGATAATATACGAGCAGGGACTTCATGTTTCAGTTTTTAAAAGCTCTGCGCCAAGCAGGTTTGCCGATCAGCATTAAAGGCAGCTCGTGATAACCAGCAGCGTTGCTGCACGCTAGTAAAGTCACACGAACTCTGCACATTTTAAAACCAGGAGCACGGTCTTCTGCTTTTGGTTCAAATGGCTCTGAGCACTATGGGACTTAACTTCTGTGGTCATCAGTCCCCTAGAAATTAGAACTAATTAAACCTAACTAACCTAAGGACATCACACACATCCATGCCCGAGGCAGGATTCGAACCTGCGACCGTAGCAGTCCCGCGGTTCCGGACTGCGCGCCTAGAACCACTAGACCACCGCGGCCGGCCCTCTTCTGCTTTTGATGCCAGGCTTTTTGTTGGCAATGGCCTAAAATTAAGGACAGTCTCGTCAGCGTTATAAATTTGTTGGGGAGAATACTTTCCCTTTCTTATCATTTTTTCAAACTCACCCAAGTTTTCCTTCGCTGCATCGCGGTCAGAAGAAAGCTTCTCTCCAATAATTGTTAGCTGACTGATTCCATGACGTTTTTTGAACCTGTCCAACCAACCCGTACTCGCACTAAAAGACTCATCACCATTCATTAACTTGTTCAGGTAAACAGCCTTCTCCTGAACCACTCAAAGGAGTTCCCCTTTCTCTTTCCTGCGTAAGCCAAAGGAAAAGAGCTTCATCCACTTTAGCGTACTGGCACTGTTTCAAAGTCTGCCGAATTTCGAGTGTTTTTCCCGAAGACGTTGCACAGGACTGTTCAAGCATCACTCGGTTCTTCTTCCAATCACAAATGGTTGCTTTACCAACACCCACTTCTGTTGCCAGTTTAGATATATACTCACCATTGTCTATCCGCTTCAAAGCATTCAGTTTTTCTTTGAGAGTTAACGTTGTATGTTTCCGTTTCCTCCTGGCGAAAATACGTACACCGCTACACCTAACGAAAACAGTACAACTGTTACGCGTGCCAGCGGTCTATAACTAACATAAGTCTTCCGAAGTAAAAGTGATTTCAGGTGTGCCGCAGGGGAGTGCCGTAGGACCGTTGCTATTCGCATTATATATAAATTACCTTGTGGATAACATGGGAAGCCCACTGAGGCTTTTTGTGGGTGATGCTGTGGTATATCGAGAGGTTGTAACAATGGAAAATTGTACTGAAATGCAGGAGGATCTGCAACGAATTGACGCATGGTGCAGGGAATGGCAATTGAATCTCAATGCAGACAAGTGTAATGTGCTGCGTATACATAGAAAGAAAGATCGTTTATCATTTAGTTACAATATAGCAGGTTAGCAACTGGAAGCAGTGAATTCCATAAATTATCTGGGAGTAGGCATTAGGAGTGATTTATAATGGAATGATCATATAAAGTTGATCGTCGGTAAAGCAGATGCCAGACTGACATTCATTGGAAGAGTCCTAAGGAAATGCAATCCGAAAACAAAGGAAGTAGGTTACAGTACACTTGTTCGGCCACTGCTTGAATATTGCTCACCAGTGTGGGGTCTGTACCAGGTAGGGTTGATGGAAGAGATAGAGAAGATCCAACGGAGAGCAGCGCGCTTCGTTACATGATCATTTGGTAATCGCGAAAGCGTTACGGAGATGATAGATAAACTCCAGTGGAAGACTTTGCAGGAGAGACGCTCAGTAGCTCGGTACGGGCTTTTGTTGAAGTTTCGAGAACATGCCTTCGCCGAGGAGTCAAGCAGTATATTGCTCCCTCCTACGTATATCTCGCGAAGAGACCATGAGGATAAAATCAGAGAGATTAGAGTCCACACAGAGGCATACCGACAATCCTTCTTTCCACGAACAATACGAGACTGGAATAGAAGGGAGAACCGATAGAGGTACTCAAGGTACCCTCCGCCACACGCCGCCTGGTGGCTTGCGGAGTATGGATGTAGATGTAGATGTAGATGTAGAACCAAGCATTTTCCGAGCCAACTGGCAGTGCACTGACCTCAGGCACTACAAAGGTCTCAACAATGCACAACGACAAAGGCAGGGAGTGAGAGTGAGCCACTGCTCCCACACTTGTTCGCATTTGTTACCATGGTTTACGTACTTCTCTGCTTGGTATACTTCATTCTAGAAACTCGTCACTGTAATTCCGGCTAATCCGAACAAATCGGTGATCCGAAAAAGGTCCGGTCCCAATCAGTTCTTCGGGAGGACCACGGTTCAACCCCGCTTCCGGCCATCCTGATTTAGGTTTTCCGTGATTTCCCTAAATCACTCCAGGCAAATGGCGGGATGGTTCGTTTGAAAGGGCACGGCCGACATCCTTCCCCGTCCTTCCCTAATCCGATGACCTCGCTGTCTGGTCCCAACTCCCAAACAACCCAACCAACCCAATTAGTTCGGATTAATCGGACTCTACTGTATGTAGAGAAGAAAAGCGGTGGTATGACACTTCCCTGGGGCACTCCCGACGATACCCATTTAATCACGATTGCAAGTAGCGAGGTAGGCAGGTAGACATTCGGAAAACAGAATGAGAGACTGCAGTGAGGTAGACAGCAGGTATTAGCGTATTAGAGCAAAAAAAAAAGTTTTTCGTGGAGTGTGTGTGGAGTGAGTGAAACGAGAGCTGTTGCAGGTGTCGAGCAGGTGGTAAGGAAGAACGTCTCCCCTGGTGGGGAGGAACGGCAGCCAGCAGACAGGGGATCGATGGCAAGGCGCGCCGCCTACGCCACGCTGGCTCCCCTCGTGGAGAGAGATCATCCCCTCAGGCGGCCGCCATTAGAGTGGCTGCCGGTGGTGGGTGTGGGGGTGGGCGTGGGCGTGCCTGCCGCGCGCTGGGACAATAGCCGGCAGATAAAGCCAGCCGGCGAGCGAGCGGCGGCGCGGCCGGCACACGGCACGGAGAACGGAGAGGCGAGACAGCAGCACACAGCAGCCGGCAGTAGGCGCCTACTTAGCGCTCTGCCACAGGCTGCAGGGGCGCGTCCCTCCCAGCAGCAGTGTTGTAGCGTGTGATGCAGGTGGAGTGGGGATGTGCAGACATGACGATTGAATTAACACATCAACAGAAAAGAAATACACTCTCACCAAAACAAAAATACCTTAAGGGGACCACACCGTGGTTCAGGAAAAAAAAAATCGACTATCGGTTTTCATCATATTTCGATAGATTAAGGTTCTATTTACAACTACTGGCCATTACTATTGCTACACCAAGAAGAAATACAGATGATAAACGGGTATTCAGTCGACAAATATATTATACTAGAACTGACATGTGATTACATTTTCACGCAATTCCGGTGCATAGATCCTGAGAAATCAGTACCCAGAACAACCACCTCTGGCCGTAATAACAGCCTCGATACGACTGGGCATTGAGTCAAACAGAGCTCGGATGGCGTGTACAGGTACAGCTGCCCATGCAGCTTCAACGCGATACCACAGTTCATCAAGAGTAGTGACTGGCGTATTGTGACGACCCAGTTCCTCGGCCACCATTGACCAGACGTTTTCAATTGGTGAGAGATCTGGAGAATGTGCTGGCCAGGGCAGCAGTCGAACGTTTTCTGTATCCAGAAAGGTTCGTACAGGATCTGCAACATGCGATCGTACATTATCCTGCTGAAATGTAGGGTTTCGCAGGGATCGAATGAAGGGTAGAGGCACGGGTCGTGACACAACTGAAATGTAACCTTCACTGTTCAAAGTGCCGTCAATGCAAACAATGGGTGACCGAGACGTGTAACCAATGGCACCCCATACCATCACGCCGGGTGATACGCCAGTATGGCGATGACGAATACACGCTTCCAATGTGCGTTCACCGCGACGTCGCCAAACACGGATGCGACCATCATGATGCTGTAAACTGAACCGGGATTCATCCGAAAAAATTACGTTTTGCCATTCGTGCACCCAGGTTCGTCGTTGAGTACACCATCGCAGGCGTTCCTGTCTGTGATGCAGCGTCAAGGGTAACCGCAGCCATGGTCTCCGAGCTGATAGTCACTGCTTCTGCAAACGCCATCGAACTGCTCGTGCAGATGGTTGTTCTCTTGGAAACGTCCTCATCTGTTGACTTAGGGATCGAGACGTGGCTGCACGAACCGTTACAGACATGCGGATACGATGCCTGTCATCTCGATTGCAAGTTATACGAGGCCGTTGGGATCCAGCAGGGCGTTCCGTATTACTCTCCTGAACCCACCGATTCCATATTCTCCTAACAGTCATTGGATCTCGACCAACGCGAGCAGCAATGTCGCGATACGATAAACCGCAATATTGGTAGGCTACAATCCGACCTTTATCAAAGTCGGAAACGTGATGGTATGTATTTCTTCTCGTTACACGAGGCATCACAACAACGTTTCACCAGGCAACGCCAGTCAACTGCTGTTTCTATATGAGAAATCGGTTGGTTCAAAATGGTTCAAATGGCTCTGAGCACCATGCGACTTAACTTCTGAGGTCATCAGTCGCGTAGAACTTAGAAGTAATTAAACCTAACTGACCTAAGGACATCACACACATCCATGCCCGAGCCAGGTTTCGAACCTGCGACCGAAGCGGTCGCTCGACTCCAGACTAGCTGTAGCACCTAGAACCGCACGGCCAAATCGGTTGGAAACTTTCCTCATGTCAGCACGTTGTAGGTGTCGCCACCGGCGCCAGCCTTGTGTGAATGCTCTGAAAAGCTAATCATTTGAATATCAAAACATCTTCTTCCTGTCGTTTAAATTCCGCGTCTGTAGCCCGTCATCTTCGTGGTATAGCAATTTTAATGGCGAGTAGTGTAAGTACTATGAAAAGTATTTTACTGAAAAATTTTTTTTCGAGCGTTTAAAGAGAATTTTCCTACCACCTGTGTTTATGTGCCACGCCCATTTTTCTGTCACCCACTTTTCTGCATATATTTCAGATCTTTATATCCCCTACATTGCGCGTTAGGGATTTTTTTTTACACCCGAGTGTGTTTGCCACTTTGGAATGCAACGGTCGGTATTCTTTTGTTTCTGCTGTTTGTAAAAGTGTTGACCGGACAGGGTCAGCCAACTAACACTGAAGTAGAAAACTAGCAGTTGTACTATGGGCAGGCGATTGGGTGGCATAAAGAAAATGTAGAGGCAATGAAGAGAGGTGTTTGGGCCTATTCTTCCATAAGTCCTCTACTGATGATAAGCCATGTCATGGATTGTGTCCATCGGGAGAAAATTCGTGGGGCAAATACAGTAGGTTCAAGTGGCATCTAAAGATGGCCTTTGACGGCCGAAACCGGTTATGACTGCATCTTAAAAAGTAATTTAACCAAAATTAAAAAATTTCCTACGGTAAATCAATCACTGTTTCCACAAACAGAATGTCGTTTTTCCAAATACTTTGTTATTAATACAATTAATCACACCCACAGCATGCATACAGTGTAGTAAAGAAGTAGAACTGTTCTTGATCACAACACTCCTATGTGTCATCAACGGAAATGAGCGTTTGGCGTCATTGGCCGGGAGGCCCCTTGCAGAGCAGGTCCGGCCGCCTTGGTGCAGGTCTTATTACATCCGACGCCACATTGGGCGACCTGCGCCCCGGATGGGGATGAAATGATGATGAAGACAACACAACACCCAGTCCCTGAGCGGAGAAAATCCCTAACCCAGCCGGAAATCGAACCCGTGTAACGCCGCAAATGCATATCCTCCTATTTCCATCTATTGAACTGCAAGTTTTTTTCCTTATTTTGTTACCTGAAGGTATAACATTTCTGTATCTTTGTATATAGTAATTGTTTTACTATTTGTATATATATGCATTTATGTCGATGTATAATTGGTTTGTTTTGTGAATATTATTTGTATTTATACGCTGGGTCTGGCCTAGGGAAAACTATGCTATCGAACGAATACATCGATAGGTCGTGTGGAGAACCAAAGTGTTTAGGATCTTTGGTAGTGTTAACTCTGTCGCGTGAAGCGCGGGCAGAGAGAGTCTGGCTGGGGTGGTGAAGTGGAGCAGGTGTGTTGTGTGAAGCTCCTGCGAGTTGCCGCGCTTTCGGGGTTTGGCAGCATGTAATTGCA
Source organism: Schistocerca cancellata (assembly GCF_023864275.1). Taxonomy (NCBI): domain Eukaryota; kingdom Metazoa; phylum Arthropoda; class Insecta; order Orthoptera; family Acrididae; genus Schistocerca; species Schistocerca cancellata. The sequence continues at coordinate 99,710,044 of NC_064628.1, read as the reverse complement.
CTCGACTTGCTATGATAGTTTCTGACATGGTGTCGCGGACGGGAAGCATTAGCTGGCGCACATCAAGAGCTCGTTTCGTCTGGTGACCGTGTCGAGAAGAAGGCGCGCCAACATCCAGCTTCTGCAACAGCGACGGCCGACAATGAGTGACTGTCGCCACCTCCTCGATCGACGGCTTCAAACCTTCAATCATCCAACAAGGAAGACTGGAAGCACGTAAAGTCTTAGAACTCTATGGCAGACCTCAGCTTTTCAAACTTTTAAAATTGTTGCATCACAAAATTACAGCAACTTAGCATGAACCTTTGTTGCTCATTGTCCCAATTGCATTACCGAGCAGCGTCCCTTCCTTTTCCGGAATGAACCCGAGTGTCATTGAAATTCAAACGCCAGCATCATTCGATTTCACTGCTTTAATTTCAAAGTTCAGTTAAGGTATTCATAGCTGGCTACAATATTCAGATTACACAAGCAAAAATTAAGAGTGCGAGTTTTGTTACCGTATTTTAGCTTACCTGTGACTGCAGCTCAGCTTGGTACGTACTAAATTTTACTACTGTTAATTGTTCAGAATCATGTAATTCAAGTTCAATCCATTATTTCTAAATTGCGTAGATTCAAGTAGCTTCTGAAATGATTGTTGAGGTAGTCCAAGACTAACCGTATTTTACTGAATTTCGATGTGCTTCATAAAGAATGCTCACTATTAACTTCAGTCACTAAAGTAACTTTCGATTTTCCTGTTTTATTAATTCTTTTGCTAAATTAAGTCAGAGTGTAGCGAAATTTATTACTTCTGACAAACTTTCAGTTTTCACACTGCACGTGTCAACCTTCAGTTGCCACGCTTCTAGTGCTAATTATATGTGTAATAACCTTTCTTTTTCAGTTACTATAGTAATTGTTCTTAGGACTGGCGACCGTAATTTCCCCCAGATCTCAAATATCTAATTACCGCTAGCTAATTGTTAACGTAACGGCCGCACATTTACTTTCTTTATTAACTTTACCCCTTTTCAAAATTAATTTCCACCTGTTTCATTAGCATGTTTCCTTTCATTTAGATGTAACCCTTTCCTCCCTCTTTACCGACAGATTAACTTCGGTGACGATTGCTTTTCCCAAATTTCCATTAGGTACACGCGGTTTAATTTTTCACTGTCATTAAGGTCGATAAGTGAGGGGGAGGTTACACCCAGACCCGTAGGACGGAAATCCGTCACGCTGACCACTCAGCTATTTTATTTATTTATTTATTTATTTATTTTTGTTCGTTGCGTTTGTTGTGGCCGGATTACAGAGGGCGAGCAGCCCACTGGCCGTACACGCTGATATACCGTGACGGCTAACCACAAGTTGTCACTCGACAGCTACAGACTTCCGAGCAGAATGTTGCTGCTAGCAAATGCACCCAATGCACCACTCGTATACTACACTGTGCACTCCCAAACATAAAAAAAAAACAGCGGAAACTGTCAGCTGTGAAAGCACTCAGCTAATGATCTTCTTGAACTGTGGAAGCCCTTTCTCTGCCTCCACTGGGATCTCTTTCCGTCCGGCACGTCAGTCATCAGTTGCTCCACCATGCTGTTGTGTCCACACGGCAGGCTCGGGCCTGCACAGACCGTTATGATATTTGGCTGACAGTACCGCAGCACACCAGTTTTTCGAGGCCACCGCTCTCTGTTCTACCCAGACTAGTTCGTCTCTGTGCATCAAATGACTGCAACACCTTGAGGCTCAGCCTGGCATTTTGGACACCACACCATTCCGACACCTGGTGATGCACCGCAGACTTGTGCGTTTCTCGTACCGTTCCCCTTGAGCCAGTTGACTAAGCACATCGACGACCGTGCGTGCTGCCAGCTCATCCACGGCGGCACTTGCGAAAAATCACGTGCCTGCACCATAGGGAAGGGGAAAACCGACAAATTAAAACGAGCACCGGTATTTTACTTCTAAATAACGGATATTTTAGTATATTTGTTACAAATGATATTTTTCAGTTCTTTACTAATAACTGGGTAAAATACCGATGTATCACTTTGTCATAGCAGTGATGGTAAAATTTTTTGGTTGTAAAATAAAACGCTTTATGAAAAAAAATATGTATTTGTAAAATTTCCACTGCTTTGAAATACTGGATTGTATGGAAAATGCGAAAACGTGATCAGAGCTACTTTGATACGTCAGGCAAAGTCAGTAAGCACACCTACTCTCGAGGCAACACTAACACATGGTTATCTTAGAAAAGAGCAACAAAAATATGACATAACAACTGGTACGTAATTACTGAGACAATAATGTACCTCTTGCCTTTAACTACTTGGAAGCAGTGATCCTTCATTTTTTGTAAATAGAAGCTGCACACCAGACATGCCATTTGTGCCCAAAAGGTATCGTCATCAAATTATATTATTTCTCAGGAAATACACATTATAAAGCGAGTATTTATGAACATATTGGACGATAAATGTTGGCCAATGAATTAATTCATTAATAAAATTTTAGCAGTTATGAAGTATCTGTTCCCGGTTAGTGCACTATTTTGCCTAGCATCTAAATCGTTCATTTTAAGGTTTTTCAAGAGAATTTGCAATTTTATTGTCAAAAAATCAATTGCATTGAAATAGCTATTAAAAATTAAATAAGTATCTTTCACTACAAAACAGTTTTTCATTCGAAATAGCTAAAGCAATAGAGACTACAAATTTTATGCAAAAGTTTATTACTTATCTGCCTTTTGTATGAAATAATACAAGAGAAAGGATATGAAGGCAACAGTAATAAATTGAAAACTTAACAATTTATTCATTCATTATAATAAAAACAGAGTAGCTGACTGTGACTGTATCTACGTCTATTTGTATACGCGGGTAGCATAACACGAAAAACAGTTTTCCAACATCAGTTTCTGCACCAAGAAAAGATTTGAAAAGGCCTTTGTGCAGTTTTCCTAGTAGTCAACTAATTGTATGAACTTCGAATACAACATGATTTTTTGAACTGGCATCAGTAGGAGAATACTGTTGATATTTTGAACTACTCAGCCTCTCACTGCATTTCGAGAAATGAGTATACAAAGTTTTCTAGATGCCTTGAAACGTAATAACGCGTAAGTCCGAGGGATTCTTAGAAGTTTTCAGTCTTTGTTCGCATTCTTCGTTTATTACTGGAAGTAATGGCAATAAAAAAAAACAGAAAATCAGTTAACTCGAAAACAGTTTTTCGAGCGTTTTCAACAGCTGCGTTAAGCTGGAGCTGAAAAAAAAGTCCGGTATAACGGAAAACCGGTTGTTCCAGCGATCACCGCCATACCTACCGCACCGCCCACCCTTTCGCAGCTCCAGCATGACACTCTGCTCAGAAAGGCTCTCTGAAAGTGGAAAAACACAACACGTGAAGTACTTTCAGATGTAGAAACACGGAAACTTACACCCTTCACGAAATTTTTTGCATAAATATTTTTGGGCGCGATGTAAGAAGAATCAAATCGTTTGGATACTTTTGAGCACAGCCAGTTGGCTGCTCTGATGCTACATTGCGACTGGATGTTCCATTTTAATGGCCGCTAAAATACTACGCTGTGATATGCAGTTCTGCTTTAATGGCGAGTAGAATACTGACCTCTGATTGGAAGATAGGGGAGGAGATGGGTGGGGGAGAAGAGGGGGAGCATTTACAAAGCACAAAAAAAAGGTTCAAATGGCTATGAGCACTATGGGTTTGGAACATCTGTGGTCATCATTCCCCTAGAACTTAGAACTACTTAAACCTAACTAACCTGAGGACATCACACACATCCATGACCGAGGGAGGATTCGAACCTGTAACCGTAGCAGCAGCGCGGCTCCGGACTGAAGCGTCTAGAACCGCTCGGGTATAGACGCCGGCCTACAAAGCACAAACGGGCTATTTCCGCCTAGTTTGGAAGCCTTGTCTCTACAGCAGCAGATCACTCTCTTCGCAGTCATCTTCATCTACATATATGAAGAACATCCCCTCTCACTGATCAAATTTTTTCTGTAGTAAGTTCTCAGCCGTCCTCTCATTTTCTTTCCTACGACTTGCCTTCGAAAATGTTTTGTAGAAAACTATCACGTCTAATTAAGTGTCCAATGTGTTCAGCTCTACGTTACCTTTAAGTTTCAGTAGTTCTTTCTTCGCTCCCATTTCTTATAGAACCATCTCACTCATTTTTCTATCAGTCCAAGTACACTCCTGGAAATTGAAATAAGAACACCGTGAATTCATTGTCCCAGGAAGAGGAAACTTTATTGACACATTCCTGGGGTCAGATACATCACATGATCACACTGACAGAACCACAGGCACATAGACACAGGCAACAGAGCATGCACAATGTCGGCACTAGTACAGTGTATATCCACCTTTCGCAGCAATGCAGGCTGCTATTCTCCCATGGAGACGATCGTAGAGATGCTGGATGTAGTCCTGTGGAACGGCTTGACATGCCATTTCCACCTGGCGCCTCAGTTGGACCAGCGTTCGTGCTGGACGTGCAGACTGCGTGAGACGACGCTTCATCCAGTCCCAAACATGCTCAATGGGGGACAGATCCGGAGATCTTGCTGGCCAGGGTAGTTGACTTACACCTTCTAGAGCACGTTGGGTGGCACGGGATACATGCAGACGTGCATTGTCCTGTTGGAACAGCAAGTTCCCTTGCCGGTCTACGAATGGTAGATCGATGGGTTCGATGACGGTTTGGATGTACCGTGCACTATTCAGTGTCCCCTCGACGATCACCAGTGGTGTACGGCCAGTGTAGGAGATCGCTCCCCACACCATGATGCCGGGTGTTGGCCCTGTGTGCCTCGGTCGTATGCAGTCCTGATTGTGGCGCTCACCTGCACGGCGCCAAACACGCATACGACCATCAATGGCACCAAGGCAGAAGTGACTCTCATCGCTGAAGACGACACGTCTCCATTCGTCCCTCCATTCACGCCTGTCGCGACACCACTGGAGGCGGGCTGCACGATGTTGGGGCGTGAGCGGAAGACGGCCTAACGGTGTGCGGGACCGTAGCCCAGCTTCATGGAGACGGTTGCGAATGGTCCTCGCCGATACCCCAGGAGCAACAGTGTCCCTAATTTGCTGGGAAGTGGCGGTGCGGTCCCCTACGGCACTGCGTAGGATCCTACGGTCTTGGCGTGCATCCGTGCGTCGCTGCGGTCCGGTCCCAGGTCGACGGGCACGTGCACCTTCCGCCGACCACTGGCGACAACATCGATGTACTGTGGAGACCTCACGCCCCACGTGTTGAGCAATTCGGCGGTACGTCCACCCGGCCTCCCGCATGCCCACTATACGCCCTCGCTCAAAGTCCGTCAACTGCACATACGGTTCACGTCCACGCTGTCGCGGCATGCTACCAGTGTTAAAGACTGCGATGGAGCTCCGTATGCCACGGCAAACTGGCTGACACTGACGGCGGCGGTGCACAAATGTTGCGCAGCTAGCGCCATTCGACGGCCAACACCGCGGTTCCTGGTGTGTCCGCTGTGCCGTGCGTGTGATCATTGCTTGTACAGCCCTCTTGCAGTGTCCGGAGCAAGTATGGTGGGTCTGACACACCGGTGTCAATGTGTTCTTTTTTCCATTTCCAGGAGTGTAGTTTCTGTAAGTCTTTCTCAGAACCACATTCCCACAGCTTTGACGCGAGGTATCTCCTGCTTTACTAACCTCCAGGCTTCACATTCTCATGCCAGGTCACTGCACACAAAGGCCTTTTCAAATCTTTTCTTGGTGCAGAAACTGAGGTGTAGAGGGTGTTTATAAACGAATATCGGGATTTTCATGCTTTATAATATTTATTTTTATTAAAGTTGCAATTATAATTGATATGTCAAATGAAAGAGCAACTCAAACAGTTTTACCAAGAACCTTATAAATGTTCAATGTGAGCACCATTTGTCACACGGCACACATCAAGTCTATAGCCGAGTGTTTTAGTGAACCTACTGCAACTGACACTTCTTACCTTGATACACTAGAGCAATGGCTCTTCTCTCAGTTGGAAGAAGATGAGTCAGAGAACTTCATTTTACAACAAGATGGTGCACCACTTCACTGGCATAACGAAGTACGGGATTGGTTGAACTTCACTGTAGCCGAGAGGTGGACAGGCCGCAAGGGCCCCAATGACAGGGCTTGCTTTGCATGGACTCCACGTTCACTCGGCCTAACGCCATGTGATTTTTTCCTTTGGGGCTTCATGAAGGGTCGTGTGTAGGTACCTCTGCTACCAGCAGACCACCCTGAATTAAGAAATCGGATTGAAGCAGCTGTTGCTACAATCACTGAAGACACACTTATCAACGTTTGGGAAGAACTCGGCTATAGACTTGATGTGTGCCGTGTGACAAATGGTGTTCACATTGAACATTTATAAGGTTCTTGGTAAAACTGTTCGAGTTGCTCTTTCATTTGACATATCATTTATAATTGCAACTTTAATAAAAATAAATATTATAAAGCATGAAAAACCCGATATTCATTTATAAACACCACATATATTCAGCAGAAGTTCTTATTTAGGAAGTCAGTTTTGTCCAGTGCTGTTCTTCATTGATTTCCTTGAGACATCTCTTCTTTTCCTCCATTATGCTATTGCGATAGTGAAATTCAGATACCCCCTCTAGTTACCCACTGCCTATTTTTATGTCACGCTTATCTCCTACTCCTTTCTTGTCTATAGATATGACTTTTCTCTTCTTGTTATTTATTTTCATTGAAATACCATTGATTTTGATTCCAGTTGTTTTTTCTCTCATAGCTGTTATTGCCTCCTCGATGAACATTTTAAATAAGTAAGATGATAGAAGAGCCTCCCCCCCCCCCCCCCCCCGGCGCCCCGTTACTCGGCTTCTCAGTTTTTCTTCTTTCTTGCTATCATTAATATCCAGTTCTATACTTTGAGTTTTGTATATACTCAAAATTAATCGCCTGCCCTTTCAGTCAACTGTGCATACAGCATCCAATCAACTATATCAAATGCTTTTTCGAGGTTAAGAAATGTTATGTATGTTTTTCTGTTTACTTCTAATCGTATTTCCGAAATTTGATGTGCTAATAATGCTGCTCTAGTTCCTTTCCCTGATCTGAAGCCAAATTCATCACTGGCTAAGTTCCTAACTATTTTTTTTAATCCTTTCTTTAAATTTGGCAGTACTATTTTTATGCATGTGACAATTTTCTCTTTTGAATAACGCACTAGTTCTACTTATTGTGAAGTCAGGTGGTATGATACCTTCATCATAATAATTCACTTTTGATGTTGTCACTGCTCTTTTGTAGCAGCTCTTTAGACATGTTATCTACATCTATAGCTTCGTTTGATTTTTAACCTGTACATAGCAAGGAAGAACTCTTCTTTTCTCTTCAATGTACTCATCTAAAGTTCCATTTTCAGCACAGCTGTACAAGTCTTCAATCTGCTTTCCACCTGTCTCCTCCATATCCTATGTTAAACAGCAACTTCCCATTTTTCTCTCTCACCTTGTTAGTGCTGGTCCTCTATCAGTTCTGCAAAAGTGTAATCTTGGAGTAAGCTGCATCCTCTTTTCAATACTTACAATCATTTTCTACTTGTTTGCTAACTTTTCCCAAATACTTGTCTTTCTCTAAACGAAACTTTGTTGCTTTATATTGAGCATTTTTATTTTAGTGTGTTACTTTTGTCAGTGAGTTGCAATATTTCTGGGGTCATCCAAGTCTTTCAGGCTTCCAATATCCTTATTTCTAAAACGTCTGCAGGTCGATTTTTTGTATTTGACTTGAGAACATATCAGCTGCTTTCTTCTATACCTATTTCCACTGTTGTATGTTTGAATTCCTTAATTCATAGTTCCGCCATCTTGGACTTTATAGTTTTTTTAAGTTTTCTGTCATCGTCTATTTCTTAAATTTCTCACTAGCACCATCTTGCGTTTTTAAATTACCCACCCATCGCTTTCTTGACGACGTCATACATTCAAGGTCATTGACGACATCACTGCCCCTGGCATGTAGGAAAGCCTCTTCCCCTGGATGTAGGCAACCCAACAAACATAGGTCGAAAGGCGGCCAGGTAGAAAGCAACTATGCTACTGCTGTCCATTGAATGTGTATAGAAAGCGAAATATTCTTGTTCATTGCTTAGCATTCTGAGGCGTTCCAGGCCACGCTAGTAGGGGAGGTGGAGAAAATACAAAGAAGAATGGCGCTCTTAGTGTTAGGTTTGTTTCGTAGGCGTTACGAAAATGTTTGTCCAACTCCAGCAGAAAACTATACAACAGATGCGTTATGCGCCAAGAACAGTCAAAACTCCTAGAATACAAATTTCAAGAAGAATCAAACAATACATCTCCAGAAACAACCAAGACTATAAAATTAGAGTAATGGGAGCTCATATTGAGGTTTACTTTCAGTCGTTGCTTCCAAGCACTAACCGCGTATGGAAAAGGAATGGAGAAAAGAGTTAATGGTAATTTTAAACATTGTTATACGCTGAAGTCTCGCAACCGTGCGTTAACTTAATTATAGAATGTGCACATTCTATAATTAAAATAATGGTAAGGTAACACCACTGCCACGCGCCTTAAGGCGTCTTGAGGCATATATTATTATGTAGATGAGGAGCATCTGGGTTCTCAGTGATGCTAGATGGAAGATTAGCTGTCACAGTGTATTAAATTACGCTCAAGAGCCAAAAGTCATGGGAAGGGACTAGATGTAATAACGGCCGTTAGGTTCTAACGCCCACGCGGAGAATTTGTGTCCATACAGTCCCGGTAGAAATTGGTTACAGAAGCCCCACGGCGGTGATCCGACTAAAAATAGATCGTCTAACGTCCCATTTCGCTCTGAGACGCATCCTGACGTCCGTCCTCAAGACACTTGTGTTTTATCCTACGCGGCGGTTTAGGTGTGTGGAGACATTCTCTCTGCCATATTGACGATCCACCTTGGACACTTGTGACCTCAGAGAAACGAATTCTTGTGTAATCTCTGATAAGCTATCACGCACGCGTCTTGCTACATTTAATATTCTAGGCCCAAAGTGGGCTAACTCCTGACCTGACTACACATCCACAGAAAGGGACTTGTGGGGTGGCGGGTGGAATTAATTGCTGCTGTTATTTAATGTTTAGAATGTAATGTAACTGCAGAAAAGATGCGTTTCCCGGCCAATTAACCATATGTGGGGCGGCTCGTGGAATTAATTTCTGTTATTTATAATAATGTGGAATGTTCCTATTATTTATGCTGTCTTTTGCCGTTCTCAACACTGGCTCTCTAACTACAATATTGGCAACCAGAAAGTGATTAGCAAAACGTGAAGCCTGTAATTAGAATTCCTAGTGCCCACTTCATCTGAGAAATACACTTATAGCTACAGCTTAAAGCTCTGATGAATTAGGAAATTGTCTGGGATTCATAATCAAAAACGATCGTGTAAAAACGTTCGCTATATTCTGAAAGTCACAGATGAAAAAAAAAAAAGAATCCACACAAACTACCAGAGCAGTTCAGAGTCTAATGCGCTGATACAACTATAACTGTTCAAATTAAATGTTTAAATGAATGCTCGCCATAATTTGATGAATATGCTCATCAAACGCCACGCTAAATAATGGTAGAATGTCTGTCCCGCGACGGCACGTGAAAATACGACATACGCAAACTGAAGATGGATCATTAAAGTCATCCCAGAATTAACACTTCACTCGAAAATGATTTCATGGTTACGCATATCCCGACGAACTTAATACGGCATCAGAGGCTGTTTATATCAATGATACCGACGCGACGCGACTCCCGAGACAGGTGGCGTGCTATTCAGCGTCTGGAGAGAACTGGGGCCTTCCTCTCTCGCGCAGCGTTCTTACATATAAAACCGCGGTGCGGACGGCTAAGGGAACGCCTGATCAAATCGGCTCTCCCGACTAGCCGCTGGGCTAGTAATGCACCACTTTAAGTTATTGAATAAATCATCGCTTCCTTTGCTGATGGCCGATGAAGCTCTCAATTTAAATGTGCATTCAGCACACAGGTAAGTAATTATAATAAAAGTCTGACGTGCCTAAGTCAAATATTTTGGGCGAGAGAATTAATTTAATTACACTACACGCAGTAGACGAGCTCTGAAGTTGCCCTTTGGAGATACGCTATCGCTATAGTTTTATAGTTATTCAATTGAAACTTCTCATATCTTTATGATTATAGCGGATCTCCCTTCTACTTAAATTTAAACATCCTAGCCTTATTTATTTGCCTACTTAATCTATCTTGCTTCCTTAATTATTAAGACAAAAAACATAAAATCATGAATTTCAACTAAAATCTTAATTTGTGAGATCCAGAAGACTGTTTCTACTAAATTATTATGAAAAAGGAATCTAAATATAAATTTTTAAGTCTCTAGCTCTTTTCTGTGGCGCCAATGATTTTTACAGGAAAACGTCCAAATTTCGAAAATGGTTAAAGTTATTGAACTGACATTCAACACATATTGATTTAGTATTATTCCTGACATGCTAGAAACGTTTCAGGTTATTTACTTGATTTTTAAAAGTATTGCGCAACATTTATGACGTCAGAGCTAGTTACAGCGGACTGGCTGGCATACAATGGAAAGACTGATGTGAATTTTATACGACGTGAGTAGGCTGCTTCCCTACAGACTGGACAGATAATGTGTCTACACTCGCACCATACGTCGCATCTAACTTCAACATTCGGGCGTCATACAGACCTCATCTTCAAATGTGATAACCTTTCCGTGAATTTCAGCTTATTTCCCTCTCCTTCATTACGTGGTGTTGCGATTTTCAGAAAAAAAAGTGGTGTAATAGACGGAAGTAACGGAGAAGACCAGTGTGTGGCAGGTACCGGAGTGGAGTGCCTCAGTTGGTGACAGACACTTTGTAGCGCAGCGGCCGGAAGCCGACTGCCTATTTCTACCTCGAGTTGCCGCCGATGGGCGAGCCGGAAGCCCTCGGCTAACAGGGTGTCGTGTCCGCTCACTAATTGTGTATCCCAGGCGGAAGCTGCTCTCTTCTCTCCTCTCCATGTCCAGACCCCACTATATTTAGGCTCCCGCCGGCCGTGTTGTTACCTGAAACTCGTCTGTAGGCTCAACGTGAAAGTGGGCCACGTAGAGCGAGTGCTTTTCATCTATCGCAGGATTGTTCCATGCTCACCGCTAGTCACATGTTTTGATCACAGACATTCAGTTGTGAATCGCCTCAATCAGGTATCATAAGGTATCATTGCCGTAAGCAAGAAAGTGCAGAACTTTCTTGGCGCAAGCTAAGGTCCTTGTAGTCATCAATTGGTATGAAAACCTGCAACTTCGCAAAATAAGTGGGTGGCTTACAAATGTAAAAAATCGTTTATTTAGTTAGATAAAAGTGAAAAATATCACTTCCCAAAGGCCCAACACAGAGGAAAACTATCGTGTAGATGAGGGGTGACTAGATCATCTTGAAAGTAACAGCGATCAAAGGGTCGAGAATACGTGGAACACAAAACAGTCTATCCTTGCGAATTTTTTTACTAACTTTATTGAACTGAGTAAACAAATTTTCGATTGGAGACTGTTTTGGCTTCCACGTATTGTCGTATACCCTGTTTGCCTTAACGTTAAGAAGGGGACATTATTCGTACTGTACACCGCTAATTCCAGTGCTCACTGCGATTGAGACTGAATTTTCCCTGACGTATCTTGAATTTGTGCAGATAATTGAGAATGCGCTCGCAACAAAGATTTTCCGAATATGTCATGCATCACTTGCGACCACTTCGTCAATTACTGTACCAGGCGCTGGCTAATAATTCCGGAAGGAGTTCTGCAGTGACGTAACGTTCCACATCTCCAACGCTTCCGAAACACTTCTCGCTGGTATCGTTAATTTCAGCATAAAACCCGGCCTCAGTCCTTCTCAGTTAAGGCAACAAATGTGAATTATTCAGAATCCCCTTGTAGTCGCACGCTAACACCGTCGCAGTTTTAGAAGCCTGTCAGTGTTTTCAGTTATGTGTGTTAAACAACGGAACTAACACTATATGTGCCCCCGTGTACCCGTTCAATTACGTGTCATAGAAAACGAAACAGCAAGGATGAGATAATGTATAGCCATCTCCACTGTGTCGTTGGGTAACTGAAGTGCCACAGACCACAAGCGGAGAATTAACATGGGTCGGTGTAGCCAATATTTATGTGGCACCAAGGATGACCTATGAATAATTTAACATCTCTGTCAAAACTAACAAGCTTTAATTAGGTACATCCTTGTCAGCGTTGCTGTTGAGATTACTGCTGTAGCTCATTTGTACGGCGCAACCTCCTCTGGAGACAGAGAGTTTGAGATAAGAGCCCGCCCCAGGCGGAGGCCAAAGCGTTGAAGAATGACATCCGGAGCGCAGAGTGCGAAGGGCACCTCAAGAAAGAATTACTCGTCCTGACCCCTCATCCCAGGAGGTTTCTTTCGGGGGGGGGGGGGGGGGCGACTTTTTCGACTGCTCCTGCGTTATCTCTCGGTACAATCACCTCATCTCTTCTTCTTACAAGGGAACCTCCCCATCGCACCTCTCTCAGATTTACTTATAAGTTGGCACAGTGGATAGGCCTTGAAAAACTGAACACAGATCAATCGAGAAAACAGGAAGAAGTTGTGTGGAACTATGAAAAAAATAAGCAAAATATACAAACTGAGTAGTCGATGCGTAAGATAAGCAACATCAAGCAAAACATTAACGTAGACGTGCCGTGGTCCCGTGGTTAGCGTGAGCAGCTGTGGAACGAGAGGTCCTTGGTTCAAGTCTTCCCTCGTGTGAAAATTTTATTTTCCCAAAGTTATGATCTGTCCGTTCGTTCATTCACGCCTCTGTTCACTGTAGTAAGTTTAGTGTCTGTGTTTTGCGACCGCACTGCAAAACCGTGCGATTAGTAGACGAAAGGACGTGCCTCTCCAATGGGAACCGAAAACATTTCATCGCAAAGTCATAGGTCAACCGATTCCTCCACAGGAAAACATGTCTGATATATTCTATACGACACTGGCGACGGCATGTGCGTCACATGTCAGGAATATGTTGTCGATCCACCTAACTTGTACACTAGGCGAATGGGTAAAAAGATTCTTCTACCTTTCCCGATTTAGGTTTTCTTGTGGATGTGATAATCACTCCCAAAAAAGTGATCGCATCGGACGGACGGACGGACAGATAATAATTGTCTGAAAAAAAAATTAAACTTTTCACTGCCGGCCGAAGTTGCCGAGCGGTTAAAGGCGCTACAGTCTGGAACCGCACGACCGCTACGGTCGCAGGTTCGAATCCTGCCTCGGGCATGGATGTGTGTGATGTCCTTAGGTTAGTTAGGTTTAAGTAGTTCTAAGTTCTAGGGGACTTATGACCACAGCAGTTGAGTCCCATAGTGCTCAGAGCCAAACTTTTCACTCGAAAGAAGACTTGAACCAAAGACCTCTCTTATGCAGCTGCTCACGCTAACCACGGGACCACGGCACGTCTGAGTTCATGTTCTCCTTGATGTTGCATATCTTGTGCATGGACTACTCAGTTTGTATATTGTGCTTATTTTTTTCATAGTTCCACACAACTTCTTCCTGTTTTCTCGATTGATCTGTGTTCAGTTTTTCAAGGACTATCCACTGTGCTAACTTATAACTAAATCTGAGGGGGGTGCGATGGGGACGTCCCTTGTTAGCACTTTCTGACGTAGAGAGGAACACATAACGAACAAAAAGACATCAGCCTTCAAAAATGGTTCTAATGTCTCCAAGCACTATGGGACTTAACATCTGAGGTCATCTGCCCATGCCCGAAGCAGGATTCGAACCTGCGACCGTAGCAGCAGCGCGGTTCCCGACTGAAGCGCCTAGAACCGCTCGGCCACAGCGGCCGGAGCATCACCCTTACAAAAAACGTTAGTTCATAATTGCAATTGGAAATCTAAATCAATTAATTAATGGAACCTACATGCCGTCCATAATTATATTCTCTGTGTTCCATGTTAATATTACCACGAAAATGTGCACGTTCATGTTGCTATACTAAGCATGTACGCTGGCTCCCCGAGGCCAAGCTATTTCGAATAAACTTTTCCAATTGCAGCAGTGGTTGACAACCTGGCCTTAATTTCCCGTCGAGGTGTAAAATGAAATTTTCTTCCGGGAAAAACAAAAGGGTTAAGTTGTATTTTGGTCACGAAGCTATTTTTAAAAGAGCATTACTACACATCTCAACAAAAGTTTGGAATATCATAGAGTTTACTACAATGGCATCTTACAGAACATCCACTGAACGTTGTACAATATCTTACTAACAAGATAAACATAACTCATGCTTAAAACAAGGTTGATTTTGGTTAGTTACAAAAAAAATCATTACAAAACAAACTCCCTCCAAAATATACATCTTGAAAACAAAAACAGTGAAAATCTTTACCTCATGATGACGATTATCGGTCGTTTTTAGTGAGTATGTCCTCACAGCACACGGATTAATTCTTCCACTCTGCGAAGAATGTGCCGGATGAGACCATCAAGTTAATCTTGTGGTACGAGATCCCACTCCTCAATTGCTGCTTCAGTGAGGTCCTGAAGATTGTCAGGTGGATTCGGACGCTGTGCAGTGACCACCTTCAACAGGTCCCATGCATGCTCAATTACATTCATGTCTGGGAACTGTGCTGGCCAATGCTTTCGGTTGATGTTGCATCTTTGAAGAAACCGAGACAATGTTAAGAGTGCAGTGCGGTCTTACATTGTCGTCGACTAGGATGAAGGTGTCACCGACGTAACGTCTGCAGGGCCTTACAACCGTTTGCAGGACCAATTGGAGGTATCGGGTATTAGTCAAATTGCCGTAGATGGGAATTGGGGTCCGCCGTTCCATCATTACTTCCACCCAGAAATTAAACTTCCACTTGAAAACGGATGGGCTTCCTGAAAGTATCGGCGTTCCTGGCGTCATCTAGCGCTTCTCCAAACCCTACCACGTCTCGTATCCGGTCGCAAACCAGTCCTGGTCTCGCCAGCAAACATGACGTTACTCCATTCCGCAATGATCCAATGTTGACGTGCAAGAGCCCAAGGCCTTCGACTGCGTCGGTTCCGTTGGTTCAGTGCAAAACTCCTCATTGGTGTTCTGATGAAGACCACCCTGATGCAATCTTCTAGGTACTGTTTGGTCTGGGATATGAGTCCCTGTTGCCTGGGAGAGTTCATTTCCAATATTTCTGGCAGCGTTGGGCGCCTGCGATCTGACAGTTGGACGAAACGATCCTGCATTGGTGTTGTCATACGAGGAAGACCACAGCGAGGCCTATTGTTCACATTTTCCGTCTCTCTGCACTTTCTCCACACCTCAAGCACATCACTTTGAGTGATATGTAACCGATCGGCAACATCGTGCTGTATATGATCTGCTGAAAGTCAAGTCGCTATCGTCATTCAATCAAAGTGTCGTGTGTCTCTACGTGACATGTTACTGCAGTGCTGAACACAAACTGAATGAAGCTCTTGCTGGTACTGGACTACTCGCATTATGTCGCTCCGGCAGCGGTATGTTTACATGACTAGGAAATGGCTACAAAGCATGCCACTAGTAAACACCGTACAGTATACGGACTCTACATCTACATCTACATCTACATTTATACTCCGCAAGCCACCCAAGGGTGTGTGGCGGAGGGCACTTTACGTGCCACTGTCATTACCTCCCTTTCCTGTTCCAGTCGCGTATGGTTCGCGGGAAGAACGACTGTCTGAAAGCCTCTGTGCGCGCTCTAATCTCTCTAATTTTACATTCGTGATCTCCTCGGGAGGTATAAGTAGGGGGAAGGAATATATTCGATACCTCATCCAGAAACGCACCCTCTCGAAACCTGGCGAGCAAGCTACACCGCGATGCAGAGCGCCTCTCTTGCAGAGTCTGCTACTGGAGTTTGTTAAACATCTCCGTAACGCTATCACGGTTACCAAATAACCCTGTGACGAAACGCGCCGCTCTTCTTTGGATCTTCTCTATCTCTTCCGTCAACCCGATCTGGTACGGATCCCACACTGATGAGCAATACTCAAGTATAGGTGGAACGAGTGTTTTGTAAGCCACCTCCTTTGTTGATGGACTACATTTTCTAAGGACTCTCCCAATGAATCTCAACTTGGTACCCGCCTTACCAACAATTAATTTTATATGATCATTCCACTTCAAATCGTTCCGCACGCATACTCCCAGATATTTTACAGAAGTAACTGCTACCAGTGTTTGTTCCGCTATCATATAATCATACAATAAAGGATCCTTCTTTCTATGTATTCTCAATACATTACATTTGTCTATGTTAAGGGTCAGTTGCCACTCCCTGCACCAAGTGCCTATCCGCTGCAGATCTTCCTGCATTTCGCTACAATTTTCTAATGCTGCAACTTCTCTGTATACTACAGCATCATCCGCGAAAAGCCGCATGGAACTTCCGACACTATCTACTAGGTCATTTATATATATTGTGAAAAGCAATGGTCCCATAACACTCCCCTGTGGCACGCCAGAGGTTACTTTAACGTCTGTAGACGTCTCTCCGTTGATAACAACATGCAGTGTTCTGTTTGCTAAAAACTCTTCAATCCAGCCACACAGCTGGTCTGATATTCCGTAGGCTCTTACTTTGTTTATCAGGCGACAGTGCGGAACTGTATCGAACGCCTTCCGGAAGTCAAGAAAAATAGCATCTACCTGGGAGCCTGTATCTAATATTTTCTGGGTCTCATGAACAAATAAAGCGAGTTGGGTCTCACACGATCGCTGTTTCCGGAATCCATGTTGGTTCCTACATAGTATATTCTGAGTTTCCAAAAACGACATGATACTCGAGCAAAAAACATGTTATAAAATTCTACAACAGATCGACGTCAGAGATATAGGTCTATAGTTTTGCGCATCTGCTCGACGACCCTTCTTGAAGACTGGGACTACCTGTGCTCTTTTCCAATCATTTGGATCCTTCCGTTCCTCTAGAGACTTGCGGTACACGGCTGTTAGAAGGGGGGCAAGTTCTTTCGCGTACTCTGTGTAGAATCGAATTGGTATCCCGTCAGGTCCAGTGGACTTTCCTCTGTTGAGTGATTTCAGTTGATTTTCTATTCCTTGGACACTTATTTCGATGTCAGCCATTTTTTCGATTGTGCGAGGATTTAGAGAAGGAACTGCAGTGCGGTCTTCCTCTGTGAAACAGCTTTGGAAAAAGGTGCTCTAACTGGACAATGCATGAAGTACGGTATCTAAGTCATTGACACCTCTAGTATCGTGGACTACAATTTACGATAGTATTCCAATCTTTAGTTGAGCAGTGTATTATCACTATTTAATAAGACTGTGATACTGATTGCATATGACGGATACCGAGTGCTTATAATTAAACTGACGGTGTTCCAAGTGCTGCAGTGCAGGATGCATACATTGCAGGTCCCTGAAACATCGTAGGTGTGTTCGTTAATCGCTCTCGAAGTATGCTGAAAGAAACTAAGAGTTCCACTTTCTGCCACGATGTGAAAATATGACTCTGTAAGAAGTCAGAATGTGGTGTGGGTCCAGGAAAAGGGAAGGAATGGTCAAACACATGGTGACTGTGGTTCCGACACATGTATTAGGATATGGTACCAAATTACAGCCTGTGTTCAGCATGGTCTTCCGACTCAGCAACGGGCTGTTTCCATATTACGGCATAGTCGAGAATCGCTCGCAGCATATCCGATGAAAACAGAGCGATGTGTCGCCGTATACTATCCTTCAGATTAGGAATAGACGGTGAACATCCCTGATAGACAAGACCTTTCAGATATCGCCACTGCCAGAAGTCACATGGATTTAGATCAGGGGATCTGGAAGACCACAAATCTTGGAATTGCCTAGAGATGATTCGTCCGTTACCGAAGATTTCTCGAAGCAAATCTTTCACCTGACAAGTGACATCTGCTGTCACCCCATCTTGCATGAAAATAGTGGTGTGGACTGAGTTGTGTTCTTGCAAAGCTGGAATCACGTGCTACCCAAGGAAGTCATTACAACGTGCAGACGTCACTGTACACTTAACAGGCCCATGAGGTGTCATCTCCTCGAAAAAAGACGGGCCGAGAATGAAGGAGCTCGTGAAACCATAAAACACAGCCACATAAGCTGAGTGTAGTGGACGCTCCTCCACAGTAGGAACATTCACTGCTACATATGTGACTGTTGTGTGCACCACGACACCGAGCACAGTAAAATGCGCCTCTTTTGTCCAAAGAACCTCTTCTGCCACATGTCATCCATTTCCATGCGTGCAAAGAAACGAAGGACAAAGTCTATCTTGGGGCTACATTTGTTCCACGCTCTGAATTTCGTGGGGATACCAGTGTAAAATGCGCCTCAGAATCTTTTGAACCGTTCACCAGGAGAGAGAGAATTCCCGTGACAGCTCGAGCACTGGGTGCAACATGAAAGGCATGTACTGCACGGTCGCTTTAGCTACAACAACCTCGCCGTGGGAATGGGCCGCCTCTCTATCCCTGCTGTACCACATAATTCACCCGTTTCTCCAAATTTATTGATCATATTCTTTATCCTATACATGTTGACATGGTGCCCCTTCGCAGCTGTTTGTGTTAGTAATATTCTGACATTGGAGCACTGCTATTACTGCCGTTCTGATAAAACAACAGCAGTGCACACACTTTCTTCTCAACATTCGCCGGCCGGAGTGGCCGAGCGGTTCTAGGCGCTACAGTCTGGAACCGCGCGACCGCTACGGTCGCAGGTTCGAATCCTGCCTCGGGCATGGTTGTGTGTGATGTCCTTAGGTTAGTTAGGTTTAAGTAGTTCCAAGTTCTAGGGGACTTATGACCTCAGCAGTTGAGTCCCATAGTGCTAAGAGCCATTTGAACCATTTTGAACTCAACAGTCGTTGCGTTTTGTACGGGAAACTTCAGTCTTGTTTCTTCAGCACACTCTGTGAGCGCGGTGAATACTGAAGATACCTACAGACCTGCGATGTATACATCCCACACTGCAGTACTCAGAGCACAGTCATTCAATAATTAAAGACACAAATTGGTCTGTGGAAAAAACTGTTAGTAGGGCAAGTTTGGAACTTTTATGGCTTTAAGTTGCCATCACTGAAATGAGTCCTAACCAGCTGATGTATCAACAGTGTTTTGCTTATAACCTCAAAAACACTTTACCAAATAGCGATTCCACATTAGTTGAACAACGTTCTGTTATTCGTTTTTTATTTGCTCAAGACGAGAAACCGGTGAATATATACCATAGAATGTCTAAAGTTTATGGTGAAGGTTGTATGAGTCATACAAATTTTTACAAGTGGGTAAAGCAGTTCAAAAACGGTCGCGACTCAGTGACTGACGAACACCGTTCTGGCCGACCAGTTGCAGTTTCAACACCCTCACTTCAAAGTCGAATTGATGACATTATTCGTGCCGATCGCCGTGTTACTGCGGAAATGATAGTTGATAAGGTCCAAGTTAGTACTGGTACATTTCATAACATTATCTGTAACAAGCTAAAGTACCGCAAAACATGTGCAAGATGGGTCCCAAAGGAGATGGCGAGGCTGCAGAAGAAAACAAGGTTGAGATTGTGCACAGAGCTAACGGAACGTTATGAAAGAGAAGGTGAGCACTTCCTCAACAAAATTGTAACTTGTGATGAAGCTTGGGTTCACTATTATGAGCCAGAATCAAAAAGACAAAGCATGGAGTGGAAGTACACCAACTCACCTGTCAAGAAAAAATTCAAAACCCAAGCACCAGCAGAAAATGTTGACGGTGTTTTGGGATGCTGAAGGTCCAGTTTTTTAAGATTATCTCGAAGAGCAGCGTACTACTCTGATTTGCTTTTAAGCAAGTTGAAGCTAGCCATAAGAGAGAAACGTCGTGGGTCTCAGAGGAGAGGAGTGATACTCCAGCAAAACAACGCACGACCTCATATTGCTCAACTAACCCGTGAAACCATCGACAAAATGGGCTGGCAAGCACTGCCTCACCCCCCTTACAGTCCTGATTTAGCAGCTAGTGATTTCCATTTGTTTGCTACACTGAAGGAGGCATTACGTGGGAAGAGGTTGCAGGACAACGAGGACGTGAAAAAGTTTGTGCGAAATTGGTTCAAACATCAAAATAAAGAGTTCTTCGCAGCTGTAATAAAAAAAGCTTGTAGCCCGTAGGAACAAGCGCATAAATGCTCAAAGGGATTATGTTGAAAAGTAGAAAAAGTATTGTTTTGTAAAAATAAACGTTTTTTCCTCCAGACCAATTTGTTTCTTTAATTACTGAATGACCTTCGTATAACCACACGCTACCAAAAAAACATTTTTTTTTCAAATGCAAACATTAATGCGTGGCACAAGGTTGTGGAGGTCACAGCTTGTGAAATTAATGTGTGAGCAACATCTTTCTCACTTACCCATCCCGCTACACACTTTGTACTTTGTACCATGTCCACCTCCGGTAGCTGAGTGGTCTGCGCGACAGAATGTCAATCCTAAGGGCTCAGGTTCGATTCCCGGCTGGGTCGGAGATTTTCTCCCATCAGGGACTTGGTCTTGTGTTATCCTAATCATCATCATTTCACCCCCGTCGACGCGCAAGTAGCCGAAGTGGCGTCAAATCGAAAGACTTGCACCCGGCGAACGGTCTACCAGACGGGAGGCCCTAGTCACATGACATTTGAATTTACTTTGTACCATGCATCTTTGACAGTATAATCGAGACACAAGGTACATTACAAATGCTTAAATATCTCATTGAAATGCTTTCGCGGAAGTGTAGATATTTCCTATAACAGACCAAAACCTGCTTCATTATTGACTTCCCTACTATAAACAAAGTAATTGACAGCACAACACATCAGTAACTTTGTAATGGTTACTATACTGCTCTAGGGTCTACGCTGTGTTATTATGACTGTTATTATTATTATTTCTTTCCTTTCTCAGACGTTATGTCTGGTTAAAAATGGAAACTGCCGCGGACCTTGATCAAGCGTGACTTCCTTTTAACTGTACGGTATATGTTACATTGCATTTAGGAACTTTCGGGTAATTGAACATGTATCAATAATTACAGATTTCTGTAGTTGTATATATACGTTTGGATGTAGCTGTATTGCGTTGATGTACTGGTGGATATTGTGTGGTATGACTCCTATAGTTGATAATATAATTGGTATGATGTCATCTTTATCCTGATGCCACATGTCCTTCACTTCCTTAGCCACTTGAATGTATTTTTCAATTTTTTCTCCTGTTTTCTTCTGTAGAATTGTTGTATTGGGTATGGATATTTCGATTAGTTGTGTTAATTTCTTCTTTTTATGGGTGAGTATGATGTCAGGTTTGTTATGTGGTGTTTTTTATCTGTTATAATGATTCTGTTCCAGTATAATTTATATTCATCATTCTCCAGTACATTTTGTGGTGCATACTTGGATGTGGGAACATGTTGTTTTATTAGTTTATGCTGTACAGCAAGTTGTTGATGTATTAGTTTTGCTACATTGTCATGTCTTCTGGTGTATTCTGTGTTTGCTAGTATTGTACATCCACTTGTGATGTGATCTACTGTTTCTATTTGTTGTTTGCAAAGTCTGCCTTTATCTGTTGTGGTATTGGGATCTTTAATAATATGCCTGCTGTAATATCTTGTGTTTATTGTTTGATCCTGTATTCCCATCATGAATCCTTCCATCTCACTGTATATATTGCCTTTTCTTAGCCATGTGTTGGATGCATCTAGATCGATGTGTGGCTGTGTTAGATGATGCGGGTGCTTGCCATTTAGTGTTTTCTTTTTCCAATTTACTTTCTTTGTATCTGTTGATGTTATGTGATCTAAAGGGTTGTAGAAGTGGTTATGAAATTGCAATGGTGTAGCCGATGTATTTATATGAGTCATTGCTTTGTGTATTTTGCTAGTTTCTGCTCGTTCTAGAAAGAATTTTCTTAAATTGTCTACCTGTCCGTAATGTAGGTTTTTTATGTCGATAAATCCCCTTCCTCCTTCCTTTCTGCTTAATGTGAATCTTTCTGTAGCTGAATGTATGTGATGTATTCTATATTTGTGGCATTGTGATCGTGTAAGTGTATTGAGTGCTTCTAGGTCTGTGTCACTCCATTTCACTACTCCAAATGAGTAGGTCAATACTGGTATAGCATAAGTATTTATAGCTTTTGTCTTGTTTCTTGCTGTCAATTCTGTTTTCAGTATTTTTGTTAGTCTTTGTCTATATTTTTCTTTTAGTTCTTCTTTAATATTTGTATTAACTATTCCTATTTTTTGTCCCTATCCTAGATATTTATAGGCATCTGTTTTTTCCATCGCTTCTATGCAGTCGCTGTGGTTATCCAATATGTAATCTTCTTGTTTAGTGTGTTTTCCCTTGACTATGCTATTTTTCTTACATTTGTCTGTTCCAAAAACCATATTTATATCATTGCTGAATACTTCTGTTATCTTTAGATATTGGTTGAGTTGTAGATTTGTTGCTGCCAGTAATTTTAGATCATCCATGTATAGCAAATGTGTGATTTTGTGTTGGTATGTTCCAGTAATATTATACCCATAATTTGTATTATTTAGCATGTTGGATAGTGGGTTCAGAGCAAGGCAGAACCAGAAAGGACTTAATGAGTCTCCTTGGTATATTCCACGCTTAATCTGTATTGGCTGTGATGTGATATTATTTGAATTTGTTTGGATATTAAGTGTGGTTTTCCAATTTTTCATTAGTATGTTTAGGAACTGTATCAATTTAGAATCTACTTTGTATATTTCCAATATCTGCAGTAACCATGAGTGGGGTACAGTATCAAAAGCTTTTTGGTAATCAATGTATGCGTAGTGTAGCGACCATTGTTTAGTTTTAGCTTGATATGTCACCTCTGTATCTATTATCAGTTGCTCTTTACATCCTCATGCTCCTTTGCAGCGGCCTTTTTGTTCTTCATTTATAATTTTGTTCTGTGTTGTATGTGTCATTAATTTCTGTGTAATGACTGAAGTTAATATTTTGTATATTGTTGGTAGGCATGTTAAGGGGCGATATTTTGCTGGGTTTGCTGTGTCTGCTTGATCTTTAGGTTTCAGATAAGTTATTCCTTGTGTAAGTGTATCAGGGACTGTGTATGGGTCTGCAATGTAACTGTTAAATAATTTAGTTAGATGTGAATATGTCGAGGTGAACTTCCTTAGCCAGAAATTTGCTATTTTATCATTTCCAGGGGCTTTCCAATTGTGCATAGAATTAATTGCTCGGGTGACTTCATGTTGCAAAATTATCACTTCAGGCATTTGTGGTATCATCTTGTATGTGTCTGTTTCTGCTTGTATCCACCGTGCATGCCTGTTATGTTGTACTGGGTTTGACCATATGTTGCTCCAGAAGTGTTCCATGTCTGTTATGTTTGGTGGATTGTCTAGTTTAATGTGTGTGTTATCTATTGTCTGATAAAATTTCTTTTGGTTTGTGTTGAATGTTTGGTTTTGTTTCCATCTATTTTCACTTTTTTTGTGTCTTCTAAGTCATTTGGCCAATGAATGTAATTTCTGCTACTTTTCATCTAATTGCTCTATCACTTCTTGTTGTGAGATTTTACCTAACCTTTTTCGTTTTTTATCTGATATTTCATTTCTTATAAATTGTGTTAGCTGTCTGATGTCTTTTCTCAGTTTTTCTCTTCTGATCTGTAGCCTGTGTTGCCATGCTGGTTTTGTTGGTTTCTTCTGTGTGTTGGTTGGTTCTGATCTCTGCCTAGTGTGTATATTTAGTGCAGTGAGTGCTCCTATATAAACCAGTAGTTGTAAATTTTCCATAGTTGTATTTTCATTTATTTTGTTGTGTATGGTTGTGTTGATAGTTATTATTGTTGTTTCGACTTGTGGGTTATTTGGGGGTCTATGCAAGAATGGTGTAATGTCTGTATTTGGGTCTTTGTATTCTATATACGTCAGCTGAAATTTTTCTTCTATATCTAACATGTGTGTCACTTCGTGTTCTATTTGTGCTTGTTCTGGTGGCTGTCTTAAGATTTCGTTTTCCTTTGATTGTTTAATTGATGCGTGTTGTTCTTTCTTTGTTTGCTCTGGGAGGTTTGAGTCCATTACTGTATTTTCTTCTTCTTCTGATTGCACATTATTTTGTTCCAGTATTTGTTGTACTTGTTGTTTGATGTTTTCTAATTCTGACTGGGGTATCCTGTTATTTTTTATTATTACACGGATCTGATCAGCTAGTCGTTGTTCTGTTAAAAATTTTAATTCTGGGTATCTGGTAATAAATGTTGTGTATACTTGTGACCTGTATCCAGTTGTGTTGGTTCCTAAGTTTGTTGCTTGGTAATAACAGAACATGAGGTGTCGGTTAATTTCATCTGACCATCTCATCCTCTGTCTCTGTTTTTCTTCTAGAGTGGTTGCAGGAAGCATTTCCTGCAAAACACCTCTATTTGGATTTAAATCATTTTCCGTGTGGCTAGCACTATCGTTACCATTGTGGACGGGCATAGGGTTCAAGCGTCGTCCCCGACCGTGACAGCGCTTGTCCGAGGCTTCTTTAGTCCTGTCCTGAACCAACTAATCACACTAAAAGGGGGGTTAGCCCTATTAGCGGTTTGTTCTTTTCGTCGCCTTTTACGACTGGTAGAACATACCGGAGGCCTATTCTTTTTCCGGGCCTCCAAGGGTTTTATTATTGTTATTATTATTATTAATGACCGTGGTCAAAGCATTGAAGACTGAAGTATTCCAGTTTCTGCCGTTTCAGAAGTAAGCAGTCCAACAATCAAGTGTTTTACAATCAGGAAACATAGTGCACACATTTTCACTTGGTTGATCGTAGATGAGACAAGCGTCGCTAGGGAGAGGAGTGGTGCAGAGGTAGCATGTTTTGTAACAAGTATCTGCAATCAACGAGAGGACTGTTTCATCATTCTATTAAAAAAATAGAAATGAGCATTAGCAATTGTCTCGCAGACTCAGTTTCTTATTTCATAAAACACCTACAAAAATGTCCTGACAAACATAACTGCAGATTTCTCGAAAGCACCACAAAGCATACACCACCAAAGCAGCATTAAAAAACTACGACTGAAAATTCCATACCACAAAGTGCAATGTGCGTAAATAGGCAATGATGGAAATTTTACGAGGGCAGTAAGTAATTCAACACATTTTTTTCTGAAACTGGGGTTGTTTTATTCAGCATTGAAATACACCAGGTTATTCCCCAATCTTTTAGCTACACAACACTATTTTTCAACGTAATCTCCATTCAATGCTACGGCCTTACGCCACCTTGAAATGAGGGCCTGTATGCCTGCACGGTACCATTCCACTGGTCGATGTCGGAGCCAACTCCATTGATTGCCGTTTTGTTTCAGGTTCGAAGTGATGAACCCATGTTTCATCGCCGGTAACAATCTTTGACAAGAAATTGTCACCCTCAGCCACATGACGAGCAAGCAATTCCGCACAGATGGTTCTCCTTTGCTCTTTATGGTGTAGTTCGACAACGAGGGACCCAGCGGGAACAAACCTTTGAATATCCCAACTGGTGAACAATTGTGACAGTACTACCAACAGAGATGTCAACTTGAGCACTGACTTGTTTGATGGTGATCCGTCGATCATCTCGAACGACTGTGTTCGCACGCTCCGCCATTGCAGGAGTAACAGCCGTGCACGGCCGGCCCGCACGCGGGAGATCAGATAGTCTTGCTTGACCTTGCGGCGGTGATGACACACGCTTTGCCCAACGACTCACCGTGCTTTTGTCCACTGCCAGATTACCGTAGACATTCTGCAAGCGCCTATGACTATCTGAGATGCCCTGGTTTTCCGCCAAAAGAAACTCGATCACTGCCCGTTGTTTGCAACGCACATCCGTTACAGAGGACATTTTAACAGCTCCGTACAGCGCTGCCACCTGTCGTAAGTCAATGAAACTATACGAGACGAAGCGGGAATGTTTGAAAATATTCGACAAGAAATTTCCGGTTTTTTCAACCAAAATTGGCCGAGAAAAAAAATGTGTTGCATTACTTATTGAACTGCCCTCGTAACTGGTAAGAAATGTCTTCTGACAAAAGTCAAATCAAACTCTATAATCAAACGCAATGCGTTAAAAAATAAATTTAATATTCACAATAGTATTTACAAAACATGACTTTAAGAAATAACTTTGAGCAAGGGGAATCTCATTTTTCTATCAGGGCAATCCATATAACAATTCCATTATCTGGGCTTCGTTGCTACAATGTCAGTAACACAAGACAATGTTACGTGCTTGCACACTTACCTCAATCTCTCAACATTCCATAAGAATTCACAAATAATCTCCTTAGCTTCTTTCCCCATAACGCCATAAAAATATTCATATTCCATTTCCTGACCATTCTTCGTAAGACGTCTGCTACTGAACAATGCTCAACTCTGAATGCGTGTAACTTTACTTGCACTCCCAGGCAGAGGCTTCAATTTGCAGAGTGGAGTAAATCAAGTTAAGTCTTTGTATAATTCAGTATAGTCAGAGTTTTGGATAGTACCGGTACACGAGTTTTGAGTTAGGAATTTGTTTGGTAATTATTTTTGAGAAGATTTAGGAGTCGGTCTCAGGGAGATTCACTCAGATCGGGAGAAGCAGACGAGTAGTTAAGTTATACTTGTCGACCCTTCTGTCTAGGATAGTTCTCTGGATCTTTTGAAAATACGTAGTCAGATAGTGTTGGATTTTTGTAAAGCAAAAATACCGCTTGGCCTATTTTTACTAATATTGTACTTCTTTAATTTTAATGCGTTTAAACTTTTGTTTGTAATCAACGAAATTTCTGTGCAAATACGTGTAGTGATTATTGAAAACTTTATTACGTAAACGCAAGGCACTATAGCATAGGTTCTGCGAATACTTTATTTATTGTTGAGAATTTGTGTGAATTATAGTATCAAAAATCAGATTCTTTCTCTCATTTGGTTATTATATAGTAATTTGTTTTTCGATTTCATCATGTTTGGCACAACAGATAACAATGCCAAATTTCATCGTAGCGCAAGACAACAGAGGTTGTTCCAAAATAATGGTTCAATACAGGATGAAACAAACCACTTTGAACAATTGGTACCAATCAGTAATTTACACGAGATCGCAGAAACCATCGCGGACTGACAATCGCCAACCAGCTTAGTGACAACTGATGATACAGAACAAATGATGAGTAGTGAAAACTTAAATTCTGAAGAAGAATCTGTTATGGCTTAACCGCAAGCGCCGGCACGAAGACGAAGGACCGAAAAGGCGGTAAGGAAACGTCAGCCAATAGCCCGCTGACAAGGGCCGAGCCGTGCTAGGAGCGAATATAAGGGCCGCTCTTGCCAGCCTCGTCCGCCCAGGTCGATCACGGAATTATTTATCAGTGACGTGTGTCAACCTGCAGGAACATTCTCTATAGCAATGACTGTTAGTATTTGCATGTTACTTGCGACACCGATGCTACTCCAAAGTTAAGTATCAGCTGCTTTATAGAGATAAAACTACTAATGTTATTTGTTTGAATTGTTGTACAGGGTGTCCCAGCTATCTTGTCCACCCAAAATATCTCTGGAACAATAACAGCTATTGGAAAACGACTTTCACCGGTATCAATGTAGGGCTGGGGCCCATGAATGTACATATTTGGAAACATTCTAAAACGAAAGCATATGTGTTTTTTAACACAAAATTATGTTTTTTTTTTAAATGGACCTCCTATAGTTTTTCTTCAGTAATCCGTATCATGACAAAGCACGTACACAATGGCGTTGATTGCATCGCAATATTCCCATTACATCCCGAGATATTGAGACGCGAAGTTGACGCTTGAAACACCCGACATGCGCTGCTAGCGCACGTCCTGAGGCTCAGGCGTGAACCCCATGCTGCCCGTAATCGCGGTGTGATTGACATGCGTAATCACACTTCCATACTTATCAAGAAGTCCGAAACGAATAATACGGTCTGCTGCCATCCTGCATTAACGTCGTACATTCCAGCAGGTATTTATCCCATAGGCTAGGGGTGATGCGGTTCTGTAACATATCTGTGTACCGCAACGTTAGTCACAAAGTTAACTTCGCTTAGCGTTAATCCGTTACTAAAAAGGTAATGCCGTTCAACGTTAAAACTTTACTTTACTGTAGATCTAGCGCAAGTGACAGTTAATCATTCACTCGTGATAGTAAAATTCATGTTGATGGTTTTAGTGAAAAGAGCAAGTGGACTAAAAGTTTTACCGTTGTTTAGGTAAAAAGTTTTGATTTGGGAAGTTCAGGTAGGACATAGAAGATGAATGTAAACATATTTAACCAATTAGTTTTATTATCACATAATTATCAATGTTATGTTTATCTAATGCGTTAAATGACAAATTGTTGCAAACAAATATTTCTTAACATCACTGTGTAAAATGACCCTTTGTAGAAACTTCCACTGTGATACCAGCACTACATACTAAACATAGTGTTCACATCTCATGCTCAAAGTGATGCCCATTGGCTTGCATACATAGGGTCACTCTGAGGATGAAGGATGCCCTATTTCGTGCTACTGTTTCCTCTTTGATGGCTGTACAAGCATCAATAATGCTTTGCTTCATGTGATGTTGTTGGTTCATGTTGATAAACAGCATCCCTCACTGCTCCCCAAAGAAAATAATCCAGCGGTGTAAGGTCCGGAGATCGGGCAGGCCACCTAACTGGGCCACCTCGTCCAATCCACCAACCAGGGAACTTACGGTTCTGAAGTCGTCGTGCTCGTAAGTCGTTATGTGCAGGGCATCCGTCATGCTGATACGAATGGTCCGATAATGGTATCACCAATAATCCCACTCCAAACATTAACTTTCCACGGACGTTGATGCTCTACCTGACGGAGCCATTTTGGATTGTCTGCGGACCAATAATGCATGTTCCTTATATTGACAATTCCTTTGTTGGAGAATGATGCCTCGTCGTTAAAGAGAACATCTGCAAAAAAAATTTGGATTAGTCAGAAGTTTTTGCTGAGCCCACCGACAAAATGTTACCCTATTGCGGAAGTCATTTCCATGAAGATCCTGGTGTAAATGAACATGGTAAGGATGAAATTTATGACGTTTAAGAATACGCTGTGCACTTGATTTCGACACACCAACTTCACGTTCAATTTGACGTGTGCTGATTTGAGGATTCACAGCTATGGTAGCGAGTACAGCAACTTCAGCACGTTCATGTGTGCGTGTTCTAGGACGATGCCGAGGTCTTGGATTTAAGCTTCCCGTTTCACGTAGACGAGATGTGAGACGACCAAACATCCGGCGCGAAGGCGATGGCTTGTCAGGGAATCGTCGTTCTGCCTGAACAGCATTTCGTCCACCTACAACAGGGTACAGTACAGGTATGTAGAGTAGGGTAGAAAACAAACATATTAACTTAATAATCATAAGGTTCGCTAATAGTACTATCAACAAACAAGCAATCTCATAACGCATTTCCCGTCAACGTACATTCTCCATAGATCAGCAACATTTCTACCATATCTTCATGTGCGTACATTATACTGTACAGTATAAGTTCCACAACACAACGTTTATTCACAATGTGTACTACCTCCGTGCCGTCACTAGATTACTCTGATGCACGACTACACTGGCAAGCGGTGTACTGCACGCCAAAGCAACAATAAATGGGATGCTCGGAGGGTAGTGGAGTACAGGAGTTTGCATGGGTCGCAAATCGTAAACAAGGCGAAGTGGTAACTGTGGCAGTAGTGGGAACTACGTTGGACACTTGACTAGGTAGAGCCAGGCCCTGCGTGACAGGCACAATGGGTCATATAACGCATTAGATAAACCTTATTTTGGGTGTGCAGGATAAATAAGACAACCTGACGGGTGTACACCGATCGGTACTGGTTCGTATTGTGTACGTAGATACGTAAAACGTGCAAGAGGGAAACCATTATGTGCTTATGAGAGTTGATGGCAGCAGACCGTATTATTCGTTTCGGACCTCTTGACAAGTATGGCGGTGTGATTACGCATGTCAATCACATCGCGATTACGGGCAGCATGGGGTTCACGCCTGAGCCTCAGGACGTGCGCTAGCAGCGCATGTCGGGTGTTTCAAGCGTCAACTTCGCGTCGCAATATCTCGGGATGTAACGGGAATATTGCGATGCAATCAACGCCATTGTGTATGTGCTTTGTCATGCTATGGATTGCTGAAGAAAAAATATAGGAGGTCCATTTAAAAAAAACATAAGTTTGTGTTAAAAAACACATATGATTTCGTTTTAGAATGTTTCCAAATATGTACATTCATGGGCCCCAGCCCCACCTTGATACCAGTGAAAGTCGTTTTCCGATAGCTGTTATTGTTCCAGAGATATTTTGGGTGGACAAGATAGCTGGGACACCCCGTATAGCATCCCGAGAATGCTGCATCCCTTAGGTACCCTATAAGCGACGAGTGGGCAAGATATAACAGAGTCGGTAGGCAATAGGTCGCCACGCTCTTGCGAAATTTTACAGTAACTGGTGAGAGGCACCCACATGCCTTGCTCATACTGTGGTATCAAGCAGTCAGGTCTGCAAGATGAGCGGTCTGCCAAGGGAGTAGATTCATTCTTATTTCTCGAGTAACATCAATGACTGATTATGAGCTCTAGTACCCACAATTAAGCTACAAATTATTCAAAATGGTTCAAATGGCTCTGAGCACTATAGGACTTAACTGCTGTACTCATCAGTCCCCTAGAACTCAGAACTACTTAAACCTAACTAGCCTAACGACATCACGCACATCCATGCCCGAGGCAGGATTCGCACCTGCGACCGTAGCGGTCACGCGGTTCCAGACCGTAGCGCCTAGAACCGCACGGCCACTCCGGCCGGCTACAAATTATTCTCCTGTTTGAATATTACTCAACGGAAATGGATAACGCACATCTGACTATTAGGAATTTACAAAACTCATTGTTCACTACGCTCTGGCAATACCACATTTTCTTTCTTATCCAGCGGCTTTGATCAACACGTGGCCATGCACTGAATATGAATGGTGCACATATTATAAATTCTGGATATCATGAGTACACACTATTCGAAGAA
Organism: Schistocerca cancellata; assembly: GCF_023864275.1. NCBI lineage: Eukaryota > Metazoa > Arthropoda > Insecta > Orthoptera > Acrididae > Schistocerca > Schistocerca cancellata. The sequence continues at coordinate 99,678,840 of NC_064628.1, read as the reverse complement.
CAAGGCCACCAATCTTTTTCTTTTCACTATCTTTTTTTTTTATTCCGATAAATTCTATTATGATTCAAAGATAACCTAAGCACACCATTACATTCTATACAACAATTACAAATGAGAAACTCCGCCCAGTGGGCATGGCTTTACATTGGTGATTCTCTATCTTATGGTCTCGTAATTATCTAACGCTACAGTGCACTTTCTGAATAGGATGGTGGATCTTTTGCTATATCTCACACTTCGACTCTCACACCCATCATCACGAAAATTTACTCTAGACCGAGCGGTACCAAGAGGAACATGCATAACCCACTGCCTCTGAACCTATCTTGCTAGTCTCCCATGCAAACCACACATAAATTACATGAAATACATCACACTGGCAACATAGAATACATCACAAAGAATAGTCACAACGTTAGAATCACTTCACTTCCAGCTTTCCCACTTCAATTAGTATTCATCCCAGTTTCACACGACACTGCACTACTTCGTAACTTTTCTTTCCTACTATGGACTCTGGAGGATATATGCACGTCTTCCTGTGCAATGCAAGCCAAGTGGCGTTGCTGGATAGATGGTTGACTCACCTTGCTTCTCTCTCAGAGTATTAGAGTTTGAATCTGGCGTCATACGGAAACATAACACGCAAAGTAATATTAAGATCATATTCGTCACACATGCGAGTCCTCAACTGATACCTTAGACGAGTACTTCTCTTTACCCTTTGTCTCATACACAGATTGAGACTCACACAGTGCTCACCACGTGGAAGTCCTCGTCCCTAATTTCAAGTCCTGCACACGCCATTTCTTAAATATTTCCAACTTATAGTACACACACCAGTAATTCAGCTTAACTTAAGCACTCGGAAGTATTTCAACTTATTGCTACACGTGGTTTCATTGTGACCGTTGGTCACTTCTGAAGATTATTACGGTCCCCTTAATATTACCTGCCTGTCATTTAATTCTCCCCCCAAAAGTTCCTGAAATAGAGAAATAATTATTCCAAACTACTTTAAGTTTTTCACATGCATACCATTCTCTCCACTCTTTTGTCTTTACGGAGCACACCTAAGACAGGTCTTACCAACACAAGATCCAGCGCCAGAGTGCTGAAACATGGCCGTTCTTCAAGTCCTCTGGCACCTCCGCCGAGGTGGGGGAGCACCATGCTACCATATTGGTCAGCCACATTTCAGGCGCTCGAAGCTCAGGTAAATTTCATCTCTTTGGTTCCACCAAAGGTGACCAAAGGACAATCTCAAAGATGATCATACATTGCACATTCACTATCTGCGATTCATTTCACAGATCTCACCAAATTGGATTTAGGGATTTATTTTGTGGGAGTGCACATGTGATCAATTAAATAAATAAATTGTCCTTCTTTCCTACACTGGTATCCGGCTTTGGTGTATTAAGTGAAATGGAGTTATTATTACAAAAAATATGTTGTTCTGACAAGAATAACGAAGAATGTTGTACCTGTTTTCAATGGCGGGCGGTACTGTACCCTTTCACTGGTAACAGATACATCAGACTCTGGTTCTGCGCCAATGACTTTTGAACCTACACCTTCAGTCAACAATAATGTAGAACAACCCCACGCGAACTCGATAATATCGTCAGATACCTAAAGAAACGCAAGATTTAATGAGTAAGGAAATAGGCAAATCAGAGGAAGGGAATAGAAAATAGCAGGACGAGAACAGAAAATCACAGAAAGAAATAAAACTGAAAATGCAAAATTTATCAGTTGAGATTAGGGGGGGGAACTTAAAAATGATCTTCAACCAATCATTAGCAGTTTTGCAACTACATTACATAACATTGGATCAGAACACAAAGACACGGAAAGAAACTTGCATAATAACAAGGACGAACTTGAGCCGTGTTGCGGCTCGCGTTGGTACCATTAGTAGGTTGGCATCGTGGAACAGGGATAGTGACGTCTCCTTTTCTTCTTATATTTACTGGCGCCACTACGTTTGCTAGTGTTGTCTGTCCACGAGTGGCAGCGGCGGCGGTTATCGATATCTAGTACCATGATACTGTCTTTGGAAGGAGGTCAAGTGTTTTCCAGGTCGGAGTGTGTCAGGTAGTTCGGTTGGGACGGAGCAGCAGTGAGGTCCAGCAGTGCGAGAACATGTCGGGATTGCTGATGGCACGCAGGCACTGCCGGATCGAGGGGCTGTAGTTGCGAGGGCGACAACCTCGTTCTCCACTGGACCCACGACGTTTGAGTTGAGTGGACATTAACCCAGTAGTGAAACCACCACTATTTTGAGATCATGGCTGCTCGCAGGGTCGCTGAGACAAAGAGCAATGAGTGTAGCGTTTGAGGTTGGCGATATTAATTAGCCGTCCTCCATTTCTTATTATTAATCATTGAATTACTTGTGTTTATTGATGAAGTTCAACCAGCGGTATTTTTCTGCCTAGTGGTCGCTAATGCCCCAGTTACCTGCCCTGCAGGTCAGCGTGTTTTCGCGGCAGTGTACCTTTCCTTGGCTTGCCGCTGCTGTCTGGTAAGGAGAGTAGTTCGACAGCCTCCATGATTGTGGTTCGATATTTTGTTTCTTTTGGGCTATTTTGGTCGTAGTGGTTCCTTCTGCTTTTGGATGTTCTAAACACCAGATTTTGAAGACCCAGTGCTGCATGCCGGTTCCGCCTTGCCTGGGTTGTTCCATCCTTGTATTAGTTGTCAGACGTTAGGTAGATTTTGCAAGAGTGTTGGTCTGCGTTTAAATTGTCACTAGTTTGAGTTGCCATCGGATTAAGTGAATACAACTCTTGGATGCCTGTCTCATCGTTTACGAAGTTGAGCGACTTTCCCAGGTCGATCCCTGGAGCACTGTCTGAGGCTCATTTCTCTCTTGATTTGGTCAGATTGTGGTGATTGTTTTTTTTAATATTTTAATTTTGAATTATTACTATTGGGGCCTTTAGCCAACAAATAATTTTAATTTCTTGTTAATAAGGACTTCAGCCATAAGTGTAACTTGTGTTAAGAAATTTTAATTAGACAAATACCTGAACACTGAAATGTTCATGATTTTTCTTAAGAATTTGCTATCCATGCCTTCAGCCGTCAAATTGTTTTTGTGTTATTACTATTGGGGCCTAAAGCCGACAAATAATTTGAATTTCTTGTCAATAAGGCCTTCAGCCGTGAATGCAATTTGTCTTAAGAATTTTTAATTAGATATTGTCTCTTAGTAATGGAAATTTGATGATTGCCTTATTTTTTAAATATATTTTAGTATTTCTTTGAGAAGTTTAACTGGATCTTAATAATTTGCTATCCAGGCCCTCAGCCATCAAATTATTTATTATTATTATTATTATTATTACTATTGGGGGCCTTTAGCCGACAAATAATTTGAATTTCTGGTCAATAAGGCCTTCACCAGTGAGTGCAACTTGCTTAAGAAACTTTTTATTAGACATTGTGTCTTAAAAGTCAAATCTGATAATTGTTCCTTATTGTCAACCTTAATTGCAGTTGTTTCCAAATAAAGTGTACGTGATTTAAAAGAAACTGAGCAACCAACAGTAACCGAGTACGGCCCCATCCACACTGAATCCTGCCTTTCCCTAAGTCTCAGGTCTCAGAATTGTTAGCTAAACTCAACATTGTTGTTCCCAGTGCGATAGTAACACAGATAAAAGAACAGATCGAATTGCTTAACACTTAACACAGCTGCAAAAAAAAATCATCGATAATATGGAAACTTTTGACATTAAATTGTGAAGAACAGAAAGAGCAGTTAATCATAATTAAAGAAAAAGTTGATGACCTAACAATGAAAATGGCAATTTTGTCAATCAGTGCAGACAGAGATTCAAATGAGACACTACCAGTACAATTTTCATACACAGCGGAATACCAGTCATTGAAAAACTTTAAAGGCTACCAGGTGAAAGTCAGTCAGCAACAAAAGCGCAATATTAGCTCTGTGTACGAACAGCACAAACACGCAAAAAGAAAGCTTAATTGCAACGACGAAAATGACGAATTTGACCGTTCACATTCACATTCTTATTCAGAAAATTTTGAAGACAGTACAAATTGATGGCGTCTAGGTGATTTTCCGGGAGAACGGTACCATACATCCAGATATGACAACGAATTTAAGATGCAATGCAATAGCGAAAAGGCCGGTTCACATAAAAACTACAAACACTGTTTGACACTGAAACTTCCTGGCAGATTAAAACTGTGTGCCCGACCGAGACTCGAACTCGGGACCTTTGCCTTTCGCGGGCAAGTGCTCTACCATCTTTTTTTTTTTTTTTTTTTTTTTTTTTTTTTTTTTTTTTTTTTTTTTTTTTTATCTAATGAACCGCTGCAGGAGCAGGACGACGGGTAGGGCAGGGGTCGACACCCGAAGCCTGGCCATCCCGCCGCCACGCCCAAGCAACGTGTTCGAGTTCGAGGATCGAAGGATCAGGAAGAGGATGTAGTGGGTTTATCGATGTTGTTTTATTTATTTATTTATTCTTTTTTATTTTGTTTTTAAATTTTTATAACTTTTTTTTTATAGATTTATTTTTGTTTCATTACAAAGAAAGATCCTACAACTGCCGTAGCCGTGCGTCCGAGTCGTCTTCTCGTCTGTTGGGAGGGGTTCCCCCCTATTCCGTCCGTAGAGGATCAATATGCTCCAGGATTCTTCTTCATTTTCAGCTTCTCATACCCGGAACGCCCCAGTGAGCAGGAGGATCCGCAAATAATGAACCTAAATAATTTGCGAAACGGGTTCTGTACTTCGGGTGGCGGCTGAAAGCTGCATGTGTCGTCATCAATAGGGACCAAAAGTCGAGGGTGCCCATCTGAGCTACCGAAGCACGACTCACGGCCGGTACTCACAGCGTTACTTCCGCCAGTATCTCGTCTCCGACCTTCCAAACTTTACAGAAGTCTCCTGCGAACCTTGCACAACTACCACACCTGAAAGAAAGGATATAGCGGAGACATGGCTTAGCCACAGCCTGGGGGATGTTTCCAGAATGAGATTTTCACTCTGCAGCGGAGTGTGCGCTGATATGAAACTTCCTGGCAGACTAAAACTGTGTGCCCGACCGAGACTCGAACTCGCAGGAGAGCTTCTGTAAAGTTTGGAAGGTAGGAGATACTGGCAGAAGTAAAGCTGTGAGTACCGGGCGTGAGTCGTATTTCGTTAGCTGAGATGGTAGAGCACTTGCCAGTGAAAGGCAAAGGTCCCGAGTTCGAGTCTCGGTCGGGCACACGGTTTTAATCTGCCAGGAAGTTTCATATCAGCGTACACTCCGCTGCAAAGTGAAAATCTCATTCTGGAAACATCCCCCAGGCTGCGGCTAAGCCACGTCTCCGCTATATCCTTTCTTTCAGGAGTGTTAGTTGTGCAAGGTTCGCAGAAGAGCTTCTGTAAAGTTTGGAAGGTAGGAGACGAGATACTGGCAGAAGTAAAGCTGTGAGTACCGGGCGTGAGTCGTACTTCGTTAGCTGAGATGGTAGAGCACTTGCCAGCGAAAGGCAAAGGTCCCGAATTCGAGTCTCGGTCGGGCACACAGTTTTAATCTGCCAGGAAGTTTCATATCAGCGCACACTCCGCTGCAGAGTGAAAATCTCATTCTGGATACTGTTTGACACTGTATTTCCATTGCTGCTATCCGCCATCCGTGCACATCTATTGATGCTTGGTTTAAATCTTCATAGAGGCCATCCCTCCAACGCTTCTTGGGTCTCCCTGGAGGTCTCTTTACTGTAGGCGTGAAATCCAGGAGCTTCCGAGGCCTTCTGTGGTCTTCCATCCGGGCCAAATCGCCGGCCCACTGCATTCGTTTGGCTTTGACAGTTCCTGCTATGTTGGGCTGCTGGTATAGTTCCTCAAGCTCTTGGTTGTGTATGATCCTCCATTCCCCTGTGTGTACATCCAGAACCGGACCGAAGATCTTCCGAAGCACTTTTCTCTAAAAAACCAGGAACTTATGGAAGTCCTGTTTCCGGATACTCCACGTCTCACAGTAATATAGAACGACAGGCTGGATCAGGGTTTTATACAGTAGTATTTTGAACTGAGAGATTTCCAGACCGAAGCAGTTGTGCTAGGCCGTGGTAAGATCGGTTTCCTGCTTGTATTCTGGCATTGATCTCTGCTTCACATGTCGAGTTCTCAGTGAAGAGCGCCCCCAGGTATTTGAATTCATGCACTCACTTGTAGGAGTGGTCGCCAACCTGCAGTGATTGTAGATGACCAGCAGTTTGACAATTACCACGCGTCATAACTAGGTACTCTGTCTTGGCTTCGTTTATGTTTAACCCAAATTTGCTGGCAGCCTCCTGGTCATTTGCTCCAACTCCTCTTCAGACCTAGAGAGTAAACAGATGTTGTCTGCAGAGGCTAAGTATGCCAGTCTCCTTTGATTTCAGTCCCTTCGTTCTCTTCGAAGGTCTCGCTTGCGAGGGATAGGGGATCATCTCCTCACCTCAGTCCTGTCACAATTTCAAACTCCTCAGTTACGCGATTTCCCATCTTCACCTTTGCACCTGTTTCGCTCAGACAGATCTTTATCAGATTTATGGGTTTCTCTGATACACCAAACTCCTTTAAACTGCTGAGCAGGCTCTTGCGATGTATACAAGCATAAGCCTCCTTAAAATCAACGAATAAAATATGCAAATCTTTACCATATTCACTCAGTTTCTCAGTGAGCTGCCGGAGACTGAAGATGTGATCTACTGTTGACCTTCCTGGCAGGAAACCTCCCTGGTACTACCCAATCACCGATTCTGCCACTGGTTGAATTCTATGTATGAGGCAATTGGACAGGATCTTATAGTAGACGTTAAGCAGGGCGATTCCTAGATAGTTGTCACATTTCAGTTTGTCGCCTTTCTTATGTATTGGACAAATCAGAGCTGTTTTCCATTCTGCTGGTAGTTCTTCTTTGGTCCATATTGCCTGTATCAGTCGGTGTATTCTTTCTGCAAGTTTCTCTCCTCCTTTCAGGATCATTTCAGCCTATATTCCATCTTCACCTGGACTCTTATTCTGCCTAAGGTGTCTGATTCTGCTTTTTATCTCATCCAGGGTAGGTGGGGGATAATCTGCATCGGCTGTAATTGGGTACTGGAAATCAAACAGCAGTTTGGGTTCATCACAATTTAGCCGCTGTCGAAAGTACTCTTTCCATCTCTCGGCTATGTCCCTATCGTTCGTCAGGATCTTATCATGGGAATCTTTGACAAATTTCTGTTTCGCCTGGTGACCTTTGCAGAGGCACTTCACCTTCAGAAACATTTCCCTAGTCTTTTATCCTCTGAGGTCTGTTTCTGCTTCAATGATGATATCCCTTATATATTTCCTCTTTGCTCTTCTCAGACTTGCTTGAGTAGATTTTCGGACCTCCTAAAACTGTGCTTTGGTCGGTGCCAGATTTGTCCGCTTCAGCCACTTGCTCCTGGCGACCTTCCTCCTTTCCAGGACATCTGTACATTCCTTTCCAAACGAGATATTGTAGGCCACTGTGTTTACCATAAGCGTTTCCTTTGCCGTATCCCTAACTGAGCTCTATGTTTCCTCACATTAGTTCAAGGTCCTGATTCGCGTACATTTCACTGAGTGCTTCAAAGCTGTTACTAAGTTGCACCTGGTATTCGGTCTTCTTTGCTTCATCTTTTAGTTTCTCTACATGGTGCCTTTCAACTCTTTTTAACTTAGGCGCCGTTCTTCCTTTACACTGTGCGTTTAAAAGGCCTCTGACCAGGAAATTATCACTCCCACCTTCAGCAACCCGTGCTGTCTTAACGTCTAACACCCATCTCTTGGCTCTTAGATCAATGGCAACATGGTCTATTTGATTTATAGTTCTCGTTGGTGATGTAGCGAAGCTGATAAACCTCACCCCATTATCATTGCTTAGGTTGTGTAGACTGTGCCTACCTGTTGGAATATTTGATCTTTCCCAACCCTGGCATTCACATCACCAAGGAGGATACTCAGGTGTCCATTTGGTATAGCGTCCCTCACTGCCTCTAGCTGTACATAGATGTTTTTCACTTCACTTTCGCTCTCTTTCGTGGGAGTATGACAGTTCGCAAAAGCCGCCTTAACATGCTTTACGTCCACTGCTAGAATATTCTTGGATTGACTGACACGATCTCTGAAACATTAGCGGCCAAAGTCTTATTGGCGCAAAAACCAGTACCTAACAGATGACCTCGTTCATAGACTCCGTACAAAATAGTACAGATCTCAACGTCCATGCTGCCAGCATCCTTCCACCGGATTTCTTGCAGTGCAACTACACTCCTGGAAATGGAAAAAAGAACACATTGACACCGGTGTGTCAGACCCACCATACTTGCTCCGGACACTGCGAGAGGGCTGTACAAGCAATGATCACACGCACGGCACAGCGGACACACCAGGAACCGCGGTGTTGGCCGTCGAATGGCGCTAGCTGCGCAGCATTTGTGCACCGCCGCCGTCAGTGTCAGCCAGTTTGCCGTGGCATACGGAGCTCCATCGCAGTCTTTAACACTGGTAGCGTGCCGAGACAGCGTGGACGTGAACCGTATGTGCAGTTGACGGACTTTGAGCGAGGGCGTATAGTGGGCATGCGGGAGGCCGGGTGGACGTACCGCCGAATTGCTCAACACGTGGGGCGTGAGGTCTCCACAGTACATCGATGTTGTCGCCAGTGGTCGGCGGAAGGTGCACGTGCCCGTCGACCTGGGACCGGACCGCAGCGACGCACGGATGCACGCCAAGACCGTAGGATCCTACGCAGTGCCGTAGGGGACCGCACCGCCACTTCCCAGCAAATTAGGGACACTGTTGCTCCTGGGGTATCGGCGAGGACCATTCGCAAGCGTCTCCATGAAGCTGGGCTACGGTCCCGCACACCGTTAGGCCGTCTTCCGCTCACGCCCCAACATCGTGCAGCCCGCCTCCAGTGGTGTCGCGACAGGCGTGAATGGAGGGACGAATGGAGACGTGTCGTCTTCAGCGATGAGAGTCGCTTCTGCCTTGGTGCCAATGATGGTCGTATGCGTGTTTGGCGCCGTGCAGGTGAGCGCCACAATCAGGACTGCATCGACCGAGGCACACAGTGCCAACACCCGGCATCATGGTGTGGGGAGCGATCTCCTACACTAGCCGTACACCACTGGTGATCATCGAGAGGACACTGAATAGTGCACGGTACATCCAAACCGTCATCGAACCCATCGTTCTACCATTCCTAGACCGGCAAGGGAACTTGCTGTTCCAACAGGACAATGCACGTCCGCATGTATCCCGTGCCACCCAACGTGCTCTAGAAGGTGTAAGTCAACTACCCTGGCCAGCAAGATCTCCGGATCTGTCCCCCATTGAGCATGTTTGGGACTGGATGAAGCGTCGTCTCACGCGGTCTGCACGTCCAGCACGAACGCTGGTCCAACTGAGGCGCCAGGTGGAAATGGCATGGCAAGCCGTTCCACAGGACTACATCCAGCATCTCTACGATCGTCTCCATGGGAGAATAGCAGCCTGCATTGCTGCGAAAGGTGGATATACACGGTACTAGTGCCGACATTGTGCATGCTCTTTTGCCTGTGTCTATGTGCCTGTGGTTCTGTCAGTGTGATCATATGATGTATCTGACCCCAGGAATGTGTCAATAAAGTTTCCCCTTCCTGGGACAATGAATTCACGGTGTTCTTATTTCAGTTTCCAGGAGTGTATATCTAGTTCGTACCTCTGATTTACTTTGATAACACTGATTGCAGCTCCTGTCTTGTACAGACTCCTTACATTCAACATTCCAAATCTTGCCACTGACGTCGTCTAGTTTTATCAGTAATGTTCTGAGGCTTACTTGTAATCTGAAATCATGTTTTAATTTTTTACGAAGAGATGGTGCTGCCCTCTCGTCCAGCCTGCGGTGTTACCCTCACAGCTTACAGGACTGCTGGCTTTTCTTAAGGGGGGACGTTGATGAAATTGACCAAAAATGTCAACTTTCGACTTATTTTCTGTTTGTTAGCACAAGTCATGGACAATAAGTTCCCAGAGTTTCAATGTTGAAATCGCATCCGATGTGCCTGAAAATTGATTAAAAGTGTGACGCGGCCTCACAGCCACGCCGAGCTCAGAGGGATAACAATCCCTACATTCACAAGGAGAGGCTTCCAAATTGTATCCTGGATCTTGTCAAGCCCACTTACAGGTTTCTGGCCGATCCTGCACTTCTCAAAAAAGTGTGTTCATGACAAAACCCAAAATCCCAATGAGTCTCTAAATTCACTCATATGGAAACGATGCCCTAAAAACATATTTGCATCTGCTACAGTTGTCAGATTGCAACTTATGATGCAGTTATTGTATTTAATTATGGGAACGTCGAGCGGATGAAGGTATTAGAAAGAATGGGTTTCAAGATAGGAAATTTTACTCAAGACATCCTGAGAAAAATAGATTTAAGCGCGTCTCTTCAGCTGAAAAATCAGTTGAAGACCTGGTAAAGGAAAGAAGACGACAACAAGAAACCAGATGAGAAGCGTTGAAGGGAAAGACGACCCAGAGTAAAAATGTGGTGCCTTCTGAAGAAGTGACTTTAAATTGCGTTTCCTGAAAAGTTTGTTTTTTAAAGTATATGTACCTCTTCCTCAGATTCTATGAATTCTAGAATTATGAAAGTTTGTACACATATTTCTGTAAACCGAATAAACGTTGTCTCAAGAGCCATTTTTGAAATTCTGATCGCAACCTGAGATATGAGGCAAAGTGCTTGGAATTTTGCATGAATTTAAAATTATACTAGTGGAATTATATCTAAAAAATTATGAAAATTCTCCTATTTGCCCTATTCTAAAAACCTCATGAGAGAAACTTACAACATATAAAGAGATGAAACAGAGAATTTTTTGTAGAAATCTCTTGGATACTTTCTGAGAAAAAGGAACACATATTACTTTTTGAAAATAAAACTTCAAATTTCATTCAAAAAGAACTTGAGTATATATAATCAAAGGATTTTATATATACATGTGTTACTTTCATGTAAAGCGTGGAACAAAATTTCATTGCCATATCTCCAAAAGTGTGGATTTGGTGCATTTTTGAAATAGTGTGTGTTTTTCATCGACGTCCCCCGTTAAGGGATGGGCTCCCCTCAGGAGCTAGGTTAGAGATAGGAATAAGAAAATTGGAATGACGTCCTCGGGCCTCTAAACCTAATACCGTTGGGGTCGAAAAAGCAAGCATTGGCCAGTGGAGGCCGGCAGGGTAGGGAAAAGAGGGAGCCTGACACAAGCAAGTTGAAGCAACGTGAGACTCAGCTCGGGTCCCCACGGACGCCACCCGCGTACTTCTAGCTAAAGTCCCCTCGGAGCTATGTGAACTTCAGCTTCTCTTCGAAATTGTTCGTTGGCGTCTTCCGTTGGATACTCAATGTTTAGATTGAATAATATAAGCAACAGATTGCACCACTATCTCACTGTGTTCTGAACCACTACTTCCCTTTCATGTCCTTTGACTCTCAGGCTGCAGTGTGGATTCTGTATAATTGTAACTAAAGTTTCATTACTTCAAAGAAGTTATTCCAGTCTTGACAAAAGCCAGTATATGATGTTAAATCCAGCGATTTCGTAGTTACTCGTATACACAGCCGCTTCGACTACCGCCCGCAAGAATACAGAAGTCATTTCGCGTCACAGCGGCAGTCGGTAGCCCTCTTATTACGCGACTCAAATATTTAAGACGATCGAGCGACCCGCCAGCTGGGTGGATCTTGAATCTTCGTCGACGTAATGTTTTTGCGTCATTCCCTGACCCGTGTAATGTACGGTTCTAGAACCACTGGAGGTGCAAAGATTTACAGAAGGAAAGGGAGATTAGGTTTTAGCGTCCCATCGATGACCAAGTCATTAGTGACGGAACGCCAGCTCTGATTTCGGAGGAAGGGAAAGGAAATTGGTAATGTCCATTCCAAAGAACCACAGCAGTGTTTGCTTTGAACGGTTTTCGGATACAGCCTGCATGGGGATAACTGAACAGGGAATTGAACCGCAGTACGTCCCGATAGCAAGTCCAGTGCCTTTCCACTGTGCTACATCAGTCTCTACAAGTCGGTCTGGTTGTTCAACAATGACTATAAGAAAGTGCGAGATAGATTGTGGAATCAATGACAGCCGCGTCCATGCAGCAAACAAGTTTATCATGAAAAAAAAAATTTCGTACAGAATTTCTAAATTTACCTTAAGTTTCGAGATCAATTTTTTATAAAACCACATCGGAAATTTTGGGTAAATGGCGATATTTCACCTGTTAGAGCATAAGCGGTTTCAGGACCCGTAGTTCAACAAATCCATATTATCTGCTTTAATATTATCGTAATGGGCTGATGAAAGTTTTTTCTTCAAACATCTTTTGCAGAGTGGATTGCTGATACCTTATTACGTGATCTTCCCCTCGTATCTTCGTTTTCATCTCCATTAAACACGAGGCTTTTTCCTAGATACTTAAATTTATGCAATACGTGAACTTTTGTCATCGATGATAAAACCTTCCGAGTTGTAAGTCCACATCACATTTTTCTTCAAACTTCTTCAGTGCTCGAAGTTTTGATCCCCCTGCTGGGATCCCACTGATGTCCCTGCATGTATGAACATTGTCGAAGGATGGCCCACCAATATCAGCCTGAAGATTTTATACCCAGTAACTGCGCTGGAAAAATCTGTGACAACAGCCTTTTATAAGTGAATGCAACACTCCTCAGACAATATTCAATCATTCAGAGACACCAGTGGAATCCTGAAGAAGATCCCAGCGGAGCGTTCGAAACGTCGATCGCTGAAGGAGTCTGAAGAAGAATGTGAAGCGACCTAAGGCCTCAGGAGATTTTACCATCGATCCCTAAATTCCTCTGTTCTGATATTTTCATATATTGTACTTAATTTTGATGACCCAGACTTGTTGTTTGTCAGTATCTCTTTGCTTTTTAGTCCTGCTTTTGTGCTGTTTAAGTGTTTCTTCTGCTTTTATATTGCCCCTACACTGTATTACAGCACTGTTAAATTATTTTCAAGTGCTAAACTGTCATGTACGAGTTTACCCCTGCAACTTTGTTGTTTATTTTTTATTTATCGTTTCTGTTTATTCATCGAAGATAATTTTAGTATTATTATCATTAATTTTCAGGTCGTACTTTCAGACTAAGTTCTTCCGTTCGTCAGTTTTTTTTCTGAAGCTCGTCTGCACTAGAACCAAACAGTACAATGTCACCTAGTATGTTTCCTTGATACCTATTCCTTCCCAGTTTACGAAGTTTAAGGATCTGTAAACGTCCTCTAGATCTAATGAGAATAGTTTTGAGGAGATAGAAACCTTCTCAGTTTGAAATCTTTCTGTTGTGGTGTAGTCTAATGGAGGCTGAAAGATTCAGAATAATAACGTAGTCTAATACAATGCTTTGCTTCTAAAGGGCTTTTATAACACATTTTCTGAAGCTGAGCCGAAATCTTTCACAAAACCTCAAAGTGGAAGATCCAAACCAAATGCCCTATTCTACAGTACGTTCATGATAGGAGTGACTCCACGTCAATAAGACACACAATCAATCAAATAAACCCATTTTATTTTAATTCAGAACATACATATAAAATTACAATAGCTAAATACTACAACAGTCAAAAATTACATAATATCTTAAAAGTTCCGTTCTGCATCTCTGCATTTCTGTACGCGTGAAATCGCATACAAAGACACTAATTGCCCTACCGTTGAGGATATTTTCGTTCAGTTTTCCTTTTAAATATCCCATAGATAAAAATGACTAGCAGACAAGTCCGACGAACGAGACGGCCTCTGTGGTGTAAGTAGTTATCTGTGCTTCCTGATGACTGATAAAAATGAAATGTAGACTTAGAGAAACCTTTTGACAACGTTGATTGGAATACTCTCTTTCAAATTCTGAAGGTGTCAGGGGTAAAATACAGGGAGCGAAAGGCTATTTACAATTTGTATATAAACCAGATGGCAGTTATAAGAGTCGAGGGGCATGAAAGGGAAGCAGTGGTTGGGAAGGGAGTGAGACAGGATTGTAGCCTATCCCTGATGTTATTCAATCTGTATATTGAGCAAGCAGTAAAGGAAAGAAAAGAAAAATTCGGAGTAGGAATTAAAATCAATGGAGAAGAAATAAAAACTTTGAGGTTCGCCGATGACATTGTAATTCTGTCAGAGACAGCAAAGGACCTGGAAGAGCAGGTGAACGGAATGGATAGTGTCTTAAAAGGAGGATATAAGATGAACATCAACAAAAGCAAAACGAGGATAATGGACTGTAGTCGAATTAAATTGAGTAATGCTGCGTGAATTAGATTAGGAAATAAGACACTTAAAGTAGTAAATGAGTTTTGCTATATGGGGAGTAAAATAACTGATGATGGTCGAAGTAGTGAGGATATAAAATGTAGACTGGCAATGGCAAGGAAAGCGTTTCTGAAGAAGAGAAATTTGTTAACGTCGAGTATAGATTTAAGTGTCAGGAAGTCGTTTCTGAAAGTATTTGTGTGGAGTGTAGCCATGTATGGAAGTGAAACATGGACGATCAATAGTTTAGACAAGAAGAGAATAGAAGCTAATGAGGAGGTATTGAATAGAATTGGAGAGAAGAGAAATTTGTGGCGCATCTTGACTAGAAGAAGGGATCGGTTGGTAGGGCATATTGTGAGGCATCAAGGGATGACCAATTTAGTATTGGAGGGCAGAGTGGAGGGTAAAAATCGTAGAGGGAGACGAAGAGATGAATACACTAAACAGATTCAGAAGGATGTAGGTTGCAGTAAGTACTGGGAGATGAAGAAGCTTGCACAGGATAGAGTACCATGGAGAGCTGCATCAAACCAGTCTCTGGACTGAAGGTCACAACAACAACAACAACAACAACGTAGTAAGTTAAAATAGTCCTTAAAAAACTTTCATGAAGATGCAGGTTCGTAAGAATAATTAAATGAATAATTATAGAATGTCCGTTCAACGTCTCTCTTGGATTTATCGTCAGACAGACACGCAGCTATTGGACTACACTTGTGCTTGGAAACTCAACATCGCTCTTCTGAAACATATAAACATTGTCTGACGAAACAAGTGAGCTACCCTGAAGAGCAGGAGGAAGCGAAATGAAACTTCACAGATTGAGAGCGTGTGTGATGTTACTTCAGTGATTACTAAATCGACTAAATTTTATAACGATCTTCGCAATATGAACCACTTATCAGTATGACTTTGCATTTCCTATAGCATGTAGGCACATACCGATTATATTGGGAACAGTATCATTAATCCATTGTATCGTCTCCTGAGACTAGATAGCCGACAGCTGCTTGAACTGGTACTTAATATTTTGGTCACTGGCACTCGGGCCGAGTTGAAAAGCAAGTTGGTCCCACACACGTTCTACAGGGGGTAGATCTGGGAAATTTTCTGGCCACTGCAGTACCTTAACGTAACACAAACATTTCGCACAGATATGTGCCATTTGTGGTCGTCACTGTCACATGAGATATGCGTGCCTTACATGAACAACGCTGTCACATGAGAGAGATGTGCCATGTGTGGAGGTCACTGTTACATGAGAGATACCTGCTATGCGTGGACGATGCTATCACATGAGAGATACATACCATGTGTGGATCACATTGTCAAATGAGAGATACATGCCATTTTCAGATGACACTCACATGGGAGATATGTGCCATATGTGGACGATTCTGTCACATGAGAGATATGTGTCATGTGTGGACGACACTGTCACATGAGATATACGTGCCATGAGTAGAGGACATTGTCACATGAGAGATATATGCCATTTGCAGATGACACTGAAATGAGAGATATGTACCATGTATAGATGACACTGTCACATGAGAAATAAGTACCATGTGTGGACATCACTGTCACATGTGAGGTATGTGCTGTATGCAGACAACACTGTCACATGAGAGATACCTGCCATGTGTGGATGACACTGTCACATGAGAGATACCTACCGCGTGTGGACAATACTGTCACATGAGAGATACATGCCATGTGTGGATGACACTGTCACATGAGAGATACATGCCATTTGCAGGTGACACTCACATGAGGGACATGTTCCATGTGTAGATGACACCGTCACATGAGAGATATGTGCCATGTATGGACATCACTGTGACATGTGAGAAATGTACTGTGTGGGCGCCGCTGCCACATGAGAGATACCTGCCATGTGTGGACAACGCTGAGAGATATGTGGCATGTGTTGATAACACTGTTGTATGCCAGGTAACATATGAGCATGGAGGACTTCTGTGATGTACCATTGTGCTGTCAGAGTTCCTTCAGTCACAGCCAGCTGTGACTTGAAGTCCTACCTGATAGGTTCCCACACTATGACGACAGGAGTAACACTGTCATCTCGTAGAATCGAGAGTGTCTCAGGGAACACCTGATGAAGACGCCGAGTTTCGACGTTGAAATGATGGACTTTGGAACACGCAGACCATTGGCAGTTCACTTGATTCCACGAGATTACAACGAATCGCTGCAAAGTGTGAGAAATTATGTAGGGGTATAACTGCTGTGCCTCTCCAAAGCATTGGAAGACTGCTCGCCCTAGTCACCGACATACTCACTGAATTTGGAATTTACATTTCCCCAAAACCAGCAAAGCATCTGCCCATCAGCGCCAGATGGTAGGTGGGAGACCAATGGTACGAACTTCATTCTCTGTCTTCTATTCTCTACTTCCAAAAAAAGAAAAGCTAAACATGGAGGGGACGACTCAATCTACATCTACATCTACATCTACATCTACATCGTTACTCTGCAATTCACACTTAAGTGCCTGGCAAAGGGTTCATCGAACCATTTTCAAACTACTTCTCTAGCATTCCACTCTCGAATGGCGTGAGGGATAAAGGAACACCTAAATCTTTCCGTTCGAGCTCTGATTTCTCTTATTTTATTATGATGATCATTTCTCCCTACGTACGTGGGTGTCAACAAAATATTTTAGCATTCGGAAGAGAAAGCTGGTGACTGAAATTACGTAAATACACTCCTGGAAATTGAAATAAGAACACCGTGAATTCATTGTCCCAGGAAGGGGAAACTTTATTGACACATTCCTGGGGTCAGATACATCACATGATCACACTGACAGAACCACAGGCACATAGACACAGGCAACAGAGCATGCACAATGTCGGCACTAGTACAGTGTATATCCACCTTTCGCAGCAATGCAGGCTGCTATTCTCCCATGGAGACGATCATAGAGATGCTGGATGTAGTCCTGTGGAACGGCTTGCCATGCCATTTCCATCTGGCGCCTCAATTGGACCAGCGTTCGTGCTGGACGTGCAGACCGCGTGAGACGACGCTTCATCCAGTCCCAAACATGCTCAATGGGGGACAGATCCGGAGATCTTGCTGGCCAGTGTAGTTGACTTACACCTTCTAGAGCACGTTGGGTGGCACGGGATACATGCGGACGTGCATTGTCCTGTTGGAACAGCAAGTTCCCTTGCCGGTCTAGGAATGGTAGAACGATGGGTTCGATGACGGTTTGGATGTACCGTGCACTATTCAGTGTCCCCTCGACGATCACCAGTGGTGTACGGCCAGTGTAGGAGATCGCTCCCCACACCATGATGCCGGGTGTTGGCCCTGTGTGCCTCGGTCGTATGCAGTCCTGATTGTGGCGCTCACCTGCACGGCGCCAAACACGCATACGACCATCATTGGCACCAAGGCAGAAGCGACTCTCATCGCTGAAGACGACACGTCTCCATTCGTCCGTCCATTCACGCCTGTCGCGACACCACTGGAGACGGGCTGCACGATGTTGGGGCGTGAGCGGAAGACGGCCTAACGGTGTGCGGGACCGTAGCCCAGCTTCATGGAGACGGTTGCGAATGGTCCTCGCCGATACCCCAGGAGCAACAGTGTCCCTAATTTGCTGGGAAGTGGCGGTGCGGTCCCCTACGGCACTGCGTAGGATCCTACGGTCTTGGCGTGCATCCGTGCGTCGCTGCGGTCCGGTCCCAGGTCGACGGGCACGTGCACCTTCCGCCGACCACTGGCGACAACATCGATGTACTGTGGAGACCTCACGCCCCACGTGTTGAGCAATTCGGCGGTATGTCCACCCGGCCTCCCGCATGCCCACTATACGCCCTCGCTCAAAGTCCGTCAACTGCACATACGGTTCACGTCCACGCTGTCGCGGCATGCTACCAGTGTTAAAGACTGCGATGGAGCTCCGTATGCCACGGCAAACTGGCTGACACTGACGGCGGCGGTGCACAAATGCTGCGCAGCTAGCGCCATTCGACGGCCAACACCGCGGTTCCTGGTGTGTCCGCTGTGCCGTGCGTGTGATCATTGCTTGTACAGCCCTCTCGCAGTGTCCGGAGCAAGTATGGTGGGTCTGACACACCGGTGTCAATGTGTTCTTTTTTCCATTTCCAGGAGTGTAGATCACGCCGCAAAGAAAACCGCCTTTGTTTCACTGAGTGCCACCCCAATTCGCGTATCATATCAGTGACACTCTCACCCCTATTGCGCGATAACACGAAACGGGGCTGTCCTTCTTTGCACTTTTTCGATGTCTTCCGTCAATCCTACCTGGTAAGGATCCCACACCGCACGACAATATTGCAGCGGAGGGCGGAGAAGTGTAGGCTGTCTCTTTTCAGAGTTTGTCTCATCTTCTAAGTGTTCTGCCAACAAAGCGGTGTCTTTGTTTCGCCTTCCCCACAATATTATCTATGTAGTCTTTCCAATTTAAGTTGCTCGTAATTGTAATTCCTAGGTATTTAGTCGAATTGACAGCCCTTAGATTTAAATGGCTCTCAGCGCTATAGGACTTGACATCTGAGGTCATCAGTCCCCTAGAAGTTAGAACTACTTAAACCTAACTAACGTAAGGACCTCACACACATCCGTGCCCGAGGCAGGATTCGAACTTGCGACCGTAGCAGTCGCGCGGTTCCAGACTGAAGCGCCTAGAACCGCTGGGCCACACCGGCCGGCGCCCTTAGATTTGTGCGATTTATCGTATACCCAAAATTTATGGGATTTCTTTTAGTACCCATAAGTATGACCTCACACTTTTCTTTGTTTAGTGCCAATTGACACTTTTTACACCACACATAAATTCTCTCTAGATCATTTTGTAATTGGAATTGATCGTCTAATGATTTTACTAGACGGTAAATTACAGCGTCATCAGCAAACAATCTAAGGGGGCGGCTCATATTATCACCTAGATCACTTATGTAAATCAGGAACAGCAGAGGGCCTATGACACTACGTTGCGGAACGCCAGGCATCACTTCTGTTCTACTCAATGATTTACCGTCTATCACTACGAACTGTGACCTATCTGAGAGGAAATCAGGAATCCAGTCACACAACTGAGACGGTACTCCATATGAACGCAATTTGATTAATAATCGCTTGTGAGGAACGGTATGTGACCGCTAATAATTTCTCTTATTTTATTAAACAATAGGGGAACACAGCGGAAACATTCCACTCTTGCTGTACGAAATGTACAGTAAAAAATATAGGGTCGGTACTGATATAGAGAAGTGTCTTCTCGATTATTCAGCCTCTTCACAGCAACGCAGTTTGACTGGATGACCATAATTTTGTGGTGAAAGCAAGCTTCTTTCGTTTCCCATGCTGCCCTGAGAGCACTGTAGCATCTCGGTCTTTGGTGTTCATGCATAAAAGGAAAAATGTCATAGTTATTCTCTGAGGATGTCACTGGTAGCAGAACACGCTCTGTCCTCAGCTAGGCCAGGCACCTGCTCTGCCCACAAAAGTGCAAATCAGGCCGCAACCTCATTTTATCGAAAATTGCCCATCTCCGTCGGAAGGTTGTCTCTCCTATTGAGATTCACTGACTGCCGTCTGCCAGCAACAGGACCCTAAGACCAAACCAAGAGGGGACTTCCCCAGAGCGAAAAACGCAAAGCTTTCCTCAACAGCCCATACTTATAGTAATCTCGATAAAATAACCTTTTCGTGTCCATTCGACAGAGTGGTCCTAAATTAGTCCAGTACGTTATTCGTTTTACGTGTCCCAGATTAGTCCAGTACGTTATTCGTTCGACCAATATGTATTAACAGTGATGGTAAGACGCAAAGAAGAACCAGTACTCCATCAGAGAGATCACCGTCCTGGCCCCGCACTGACTACTACCGCCACGTAGAGGCGCGCTACTCAACCACTGCTGGAGTACTGACTCTTCTTCGTATTTTACTGTTCCTGTTAATAGATACCGGTAAAACTAATATCACACTAGAATAATCTGGGTGTTGTCTATCGAATGGGCGCATAAAATTCCCTATTAAAAATCATTATGTTTTAAATGGGGAACAACCCGACGCATTCCGCCGACGATGGGAGTCGTATGAAAGATGTGACGAGCAGAATTTGTTTGGGCTGACACCAGGTACAAGTTGCCAAAATGAAATTGCAAATATCTGCCGAGACACCAGAGAAAATGCGCATGACGACCCAAACGGGACACACCGAGTAAAATAAGTACTTTATTTTTGGAATGCAGTTTACAGTATGGTGTCGGAGCATGCCAATTGTAGGCCCATATGCATCTAAGCTCTGAAACTTTTCAAGACAGAATAACGATTTTTCTATTAAACATTCATCTCTTATACATTTTATAATGGAATGAGGGAAAGAAACCAGGCTGATGAAATTGAAACCAGCGAGCGGAAGTCTTTGGACTTTCACGATCTTTACACTAGACATTATTGCTATCGCAAGCTTCTGAGATTACACCACAAACCTTTGCTTACTGTGCGCTCTTCTGTGGAGGTTTCACAATTACGAAACAGTGACTGACGAACGTATGGCACTTAGCTATATCTTGCTGGAAATAGTAGTACTGCTTATCATGTTCTTTCATCTGAGAGTACAATTTGAAGATTCGAAGAACAATGGGCTCCAAACAGACCTCAGCTTTTTTATCGTGGAGTTTTCCAGTAAACTAGTAGTGTTTACTCTGACTATTCATGTGGGCAGAAACTTAGAAACAAAAATCTTCTTCACTCATAAAACATTTGCCGGATCAAGTTTAACATCCACTTTTCTCTTAAGGAACTACTCCAAATACGTAGTTTTGGTTTTTGGTAGTAGGATCTTAGGAACGGATTAACAAATGTGAATTTAACACCTGTCTGTTGTGAAAGCCGTCTGACAGCATTTTTTGGGCAAGCTCTAAATTCCCCGAAAAATGTTTGCAACCGCTTCTGGAGTTCGATCTGAAAGCCTACAGTTTCACTTCGAAATGAAGTTGCCTCCAGTGGACTGCCATTTTGTTGCCAATTTCTAAATATTTCTCTTTTGGGGAGTATTGGAGTTAAGCGATTGTTAAAAAAAAATTCATGAGTTTTTCAAATGAGCCAGTACGGTCAAGAGAATATCTGAAAAACTCAGAGAATGACGAAAAGACATTCACAGCAACAACTGAAGCTTTGTCCATTAATCACGCCCGTCACGTGATTCGAAGATCAGGCAAATCGAAAAACAGAAAAACCACAGCGTGTTATTATAGAGTGTGGCTGCTCTTATTTTGGACATTGTATACAATTTCATTCACTACTAGCAAATGGTCCATTGTACGAATGTCTTGTATATTCCAAATAGGAGACTGAGAAATGTACCGTTTTTATGTCTTGTCTGTCACCTTTTCTTTGAAGTGCAA
Organism: Schistocerca cancellata; assembly: GCF_023864275.1. Lineage (NCBI taxonomy): Eukaryota > Metazoa > Arthropoda > Insecta > Orthoptera > Acrididae > Schistocerca > Schistocerca cancellata. The sequence continues at coordinate 99,657,081 of NC_064628.1, read as the reverse complement.
CTGACACTATTGTTTCAATTTTGAGCAACTTTCCTTCTCCGCAGACACCATATAAACAATTTCGGAAGTCCTTTCCTTTATTATCTCCCCTCAAGTCCTATCTCGAAATCTAGCAGAAAATCCAAAGGAGTTCTGGTCGTATGTAAATATACCAGCTGCAAGACACAGCCAATACCTTCACTGCGTAATGGCAATAGAAACGTTACCGACGATGGCGACACGAAATCGGAGTCGCTAAACACGGTTTTCTGAGATTCCAACGTCTAACAAGATGCAATAAATATTGCTCAAATCAAAAACCGTTGGAAACATGAATTATTTGGAAGTGGGTACCCTAGCTGTAGCGAAGCAGCTTACGTCAGTTACTAAAGTCAAGTATTCCACTCCAGACTGTTTACATTTAGACTCATTTAGGAGTATGCTGATGGTGTAGTACCACTTTCATCAATCATACAGAAAAGATCGCTCGACAAAAGATCCGCACTAAAATCGGGGAAAGTTGCACAGGTCGCACCAGTGCACAAGAAAGGACGTAAAAGTAATCCGCTGAATTATAGACCCGTATCATTGATATCGATTTTCTGAATGCTTTTGGAACACATACTGTTTACAACGGAATGAAATGTCTCGAAGAAAACGACGTACTTACTCACACACGGATTTGGGCAATATCGTTCTTGTGAAACATATCTGGCTCTTTATTCGTATGAAGTAATGAGCGCTGGTGACAAGAGATCGGAAGTTGATTCCATATTTATAGACTTCCAGAAAGTTTTTTGACACGATTCCTCACAATTGGCTTCTAATAAAGTTGTGTATCCAAAACTATGGTCTCAGATGTGCGACTACATTCGTGATTTTCCTGTCAGAAAGGCAACAGCTCGTAACAATTGACGGGAAGTCATGTAGTGAAACCGAAGGTAGTTTTATAGGACCTCTGCTGTGCTTAATCTATAAAAACAATGTAGAAGACGATCTGAGGAGCCCTTTTAAATTGTTTGCAGTGATGTTTTCGTTTACGTCCCACGTACGTAAGGAGGAAAAAATCATAGTAATAAAATAAATCGGAGCTCGCACGGAAATACTGAGGTGTTAATTTTTTTGCATGTGCTACTCGAGCGTGGAACAATTGAGAAATAGGGAGAAAGTGGCTCGATGAACCTTCTGCCAAAGACTTAACTGTGAACTGCACAGCGACAGCGATCATTTAAATGTAGATATAATCAATTCTATTGAAACACCGACATCTCCAAGCGCCTTACCTTTCTACATATCTCGAAGTGATATGGACAAATAATGTACTATTGCTGCCAAAATTCCCCGTGTTCATTATTAACCATCTGTGTTTCTGTTTCGTGTCTTCAACTATACAAACATCTCTAGACAACTTCTAATGCTGTACTTATCTCTCTGTTCTTAGGTTCTGTGCCTTCCTGACGAGTTGTGAAACCTATCGAATATAAGTTTCGGTTTTCTCACACTTCTATTGTTTTTAATTTTTTATGTTATTACCTTCTCATTGTTTCACCCTATATCCTCTCAAAAATACATTTGACTTCACATGAAAAGCTACAGAAAACAAAATCAGTATGTACGGAGTGTAATATAAACCCAAAGCCTGTCCAATAAACATCCAGTTACTAATCGCAGGACTAGGTCGCCCGGAAACTAACGAGGACACTACGTTCTATTTGATTACGCCCTGTTTAGGGCGCAGACAAGAGCTGGTATGGACCGGTCGTCATTGACACTATTTCTAGACGAGACACTGACACTATTTCTGGAATGTTTGACCTCCCAACGACACTATAATGTGGCCTAGGACGTGACGCGCCAAGAAAAATAATGGACGGCCGGTCACGACGCTAAGTATTACAGGCAGTTACGCGCGGCACTAAAAGGATAGACCGAATTTCGTATAATTAAGTGGTTTGATAGCAGCTCCAGATAGGCCGAAGAGACTAGCATTAAAGGCGCGTTGTACTTATCTGCACCAATGATCAGCGGACATTACAAGGCACACCACAGTTTCCTGAATACAAAATTGTTACACGACAATGTTTTCACTGCGTCAGCCGTTACAATTAAGGCGAGCTGTCATGAGATACAGATCGGGTTTTCAGAACAATCGAAGTTGCGAGGCACTGGGTCCGGAAGGAGTGGGGTTCAAATCTGTTTTCCTGTCTTCCAGATACAGTCTACCGTGGTTTCCGTAAATCATTTATGACCAAATCCGGCATAGTTGCTCTGAAAAAGCCGGCCGAGGTGGCCGAGTGGTTCTAGGCGCTTCAGTCTGGAACCGTGCGACCGCTGCGGTCGCAGGTTCGAATCCTGCCTCGGGCATGGACGTGTGTGATGTCCTTAGGTTAGTTAGGTTTAAGTAGTTCTAAGTTCTAGGGGACTGATGACCTCAGCAGTTAAGTCCCATAGTGCCCAGAGCCATCTGAACCATCCGTCTGCTCTGATAAGGGTACGACCGATTAAGTTTCCCAATATGTTCTTCAGTTCCAAGATGTGTTGGCCTCGCCGTCAACAAGTCGTTGAAACTTAATAAGCCAGCCTTTTCTTCTGGGTTCAAAACATGCTGGAACCGCTCTCGTTTAGCGACTCTAGACTTAGCGATAAGACATCTACATCTTCATCTACATGGATACTCCGCAAATCACATTTAAGTGCATGGCAGAGGGTTCATCGAACCACCTTCACAATTCTCTATTATTCCAATCTCGTACAGCGCGGAAAGAATGAACACCTATATCTTTCCGTACGAGCTCTGATTTCCCTTACTTTATTTTGGTGATCGTTCCTCCCTATGTAAGTCGGTGTCAGCAAAATATTTTCGCATTCGGAGAAGAATGTTGGTGATCGGAATTTCGTGAGAAGATTCCGTCACAACGAAAAACGCCTTTCTTTTAATGCCGGCCGGGGTGGCCGAGCGGTTCTAGGCGCTACAGTCTGGAACCGCGCGACCGCTACGGTCGCAGGTTCGAATCCTGCCTCGGGCATGGGTGTGTGTGATGTCCATAGGTTAGTTAGGTTTAAGTAGATCTAAGTTCTAGGGGACTGATGACCTCAGAAGTTAAGTCTCATAGTGCTCAGAGCCATTTTTCTTCTAATGATGTCCAGCCCAAATCCTGTATCATTTCTGTGACACTCTCTCCCATATTTCGCGATAATACAAAACGTGCTGCCTTTCTTTGAACTTTTGCGACGTACTCCGTCAGTCCTATCTGGTAAGGATCCCACACCGCACAGCAGTAATCTAAAAGAGGACGGACAAACGTGGTATAGGCAGTCTCCTTAGTAGGTCTGTTACATTTTCTAAGCGTCCTGCCAATAATACGCAGTCTCTGGTTAGCCTTCCCCACAACATTTTCTATGTGTTCCTTCCAATTTAAGTTGTTCGTAATTGTAATACCTAGGTATTTAGTTGAATTTACGGCCATTATATTTGACTGATTTACCATCTAACCGAATTTTGACGAGTTCCTTTTAGCACTCATGTGGATGACCGCACATTTTTCGTTATTTATTTCAACTGCCGCTTTTCGCACCATTCCGATATTTCTTCTAAATCGTTTTGCTGTTTGTTTTGATCTTCTGATGACTTTATTAGTCGATAAACGACAGCGTCATCTGCAAACAACCGAAGACGGCTGCTCAGATTCTCTCCCAAATCGTTTATATACATAAGGAACAGCAAAGGGCCTATGACACTACCTTGGGGAACGCCTGAAATCACTTCTGTTTTACTCGACGACTATCCGTCACTTACTAAGAAATGTGACCTCTCTGACAGGAAATCGCAAATCCAGTCACATAACTGAGACGATAATCCATAAGCAAGCAATTTCAGTATGAGCCGCTTGTGTGGTACAGTGTCAAATCTAGAAATACAGAATTGATCTGAAATCCCTTGTCAATAGCACTCAACACTTCATGTGAATAAAGAGATAGTTGTGTTTCACAGGAACGATGTTTTCTAAACTCATGTTGACTGTGTGTCAATAGACAGTTTTCTTCGAGGTAAATCATAATATTCGAACACAATATATGTTCTAAAATCCTGCTGCATATCGACGTTAACTATATGGGCCTGTAATTTAGTGGATTACTCCTACTACCTTTCTTGAATAATGGTGTGATCTGTGCAACTTCTTTTTGCGTGAGGTTAGGTTGGAAACTTGTAATACACTATTACCACTCCTCTCCATAACTCTTTCTCCAGGCAGCCAGTCATATATGTGACTTCAACAGCATATTGAGAAACGGGTTATGAAGGATTTAATTGGTGACAGACAATTAATGATGACTCACAGAATGTATAATTTATTATTGCTATTGTTCTTTCTCCAAAAACCAGTTCGATCTACACTTTGACTTAGGAAATTCGCGTGTACCGCAACACTCAATGAATTTCTTCACACTGAGACTTTTTCTATATTGCAATCGCGGTACATTAAACACAACACAATCTCTAGATGGTTGAAATTTCATCGCCGTTATCGAAACAAAAGAGCTGCCGACCAACTGGAACTAATTTCGACATTTCTAAAGTCTTTTCAGTAACACGCAAGAATTCGGAGCGATCACCAGTGAAGGCTATTAAAGGGCAATCTTCAACAATATTCTTTTACAGTCTGTCTAGCAGCCCTGCACTCGCACTTGGTAGAAGCTTTTCTTCTCACAAGCACAACGAGTCATTACACCTACCACATGTTATTCGTATTCTACTCAGGGTACACTAAATTTTTCGAGGTGTGTCGATTCCGGGTGCTGTGGTGGTGAAGCAAGAGATATTATGGAAATAGGGCGGTGCCTGTTCGGTCCACTCCTCTTTCCAGCAATCAACGAGGTTTATAACACTGCAACATGCATTTACGTAGCTCATTCAAACAAATACCAAGTTTGGCTTAGTACGTACGATGCCCCAACAGAACAATCAGTCCTGTCACGGAAAAGCCACGTATAACACTACCGTCTACTACTGCTGTACCATAACCTTAAAGCTGGAAGCAGGTTGTGTAATAAAACTATTTTATTAAAGCAATTATGGTACAACGCAACAGAGCAGTGTTACCCTCTGGGAGGAATTTTATTATGTTGACCGTGTTATACCTAATGGAAGTGGCTTATCGGAAAATGAAAGTCAGAATTACGTAAATATTCGAACAGTAACAAACAATATTTTTGCCTAGCTATACTGTTTAAAGAATAAGGAAAACGGTCGCCAGCCTAATTAGGCAAGAGAAAGATTAACGTTCTCGCTTAAGCAAGTTGGTATAAGTAACTATAACGGACAAACACAACCTAGACTTGGCCACACGCGAGTGCAATGAACTTTGACACATACATATGTTTTAAGATCGAAGCTAACAACTGGAGCAGCACAAACTATTTGCAAAAATATAACAGATACCGAAACACACTCTTACTTTCAGGGCTTGTTCAAACTGAACGTTCTTTATAACATTGCTATTAACATTCACTGCAGGATCATAAATTGGACATAGGTTAAGTCTCTATCAGTTAAATACTTTACTATTTAAAATGAAAGTTAATTGGAATCCACTAACAGGTTGTTTCTCACTATCATTTGAATAAAGAAATTATGGTTTTCATAATTAGTGGTCTTTCCGTTACTTGTTACCGAGCATTAACACAATAGACAAACTGTGGATCCTGTTATACTATTAATATGCACTTCTAATACACAAGAGAGACAAACACTTAGAAAACATGAGTATATAACGTTTCACAACTGCAGTTTTCCACTTTTACTACAGTGAGACACAAAATTAACATATATGTAAGATACTGACTCACCTTCTGCGATTTACATCAGGCAGTAATGTGATCATTTACTAAGCAAAACTTTATAAGCCTCAGTCTTAAGAACTTTTAATTTTGAAGTTGGCAACAACACTTTAATAAGCAGTTTTAATAGGAAAATTATTTTCAGTAAGCGTCATTTACTTTAACTCACTCTCTTGCCACATTAACTTTAACTTTCTTTTTACTATGTTCAAGAGGTATTAATTAGCAAAACACTGGCCTTTAATGTTCTTTCAGTAGGGACACTCGGTACTCACTTTAGTTCAAACGGAGAGGAACCTGACAGGTGTTATGATAAGGAAAAAATTAAGGTAGGTACATAAATTCAGTTATAAGTTACCTTATATTTGTGCACACTAAATCGCCCAATTAGCTGATCCTTCACTGTACATTATTATAGTACTCCTTTACAGTGATTGCGCAATGTGGTGGCAACTGCATGTTGGTAGGCGGATTTGCAGACATAATTTCTGGACTCTGGCTCTTCTTGGTGGCGATGATGAATACCAATTCCAGAATCGTTCCAGCTATTTATCCATCCACCCGAGGGATTGGAAAGCCTCTCTCGGAACCAGGACAATATGCCACCTTTACATGGCAGTGCACAGTTTGACAGCTCGTCCCCGACTGACTCTTGGTTCCACCTTTTCTACTTAGGCCAACCACAATTTGCGCGCGCTACACAGTTCCGTTCCCGAGGGGAACCACAACAACTTTTACATACAGAATAACTAAGAACCCTAAGTGAGGATCAGCAGTTTACATAACAGCAAACAAACATTTTAAATAAAACATAATATTTGCACATATTGACAGTTCTACAAAAAATTATTCACACAGAAATTACAATTATATATAGTAAGTTTTGTTCCCTCCAAATGGGACAAAGAATTTAAATGACAAATATACTACATTGCATAGAATCAAATCATGACATCAAAGTTTTACAAGGAAAGGAGTAAACAATTTTGTGTTATCGATTCAATAGAACACATTTACAGATACTCAATGATGTAACGTTAAATGAAACAAAAGCAAAATAAATCAGTACAGCATCAGAGCTATGGTGTTACAGGTTGAATCCAATTTTATACAGAATTACTGAGCTCTTTATGAGAGGACATCTAAAACGCAATGTGGTTCCCTTACGGTCGGGGATGTCCTGATAGTTTTGTAGAATAAGGTTGTTCTTGACCTTTTGAGTTGACTTCTCTCGTCGCAGATGGAACTTAGTGCAGGTAGCCAGTATGTTGAGGTCGCATTTACCGTGCATGTAAAAGGCACATAGTTTGTATTGGACATCGATGCGACTAGTGCGCGTATTGTTGAGCCAAACTGGTGCACACTATATTGCTACCATATAGTCTGGAGCTCAAGCTGAGGTATTTAGCCTGGTACCTGAAGACCCATTTGAAGAGCTGGCAAGTTTTTGCAAGATCTTGTTACGAGTTCTATGTTTGAAAGCTGTGGTGACATGTGATTCTTGAAGCTCAATGATCTATGCAGAGTGACACCCAAATATTTTGGATGTTACTGTTCGACAGTAGTATATTCTCAAAGTAAGTAATTAGTTCTCCTGTGGCTAACTTGCACTGGGTTATAGTCTCCAACGGTGAGAGCATTTCCCAACAACTTTTAGGTCCTTCGCCAAGATGTCCTCGGTTGCCTCTATATCTACACAACTTACTGTCACGCCCCAATCGTGGGCATATAGAAACTTCCGTGAGGTGGTTTCAACGTAGCAACAATGTACAGGCAGAGTAACAGGGGAGATAGAACAGATCCATGCAGTAGTCCATTGTTCAGCTGAGTGTTCAGTCTATTTCCCATGTTCACTTGGAAGCGTCTATCAGAAAGCATGGCATTGACCAATCTAATGACTGTAAGGAATCACTTTCATAAGTTTAATATCATGCCCTGTCTCCACACTGTGTCTACGCTGCCATAAGGTCGATAAGTACAGCTTATTTTTTCAGTTGTTTTTGGTAGTCTGCTTCCAAGAACGTTGTTTGTGAGAGAACTTAACCTGAGCAGATTCGATGAGGCCGAAATGCCTATTTTTCAATTCGAATGTGGTTAAGTATCTCAGGGCTAATCCTGTTATAAAGTAATCTTTCCAAAGGTTTGTAAATCATGCTAAGAAGTGCAGTATAAATTTTCGGGGAATCTTTTTTTTCCTGTTTGATGGTGATGATCTTAGCTTTGTTGAGTTGGTGGGGAACATTGCCTTTCTGCAAGATATCGGTGAAAATCATGGAAAGTCGCTCCCTTGTGTAGATACGGAAATGAATGAGAAATTGGCTTTACTTAATTTCATTTAATGAAGAGCCACTGTGATCTCTTCCACTCTAAAGAGGAGCGAGTAGTTGGTGTTTGTGTTACAGACTGCTTTCACGGTCTTGAGTTCTTTTTAACCTTAATTGTATGGCCTATGTCTTGTGGAGCTCCAGGCTGACATGATTAGTGTACACTGGGTGATATGAAGTCCCATATACGGTCGAGTGGGCTTCTAACCCCTAGCTTTTCTACTCGACGTCTTAAAATCCAAGTCTTCAACGGTCTTAGCTCACTTTTCGCGTCTAGCAGTATCGATGTTGTGAAGTAGTTCACTTGCTCTCCCGCGATCTCCGCATTCCTGTACTGATAACTGCCTTAGCAAACGCTTGGTAATTCCTAATTGGCGTATCCATCGTATGCGTTAGTTTCATGGTTAGTTTAAGGGGTGGCCGGATTCCATTTCTGTCGCCCCCCCCCCCCCCCCCCTCCGCAACGGATTGTGAACCCCAGCTGTCTCCGTTTAGTGCCATACATGTGAAAGAGAACGAAAGTTTGTTAGATGTTTGCGAATCGCGTAACCGGAACTGAACTTAACTTGGATACCAGCCCGGTATTTACCTACTGGAAAGTCGGAAAACGGCCTACTAACCACATCCAGCTTGATCTGTACACCGACCTCGTCGTTACTCTGCCGGTCGGATTTTTCGATCTGGGACAGGCGCACTTCTCCGTCCCGCAAGTTGTGTTTAACACGTGCTGCTATCCGAGCGGGTATCCCACAGAAAGCGGTGCAATATGCAGTTATAAAATTCTTTGTCAGTCTACCCAAAGAAATAAAATATCTAACTGATAGCAGCAGTGTTTTTATACAAACATGTTTTGCCTTCACAATTAATGAAAAAATCTATTATTTATATAAATATGGCTAAATACTGGCTATCATCGATCGTACAGATGGCGAATGGGATATGTTATGCCATGCCTGCTCGACCTGTTCAAGCAGTATGTAGCCATATATATACCACTGGCCAATAAAATTGCTACACCAAGAAGAAATGCAGATGATAAACGGGTATTCATTGGACAAATATATTATACTAGAACTGACATATGATTACATGGGTGTTGTGTGATATCCTTAGGTTAGTTAGGTTTAAGTAGTTCTAAGTTCTAGGGGACTGATACCCATAGATGTTCATAGTGCTCAGAGCCATTTTGTGATTACATTTTAACGCAGTTTGGGTGCATAGGTCCTGAGAAATCAGTACCCAGAATAACCACCTCTGGCCGTAATAACGGCCTCGATACGCCTGGGCATTGAGTCAAACAGAGCTTGGATGGCGTGTACAGGTACAGCTGCCCATGCAGCTTCAACACGATACCACAGTTCATCAAGAGTAGTCACTGGCGTATGGTGACGAGCCCGTTGCTCGGCCACCATTAACCAGACGTTTTCAATTGGTGAGAGATCTGGAGAATGTGCTGGTCAGGGCAGCAGTCGAACATTTTCTGTATCCAGAAAGGCCCGTACAGGACCTGCAACATGCTAGCGTGCATTATCCTGCTGGAATGTAGGGTTTCGCAGGGATCTAATGAAGGGTAGAGTCACGGGTCGTAACACATCTGAAACGTAACGTCCACTGTTCAAAGTGCTGTCAGTGGGAACAAGAGGTGACCGAAACGTGTAACCAATGGCAACCCATAACGTCACGCCGGGTGATACGCCAATATGGCGATGACGAATACACGCTTCCAATGTGAGTTCACCGCTATGTCGCCAATCACGGATGGACCATCATGATGCTGTAAACAGAACCTGGATTCATCCGAAAAAATGACGTTTTGCCATTCGTGCACCCAGGTTCGTCGTTGAGTACACCATCGCAGGCGCTCCTGTCTGTGATGCAGCGTAAAGGGTAACCGCAGCCACGGTCTCCGTGCTATTAGTCCATGCTGCTGCAAACGTCGTCGAACTGTTCGTGCAGATGGTTCTTATCTTGCAAACGTTCCTATGTGTTGACTCAGGGATCGAGACGTGGCTGCACGATCAGTTACAGCCATGCGGATAAGATGCCTGTCATCTCGACTGCTAGTGGTACGAGACCGTTGGGATCCAGCACGGTGTTCCGTATTGCCCTCCTCAACCCACCGATTCCATATTCTGCTAACAGTCATTGGATCTCGACCAACGCGAGCAGCAATGTCGCGATACGATAAACCGCAATCGCGGTAGGCTACAATCCGACCTTTATCAAAGTCGGAAACGTGATGGTACGCATTTCCCCTCGTTACAGGAGGCATCACAACAACGTTTCACCATTCAACGCCGGTCAACTGTGTGTATGAGAAATCGGTTGGAAACTTTCCTCATGTCAGCACGTTGTAGGTTTCGCCACCGGCGCCAACCTTGTGTGAATGCTCTGAAAAGCTAATCATTTGCATATCACAGCATCTTCTTCCTGTCGGTTAAATTTCGCATCTGTAGCAAGTCATCTTCGTGGTGTAGCAAGCGTTTATTGTGCAGTGCATATGGAGTACATGAAATGATTAGATTTACAGACCAATAGCACAAGCGGTTCTGAGGTACCACGAATCGTCCCACACTAAAAACTATATATTAGTATGTGGTGTAGTTTTCACCGGCACAATGCAGACGCTAACTTTGACATACAGTCGATCGTACAGATGGAGAGTACTTTCCTGGGATATGTTATGCCACGCCCGCTCGACCTGTTCAGGTAGTTCTGTAAGAATTGTTGGTTGACAGGCCGCACGAGTCACTTCACCCCCAATCATATCCCAGACGTGCTTGATTGGAGACCAGAGATCATACTGGTCAAGGAAGTTGCTGCACGTCTTTCAGAGCACGTTGAGTTTCATGGGCAGTGTATGAGAGACCATTATCATGTTGGAAAAACACATCACCTTTCTATTGCAAGAATGGCGAAAGCACGGGTCTAACATCATTCCGCACGTACGATGGTTAGCGTCCACTCCAAAAACACCGAAGGTGAACGAGAGTTGTAGCTCATGGCACTGCAGATCATAAGGTCAAGGACGGGGTCAGTGAGTCTTGGACGAATGCTCTCTACCTGACAGTGCTCACGAGGTCTTAGTCGTACGCGCCAACGACCATCGTCCATCGCTTGAGTGCAGACAGTATCTGCTTCCATCACTGAAGACCACGGCTCACCATTCCCGGTGATCCTCTGACAGCCCCACTCGGGCCGTGACCGCCGATGCTGTGACGCGATTGGAAGACGGCCTGTAGTCCCATAGCTAATTCGCAGTTCGCAACAGTTCACGTCAACACTTGTGGGCTCGTAAGCCCTGTTACCTGTGCTGTAGTAGCCGTGCGATGTGCCACTGCTGCCTTTACAATGCGAAGATTCTGGAGCATGTCTTCCTGCATGGACGTCCAGAACCTCGTCTACGGGTGTGAGGATGTTCATGTGACCACTGATACCAGCATCGTTGCACGACTGACGTAGCACGTGCAACTCCGAAAGGATTATCCCGCCAATCTAAAGGCCACACTTTGATCACTTTCGACTCGCTCATTTGGCTGTAGGAAGCGCGACTGCACCTCTGTGGCATGGTTGACTGCTTGCTTCACATGTTTGCACCGTGTAACGCCGGAAATGCATATCCTCCTATTTCCATCTATTGTACTTGTGGTGTCTCCGCCAGACACCACACTTGCTAGGTGGTAGCCTTTAAATCGGCCGCGGTCCGTTACTATACGTCGGACCCGCGTGTCGCCACCATCAGTGATTGCAGACGGAGCGCCGCCACACGGCAGGTCTAGAGAGACTTCCTAGCACTCGCCCAGTTGTACAACCGACTCTGCTAGTGATGGTTCACTGACAAAATACGCTCTCATTTGCCGAGACGATAGTTAGCATATCCTTCAGCTACGTCATTTGCTACGACCTAGCAAGGCGCCATTACCAGTTACTATTGATACTGTGAATCACGTACCATCAAGAGCGACGTTCACCATTAATGGATTAAAGTTAGGTATTCCACCAGCTACGTCAGTTTTTTTCTAAATTCTAATTTCCTTGTCCTGTTCCAGACCTCACGCCAGCCTGCGTGAGCTAAAACGCGTGCCTTTTGGCTTCCTCTAGTAACACGGTGTTGGCTCTCCTGCCAACCACAACAGTACTATAAATTTTTTCCTTATTTTGTTACCTGAAGATATGACATTTCTGTGTTTTTATATATTGTAATTGTTTTACTATATATATATATATATATATATATATATATATATATATATATATATATATATATCGGTGTATAATTGGTTTGTTTTTTAAATATTATTTGTATTTTTAAGCTGGGTCTGGCCTAGGGAAAACTATGCTATCGAACGATTACATCGATAGGTCGTGTGGAGAACCAAAGTGTTTAGGATCTTTGGTAGTGTGAACTCTGTCGCATGGAGCGCGAGCAGAGGGAGTCTGGCTGGAGAAGGGCGGTGGAGCAGGTGTGTTGTGTGACGCTCCAGCGAGTTGCCGCGCTTTCGGGGTTTGGTAGCATGTAATTGCGCTCGACTTGCGATGATACTTTCTGGCACGGTGTCGCGGACGGCAAGCATTAGCTGGCACACATCAAGAGCCCGTTTCGTCTGGTGACCGTGTCGAGAAGAAGGCGCGCCAACATCCAGCTTCTGCAACAGCGACGGCCGACAATGAGTGACTGTCGCCACCTCCTCGATCGACGACTTCAAACTGTTCAATTTGCCTCACAAAATTGCAGCAACGTAGCATGAAGCTTTGTTGCTCGTTGTCCCAATTGCATTACCAAGCAGGGTCCCTTCCTTTTCCGGAATGAACCCGAGTGTCGTTGAAATTCATACGCCAGCATTAAAGTAATATCATTCCATTTCACTGCTTTAATTTCAAAGTTCAGTTAAAGTATTCATAGCTGGCTACAATATTTAGATTACACAAGCAGAAATTAAGAGTGCGAGTTTTGGTACCATATTTTAGCGTACCTGTGACTGCAACTCAGCTTAGTACGTACTAAATTTTACTATTGTTAGTTGTTCAAAATAATTTAATTCAAGTTCAAAGTTAAGTCTATTATTTCTAAATTGCTTAGATTGAAGTTGCTTTTGAGATGATTTTATTTAATTTCGTAGTGCTTCAGAGACAAAGTTCACTATTAATTTCAGTCACTAAATTAACTTTCAATTTTCCGATTTTATTAATTCCTTTGGTAAATTAAGTCAGAGTGTAGCGAAAATTATTACTTCTGACAAACATTCAGTTTTCACACTGCACGTGTCAACCTTCAGTTGCCACGCTTTTAGTGCTAATTATATGTGCATTAACCTTTCTTTTCCAGTTATTATAGTAGTTGTCCATAGGACTGGCGACCGTAATTTTCCCCAAATCTCAAATATCTAATTAACGCCAATTATATGTTAACGTAACGACCGCACATTTACTTTCTTTATTAATTTTACCCATTTCTCAAAATTAATTTTCACCAATTTCATTTGCGTTTTTCCTTTCATTTAGATGTAACCCTTTCCTCCCTCTTTACCGAGAAATTAACTTCGGTGACGATTGCTTTTCCCAAATTTCCATTGGGTGCACGCGGTTTAATTCTTCACTGTCATTAAGGTCGATAAGTGAGGGGGAGGTTACAACCACACTGAACCTTCTGCCTGAAAGCATTCCCTATTAAAGGGTAGAAACAGATGGCGCTCTGGTAGCTATGGCATTACGCTATTTATTGGCGGACGACCATTATCAGTACATCTACTGTCCCCCAGGTGGCATATACCGTCTTAGAAATTAAAACCGTATCTTTCCAGGAGTACCAGTTATTTCCGGCAGTATGAGTATATACCTGAGACAACCAAATTACTCGAAAACGACACATCGTGCTTGAGTAGTCATGACTTCTTCTCTCTTCGAGCTTCCCAAATTCTCTTTATACGTTCACTGTGTTCTCTCTTGCGTTCTTCCGATCATCTTTTTCCCGTTATGTTCTCCGTGTGTTCTTGTTTATGTGCGTGTTTCTTTATGATGTTTCTAAACTGTTCTCTATTGTTTATGTTGTCTTGTATGATTCCCAATTCTTTAATGTCTTCTTCTGCTTCAGTGATCTACTTTCTCTTGGTTTTGCTCTTGTTTACTATCTCAAAGATTTGCCTTGTGAACCTGGTTCTATTCATCCTGCTGATATGTCCATAAAATTTCATCCTTCTCTTTATAATGGTGTCTGTTATTGTTTCTATGTCTTTGTAAATCTCTCTAGTTGCCCTCTTCATCCAAATTCCTTCCCGAAACACTGGTCCATATATTTTCCTCAGAATTTTTCTTTCACGCTTTTCAGTCTCTCTGATCTTCGTGTGACCATGAATCACTGTAGTTTCTGCAGAATAAAGTACTTCCAGTAGGACAACTGTGTTGTAATGCCTGAGTTTCGCAATGACAGAAAAAGATTTCTTATTATAGTGATTCCAAGTGAGCTTATACGCTTTTTGTAATCTTGATATTCTACTTTTACTGGCTATTGAGTTCAGTCCTGATGGCTGGATTATCTCTCCCAGATATCTGAAGTGGGCAACTTGTGCCACTTTCCCGTATTGAGTAGTAATGGGGAGATTATCTATAGGTTTGTTTTCCATATACTGTGTTTTCTCGTAGGAGATTTGTAGTCCATTTTTCTGTGAGGTTTCGTGTAGTTTTTCCAATGCAAGTTTGGCTTCCTCTCTGTTAATTGTTAGAATGGTAAGATCGTCCACGAAAGCCAGACACTTCACCCTGATTCTCTGCTCTTTTTTAATCCCAAGCTGAATTCCTTTTATTTCCTTTTCCCATGTCCTCATAATTTTTTCCAGAACCATATTAAATAGAAGGGGAGACATTTCACCTCCTCGGCGAACACAAGTGTGGACACGAAATGCTTCTGATATATATATATATATATATATATATATATATATATATGCAAACGAACTGGTATAGGCATGAATACTGGTATAGGCATGCGTATTCAATTACAGAGATACGTAAATAGGCAGAATACGGCGTTGCGATCGGCAACGCTTATGTAAGACAACAAGTGTCTGGCGCAGTTGTTAGGTCGATTATTGCTGCTACAATGGCAAGATTTAAGTGAGTTTCGACGTGGTGCTACAGTCGGTGCATGAGCGATGGGGCACAGCATCACCGAGGTAGCGATTAAGTCGGGGTTTCCCCGTACAACCATTTTACTAGTGTACTGTGAATATCAGGAATCCGGCAAAACATCAGATCTCCCACATCGCTGAGGCCTGCAAGAACGGGACCAACGATGACTGAAGAGAATCGCTCAACGTGACTGACGTGCAACCCTTCCGCTGCAGGTTTCAGTGCTAGGCCATCAGCAAGTGTCAGCGTGCGAACCATTCAACGAACATCATCGATATGGGCTTTCGGAGCCTAAGGCCCACTCGTGTACCATTGATGACTGGGCGACACAAAGTTTTACTCCTCGCCTGGGCCCGTCAACACCAACATTGAACTGTTTATGACCGCGAACATGTTGCCTGGTCGGAAGAGTTTCATTAAAAATTGTATCGAGCGGATGGACGTGTACGGATATGGAGACCTCATGACTCCATGGACACTGCGTATCAGCAGGGGACTGTTTAAGATGATGGAGGCTCTGTAATGGTGTGGGACGTGTGCAGTTTGAGTGATATGGGACCCCCTATATGTCTAGATGCGACTCTGGCAGGTGACGCGTACGTAAAGATGCTGTCTGATCACCTGTATACATCCATGTCCATTGTGCATTCCCACGGACTTGGGAAATTCCAGCAGGACAATGCGACACCCCACACATCCAGAATTTCTACGGAGTGGCTCCAGGAACACTCTTCTGAGTTTAAACAGTTCCGCTGGCCACCAAACTCCCCAGACATGAACATCATTCAGCGTACCTGGGATGTCTTGCAACGTGCTGTTCAGAAGAGATCTCCACCCCCTCGTACTGTTACTGATTTGTGGACAGCCCTGCATGATTCATGGTGTCATTTCCCTCCAGCGCTACTTCACACATTAGTCGAGTCCACAAAACACGTCGTGTTACGGCAGTTCTGCGCGCTCGCGGGGGCCCTACACGATATTAGGCAGGTGTACCAGTTTCAAAAACGACAAATAATACCACAAACATTGTGCTAGGTGAAAAGTTAATGTCAGTAAAGGCGACCTCTATCTGTGCTATAAGAGGCCACCTCCTAATCGCCATTGTTGCATTGGCTTTGTATTTTCAAATGGAAACGCCCCATTTTATTGCCTATCCGGATGTTACGCCAAAAAGTACCTACAGTTTATTCAAACCATTGCTTCCCATTAGCGATAGATGGCACTGTAATCGATGTATATCAAGTATGTCTGTTTTGACAATTAATAATCGACGCATCTGATTCTACATTTCACTTACGATGTATATGAAAAAACCTTTGTGTTCTAACTGTTGATATTTATGTTTCAAATTTACTTTTCTGTTGCAAATGTGATTGTACCATACGATACGGTTAGCCATTTGAATGACCGGTTCGAATCTACGTTTGGCGTGATCTAGGAACAACGACGTGGAAATACACACATCAAAAATGTTTTGCGTCACCTCGATTCAGACAGTTCCTGAACGTGTACATAAAATTGGAATAGAGATCAACATAAACATCATTTCCGCCCTTTTTATTGCTCATGGATACCACACATTGCATCTTGTACCACCATACAGCGAGACCTTCAGAGGTGGTGGTCCAGATTGCTGTACAAACTGGTACCTCTGACACTCAGTAGCACTTCCTCTTGCGATGCATGCATGTATTCATCGTGGCACACTATCGACAAGTTCATCCAGATTGTCCCACTCCTCAACGGCAATTCGGCGTAGATGCCTCAGAATGGTTGGTGGGTCACGTCGTCCATAAACAGTCCTTTTCAATCTATTCCAGGCATGTTCGATAGGGTTCATGTCTGGAGAAAATGCTGGCTACTCTGGTCGAGCGATGTCGTTATTCTGAAGGAAGTCATTCACAACATGTGCAAAAAAAAAATGGTTCAAATGGCTCTGAGCACTATGGGACTTAACATCTGTGGTCATCAGTCCCCTAGAACTTAGAACTACTTAAACCTAACTAAGGACATCAAACACATCCATGCCCGAGGCAGGATTCGAACCTGCGACCGTAGCGGCCACGCGGCAACATGTGCAGGTTGGGGGCGCGAATTGTCGTCCATGAAGACAAATGCCTCGCCAATATGCTGTCGATATGGTTGCCCTATCGGTCGGAGGACAGCGTTCACGTATCGTACAATCATTACGGCGCTTTCCATGACCACCAGCGGCGTACGTCGGCCCCACATAATGCCACCCCAAAACAGCAGGGAACCTCCACCTTGCTGCATTCGCTGGACAGTGTGTCTAAGGCGATCGAACCGCGGTATTGACTGTCCAGACATGTTTGAACTACAGATAACACGAGCCGTGTACCTCCTTCCTGCTGGAATGACTGGAACTGATCGGCTGTCGGACCCCCTCCATGCTCATGCGTGGTTGTTTACATCTTCGGGCGGCTTTAGTGACATCTCTGAACAGTCAAAGGGACTGTGTCTGTGATACAATATCTATAGTCAACGTCTATCTTCAGGAGTTCTGGAAACCAGGGTGATGCAAAACTTTTTTCGATGAGTGCAATAGTTTTCTGTTCCCATTGGGATTCTTGTTTTCAGTGAGTTCGCTTGCCTCTTACCACTGAGGTGTTGGATTTCGGTGAGTCCTCTTGGCCCTGACCGTAATCGTAACTGACAATGCATTACATGCACGAATTAATAACTGTATCGAATGGAAGATCGTCAATTTCGAGTATTTATTGTGAATTACAAATATCGTGAGAGGCAAAAGGACTCACCGAAATCAAACATCCCAGTCGTGAGAGGCACGCATCCCGATGGGAACAGAAAACTGTTATATCCACGTCGTTGCTCTTGGATCACGCCAAACGTAGTTTCTAACCAGACATTGAAACGGCCATCCATACTGTATTGTGCAAACATATTTGTAACACTAAAGTAAATTTCGAACAAAAAGAGTCAACCGTTAGAACACAAAGGTTTACATTTGCGTCGTAAATGAAATGTGAATTTCTTAACTGCAAAAACAAGCACCTTTGATATTTGTCGATTACAGCACCATCTACCACGAATGGGAAACAATGGTTTGAGTAAACCCTAGGTATTTTTTGGCGTAGAATCCAAACATAAACGGGAGGGTTCCCATTTGAAAATACGAAGATGACCTCGCCCACGCAGGAGTGTTGGTTAGAAGGGGGTTAGTATATATAGAATGTGCGTTTTCTAAGTTTATTCTGATGACACATTCCACGAGATAACGTTTACCGTAAATGTGGTCTATGGAACACGTAGCTAACCAACTAAACTTTATTAACAAATTAACCACTACAAGCAGACGATGAGCGTGCAAGACTCAGTACATCCTTACAAGAAATTATGTCTCAAAAGGCATGGATCTTCGTAGTTTTGTGTTAGGTAGCATTAAAAGTCAGAGACAGAGACGCTTTGTTAAAGAAAATGAACCACGGCTATCCATTCTTATGACAAAGAACACGCCAAAAGGAATCCGTGTATCACGCCCGGTAGGCCCCGCTTGCTGAGTAATGGCCTCCCGCAACTTTGTGACGTAAACTTCCTCGTGGGTGTCTCACAGTGGGAAAGCCGTACCAAGGACTCGGCGCATCACACTTAACTTTGCCAGCCGGGCTGTGCGCCGCGTTTGATGTCTCAATGCAACATCCCTTTGGCACTCTGTCCTCGGCATTCGAGTGGAGCGGCGCGCTTGCATAACTACTTCGTGCGGGGATTCCGGTAACTTCTTTTATCTGTGGGACGAACTCGGCAAGAGAATATTCAGTAACTATGCGGTCAGTTGGGAATGTCAAGGAAAATGCAGCTACGGGTGGTCAAGAAGGAGCAGCAGAGCACGTCAGCAACAAGCCGCCACCTCATCTCGCCTCCAAAATGGTAAAGTACATAACATCACAGTGTATTCATCCTCACAGCATTCCTGATGTATTCTTCCGTTCTTCAAAAAGTGAGAATATTCGACACGGTAATAACTCGTTATTGCAAGTGAGTAAAATTTTCGTTTTGTACGTATGAGCGTCGATATGGTAACCGATTTTGCTAAACACCTAAACGGCGTAATGTTGAGGACCTCGTTAATTCGATCAATTGGTTCGTGATAGCAGCAGTGTAATTTTAGAGAGTAATATGTGGAGATTTTCTACAGTGTTAGAAAAAAACAGAATTATAATGTTACACATAGCTGTGTGCAGCAACCGTGAAAATATTTTTTATAGTAAAGACAGCCCACTGGTTGCAGTGGATTTTGTAGTCGAATTGACCATGGTTTCGACTCCTAAGCTAAAGGAGTCTTCAGCAGAATTTATATTACATAGGTAAGAAGTTGAGCATAACAGCTCTCGTCATACAGTTTTAAGGCCACGTCACATAATAAAACATCCTACGTAAAAGCTTTACTGTCATTTCTAGTTAAAAGCTAAAGATGGCCACTAAGGGCTGCTTGTGTATACTGAAACAGGTGCCGCCGTGAGGTCAACCCCTTTTCTGTGACCCGATTATTAACAGTTCTTGTGGCCACTGAAGCACCGGTTGCACGTCGGATCGATGACGAAGATGAATCTGGGGTTCCGAGTGCCTCCCTGACGATTGCTGGGCCCTCTCCTTCTATCGTCTCTCTACGTCTACAGCTTCCCTCTTGACGTTGTGTTCGGCCATGGTTCACCGATTCCTACCGCCATCATCGAATAGTGGCATCGCTCCTGTTCAGATGTCGAGCGACTCGCCGATTAATCCAACCGGCTACTTTAAGCCCAATTACAGGTCCTGTCTCAAATGGTGACATCTGTGTGTATCGGTCACGCGCCTGTCCGTGAGCTGTAGTTACTGTCCAACTGAGTACACGGAATGAAATTCGCAGAGACTTTATGCGCTGGATCGAAATGTCCGGGCCAACGGCCTTGTCGCAGTGGTAACACCGGTTCCCATCAGATCACCGAAGTTAAGCGCTGTCGGGCTGGACTAGCACTTGGATGGGTAACCATCCAGTCTGCCGGGCTCTGTTGGCAAGCGGGATGCACTCAGCCCTTGTGAGGCAAACTGAGGAGCTACTTGACTGAGAAGTAGCGGCTCCGGTCTCGGAAACTGACATACGGCCGGGAGAGCGGTGTGCTGAACACGTGACGCTCCATATCCACATCCAGTGACGCCTGTGGGCTGAGGGTGACACGGTGGCCAGTCGGTACCTCTGGGCCTTCATGGCCTGTGCGGACGGAGTTTTTTTTTTTTATCGAAATGTCCCTTCTTCACTCTCCTTGCTAGCTGCGCGGTGAAACTGCGCTGCAGCTTCACACATTCATCCATTGGACGCAAAAAGTTTACAATTTAGCATCTCCCATCGATACCTGTGTGAACATCAGTTTGTGATCATTTTGCTTAACTCCTTCGTGGTGCGTCGTTTTCCTTTTTTTCTTTTCTTAGAATGTACAACGGTATGTATAAAAGAAAAACGTTTGTTTCGTAAATAAAACCGCCTTTTCCTGCTGCCACTTAATTTATTTTTCCCAGACGCGTTTCACCTTTTCCTTGTTCTAAGGCATCATCAGTGGGATCTATAACTATTCAGTTTTGTTGTTTTGAGATTATCAAATGTTTCACGTCGCGATTTTTAATGTTGAAAAGTAATTACTTACCATTTGCTGTGATCTGCGTTTCCTGTCCTCTGGTCTTGAGGTCGGACTACCACTTTATTATCGACATATAAGCACAATTTTGAGTTACGACCTTTTTCATACTGTTCACCATGTCTCTTCTTCTTTCTTGTGGTGTACTATTGCTCTTTCGCCACTAGATATAACTATTTCTTCGGGCACTCTGCTTTTAACAACGTAAATATTCCTACTTCATTGCGCATTTCCTCCTCTTTGGTGTGTTTACTTACTTGTTGCCAACCTAACGACGTATATGAAGATGGTATCTGTTCTGCCGGACATCTTCATATAGTTGTGCTTTTAACAACGTAAATATTCCAACTTCATTGCGCGTTTCCTCCTCTTTGGTGTGTTTACTTACTTGTTGCCAACCTGACGACGTATATGAAGATGGTATCTGTTCTTCCGGACATCTTCATATAGTTAAGGCTAACCGGCCGTTGACCTACTTCTTCTGTGCGGAAGCACACGCATTGCCCGAACTCTTACGAGACTCGGTAAGATTGTCTGCCGCGAGTAATAAGTGTAATGGCCGGGGGCACTACGAATGTAGTGTGTGGGCATTAAGACGGGAATGTGAGTCTCACGGGGATAAATCCCTGCAGTCGCACTGTCCTCTGTGCCCTCGGTGGCTCACTTGTCAGATGGATAGAGCGTCTGCCATGTAAGCAGGAGATCCCGGGTTCGAGTCCCGGTCGGAGCACACATTTTCAACTGTCCGCCTTGATGTATATCAACGCCTGTCGACAGCTTAAGGTATTGATTTAATTATCATTTCATAACGACGTATATGTTCTAAACCAACTTCTGTTCATGATTTTTATATGGTGTGTGTTTATGAGAGGTAGAGAGTGGGCTGAAGAGTGTGTAATTTTTTTTTGGGTGGTTGGGTGTGGTGGGGAGGAGGGGGGGGGGCGGGGGAGTTAGTGGTTTCAGTTGTAGGGTGTTGAATGTGAATATACTCGCTGTTAAAGAGTGGTTAAAACGTTTGGTGACAGCTGATTTGACTTTTCGTTTCAAAGTCCTGTGGAGGGGTTCATATGTAAAGATGTTGGGTGCTATATTAACCCCCTTTGGGAGCGTTATTCTATTATTTTATCTATTAGCGGAAAAAAAATGAATCGTTTGGCATGTATACTTGATCATTCAACACTTTTTGCCTTTCTGCTTTGGTTTTCTGTATGTGGTAATATTCTTGCAGGATTAGGCGTATTTTTTATTGTTGATTCTAATTATTTACATCTCTTCTCTAGTGGTTGGTGTGTGGTCACGTTGTCCTAGGTGTTCTGGAAATGTGGAGTGGTTTGTCCCATACTTCCAGGCTCTCGTGTGTTCTGTTTTTCTGACATCATCTGCAAATGTGGAGTGGCTTGTCTCATATTTTCAGGCCCCCATGTGTTCTTTGTACCTGACAAGTTTCCGCCGCAACAGAACGCTGCCAGGAAAAATATAATTTCACACGACAGAAGAAAAAGACAAATTCTGCGTTTCTCGGAAGTGCCACTTACTCAAGTCACATGTTTTCGGAAGACCTTACATGTACTCTCCTTTCCTTAACGCCTTTGTTTCTGTAATTCCTAAAATATTCGGATTTTTCTTGCACTACATTTTGTTACTGAGGACGTAATCACGTTACCTGGCGCTTCGATCGGCTTATCGCGAGCTTTTATCGTCATATTTCACGAGGGTGCGCTGAACACTTGACAGTACATGCACAACTGCTCTGAAAACATTCAAAGTGTGATGCGTGTTCTTTAGTCACCACTGTACTTGTTTACATCGCCGCATATTTCCGGTAACGGCTGCGGGAGACTATATGCAATAATTTCATGGTCATGTAGTAGGCATGTGCATGCAAACAAACAAAATATGAAGTATGTACCGTGGTGACTGTTGTGTAAGAGCACACGAGCACCTTAACCCCCTAACTTTAGACACCTTGAGGATTTAAGCGTAATGTAGATACTGTAATCTGAAATACGCGGCCCTAAACCTAATGCGTTATGCTCTACTGCTACTCGGTGAAACTTGGCATCAGGGTCGTGAGCACACATTCGATTGTGCGCGTTTGAAGGAGCCCATGCGCAACTGGCGTGACGTAATTTCCTTAGAGGCCAAATACATATGGATTTGATACACAATGTGCACAGTTCACAGCGTGCACTGCTAGCCCTCACCACACAACTACTAGTTTACGTCAGTGCCACCAAGTAGTAGTACGCTGCAATAGACTTCTATCTCTGATCGCTTGGCAGAAATCCCGCTAGATGGCATCGCTTCCTCAGAAATGGCCAATTCATTCGCTACTACTACTTTAATTTAATCATTCCGCAAACGGCAATTTGTGTTTCGAGTTGGTTGTCTACTGTGCAGGAATCGGCTTTCCTGTGCAGTGTCAACATGAATTCTGGTTGAACCTGCTTTAAAGTGTTAACAGGAAAGAAAATTACAATGGAAAGTTATTCGCAAGGGAACTAGGGCCTCCCAGACCAGTTCCGTTGTCTAAGAAAGTGACGAAATCAAATAAGTGTGACTAGAAGCGAACATGTAGCGAAGAAGTGTATAATTAAATGGTGGCCCTCGACTATGTACCCTCAGACTCAGAGTTGAAATATTAAGTTTTGGCTGGTTTCGCTGTTTAGGGGCTGGAATGCGTAGTTGCCGCATTACAAGCCAAATACTGCTGAGTCTACAGTATACAATATGAATATACACATGAATCGAATGGCCGAAGGTTCCTATCATACGACAATTGCGAATTTTGAATGTAACATAGAAATTTATAAATGAAAGATTCCAATGAAACAAAATCTGCAGATACTATTTTTAACGACTTTAAATGATGAGTACGATAGCAGAGGTAAGTTTAAAAATGCCGTTTATTACTACAAAACACTTATTGGTGTCGATGGTCCAGCAATTAAGTAAAATATGTGTTGAATAACAGGGAAACAATAGATTCTTACTTCACGTAAATAGCGAGATATTCACTTCTGAAAGCAGACTACGTCTTCATTGCAGAAGCCACAGAAACCTCACAAGTCGGCACTACAAAATATTTCCATCTCCCGCGACCACACGCAAACTCTTCAACACTCTCCAAGTATTTCCTGCGACTGTCTGTCGCGCCTTCCCATCTAGCACTCCACCGTGTCCTCTGCCACCCGATGCTTCTCCCCCACTTCCACCCAGTCCCTCCATTGACTTTGGAAGTCGCCTACGGTAGTAACGAGCGCTGTGATTGGCTACCACCATTGACTTTGGAAGTCGCCTACGGTAGTAACGAGCGCTGTGATTGGCTAGAGCGCTCCTGCCATGTCTCCAAGCCAATACACACTCACAAACATATTGAAACACATACGAAATACTGGATTTACATTTAAATAACTTTAAATCAGATAAATACTTCCTACAGCTGGACCATAAACACACTCTAACACACATTATTAAATACTTAAACAAATCAAGTAAACATATATCAAAGAAATAGAAACAAAAGTATGGCAGTGGCCTAATGTCTCTGTGCTTTATAAAACACAGTAAATATTTAACCAATTTCTTGATGAATCGTATATATCGCATATAAACAAAGACATAGACGAATAAATATATATTTATAAGCATGCTGCTACCGGTTTTTCGTGTAACTGTGGAGTACTTATGGCCTGACGCGATCGATAGTAATCGGCCACTTTGACCTCCAGTAACTCATGTACTTTTCACGTTACATGCCTGCAATTCATATCAGTTTAGGTTTACACTAATAGCTTTCTAAAGACATGTCGATCGACTAAATCGGATGAACCGTTTAGATTTTGGAAAATCGTTGCTGGGTGTTACTTGTATAATTTACAGTTAGATACCAAAATCTAAACTAATAAAGATTTTGAAAATCTGATTACACCATCATAATCATCGTGCAAATAATGGTAATGTGTTTCTTTTTAAGGTGTCATGATTCCTCTGGCTATTATTAATTTCTGGATGAACTGTAAAATGTCTGCCAATATAGTTTCACAAAGTCAGCCATCTCTGGCACTCCCGGCATACAAATCTGCTTCATCGACACAAATCCCATTCCTCAACACAGCGTCAACATGGAACTTCCAGCCAAGCAGTCGGCCCGGACCACACGCTCGGGCTACCCCCCCAGCTCCGGCTAATGTTCGCCACCACGTGGCTGCCGACAAGCCCCAGCTTGCGGAGCGGCCGGTGCGGCCACGCAAACTCCGAACGTGGAATATTTTCAGGGCGCCAGAACTCACCTGTTACTTCACAAGAGTAAGTTTTTCTGCGGGTGCGACCTAAGAATGTCTGATGTTCAGCTCGGATGTTAATTCGTTAGCTAATACATGCATTAGGGATGTTCTACATTTGTCCAGAAAAATGAAAAAGCATAAACATTTCCACTTACACAAATATGCGAAACAGAGAACAGTGAAAACTTAAACATTATTTCACTTCTTGCCATAAACTGTACTTAATTACGTACTAAACAACAAAATTCCACAAAAACAATTCTTTCTTTTTTCAGATAAGTTATGCTTATTATTATTGTTATTTCTTTCCTTTCTCAGACGTTATGTCTGGTTAAAAATGGAAAGTGACGCGGTCCTTGATCAAGCGTGACTTCCTTTTAACTGTACGGTATGTGTTACATTGCATTTAGGAACTTTCGGGTAATTGAACATGTATCAATAATTACAGATTTCTGTAGTTGTGTATATACGTTTGGATGTAGCTGTATTGCGTTGATGTACTGGTGGATATTGTGTGGTATGACTCCTGTAGTTGATAGTATAATTGGTATAATGTCAACTTTATCCTGATGCCACATGTCCTTGACTTCCTCAGGCAGTTGGATGTATTTTTCAATTTTTTCTCCTGTTTTCTTCTGTATATTTGTTGTATTGGGTATGGATATTTCGATTAGTTGTGTTAATTTCTTCTTTTTATTGGTGAGTATGATGTCAGGTTTGTTATATTGTGTTGTTTTATCTGTTATAATGGTTCTGTTCCAGTATAATTTGTATTCATCATTCTCCAGTACATTTTGTGGTGCATACTTGTATGTGGGAAAGTGTTGTTTTATTAGTTTATGTTGTATGGCAAGTTGTTGATGTATTAGTTTTGTTACATTGTCATGTCTTCTGGTGTATTCTGTATTTGCTAGTATTGTACATCCGCTTGTGATGTGATCTACTGTTTCTATTTATTGTTTGCAAAGTCGGCATTTATCTGTTGTGGTATTGGGATCTTTAATAATATGCTTGCTGTAATATCTGGTGTTTATTGTTTGATCCTGTATTGCAATCATGAATCCTTCCATCTCACTGTATATATTGCCTTTTCTTAGCCATGTGTCGGATGCGTCCTGATCAATGTGTGGCTGTGTTAGATGATACGGGTGCTTGTCATGTAGTGTTTTCTTTTTCCAATTTACTTTCTTCGTATCTGTTGATGTTATGTGATCTAAAGGGTTGTAGAAGTGGTTATGAAATTGCAGTGGTGTAGCCGATGTATTTATGAGTGATTGCTTTGGGTATTTTGCTAGTTTCTGCTCGTTCTATAAAGAATTTTCTTAAATTGTCTACCTGTCCATAATGTAGGTCTTTTATGTCGATAAATCCCCTTCCTCCTTCCTTTCTGCTTAATGTGAATCATTCTGTTGCTGAATGTATGTGATGTATTCTATACTTGTGGCATTGTGATCGTGTAAGTGTATTGAGTGCTTCTAGGTCTGTGTTATTCCATTTCACTGCTCCAAATGAGTAGGTCAATATTGGTATAGCATAAGTATTTATAGCTTTTGTCTTGTTTCTTGCTGTCTATTCTGTTTTCAGTATTTTTGTTAGTCTTTGTCTATATTTTTCTTTTAGTTCTTCTTTAATATTTGTATTATCTATTCCTATTTTTTGTCTGTATCCTAGATATTTATAGGCATCTGTTTTTTCCATCGCTTCTATGCAGTCGCTGTGGTTATCCAATATGTAATCTTCTTGTTTAGTGTGTTTTCCCTTGACTATGCTATTTTTCTTACATTTGTCTGTTCCACATGCCGTATTTATATCATTGCTGAATACTTCTGTTCTCTTTAGTAATTGGTTGAGTTGTTGATTTGTTGTTGCCAGTAGTTTTAGATCATCCATGTACAGCAAATGTGTTATTTTGAGTGGGTATGTTCCAGTAATATTATATCCATAATTTGTATTATTTAGCATGTTGGATAGTGGGTTCAGAGCAAGGCAGAACCAGAAAGGACTTAATGAGTCTCCTTGGTATATTCCACGCTTAATCTGTATTGGCTGTGATGTGATATTATTTGAATTTCTTTGGATATTAAGTGTGATTTTCCAATTTTTCATTACTATGTTTAGGAACTGTATTAATTTACGATCTACTTTGTAGACTTCCAATATCTGTAGTAACCATGAGTGGGGTACACTATCAAAAGCTTTTTGGTAATCAATGTATGCGTAGTGCAGCGACCTTTGTTTATTTTTCGCTTGATATGTCACCTTTGTATCTATTATCAGTTGCTCTTTACATCCTCGTGCTACCTTGCAGCAGCCATTTTGTTCTTCATTTATAATTTTGTTCTGTGTTGTATGTGCCATTAATTTCTGTGTAATGACTGAAGTTAATATTTTGTATACTGTTGGTAGGCACGTTATGGGGCGATATTTTCCTGGGTTTGCTGTGTCTGCTTGATCTTTAGGTTTCATATAAGTTATTCCTTGTGTAAGTGTATCAGGGACTGTGTATGGATCTGCACTGTAGTTGTTAAATAATTTAGTTAGATGTGAATGTGTCGAGGTGAACTTCTATAGCCAGAAATTTGCTATTTTATTATTTCCAGGGGCTTTCCAATTGTGCATAGAATTAATTGCTCAGGTGACTTCATGTTGCATAATTATCACTTCAGGCATTTGTGGTATCATCTTGTATGAGTCTGTTTCTGCTTGTATCCACCGTGCATGTCTATTATGTTGTACCAGGTTTGACCATATGTTGCTCCAGAAGTGTTCCATGTCTGTTATGTTTAGTGGATTGTCTATTTTAATGTGCGTGTTATCTATTGTCTGGTAAAATTTCTTTTGGTTTGTGTTGAATGTTTGGTTTTGTTTCCTTCTATTTTCATTTTTTCGTATCTTATAAGGCGTTTGGCCAATGCTTGTAATTTCTGCTTCTTTTCATCTAATTTCTCTATCGCTTCTTGTTGTGAGATTTAGCCTAACCTTTTTCGTTTTTTGTCTGATATTTCATTTCTTATAAATTGTGTTAGCTGTCCGATGACTTTTCTTAGTTTTTCTATTCTGATCTGTAGCCTGTGTTGGCATGCTGGTTTTGTGGGTTTCTTCTGTGTATTGGCTGGTTCTGATCTCTGCCTAGTGTGTATATTTAGTGTAGTGAGTGCTCTACATAAACCAGTAGTTGTATCTCTTCTATAGTTGTATTTTCATTTATTTTGTTGTGAATGATTGGGTTGATAGTTGTTATTGTTGTTTCTACTTGTGGGGTATTTGGTGCTCTATGCAAGAATGGTCTAATGTCTGTATTTGTGTCTTTGTATTCTATATGTATCAACTAAAATTTTTCTTCTACACCTAACATTTGTGTCACGTCATGTTCTATTTGAGCTTGTTCTGGTGCCTGTCTTAGGATTTCGTTTTCCTCTGATTGTTTAATTGATGCGTGTTGTTCTTTTTTTGTTTGCTCTGGGATGTTTGAGTCCATTACTGTATTTTCTTCTTCTTCTGATTGCACATTATTTTGTTCCAGTATTTGTTGTACTTGTTGTTTGATGTTTTCTAATTCTGACTGGGGTATCCTGTTATTTTTGATTATTACACGAATCTGATCAGCAAGTCGTTGTTCTGTTAAAAATTTTAATTCTGGGTATCTGGTAATAAATGCTCTGTATGCTTGTGATCTGTATCCAGTTGTGTTGGTTCCTAAGTTTGTTGATGGTAATAACAGAACATGAGGTGTCTGTTAACTTCATCTGACAATCTCATCCTCTGTCTTTGTTTTCCTTCTAGAGTGGTTGCAGGAAGCATGTCCTGCAAAACACCTCTATTTGGATTTAAATCATTTTCCGTGTGGCTAGCAGTATCGTTGCCATTGTGGACGGGCATAGGGTTCAAGCGTCGTCCCCGACCATGAGAGCGCTTGTCCAAGGCTTCAATAGTTCTGTCCCGAACCAAATAATCACACTAAAAGGGGGGTTAGCCCTATGAGTGGTTTGTTCTTTTCGTCCTTTTTTACGACTGGCAGAACATAATGAAGGCCTATTCTTTTCCCGAGCCTCCACGGGCTGTTATTACTACTGTTATTATTATTATTATTATTATTATTATTATTATTATTATTATTGACCAGCTGAAGTTGTATAAATATGTTGATAAGCATAACAGCAGATGCTATTAATTTCACTATCCCATATGTATCTGAATCCAAAAAATTGTGAACACCCAGAATGTACACACACGAGCCACCACTGATGAGTAGCTTTATTTTTTCGGGCTGATAATTAAAAATTTATGACTATCTTTCTTGTTTTGCTTCCACGATATTGAATAACGATAATGAAGAATGGACTAGAGAAATTGTGGCACATACAGTGGTATACTGAGAGTACCTCTTACTGTGCACCTTTTGCGCTTGGTGCGGATATGGAAATCTTTTGTGTGTATGAGTGTGTGTATATCCGTGGGTGGATGGGTGGGGGAGGGGGAAGGAGGGAGGAGGATGACTGCATTACACTTTGCACAATCTGCTACAAGTTTCACGGTGTCTCACCGACTACAGGTATAGATGTGCTAAGATGACGGTATTTGCTGGACATCTATGTCCTGGTGCTTCCTGTCGGAAGATTCAATCGGCATACTGGAGACATTATCGCTCAGAAGTCTGATGCGAGGGCCGAGTTGGCGCCCACAACCGAGGCAAGTATGAGTCGCTCCAGCAGGAGGGTTAGTCATGAGCGATCGTTTTGCAGCTAAGTTATTTAGCCATACTTGGTCATGCATCTTGCTTCCATCTGCAGTCAGTTTCCTCCATTTGCTGCGATCGTCAGCGAGTTGCTCCCACTAGTCACTGTCACTTTTAAATGCGCACATATAACGCTTGAAGGAATCCCTAAAGCGTAGTGAAGATCTTCCACGAGGTCTCTTTGCTCCAGCTATTTCACTGAGTGATGTGCGCTGGGGCAAACGGGAGTGGTCCATACGATGCAGATGTCCTGACCACTGCTGGCTACGTTGCGTGAGCATGGCAGTGATACTCTGTTATTTAGCAGTTTTCAGAACCATACCATTTATCACGTGATATTTCCAAGATTCTACGTAAGCGCCGCAGGTGAAAGGCGTTGAGCCGGCCGCTGTGGACGAGCGGTTCTAGGCGCTTCGGTCCGGAACCACGCTGCTGCTACGGTCGCAGGTTCGAATCCTGCCTCCGACATGGATGTGTGTGATGTACCTAGGTTAGTTAGGTTCAAGTAGTTCTAAGTCTATGGGAGTGATGACCTCAGATGTTAAGTCCTATAGTGCTTAGAGGCATATGAACCATATGAAAGGCGTTGAGCTTTCGTTCCTGTTTGGCATACGATGTCCAAGTCTCAGCTCCGTACAGGAGAGTACTCAGCACAAATGATTGATACACAAGTATTTTTGTCGACAACGTAAGATGTTTGTTGTCCCATGATCGTG
This sequence comes from Schistocerca cancellata, assembly GCF_023864275.1. Lineage (NCBI taxonomy): Eukaryota > Metazoa > Arthropoda > Insecta > Orthoptera > Acrididae > Schistocerca > Schistocerca cancellata. Next base: position 99,626,430 of record NC_064628.1, on the reverse strand, counting down.
TGCGGAACATTTCGAAAGTGCTGTCAGCCTTCATATTCTTGCATCTATCTCGTCGTGCAGGGAGAGATCTTCCGTCATTGTTGAACCAAGATAGCAGAATTTATCGACTCCCTTCGACAATTTGTTGACAGGCGGATCTGTGTATCCTTGTTCCAAGGCGACCGTCTTCTTTGCGTTTGTAGCCATGGCGAAGAACTTCCATACAGTAGAAAATTTATCCACAAGCTTTTGCAGATCGTCTTGGGTATGCGCTATAAATGCAGCATCGTCAGGAAATAAAGGCTATTTACGAGAAAGCCTTCTTCGAAGTGCTTGGAAATGGTTCAAATGGCTCTGAGCACTATGGGACTGAACATCTGAGGTCATCAGTCCCCTAGAGATTAGAACTACTTAAACCTAACTAACCTAAGGACATCACACACATCCATGCCCGCGGCGGGATTCGAGCCTGCGACCGTAGCGGTCACGCGGTTCCAGACTGAAGCACCTAGAACCGCTCGGTCACAGCGGTCGGCAGCGCTTCGATCTGAGTAGAGAAATGTTGTAGAGTTTCCCATCAGCTCTGGTATACAGATGAATGTCCAGGTTAGTTTCACCAGAAACGATTCTGAGGAGTACTGAGAAAAAAAAAATATTGGTCAGAGTGGGAGCCAATACAACGATCACATAAAACTACCACAAAAAAGTAGTTGTAGGAAAAACAGATGAAAGGCTTACATTTACTGGCTGCAACCAAAGTGAAGTGTTATTCATTCACAATAGAACTGGCTTGCAAAACACTCGTTGTACCACTTGTGAAATTATAACCGGATAAGACTGGTTAGGGCTAGACAAGACCCTACGGAGAGCGGCAAGTTCCGTCACGCGATCGTCTTGTCCATGCAAGAGCGTTACGGAGATGCTCAACACTCTCTAGCAGCGAATGCTGCAAGACAGCCGATGTGCTGTACGGGAAAGTTAATTTTTAAAACTGTGAAAGCGTTCGCTCCAACAAGAGTCGGGCAACATATTATTTCCTCTAATGGACATACTGCATTGTGAGAACAGAGAAAGGAAATTAGAGCTCTTATGGGGATCTGACGTCAGTCGTTCTACCAAAGCACTTTTCGCGAATTGAGCCAGACAGCGGGATGGTGGGGTCGGGGGGAAAGGGAGAGGGAAAAAAAAATGGAAATGATCGTATGTCATTGTTGGCCGGGAGGTTCCATGCGGGGGAGGTCGGCCGCCTAATGCAAGTCCTGTTTAGTTGACGCCACTTCGGTGACTTGTGGGTCAATGATGATGAAAATGATGATGGACACACAACACCCAGTCCCCTGCAGGGAATCGAACCCGGGCCCCTTGCGTGGTAGGCGGGAGAGGGGAATCATGATAGTACCAGATGCACCCTCCCGCGCGCACCGTAAGTATACTTGTGGTGTCTCGAATGCTCCATCGTTGTGTACCTGTGGGAAAATTCAGAATTGTTTGATCATAAACATTCAAGTAAATACGATTTAATGCGCGTAAGTCAATAAAGACATATATTTTTAGTATATTGACAGCGATATGCCTCTGGATTCATCAACATACAGTACGTAGCTAGGGATAACATTATAATGCGGTGTGACGTGCGGCGAACACGCAAAGTAAAATCTAGGGACGACGAATTTCATTCACTGGGAGAAATCTGGGCCAGAAGACTGCACACAATTCTCTCGCGCTTTGTATTCTCGAATAATGCTCGAGCGCTTGTTATCCCCAGCAAAACCAGATTAGCAGATGGAAGTCGGTTTCGTGCTACGAGATACGAAAACGAACGTGAGAGTGTACGAGTTGCACAGGAATATCGCATACGGATATATGGAAGGAAGACGACTTTCCTGGGCGGAAAGATGTGCCGTTTTATGTGACCAACGTTTGAGATAAGCTATAAAAAGATGCTATTGTCTACATACGAGGGTTGCCCTGAAAGTAATGCACCGCATTTTTTTCCCTCAGCTATGAATGCGAAACGTTACGTATTTGAAGTCTGCTGAGTGAGCGCGCCAAGTTCCCGTCACTTCCGACAGATAGCGTAGCTGCAGGACAGTTTCAAAATGGCGTCTGTAGGTGATGTACGTTACAAGCAACGTCCCGTCATTGAATTTCTCACTGCAGAGAGAGAAACTGTGGGAAAGATTCACAAACGCTTGTGCAAAGTCTGTGGAGCATCTACTGTCGACAGAAATACACTTCGTCGCTGGGCACAGAGGCTGAGGTCACCAGAAAGCGAGAACTCTCAGATGAAGCCTGGTTTAGCCATCTAGGTATAGCGTCGATGCCTTCTAACAACCATCCTCAGATAATCGTCTTGGGGTCGAAGCTCCTTTTTCCGTGTTTACAATCAGTAAAGAACATTCTTTATCTTCAACAGCCATAAAATCAAAGCCCACTGAAGATGCTTCAACTGCAGTGAAACATGTTTGGGCCAAAAAACAAAATTGTGTTTTGCTTAAGGTGGACCCTATCCAAAAACAAATGTACCATCCTCCGATTTAGTGGTCAAATGGCCAGTGGATAGACCGTGAAAAACTGAACACAGATCAAGCATGAAATCATGAAGAATGTGCCCTAAACTGTGAAAAAAAAAGAGAAACAGTGGACGGTCCAAGCTCAAGATGTATAACATTGTGCGCCTTACAAGAATCACGGCGTCGTGGTTGTGTGGTCATGGTGTAGGACTGCAAAGGGGAGATGCGTGTTCAAGTCTCCCTCATGCACCATTTTCTTTTCACAAAATTATGAACTTCCCGTCCGGTTTCTGATGTATCTGTTCTCCTTCTGTAGTCTTGCCTATTGACATACTATACATTGGTTATAGAATATGAGTCATTTAGTAAGAATGTAGACACATCAAAAAAAGTTCTTCATCACCCCGATTCCCAGAACTCGTGAAGGTAAACGTTGACTGTGGATATTGTATCACAGACACAGTCCCTTTGACTGTTCAAAGATGTCACTAAACCCACCCAAAGATGTAAGCAACCATGCATGAGGAGCGCCTGTTAGACGGAGGGAGACCGACAGCCGATCAGTTCCAGTCATTCCACCAGGAAGGAGGTACATGGCTCGTGTTGTCTGTAGTTCAGCCATGCCTAGACGGTCAATAATGCAATTCGATCGTGTCCGCATTTTTACTTGGCGCCAGGAAGGGCTCTCAACAAGGGAAGTGTCCAGACGTCTCGGAGTGAACCAAAGCGATGCTGTTCGGACATGGAGGAGATACAGAGAGTCAGGAACTGTCGATGACATGTCTCGTTCAGGCTGCCCAAGGCCTATTACTGCAGTGGATGACCGCTACCTACGGAGGAACGCTGACAGCAACGCCACCATGTTGTTTAATGCTTTTCGTGCAGCCGCAGGACGTCGTGTTACGACTCAAGCTGTGCACAATAGGCTGCATGATGCGGATGCGCAACTTCACTCCCGACGTCCATGACGAGGTCCATCTTTGCAACCACCATGCAGCGCGGTACAGATGGGCCAAACAATATGCCGAATGGACCGCTCAGGATTGGCGCCACGTTCTCTTCACCAGTGAGTGCCGCATATGCCTTCAACCAGACAATCGTCGGAGACTTGTTTGGAGGCAACCCGGGCAGGCTGAATGCCTTAGGGTGCAGCAACGTGGAGGTTCCCTACTGTTTTGGGGTGGCATTATGTGGGGCCGACGTACGCCGCTGGTGGTCATGGAAGGCGCCGTAATGGCTGTACGGTACGTAAATGTCATCCTCCGAAAGATTATGCAACTACACTCCTGGAAATTGAAATAAGAACACCGTGAATTCATTGTCCCAGGAAGGGGAAACTTTATTGACACATTCCTGGGGTCAGATACATCACATGATCACACTGACAGAACCACAGGCACATAGACACAGGCAACAGAGCATGCACAATGTCGGCACTAGTACAGTGTATATCCACCTTTCGCAGCAATGCAGGCTGCTATTCTCCCATGGAGACGATCGTAGAGATGCTGGATGTAGTCCTGTGGAATGGCTTGCCATGCCATTTCCACCTGGCGCCTCAGTTGGACCAGCGTTCGTGCTGGACGTGCAGACCGCGTGAGACGACGCTTCATCCAGTCCCAAACATGCTCAATGGGGGACAGATCCGGAGATCTTGCTGGCCAGGGTAGTTGACTTACACCTTCTAGAGCACGTTGGGTGGCACGGGATACATGCGGACGTGCATTGTCCTGTTGGAACAGCAAGTTCCCTTGCCGGTCTAGGAATGGTAGAACGATGGGTTCGATGACGGTTTGGATGTACCGTGCACTATTCAGTGTCCCCTCGACGATCACCAGTGGTGTACGGCCAGTGTAGGAGATCGCTCCCCACACCATGATGCCGGGTGTTGGCCCTGTGTGCCTCGGTCGTATGCAGTCCTGATTGTGGCGCTCACCTGCACGGCGCCAAACACGCATACGACCATCATTGGCACCAAGGCAGAAGCGACTCTCATCGCTGAAGACGACACGTCTCCATTCGTCCCTCCATTCACGCCTGTCGCGACACCACTGGAGGCGGGCTACACGATGTTGGGGCGTGAGCGGAAGAAGGCCTAACGGTGTGCGGGACCGTAGCCCAGCTTCATGGAGACGGTTGCGAATGGTCCTCGCCGATACCCCAGGAGCAACAGTGTCCCTAATTTGCTGGGAAGTGGCGGTGCGGTCCCCTACGGCACTGCGTAGGATCCTACGGTCTTGGCGTGCATCCGTGCGTCGCTGCGGTCCGGTCCCAGGTCGACGGGCACGTGCACCTTCCGCCGACCACTGGCGACAACATCTATGTACTGTGGAGACCTCACGCCCCACGTGTTGAGCAATTCGGCGGTACGTCCACCCGGCCTCCCGCATGCCCACTATACGCCCTCGCTCAAAGTCCGTCAACTGCACATACGGTTCACGTCCACGCTGTCGCGGCATGCTACCAGTGTTAAAGACTGCGATGGAGCTCCGTATGCCACGGCAAACTGGCTGACACTGACGGCGGCGGTGCACAAATGCTGCGCAGCTAGCGCCATTCGACGGCCAACACCGCGGTTCCTGGTGTGTCCGCTGTGCCGTGCGTGTGATCATTGCTTGTACAGCCCTCTCGCAGTGTCCCGAGCAAGTATGGTGGGTCTGACACACCGGTGTCAATGTGTTCTTTTTTCCATTTCCAGGAGTGTATATTGGCGAGGCATTCGTCTTCATGGGCGAAAATTCGCGCCCCTATCGTGCACATCTTGTGAATTACTTCCTTCAGAATAACGACATCGCTCGACTAGAATGGCCAGACATGTTCTCCAGACATGAACCCTATCGAACATGCCTGGGATAGATTGAAAAGGGCTGTTTATGGACGACGTGACCTACCAACCACTCTGAGGGATCCACGCCAAATCGCTGTTGAGGAGAGGGACAATTTTGATCAACAGTGCCTTGATGAACTTGTGGATAGTATGCCACGACGAATACAGGCATGCATCAACGCAAGAGGACGTGCTACTGGGTATTAGAGCTACCTGTGTGTACCACCTCTGAAGGTCTCGCTGTATGGTGGTACAAGATGCAATGTGTGGTTTTCATGAGCAATAAAAAGGGCGGAAACGATGTTGATGTTGATCTACATTCCAATTTTCTGTACGGGTCCCGGAACTCACGGAACCGAGATGATGCAAAACATTTTTTGGTGTGTGTATCACCGCCGCAAGTTAATGTGATAAATAGTCACAGCAGGCGAGATGTCGCATAGACCTCTCAAAGAAATGAAAACAACAAATAATCGGATGTGAACTCTGTTACAACCAAGTAATTCAAGAATAAAAACTTCCAAAAGGGAATGCAAGCGTCGTACATATGGTACTCGAGCAGAACAAACAGAAGTTCCCTTCCTTACACCGCGCCGTTGCAAACGGACGTTACTCCACGACACGGACACAAATTTGCATGGAAAAAATTAATTATTTGGCACGAGGGAGAATTGAACACGGACGTGCAGCTTCGCAGACCAACATTGTGACCACAAAAACACGACGCCGCAGTTACGCACATTCGCTCGATGTTGCACATCTTGAGCATTACTATTTCGAGTTTCCTTCTTTTTTCACAGTTCCGTATACCTTCTTCCAGTTTTCATACTTAATCTGTGCACAGTTGTTTACGGGTTATCCACTGTGCCATCGTACTGCGATGGGAAGTTTCCCTTGTAAGGAGGTCGTTGGTTCGAATTCAGTCTCGGGACTGAGTTTTAACTCCGCAGTCCTGTGTGTTTCCTATGTAGTCAGCAGCATTTTGATAAAAAATATATTTAACGTACGTCTTCTTGCATTCTTTAAAACAGACTGTGTTCTTACAAATACATCCACTAATAAATAGCTCAAACATTGATAATGCAAGGAGGAAACTAGACGCGTCGCAGAAGTTGTTTTTCTCGTGGTCTTCAGTCGGAGGGCTGGTTTCGTGCAGCTCTCCACGCTAATCTATACTCTGCAAACCTCGTAATCTGTGCAGCCTACATTCATTTCAATCTACACACTATATTTAAGGCTTGGTGTTCCTCTACACTTTTTACTTCCCACATCTTCCCTCCGTTACCAAACTAAGAATTTGGAAGGTAGGAGGCGAGGTACTGGCAGAAGTAAAGCTGTGAGGAGGGGGCGTGAGTCGTGCTTGGTAGCTCAGTTGGTAGAGCACTTGCCCGCGAAAGACAAGATGCCGAGTTCGAGTCTCGGTCCGGCACACAGTTTTAATCTGCCAGGAAGTTTCATATCTGCGCTCACTCCGCTGCAGAGTGAAAATCTCATTGTAAGAATTCCTTGATTTATTAGAATCTGTCCCATCAACTGATCAATTCTTTTAGTCAAATTATGCCATAAAATTTTTTCTCCCCCATTCTGTTTAGTATCTCCTCATTGGTTATTCGATTTACCCATCTAATCTTCAGCATTCTTCTATTGCACCACACATCGAAACCTTCTATTCCTTTTTTCTCTAAACTGCTTATCGTCAATATTTCTCCTGTGTACAATGCTACACTCTAGGTATATAGTTTCAAAAATAATTTGTTAACATTTAAATTTATATTACGTGTTGACAACTGCCTCTTTTTCAGAAATGCTTATCTCGCTATTGCCAGTTTGTAATTCAGTTATTATTACTTATTTTGTTGCCAGAACTGTAGGACTCATCTACTACATACAGTGTCTCATTTGGTAACCTAAATCCCTCTGCATCATCTGACTTAATTCCACTACATTCCATCACTCATATTTTGCTTTTGCTGGTGTTCATCTACTAACCTCTTTTCAGCAAAGTATCCATTCTGTTCGACTGATCTCCAAGTCTTTTACTGTCTCTGATACAATTACATGCAATCAGAATTTCTTTTGTTCATTCGCCCACAAATTCAAGGTCTTTCCAATTTCTCTGTCGTTCATTTCACCAACTCCTTATTCTTCATATTGAATAGCACGGCTAACAGGCTGGAACCCTCTCTCAATCCCTTCTCAAGCATTGCTTCACTTTCATGCCCTTCAAGTGATTGTTGTAACTGCAGTCTGGTTTCTGTACAAGCCATATACAATTTTCTACTCTGTGTATTTTATCCTCGCTAACTTCAGAAAATGACTGTAGTCCATCCACATTGTCTAAAGATTTCTCTAAATACACAAATGCTACAAAGTAGGTTTGCCTGTCTTCAGTCGGTTATCTAACATAAGTCGCAGGGTCAGTGTGGTTAGGTTAGCACGTTCCTAAATTTCTCCACACCTCAAATTGATCTTCCCAAGGTCGGCATCTGCCAGTTTTTCCATTGGCTCTGAGCACTGTGGGACTTAACATCTGAGGTCATCAGTCCCCTGGAAGTTAGAACTACTTAAACCTAACTAACCTAAGGAAATCACACACATCCATGCCCGAGGCAGGATTCGAACCTGCGACCGTAGCAGCAGCGCGGTTCCGGACTGAAGCGCTTAGAACCGCTCGGCCGCAGCGGACGGCTGTTTTTCCATTCTTCTGCCAATAATTCTATTGTGTACGACTTCGTAAACAATGGTAAGGAGAAGTAGACTGCAGAGTGGTGCAGCATCAGTCGTTGTAGGAAAACTGGACAAGAGCAGAAATGATTACCGAACAAGTTAACGCAGTAAACAGAAGATTTACTTAACTTCAATTTCTCCACGAGTAAGAACACCCATTACAAATAATTCAGCAAGAAACAGACTCCAGTTCACACAGTAGCAACAAAGCTGAAGCCCTCCATAGTAAAGCATAAGCGAGGGTGTTGGAAGCATAACTCGGTCACGTAGCGAAGTGGCTCCAAGTGAAATTAGGCTGTGTGGCTGCCGCCAGCCGTCCTATACTGCGGCAGCATAGGGCGCTGGTGGTAGGCAGCCACGGGGAGTGGTGGCTCAACAGGCACGCACCACTGGGTCCACCAGATCCCGCGTAACTGCTGTCGGCGTCTTATAGAAACTGCCCACTGTATGACGCCCATGGGGTTGTAATGATTCGTGGTACCACAAATTTGTGTCAGTATTTTGCAACTATGACATAAAGCTGACGATTCTGTAGTTTTAACTTCTGTCATCACATGCCTTCTTTGGAAATGGCATTATTATATCGTGTTTGAAATTATTTTACATTTCTCACATATCTCGCTTACCAGGTGGAATAGTTTTGTCTTGGCTGGCACTCCCAAGAATCTCAAAGAGACTAAGTGGTTTTATCTTAGTGCATACTAAATCAAGTTAATTGAGCAAGTATATTGGCAATGCAAGTACATGACTGATCCATTATTACTAAGATGTTGCGTGACCTTTTACCTTGTAACAGCACTAATTTATCTGTTTTACACAGCCTGTCGAGGACAGATCTGGGGCAAGGGAGTGTCTAGACAAGTGCCATGTGTGGCCGAGTGTTTTTCTGGTGGAATATGACATCTCGTGAGGTAGCAGGAAGTCTACAATGTACCGGTGTGTTGTCGGGGTTCCTTGAATTATCATCAGAGCTGATTAGAAGACACCTAGCGTTCCTCACATGTCAACGCTAGGGTTAATCTATTGATGCACTACTGACCATTAAAATTGCTACACCACGAAGATGACGTTCTACAGACGCGAAATTTGACCGACAGGAAGAAGATCCTGTGATATGCAAATGATTAGCTTTTCAGAGCATTCACACAAGGTTGGCGCCGGCGGCGACACCTACAACGTGCTGACATGAGGAAAGTTTCCAACCGATTTCTCACACACAAACAGCAGTTGACCGGCGTTACCTGCTGAAACGTTGTTGTGATGCCACGAGTAAGGACGAGAAATGCGTACCATCACGTTTCCGACTTTGATAAAGGTCGGATTGTAGCCTACCGCCATTGCGGTTTATCGTATCGCGACATTGCTGCTCGCGTTGGTCGAGATCCAATGACTGTTAGCAGAATATGGAATCGGAGGGTTCAGGAGGGTAATACGGAACGCCGTGCTGGATCACAATGGCCTCGTATCACTATCAGTCGAGATGACAGGCATCTTATCCGCCTGGCTGTAACGGATCGTGCAGCCACGTCTCGATCCCTGAGTCAACAGATGGGGACGTCAGCAAGACAACAACCATCTGCACGAACAGTTCGACGACGTTTGCAGAAGCGTGGACTATCAGCTCTGAGACCATGGCTGCGGTTACCCTTGAGGCTGCATCACAGACAGGAGCGCCTGCGATGGTGTACTCAACGACGAACCAGGGTCACGAATAGAAAAACCATTTTTTTGGATGAATCCAGGTTCTGTCTTTCAGCATCATGATGGTCGCATCCGTGTTTGGCGACATCGCGGTGAACGCACATTGGAGACGTGTATTCGTCATCCCCATACTGGCGTAGCACCCGGCGTGATGATGTGGGGTGCCATTGGTTACACCTCTCAGTCACCTCTTGTTCGCATTGACGGCACTTTGAACAGTGGACGTTACATTTCAGATGCGTTACGACCCGTGGCTCTACCCCTCATTCGATCCCTGCGAAACCCTACATCTCAGCAGGATAATGCACGACCGCATGTTGCAGGTCCTGTACGGGCCTTTCTGGATAGAGAAAATGTTCCACTGCTACCCTGGCCAGCACATTCTCCACATCTCTCACCAATTGAAAACGCCTAGTCAATGGTGGCCGAGCAACTGGCTCGTCACAATACGCCAGTCACTACTCTTGATGTACTGTGGTATCGCGTTGAAGCTGCATGGGCAGCTGTACCTGTACACGCCATCCAAGCTCTGTTTGACTCAATGCCCAGGCGTATCAATGCCGTTATTACTGGGTGCTGATTTCTCAGGATCTATGCACCCAAACTGCGTGAAAATATAATCACATGTCAGTTCTAGTATAATATATTTGTCCAATGAATAACCATTTATCATCTGCATTTCTTCTTGGTGTAGCAATGTTAATGGCCAGTAGTGTATATTGTCAGAATGAGTCCTCTCGTATACAATACCGTTCACCCGAGGTGGTCACCGGAGATGGAGCAGAACCGACATTATTAGGCGAAAGTGGTGTGGTATCAGTCTTTAGCATTCCGTATCACTGCAGTACAGCAACTCTGTACTCATCTGTGTGGCCCGCGTTGCGTTTGCAGCAGGCTATGCATAGACCGGCATTTCGGAGACTGCCTTCCGTTAGTCTCTGTCCAACTGTATGAAATGACATGGGGTAGTAAGTCTGTTACTTGTGCCTTTGCGGCATGAGGAGTTGCGAACAGGTTACAGCGTATTTGGGGCGCAGTACGGCCTTAGTCGACGGATATGGCACGACTGGATCTCTCAGCTACATGCACACTCACAATTGTTCCGAAAATTAGGAGTTTGTGTTACACACTATCGTATGAGGCGTACAAAATAAGATGATATCTCGCCATGCAGGAACTAAATCCAATATCCTTCTGGAACGTAACGATCTCCAACAGCACGCCCTATTTGTCATACAGAAATTGGTGATAAAGAGAAACTGTTTATTTGTCGTACAAAGTGTATGGACCTATGACTGTGCACCACAATATCTGTCCACACATTGATAAAAAAGTGTGCGTTACATCTTGACGCTCTTATCGCTCGAGAATGTGCATCTGACCCAACGTGTTAATTGCGGTAATTTATTATCCCAATCTGTGTCAACATCGCATCACCCGCAAATAAAATACAAACTGTAAAATGTGGGCTTAGGATCCACTGGCACAACTGCAATCTCATATTGCAGTCTTGTGGCCTGAGAACTAGCGCACGGTGTAATCGACATAGATGACGTAACTGATCGCGTGGCACCGACCACGTAACTAAACGTCAAAGGAAGCTAGCTGTCCATCTGCTTGAAGTTCCATCGTGAATTTTATGTTAGGATGTATAGAGTTTAAATGTTTCAGAAACTCTCCAGATTTTTCGTTTGATGTGGTTACGCAGCAAATGTGTCTTACTCGTACTGACAGAAACACACTGTCTCTGAATATAGAGGATTGTAGTGCGTTTGCTTCAAATTGTACCACGTATAGCTGCGCCATAAAACAAACTTTCCATAGCTGCGCCAATGGTTTGTTCATAATTTTTCCGCTAAATAGCAAATAATTTACGTCAGAGCGCAGTTAAAGAGTTCCAAGGCCTTTCGCGCAATTAGTTCCTGCGGTATGGACAGCATACCCGCCGATCTCACGGGACGTTTGATCCTGCCGCCACCGCGCTGCTGGAAGATGTCACTTTCCATTGCTCGCCGTTCTCCAAGAACGCCACACGTACTCGCCGTCAGAGGACGTGGATCTGACATGACATCATTGCACGCAGCTCTGATTAGCCGGTGCATCCTTTTAAGTAGTCGTGATTCAGAACGCGGCACCAAATAAAGTGTATCTTTAGACTTATGAAGACTGCAGTGAGGAAAATTACATTGAACTAGCACGACACTACTAAGTTTTATTAATATTCAGCGACTTATGTAAGGGTATCAGCATTCAGACTATTTGGTTCTATCCAGAAAATTACTGTCATATGTACAGGGTTATTACAAATGATTGAAGCGATTTCACAGCTCTACAATAATTTTATTATTTGAGATATTTTCACAATGCTTTGCACACACATACAAAAACTCAAAAAGTTTTTTTAGGCATTCACAAATGTTCGATATGTGCCCCTTTAGTGATTCGGCAGACATCAAGCCGATAATCAAGTTCCTCCCACACTCGGCGCAGCATGTCCCCATCAATGAGTTCGAAAGCATCGTTGATGCGAGCTCGCAGTTCTGGCACGTTTCTTGGTAGAGGAGGTTTAAACACTGAATCTTTCACATAACCCCACAGAAAGAAATCGCATGGGGTTAAGTCGGGAGAGCGTGGAGGCCATGACATGAATTGCTGATCACGATCTCCACCACGACCGATCCATCGGTTTTCCAATCTCCTGTTTAAGAAATGCCGAACATCGTGATGGAAGTGCGGTGGAGCACCATCCTGTCGAAAGACGAAGTCGGCGCTGTCGGTCTTCAGTTCTGGCATGAGCCAATTTTCCGCGGGCTACGCGTGAAACTTGCCCGCACGCGTTCAACCGTTTCTTCGCTCACTGCAGGCTGACCCGTTGATTTCCCCTTACAGAGGCATTCAGAAGCTTTAAACTGCGCATACCATCGCCGAATGGAGTTAGCAGTTGGTGGGTCTTTGTTGAACTTCGTCCTGAAGTGTCGTTGCACTGTTATGACTGACTGATGTGAGTGCATTTCAGGCACGACATACGCTTTCTCGGCTCCTGTCGCCATTTTGCTTCACTGCGCTCTCGAGCGCTCTGACAGCAGAAACCTGAAGTGCGGCTTCAGCCGAACAAAAATTTATGAGTTTTTCTACGTATCTGTAGTGTGTCGTGACCATAAGTCAATGAATGGAGCTACAGTGAATTTATGAAATCGCTTCAATCCTTTGTAATAGCCCTGTATATAACCCAGCACCACTGAAGAACCTCAGTTGTTAAGCGTACTAGTGTAAATATACTTACTGGTATGTTATCATTTTCTAGATGCTCGCGCCTCTGAGTCTGAGAATTACCGCCCCGTCTTTCGCCTCCTAACCACAATACCTATCTTTCGCTCCACGCCACCCTGAGCCACATAATGTTCCCTTCAGCGAGCGGGAATTTCTCAGTGCCCTCGCCGATTGTCCTGACACATCCCGTGGACCAGACCACAACCATTCCCAGATGATTAAACATCTGTCAGCGGACTTCCCAGCGCCACCTCCTTGCCGTCTCCAACCAAATCTGGTGCGATGGCGAATTGCCGTCGCAATGGAGGGAAGGTATCATCGTTCCAGAGCTAAAACCTGGTAAGAGGCCGCTAGAAGCAGACAGCTATTGTCAAATCAGCCTCACCAACCTTCTGTGCAAGCTGCTCGAACGTATGGTGAGCCAGCGATTGTGTTGGCCCCTTGAGTCTTGGGGCCTTCTGGCTCCATCCTAGGGCAGTTTTCGCCAAGGTCGCCCCACCACTGACAACTTGGTCTACACTCCCTGGAGTCTGCCTTTTCAAGGCGTCAACACCTTATTGCCGTCTTTTTGACCCCACGAAAGCCTACGATACCACTTTGGTGACACCATATCCTAGCTACTCTACGCGACTGGTGTCTCCAGGGCCCGCTCCAGATTTTTATAAGGAACTATTTCTCGCTCCGTACTATCAGAGTTCGAGTCGGTGCTTCACACACTTCGCCCCCCATCCAAGAGAATAGGGTCCCACAGGGCTTTGTTCTGGGGTCCCACTCCTTTTAATTGCCAATATTTACTTCGCACCAGCAGTGAGATCCTCAGTATCCCCCTTCTTATATTCTGACGATTTCTGTATTTCCTTCCCCTCCTATCGGTGTGGCTGAACTTTGACTGCAGGGAGCCATACGAAAGGCGCAGTCATGGGCTCTCACACATGGCTTTCAGTTTTCAGCCACCAACACTTGCGATATGCACTTCTGTCATCGTCGTACAGTCCACCCACATCTGGAACTTTAACTCGATGACAAACTTCTTAAAGCAGTGGAAACTTACGGCTTTTTGGGACTGGTCTTCGATACCCACTTAACTTGGCTTCCACATCTTCGTCAGCTTAAGGGGCTCCGGAAAGGCTCAAAATCATGAAAAGTTCAATTTTTACTTTTTTGCGTTTTCTGAATCTTTTAATAGATTTGTAATTTATTCAATTCCGAAGACTACAACTATTTTGAAATTTTTTTTGAAATGTGTTCTACATTGGCGTGACCCACTGTGGCGCTGTTAAACTGCTGTCAAATGGTGTTATTATTAACGTCCGTGTTCATCAGGTACATTTTAGTGATGTGAGATAAAGTATGTGTTGTGGCTAACCTGTGATGGTTCAATATATATCGCTGGTGTGATTGTCGATTGTTTCATGTTTATTTACTCAGTCGTTATCTCGAAAATATTCGTAATTAATTCTGTTTCTTGAGTCTTGAGTCTTGGAATAGAAACACTTCACTTTGGTGTGTATGATGCTGTTGCGACTTTCAATGATGGCAACATTGTAAGGTGCAAGGTATTTAGAAATATTGGAATGAAGATAGGTTCTAACATGGTACGAGTGATGCTTGCTTTAGACAAGGAACGCCTTCGGGCTGCAGACAGGGCTGTAAAGAGTCTAGAAATACAAGCAAGAGTAAACAGGAGGAGGAACAAGAGGAAGCTGGAGGAGGAGTTTGCAGAGGATGAAGATAATCCATCCTATGGACCTGGAATGCACTAAAAAGTTAATCCAATCTTTGTCGCTCGATTCCCAAAACTTTTATTTTCTCATACTAATTACATGTTTTCTAAGGATCTTCCAAACATATTTGTTTCAAACTTTCAGTAAATGTTACTCAGTACCTTCTGCATAATTTAACACAGCCTTTTTCCAAAAAACTGTATATTTTTGAATATATAAATAAAAAATTGCAAAAAAATGTTGTGAATTTTCATTACAATTGAAAAAATCATCTTTAATAACTGAACTAAAATTTTGTAAAATCCCTGTGTTAAGTTGTAGCCCATATTCCAATAAATAATCTGTAAAAAGTTCAACTTCCTATCCCAAATACTTTGTGAGGAAAAATGTAATTTATAAGCGTTATTTTAACATTGCAAGTATAGGGCGTTCTGGAGCCCCTTAAGGAAAAGTGCTGGCGGCACAGTATTCGATACCCATGTCACACCGACTGGCATGCTGATAGCGCTACACCACTGCAGCTGTACAAAGCCCTTGTGCAGTCCCGTTTTGACTATGGGAGCCCGGTGTATGGTTCAGCATCGCCCTCAGCGTTGTGGCTGCTGGACCCTGTGCGCCACTGTGCAGTTCGCCTCGTGACGGGAGCATTCCGAACGAGACCAGTGGACAGCCTCCTCGTGGAAGCTGCCGTTCCTCCTTTGCCGGTCAGGCGACAACAACGACTTGCGAATTATATCACCCACATTCATAGTTCGCCTCACCATCTAAGTTACCATCTCCTTTTCCCTAATACGGCGATCCACCTCTCGTAACGGTGTCCCAGATCGAGGATTCCAGTTACAGTCCATCTCTGGTCGCTTCTTACTGCACTCGACACTTTACCTCTACCATCTTTCCTGCAGGTCCACTCAGGTGTGCCTCCATGGTCCATGCCTCAGCGTCTGGACCTATCACAAGGCCCGAAAGATACAGTTCCCCCAGAGGTCCTCCGCTGGCAATTTTTTTCTATTCTCCAGGGCTCAGAAATGGTGTACACTAATGGCTCGATGGTCGACGGTCACGTAGACTTCGCTTGCGCTCATGTTGGTCATACTGAACAGCGCTGCTTTCTGGGTGGCTGCAGTGTTTTCACTGCAGAGTTGGTGGCCATCTCTCGTTCTCTTGAGCATAACCTTCCCTGTGCAGATGAGTCCTTCATCATCTGTAGTGACTCCTTAAGCAGCCTAGTTCTCGACCAGTGTTTCCCGTGCCATCCTTTGTTAATGACTATCCAGGAGTCTCTGTACACCCTCACAAACAGTGGACATTCAGTTTCCTTCATTTGGACTCCAGGACATGGCGGATCCTGGGCACTGAACTAGATAACAGGCTGGTCAAACAGGTTACCAGTAAACCAACTCTGGAGATCGGCTAACCGGTGACTGATACCCCATCGATCTTACGCCGTGAAGTTTTCAGGATCTGGGATGCTGAATAGCGTACCCTCAACACCAAATAAACTACATGTTGTCAAGGAGACAACGAATATGTGGTGGTCACCCATGCAAGCCACTCCAGGGACTCTGTTGTTCTTTGCCGGCTCTGCATCGCCCTACTTGGCTGATTCATGATCACCTCCTCCGTCGCAAGAATCTACCTCAGTGTTACTGTGGTTCCCACTTGACTGTCGTCCACATCTTGTTGGACTGCAGCGGACTTCTAACCTTCCCGCCACACTTGCAACGGTGCTGGGGGACAATACCTCAACAGCTGATACAGTTTTACGTTTTATTTCTGAGGCGAGATTTTGTCACACAATCTAAGTTTGGGCGTCTGGACTTCTCTCCCAGGCCTCCACCCTTTTCCTTTTAACTCTTCTTCATTCTTTCTTTGCTGTTTGTTCGCCTTTGTGTTAGTCTTTTCCCTGTTTGTGTTCCTCCAGCTTTGTCTTTTAGGCTGGAGATTTTAGTGTGTTTCAGATTGTCTGGCTCATCCTTTTTTCTTCTTGCGATCAGCCAGTCCCGGCTATCTGCTATAATCTTTTAATACTTTCTACCGCTTTTTTCCGTTTTCTACACGTTCTCTCCTGTATTGCCTCTTTCGTTTCGCTGTAGTTTTCCCCCTTTTTTACTTCCCAGACTTTTTGGGCAATGGTTTTACCCCGCGACGTGTTTGAATGTGGAAAAACGGGTTTATGACCATATAGCTTGGTCTATTTCTCTCCAGACCAATCAACCATTCAATCTGCTTGTATTTATTTGGGACCTCATTACTGACACAACAATTCCAAGGCTTCAGAAAGAGTAACTCCCGTGACGAGGGAGACTACGTCAGAATTGACCGTAATATCCTTCTCTCGAAGTCGCTTGACTGACGTGGTATGCAAATTGAGTGTAGTGGCGTTATGTGGTGTTCACATTTCTCCACATATTCACTAAGAATGCATTTCAGTTATTTTGTCAAGTGGTGTGTAGATGTGACAGTATTACTAACCACGGGTTTAAAAGAATGCCTTCCTTCTGTACTTGAGAGAAAAAACTGCTCCTATCATAGCACAAAAAAGATTAATATGTCTTGGGCAGAGTTAGGTATGTAAATGAAGGAAATTAGCTTTTCGATTTATCTGGTAGCCTCAAAAGCATTTAAATCTTGCTATATTCGCACTTTTCTACTAGTTAGTGTTACTAACCATGTAATGTAATATAATGCAAAGTGTAAAGTAAAGTAACATCATACAAGATGTCATGTTGCGTAACAGGATACATGTCATACAACACGGCATTTGTTGACAATATGACACAATGTGTCGTTGAAGATTAGAATGCATGCATCCCCACTTTGAGACACTTCCTATTATATATGCACCCCTACTCTCGCATACTTCCTATTGTAGATGCATCCCAATCTCTATAAGCACATAAACTGGTATCTATTTCTGCTTGCACCCCTAACCTTACACGCAACAGGGGTTGGGTTTTGGAGAGAAGTGGTAACATTGACGAAAAAAAAATCAACCCTCCCCCTTCGACGTAGAAATAAAAAAACATTTTAGCGTCCCCCCCAGGAACAAATCCACCCCAAACATCTTATACCCCCTTACTTATTACACGTATGCTCTTCAGCCATATGAAATTATATATAGTTAGCTATGGCTGGCGAATCTTCAGGATTTTGGGCACAGGATCAGGAGCTTCAGCCAACAAATTGCAACATGCAGTGTGCCAACACCTTGCAGCTGAGAGAGCACTCTAAGCTGGGGAATTAGAATTAACGCGTAAAAAAATGCGCATATTTCAAAATGTTTTGATTTAAATGTCATTGAAGCTGCCAGATAAGTTGAAAAACTAGTTCCCTTCTTTTACATCCCTTTCTCTGCCCAGGACATATTAACCTTTTTTGTGCTATGATAGGAGCATTTTTCATTCTGGTTTCTTATTTTCATTCTATCATAATTTTGACATTAGACTGCCATAGCTTAGCAACTGATGTAGAATTTTGTTGACACGGGATGCAATATAAGCTTTTTTATTGTCTTTCAAACCATGTTGCTTATATCGCGGCAAAGCTTTCACAAAAGATGAGGACGATCATTAATTACATGTATTCTTTTGCCTTCTTGCGAAATTTTAATCGATTGGCACAAGTTCGAAATACAGAAGTAGCATGCGTAGGGAGAAAAAAGAAGTGTGTTTTGCACGTAAAATCCGAATTAAGGTAGACGTTTGAAAGCGAGTTTCCAACTTTATCTTAAGAGTGTAATTTTTATTTATTTGATTGACTCGATCGTTGTGCAAAGTTTGAACTGATTCGTAAAACTTGAAATTACAGAAGTGGAGCGCATCAAAAACCTACCAGGAAAACATGCTTTGCACGTAAAATCTAGGGCGTGTAAAAACAGGATAATAATGCGTAGTTTGTTTATTTGATTCACGTTAGACTGTTCAGTTCACGTAAGAGCGAAATTTACGGGCTACATTTAGCTCGTATTTAAACCATCGTATTTCGACAAAGAATAAAGATTATCGGATAAAAAATATTTCATTTTGATTTAATCCATCTATCTACATTCGTGCAAAGTTTGAACCGATTCGTATACGATTAAAAATCTCCCAGTTCAGATACCTCCCAGAAAAAAGTATTTTTGCCTATATTTGCAACTAAAATCCGAACGGCGAACATACAAATGGTGCCATTACAGATCTTCGAAAAGCTATACAAATGAGCGCTAGTGACGGCCGCGATGGCCGTGCGGTTCTAGGCGCTCCAGTTCGGAGCCGCGATGCTGCTACGGTCGCAGGTTCGAATCCTGCCTCGGGCATGGGTGTGTGTGATGTCCTTAGGTTAGTTAGGTTTAAGTAGTTCTAAGTTCTAGGGGACTGATGACCACAGCAGTTGAGTCCCATAGTGCTCAGAGCCATTTGAACCATTTGAGCGCTAGTGTGGGCTAACCCAACAACTTTTTATTCGATGTTCCTTTCTCAAATAGGAATTAAGCGCAAAGACAACCCCCCCCCCCCTCCCCAAAGAGCGATTCTGCGTGCGGCCTTCCTCGCTGTAACGATACACTTCCCGATTTTTAAAAAAAGCGATAGACCCAGAAGATATGGTCGGATGCCTATGTATCTTTGCAGATATATGCACCATTGGCTGGTATGAAAATGATTAGCTGCATATCCCTGTGAAAGATAGAACAACCACCAGATTGCATGAGGGTTGTTCGTG
Organism: Schistocerca cancellata; assembly: GCF_023864275.1. Classification (NCBI taxonomy): domain Eukaryota; kingdom Metazoa; phylum Arthropoda; class Insecta; order Orthoptera; family Acrididae; genus Schistocerca; species Schistocerca cancellata. The sequence continues at coordinate 99,606,988 of NC_064628.1, read as the reverse complement.
TTTAGTGTTGTTACAGGGTCTGGTTGTGCTTATAAATTGTAGGAGGGCCGGGGGTGAACAACATCAGATTTTGAGTGTGAGACAGCGTTATCAGCTCATCACGGAGTTTAAAATGGGTTTCATTGTGGGTCTTTCTGGCTATTTGGTCGAATCATGCGAGATGCAGATTTGTGCGGCATTTGTCTGACAGTGGACCAATGTTAGAATGCATGAGAAATGAGGGCAGGCATATTCGCAGTCAGGATTCAGGTCGACTAAATCTGGCCACTACAATGGGAGATCACCATACTGTGGACCAAGCACACTGTAACCCACTCACTCGTGATCCTGCCATCCGAGAACAAGCAATGGAGTCCCTGCTACATTCTGTCATCCCACACCACTGGTTGGAAACTGGCAGCAGCTGGACTACAGTGTTACATGCCATGCATAGGCTGGCGTTAACACACAACACAAAAGGCTGTATTTGGAGTGGTGCTATGACCAGGATGCCAAATGGAATGCGTGGACTGCTGATGGATGGCGTCACATTGTGCTCAGCGATCAACCACGGTACTGCACTACCCTGGATCACCATCGTGGGCGAGTATGACAGTACCGTGATGCCATTTTTCAACATTAAAGCGCTCGTCTACACATGGCACGTGTCTCTATGAAACGTTTGCATAATGTTGACGTACTCCTGTGGCCAGCGAGATGATCTCTTCACGATAGAAAATGTGTGAGACCAGGTCGGACGTCAACTCAGTCCCAGTGCCAGTATGGGGGACAAAGTTGTGAGCCAACTTGCTTCAGAATGGCGTACAATGGCATGAAGCCGTCGGCACTCGGACCGTGCTGTCGAACGTTAACGTTGAGCGTGCCAAGTTCAACATGCTGCTGAACGCTCAGGAACAATGCGACTTGCGCACACGGTACGTGGGCCCCAACGTGGTATACGCGATCGCAACGCACTCCAGCGACAGTTGAGGGATGTTTATAGTTCGTAAATCACACTGTTTACTCAATGGGCGCGCGTAAAACTCCCACGTTAGCTCTGTTAAAACGCACATTTCCTCCGTCGTCCACGAAAGTGAAAGTACCAGGTCCAATCAATAAGGACACAGGCTTATAAAAGATCCATTACAAACAGGGCGTTACAATTTTGGAATACTTCTTCGCATAAGATAAACATTATTTCATCATTCCCACATTTTAGTAACACCCCCAGGGTCAGTGTTACTTCATCACTGTTCCTACCCAGTAGCAGAATCTTTGCAACATGTGAATTACGAAGCGTAAAAGAAAAAGGAGCAAAGTATGTTTATAGAAGTAGCGCAAGCTGTCCTGTAGATCAAGCCAATCGAACAAAGCCACCCCTCAAAAAAAATGAACTTATATTTACATAACATCATATATTATAGTATATATTTATATTAAACTAATAATAAAGAATCAGAACCTAATAAAAAGGCGAATGATAGGAAAAAAAATTGGGAGTATCAAATCGGAAACCACCACCCAACTGACAACGCAATTCAGGACAGTGACGCTACCCATTACGCTAAACCAACATCACATATGTTTTGTCTAATAATATTATGTTACCCCTTGCTGAAAACCGTAATCGTAGATATGTTACTAATTGAAATTTAATTACAATAAATTGTACCAAGAACAATACGTTTTGGGCGGTTCTTAGTGTGTCGCTGACTTCAAATAGCCTATTCTCATAATACGCAAGTTACAATAATTCTTTTGCCACCAATATGACGTTTCTCATTATTTTATTGGAACGAATCACATAGTTAACAACGGGTTTTCCAGTGATTCTCAATTTGCTGGTGCTCAGAAACGGCATGTATACCTAAACGCTTGAAATGAATGCCAATATGGCGCCTCACAACTCTGTACTGAAGGGAGACGACGTGCGTGTGACGTAGGTGACGTTGTGCCATCTCATTGGTCAACGCTCAGACGCACGCTCAGAATATCTGACATGCCAGATACTGCTCCGCACGTTCGGAAAGACTCCCGGACGTGCTATTCCACGCTATGACATCAGAAACTCGGCAGGATCAACGCTCAACGTTCGGATGCACGGTCCGTGTGCCGACGGCTTAAGGATGCCCTCCCCAACTGAATCATTGCACGCATGCAGCACAGAGCGGGTATAACGCCATACTGACAAGTGGACTCATACTACCAAGTTCTTTGTAAATTCGACTCGATTCTGGAATCACTGAAATGTCGTCACATACACCCGCGAACCCACAAAGTTTCATTTTATTTCCTCCTCCACTTCGGTTGCTTCACTATTTTTGTGAGGTAGTATATACCTCGCGGTTACATTAACTTGCAGAACAAGAAAGAATGGCCATATAACAGCTCCGTTCTCCGATCAGGATAAATTTACAGTGGATTGTGGAGTATGTACATAGACACCAAAGACCCTAAATGAACTCTCAGGAGATTACACAACACGTAATTTACGTCTCTTCTACTGGGACCAGAACTCGCACAGCGTTTCCGATGTCCACCACAAGGCGCATGGCTTATTGAAGATCAATTACGGCTGTATCGATACAACTTCCACGAAATGCTTACCGTAAACGCAAACGAAGAAAAATGGAAATCGTGCAGCGAAAGCCGCGTTCGATAGCCGCAAAAGGCTAAATATTTCAATCGTGTGACCTTACAACGAGGAGAAACTGTCAGTGCACCGATCTTTCGGTCAACCACGAAAGATGGGCTGTCCACGTCTTTCGTGCCACGTTCTGACACTAGAACCACACCGTCATCCTTAATGTGTAAACAGTTTTCTCTTCTGTGCCCCAGGCAGGATATTTATGACTGACAGTAGCGTGGTTTACTTGGAGAACAGAGTTACAGCACACAAACATACATGATCGAGACTGACATTTGGCAGCAATTCGTGTCCCCGATACATGTAAAAGTCAAATGTTTCATCAGTGGTCCCACTGAAGTATACGACTAAATCTTAAACAACGCTAGGGTCGCTTTTGTATGAATTAAATGGGTAATACTTGGGAGAGGAAACGTGACATTGACGTCGCTAATGGTGTGTACGAATTTGAGGGTTATTGGCTTATAATATCACTGAAAATTAGAACTTACTTTCAGGCATGTAGTATCGTCAGTTTATCAGGATGGCGATACAGTCCCGTTTTGGGTTGATAACATGTACGGACGTAGAAGGCTCCTTACCGCTATCCAGAAAAATTCGTTGGCTTTTCAGTGTCGGAACATGATCCTCCATTCAATTGTTCAGCTCTACTATCAACATTTTAGCGATTCATTCCTTTTCAAGGTGGTAATGCACGAATACAAGGCGCCCACCTCTCGAACACCATCGCTCAGGAAGCAGAAATCAACCAAGTAGAGTGGCCTGCGGTATCTGCTGACACGAGCCTAACTGAGGATCCTTGCGACCAGTTGACAATTGCAGTGCATTGAGGCAAGTACCCCTCCTCAAGCACAGCTTGACCTCAGGGTCGCCCTCGAGCATTAACATTCTGGCCAGTTTGTGGGCACGCCAGGAAGGGTCGAAGGACATTACGGTCTACAGGTTCGAGCAGCACTGTATTGAATGCCATCCAGCAACAGATCCTGATTTTACAGATGTGCGCTTTCTAAGAGACTACGTTCAGTTTGTTTATTGTTTTGTTCTCAAATTTCACAGTTAGTATTTTTTTTTAGTTGATTTCACTCTCAGCACACGTTGAAGTGAAGTCCAATTTTTTGCAGATATGCTTAGAGTGCATTCACTGGTCAATATATATTACATTTGTCCATTCCATTTGCACGATTGTTTAAGTATGTTGGTAATGTTTGATGTTTTTTTCGTATGGAAAGCACATGGTTGGTATCTCTCAGTACTTTTAAGTGTTAAAAAATATTTCAGGTTTTGTGCATTGTCTGACAAAAAAGTGATACGCCCAGGAGGCAAGGTCGGTTGTCAGTGTAACTTCGAAAACCCATCAGCAAGTATGTAAATGATTAGAGTACAATTCTCTGTGATTGGTAGAACGGCCAGAGTGCATCGACGTTGTTCGTGTTTAGTGTTGTTTCCAGGATTGGTAAATTTTATATAGGATGTGAAGAGCGTTAGTTGTTGAATGATCACTGTGAATGGATAAAGAGAGGCCGCATACCCCTGTGAGACAGCGTTATCAGCACCTGATAGAGTTTCAAATGGGCCTCACTGTGGGTCTCCATTTGGCCGGCTAGTCAAATCGTGCAATATCCAAACTTGTGGGACATTCAGACGCGTCAGTGGCTCGATTTTGGACTGCATGGGAACGTGAGGTCAACGTTCCAGTCACCGCGCGGGGTAGCCGAGTGGTCTAGGGGCGCCTCGTCATGGTTCGTGCTGCTCCCCCCGTCCGAGGTTCGTGTCCTCCCTCGGGCAGGGGTGTGTGTGCTATCCTTAGCGTAAGTTAAAGTTAGATTAGATAGTGTCTAAGCCTAGGAACGGACGATCTCAGCAGGTTGGTCCCACAGAACTTGCCAAAAATTTCCAAGGTTCCAGTCGACTATGTGTGACCCCACAGGGGAGGACATTCGTATTGTGCATCAAACACACGGGACAGCTTCACATCTGCGCCTGCCACCCGAGAACAAGCAATGGACTCCCTGCAACAACTTGTGACATCCCGCGCCAGTGGTCGGAGATTATCATCCCATGCATAAGCTGGTGTTAACAGCGCGACACAAAAGGCTGCTTTTGGAGCGGTGCCATGACCGGTAAGCTTGGACTGCTGACGAATGGCTTCACTTTGCATTCAGCGATGAATCACGGCTCTGCAGTAACCGAGATGACCATAGTCGGCGAGAATGGCGGAGATCCGGCGAGAAGTCCCCCTTTGCCAATGTTTTGAAGCGGCACAGTGGTGTTGTTGCTAGCGTAATGATATGGGGAGCCATCGGTTATGTCTTCAGTTCATGGCAGGTAGCATCTGAGGACTGAGGGAACTCTGGTGGCCCAACGGTTACGTCACGGGCATACTGCGTCATCAAGAGTTATCTCTCATGCGACGGTGCTTTGGTGCCAGTTTTAAACAGGACAATACTCGTACACACATGGCACGCGTTTCTATGGACTGTCTAGATGGTGCTGAGGACGTCAGGGATACCCCCATGTCTATCCCTGACAGAACATTTGCTAGACCAACTCGGACGTTAACTCACCTCCAGCGCTAGTATCCAGGCTCTCAAGGACCATTTATAATAGATGTGGGTCAGCTTGCCTGCGGAAAGGATACAAGGGCTTTATGGCACCTTTCCCGACGGAATCAGTGCACACATCCTGTGGTGTCACCGCCAGACACCACACTTGGTAGGTTGCCCGGCCGCGGTCCGCTAGTATACGTCGGACCCGCGTGTCGCCACTATCAGTGATTGCAGACCGATCGCCGCCACACGGCAGGTCTAGAGAGACGTTCTAGCACTCGCCCAGTTGTACAACCGACTTTGCTAGCGATGGTTCACTGACAAATTACGCTCTCAATTGTCGAGACGATAGTTAGCATAGCCTTCAGCTACGTCATTTGCTAAGACCTAGCAAGGCGCCATTATCATTTGCTAGTTATCTTGTGATGCATGTACCGTCAGACCGATGTTCACCAATTATGGATTAAAGTTAAGTATTCCAACAGCTACGACCTTTTTTGCTGAAGTCTAACTTCCGTAAATGTTCCAGACCTCACGCCAGCCTGCGTGAGTTTAAACGCGTGCCTTTCGGCTACCAATCATAGTGGCTTGGCTGTCTTGCCAAGTCACAACACATCCATTCTAGTTGCAGGAGGTCCAATGACATTCTGAAAAGAGAGCTCATAATGCAAAGTTCTTTATAAATTGGACTAGATTTTGTAATCACTTAAATAACATCACATATTCTCTCAAACCATGAAGTTTCATTTCTTTTCCTTCTTCCCTTCTGGGTGCTTCACATTTTTGTCAGCGAGTGTATTTATCACACTTCCACAGTCACCAGTCGCTATTGATTAACGTATTGTCCAACGTGTTTCGCAAACAGAAGTCTACATATTTCTTTGGCGACACTGAGACGTAACTCTACAAATATGAACATGGGAAATATTACACCACGAATACCTTGATCAAACGCCACAAAACTGGTACTCTAGTGTTTCCATAACTATCACATAAACCAATTAAAATTTATCCTTATACAAGCTTATTTCCGGTAAATAAAAAAACCATTCATTTAGACAAAGAATGGTGTGAGTACGTGGTCACCACTGGATGTACCTAACGTCATGGAACTTTTCATGTGGATTTCGCAAATACAGCACGCATAGTAGGCGCACACGTGCACCTTACAGCCATCTTTCGCGGTCTGAGAAAGGTGGAATCATCGACATGAGGAACATGGGAGCATGATACCGATAGGTTACATAGACATTTGGCTGTTGTTCAGTGATCCAGAACGAATGATGACGAGATGGACTCAGAAAAACAGTGTGGTGCCGTTCACTCGCTGACGCCATACCGCAGACAACAGAAACGGTGTAGAGCCAGGGTGAAATGCGACACTGAGTGGCTGCCTGTTACGATCAGCGATGAGTATCGCTTGTATCAGTGGTGGTCAGATCGCTTCCTGCGTGTCCATAGACGACTCGGTGACGGGTAGCAAGGAACATTAATAGCCTTCCAAATCCTAGAATCATGTTGTGGGCAGCCATTGAGTATGGAAACAGAATTGGTTTGTGAATTGTTGAGGGGGCTGAATGCTCACTATTGTGTCGCAAAAATGGTAAACCCTCTTGTCATACTACTCGTGACCAAGGCACCAAATGGTGCACCACACGAACCTTGACGAACGTGCGGATCCTTGACTAGTCTGCATGATCCCCTTATACACCACCCATAGAGCTAGAACCCTTCCGGATGTGACAGGAAGATGTACACGTTCATACCGGCCTACAGCCAGCAATGTTCATGAACAGACATAGCATGTGTTTGTTTCAAGATGATATTCGGAGGCTGTTAAGTTTCCATGGCACAACGATTACATGAGTTTATTCGCCCCGGTGCAGTCATAACTTACACTGATGTCCTTGATGGACTTCGTATCCCAGTGGAATGAAAATTATATCAGTAAATGCCCATGTGTGATCCACATCTCCACTGTCCAGCCACATTAAAGTAACACTAATAAAAAGCCTGAACAGCCACCTTTTGCAGCGCGAGACGTGCAAAAGAGAGTCAATAAGGTTCCAGAACGTTCCGACGGGGATGTAGAAGCAAGCCGATCCAATGCTGTGCCCAGTCGAGCTAGATTTGTCGGTTGAGGACACATGGCGCAAACAGCCCAAGAAATGTTGTCCATGAGATTCTCGATTGGGTCTAAACCCGAGGAGTTTGAGGCCACGGGAGTATGGTAAACTGACCCTAGTGCTCTTCGATCCACGCACGTACACTGCGAGATGTGTGACACGTTGCATTCTCCAGTTGGCAGATGCCATTGAGCCCACAAAAAAAAAACTGCTTTTAGGGGTGGACAATGTCCCCAAGGGTAGAGACATACTTGCGTTGGTTCACTGTGCCTTTCAGAGTGAGGAGATCACCCAGAGAATGTCACGAAAACATTCACACTTCCTTCTGCGTGTTTCACACCAACGACCATCTCTTCAGTGGACCATAAAACATGATTCACCTCAAAAGTCCACCTATCGGCAATCAGTGGACGTCCAGTTTCAGTACTGGTGTGAAAATTTCAGCCTTCGTCGATAATGTACAGCAGTCAGCAAGGGTGCAGGAACCAAGCACCTGCAGCAATGATCCATACACAACAACATTCACTGGACAGTCGTTGAGCAGACGCTGTCGGTAGCCCCTTGGTTGATCTGGGTGGTCCGTTGCTCAACAGTTGCACGTCTATTCCCTTGTACGCGTCTCCACAGCCATGGTTCAGATGGCTCTGAGCACTATGGGAATTAACATCTGAGATCATCAGTCCCCTCGACTTAGAACTACTTAAACCTAACTAAGCTAAGGACATCACACACATCCAAGCCCAAGGCAGGATTCGAACCTGCGACCGTAGCAGTAGCGCGTTTCCGGACTGAAGCGCCTAGAACCGCTCGGCCACAGCGGTTGGCAGCCAGCATTCACCCCTGTCTTACAATGATGAGCCAAAGAAACTGGTACACCTGCCTAAGCCGGCCGCGGTGGTCTTGCGGTTCTAGGCGCTCAGTCCGGAACAGCGCGACTGCTACGGTCGCATGTTCGAATCCTGCCTCGGGCATGGATGTGTGTGATGTCCTTAGGTTAGTTAGGTTTAAGTAGTTCTAAGTTCTAGGGGACTGATGACCACAGATGTTAAGTCCCATAGGGCTCAGAGCCATTTGAACCAAACACCTCCCTAATATCGTGTAGGGCGTCCGCGAGCACGCAGAAGTGCCGCAACACGACATGACATGGACTCGACTAATGTCTGAAGTAGTGCTGGAGGGGGTGGAGATCTCTTCTCAACAGCACGTTGCAAGGCATCCCACATAAGCTCCATAACGTTCGTATCTGGAGAGTTTGATCCCCAGCGGAAGTATTTAAACTCAGAAGACTGTTCCTGGAGCTACACTGTAGCAATTCTGGACGTGTGGAGTGTCGCATTGTCCTGTTGGAATTTCCCAAGTGCGCCGGAATGCACAATTGACATAAATGGATGCAGGTGATCAGACAGAATGGTTACGTATGTGTCACCTGACAGAGTCGTATCTAGAGGTATCAAGGGTCCCATATCACTCCAATTGTACACGTCCCATACCATTAAAGAGCCTCCACCAGCTTCAATAGTCCCCTGCTAACAAGCAGCGTCCATGGGTTCAAGAGGTTGTCTCCAAATCCGTACACGTCCATCTACTCGACACGGTTTGAAACGAGACTCGTCCGACCAGGCAACATGTTTCAGTCATCAACAGTCGAATTTCGTTGTTGACGGGCCCAAGCGAGGCGTAAAGCTTCGTATCATGCAGTCATCAAGAGCACACGAGTGGGCTTTCGGCTCCAAAAGCCCATATCGATTATGTTTATGGCCAAGCACTGAAATCTGCAGCAATTTGCGGGAGGGCAACAGTTCTGTCACGTTGAACGATTCTCTTCAGTCGTCGTTGATCCGGTTGTTGCAGGACCTTTTTCCGGCCGCAGCGATGTCAGAGATTTGATGTTTTACCGGATTCCTGGTACTCACAGTACACTCTTGAAATGATCGTACTTGGAAATCCCCACTTCGCCGCTACCTCGGAGATCCTGTGTCCCATCGCTCGTGTGCGCCTATAACACCGCGTTTAAACTCACTTAAATCTTGATAACATGTCATTGTAGCAGCAGTAATCGATCTAACAACGGCACCAGACACTTCTTGTCTTATATGGGTGTTGCCGACCACAGCGCATTATTGTGCCTGTTTACATATCTCTGTATTTGAATAAGCGTGCCTAATCGAATTTCTTTGAAGCTTCGGTGTATATAGCACCACAACTACCTCGATACCGATTATGGATAGTGCCACTTAGCCATGTACATTCTACTTTAACCACTGTGGCACGCAAACAGTATAGAAACTTAGCCGTTTCGGAAATGCTTCCGCCTTTGATTCGAAAGCCAATGATCATCACCTTTGGGACGTGAGATAAATTTCTTCGTTTGCCGCTGTGTCCAGAGCAACTAGTTCCGCGAGGAGGCTCCACACCGAAACTGATGACAATGCTGGGGGACAAGCAGAGGTACAATATTCATTATTGTAACCTCCAGCAACGCCTCAGCTTGGGTATGGAGCTGGTTAAAATCACCCGGGCCATCTTCTTCAAGCAGTCCCCTGATTGAAGGAGTATATTGATTTGAATACGAGACAGAGAACTTCTGCATCATGTGACTTTGAGGAAGATTTTTATAAATTAATGAATACTTTCCGCGTCTCCCCGACACGTTTCATATACTTCCCCCTCCTCCGCTGCTAGTACTGCTGCCTGCCGCTCACGTCGAACATGGGCGGTGGTCGTATTAATGTGACTGGACCCCGTATATAAAAGTTCGATAAATGTAGGGCTTGCACTTCATAGCGGAACACTCATTTTCCGTCACTGCATAAGTAACACTCTAAAAGTTGACTACAGAAACTGGCGTTCATCTGTGGGGAAACATATAACAGAAATAGGATGCCGTTAGGCCTGTTCTACGGAAATATTATGAGGATTCACCATCTGTGTGAAACCAACATATGTTCCTCGACGGATCTCGGTCTAATGCGTGACGCTCATATGCTGCTCAACTCAAGCCAGATGGAAGCGATACGTTTACGCGTCCTACCTCCTTCCTTCCTCTCTCTCTCTCTCTCTCTCTCTCTCTCTCTCTCTCTCTGTGTGTGTGTGTGTGTGTGTCACGCACACCCACGCACGTGCGCCCACACACACACACACACACACACACACACACACACACATCCGCGCCCCCCCCCCCCCATTAGTTTCAACATTTCACTGCACTTGCCACGGTTAGTAAATAGCAGCCACAGGTTGACCACCTCCTTGGACTCCCTCTTCTCACTTAAGTCCACCGCATTTCTTTCCGTGCCCCCATGTCAAGCCGACTTTTTACAAAACACAAGAAGCACCTCCTCTTGCGCCACTTATGGAAGCTTGTGTCTGAACATGTTCAAAATTTAGTGCGGTGGCGAGCTGAAAACCATATTGAAGCGAAAGGTGAACTGTGTAAACCCTTTCTGTGAGATAAAGCTTTGGTGTATTCCTAAAATACAGCAAAGTACAAGAGTAATCAATAACTGTTTTAACTTGTCAGACTCTTAACTCATAAACAATTTTTTTTACCTTCCTACGTTAATGAAGTATTCTATTCTTATTTTTATATGAGACATCGGACACTTAAGTAGGTGTCATTACTTTGTGAACAGCATTTACGTGATTTTTCAGGCAGTCGTACCTGTCTGTAACACTAAAACTGCCAGGAAGTTTCATATTAGCGTACATTCCCTTGCAGAGTGAAAATTGCTTCTAAATTCGATAATTTCATAGTACAATTATAAATATCAGCGTGTCTGTATCGGAAGAATTTAGTAGGATGGGGAAAACTAATAACCATTCACTACTAGTTTAATCAGGATAAAAATGTATGAATTGTCTCGTATTACAAAGCAAGCGCATGTACAGTAATAAAAGCTACCGTCGTAGTATTAAGTAATACCCACTATCCTGGAAGAGACGTTAGAGTAATCCTACGATAGGGCTACCTAAATCGCTGAGACACACAAGCCACCTTATCAGAAAAAGGTCTATGGTTTGTTTATGTAGGCCCATCATTCGTCTATGTGTACTAAATGTAGCTAAAATGTAAATGTCGTGGGACTAGGGCCTCCCGTCGGGTAGACCGTTGCGCGAGTGCAAGTCTTTCGATTTGACTTTACACGTCGATGGGTATGAAATGATGATGATTAGGACAACACAACACCCAGTCCCTGAGACGATAAAATCTCCGACCCAGCCGGGAATCGAACCCGGGCCCTTAGGATTAGCGTTCTGCCGCGCTGACTACTCAGCTACCGGGGGCGGACATGTAGGTAGAGTAAGGCGTTAATAACTTAGCAGAAGTCTATTTTTCATCAACCTTATCCAGTTCTCAAAAGTACTGGGAGTCTGGGAAATGCCTTTCTGTGTACAGCTGCTACAGGGAAAATACTTCGGAGTCACACAACAGTCCAGCTCAACTTGCAGGAAACACACTGGGATCAGCACAGGTGAAGTAGCTTTCGTTCAGTGCATTCGATGTCGCAATAGGATTTTGGAATATACACTATGATCGGATATTATGGAATACTTCGAAATATTTGATCTATTGACACACTACGAGCCCAGATTTAGTTCTTGTGAGACACAATTGGCTAGTTATTCAGACGACATAATTAGTGCTATAGACAAGAAATCTCAAGTTGAATCCAAATTTGTGGAATTCCAAAAGGTTTTTGGGACTGTTCCTCACAAGCTGTTTCTAATCAAATCCTGTGCTTGTATAGTATCACCTCAGTTATGGAACTGGATTCGTTATTTCCTATCAGAAAGATGACGGCTCATAGTAATTGATTGGAATTCATTAGTGAAGTATAAGTGCTCTCTCGGGTTCCCAAGGAAGTGCTATAGGTCTCCTGTTGTTATTCATCTGTATAAACTATTTAGGAGACAATTTGAGCATTCTTCTTAGATTATTTCCAGATGATGCTGTCGTTTACCACCCAGTAAAGTAATCAGAAATCAAAAAGAATTGCCAAGTGATTTTGACAAAATGTGTGCATGGTGCGAATAATGGCAATCGATTCCAAACTATAAAAAGTGTGAGGTCCCCCACATGGGTATAAAAAAATCCGAAAAATTTAAGTTACACGATCAATCGCATTAATTTAAAGGTTATCCATTCAACTATATAGCTAGAGATTACAATTAAGAACAATTTAAGTTCGATCCACGTCTTGAAAGAACACATAAGAGATTCAACAAATGGACTCAAAAGACTTCGTGCACTACGTTTGTCTTTCTTCGTCTTCTGGGCGACTGCTGCGACGTGTAGGATCCTTACCAGACAGGATTGACGGAAGATATCGAAAGAAAGGCAGCTCGTCTTATCGAAAAATAGTGGAGAGAGTGTCACGGATATGATATACGTTTGGGGCTGGCAATCATTAAAACACAGGCGTTTCTCGTTGCTACGAAATCTTATCAAGAAATTTCAATCACCAACTCTCTCCTTCGAAAGCGAAAATAGTTTTTTCACTCTAACCTACATATGAATAAATCGCCATGGTAATAAAATGAGAGATATTAGAGCTCGCTCTGAAATATTTAGGTGTTCATTTCTCCCACGTGCTACTCGAGAGTGGAACTGTTGAGTAATCATGTAGATGTAGATGTAGATGAGTGTTTATCACTTTCCCGTTTACATCTGCATATGATTATATGCAGCAATTCGTTAATTCAATCTTTTCGTAATTCCCATATTTTGCTTTGTACTCTAGATGACAGATTTTGTCTTGAGATAACTTCTGGTAAATTAATGTTTTCATCTTAAAGGAAATTATTTGTATTAATGGCACGTAAAGGTAGCAAAACTTGATTGACAATTCTGTATTTTTGTTTGTGGTTGGAATGTTTGTGCTTTAATGCTTACATTCGAACCTGATTTTGTAGTCTAGTTGCTTCATGCAAACATAGTATAACTTCCATATCTAGCGTTTTATTCTTTCAGCCTATTTGTGTTAGACAAAAGCATAAGAATACATAAAAACCAGTCAGTACTTCGATATACTTCTGATACCGATATCTTTGTTCCGATTGTATCGAGGCATCAATGTACTTTTGAAAAGAATGTAGGTATCTATCTGAAGTATTGAATTTGGTATTGGAACAAAATTTCGACACACTGTTGGTTGGAACAGCAACCGACCAATCACAAAAATTACTTGATTTATATTACACGGTGTCCCATCCAACTCTGCCACCTCATGTTGTTGTTGTTGTTGTGGTCTTCAGTCCTGAGACTGGTTTGATGCAGCTCTCCATGATACTCTATCCTGTGCAAGCTTCTTCATCTCCCAGTACGTACTGCAGCCTACATCCTTCTGAGTCTGCATAGTGTATTCATCTCTTGGTCTCCCTCTATGATTTTTACCCTCCACTCTGCCCTCCAATACTAAATTGGTCATCCCTTGATACCTCAGAACATGTCCTACCAACCGATCCCTTCTTCCAGTCAAGTTGTGCCACAAACTCCTCTTCACCCCAATCCTATTCATTACCTCCTCATTAGTTATGTGATCTACCCATCTAATCTTCAGCATTCTTCTGTGGCACCACATTTCGAAAGCTTCTATTCTCTTCTTGTCCAAACTATGTATTTCCGAAACGAAGCAAAACGTGAAAAAGGCAATTGACCAGGGGCTCACACAATGGGCAGGAATGCACAGTCCTTACAAGTAAACAAAAATCACTTTCAACACAAAGTTACGTTTTTTAAATGGTGCACGTACGCTTTATCTAATTACATGAAAACTAGAGGTACAGTTAGTGATGGCAGACTTGGTTTCACTGGTCTAAACCTTATACCTTCCGGAATACTTAGACTTAAATTAATGGAACGATGTCACAATTTCTGCTGTAATGCCGTAATTCGGACTGCTTGCGCCATCCCGAATCCTGCTGAAAGCAATCCTTCCTCTGTGCGTTACATCAGAAAGTGTGATGACGTTTCCACCCTATAAAGCCTACGTAATTCAGAAGGTATAAGGTTTAGCACAGTGAAAGAATGTCTGTCCTCACTAACTGTACCACTAATTTTCATTTAGTAGGAAAAATATATGAGCCGTTTAAAAAATCTTAACTTTGCGTTGAAGGTGATGTTTGTTTACATTTATGGATTGTGCATTTCTGTCAGTTGTGTGAGCCCATGACTTAAGTGCATCCGTGGCCAACTGCATTTTTCACATTTTGTTTCACTTCGGAAATATATGAAGAGGCAGAGTTAGGCGGGACACCCTGTGTGGTTGCAATTTTTATTTTTGCTGCTGGCAACGTCCTTACTCCGCCCAGGCCTGTCAGATAAATAGAAAAGGGCATATGAAATATATGTTAAAACGCGATAAATCTGCGAGTTTTATCAAGGGGAGAGACCTTCAAAGAATGTAGCATAAAACTGTATTGGCAATGTAGAGTACAAAATTTGTGAAAATGGAAACAATCTTTGATCACGAACTGTTTCTTTATTTTATGACCGGTTTGGATCTGTGAAATCGTCATCAGATGCGTCTGTCTTACCGAATTAGTAAACAAAACATGAAAAATGCGTAGCGAGGATACGCGCTGTCAAAATATGTAATAACATAATGTAGTGTAGGTTCACCGTCGTCATAGTATGCATTGTGGGTCAGTTTTGTATAATCACAGTTTTATTACGCTTTTACATATTTTAACGGTGCCTATATTGGCTACAGATTTTTGATGTTTTGTTTACTAATCCGTGAAGATATACGCACCTGATGGTGATCTCATTGATAAAAACCAGTCATAAAATAAGAAAATAATTTGCGATCACAGACAAAATTTTAGTTACTGATAAAAACTACTGAAACTTTAGCATTCGCTTTAACAAATGCCTTTCCAAAAGCGATATTTTCAAATTCAGATATTCATTAGTTACTGTTTATCATTTGTAGAAATTTTGTTCCCGACGTGATTCTATAACCTCTATCGTGTGAATCACTAAACGTACCGATACGTTCGTTCGTTCATTTGTTGGACTGACTTCTCTCTCTCTCTCTCTCTCTCTCTCTCTCTCAGAGAAAGTAGTTGAATACCGTTCCGGAACACAGTTTTTAAACAGTTTTCCACATTCACCTAGCGATGTGGCGTAGTGATTAAGATAACTGGGCTCACGGAATTCAAATCTCCCCCTATTCATTTAGATACAGTTTTCACTAGTTCCACGAAGTCAAATTAGACAAATGCTGGGATAGTTTCTTCCAAATCGATTCCATTCCCAGGTGTTTCTCCGTCTCTAAAGACCTTATCGTTGATGGAACATTAAACCTTAACCTACCTTCCTTTCTTCCTGTGCCACACACTAACATTACAAAATGATGACTTTTTTGTAAACTATTGGACCACCCATTCACAGTTGGATTCTAATGGGCTTATCTTTATTTCTCAGACAATTACATACTAGTTTACACCTTCATCCTGTTCATGAACAAGAGTGTAATGTTTCCATCTAGTTACTAATGTAAAACCGCTCGACGAACGTTATTTGAACAAACAAATGTTCCCCTTCACACGCTGTGCTATCATTTCAGCGATTGCGGGGAAACTAAAGTTAGAGATTCTCGCCACCATTAAACAGCTGCACCACCTCGCACTGCAAACACGAAAATAGACACGTAGGTGGCAGGATACGTTCACGATATTTCATGGAGTTCTTCCCAAATTGTGCTGTGCAGGTCAAACAAGACAGGAAATGAATACTGAAGACAAACAAGTTTCTACTGCCCTTTGTCTACCTACGACCAAATTATTCCATCTGGTATGCAAAATACACTCCTGGAAATTGAAATAAGAACACCGTGAATTCATTGTCCCAGGAAGGGGAAACTTTATCGACACATTCCTGGGGTCAGATACATCATATGATCACACTGACAGAACCACAGGCACATAGACACAGGCAACAGAGCATGCACAATGTCGGCACTAGTACAGTGTATATCCACCTTTCGCAGCAATGCAGGCTGCTATTCTCCCATGGAGACGATCGTAGAGATGCTGGATGTAGTCCTGTGGAACGGCTTGCCATGCCATTTCCACCTGGCGCCTCAGTTGGACCAGCGTTCGTGCTGGACGTGCAGACCGCGTGAGACGACGCTTCATCCAGTCCCAAACATGCTCAATGGGGGACAGATCCGGAGATCTTGCTGGCCAGGGTAGTTGGCTTACACCTTCTAGAGCACGTTGGGTGGCACGGGATACATGCGGATGTGCATTGTCCTGTTGGAACAGCAAGTTCCCTTGCCGGTCTAGGAATGGTAGAACGATGGGTTCGATGACGGTTTGGATGTACCGTGCACTATTCAGTGTCCCCTCGACGATCACCAGTGGTGTACGGCCAGTGTAGGAGATCGCTCCCCACACCATGATGCCGGGTGTTGGCCCTGTGTGCCTCGGTCGTATGCAGTCCTGATTGTGGCGCTCACCTGCACGGCGCCAAACACGCATACGACCATCATTGGCACCAAGGCAGAAGCGACTCTCATCGCTGAAGACGACACGTCTCCATTCGTCCCTCCATTCACGCCTGTCGCGACACCACTGGAGGCGGGCTGCACGATGTTGGGGCGTGAGCGGAAGACGGCCTAACGGTGTGCGGGACCGTAGCCCAGCTTCATGGAGACGGTTGCGAATGGTCCTCGCCGATACCCCAGGAGCAACAGTGTCCCTAATTTGCTGGGAAGTGGCGGTGCGGTCCCCTACGGCACTGCGTAGGATCCTACGGTCTTGGCGTGCATCCGTGCGTCGCTGCGGTCCGGTCCCAGGTCGACGGGCACGTGCACCTTCCGCCGACCACTGGCGACAACATCGATGTACTGTGGAGACCTCACGCCCCACGTGTTGAGCAATTCGGAGGTACGTCCACCCGGCCTCCCGCATGCCCACTATACGCCCTCGCTCAAAGTCCGTCAACTGCACATACGGTTCACGTCCACGCTGTCGCGGCATGCTACCAGTGTTAAAGACTGCGATGGAGCTCCGTATGCCACGGCAAACTGGCTGACACTGACGGCGGCAGTGCACAAATGCTGCGCAACTAGCGCCGTTCGACGGCCAACACCGCGGTTCCTGGTGTGTCCGCTGTGCCGTGCGTGTGCTCATTGCTTGTATAGCCCTCTCGCAGTGTCCGGAGCAAGTATGGTGGGTCTGACACACCGGTGTCAATGTGTTCTTTTTTCCATTTCCAGGAGTGTATGATTCCGGCGAAATAGCCTCGAACTTCGAGAAGAATGTAATAAATCGTATTCCAAAAACGCAGATGCCGACAGATTGTGAATATTACCCAGCCATCGGTTAGATAAGTAACGGTTGCAAAATAGTAACACGAATTATTTACAGAAAAGTGGACAAACTTCTATAAGTCTGCTTTGGGGCAGATCAGCTCGGAGTCCAAAGCATGTAGGAACACGTGAGACGATACTAACCTACGGCTTATCTTAGAACATGGATTGAACAAAGGCAAACCTAGGTCTACAATAGCAGCATTTATAGATTTAGAGAAAGTGTTTGCCTATGTTGACTAAAACATTGTTTTTGACACTCTGAAGATAGTAAGGATAAAACAGAGGGTGCGAATGATTATTTACGGCTTATGTAGAAAGCAGACTACAGTTATAAGAATCGAAGCGCATGGAATGGAACCGCAGTTGAGAAAGAAGTGAGACAGGATTATGCTCGATTAGTAGACTGCGCAAGCAGTAAAGGAAACAAGGAGGAATTTGGAAAGTGAATTAAACTGCAGGAAGAAGAAATAAAAACTTTGCGATTAACCGATACATTGTAATTCTGTCAGAGACGCCAGCGAACTTGCAACAGCAGCTGAACGGAATGAATAGTGTCTTCAGGAGAAGTTATAAAAATACGAACATCTACAAATGAAAAACAAGGGTAATGGAATGTTGTCGAACTAAACCAGGCCAATCACGAGGAATTCATATTAGGAAATGAAATAATAAAAGTAGTATATCAGATTTCTTATTTGGGCTATGAAGAAAGTTACAAACGCCAAGATCGCTAGTAAGGCATTTATTAGATTTAGAAAACCGGTTTCGGCAAGGTTATGTTGCTGTCTTCGGATCTTATGCTTTATAAAAGTACGTCAGCTTTTCCATCAGTATCGCAAGTGATGTGACACCACGTATATGGTATTGTGTGTGTATTGTGTATTGAACCAGGGACCTAGAAACGATGGAGAGGCTTCGTCCCCGTTGTAGCCCTCAGTAGTTCACAACCTCACAACAGGCTACAGCAGTCCACTCACCCCACCGCCACCCCACACTGAACCCAGGGTTATTGTGCGATTCGGTCCCCAGTGGACCCCCCCGGAACGTCTCATTCCAGACGAGTGTAACCCCAAATGTTTGCGTGGTACGAGGTGCATTCAAGTTCTAAGGCCTCCGATTTTTTTTCTCCGGACTGGAAAGAGATAGAAACATGCGCATTGTTTTAAAATGAGGCCGCGTTCATTGTCAATACGTCCCAGAGATGGCAGCACTGTATGGCAGATGGAATTTTACCGCCAGCGGCAAGAATGAGAACTGTTTTAAATACTTAAAATGGCGACGTTTTCCTTACTTGAACAGCGTGCAATCATTCGTTTTCTGAATTTGCGTGGTGTGAAACCAATTGAAATTCATTGACAGTTGAAGGAGATGTGGTGATGGAGTTATGGATGTGTTGAAAGTGCGTTCGTGGGTGCGACAGTTTAATGAAAGCAGAACATCGTGTGACAACAAACCGAAACAACCTCGGGCTCGCACAAGCTGGTCTGACGACATGATCGACAAAGTGGAGAGAAATGTTTTGGGGGATCGCCGAATGACTGTTGAACAGATCGCCTCCAGAGTTGGCATTTCTGTGGGTTCTGTGCACACAGTCCTGCATGACGACCTGAAAATGCGAAAAGTGCCATCCAGGTGGGTGCCACGAATGCTGACGGACGACCACACGGCTGCCCGTGTGGCATGTTGCCGAGCAATGTTGACGCGCAACGACAGCATGCATGGGACTTTCTTTTCGTCGGTTGGACAATGGATGAGACGTGAATACCATTTTTCAATCCAGAAACAAAGCGCCAGTCAGCTCAATGGAAGCACACAGATTCACCGCCACCAAAAAAATTTCGGGTAACCGCCAGTGCTGAAAAAATGATGGTGTCCATGTTCTGGGACAGCGAGGGCGTAATCCTTACCCATTGCGTTCCAAAGGGCACTACGGTAGCAGGTGCATCCTACGAAAATGTTTTGAAGAACAAATTCCTTCCTGCACTGCAACAAAAACGTCTGGGAAGGGCTGCGCGTGTGCTGTTTCACGAAGACAACGCACCCGCACATCGAGCTAACGTTACGCAACAGTTTCTTCGTGATAACAACTTTGAAGTGATTCCTCATGCTCCCTGCTCACCTGACCTGGCTCCTAGTGACTTTTGGCTTTTTCCAACAATGAAAGACACTCTCCGTGGCCGCGCATTCACCAGCCGCGCTGCTATTGCCTCAGCGATTTTCCAGTGGTCAAAACAGACTCCTAAAGAAGCCTTCGCGGCTGCCATGGAATCATGGCGTCAGCGTTGTGAAAAATGTGTACGTCTGCAGGGCGTTTACGTCGAGAAGTAACGCCAGTTTCATCGATTTCGGGTGAGTAGTTAATTAGAAAAAAAATCGGAGGCCTTAGAACTTGAATGCAACTCGTAGAGTAACTATGGTGTACGCGTATGTGGAGAAAGTGTTTGCACAGCAATCGCTGACATAGTGTAACTGAGGCGGAATAAGGGTAACCAGCCCGCATTCGCCGAGGCAGATGGAAAACCGCCTTAAAAGCCATCCACAGGCTGGCCGACACACCGGACCTCGACATTAATCCGCCGGGCGGATTCGTGCCGGGAACTGGTACACCTTCCCGTTCGGGAAGCAGCGCGTTAGACCGCGCGGCTAGCGGGGCAGGCTACGTGTATGGTATACTTGTCATTTTCGTGAAATTCACTACAAACCGACCTGTCAGACATAACAGAAAACGTACAAGCATGATACTAACGGGCCAGCTATGAGTGCTCACACATATCAACAGCTGATAACTGATTTGCTTCACTAACGACCTTGGCGTTTGAAAGTTTCCTCACTATTGTAGTTGGCCCTCACGTTGATACACTGTCAGAGAAATAGTGGGCAGTAAAATAAGTGACAACAGCACTAGCGCATGGGATGTGAAATGTAGAGTGGCAATAGAAAGAAAACATTTCTGAAAAAGAGAAATTTGGCAACATCAAGTACAAATTTAAGGGGTAGGAAGTCTTTTCTGAAGGTATTTGTCTGGGATGCAGACTTGTACGGAAGTGAAATATGGATAATAAACAGTGCAGACAAGAAGGGAATAGAAGCCTTTGAAATGTGGAACTGTAGAAGAATGCTAAAAATTAGATGAGTAGAACCGATAACTAATGGGAAGCTACTACGTCGTACTGTTGAAAAAAACACATTCGTGGCACAGCTTGACTATAAGAATGGATCGGTTGGTAGAACACATCCTGAGGCATCGATGAATCGATAGTTTTGTAAATGAGGGAAGTCTGGAAGTAAGTACTATTAAGGGAGATCTCGACTGTAATTTTATCAGACGGATGTAGTAATGTCAGTGGGAAAGAAATATAAACGGATAGAGTGCCAAATAGGAGGAACAAAGTTAGAACAGGTGGACGGTTTCAAGTACTTAGGATTCATATTCTCACAGGATGGCAACATAGTGAAAGAACTGGAAGCGAGGTGCAGCAAAGCTAATGCAGTGAGCGCTCAGCTACGACCTACCCTCTTCTGCAAGAAGGAAGTCAGTACCAATACTAAGTTATCTATGCACCGTTCAATCTTTCGACCAACTTTGTTGTATGGGAGCGAAAGCTGGGTGGATTCAGGTTACCTTATCAATAAGGTTGAGGTTACGGATATGAAAGTAGCTAGGATGATTGCAGGTACTAGTAGATGGGAACAATGGCAGGAGGGTGTCCATAATGAGGAAATCAAAGAAAAACTGGGAATGAACTCTATAGATGTAGCAGTCAGGGCGAACAGGCTTAGATGGTGGGGTCATGTTACACGCATGGGAGAAGCAAGGTTACCCAAGAGACTCATGGATTCAGCAGTAGAGGGTAGGAGGGGTCGGGGCAGACCGAGGAGAAGGTACCTGGATTCGGTTAAGAATGATTTTGAAGTAATAGGTTTAACATCAGAAGAGGCACCAATGTTAGCACTGAATAGGGGATCATGGAGGAACTGTATAAGGGGGGCTATGCTCCAGACTGTACGCTGAAAGGCATAATCAGTCTTAAATGATGATGATGATGATGATGATGAGGATGTAGGTTGCAGCAGTTTTTCGGAGACGAAGAGGCTTGCACAAGACTGACTGGAGTGGAGATCGTAGATCGAAACCTGTCGTAAAATAAAGAAATAATTTGTGATCAAAGACTGCAAACTTTCAAAATTGGGTCGCTGTGTACTTCTTTGGGATTGTATCGCACTGCATCACACATTATAGAGGTGTACGATGTATAGTTTTCACAACGCTATGTGTTTTTTTTTTTTTTTTACAAGAATGCTAGAAATTAAAATGAATAGACAATTTGGAAAAGACGAAGTTAGAAAACAGTTGTAAAAGACTAAGTTTGTTTATTTGTGCTGCAGAACAGATTGGTGTATTATTAGGGACTTGCTCTGCTTTGGCACCGACAGAAAACATTCGCGAAGTGTGAGACATGTGACCGTGACCCTGGTGATATGGAGGTCGTTTCAGCCTAATTAACTTAGAACGTCGACTAGCTTGGCCCACTAAACTAGGATAACTCGGAACAGCTTTCCAAGGCTACAAGCATGGCCTCATTAGCGGAAAGGAATGCTTGAGCGACTCCTCAGGGAATTCTGATTGTAGCTATCCAATAGCTGGGTGCAGCGCTCCAGGGCGTCATAGGGGATTTACAGTCACACGCTAAAATCGCATTTCCTTCGCCGTAGAGACTACTGCTGACGTCGCTGAAATTAATCCTAAAGAGGAAAGCACAAAAAAACAGCGAAAGGGAAACAATAACCACGTAATTTAATTTTGTCCATGATTTCCAACTGCAAACATGACTGTATTCGATTCAGTGGAAGTACGAATTAAAAAACGCCTTCAGTCACAATTTTTCGTGTTTTATTAAATACACGATACACCACCATCTGGTAACTTGTCTTAACACATGATTTATTTTTGCTCTTGAAAGCGGTAAAATGCACATTCCTGTCTTGAAAACGTTTGATGAAAGATTATGACTTACGTAAGCCAAATGCGGAAAACGTGCGAAACAATGGAAAAAATGAACAGTGTAAACTTACCACATAAACCACGAAAAGCGTTTTTAATTTTTTAACACCATCATACATTGATTACGGTACTCCATCCTGTTCATGTAATCACTTCACTCGAGAGGCACTTTTGCATACACATGTTTGTAAACACTTCACAGATGTTGTTGCACATTGTGCGATCAAAGATGAATTTTCATGGTGCCAGAGACCTTATTATTAAATAACTGACGTATGCAGGGAATAGCTTTAGAATAGGTCTTTAAAATTACTTAATTAACTGTGGCTTTCGAAATCTGTTCGTCGCTTAACGTAAATTTGGTTTTTTGAATTTATGGAAGTATATCTCCAGTAGTTCTAATAGATTTAGGGTCTTACCATTGGCTTCGTTATGCAGTAGTACCAAATTATTTTCTGGGCCGTTGATGACATGTTTAGTTTCCAACACATTTTGTGCAATAACATCAAACCTTACATTTCATCTCATTCAAGAGTAAAAATAAATCGTGTGTGACGTCAAGTTACACCTCATGATTGACCTACAGGGTCCGAAATGCATCCTGTATTTAATACAACACGAAAATTTGTGACTGAAGGCGTTTTTTTAATTCGTACTTCCAGTGAGTGATGATATAGAAAGTTTCATATAATAGAACTTCCAAAAACACTAAACTGTATGATGACTAGTAGGAAATACAGGTTTTGGTATATCGTCCGACTTGTTTCCGTCAACACTGTTTGACTTAAGTTGGCTGGTTCAAATGGCTCTGAGCACTATGGGACTCAACTGCTGTGGTCATAAGTCCCCTAGAAGTCAGAACTACTTAAACCTAACTAACCTAAGGACAGCACACAACACCCAGCCATCACGAGGCAGAGAAAATCCCTGACCCCGCCGGGAATCGAACCCGGGAACCCGGGCGTGGGAAGCGAGAACGCTACCGCACGACCACGAGATGCGGGCGACTTAAGTTCATGGTAATCACAGCAACATGACTAATCAGCAGAAAAATGTACACGTAATCCACAATTAACTAATATCTATGTGAATTATTGAAGTTTCTTGCCAGTAAGTGATTTTGACAAGACAATAAATCGACGGTATGCCTTTGACGTCAATAGGATGTTTAGTGCAGCTTCCCTTCCTTCCACAATTCTTCCCCTCCTTTGTCAGATATTATTGATACTATCCAAGACCACACCATGAATGAAATTGGCTGATTTCAGGGTGTATCAGTGTGGACTTTACAACGTGTCTATATGGAATACTATGCCACTCGCTTCCATGTAATAAAGCAGTCAGAATAAAGACCGAATACAGCCTGTAAGTAGGCTGTTTAGGTTTTTATGTTGGTAACGCCACGTAGCGCTCTATATGAAAATCACTGACTGTGCTGTGTGAAGGCTGTGGTTGGTTTGCATTATTGGAGTATATGCTATTGTAGTGTTGGGCAGTTGGCTGTTAACAATGCGTAGCGTTGCGCCGTTGGAGGTGAGCCGCCAGCAGTGATGGATGTGGGGAGAGAGATGGTGGAGTTTTGAGAGCGGATGATATGGACATGTGTCCATCAGATATACATATATATATATATATATATATATATATATATATATATATATATATATATATATATATAATGACTTTTGAAAACTATTAAGGTAAATACATTGTTTGTTCTCTATCAAAATCTTCCATTTGGTGACTATGCCTGTCAGTTGTTAGTGCCTTCAAGTGATTCATGAAAGGTATAGGTTACTGTTAGTCAGGGCCATTCTTTTGTAGGGATTATTGAAATTCAGATTGCGTTGCGCTAAAAAATATTGTGTGTCAGTTTAGTGTTGATCAGAATAAATAAAGAGCGAAATGTCTTAGTACGTTCAGTTCTGCTCAGCTGTTTGAAAATCAAATAATGTAAGAGGTTTATCAGCACAGTAATTCATTAATTTTTCTAAGGGGTGGTTTCATATGTGGACCCTTAGCCGAGGATACCTCACTGGAATCTTCTGATTTTTTTTCTTGTAGTTTGTGTAATTAGTGTAGCTATTGTTTATTGCTAGCGCGTAATTATGGAGAGAATTTCCTTTGTAGTTGTAGTTTTTCATTGTTGTACAGTAAAACAGTTGTGGCATGCATGTAGATTTGCACCAAGTATTTCGCAGCTGCGCTTGCAATTAACAAGATATTATTTTCAATGCTATGTTAATGTGTTTTCTTACTTTGCTCTTCAAATTGTGCTTTTCTATGTTATCGTGTGAAATATTGTGACAATAATGGCGTGTGAAAAACGTAATACTAGGCTCCAAAGTAAACTGAGCAATGGCAGTGAAGACGAAAGCAGTGTGTTAGCGCCACCGTGTAATGAATTAACTAATGTTCAAAGTAGTAATTTGGTAATTGTGCATAGGGAAATGGAGCGGGCTGCAAATAATGGTGTAGACAGTGAAACAATTAGTGAACAGGGAAGCATTATCGATCGATCGGTCGGAAACAGCTCGCCTCAGGAATCCGAAATATCAGGACACAATCTCGCAAATACTGTAGATTCAGGTTTTGGATCCTCACCGTTTTCTCAAATAAGTCGAGACACAATTTCTGCTTGTCAAAATGTGAATGTTGCCGGTGCAAATGCATTGCCGAAAAGCACTGAGGATCATGTTTCAGATACCAGTGCATTGTTATTACAATTAATACAACAAATGGGACAAAATCTTCAAAAGTTAGACACGATGGAACAATATCAGAGACAAACACAGCAAAAGCAACAAAAGTTAGACACAATGGAACAAAATCTTCGAAAGTTAGACACAATGGATCAAAATCTTCAAACGTTAGACACCACGCTAGAACAAACAGGTGAAGATTTAACTACTGAGTTACATAACATCGAATTGAAATGACAAAAAGTTTGTAATGACGTAAAAACACAAATTTGTGAGCATTTTCAACCTATTTTTTCGCGGCATGAAAATGCATTACAGAATCACGACGCAGCCATAAAAGAACTGCAAACAATTGTTCATGAAAATCACGGGCTAAAATTGACTCAGTTGCATCTACCGATTCGGTTACGCTACTTGCAAAAACTCAGGAAACCTTAAAGGAGACAGTAGATACTCTGAAAATTGGTCCAGAAAGACACATGGAGGAAATTAGTTCATTATCAGAGAAAGTAGTCGAACTTTCGGATCAGCTAAATAATTTATCTACGAAGGTAGATGATAATCTGAATGACACAAGACAGGTAGTCTTTTATGACACAGAAGAGTACAAACAAATTAGGAAATTCAAACAAAATCAGAATCAAATTAATACGCAACACCAAAGAGAAATCCGGGAAGTACAAGATCAGTTGGCACAAGTAATACAAGAATTACATATTTCAGAAGGAATAGGGACTTAGAAATACGGAAAAGCCACAAGGTAACAACACAGGGCATTTCGGAAATTATGAAAGAAATTGGCAAGGTGCACCGAATTTTGAGATGGACCCGCCGAAACGACGTAACAATGACCGACATGCGACTCGCCAACATGATGATTTTGACTATAAGCTGTTGATTACTACACGTAAATTCAAAACATTTAAGAATTCCAATAACAACATTCATCGACAAGCATGGCTTCATCAATTCTCTCATTGTTTCCCTCCCAACTGGTCATTAGAGCACAGATTAAAATTTATGTGTGGCTATTTAGAGAATGAACCAGCTGTAAGAATGCGATCGGTCATTCACGATTGCCACAGTGAAGGAGAATTTTATCATGCCTTCCTCTCAGCATATTGGTCTCAAGCTACACAAGACCAAGTAAAACGTAGCATCATAATGATGAAACATTTCGAACAATCCGAATTTTCCAGTCTTGTGAAATATTTTGAAGACATGTTGCACAAGAATCAGTACCTGTCAAACAGATACAGCCCCTCAGCACTCATACGCATTTGCTTAATGAAATTTCCTGAATATTTACGACATATTATTTTGGTAGGACGTTGCAAAGACGACATTGAAGCTTTTCAGGGACTGTTACAAGAATTGGAAATTCACACTGACAATCGCGGGATGCGAAAACAGGAACACAACAATTGCAGGTCACATCCGTCATAATTCCACAATGAAAGAAATAATAACTGGACACGACAAGGCTATTCTTACAATGCAAATCGTAACCAAAACACACACCACATGTATGAAAAACGTTGTCAGAGTAGAAATAATTACAGGGAAAGATCACCTCTCCGCAGTAATGACTATCACAGAGACAATCAGAGAAACTGACAATATGGGAACCAAAACAATTATTATCAAGGGAGACAGAATAATTTCAGACGCAACGGTCCACCGCGCCGTTACGATTCTGGGAGAAATTGTCCACCACATGACCGACAAAATAGAAACTATGTAAACTACCGACAAAACGACAGACCTGAATTTCATCAGAATTGGCGGAATTCAAACAGGGCAGGGCACTCTCGACAAGGTGAATTTGTAGAAGTTAGATCTGCAAATCCTAATAACGACGCGTGCCAACAAAGAGACAGACAATAACTCGCACCACAGGCAACCGCGTGCGCCGACTGGCTCAGAGAAAAATAACACAGACGCTAACCTTGAGAAAAATTTTAGCATTTTTTACCGACTTATACAACATGATAATTGCTTTGAAGTTGAAACTCTGCGAACTAGAAAGGGTAAAATATTGCACCACATTTCACATGTAAAACCGTTTATTGAGAGATAATCTGCTTTTAAACTTAGTCTTTGCTATAAAATTTTTCCCTTCACGTTACTAGTACTCTTAGTCACATTTAGAAACTGTTAACATGCTACTATGATTTAAAGTTAACTATCTAGTCAAGAACCTAGGGAACTTATTTAGACAAGTAATTACAAATGCATTGTTATAGTGAACAGAGTTATTGTGTGTGTACATTCTTGCTTGTTAGTTGCACGATTACGTAGCGACTATAAGGCTTACATACTTAGAACATATACTGCTAATGAGATTTTAATGCAACATTTTGGTTTAATTGAAGAGACATTCTTTATTTGAAGTATTATCTGTGAGATTAAAGATGACTTAGTATTTGGTTTCTTTGACAGCCACACGATTGTATCACGATGCTACTAATGCTTTATATCTGCACAGCTTTTTTAAATTCTTCTGGAAACATGTTTTAGTACTAACTTTTATGGTATAGCTACAATGAGACAGCCTTTTTCGTAGAACAACAATACGTTATAGTGTAGTACTTTCTTGATCACGGTACTGTACGTAATAACTACGATATCTATACGCATAGTATTTCGCTTTTGTTTATTATGAGGTAAGTACATTGACTTCCACAGAACTTTGCTTACGGACAACGATATTTACGACACTTGGCACATTTTTACCCTTACGTAATGACAAAGATTATGTTACAACAAGACATACAATTTAGCGCGGCAGTACACGTATTTGAGTGATTAATTTTGTACTTAAAACATTTATTTTTAAAGATTTTTGAATTACAAAGAAAGTTTTCAGTGATACATTTCATTCAATTGCTGTAATCTGTAACACCTGAGGGTACAATTACATTAATCCTCAAGGGGGTACACGCTTACTTTGTGTACCAAGTGTTTGGCAAGCACAAGGAGCCCTAGCTAATATGGTATTTGCTTATACAACTTTACACATTGGTACTATATTTCTCTAACACATAAATTACACAGCTATCTGATCATTTAACTGAGAGAGACAAACATTTTTTTTACTACGTCAGTGACACATGTTTACGCAATTACACAGCTGGATAACTTCATACTTATGAAATTGTATTTCGTCTGTACTTTGTAAACTGTCCATATTTTTTTTCGGTACCATTGTGATACTATGAGAGCTTTGAATGATGTATTTTGTATGGGATCATGATTTTCAAAGTACGTTTGAGGTAGATGACACTACTGAAGTGAGTAGAGAATTTGTTTTAGGTTTTGAAATTATTGGAGGAAGCTACGACGATTTAAAGTATTGGCTGAGGTGTTATTATGTTATTATTACGACGGCGATGTGTATTATGCTGTTGAGGTATGTTTCTGATCAATAAGCTGATGCTATATGGGGAATTTGATTATGCTACATATTTATAATGATGAAATATTGAATAAGTGTCGACGAGTATGTATATGTGTAATAAGGTAAGGAATAATGAGTAGTGGTTAGGGACTCTGATTTGTGAAAAAGGATATTGGAAACCAAGAATCGTACTTTAAGAGTTATGAAACTTGTGTACATGAGTGAATGTCACAACACTGCTATTCATGAGATTTCGTTTCTACACATCTCTACTGTAATTTTTCGATCTGTGAAATTTTTTTATATGAGACTGTAACTGTAGCGGAAACTGCTGTCAAAAATTTTTGGGTAAGAAAGCTAAGCAACCTTGATGTAATGCGTTGTGGCACCCAGCTGCGCCAGCTGCCTGCAGAAAAAGCCATTAGGTGGAGAAAAAAGAGGCCATCATCCCCACTATTGACACTTCTTTGTAGAAAGTATTGCAAATACGACACGTTCAAACATGAAAACATAGGATTACACTGTGGAGCTCTTAATTTATGATATTTATTAAAATGCCTAATGAAATGATGAGAAATATTTTATGTCTGTACACCCCCCCAAGAACCATGGACCTTGCCGTTGGTGGGGAGGCTTGCGTACCTCAGCAATACAGATAGTCATACCGTAGGTGCAACCACAATGGAGGGTTATCTGTTGAGAGGCCATACAAACGTGTGGTTCCTGAAGATGGGCAGCAGCCTTTACAGTAGTTGCAGGGGCAACAGTCTGGATGATTCACTGATCTGGCCTTGTAACACTAACCAAAACAACCTTGCTGTGCTGGTACTGCGAATGGCTGAAAGCAAGGGGAAACTACAGCTGTAATTTTTCCTGAAGGCATGCAGCTTTACTGTATGATTAAATGATGATGGCGTCCTCTTGGGTAAAATATTCTGGAGGTTAAATAGTCCCCCATTTGGATCTCCGGGTGGGGACTACCCACGAGGATGTTGTTATCAGGAGAAAGAAAACTGGCATTCTACGGATCGGAGTGTGGAATGTTAGATCCCTTAATCGGACAGGTAGGTTATAAAATTTAAAAATGGAAATGGATAGGTTAAAATTAGATATAGTGGGAATTATTGAAGTTCGGTGGCAGGAGGAACAAGACTTCTGGTCAGGTGAATACAGGGTTATAAATACAAAATCAAATACGAGTAATGCAGGAGTAAGTTTAATAATGAATAAAAAAATAGGAGTGCAGGTAAGCTACTACAAACAGCATAATGAACGCGTTATTGTGGCCAAGATAGACATGAAGCCCACGCCTACTATAGTAGTACAAGTTTATATGCAAACTAGCTCTGCAGATGACGAAGAAATTGAAGAAATGTATGATGAAATAAAGAAATTATTCAGATAGTGAAGGGAGACGAAAATTTAATAGTCATTGGTGACTGGAATTCGGTAGTAGGAAAAGGGAGAGAAGGAAACGTAGTAGGTGAATATGGATTGGGGCTAAGAAATGAAAGAGGAAGCCGCCTGTACAGAGCACAACTTAATCATAGCTACACTTGGTTCAAGAATCATAAAACAAGGTTGTATACTTGGAAGAAGCCTGGAGATACTGACAGGTTTCAGATAGATTATATAATGATAAGACAGAGATTTAGGAACCAGGTTTTAAATTGTAGGACATTTCCAGTGGCAGACGTGGACTCTGATCACAATATATTGCTTATGAACTGTAGATTAAAACTGAAGAAACTGCAAAAACGTGGGAATTTAAGGAGATGGGACCTGGATAAACTGAAAGAACCAGACGTTGTACGGAGTTTCAGGGAGAGCATAAGGGAACAATTGACAAAAATGGGGGAAAGAAATACAGTAGAAGAAGAAAGGGTAGCTTTGACAGATGAAATAGTGAAGGCAGTAGACGACATAGTAGGTAAAAAGCCGAGGGCTGGTAGAAATCCTTGGGTAACAGAAGAAATACTGAATTTAATTGACGAAAGGAAAAAATATAAAAATGCAGTAAATGAAGCAGGCAAAAAGGAATACAAACGTCTCAAAAACGAGATCGACAAAAGTGGAAAATGGCTAATCAGGGATGGCTAGAGGGCAAATGTAAGGATGTAGAGGCTTATCTCACTAGGGGTAAGATAGATACAGCCTACAGGAAAATTAAAGAGACCTTTGGAGAAAAGAAGTCAGATGGAAACCCAGTTCTAAGCAAAGAAGAGAAAGCAGAAAGGTGGAGGGAGTATATAGAGGACCTATACAAGGGCAATGTACTTGAGGACAATATTATGGAAATGGAAGAAGATGTAGATGAAGATGAAATGGGAGATGCGATACTGCATGAAGAGATTGACAGAGCACTGAAAGACCTGAGTCGAAACAAGGTCCCGGGTGTAGACAACATTCCATTAGAACTACTGACGGCCTTGGGAGAGCCAGTCCTGACAAAACTCTACCATCTGGTGAGCAAGATGTATGAGACAGGCGAAATACCCTCAGACTTCAAGAAGAATATAATAATTCCGATCCCAAAGAAAGCAGCTGCTGACAGATGTGAAAATTACCGAACTATCAGTTTAATAAGTCATGGATGCAAAATATTAACGCGGATTCTCTACAGACGAATGTAAAAACTGGTAGAAGCTGACCTCGGGGAACATCAGATTGGATTCCGTAGAAATATTGGAACACGTGAGGCAATACTGACCCTACGACTTATCTTAGAAGCTAGATTAAGGAAAGGCAAACCTACGTTTCTAGCATTTGTAGACTTGGAGAAAGCTTTTGACAATGTTGACTGGAATACTCTCTTTCAAATTCTGAAGGTGGCAGGAGTAAAATACAGGGAGCGAAAAGCTATTTACAATTTGTACAGAAACCAGATGGCACTTATAAGAGTCGAGGGGCACAAAAGGGAAGCAGTGGTTGGGAAGGGAGCGAGACAGGTTTGCAGCCTATCCCCAATGCTATTCAATCTGTATATTGAGCAGACAGTGAAGGAAACAAAAGAAAAATTTGGAGTAGGTATTAAAATCCATGGAGAAGAAATAAAAACTTTGAGGTTCGCAGATGACAATGCAATTCTGTCACAGACAGCAAAGGACTTGGAAGAGCAGTTGAACGGAATGGACAGTGTCATGAAAGGAGGGTATAAGATGAACATCAACAAAAGCGAAACAAGGATAATGGAATGCAGTCGAATTAAGTCGGGTGGTGCTGAGGGAATTAGATTAGGAAATGAGACACTTAAAGTAGTAAAGGAGTTTTGCTATTTGGCGAGCAAAATAACTGAGGGTGGTCGAAGTAGAGAGGATATAAAATGTAGACTGGCAATGGCAAGGAAAGTGTTACTGAAGAAGAGAAATTTGTTAACATCGTGTATTGATTTAAGTGTCAGGAAGTCGTTTCTGAAAGTATTTGTATGGAGTGTAGCCATGTATGGAAGTGAAACATGGACGATAACTAGTTTGGACAAGAAGAGAATAGAAGCTTTCGAAATGTGGTGCTACAGAAAAATGCTGAAGATTAGATGGGTAGATCACGTAACTAATGAGGAGGTATTGAATAGGATTGGGGAGAAGAGAAGTTTGTGGCACAACTTAACTAGAAGAAGGGATTGGTTGGTAGGACATGTTCTGAGGCTTCAAGGGATCACTAATTTAATATTGGAGGTCAGCATGGAAGGTAAAAATCGTAGATGGAGACCAAGAGATGAATACACTAAAGAGATTCAGAAGGATGTAGGTTGTAGTAGGTACTGGGAGATGAAGAAGCTTGCACAGGGTAGAGTAGCATGGAGAGCTGCATCAAACCAGTCTCAGGACTGAAGACCACAACAACAACACACCTGATTATGACTACTGTCTTTCTAGTTGAGAGATTTTTTACTGACTTATGAAATGGCATATGGCTATTGAACGATGTTTTTATACTTTGTACATAGTTGCTTATTTCATTTGATATCTGGTTTCCAGCTGTGTTGCAGCATTGGTTCTATAAAATAAAATTAAATGCATTTGCTAATGTGAACATTTTCTGTCAACAGATCTGTTAAATAATAATTTTGTGATCCACATTCTTCAAAAAAGGGCACTTGGAAAGGAAAGACCAATAAGAAGGGACTAATAACAGTAACTGCATACATAATTTTCTTTTCAAGTACTTGGTAATTTCCCTTATCTGCATTGTTGTCTTTAGTGTACTACGTTTTCTGCTTGTGGGTTTGTTATGTTTAGATATAAGTTATTGCATTTGCTGTTTGACAGGCATAGTGCTACTGAATTTCACTTTGTATTACTCTGTTAAGCCAGTTTTACTACTGATTTATTTTTCTTGTTTGCTGCACATTACCTTATATTAGTTGTAATATTGCATTTGCTTTGCTAATTTAGATATCTATTTGTGTTAAATTGTTTTATGCTGCTGCATTGCCTTGTGCCTTAGTTTATGCATCTGAGCTCACTAGATTTAAGTTAGCTTAAGAGGGGGTAGACTATATAAGAAACTAACTATGGGGGATAGGGAAAGAATACATTGAGAAGTTATACGAAAAAAGTTTGTAAAAAGAAAAGGTACTGCACAATGAAGAATAATTATTTGGAAAGAGGATATGAATAGAATACAGAAAGTAGGTATAGATAGGAATTTTTGGGAATAATGATGAATGAAAGGAGATCTCCAAAAACTAAAGAAAGTTTTGTTTGCAAAATACTGCACTAAAACAAACCCTGCCCTTTCCTTTTGTGTTATTTCGCTATGTGTTAATGTATTCTTGTGTATTTGTGTTTTTCCTGCCTTTATGTGTTTAGCTGATAAGAGTTATGTTGTAGAATTTTTCTAATAATATGTTATTTTCTTTGTAAAGATGTTTAGACATTATTTATTCTATTCTGTTTTAATGCTCATGTGTGAAATTAATGTTTCAAAAACTATTCTCATTATTTTATGCGTTTACTTATGTCATAATTCCTGTAACACTGATGTATAAGTCTATTTCTATTCTTTTGTAAAGCCTGTATTCCTACAAATGTTATCTGTATTGTTATGTTTTAATGATGTTTTCTGTATCTTTGTAATTGTATTCTCATGTTATAAAATTGTAATTGACACCAGTTCATCAAATTAAATAACTTGTAAGCATTATTTTTACTGCACACAGTTCTGTTGGTCATAGTATATGCACAATATGTGAAAAAAGGGACTGTTAGTGCTTGCACGTGTGTTAATAATTCAGCAAGGGACTCGTTAACAGCATTGCTGCTTCTAAAGACAATTCCAAAAACTTTGTGAGTGCATAAGTGGTGGTTTATGGACTTGCTATATTGTCTGCAAGACTCTTCAATGGTGATTGTGCAGCTGCATAGTCGCAACAGATAGCTGCTGGCCATCTCCACAAGGACTACAGTGTGTCTGCATCTTTGATGGCCCACCAAAACCATTATTTCTATAAGGACAGCAGTGGGTCTGCACCTCTGATCGCCCACGAATACCATACTCTCTACCAGGACTACAGTGGGTCTGCTCTGTGATGACCTACCTACCAATATTCTTTAACTTCGACTAACTCTTCTGTGGGTTTGCTCTGTTGTGGATCATTACATGTCTGCATGTCAAGAGTCAGCATTATCTTTCTGTTGGAAGGGCAACATTACTTCAAGACTGCATGGAAATACACAACTTCTGTGTGTACTTTCTTTTACTGCTCAGACTTTATGCATAAAATTATAATTAATACTGTGATGAATGATCAGGACTGTCTTTATGAACTGTGAGAAAATTTTAGCTTTTGACCAATATTGTATCAATAAGTGTGTGCATTTGATATCTTTGTTATTGTAATTATGAAAATTTTTTTTCAAATCTGTATTGGCCACTACCCAAAACATTTTGTAAATTTTTTTGGGGGG
This sequence comes from Schistocerca cancellata, assembly GCF_023864275.1. Classification (NCBI taxonomy): domain Eukaryota; kingdom Metazoa; phylum Arthropoda; class Insecta; order Orthoptera; family Acrididae; genus Schistocerca; species Schistocerca cancellata. The sequence goes on along the minus strand of NC_064628.1, from coordinate 99,572,355 downwards.
AGCATGGTGGCTATGATGATGATTAGTGTTTTAGGGCGCACAACAGCGAGGTTATCAGCGCCCGATAGTGGCTATGTAAGTAGACTGTTTAGGTTTTTATGTTGGTAACGACACGTAGTGCTCTATATGAAAATCACTGACTGTGCTGTGTGAAGGCAGTGGTTGGTTTTCATTGTTGGAGTATATGCTATTGTAGTGTTGGGCATTGTTGCAGTATATGCTATTCTAGTGTTGGGCAGTTGGCTGTTAACAGCGCGTAGCGTTGCGCAGTTGGAGATGAGCCGCCAGCAGTGACGGATGTGGCGAGAGAGATGGCGGAGTTTTGAGAGTGGATGATCTGGACGTGTGTCCATCAGAGACAGTAAATTTGTAAGACTGGATGTCATGAACTGATATATATATATATATATATATATATATATATATTATGACTTTTGAACACTATTAAGGTAAATACATTGTTTGTTCTCTATCAAAATCTTTCATTTGCTGACTATGCCTGTCAGTAGTTAGTGCCTTCAGCAGTTAGAATCTTTTATTTAGCTGGCAGTATTGGCGCTCGCTGTTTTGCAGTAGTTCGAGTAACGAAGATTTTTTTTGAGGTAAGTGATTCATGAAAGGTATAGGTTATTGTTAGTCAGGGCCATTATTTTTTAGGGATTATTGAAAGTCAGATTGCGTTGCGCTAAAAAATATTGTGTGTCAGTTTAGTGTTGATCAGAATAGGTGAAGAGCGAAATGTCTGAGTACGTTCAATTCTGCTCAGCTGTTTGAAAATCAAATAATGTAAGTAGTTTATCAGCACAGTTTTTCATTAGTTTTTCTAAGGGGACGTTTCAAGCCGACATGAATCGTTACCGTCAGTGAACGCACTTCAGTACTTTACAAGCGAACATTGAGAATTGACACCTGGAATCGGGTACCCCCCAAAAGATGATTTTTCACAAGAGACGTAAAACTGCACGTCTCCAATCTGCCAAATAACACTGTGCAGTAGCTGATTGGAGGTCCGACAGATGTGTTTTTACCTCTTTTCAGTTGAAGCAATGCGTAGACTGGACCGACTGCCCACGAGGGTGTTTCACCCGCAGTGTTTATGTGCGTGTGGGGGTGGGGTATGCATTTCAGGGTGGAGGTGGTTTTGTGATAATTTTGGTGACGGTTTTTGCACCAGGACTTGAGAGTACTCATTCAGGTTACTAACAGAATGAACCGAGATATTTATTTCAGCATCCCCAGTGACTGTGTGCTGCCCTTCCTTCTACAGCAGAGATGTTCACAGTGCTGGATGCACACGTTCCTGATTTGACGAATAGTCAAGCACCCAATCCCACCTCGAGTGACCCGCTAAGTCACCCGATACTTATGTCTGGGACTATTTGGAACAGCGGGTGAAGCATTGCAATCAACTTTCCAGCAACTTCGTTGCTGTGTGAGATCTAATCACGAAGTAGTGGCATCAATTGGATACGTCGTATATGAATAAACATATGCACTCTCTTCCTCGCCAGATTGAGGCCATTGTCGAGAACAGAGGCCATGTTAGTCTGATGAATCTTGGGGGCAAGGGACTAATTTTCTGTGTGATGTGTTTACAAGTTAGTGGGAAATGAGACCATTGGAGGCTACCTATAGTATTCTGTGCAGTTATTATTTGAGCAGAATAAACAGTTTATCAATTTTTCTCTTTATTTTTGAACTCATAGCATGCGCGGAACAAAAAACAGGATGAAAATTTACACTTCATAATGGTACAAATGAACACACTAAACAAGGAGGAGATATGCTCAGGAATGATTTGGACATGATAAATGCACCTGACGTGGGCCCACTTGGTGTAAGTATGTAGACATCAGGATCCAAGGCTCTTTGTAGCATCAGTTCTGTCCAGCAGCGTAAGGCTGAGGTCATGTGGCAGAAGATCTATGCAGTAGCCACAGAATTCAAGCACGTACAAGGGTCGCTCAATGAATAATGCTCCACACCTTTTTCTCAGAACATATTTATTCTAAAGAGTTAGAATTTGGTGAAATTACCAGTCAATTTTTCTTTTACAGGTGCTATTTTTCGACGTAATCTTTTTCACATTCCATGTCCTTACACCAGTGTTGTGTAAGAAAATATATTCCCCCTTGGTATCAGTTTTTTCCTGTGCTCGTATCCATGTTTTCACTACATGAACACGCTCCTATGATCTTCAAAGTGAGTCCCTCGTAGAGAATTCTTAAATGGCCCAAGCGCAGTGAAGTATAAGGGTACCAAGTCTGGACTATGTAGTGGATAAGGCAGTGACGTCCAACACAGTTTGGCGAGTTGTTCAAAAGTTTCAAAACATGGGTGTGGGCGCGTTTTATCTCTTTGGAGCAGGATTTCTCTTGGATTATTTTCAGACCGAACAGACGGGGATGGTTTTTGAGTTTCTTCAGAGTTTCCACATATTCCTGTAAATTGATGAGTGCCCCTTTTGGCAACCCAGCCACGAGAATGACACCATCACTACCACAAAAGGCCGCCATCATAAATTTCCCAGCAAAGGAACCTGCCTTGAAGTTCTCCGTTTTTTTATGATTACAGGTGGTGCCTCTCCAGTATCTGGTTTTTGTTTCCGGCTCAAACTGAAACACGACCTGTGACAGAAAGGCATCTCCATGCGCCTCAAACTGCTCTAACAGTTCAGCTGAAATTGCTTCTCTTTCGATCTTGTGATCTATTGTGAGCATTCGTGGAAGACATTTTGACGACACCTTTGAATATCCAAGAGTCTCGATCACTGCACACGCACTTCCAATGCTCACCAATAGCTGTAGAACCGGTTGTTGAGTTCGGATGCGCCGGTCTGCAAGAGTATTCGCATCCACGCGTTTCACCTTGTAGGGAACAGTGGCCGTAGCAGGGCATCCCGAACATGCCCGATCATGATGCTCAACTTTTGCACTTTCTTTCTTCTTCACCTACCGCACAATGGAATGTCTAGCAACTGTATCATTACGGTTCACCGCACATTAACGTTCATGTATATTCACCACTGTTTTGCTTTCCGCAACCAGGAATACAATGACAGCACTTTGCTTGTAACGAGTGTGCTTCGTAGACGCCATTTCGATGGTTCACTACGGCTCTGTCATCTGTCGTAATAAAGTCGAACCTCTGCTCACGTGCAGGAGAAACATCAGATTTGAAGCAAGTAAAGATGTTTCCTATGTAAACTAATGCCTGGGAAACATAATTTGAGGCATTATACATGGAATGACCCTCGTACGTTTCCATTGTTGCAAAGTTCAGCGCACATACCACCCGCAATAACCACCTTCAGCTGATCGTCGTAGTTGTTCTGCAGGCTCTTTGATAGCTTCATGGAAGGGCGTTGTATCGTAGAAGGCACCCATGGGAACTGTAGCTTTCTCAGCAAGTTGATGATGATATAGGGGTATAGATGATAAGCCAATGAAGACGTATATGCAAAGGTTGAACCACTCAAATGGATTCGCGTACGGGGTGGCGGCAGGGTGGGAGGCTGAAAAGTCCCTTCTGACTTCGTCCCGATCCACTTGAAAGTTTTCTTTTGTTTCCTCCTTGAACAGGATATCCGCATTCAGATGTGACAAACAGTACGGAAGGCGTGCCCTTACTACAGCGCTGTTAAAACGAGGGTGCCTCGTTCCGAGGCTGTGTATTTCACCGTTGAAGACGAAACACACAGCACACGGCCCACAACTTCAACAAACTCTGCTACAAGCGGTGCCGTCCATATGTTCGTCGCTAAGGACCGGCGAATGTTCCCCAAATAGATAGACGAAATGCTGTACACCTCCCAGCATTTCAACAGCATAGACATAGGGAGGATATCAGTGAAATGTTTGGAAGATAAACGGAGAAAAGCGTAAGTTGAGAGTTTCTGTCACCCATATTTATTCTGTACAGAACTTTTTGGCTAGGTTAGTGACTGAGAAAAAAACCTGGCTCCACATTTATGATCCTAAAACCCAGGGGCCCCATCAGTGAAGAAAATCCGCAACCAGCAACAGAGAGGGTATCACACTGGTAGACGACCTACGACAGGCCTTAAGTACGACTGAAGTATGACTGGAAAACCAGTTTCAGCTTCAGGTCCTCCAGCGCTGGGAAAAATGTGTCACTCTGAAAGCTGATTGTGCAGAGAAAGACCAACACCATCATTAACAACAAGTCAAGCCTTAAGGTCGCAACTTGATTTTTTTAGATGCCGTGATTACAAATTTACCCCTCTTAATGTGAACAGTAATTGTTCGATCATTCCCCCTCTCCTCATCTGATGTGGTCCTTCAAGGGCTACCATTTGCACCTAACGGTAATAAATACCTGATGCGCAGCCACTTTTTATACAGTTCAAGATGTTAAATATGGTGCTGGAAGCCGATTTGAACATCTGCCACATGAATTCTTTTAGAATGGATTAGAAATGCTTGAAAATTGGTCAGTCTTCTTTTAAAGGACATTATATTCACTTTTGACTGTAGAGATTTTTTATTTCATGAGATAAATTTCGGCCTTAAGATTATTATCAGGTGGTACTGTAAAAGATTTTACTTGGTTGGTTGGGTTGGGAGAGGGGATCAAACAGCGAGGTCATCGGTCCATCGGATTAGGGAATGATTGGGAAGGAAATCGGCCGCGCCCTTTCACAGGAACCATCCCGGCGATTGCCTGATGCGATTCAGGGAAATCAAGGAACACCTAATCAGGATGGCGGGTTGGAACCGTCGTCCTCCCGAATGCGAGTCCATGTGCTAACCACTGCGCCACCACGCTCGATAAAATTTTGCGTCAACACATGTCAAATTCTAAAGCCCTCTGGCATATACACAAGTCATAGCCAGAACTAAGCCTTTTCATAGTCAGAATACTGCAACATTTAATGAGGATGTTAATACAGGCCACACTTCATGAATTTTTCATCGTTTCACCAAGTACAGAGCAATTGTGAAATAAATAATCTCTACAGTCAACAGCGAATTGCAACTGTGAAATAAATAATATCTACAGTTGCAAAATTCCTTCTGTCTAAAAATGTTTGCCCTGACCCAGGAAGTTAATTAAGATCCGGACATTTCTTCAAGACCCAAGCTGTAATTACTGTGCACAATGGAATGGATAACTCTAAGAATTTACAACCTAGCTGATGATCCTAAAGTGGAGAATTAAAAGAAATAAATTTGATATGAATGGCAGGTGTTAATAGAAACAAGCTTGGGAATATCACAGTGTTTTATTCAATTAAAACACACATTAAATGGATCTTACTCTGAAAGAATATCAGTTCACTTCACAAATGTCCCTTATGTGAATTCTACTAAGAGAACCTATTGGTTCTAAGCGCTTCAGTCTGGAACCGCGCGATCGCTAAGGTCGCAGGTTCGAATCCTGCCTCGGGCATGGATGTGTGTTACGTCCTTAGGTTAGTTAGGTTTAAGTAGTTCTAAGTTCTAGGGGACTGATGACCTCAGATGTTAAGTCCCATAGTGCTCAGACCCATTTGAACCATTTGAACTTATTGGTTTTCAGCGCTACTTGAACAAGCAAAAGAATATGCCCCTTAGACGCAACAGGAACTGTGCTGAAACTTACCAACGAACTTATAAATAAATGAGTACAGTTACCATTGGTCTGATAGACGTTGAGAAACTCTACCAACGCAATTCTGACTTCAGACTGATCAACACAATGACTTTAGCAAATATGGACCAAGAGTTGTCCCATGATGCCAGCACTATTAATTACGCTCACCACAGTCATTCAGCATGAGACACCCACATTGTGCATGTGGTTCTGTGGTACAGGAAGAGGAGCAAGCTTACGTCGACACAAACTCTGGACCCTGCTCATTCCCTAAGATGTGCGCTAAATGTGAATGGCTCTTATAACGGTACAGCCTCCCCAGAACTCATATGAAATGTCCGATACTAACTTTTTTTATATGCATCCGGATAGTTATCGGACAATTCAGTGCTTCCTAAGGCCTTGTATGTGTGTCTTTATATGTATCATTCTATTATATTTGATATTCATTGCGAAGGCATGTGGAATGATCTGGGACGAGCGTTGTCGTAATTATCGGTGGATTGTTGTCATTGATAAAATTATGTACATGTACTAAATTAAATAACTAATCAAGAAATTGAAGTAGTAAGTCCTTAGCAATAAATAATTAGAGACAGCAGAGATGTTAGCATGAATAATCTATTCTTCTCATTAACAAAATGATAATCTAAAAATCCAATAACATAAGACCTCACTATCTTGAGAAACTGCTTAAAAGTTAATACCAAGCTATGTATTTTCATTTATTATTCATTTTTATGTCTTCCTCTGCAACTAATATGCTTTGTAATTACATGTCTAATTAACCCTCCAATTGTTTACATCTCACAGTTTTCCAATTTCCAGAATTTGAGGCCTTATTTGTGCATTTTATCTATGTAATCGTATAAAGCACGAGCTCTGTACTATCATTCAATACTAGTAACCAGCTCCAAACTGTAATTAATTAGGTAACTAAAATAATACAACAGACATTATTGTAGTTAAAGTTTAGAATGATTTTCTTAAAGAAAACTAAAGATATTAGTATAAAAGACTGACATTCAATATTGTATTTTATACCTTATTCGGCTGTAACATCAGTTTCTTTACGTTTTGAACATTTTAATTGTAACATCAAAATTGTACAGCATTAATAATGCTTTATTTTGGAAGCTATTATTAAAATTCTATATAAAGCGATGCAGCGATGCTGCGACAAGTCAGTTTTGAAGTTACTTTTGGAAGTCAAAGAGACCAGTGAAGTCTGTCCGTGTTTTGTTTACATGACAAGCGTGCAGTTCGGATGTCAATTAATGTGAATAAATTTTGTGAAGCATGAAAATTTCCCATTCGTTCATCAGTGGACCAGGCAGAAGAAACTTAAGTTAAATAACATTCACATGAATTACACTCTCCATCTCCGAACGAATTCTACTGATATGAACAAGATGCGCACACCTGCCAATCTCCCAGCGAACTCTCAAGATTTTTTGCTGAACCATACAGCCTAGTATTCCTTCCTCGCCAAACAAGACATGCCCACAAATTGCAGAATATGATCATTCAGGCAGCCAATGAGGAGGCTGCTTCACGCACAAAAATCTCTCCAAGAAAAATACGCCACAATAAAACATCAATAACTTTTCGATTCGCGCTTCTTCTTCCAAAAAACTGCCACCTATGCTCAGTCTCTGTGAAGTCACAAACGTTTTTACTAATAGCGCTTTTTCACAGCCAGCAACCTCACATCAGAGGTCCCTGAAAGTAAATGCTTCACTCGAGGCTATCCTCTTATTTTTCTGCAAGCTGTGTTTCTTTAGGAAAGCTTACGTATGTTATCTCCTGAAGGCCCTCTTCAGAAGACGAGATAACGCCAGCCTCGAACTGGCTGAGTCCCTTCCCTGGCCTCAGCTTGGCTGCAGGACACGGCTTGGTGGTAAACGCACAACGGCTGACACCATCCGTGCCTGGATCGGTGTGGCGACTTTCATGCAGTCAACACCAGACGCTGCGTGCCTGTGGTGACGTGGTGACGTCATAGGGCTGCTTTTCTTTTTATATGTCGGTAACTGCCTCGCCTGTCCCACATCCAGCATGCTTCCATTCGCACACACTCACAGAAAGCATAGAGAACACCAAAGATGAACTGCACGATGTTAAATGTATTTGATATGAATTCAGTTGGAAGTCAGTATGTACAGCCACTGTAAACCAATTGACTTTAATAAAACTGTATTTTCATATTCTGCTCTGTCATTATCCTCTAAGCAGTGTGCTGTTCTCATGTTAAATGTACAGGTGCATGGGAAATGACTTGCCCCTTTTCACGGTCAATGGAAAATATGGTACCCTTAAAAAAATTCTACATGACTGTGAAACCCAATCATGAGAAGCTAATCAACAGTCAGTCAGGTTTGAGGGGAGAAAAGATTGAATAAACATAAAGTATTTAAAATTTAATTCAATTATTTGGAACTGCTTTACATAATTTGATATCCTGTACTGTTTCTTTATTGTATCAATCGATTTTAGTTTACACTCAGACCATCTTGGTGTCAAAAAGCAGTTGTCAGCTTTGCAGCCTAAAAATGCAAAACTCCAGCGTATTTTTTAGTAAAATGCATGACACACAATGTCTATATCTGCTTTATTATCGCTTCCAGTTTCAGCTGATAACCATCCACACAGTGTAGTAGCTCATATACTATTTATGTATCGTGACATGTTGTATCAATATGGCAATATTATTAATATAGCCCCGTCAGAACTGTTGTATCCTTACTCAAAAGGTGATGCCTCAGATGTTATAATTGTGCTTCATATCTGACACATCACGTATTGAGTAAGTCTACATGTTCGCTTTTTTAATGTTCAGATGTTTTGCAGGAGCTTCATTAATTACATCGCCATATTGATATGATATGACATGACATGACACGTAAATAGTATATGAATTATTGTACTATGATGATGATTACTAACCCACACTGTTAGTAAAAAAGGACATTTTACAGTTACGTGTCAAGCATTTCACAAAATCCTTAACAGCTGTTCGCAATAGCCTTAAAAATGTCTTAACCTTTATCATAAATTTGAAATATTCCGTTACAGCAAAGTCTGTAGAGACTGTAACACTAAGAAGTAAGATCACATCAACTTCGCCTGACAGTGAACTTCATCAGTGTGTAAAACTTGTACAACTGGTTCTTCAAAATGAAGACATAGTGGCTTGTAATTACGATGAACAGTGGTGGATTGGCGAAGTTAATAATATTGACTGTCAAAACCAAGATGTGCATGTTGTATTTTATCACCCTCCAGGACCAAGGACATCTTTTAAAAAATTTGAGAAGGATCAAGTTTGGATGCCACTTAAAAATGTACTGAGGAAGCTGTCTCCCATGGAATGTACAACTGTGACTGGGCGAACTTATAATCTAACACCCAAACAAAGTGAACAAATTTCTCAAATGTTCAATGAGCGATGTTCTAAAAACAAATAACAAGAGAACAGTATAATGTAATTAGTAGGCTTATTTTCAATAAAAAAAGTAAGTAATCATAGATATGATTAAATTATGTACTGTAACCGATGTATTTTATTCCATAAGCCTAAATATCGCAGATGTTAAAAAACGTATTTTTGACTCGTGTTTGTAATTTTTTCCATAACTTCCAATTGAACCCCAAAGTTGAAATTTATACTGAATTTTGATATCATAAAGGTCTATTAACTGCGAAATTTTCAGATTTTTATCTGGTCCCCCAACAAAGATATTCCAGGCCACAAAATGGAAAAATTTTAAAAAATCCATTTTTTAAAATAGTGTATTTTTTAAGTGTAAGCTGCTCACCATTTATACTCTATAAAAATTAACTATGTTACACAGTGTAACAGCAGAAAAAACACTGAAGCTGAGAAATTAATCTTTCTTTGGAAAACTAATGCTCATAAATTGAGTTTTTTTTAATTTGTGGCTCATGACTTTGAACTATTAAAAATATATTAAAGAATACATTCAGCTAAGTGATAATGATGTTAATTTGTAGCCCAGAGTGTGTTGAACGAAATGCATTCTAAATGAAAGGCTTAGGACAATCCACTACTGAATAATTGTAAAAAACGTAGATGCTTGCAAATACGAAAAAACGCATGTGGGCTGGAACAAATATGGCCGCCATTTCAAAATAATAAACAATAAATTTTTTTAAAAATGTTTTTATGTCTACTAAACATTGGGAAATTCACCCAGAAAACACAAAATTTCTGAGGTTCTCAAGCAACCAATTATTTTTTTCTTGGACAACTTGGTATGGATTGACCCTTTTGGAACTAACCCAAATGACCTGCCTACTGCTTAAAACCGTGCAAATAAGACCCCTTGCCAAAGCCACAGACATTCCATACGCTTCGAATGTACATATATTTCGACCAGCAGTAAGCCAAAGAAACACACATGCGTTGCCAGTTGAACTACATCTACGTTTACGTACATACTCGACAAGCCACCATATGGTCCTTGGCGGAGAGTACCACGTGACAGTTAGACATTCCCTTCCTCGTTCCATTCCAGATTAGTCCAGTCAACGAAGCAAAAGTACCGACTTGCGACATCTTTTGGATTTCATTAACTGGGCTAAATAGAGCGAGGGAAAAACAACTGTCCACATGCTTCTACACCAGACCATACTCTTCTCACCTTGTCTTCATAGTCATCATCCGAGATGTATGTTGGTGGCAGTAGGGTCGCTCTACACTCTGTCGCAAATACCTGTTCTCTAAGCTTTCCCAATAGTGTTTCTCGAAACGAACGTCTCCTTGCCGTCAAGGATTCGCGTTTGGGATCATGCACAATTTTCGTAACACTCGTGTGTTGATTGGACGTACCGGTAACAAATGTAGCAGCCCGCCTCGTCCTATAAACCGACCTGGTGGGCATCCCAAATACTCGAGCAGTACTCGAGAGTGCCTGGTCACACAAGTGTTCTATATGCAGTCTCCTTAACAAATGAGCTGTACTACTCTAGAATCCTCCAATGAACCGCAGTCGACCATTCGCCTTGCCTGCAAGGGACCGTAAGTTCTCGTTCCATCTCATATCACTCTGCAACGTTACGCCTAGATACGTAATTAATATGACTGTATCAGGCAGCACATCGCTGATGCTATACTCTGTGACTACAGAATTATTTTTCCCATTCACCTACATAAATTTACATTTTCCGGCATTTTTTAGCAAACTGCCATTCATCACACCACGCAGCAATTCTATCCAAGTCATCTTCTGTCCCGCGACCATAACTAATGGACAACACTTTCCCTTCGTCAGCGAACGGTTGCAGCCTGCTGTTTTTCATTCTCTGTGATTTATGGTGCACTATACAATGTCCTTCAGGCATGCACACATGTTTGAAGGAACATACATTACTACGCTCAGTCAGATAACTAGTCCTCCGCGATGCCACTCAATACTCGCTCACAGGCGTTTAACTAGTACTCTGTCCATGTTCACACCACACAATAAGTGTGACGGCCAACACAGTGAACAACACTTAATCGTGAGCGACACAATATAGAGTGTCACTCCGATTTGCTAACGACAAAGGTGCTCTCCCAGTGAAGTACCGAGGAGAGACTTTATTCCCCGCTCCTTGCGTACACGCACGAGCGCACTCGCTCTCGTTGCGTGTTCCCACTACAAGAGCAACAACGGAATGGCCCCTTTTACTGGAAAAGTTCCACGGGTATATCATTCGCTGTCTTCCCTCACTCCTCTGACTCTTTGCGTCAGAAATATTCCGCCAATCAGCGTTGCTCTTTTAAATGGGAGAATGACGTTTGGTTTAAGTCGACCAATGCGGAAATCTGTAGCATCTCCGTTAGGCGTATATTGTCCTCCTGTGAGAACTCTGTAACTAAGCAGTCGGTCCGTGAAAAAATGCGTAAACTGGGTGCTCCCACACAATGTAGCGGAATTTGCTTTTAAGTTGAACACGGAGTTCGTTATCCCTTCGCTCTGGCAAAAGCTGTCTTCTGTCTGGGCGGTCGCTTCGCCCGAAGTAGGTATAATGTTGACCCAGCCCTCTGAAGGGATGGTATTCCCAGCGGGCTGGTTTCCTCTTTACAGCGAAAATTCCTATACCCGTCATGTTGTGTAGGCCAGCCTCGACTTTTTCAGTCTTGGTGCACACTTGCGATTTACTTATTAGATTTGCATATCGTTTAGATGAATTCATACAAAATTGACTCTACCTTATCGCGTTTGGGTTCAAATGAAGCGTCTTGATGTGCAGAATACGATTCTGAGGACGGAATATGTAAGAAATGAAGGTCAGGAGACCACGCCAACTTTGTTGTTGTTGTGGTCTTCAGTCCTGAGACTGGTTTGATGCAGCTCTCCATGCTACTCTATCCTGTGCAAGTTTCTTCATCTCCCAGCCGGCCAGTGTGGCCGTGCGGTTCTGTGCGCTTCAGTTTGGAACCGCGTGACCGCTCGGGTCGCGGGTTCGAATCCCGCCTCGGGCATGCATGTGTGTGATGTCCTTAGGTTAGTTAGGTTTAGGTAGTTCAAAGTTCTAGAGGACTGATGACCATAGATGTTAAGTCCCATAGTGCTCAGAGCTATTTGAACCATTTTGAACCATTTCATCTCCCAGTACCTACTGCAACCTACATCCTTCTGAATCTGCTTGGTGTATTCATCTTGTGGTCTCCCTCTACGATTTTTACCCTCCACGCTGCCCTCCAATACTAAATTGGTGATCTCTTGATGCCTCAGAACGTTTCCTACCAACCGATCCCTTCTTATAGATAATTTGTGCCACAAGCTCCTCTTCTCCCCAATTCTATTCAATACCACCTCATTAGTTATGTGATCTACCCATCTAATCTTCAGCATTCTTCTGCAGCACCACATTTCGAAAGCTTCTATTCTCTTCCTGTCTAAACTATTTATCGTCCATGTTTCACTTCCATACATGGCTACACTCCATACAACTACTTTCAGAAACGACTTCCTGACACTTAAATCTATACTCGATGTTAACAAATTTCTCTTCTTCAGAAACGCTTTCCTTGCCATTGCCAGTCTACATTTTATATCCTCTCTACTTCGACCATCATCAGTTATTTTGTTCCCCAAATAGCAAAACTCCTTTACTACTTTAAGTGTCTCATTTCCTGATCTAATACCCTCAACATCACCCGACTTAATTCGTTTACATTCCATTATCCTCGTTTTGCTTTTGTTGATGTTCATCTTATATCCTCCTTTCAAGACACTGTCCATTCCGTTCAACTGCTCTTCCAAGTCCTTTGCTGACTCTGACAGAATTACAATATCATCGACGAACCTCAAAGTTTTTATTTCTTCTCCATGGATTTTAATACCTACTCCGAATTTTTCTTTTGTTTCCTTCACTGCTTGGTCAATATACAGATTGAATAACATCAGGGAGAGGCTACAACCCTGTCTCACTCCCTTCCCAACCACTGCTTCCCTTTCATGCCCCTCAACTCTTATAACTGCCATTTGGTTTCTATACAAATTGTAAATAGCCTTTCGCTCCCTATATTTTACCCCTGCCACCTGCCAACTTACACAGGTAAATATTCGCATTCTGGAGGACGACGGTTCAATCCCGCGTCCGGCCATCCTGATTTAGGTTTTCCGTGATTTCCCTAAATCTCTCCAGGCAAATGCCGGGATGGTTCCTCTGAGAGGGCACGGCCGACTTCCTTCCCCATCCTTCCCTAATTCAATGAGACCGATGACCACGCTGTCTGGTCTCCTTCCCCAAACAACCAACCAACCAACCAACAGGTAAATATATGGCGCTGTAAGCAGTCTGAATGTGATGTGAGTGTAGGAAAAGGAGGGGGGAGGACGATCAAGGACATGATAACCATGGCTCTGGCACGTTTATTAGCATACAGTCACAAGCTACATCATGTGTTCAGGACAGTCTCCGACTCAGCAACATGCTGCATCCGTAACACTGCTTTCTCCACAACTGCTCGCAGTATATCCAGTGTAATAGGAGAAATACACTCCTGGAAATTGAAATACGAACACCGTGAATTCATTGTCCCAGGAAGGGGAAACTTTATTGACACATTCCTGGGGTCAGATACATCACATGATCACACTGACAGAACCACAGGCACATAGACACAGGCAACACAGCATGCACAATGTCGGCACTAGTACAGTGTATATCCACCTTTCGCAGCAATGCAGGCTGCTATTCTCCCATGAAGACGATCGTAGAGATGCTGGATGTAGTCCTGTGGAACGGCTTGCCATGCCATTTCCACCTGGCACCTCAGTTGGACCAGCGTTCGTGCTGGACGTGCAGACCGCGTGAGACGACGCTTCATCCAGTCCCAAACATGCTCAATGGGGGACAGATCCGGAGATCTTGCTGGCCAGGGTAGTTGACTTACACCTTCTAGAGCACGTTGGGTGGCACGGGATACATGCGGACGTGCATTGTCCTGTTGGAACAGCAAGTTCCCTTGCCGGTCTAGGAATGGTAGAACGATGGGTTCGATGACGGTTTGGATGTACCGTGCACTATTCAGTGTCCCCTCGACGATCACCAGTGGTGTACGGCCAGTGTAGGAGATCGCTCCCCACACCATGATGCCGGGTGTTGGCCCTGTGTGCCTCGGTCGTATGCAGTCCTGATTGTGGCGCTCACCTGCACGGCGCCAAACACGCATACGACCATCATTGGCACCAAGGCAGAAGCGACTCTCATCGCTGAAGACGACACGTCTCCATTCGTCCCTCCATTCACGCCTGTCGCGACACCACTGGAGGCGGGCTGCACGATGTTGGGGCGTGAGCGGAAGACGGCCTAACGGTGTGCGGGACCGTAGCCCAGCTTCATGGAGACGGTTGCGAATGGTCCTCGCCGATACCCCTGGAGCAACAGTGCCCCTAATTTGCTGGGAAGTGGCGGTGCGGTCCCCTACGGCACTGCGTAGGATCCTACAGTCTTGGCGTGCATCCGTGCGTCGCCGCGGTCCGGTCCCAGGTCGACGGGCACGTGCACCTTCCGCCGACCACTGGCGACAACATCGATGTACTGTGGAGACCTCACGCCCCACGTGTTGAGCAATTCGGCGGTACGTCCACCCGGCCTCCCGCATGCCCACTATACGCCCTCGCTCAAAGTCCGTCAACTGCACATACGGTTCACGTCCACGCTGTCGCGGCATGCTACCAGTGTTAAAGACTGCGATGGAGCTCCGTATGCCACGGCAAACTGGCTGACACTGACGGCGGCGGTGCACAAATGCTGCGCAGCTAGCGCCATTCGACGGCCAACACCGCGGTTCCTGGTGTGTCCGCTGTGCCGTGCGTGTGATCATTGCTTGTACAGCCCTCTCGCAGTGTCCGGAGCAAGTATGGTGGGTCTGACACACCGGTGTCAATGTGTTCTTTTTTCCATTTCCAGGAGTGTATGTTCTCACATGCTAACCTTCAGATCGGGAAAAGTCCGTACACATCTCTGATAGAGGCAATGTTTCAGATATATCTATAACCATAAGTCACATGGATTTAGGTCAGGGGACCTGGAAGACCACATATCCTGAAATTAGCTACATATTCTTTAGCCCATTTATTGACATGCAGCCTCTTCGCACCTGTTTCTGTCAGCGATATTCCCGCAATGGGACGCTGCTATTACTGCCTTTCTGATAAATACAGCTTTACCAGCAGTGCACAAGCTTTTTTCTGAACAGCCGTTGCGTTTCATATGCAAAAATTCAACCTTCTTAACCCTTTACACCAACATTCAAAAGAAATCAACACCTCTCACCGAGTGACAAGCAGCATACTGACGTCAAAAGAGGAGAAATTTCACATTCTGACTGATTACAGCGCCATATTTTCACCTGGTGGCAGAAAATGGAACTACCGGCCGGGGTGGCCGAGCGGTTGTAGGCGCTACGGTCTGGAACTGCGCGACCGCTACGGTCGCAGATTCGAATCCTGCCTCGGGCGTGGATGTGTGTGATGTACTTAGGTTAGTTAGGTTTAAGTAGTTCTAAGTTCTAGGGGACTGGTGACCTCAGAAGTTAAGTCCCACAGTGCTTAAAAAAAAAGAAAAAAAAAAAGAAAATGGAACTATTGTTTTTTCAGCACACTCCGCGAGCACACCTATCAACGTCCACACCTAAGATGTTTCAGCGCTCTGCGATGTATAAACGCCACACAGCAGCACCTGGAACACTGTCAGTTTATTTATAACTGCCTGGTAGAGGAAATGTTTTCACAGTTACTAATGTGATCACACTAGAGCTGCACAGTTTATCAGTGAAGGACGAAAATTTGTGCTGGACCTGGACTCGAACACGGACTTCCCTTTTCTCGCGAGTGGTCGCCATAACCACTTAGGCTATCTGACCAAGCTCCCTGGACCGACCGAAACCTGCATATGTCACCCGTGAGTCAATGTCCTGCACTGACACGGTTTCTGTGTCCCCCGCACGTGCATGCAAGCATACGTATCTGAAGGACACTGAATAGCACACGGTAAAACACAAAGACTGCGAAACAGTATTACATGCCTAGATAGGCAGCAACAGGAATTAAATAAGTCTCTCCCATTGTGGGAATCACAGCAGCTGTGCGAACGCAGGACGGGGAACATACGGTCAGACATGGAAGCGTGCTTAGGTAGCGGAAATGGTTAAGGCGACCGCCCGCGTAAAGTGGGGATTCGTGGTTCGAGTCCCGAGCCGGAACAAATTTTCGTTCGTCGATAATGAATTTTGCAGCTGAATCCTAATCGTATTCACAGCTATGAACACACTTCTTCTAGTCGGAGACTGCTGCACATCCTATGCGTCAGGTCGTTTCTTCATATGAAGAACAACAGCGGTTGTATTACTTTCCTCTGGTTCACTCCTGATGACACTCTCTCACCCAGGACCAAAAATTGTGTTGTGTTATTTAAAAAGGGTTCGAAGTACTTACATACGTGTGAACATGTTCCACATGATTTGTTCATTTTGCATTTTATCGCAGAATTCAAAATTTTTCTGAGTGCTGATCAACTCCGGCTACACAAAATATAGTCTAAAACAACAACAACAACAAAAAAGAAGAAGAAGAAGAAGACGCACGATGAAGATGTGATTTGCATGTACAGCAAAACAAATGTTTACAATTTCATTAAAAATTGGACGATTTCTACAAATGAAAAAGCTTCACAAATTGAGCTAGTCAGTGACGGGTTGGTCCATCTCCCATCCTTATGGAAGCAGCTATTTGGCTTTGCGTTGAACGATTGAGTTGTTGGATGCTCTCCTTAGAGATGTCGTGCCGAATTATGTCCAATTCGCGCTTAGATCGTCAAAATCTCGAGCTGGTTGGAGGGTCCTGCCCATAATGCTTCAAAGTTCAAAGCTGGGAGAGATCCGGCGACTTTGCTTGCCAAGACTAGGTTTGGCAAGTACGAAGACAGTAGGAGCTCTCGACGTGTGTAGGCGGGTGTTATCTTGCTGAAATGTAAGTCCAGGATGGCTTACCATGAAGGGCAACAAAACGGGGCGTAGGATATCGTCGACGTACCGCTGTGCTGTAAGGTTGCTGTGGATGATAACCATAGAAGTTCTCCTAAGAGAAGAAGTGGCTATCCAGACCATCAGTCCTGGTTCTCATGCCGTATGGTGGGCGACAGTCGGTTTTGTATCCTACCGTTATCTGGGGCGTCTCGTCATCGCTGATCGTCGGGACTCAGTTCGAAGTGAAACTCATCACTGAAGACAGTTATGCTCCAGTCAATCAGATTCCAGGCCGAAGATGTGTCTGGAGACGCCCCAGAAGGTGCTGGATACCAACCTGAGTGTCGTGCGCCATACGGTCCAACAACCAGGAGTGATGGATTGGGATGCCATTTCTTCACATAGCAGGGCCTCTTTGGTTCTTATCCGTGGCACAGCGGTAAATGGATGATATTCTATGGCCCCCTGTCTTGTCTTTCATGGCAAGCCAACCTGATCTTTCAACAAGATGACGCCCACCAGCACACGGCGAGATTTCCTACAGCCTGTCTTTGTGCTTGCCAAAACCTATCTTAGCCAACAGCGTCGCCGGATCTCGCCCAAATGAGAAAGTTTCGATGATTAAGGGCAACGCCCTCCAGACTGCTAGGGATTTTGACGATCTGACGTGCCAATTGGACATAATTTGGGACGATATCCCTCAGGAGCATATGCAACAATTCTGTCACTCAGAACAAACCGGAATGACTGCTTGCATAAGAGCTAGAGGCGGACCACCAGCTACTGGCTTGCTCAGTTTGTGAAGCTCTTACTCTTGAATAAATCATCCACTTTTCCTGATACTGTAATCAATTGTTTTAGGGGGAATCACAGTAAATGTGCGAGTACAGGGAGTGAACAAACGGTGAGATATGGAGGTTTGGATCCAACCGAGAGGTGTGCTCGGATAGCCGAAGTGGCGAGGCGTCCACTCGAGTAAAGCGGGAAATCCGGGATCGAGACCCGGTGCGGCACACATTTTCGTATGTCATTAATAAATCACGAGGCTGAAATCTCAGATTGCTGCTCACCCTCTGCTTCAAATCGTTTCTCAATACAGAGAACAAGATCGGTCCTATTACACTACTGGCCATTAAAATTGCTACACCATGAAGACGACGTGTTACAGACGCGGAATTTAACCGACAGGAAGAAGATGCTGTGATATGCAAATGATTAGCTTTTCAGTGCATCCACACAATGTTGGCGCCGGTGGCGACATCTACAACTTGCTGACATGAGGAAAGTTTCCAACCCATTTCTCATACACAAACAGCAGTTGACCGGCGTTGCCTGGTGAAACGTTGTTGTGATGCCTCGTGTAAGGAGGACAAATGCGTACCATCACGTTTCCGACTTTGATAAAGGTCGGATTGTAGCATATCGCGATTGCGGTTTATCGTATCGCGACACTGCTGTTCGCGTTGGTCGAGATCCAATGACTGTTAGCAGAATATGGAATCGGTGGGTTCAGGAGGGTAATACGGAGCGTCGTGCTGGATCCCAACGGCCTCGTATCAGTAGCAGTCGAGATGACAGGCATCTTATCTGCATGGCTGTAAGCATCGTGCAGCCACGTCTCGATCCCTGAGTCAACAGATGGGGACGTTTGCAAGACAACAACCATCTGCACCAACAGTTCGACGACGTTTGCAGCAGCATGTACTATCAGCTCGGAGACCACGGCTGCGGTTACCCTTGACGCTGCATCACAGACAGGAGTGCCAGCGATGGTGTACTCCACGACGAACCTGGGTGCACGAATGGCCAAACGTCAGTTTTTCGGATGAATCCAGGTTCTGTTTACAGCATCATGATGGTCGCATCCGTGTTTGGCGACATCGCGGTGAACGCACATTGGAAGCGTGTATTCGTCATCGCCATACTGGCGTATCACCCGGCGTGATGGTATGGGGTGCCATTGGTAACACGTCTCGGTTACCTCTAGTTCGCATAGACGGCACTTTGAACAGTGGACGTTACATTTCAGATGTGTTACGACCCGTGGCTCTACCCTTCATTCGATCCCTGTGAAACCTTACATTTCAGCAGGATAATGCAGGACCGCATGTTGCAGGTCCTGTACGGGTCTTTCTGGATAGAGAAAATGTTCGACTGCTGCCCTGGCCAGCACATTCTCCAGATCTCGCACCAATTGAAAACGTCTGGTCAGTGGTGGCCGAGCAACTGGCTCGTCACAATCGCCAGTCACTACTCTTGATGAACTGTGGTATCGTGTTGATGCTGCATGGGCAGCTGTACCTGTACACGCCATCCAAGCTCTGTTTGACTGAATGCCCAGACGTATCAAGGCCGTTATTACGGCGAGAGGTGGTTGTTCTGGGTACTGATTTCTCAGGACCTATCCACCCAAATTGCGTGAAAATGTAATCACATGTCAGTTCTAGTGTTATATATTTGTCCAATGAATACCCGTTTATCATCTGCATTTCTTTTTGGTGTAGCAATTTTAATGTCCAGTAGTGTACATTCATCTGGTCTACTCTCGACGACACCGTTGTCTCTAATGAACTCTCTTGTTCACGACGACATAATGGGTTATGTTGCTTACAGTGGCTTCGAGACACCCACATATCTCTTAACCTGATCCGTACCATATGTTACAAGCTGTGTATTGTATAATGGAGCCCAAAATTTGTCTGAATACGTTTGACCGTCACGTACACAAAGTATCACATCTGATCCTTTCTGTGCAGAGCAAGGAAAGTTTTAAAAATTGCCTCTTTTTTATTTGTTATTTCAATCTCCCGCGAAGGGGGCGAGCTGGCAGCGGATAAAAAGCGCTCTTCCGCCAAAGGTGCGTGAACTGTATTTAAAAAATTGTTAAAATATGTGAAAAGATGCCAGTAACAGATGATTTAGTAAAAAAGCACGTTGGCGGACAATATTTATGATTTTTACATAAACACAAGTGACAGTAAATAGGGGTTTGTAACATACACATACATGGAAAATACTGATGGTTTCTGAAACTTTACAGTTAAAATATAGTCACTGATGAATGTAAATGATGCCATGGTGTAATGGTGATGCTAGGCGATTCATATGAAAATTGTTATGATGAAGGTGCTTTGATGGAGCGTTGTAGAACCGCAGGTAGCGACTAGAAGTCAGAAAGGTGGCAGAATGGGGAAGGAAAAGATGGAAGGATGGTGTGAGATGGAGTGTTGTGATAAGGGTTGGAAAGCAGGGTACATTTCGGGATGGATTTTGCTGTTGGGGAGTGGGAGTTGGTTGAAATTCCGGCGGGAGAGGATGGATACGGCATGAAGGCGAGGTAACTTAAACTGGAACGATCACGTGGTAATATTGTTGGGAAAGCAAACCAAGACTGTGATTTATTGGCAGATCACCTAGAAAGTGCAGCAGGGCTATTGGACTGTTTACTCCACGCTTGTCCGCCTTCTCCTGGAGTACTGCTGTGCGGAGTGGGATCCGCATTAAATGATGAAACGTCCCCTTAGAAAAAATTATGAATTACTGTGCTGATAAACCTCTTACGTTATTTGATTTTCAAACAGGTGAGCAGAACTGAACGTACTCAGACATTTCTCTCTTTACTTATTCTGATCAACACTAAACTGACACACAATATTTTTAGCGCAACGCAATCTGACTTTCAATAATCCCTACAAAAGAATGGCCCTGACTAACAATAACCTATACTTTTCATGAATCACTTACCTCACAAAAATCTTCGTTACTCGAACTACTGCAATACAGCGGGCGCCAATACTGCCAGCTAAATAAAGGATTCTAACTACTGAAGGCACTAACTTCTGATAGGCATATTTAGCAAATGAAAGATTTTGATAGAGAACAAACAATGTATTTACCTTAATAGTGTTCAAAAGTCATAATATATACATATATACATCAGTTCATGATATCCAGTATTACAAATTTACTCTTTCTGATGGACACACGTCCAGATCGTCCGCTCTCAAAACTCCGCCATCTCTCTCCCTACATCCACCACTGCTAGCGGCTCACCTCCAATTGCGCAACGCTACGCGCTGCTCACATCCAACTGCCCAACACTACAATAGTGAATATTCCAACAATGCCAACCAGCCACAGACTGCACACAGCACAGTCAGTGACTTTCATACAGAGCGCTACGTGACGTTACCAACATAAAAACCTAAATAGCCTACTTACAATGGGACTGACAGAGGACGGTGAAAAAGTTCAAAGAAGCTTAATGCGTTTTATATCATTGCGAAATATGGAAGAGAGCTCCACATGAATTGGGATGGCAATCATTGAAACAAACACTTTTTCGCTGCAGCAGGATCTTCTCATGAAATTTCAATCACCAACTTTCTCCTCAGTGTGGGGAAATATTTTGTTGCCGCCCACCTACAAAGAAAGGAATGATCATCGTAATAAAATAAGAGAAAGCTGAAAGATTTAAGTGTTCGTTTTTCCTCCTGGCTGTTCGAGAGTGAGACGGTAGAGAAACGACTGTGCGGCTGGTCCCGGCTGAGGTTCAAGTCCTCCCTCGGGCATGGGTGTGTGTGTTTGTCCTTAGGATAATTTAGGTTAAGTAGTGTGTACGCTTGGGGACTAATGACCTGAGCAGCTAAGTCGCATAAGATTTCACACACATTCGAACATTTTGGTAGAGAAACAGCTTGAGATTGGTTCGATGAACTCTCTGTAGGCCCTAAGTGTGAACTGCTGAGTGACCATGCAGATGTAGATGTAGATGCCCGCACGTGGCGAGAGTTTCTACTGTTCGTCTTCGTGGTTGCCAAACCCTACCTTGGCCAGCACGGTCGCCGGATCTCTACCCAATTGAGAAATTTTGGAGCATTATGGGCAGGTACCTCGGACTAGTTCGGGATTATGACGATGTAACGCGTCAATTGGACATAATCTGTCACGATATACCTCAGGAGGATATCCAACAATATCAGTCAATACCAAGCTGAGTAACTGCTTCCATAATGGCCAGAGGTGGACCAACGCATTGTTGGCTTGCTCATTTAGTGAAGCTCTGTCTCCTGAATAACTCATCCAATTTTTCTGGAATTGTAATCGTTCGTTTGTCTGTAAATGTACATCACATCCACCAATTTCTGTCCCATTTGGATCATTCCTTCGAGGTGTGTTGTGTTTTTGTATCCTTTCTGTGCAAAGGCAGGAACCTTTTTGAGAGGGCTGTCGGCGGCACAATCCGCCACTCTTCAGCTGAGTGACATGACAACTAAAATAAGAATAAAGTGTTACATACATAAGGCGATGAAGAAGGGGAACATAAAACAGTGTAATGAGAGAAAATGGCGGTACAAATAGACTGACAGGGAGACGTTCATGGGGGACAGTTAAAAAAGTCACCAGAAAGTTAAAAAATACAGTTGGCGATTCTTAAAACACAGAGAAAGTCGGCCACAGTATTAAAAACACTCCAGAACAACACACTTAAAACCCACTTGGAGCACACACGACGAAGAATAAAACTGCCAGGTGGGACCTGTCGAGGGAAAGGTCAGAGAGGATGGAAAAGGAGGGGAGAGCAAGGGGCAGCTGGGGAAGCGGCGGGATGAAGAGAGGAGGGGCATCACAGAGAGGCAGGAGACTGGTGGGACAGGAGATGAAGAGGGAAGACAAGGCAGGAGGGTGTGAAGAGATACTGAAAGGGGGCATAAGAGAGGGAGGGGGAGTAGGAGGGGGAAGCCGCTCAGGAGGAGGGAGGGGGAGGAGAGGGAGCCCTGAGGGGGTGGCAGGATGATGTGGTTAGAGTTGGTAGGAAGGGTAGATGTCAGGGCGAAGCTCATCATCCAGGAGGGGTAGACAGTGGAAGTTGCGTTGGGAAAAGACGTGGAGGGTGTGGAGATGAAGAGAGGGTAGGACATGACGGTACAGGCGCAGCAACCGGTTGGGGGTGGAGAGGAAGGGAGACACCAGGGGGTGAGGGGGATCAAGGCGGAGGACAATATACGGGGTGTGGATGTGTTCAAGGAAAAGGAGAAGCTGGGGGAAGGGGATGAGGTCGTAGAATAGGCGCGTGGGGGACGGAAGGCGGATGCAGAAGGCGAGGTGGAGCGCACGGCATTCGAGGATTTGGAGGGCTTTATAGAACCGGGGAGGGGCGGAAATCCGAGCTACGCTGGCATAACAGAGGATGGGGCGGATCAAGGATTTGTAGGTGTGAAGGGTGGTGGAAGGATGCAGACCCCACGTCCGGCCGGACAGGATTTTCAGGAGGCGGAGGCGGTTGTGAGCTTTGTGTTGGATGGTAAGGAGAGGGGGAGTGGAGGTGAGGTGGCGGTCGAGGGTGAGGAAAAGGTATGTGAGGGTAGGAGTGAGGTGGATAGGACGGCCATAAATGGTGAGGAGCGGGTGGTGCGGCCGATGATGATCGCCTGGGTCTTGGAGGGGAGACTCGCCTCCCCCGCTCGTATTATTTATCGCGTTCATTTCGTCGGGTAGACTCGCGATATTTTATCGACTCGCCAGTTTTCGACACTGCACGCGTGTGTGCGGCAGCGGCGCCGCGCTAATAGGCACGGCGGTGGCGCTTTAATTGCTTTAGGAGCCGCGTTCGCGAGGCGGAGTCGCGCGGCCGGGCAGTAGTTGCGGCGCGTTCCGCGGGCGGCGCTGGCGGCGGCGCGTGTTGTTGGCGGGAAGCGGGCGGCGGCTGCCTGCCGCCAGTGTTAGCCCGCTCTGCAGGCCGCGACGCCCGTGCTCCGCCGCGGCCCAGTTGCGACCTCTCTCTCTCTGTCCGCCCGTGCCGTGCCTTACTCTCACGGCCGACGGGCCCGTCACCGATCGACCGCGCACGCCGAACTCACTCTCTCTCGAAACGCGCCTCGCGCCAAACAACTGAACAGCGCCCCGGCGCCGCTCGCCGTCGCCGAAGCAACCGCGTCGCGGGGCAACCGGCTGGAAAAACGTACCGTGCGACGCCCCCGTATGACGCTCACCCTCGAATGATGGAAACAATGGCAAGGTAAGTGCGCCCACGGTCCGCTAATACCGCTGCATACCGTCCTAATATCGTGGAATGGTTACAAGAGCTGTTTTCCTTCAAGCGACGCAGTAGCTAGGTGCAGGACATATTCACAGACGAAAGCATGTCTGATCGATTCCCTTTCGCTCTATCTGCTTTCCTTTTACTGCAGGGAACAGAAAGGGCTCCTTGCGTTCGTTCCCAGTACAGAGTCACTTTTCTTTTCAGCCCAATTACCAGGCGACCAGGTATTGGGGACAGGGGGATCTCCAACGTGACGCGATTTTCGCCATTTTGCAGTCGTTCGAGATACGTTACACAGAGAAAGACAAATTTCTTATTGAACGTAGTCAGCAGCTTGATTCGCGAGTCTCTGTGCCATATAGAAAAACAAAAATTTAGCTATACGAGAATATACAGCCTACAGTTGCAGGTTAACTTGCAGTTAACCTGCAACTGTAGGCTGTATATCCTCATATAAACAATATCAGTTGCTGTCGCTGCATAAAAATGTTAAAAATTTAGCTTCTGCTTGTCCGACTCCAACCAACCGCTCATCGTCTCTGGATGCGTTTCGAGGTGACTTGCTCCCCTCCCCTCCGCTGCACTTCTCGCTGTCCACCTCCTCCTGTCCCCCCCCCCCCCCCCATCCTCCTAGCTTTTGCCTCTTCTTTCACTTCCCCCACCTTGATTTTCCTCCCTCGTCTTAGTCACTTTCTCCGTCTTCCACCCTTCCCGCTGCCATCTCCATTCCTCCGTCCTCCTAGTACTCGCAATGTGTTTTTGTCCACGACTATCGCACAGTGTTTTTGGCCGGTCCCGTACACAGTGCGATAGTGCCCAAACCTCTCCCGTATGAAATCTTGGCTGTGGTGATTGATCTGTAGAGTAGGCCGAAGTACAGCTTGCGTTGCAGCGTCATTATCTGCTTGTGACTCTGCGAGGCCAACGAGTGTGTAGTGTGAAATAAAGGTTGTGGCAAACGAACAGATTTGTAGCGTAGTGTAATGTTTACATTCGCGCAATATTCAATGCACTTTAGCATATCTAACGTGTTTGTCAAAAGTGGAACAAGATAAAATCGCAAAACGGATATTACATAATGGACACGGCTCCGATGAGTATTTTGAGGCATATTTCGTACATATATCGTACATAAGCTACGATTGATAAAGGTGGAGGGGGGGGGGGGGAGGGGGGGCGATTCCATTACGTAACTTTTACCCCGATCTCGACTGTAGCAAGTGACAGTTAAGAACTTCTCCCTAAAGGACAGTGTAAGAACCAAAGAGTTTATGACCTTGGGAACATAAAAGTACCAGTTTCTGGTTATTTCCTATTTTTTGGTTCCGTACATAATTAGTTGGTTTCTTGCGAAAGTGAAAGCTTAGTCTACTGATGGTGTAGTTTCTTTTACCGTGAACTGTTTGAGAAAGAAGTGCTTTCTTTTCGTAAATTTTTTTCTCAGAATCTGTGTCTAGCACCGCGAATCACTTTCATTTGTGAAAGGGCCATAGTGGAAGTGGAGGATGATACAAGGGGGTGGAAGGGAACAGGTGGTTGGCGACAAACCGTCTGCCCTGAGCGGGAGAGTCCACCGCCGCCTGTCCTCGGCGGACGGCCGCTATGGCGGAAGCGACGCTCGGCGAATACTGGGTCGATATTCTGACGAAAAACGCTGCTAGTGTCGCGTGAGGGCGGCGTCTGCACGCGACGCCGTTGTTTTGTGTTCTACCACGCACACTGTTACCTTCCCCTCCCTCCCTGCCTCCTAGCTCTTACTTTTTTTTTACACCGCTGCACCGATGCAACAACACTCAACTACGCGCTAGAACGGTAGCATGCACTTGCTGCTAGGCAATGTCATAGCAAGCTGAGCACCGCCTATGCCGACAAAGTTTCGGAGATTGTTCAGGGATATTTTCTGAGCATATTCTTTTTCCGTGAACTGTTCGAGAAAGATGTGCTTTCTTTTCGTCAATTTTTTGTCATGAATCTGTGACTAGCACCGTGAATCATTTTCATTTGCGAAAGGGCCATGGTGAAAGTGGAAGGCGCGTGGTCCCCGGTGACTCTTATACAAAGTAATCGTATTTCGTTCGATTCCATACTCCCATTTGTCTTCCTATTGCACAGAAAATACCTGATGAACACTGAAATTCTCTACAGTGTGCATTGTGTGTTCTGTTTGGAAACAAACTTTTTTCATGCAGCCACGGTACATTCTGTTGACAGTAGGAATGCCCACTTTACTCTCCGCACTCAAGCTTCTATGCCGTACCGCTCGGTTCTGTCTCGTGTCTGTTTTCCAGCAATCACTTTGTTTACGCGGTGTTCTCAGAACCGAATTTCGTAAACCGATTTCCTGATTCCGCTGCTGTTTGATCCCGTAAACACTCCAATATCAATTCTGAAAATGCGACTGTGGCTGCCGGATTTCACTACCGCGAACAATATTCACTCCCTCGTAAACGAACAACCGGTTTAGAAACGTGCTTCGTTTGTTAGGTTACGTTGTTTTCAAAAATGTCCACCTAATCTGGACGGTGTGACTTTTTGTACTGTGGAGTGGCCGTAATTTTTGAGTAAGCACGAAGTTATCTACCTCCGATATTTAATTGAAGAGAAACAGACAGTGTGTTAACCAAATCAGAAACCAGAACAGCTGATTTCTAGAGGCCATTTGTGTAAAACAACTGACAATCGGAAAACTATTTGCCCAGTCTAGCAAAACTGCTTCAGACCTTAACATGTAAACATGACAGGGAAAAACGGTTTCCGAAATTCGGCTTTTGTCTTCCGGAAGTCGTCTTGCGTAAACGTAGGAAGTATTACTTGTACGTTAACAGTGCAGTTTTGCTACAGTCGTATTGCAGCATAGGTTCACTCAGTGCTAAGGGCCATAGATTTTGTAATCTTTCTAACTAAATATAGATGACAAAAAGTCATTGCTCCCCTCCCATGCCCGCATGTTGATATTATACATTTCCCTGTCAACTACACTGAAGAAAGTGCTTTTAATAGGTTGATTTGGGTCGAGGATCGCGAAGTATACGCTTCTAATCAGAGAACCAACAAAAAGTACTCACTGCTATTGTATACTGTATTTGTTCACTGTACGACGTCTGGAGGTAAACATTCTTGTATCGAGAATCACAATAAAAGAACTTCGTTAGAAGACGGTATACCTAGTCTTTGTATTCTTGTATTACATTCAAAGCACCATGGGTGACAGATTGTTATTCTTTTAGAGAATGTAGCTGTAGTTTGCTCGCAAACCACACTGCTCTATAAGCAGCGCCTTTCATCAATAGTAAATGCTTTACCCTCGCTACGTAATAGAATTTTCATTGTTGTTGAATTTTCAGCAGTGATGGGCCTTGAAATGATACGTCTCTCGTACTGTGCATGATGAAGTAACCAGGTTTACAATGCGACTGTACTCGCCGTTCTGGTTTATAAACAAAATTTTCCAACATGAGACAGTCATTGCTTTCGGCTAATGCAGGATTGCCAGGTTCGACTCCCGGAGGTTACCTCGAATTCTACTGGTGCATATTTTGAAATGGGATCCACTTAGACTTGTGATTCCAAATAAACAGCAGAGTGAATAAATAAGAAAGGATTCGACACTCCCTCATCTAAGCGATGTCAAACTGCAAAGCTCACGCACATTTCGGACAATATCACTTATTGATATAGAGTGATGAAAAAAGTCATCCTATAAGCTGTAGCGCACGATTGCAGGGATTTTGAAGGCAAAGATGTTAAGCAGCTTTCATCCGTGTAGGGAAAAGGCAACGAGAGGTAAGCTACATGAGAGGTAAATGCTCGGGAAATTCTTCTGGCAAACTGGTTTCCTGGCGTTGTTCAAATAAGCAGAAAATGAAGTCGAGGTAGCAAGCAGTACCTGGAATGAAACTACCGAACAACGTGGCACAGTGGTTGAGAACTGAAATCTCATTACAGAGGAGAGCCGTTTAAATATCCGTGCATCTATCCAAGGTTTCTCCGATTTCTCCGAACCACTTAAAGCTAATGTTGCAGCGGTTCGTTTGAAAGAGCCATGTCCAATTGAAGAGTGGAAAATGGAAAGGATCCTAAGTTCCTACTCCCACATTTTCCAGGAAAATCAAAACACAATTTATCTCCTTTTGTACGTAGATTATTATGATACCACAGTAGTATGCTGTCTGCCTTATCACTGCAAAAAATGTGATAAATAACTTTTTAAGAATGTACTAAGTCCCACACTAGGAAACTGACTGGTTCTCAGCGCCAGTAAAAAAAGTTTGGTTTAAGGTGTCATGAATATAGAAGCACTAGTGTTTGTGATAACACAAGTACAGAAGTACAGCAGCAATATTGGAACTAAAGTCAGCGAAAACCATTTCACATTTCTTTTAAATTGTTTACAAGAGAACATAATTAAATTCAAGGAAAAATTATGTTTTCACGTGTTTTTTACACAACTCCATTCTTGAGGTCAGATGTTGCAAAGTTTACAGTAAAACTCACTGCGTCGTTGAGGAGGAAATGGTAACATCAACAGGTATTTCAGTTCTGCAACTGATACGAATAGCTAGTCTTTCAGATGAGGTGCGGCATGACATACATCTACCATGGTATTTCCTTTTACGAATATATGACATTTCCATTCTTCTGTTTCAGTCAGAAATTTTATATAGCTGTTTGAGATGCATTGTTACTAGGCACTTTGATTATACTGCATTTCCAGATTTTACACGCCTACATGGACAACAGTGTTTCAGTAGAATCTTCAAAATCAAATACATCGTTTGTATCATTGGAATTACAGGTTCATAGCTTTAGCTGATTCTACAGTTCTGTATAAATCTTGCAGAAGGAAGACCTTTCTTATTATTCTTCGTTTCTCTACGATTGCAAAACCTCTTTCGCAGCGCAAGAACCTGTGCCCACTCATCAAGAACTTGTGCATTACCTCTTCAAGCCATCCCACGCTATATAGAGATGACCTTGTTGCATGTCATTGGAACCCCATTGAGAAGCACTATTTGGCGCACGTATCATGGAGCATCCAGTAATGGATGTTTGAAACATTTTCTCCACGATTTGACACTTAAACAAAATCTAGGGATATGTAAAAAAGTATCGAGAACACAATAGCACTGAGAAGGCGTTTTGCGAACGAATGGAATTTAGAAATTTTCTATTTCCGTTCATCAATTGCTTGCCTGTCTCTAATCCAATAGTAGCTTGTGCTCCATCTCTAATAATCTCGTTTTCGATGGGACGTTAATATCTAAGCTTCCTTTCTTTTCTTCTTAGAAAGAAGCTATGATTCGAAATAAAGTCAACCATTTGTACCAAATTAAAGAAGTAGACATTTCCCCACAGGTTCGCCCCTGCAAGCGATCGACACACATTGAATACACCTCCTCCTTCCCCTCTCTACATCCACTTCGTCCTCTCTCTCTGTCTACCTCATTCTCCCACCTCTATCTAACTATATCTATCTAGCCATCTATCTCCTCCACCCTTCTCTCTGCCAATCTCCTTTTCTGCACTATCTCTACCCATCTCCACTTCCCCACTCTCTGTCCCACTCCTCCCCCCATCTCTCTCTGTACATCTCTTCCTCCCTCTCTCTCCATTTCTATCTCCATCTTCCTCTCTTTCTTTTCCACCTGTTCACCACCCCTCTACACCTCTCATCTCTCTCATACATCTCTCCTGCCTCCCCTCTCTCTCTTTCCTTCTCCATCTCGTGCAGTCCATTCCCACATCCATCCATGTCAACTTGTCCCTGACGATGCTCATCAGTATGTATAGCTTCGCAATACAGTTCAATAAAGAAAGCTGATACTCCTCCTGCAACATGCCTGCCATGCAGGATGGGCTACTCATCAGGGGCTTGAAAATAAGTTATTTGCCCCTGACATATAGGCTGCTTTACAAAGCAGGTCGCTAAAGCAGGCCATACTACTCCCAAAACAACACATCTACCCTGCAGGCCAGCCTACATGTCTGGGCCCAGAAAACCGTTTCTTGCCCCTGACATGTAAGCTGACCTGCAAGGCAAATTGAGTTAGAAGGCTGATACTGTTACCACCCAACAGGCCTGTTGTGCAGGGCAGCCTATGCACCAGAGGCTGAAAAACATGTTTTTGCCCATATATCTACTCCAATTGGAGTTAGGAGATCATGAACCACACAGTGGTGGTACTCAAGAGGGATGCTAATTCCATACCAGGTTGGTAGACACAGTGCAGGGATATACGTAAAACAATATATTCGCTTAGAGTTGCTAAAAAGTTCTTTATTTGGCTCTGCAGTCAGTTACGGTTTCATATTGAAGCTACATTCTTGTGGAAACAGACAACATAAATACATGATATGGTGAATACTGAAATACTTAATAAAACAGAAATGTAGAAGTTTTGGCATGATATATGACTTACAATGTGCTGTGGTGAAGCAACTTCAAATGATTACAAAAGTAAAAGTCAGGTATATTTAAAAGTGATGTGCCAAATAAAATCAGAGGAAAAAAAGACATGGCATGATTATAAAAAACAAATGTAAAAAACATGGAGAAACCAATAATGATGTTCGTAATGTGTTCCACAAATAACAAACAAAGTAGAAAGTAAGAATCTTAGATCTGCTTGCAACCAAAGTTAGAAGGGACAGGCCGAAATGTTTGGCTGTGCTGTTGTTGAATCATTGTTCCTGATATCGGCCTGAACTGAAAGAAAAAGTAAGGGAGGAAGCAAGAATACGGCCACAGTGTTCTCGAGGTAGCTTCACTGCCTCGTAAAGTGAAGACCTGAGTTACGATTCTGCATCAGACTTTGTAATGGGTTCGACTTCGAACTTCATCTGGTGTAAAGAGTACTAATGGAAAAATAATGAAATAAGCTGTGATCAATGAATACAATTTAGGCGTGATGAGTAGATCTGAAGACTGCAAAAATACACTGGCGTGTTGGCTATGTGGTCGAGTAGTTAAATATAATTATTTTAAAGAAATAAAAATAAATTTACGGGAAATAAGTGAAGGTCAGTTAGGGAATAACGTCGTGTAGACACTAGACGCTAAAGTAATTTAATGAAACCATCAGGTACCTAAATAGGAATAGGCCAATTCGTTGTTTGGCTCACTCCTAGGAATAAGTAACCAGTGTCTGAACATAAGTACTGTGTTGTCGGTTTGAGCTCCTCCTCAGCGACGCCACAGTAATTGAAGGCACTGAGCTTACTCCAAACGTTCACAGTCGCTCTTAGGACTTTCCTATCAAGAATCGACTGTTTCATGTGTAGCAGAGGTAGAGTAGATGTCGTGTGACTAGGACCCCCCATCGATTTGACGCCACTTCGGCGACTTGCACGTCGATGGGGGTTAAATGATGATGATTAGGGCAACACAACACCCAGTCTCTGGCGGAGAAAATCTCCGACCCAGCCGGGAATCGAACCGGGGCCCTTAGGATTGACATTCTGTCACGCTGACCACTCAGCTACCGGGGGCGGACTGTAGCAGAGATTAGGACACGTGACAATTTCCGGGTTGCGCCTTGTTTCAGAATCCACGTTAAACTGGAAGTCGCTCGATAAATATGTAGAAATTCATATCAGAGGGGTGGATACATGCCATATCCAGCAGCATGATGCTTAATGATATCAGACCAGCCTTCGGCTTGAGGGCAATTTCCTTCTTCTTCTTCTTTTTCTCCTCCTCCTCCTCCTCCTCCTCCTCCTCCTCCTCATTGCTCTTCTTCTTCTTCTTCTTCTTCTTCTCCTTCTTCTTCTGTCTTTACACCCTCATTGAACCACTTCAGTCATTTTCTAGTGAACTTCTTCAATAAGTTTTCTTTCCCAATTGCCCAATACCTTTTTGTTCGTTCTGATCTTCGTCATTCCTCATTTGCAATATCTTCTTTATTATATGTCGTTTGTCTAGTGTGATTTAAATGAAGACAGCTGTACTACCTTTCAATATGGCTTTGCATGGGTTCAAACAGTGTTTCCGCCAGCCTGATTCTTTACAGTTCTTTTAAATCTCTTGAATCTCTAATGACACCGATGTCGGTGGGTCATTACTTTGGCGCATCCTCCCTGCCATCCGTCCAATACGCTTTTGTTTCCTTACGTACCATTCTGTGAGAATATAGCGTGAATTCCTTCAGCAAGGCACCATTATTTTAGTTGCATTATTCTCTCTGGTGACCTAACAAACTCACAGTAAACATCAGCGATTCTGGCTTTTTGGAGACAAATTTCAGAGCGAGGTTTTAATGTCCCACTGACCTAGAGATCATTGAAAGTTGTCTTTAGTGGACGTGGAGAAAGTAGTCATGACCGTGTATTGAAAGAATCCTCCAGCACCCCGCCTGAGGGAAAACCTGGAAAACTTAACTCAGAATGGCCAGGCTGGTTTTCCACTAATTAACGTCAGATCTATGGCATTCGTTAAATCCTCTTATTTGTATCGGCTTCACGTGTAGAGAGCGATTTTGCTAAATTGCAACTGCAGGAAATGATTACTGAGAGGTTAAGGAGGAAAAAAGGTCATACGGGAATATGGCTGAAAATGCCTTCCAACGGAGGTACACGCACGAAAAGACGGAGATAAAAGCTCCTTGCCAGTGTAGATTTCCCTTACTGAAAGCGTGCATGAGAACAGCCATTTTTGTACAGGCAAGTGGGAATGTGCTGTATGTACTGGTACTTTAGTGGTACGGTGGCAGCGAACCATCAACATCGGTTCAACTTCAATGTGTTGTCGGAGTAGTTGTTCTCGAGATACCTCCGCACGGGGCTGCGGAAGTGAACTGCAGCCCCATAATGTAGCACTCACATTACCCTTCGTCCCAAGAGAGGCATCTACATACTCCGCAATCCACCGAACGGTGCGTGGTGGAGGGTACTTTGTACCACTATTAGTCATTTCCTTTCCTGTTCCACTTGCAGATGAAGGGGGGAAAACGACAATCTATGTGCCTCTGCATGAGCCCCAATTTCTGGTATCTTCGTGGTCCTTCCGCCAAATGTATCTTGGCGACATTAGAATTGTTTGGTAGTCAGCTTCAAATGCCGGTTCTCGAAATTTTCTCAACAGTGTTTCTCCTAAAGAACGTCGCCTTCCCTCCACAGATACCCATTTGAGTTCGCGAAGCATCTCCGTAACACTTACGTGTTGTTCGAACCTACCGGTAACAAATCTAGCAGCCCGCGTCTGAACTGAATTGCTTCGATGTCTTCCTTCGAATCCGATCTGGTACGGATCCCAAACACTCGAACAGTACTCAACAATATGTCGCACCAGCGTCCAACATGCGGTCCCCTTTACAGGTGAACCACTCTTTTTTCTAAAATTCTCCCAATAAACCGAAGTTGACCAAACATCTTCCCTAACCACAGTTCTCAAATGCTCGTTCCACCTCATCTAGCTTTGCAACATTACGCCCAGACATTCAAACGACTTGACTGTTGTGAAGCAGGACACTAGTAATACTGTATCGGAATGTGACAGGTTTGTTCTTCCACACCTCACTATACACCACAGTATCACTAGCAAACAACGCCAGGTGCTGCCCACTACATCTACATCTACATTTATACTCCGCAAGCCACCCAACGGTGTGTGGCGGAGGGCACTTTACGTGCCACTGTCATTACCTCCCTTTCCTGTTCCAGTCGCGTATGGTTCGCGGGAAGAACGACTGTCTGAAAGGCTCTGTGCGCGCTCTAATCTCTCTAATTTTACATTCGTGATCTCCTCGGGAGGTATAAGTAGGGGGAAGCAATATATTCGATACCTCATCCAGAAACGCACCCTCTCGAAACCTGGCGAGCAAGCTACACCGCGATGCAGAGCGCCTCTCTTGCAGAGTCTGCCACTTGAGTTTGTTAAACATCTCCGTAACGCTATCACGGTTACCAAATAACCCTGTGACGAAACGCGCCGCTCTTCTTTGGATCTTCTCTATCTCCTCCGTCAACCCGATCTGGTACGGATCCCACACTGATGAGCAATACTCAAGTATAGGTCGAACGAGTGTTTTGTAAGCCACCTCCTTTGTTGATGGACTACATTTTCTAAGGACTCTCCCAATGAATCTCAACCTGGTACCCGCCTTACCAACAATTAATTTTATATGATCATTCCACTTCAAATCGTTCCGCACGCATACTCCCAGATATTTTACAGAAGTAACTGCTACCAGTGTTTGTTCCGCTATCATATAATCATACAATAAAGGATCCTTCTTTCTATGTATTCGCAATACATTACATTTGTCTATGTTAAGGGTCAGTTGCCACTCCCTGCACCAAGTGCCTATCCGCTGCAGATCTTCCTGCATTTCGCTACAATTTTCTAATGCTGCAACTTCTCTGTATACTACAGCATCATCCGCGAAAAGCCGCATGGAACTTCCGACACTATCTACTAGGTCATTTATATATATTGTGAAAAGCAATGGTCCCATAACACTCCCCTGTGGCACGCCAGAGGTTACTTTAATGTCTGTAGACGTCTCTCCGTTGATAACAACATGCTGTGTCCTGTTTGCTAAAAACTCTTCAATCCAGCCACACAGCCGGTCTGATATTCCGTAGGCTCTTACTTTGTTTATCAGGCGACAGTGCGGAACTGTATCGAACGCCTTCCGGAAGTCTGTCAACCAGATCATTTATTTATATTGAGAACAACACCGGTGCTACCACACTTCCATGGGGCGCTCCTGACGATGACTTTGTCTCTGATAGACACTCCCCGTCGAGGACAAAATACTGGGATCTATTACTTAAGAAGTCTTCGAGCCACTCACATATCTATGAACTTATTCCATAGGCTCGTGCCATCGTTCACAGCCTGCAATGGGGCAATGCTTTCCGGAAAACTAGAAATATGGGATTTGTCTGTTGCCCTTCATCCATAGTTCACATTATATCATGTCAGAAAAGGGGAAACTGAGGTTTTCACGAACGATTCTTCCTCTTTCACTAGGGGCGATAGGTTCGCCCGCAGCACGTACAGATACACTATGTGATAAAAAGTATCCTGACGGCTGGCTCAAAATTGCTTAAAAGTTCGTGGCGTCCTCCATCGGTAATGCTGGGATTCAATATGGTGTTGGACCACCAGTAGCCTTGATGACAGCTTCCACTCTCGCAGGCATACGTTCTATCAGCTGCTGTAAGGTTTCTTGGGGAATGCCAGCCCATTCTTCACAGAGTGCTGCACTGAGGAGAGGTATCGATGTCGGTCGGTCAGACCTGGCACGAAGTGGGCGCTCCAGAACATCCCAGAGGTGTTCTATAGGATTCAGGTCGGGACTCTCTGTGCAGGCCAGTCCATTACAGAGATGTTATTGTCGTGTAACCATTGCGCCACAGGCCGTGCATTATGAACGGGTGCTCTATCGTGTAGAAAGATGTAATCGCCAGCCCCGAATTACTCTTCAACTGTGGGAACCAAGAAAGTGCTTAAAACACCAATGTAGGCATGTGCTTCGATAGTGCCGCGCAAAACAACAAGGGGTGCATGCTCTATCCATGAACAACACGAACACTCCATAACACCACCGCCTCCGACTGTCGGCACTACACACGCTGGCAGATGACGTTCACCGGACATTCGCCATACCCACACCCTGCCATCGGATCGCCACATTGTGTACCGTAATTCGTCACTCCACACAACGTTTTTCCACTGTTCAATCGTCCAATGTTTACGATCCTTACACCAAACGAGGCGTCGTTTGGCATTTATCGGCGTGATGCGTGGCTTATGAGCAGCTGCTCGACCATGAAATCCATTTTTCTCACCTCCCGCCTGACTGTCATAGTACTTGCAGTGGATCCTGATGCAGTTTGGAATTCCCATGTGATGGCCTGAATAGATGTCTGCCTATTACACATTACGACCCTCTTCAACAATCGGCGGTCTCTGTCGGTCAACAGACGAGGTCGGCCTGTATGCTTCTGTGCTGTACGTATCCCTTCATGTTCCCATTTTCTGTCACATCGGAAACAGTGAACCTAGGGATGTTTAGAAGCGCGGAAATCTTGCGTATAGACGTATGACAAATACGACACCGTATCACCTGACCACGTTCGAAGTCAGTTAGTTCCGCAGAGCGCCCCATTCTACTCTCTCACGATGTCTAATGACAACTGAGGTCGCTGATATGGAGTACCTGGCGGTAGAGGGCGGCACAATGTACCTAATATGAAAAACGTATTCTTTCGGGGGTGTTCGGATACTTCTGATCACATAGTGTATGCCTCGCCGGTGAGGTGATGCTGAAAGATGACTGGTCCCACGAGGCAGCCACACACTGAGGCTCAACCGGTGCCGATAGTTCGCTGCTCATATAACACCAGTACGGGCAGAACATAACACTTGCCTGGTGCGTTCCCATATGTGCTTTCAATCACTGAAACCTATATTTTCAAAGATCTTTTATTTCCACCTTCATGTGATGGAACCTCCCTTGGAACGCAATTTCCGGCCATAAATCCATATAACCTTGTTTTGCCTAGTATCCTCTCAGTGATATTTTCCTGCACTTTGTCTCCACTTAGCAAAATCACCTTTTATATCACACCATACTACGGCATGATTAACTAATTCTACACTCTAGGAGCTTAAGATGTAAACTGCAGGAAAGATAATCATCACACTGTCTGTAAGAACACAGCAGGTACACTTTCGTTTTA
This sequence comes from Schistocerca cancellata, assembly GCF_023864275.1. Lineage (NCBI taxonomy): Eukaryota > Metazoa > Arthropoda > Insecta > Orthoptera > Acrididae > Schistocerca > Schistocerca cancellata. The sequence continues at coordinate 99,535,546 of NC_064628.1, read as the reverse complement.
TTCTGTTCGTAAACCAACTTCGTCACTATATTTTTTTTTTTGTACGTTTACCACATGAGAGGTCGCTACTGTCATATATTCAAAAGAGGGCGATGAGGGGGAGGGAGGCTGCAGTGACAAACTGAAATCTACCTTTGACCATAAAGTATTCTTTGCAATAACTTATACAAATTTCAAGGCAATATACATTTCAGTGTGACTTACGCAAAAATCCACGGAAATCTTTATGTCGCTGATCTAATAATTCCGCCCAACATCCCACGCTTTACCGCCTCTTACTAGGTGCCTTGGACAGAATCGTTTGGATTATATTGTGTAGATTTTTGTAGTTACGTCTTTCATTTTCATCCAAATTAGTTTCAGCTGTTAGAAAGCTTCTCGAGAATGTAGCTGAGACATATTTCGCTATTTCATCTTGCCGATTGAAAACATCGTCATATAGACAATCGTATGGCGTTTCATTCGGATAGCAAGTCAGTGAGGGGCTATCAATTAACAGTAATAGCGAATTAGTAGACTTTTGCACTTTAACTAGACAGAAGTGTGAAAGTACAAGATGTTGCTTCACATGTTTATTTCGAAGTTGTTAAAATGTTCGTCCCTCGATATGGTAATCAACTAAAAACATTATTTATCCAGTGTCCATTAGGAGTTTATAAGGGGAATTTAGAAATTCCCTGCATTTCACCATTCATTCCGCCTAAGTCAGCAGGGGTCTGTAGGAGTTGGTAATTCCCTAGCGTTGTTGGAAATTACAAAAACCTTTAGATTTCCCATTTCAAAATCCCCTAAATTCCGTATATATAAACCTCTAGACAAACACTTATTACAGACCACGTACAAAGACGGATATAGTTTTTAATTCACTAAGACGAGTGTGCATTATTAACTAGAAAATACTTGCCTGATGTTCTGTAAAATATTATTTGTGTGTCACGAATCGGCTTTCGGCGTCTTAGACCATCGACAGCTGAAACTAAATACTGCAACCATAGATAAAAAACGTGCAACTTCCACAGATATAACTAATAGCCACAGATATTACTAATAGAGAATCTGCTTATACCACCATGTTGTAATAACCCGAAAAAAGAAAAAAAAAATCCAGCGATCTGTACACGACAAAGAATTTCGTACCAATTTATGGCTGTGGTCTTTATATTGATATGCGATGTATAAGCTGAAGTGCGAGAAAATGCTAAAAGTATTTCGTTTTGCGTTCTCACGACATTTCGTGGCGGTCATGTCGTAATTAGGCAAGAAACGGAGTACGACGAATTTTGACCGGCAAAGGAGTTCGATGCCCAGATAGTATATAGATCACTGCAGAAGATACCTAAAATGACGTAAGAAGTTCTGAAGGGTGGGCTCCATGTGGTTACCAAGTTGTGCAGCGATCGTAGACCATAAAATTACCAAATAAGCAGCAACCAGTGGCAAAATCATGTTTTCTTTATTTACTTTTGCAAATCGATTTCAACTGTACTAGTTGTTGTTGTTACTACTACTCAGGGCACATATTCGTTGAAAGCACCGATGATGACTGTTAATCAGTTGAAACGATTTGCAAAAGTAAATAAAGAAAGCGTGATTTTGTGAGTGGTTGCTGCTTATTTGGTAATTTGAGGTAAGAAGTGTTTACGAAGGTAAGTATTTCATTTTATATGAAGCAGAGATATGTGAAGTTATAAAAAAAAAATGACATGCTGGTCTTTAATTAAAATATCCTAGTTAAAAAAAAGTTACTTTTGTAACAAAGGAAGCCGAAAGCCGGTTCGCGAGAAATAAATAATATAGTCTGCAAACATCAGGAAAGTGTTATTTGTTTAGTGTTGTTGTCAACAGACAGAAAATTTAGTTAATGTGTATGCACGCTTAAGCTCTCTCTTCCTACGGTACTCGGTTAATTGGAGATTATTCTCCTACGAAAACTGCGCGCGCACTCGCAGGACTCCGACAGCGCGCGCGCTCTCCCTCGATAGCTCCCGGAACTTCGCTGCCGCAGATAGTTCCGCGACCCCTCCACAGATGGCGGCACGCGGCCGTCGCCAATCGCGCAAGAACGTCACAATGGCAACCGACGGTCGCCGCTGCAATTAACAATGCTGCCGCGTGCACTTGTGCCGGCCGATCTCGAGCGTCGAATGCCGTACGTCCCGTGCAGTGAATAGCGATGCAGAGAGCTCGAAGTGCGTAGCGATCGGCGCGAGGGAGTCGGTAGGCGGTTGGCGCACCTGGGAGGAGCGAGCGAGCGAGCGGCCCGGCGACCCGGGAGTCGCACCTCGGCGAGCGGTGGGCCGGACACAGGCAGCAGCCAGTGCCCGCCCGTGCCTCCACACGCGCTCCTTCGCCGACAAAACAATGCGCCGGTGGTGCGTGTAAATACGCGCAGCGGCTATTCGGGGAGCAGCCGAGTGCTGGGAGGCAGGGCTCCCAGCCGCCTGTCATGTGTCAGCGACCCTGAGGCCGCCGCCGCCGACGACGACGACTCTTGTTTATATCGATCACGTGGTGTTGTCATTCTGACGCGGCGCATCTGAGTGAGTACCCCTCAAGAAAACGGCTATACATTCTGCATGCAACACGTGTGTCTACACACAACTAACTTACTGTAAGAACGTGGCGTGCTAACGTAATTTACTTACCCGTCTTTAAATTTCTCTAACAAACTTTTACTTTTTGTGAAAGGTACATTGCTCTCTGAAGATAAACAGTATAAAGTAGATCCGCAATTTCTCAGTTTACGAATTTTCCTGGATAAAGGAATGTACAAAGGTTGTCAGAAAAATACAAAGCCCTTAGGTGCCTCTGATGAAGCATGAAATACACTAAAATCTCCATTAAAGCCTTCAGTCAGATCTCCGAAAGCTGTTGTAAGACGATTATTATAAATATTATTACTATTATTGTCATCATCATTCGTAGCTTTATGTGAATCACTACAATCCACTACTTTTTTTTACTGAACATTTATTAGCCAGTTGCCGGTATTTCACTCTCTCCCACCTCTCTTGCTGTTACTTTTACCCTGCCTGCCACTGACGGTTCTGCACAATGAGCAGTCACCAAACAAAATGTAACATAAACTGGCAGTAGCTATGGTTCATTCGTGATGCACCGACAAAAAAGTCAGAGACTTCCTTTTTGTTTTATTGAATCGTGAGGCTTCATATGTAAACACACGAGATCGCTGCAAATGCATTGGTTTATACCAACTCTTTTACTGAATAAACAGCAGTTGTTCTTGACTGTTTTAATCTGTTGCAAACGAATTGAAATGTTTGGCTTTTCACCGCTGCATGCACCTAAAGGAACGCTGCCAAAAATCCCTCAGGAAATCTATATAGTTTGTATCGGAGAGGTAGGAATCACAAATATAAACTGACCATGAGTCACAACTTTTCTTCGCTACCGTAGTACGTTACCCTGCGTTTCGTCCTAAGATTTGTGTACAATTCAGCCACTAAATGCAACCTGTACTTAATGTTCCACTAAAGTGTCATTCACGAGCCGGGTGTGTGCATTCTGTAATATAGTGCATTATGTTTCCTTTGGCAAATTTTCTGTTCCGTAATTTTAGATAAAACAGAAATTCTGAGCGCCAATAGCTATTGGAGGAGCTATACTGGAAAATATTGCTCTTATTTCGATTACGTAACGTTTTTCTCTGTTATGCACAAAACTCTTCCTGGGACACTGGCCACCGACAGGCTGCAATTTTGTGTGTGTGTGTGTGTGTGTGTGTGTGTGTGTGTGTGTGTGTGTGTGTGTGTGTGTGTGCTTGCGCGATCGGATTTTAGGTCTAAATATTTCAGTTATTGATTAAAACTACTGAAACTTTTAGCTTCCACCGTAACAAATGCCTCCCCAAAAGTAACGTTTATAACTCCAGCTATTTATTAATTGATGTTTTCAGTTTTTAGAGGTTTTGTTTTCGGAGTGACACCGTACCTCTATCCTATGAATCAGTGAACGTATCTACTTTCGAACATTTGTTGGTCTCTCTCTCTCTCTCTCTCTCTCTGTCTCTCTCTTTTTCAAAATATACGGGGTATCGCCCCTAAGAGTCGTTAGGCACAACACACGTATCATGCGTTGTGTCAACGGGAAAAGTCAGTTTGTCTCCGGTGCCGAACATGATCTTCAAAGTGAAATTTTACGGGACCATTCTATAGCATGGTCCCAAAAAAGTCCATGTGTTAATAAGGACAGTAAAACATGAATAACAACCAGTATCCCAGCAGTGATGATGTTGATGTTCGGTTTGTGGGGCGCTCAACTGCGCGGTTATCAGCGCCCGTACAAATTCCCAACCTTGGTTCAATCCAATATCGTCACTTTTATGAATGATGATGAAATGATGACAACAAAAACACCCAGTCATCTCGAGGCAGGTGGAAATCCCTGACCCCGCCGGGAATCGAACCCGGTACCCCAGCAGTGACGGCACCGTTCAGGGACGCGCTAACTGGTACCGCCGTGGAGCAGCGCTGCTCACTCGCTGCTAGAGTACTTGTTATTCGTCGTGTTTTACTGTTCCTGTTAATAAACATCGAAAAAACGAATGTCGGCTAGACTAGACTACTTTGGGACTGCTCTATCGAATGGGCACTTAAAATTCCGCTTTGAAAATAATTTGTTTGTAACGGGAAACAAACCCCAGCTTTCTGTGGACTCTAGGCGTCGCATAAAAGATGTGATGAGTAGTCTTTCGTTGGGCTAGAATGAAATTTTCACTCTACAGCGGAGTGTGCGCTGATATGAAACTTTCTGGCAGATAAAAACTGTGTGCCGGACCGAGACTCGAACTCGGGAACTTTGCCTTTCGCGGACAAGTGCTCTACCAACTGAGCTACCCAAGCACGACTCACGCCCCTTCCTCACTGCTTTACTTCTGCCAGTTTCAATATGCCAGGAAATTTCGTATCAGCGCACACTACGCTGTAGAGTGAAACATCCCCCAGGCTGCGGCTAAGCCATGTCTCCGCAATATCCTTTCTTCCAGGAGCGCTAGTTCTGCAAGGTTCGCAGGAGAGCTTCTGTAAAGTATGGAAGGTAGGAGACGAGCTACTGGCGGAATTAAAGCTGTGAGGACGGGGCGTGAGTCGTTCTTGGGTAGCTCAGATGGTAGAGCACTTGCCCGTGAAAGGCAAAGGTCCCGAGTTCGAGTCTCGGTCCGGCACACAGTTTTAATCTGCCAGGAAGTTTTATTTGGGCTGATGCCAGCTATACATTGCAAACACTAAAGTGTAGGTTTCTGCCGAAACACCAGAGAAAATGCGCCTGTCGCCTCTTACAAGAGCCGGCGTATCATATCTGCTACACTCTCTTCCCTATTACGTGATAATACGAAACGAGCTGCCCTTTTTTGCACCCTTTCGATGTCCTCCGTCAATCCCACCTGGAAAGGATCCCACACCGCGCAGCAATATTCTAACAGAGGACGAACGAGCCGGCCGAAGTGGCCGAGCGGTTCTAGGCGCTTCATTCCGGAACCGCTCTGCTGCTTGCTGCTACGGTCACAGGTTCGAATCCTGCCTCGGGCATGGATGTGTCTGATGTCCTAAGGTTAGTTAGGTTTAAGTAGTTCTAAGTCTAGGGGACTGATGACCTCAGATGTTAAGTACAATAGTGCTTAGAGCCATTTGTACCTCTTGCAGTAGACAGCATATATGACGAACTGCTGGGAGTGGGCCAGCGCTCGTTGGACGCCGTTCCTGAATATATACTTCTAGGGAAACACAAGCTTTTAATCTGTTGCCGCATTCGCCTATAGCGATGTGGCGTACTGATTAAGATACCAGATTGCGGGGTTCAAATCTCCACCTGTTCATTCATACGCCATTTTCTCCACTTTCTCGAAGAGAAGTAAAGCACATACTCAGATAGTTCCTACCGTATCATTTCTATTCCTAGGTGTGGCTCTGTAACGGTTTTGTTGTCTACGGAACACTCAGCCTTAAGGTTCCTGCCTTCTTGTTGTGTTTACATTCTGACGTTAACAAATGACTGATTTCTGAAATGATGCACCGCTCATCTACACTAAGACTCTTATCGGCACGGTTTGTATTCCTTTGAGGATTACATACGAGGGCAGTTCAATAAGTAATGCAACACATTTTTTTTCTCGGCCAATTTTGGTTGAAAAAACCTGAAATTTCGTGTGGAATATTTTCAAACATTCCCGCTTCGTCTCGTATAGTTTCATTGACTCCCGACAGGTGGCAGCGCTGTACAGAGCTGTTAAAATGGCGTCTGTAACGGATGTGCGTTGCAAACAACGGGCAGTGATCGAGTTTCTTTTGGCGGAAAACCAGGGCATCTCAGATATTCATAGGCGCTTGCAGAATGTCTACGGTGATCTGGCAGTGGACAAAAGCACGGTGAGTCGTTGGGCAAAGCGTGTGTCATCATCGCCACAAGGTCAAGCAAGACTGTCTGATCTCCCGCGTGCGGGCCGGCCGTGCACAGCTGTGACTCCTGCAATGGCGGAGCGTGCGAACACACTCGTTCGAGATGATCGACGGATCACCATCAAACAACTCAGTGCTCAACTTGACATCTCTGTTGGTAGTGCTGTCACAATTGTTCACCAGTTGGGATATTCAAAGGTTTGTTCCCGCTGGGTCCCTCGTTGTCTAACCGAACACCATAAAGAGCAAAGGAGAACCATCTGTGCGGAATTGCTTGCTTGTCATGTGGCTGAGGGTGACAATTTCTTGTCAAAGATTGTTACAGGCGATGAAACATGGGTTCATCACTTCGAACCTGAAACAAAACGGCAATCAATGGAGTGGCGCCACACCCACTCCCCTACCAAGAAAAAGTTTAAAGCCATACCCTCAGCCAGTAAAGTCATGGTTACAGTCTTCTGGGACGCTGAAGGGGTTATTCTGTTCGATGTCCTTCCCCATGGTCAAACGATCAACTCTGAAGTGTATTGTGCTACTCTTCAGAAATTGAAGAAACGACTTCAGCGTGTTCGTAGGCACAAAAATCAGAACGAACTTCTCCTTCTTCATGACAACGCAAGACCTCACACAAGTCTTCGCACCCGAGAGGAGCTCACAAAACTTCAGTGGACTGTTCTTCCTCATGCACCCTACAGCCCCGATCTCGCCCGTCGGATTTCCATATGTCTGGCCCAATGAAGGACGCAATCTGTGGGATGCACTACGCGGATGATGAAGAAGTTATTGATGCAGTACGACGTTGGCTCCGACATCGACCAGTGGAATGGTACCGTGCTGGCATACAGGCCCTCATTTCAAGGTGGCGTAAGGCCGTAGCATTGAATGGAGATTACGTTGAAAAATAGTGTTGTGTAGCTAAAAGATTGGGGAATAACCTGGTGTATTTCAATGCTGAATAAAACAACCCCTGTTTCAGAAAAAAATGTGTTGCATTACTTATTGAACTGCCCTCGTACTAATGTCGCATCTTGATTCTGCTCGTGAACGAGAGCGTAGTATCACATACGGTAGTTAATATGAAGTCAACAACTCGAGTAAGCAAGAGCTTTCTTTACCTAAGCTGAATACACAAATGATCACCTCATACACCGTTCGCCCAGAATTTTCAGAGGCCGATTTTATGTCTGTCGTGTAAGCGACGTCAACTTATTAAACTACGGTGGGAGTTTGAACTAACAGCTGTAGACAACAATTGTGCAGTCTACCAGTCCGTTGTGAGCAGGCAGTGTTAAATAGTCGACGTACGGCAACAGTGTCTCAGAGTTGTGTTGCAAGTCGCACTGGAGCAGCATCACTAAATCAAATATTCAGGACATTCTCCAGAATGTTTTGAAGAAGCGAATGGTGTGTGCGAGGTTTGTCTCGCACAGCTTGACTCCCGAACAAAAACTGAGGTGCTTGGAAGCCCGCCTCGACTTCACTGACGTGAATACGACGACAATACATTTCTGTAAAAAAATCATCACAGGTGACGAGAGTTGGTATTTTATCAATACGAACCCACCACAAAAGGACAAAGTACAGAAACTCACACATCCGCCGTTCAAGCCAATGTGGCGCGGAAGTTGAACAACTTCCCAAAGGAGTATTTTTAGGAGTTTCGCATGGTTGTATGAAATTTCTGTACTTTGAACTCAAGTGGAGCAAGACTATATAGAACACGAGGGCATTAAAACCACCATCTTAACTCCGTTGTGTTTTTTGGTAACCCAGTCTCGAAACTTTTCCGACTGACAGGGTACGCTATGCCATCATTTCAGGAATTGATGGGTGGGGGGGGGGGGGCGTGATGGGGAACTAAAATCGGAGATTCTCGCCCTCCTCCCCCCCCCCCCTCACTAAATAGTTGCACCAAATATCCGGTCTGTAAACGGGTGTACGGGCCCTTATGTGGACGCGTACGATCACGAGCTTCCATTATTTTTTTTTTCTGAAATTGAGTTGCGCAGGATGGACAAGACGGGAAATCAGTTCTGAAAACAAGCAGGTTTCTACACCCTTTTGTCTGCCAAATAAGAATATCATCAAAGTACTCCACCTGGTATCCAAAATATGAGATAAGCGAAACACCCTCAGACTTCAAGAAGAATGTTCCAAAGCTTATTCCAAAGAAGGCAGATGCTGACAAGTTGTGAATATTACCGAACCATTAGTTTAATATGTCGCAGCTGCAAAATACTGACGCGAAATATTTGCAGAAAAATGTACGAACACATATAAGCTTACTTTGGAGTAGGCAAGTTCGGGTTCCGGAGAAATGTAAGAAGGCGCGAGGCAATTATGACACAACCATCTGCTTTAGAAAATAGGCTTTTGACAATTTTGACTACCATCTTCGAAATTCTAAAGGTAAAAGGGATCAGATACAGGGACCGGAAAGTTATCAACGACATGTACAGAAACCAGACTGCCATTACAAGAGTCGAAGGACTTGAAAGGAACTGAGACATTGATTTAGCCCATACCGAATGTTGCTCAGTGTGTACACTGAACAAGCAGTAAAGGAGCCAACGATGAATCTGGCCAGCGAAATTTTCACGGAGATGGAATAAAAACTTTGAGGTGTCCGCATGACATTGTAATTTTCTGAGACGATAGAGCACTTGCAAGAGCCGTTTAACGGAATCAATAGTAAAACTTGCTGGCAGATTGAAACTGTGTGCTGGACCAGGCCTCGAACCCTGGACCGCGGCTTTTCACGGGCGAGTGCTTTACAAACTGAACTACCCGAACACGAATCACGACTTCGGTTTCAATCTGCCAGGAAGTTTCGTATCAGAGCACACTTTGCTGCAGAGTGAAAATTCATTCTGGAAACAATCCCCCAGGCTGGGGCTAAACCATGTTCCCGCAATGTCTTTTCTTCCAGTAGTGCTGGTCCCGCAAGTTTCGGAGGAGAACGTGTTTGAAGTTTGGAGGTCAGAAGATGAGGAGATGGCTGTGAGGACCGGTCGCGAGTAGTGCTCTCGTAGCTCAATTGCCGGCACTGCAGGTCAGCGTGTTCGCTCAGAGGGTTAGTCACCCTCTGGAACAAAAAAAAAGAAAAAAAGAAAAAAAAACTGAGTAAATGGATCAACGACGATCTTGAATGGGAGTCATGGGACGCCCGCCCCTAACAAATGGAACTAACAATAACGAAAAAAGAGATTAAAAAAAGTTGCAAGAAGACTTCCTCCCAAGAGGCGAAGGTCCCGAGTTCGAGCCCCAGTCCAGCACACAGTTTCAATCTGCCAGGAAGTTTCATAGCAGCGCTGATGAGTAAAAACTCGTTCCGGGAATGGGTAGTGCTTTCAAAAGAGGTTACAGGACGAACAGCTACAAATGTAAAACAAAGCTAATGAAATGTAGTAGAATTAAATCAGCCGATACTGAGGGATTAAGATTAGGAAATGACACTAGAAGTAGACGATTTTTCTTATTTTTGTAGCAAAATAACTGATAACAGCATAAGTGGAGACAATGTGAAATGTAGATTGGCAATAGCAAGAAAACATTTCTGAAAAAGAAAAAATTGTGAATGTCTAATATAAACTGAAGTGTTAGGAAATCGTTTTTTTTTTTTTTTTTTTTAAGATATTTGTCTGGAGTGCGAACTTGTACGGAAGGGAAACCCGGCTCATTTGCTTCTGGGCGGCCTCTCGGAGTGGCCGCGTGGTTTGAGGCGCCATGTCACGGAGTGCGCGCCCCCTCTCGCCGGAGATTAGAGTCCTCCCTCGGGCGTGGGTGTGTGTGTTGTTCTTAGCGTAAGTTAGTTTAAGTTGTGTGTAAGTGTGGGGACCGGTGACCTCAGCAGTTTCTTGCATCTGTAGCAACAGATGTGAATACATCACCCTCGTCTCTTCAAGACCTCACGTGCATGCGTATTCGTGCTTAACAGGGTTTTAAACTCGTAGTGCACAGCTACAAATTACGGAGCCCTGTTCATACGTCCGATACAAGTAGTGCATAACACAGCAATGAAAAATACAGACCTGTTGAATAATGCTCATCTTCTTGAAGCGTGTATGATAAACAGTCCAGAAAAGAAGAGAACATAAGCTCTCTCAATTTAGTGGTGCTGAAGAAAGTTGAAGAGTATATGGATAGATAGGGTAACTAATGAAGTGGTACTGAATCTAAATGACGAAAAATAGATTTGTGGCACAATTTTGAAGTAAAAGAATGGATAGGATACGTCCTGAAACGTCAAGCACCGTTCAGTTTTGTAATGGGGGGAAGTTTGGCGGCAAATGCTGGGGAGGGAAGACCAATGCTTGAACACAGTGACCAGGTTCAGATGGACGTAGTCTTCACTACTTGTGCAAAAGTGAAGAGGCTTGTACAGGATAGACTAATCTGGATAACTGCAGCAGACCAATCTTTGAATTGAAGGTGGCAACAACAGCAACAACAACATCGTACTGTAAACGTTGGTGGTCCAATACGCTTCTCTGGAACCCACTTGTAGACTCCTTCCGTGCCGGCCGCGGTGGCCGTGCGGTTCTAGGCGCTCCAGTCCGGAGCCGCGCTGCTGCTACGGTCGCAGGTTCGAATCCTACCTCGGGCATGGGTGTGTGTGATGTCCTTAGGTTAGGTTTAAGTAGTTCTAAGTCTAGGGGACTGATGACCACAGCAGTTGAGTCCCATAGTGCTCAGAGCCATAGACTCCTTCCGTGTTTCTGATGCGCATTCTCCACGCGCTGTAGGCGTTGCGTTAGAGTGGTTCTCTGTTGCGGTATGAAGGAACGAAGGCGCCAGTCGGCTGGGTTTGTTTTGGACTGGGTCGTGTGGCGGAGAGCACAACGCGCAACAGAGTGGGTGCAGCAGAAAGAGCAGCGGCGGCACGACCAAGACCAAAACGACCGCCGACCGAGGTTGCATTCTTGGCGTGCAGTTCTCCGTGACGCCCGCCGACTCCTACTCCAGCGTGACTTGCCTTCTCCGCTTTTCTGCCAAAGGGTCAGACCACAGAAACACATCAACGTCCCTACGAGTGTAACCCCCTGCAAACGTACTACCCGACCACGATATTATAACACTTGGCCTCCTCACGCTATTTCACTAGAACACGCTGCATCACTTGATAGTACAGTGTCTAACATTCTGCGTGGTGTCTGTCTGTTCTACATCGTGTCTCCCTACCACTTTCGCGCAACGACGCTCTGAGCGTGTTTTTTAGGGAATTGACTAGTTTGAACCTGGGACCTGTTGCTGGTAAGGAGACGCCAGACCACACATGACATGTAGAGTTCAGAAGAGTTCAGTGAGACTAGCAATGATATAATCAAACACTTAATTATTTCAGCGTCAGCTCCACTGCACTCCCTGTAAAAGAATCTTCAAACTAACTAAATTTAGTGGAAGGGGTTCAAGGCTTTCCTACTTTTAGTTAGCTGGTAAAATAACGTCGAAAAAACAGTTAAGTTTACCACTGGAATTTTTATTATACTCACAAAACACTATTTATAAATTGCACTATTGATAAAAGGAAATATTTTGATACATGATGATAAAAAACCACCGCGTTCAACAAAAATGTGAACGAATATTCCCTGAATGGGTTTCGAAGTTCTATAATGCATCGAAGGATAACCTATGGCATATCACATCTACACTCCTGGAAATGGGAAAAAGAACACATTGACACCGGTGTGTCAGACCCACCATACTTGCTCCGGACACTGCGAGAGGGCTGTACAAGCAATGATCACACGCACGGCACAGCGGACACACCAGGAACCGCGGTGTTGGCCGTCGAATGGCGCTAGCTGCGCAGCATTTGTGCACCGCCGCCGTCAGTGTCAGCCAGTTTGCCGTGGCATACGGAGCTCCATCGCAGTCTTTAACACTGGTAGCATGCCGCGACAGCGTGGACGTGAACCGTATGTGCAGTTGACGGACTTTGAGCGAGGGCGTATAGTGGGCATGCGGGAGGCCGGGTGGACGTACCGCCGAATTGCTCAACACGTGGGGCGTGAGGTCTCCACAGTACATCGATGTTGTCGCCAGTGGTCGGCGGAAGGTGCACGTGCCCGTCGACCTGGGACCGGACCGCAGCGACGCACGGATGCACGCCAAGACCGTAGGATCCTACGCAGTGCCGTAGGGGACCGCACCGCCACTTCCCAGCAAATTAGGGACACTGTTGCTCCTGGGGTATCGGCGAGGACCATTCGCAACCGTCTCCATGAAGCTGGGCTACGGTCCCGCACACCGTTAGGCCGTCTTCCGCTCACGCCCCAACATCGTGCAGCCCGCCTCCAGTGGTGTCGCGACAGGCGTGAATGGAGGGACGAATGGAGACGTGTCGTCTTCAGCGATGAGAGTCGCTTCTGCCTTGGTGCCAATGATGGTCGTATGCGTGTTTGGCGCCGAGCAGGTGAGCGCCACAATCAGGACTGCATACGACCGAGGCACACAGGGCCAACACCCGGCATCATGGTGTGGGGAGCGATCTCCTACACTGGCCGTACACCACTGGTGATCGTCGAGGGGACACTGAATAGTGCACGGTACATCCAAACCGTCATGGAACCCATCGTTCTACCATTCCTAGACCGGCAAGGGAACTTGCTGTTCCAACAGGATAATGAACGTCCGCATGTATCCCGTGCCACCCAACGTGCTCTAGAAGGTGTAAGTCAACTACCCTGGCCAGCAAGATCTCCGGATCTGTCCCCCATTGAGCATGTTTGGGACTGGATGAAGCGTCGTCTCACGCGGTCTGCACGTCCAGCACGAACGCTGGTCCAACTGAGGCGCCAGGTGGAAATGGCATGGCAAGCCGTTCCACAGGACTACATCCAGCATCTCTACGATCGTCTCCATGGGAGAATAGCAGCCTGCATTGCTGCGAAAGGTGGATATACACTGTACTAGTGCCGACATTGTGCATGCTCTGTTGCCTGTGTCTATGTGCCTGTGGTTCTGTCAGTGTGATCGTGTGATGTATCTGACCCCAGGAATGTGTCAATTAAGTTCCCCCTTCCTGGGACAATGAATTCACGGTGTTCTTATTTCAGTTTCCAGGAGTGTATAATCTAGGCTTAAATTAAGTTTCATAAAAGAGAAAACTATCAAAAATGGTCTACAGTGTCCCTCAATTATCTTTAATTACTTATTTAACTTGGCGTAAATTACAGTGGCTGATGTGGATTCTCAGTAATTATATAACAGAAAAATCATTGCGTTTCAGATATTAACTTCTAACATCAAATGTGAATACCACGAAGTTTAATTGACGATCGACACGAGTATTATGAAAAAGGGAATGTGACTGATGAGACTTCTGCAGTTCTGAGTGAAGCCTTATGCGCTCTTATGCGGCATCGCGTGCGTCCATTACCTTGTCGGTGGTTAGGCAGCGTCATGGGCGGTGGGCGGCGCAGCTCCACACACCTCGCCGTCTCGGTAGCAACTCTCTCGAACCTATCCTTACTACTGTTTACCGAAGTTGGTTTGAGAGAAAGGTATCTGGCTGTGTTTTCAACTGACCAATCAACGTCTCAATGTTAACCTTAAGCTCCGCCTACAAAAATTCTGCCTATCCAATGATAAACGTTATACTTTTCATTGTGGGGCAATGTTTTTAATGTTTGCAACGTAACGGAGACGCGTATAGTCTCACGCTAAAACTTGCTGGTGTGGCCCTTTTAGTGTTATCGTAAGATCTTAACTGTTCTTCTGAAGGGCTCTAGCTTTTAACGTGGACTGGGGGGTGGTCCTGGCGGTCGGCGGACGATGTCGGTGTCCGTCCCTTATCGTAGGGCCTCCTAGCCTACACGGCTCTGCTCTCGGCTTCTGTTCTCGTTTCTCCCCTCGGAACTGCGTCTGTTTCACGGTGGGAAGGTATGACATGCATTGTGGTATTCCATTTGCTCACTCGTTGATCGTATTACTTTGATTAATTTAATGTCAGGATTTATTCGGAGCTATGTGACATACTGCCGGATTTGCTATCATGTCAGGGTTTTCATGGAAGGTGTTGGATTTGCCTGACACCTTACAAGTGGGCACACTAAAAAGCTGAAACGCAGCGAGAAATGCTTGCTTAACATTAATGCAAATGATAGCCAAGCCTGTAGGCTGCAGTGTTGTGTTTGACCACGAATGGCACACGTCCTCACTATTTTGGAAGTGTCAATCGTGGTCGAAAGAGTGTTCTGTGTAGTTGCGAGTGCACGGTGTCTGAACTCGGTGCATTCGAAGGCAGGCAAAGTATAGGTGCTCTTATGGTGGGTGCTTCCATAGCCGAAGCAGCCAAAGTGTTCAGTGTTTCAAGAGGTGCTGTGTCGAAGATTTATAGCGCACACAGGAAAAGGCGAAAACCAACGTCCGGTAAGGTGCAACGTGGACGAAAATGCGTTGAGTGATCGTGACATACTGCTATTGAAGCAGATTGTTGCAGAAGTCACTACAGGCTTGAACGTTGCACTGGCGAAAATCGTGAGCACCAAAACGATACAGAAGGAATAGGGCGAGCTGGACTTCGAAAACTATTCATCGATGATGAAAGTGCCCGTAACAGGAAAACTGAAGCCATACAACTTGGACTGTGGAGCAGTGGAAGAGTGAAACATCGCGCGGGGTTCGGTGATTTGGGTAGCCGTACCATGGTATTCCATGAGCCTGTAACCTCCCTCCTACTAATCGGCCTATCCTGCTTGCGATATAAAATATGACCGTGGATCGAGTGTATGCCTAACGGATTTTTACTAATCGGATAATGCTATCTTTGCCGAAGAGGTGATAACGGTAAGTAGGAGGAAAGTGTACAACCGACTCTTCTGATGGAAAGTCTACTAAAAATAAAAAGTAATTAAACCGAACAGGGTTATAATTTGGAAAATGAAAGTTATTTTGTGCATTCACTCACGGACAACACTGGACAGAAAAGGGATACCACTGATCATGAATCTAAAAGTTACACTAATGAACGAAAAGGAAGTAATTAACGGTCGCCAGTACACTAGGGCAATTTAAATGCAAAATCCTGTACAAGTTGATGGGAAAGAAAAACATGCATTGTTGAACACTGACGTGGCAACTGAAGGTTTCACGCTTTTTGACACTAATTTTGAGTATGTAATGACAAAGAAAACTGAGAAGTCACACTTACGTTATGTTTGACATTAAATTTTGAAAAAGGCAATTGAGTGATGATTTGGAAAATATGCAATTAAACTGTATGTTAGTACTGAACTTCGTTACGTGAACAATGACTTTGTCACCTCAGCATAACGTCATCAAAGAAATTTAGAAAAAAAAAGCAAGCACTTTTTACTTTGCCATCCGGAACCGCGTGACTGCTACGGTCACACGTTCGAGTCCTGCCTCGGGCATGGATGTGTGTGATGTCCTTAGGTTAGTTAGGTTTAGGTAGTTCTAAGTTCTAGGGAACTGATGACCTCAGATGTTAAGTCCCATAGTGCTCAGAGCCATTTGAACCATTTACTTTGCCATACTTATTTTGCAAATTGGATTTCATATTATTGTCTGAACAAATGAGCCTTTTTTACTGACTTGAAAAGAATTAAATACTAGAATACTTACCAAACCAAACAGCCATGTGCTCCAAGCTATATGTAAAATAAAGAAAACTTCCGCACTCATAATTTGTGCATTTCTTTAGATTTGGATTTTTTTCCAGTGATTGATTCTCAAACTTGAAAAATGATATTGCTTTACTTAAGTCATATACTGAAGCCTCTGCTGTACAACAGTTAATGAAAGTAGACTGAGGCTAAAATTCTTAAAAGAGAATCTATTCATTAATAAACTGGCTGTAACTATTCAATTTGTTTCTTATGACACTCAGCGTATTAGGAAAAAAAGGAACATGGATCCTGCTTGGTAACAATGTCTGGGGGCAATTAGGACACAATCGCCCTGAGTTTAAATGATTATTATTTAAATAAATCTTATCAATCACATCACATTCAGTTGTGCTGCTGGGTTAGCTGTTAATACTTCCTACCAATGAACAGTCTTACTTCAGTGATGTGCATACGACGAAACTCGGAGCCGATAACGAAACTCGGAGCCGACGACGAAACTGTGTTGCTAGAACCGCTGCTGTTGTTGAACACGGTAGTATCTTGTGGAGCCACGGTTTATTACAGGAACGGGTAATCGTAATTAATGCAGCCTCTTCCGCCCGTCCACCGTCTGTCTTATATTCTCAGCACGCTCTTGCCACTGTTGACCCTGATATACTGAATTCCCTAACGATTTCCGAAATGGAATGTCCTATGCGTCTAGCTCGAACCACCATCCAACGTTCAAAGTCTGTTAATTCCCATAATGTGGCCACAATCACATCGGAAACAATTTCACACGTGTCACCTGAGCGCAGATGACTGTTCCGCCAATACGCTGCCTTTTTGTACCTTGTGTACGCGATACTACAGCCATCTGTACATGTGCATGACTTTTGTCACGTAATTCTATAGCTTTACGTGTAATCCTAGTCGCAGTATAGCTTGAAGTCTTCATATTGACAAAGCAATGCCACAGGTTTAATAATCCATTGAACGAAGGCCAGGTGCAAGACTTTCAACTGGACACCACTTCGAATTACCTGTCCGCAATCTACCTCAGTAGTCCTTCCGGGAAGAAGGGTCCTACAGTTTAACGCGGAATACCAATCGCTTGTCTTTCCTTGCGGATCATCGCACCATTGGAAGATTAAGGTGGGATTCGATCCCGCAACGTTTCGGTTTCCAATAAGCGCCTTAAGACTAGATTTCTACGGTCGCAGGTTCGAATCCTGCCTCGGGCATGGATGTGTGTGGTGTCCTTAGGTTAGTTAGGTTTAAGTAGTTCTAAGTTCTAGGGGACTGATGACCACAGCAGTTAAGTCTCATAGTGCTCAGAGCCATTTGAACCATTTTTAAGACTAGACCACCAGCCTCGACAACGCCAGAGAAGAAAGGAATTCTAATTCCAAGTAAGAAATGCAGTTGCCTCTGAGGATCGAACCGTAACCTTTGTTATTATTTATTACCCATGATGGCATGTATCTTTCCGTTAGCTGCTTCTGTCAGCTGGTAATTAGGGTAATACTAGGAAGCGATACGAAATGGGACGAACACGTAAAATCAGTATTCGGGAAGGCGAACAGAATAACACACTTGTTGGAAAGGTGCTTGGAAAAGGAGTCACAAACAGGACCGTAGTTAAACAAGATCTAGAGTATTGTTCCAGTGTTTGAATTCATTGTCAAGTAAACGTGAGAAGAAACGTCGAACGAAATCAGAGATGACAAGTTCGGGTCTTGCAGGTGTGGGGCTACGCCGGGGTGCGCGCGCGATTCAAGTAAACAATAGAGTGTAAGCGAGAATAACTAGATGTTGGCTGCTTATTGTTTGTTTACTCAGATCGCGTTAAGCAGGGCCTAATACTTTGTTAGTGGATTGGATGTGGAAACTAAAACATGGGATCGGATTTTCTTAGGCAAAAAAATTAGTCTCCTAAGCGAGCGTCGCTCTCGAACGAGAACTTTAAATTGACGTGCGTGAAGGGAAATATGCACCTTACGTCATACACTATTTGCTGCGACTCTATTTTGATTCTGCCGTGACTTAAGATGGCTAACTAAATAATTATATAATTAAATGACTAAGTGATTAACTTGCCATCGATGTCCTACCTAAGCTTCTCCAACCAAAACATTTTTATTCAAGCAACGGTAAAGCGTTTGAGTCACTTGCTCATTTCACCACACCCACGACATAAACTTTACCATTACGAGTTAACGATTAACGATGAATTTCAATTCCCGATTAACCTCCTGTAAGGTAACGCTTTAAGGCGTTAAGTAACGTTTAACGAAGTTAACTTTTTTAATAACAGATTAACGACTAGCGAAGTTAATTTTTTGATTAACGTTGCCGAGCTATGGCTATGACTCTAGGGAAGGTGTTAAATCCCCTCCCGACCGTCACGGTTTACATTTTACGTGGTTTCCTTAAAATCGCCTGAGGAATTCTGGGCTGTTTCCCTTAAAAAATCAAGACGGTTCGTTTGCCCCCGCCTTGCCAATGTCGACTGGACGCTAAACTCTATTGTTTCTCACTTATCCATTTATTCGGTCTGGAAAAACACTTCATAATTCACTAAATATCGGTCCGCCATACAGTACCTTTTACTAGCGTTACTACTACTGCAACAGCATAAGAAGAGCCAGGAATATACTGCCGTGTGTTCAGAATTCTCCCATATGCTAAGCAACGGCCGCTGCCTCCGTTTCAAGTGTGTTCCTTACACCAATCGTAAACTCTTACGCTTTCTATTTTTTTGCTGCACATTTAAATAACTACTGTTCTGATTCATAAATATGGGACCACTACATAGAAAGAGGACAGTGATAGACATACAATGTTACACATCCAGTAGTATGTCCTGTTAATTACAAATGTTTGTTGTAACAGGTGTAGGAGAAGCAAGAATACAGTTTCTACTGTTATATTGTTTTATTTGAAGTATGTCAGGCACGCAAAACAAACGACATAGACCTTACCTTTAAAGTTTTGGTGGTTATTAAATAAAAATACATCGCAGAGGCGACTTCATCTTACTGTGTTCTTCTTAATAGCCTCGGATTTAGCTTCTCTTCTAATGAGTTAGCTATTTAATGTTCCGCAGACCATTTTAACGATCCTTCTATCGAAATGACATGGAAAGAGTCAGTTTACAGGTTATTTATACATGATTAGAGTTAACATTAATGAATTCATCATCATTTTATTCCTTCTCATGTAACTATACTTTTCAAAAGTTTTCTAATTTTTTGTTTTTTTAGTGGCTAGCAATTTTTAAATAGCAATTCCTCAATGGTACAGAATGAAATGTCAAGGAGAAATAGTTTTAAATTAGGCTTGAAACTTGTTTCGCTACATGTAATACATTTTATGTTATTTGGGGAAATTATCAAAAATGTTTATTACTGCATGCTGAATTCCTTTCTGAGCCACTGATAGCTTTAACAGGGGGTATTAAAAGTCGTTTTTCCCTCTAGTGTTGTAGGTACATAGTCACTGTTCTTCTCTAATTGTGAAGGATTATTTATGACAGATTTCACTAGGGAAAAGATGTACTGTGATGGTGCAATTAAAATGCCTAACTCCTTGAAGAGGTACCTACTTGACGTCCGTGGGTGAACACCACATATTATTCTTACTGCTCGCTTTTGTGCAATCAACACTTCCTATCAAAGTGATGAAATGGTTCAAATGGCTCTGAGCACTATGGGACTTAACTTCTGAGGTCATCAGTCCCCTAGAACTTAGAACTACTTAAACCTAACTAACCTAAGGACATCACACACATCCATGCCCGAGGCAGGATTCGAACCTGCGACCGTAGCAGTCGTGCGGTTCCGGACTGAGCGCCTAGA
This sequence comes from Schistocerca cancellata, assembly GCF_023864275.1. Lineage (NCBI taxonomy): Eukaryota > Metazoa > Arthropoda > Insecta > Orthoptera > Acrididae > Schistocerca > Schistocerca cancellata. The sequence goes on along the minus strand of NC_064628.1, from coordinate 99,515,698 downwards.
ACCGCTCGGCCACCACGGCCGGCTCAAAGTGATGAGTTACCCCCGAAAATTATTCCGTACGAGATAACTGAGAGGAAATGTGCAAAATATGTCAGGAGGTTGATACGTTTGTCTTAAAGATTAGCAATTCAGACGTCTAATCCAGATGACGACTCTTGTCCTCACTTACCTGAAAATGATTAATATGGTGATTTTTGTTATGAAAGTAACTGTTTAAAACTATAGAATATGAGTAGATATTGCAGCAGTTCGATATTGGGTCGAAACGTCTATGGGGGAACCAGTGTTGCTGGAATTGTGGTAGCTTGGGTATCTTATATGGTGATACGTGAATGGAGCGGGCGAGTAGTTCTGCTTTGGAAGCCCGGTTTGCAATAAAGGTACCTGCCCGTTGATGTAATCTGGACTTCAGACCAGCGGGAGCGCGATGTGTAAGTAGCGAGATTCTTTCTGCACTGGCGGATCTCCTCTGGAGTCGAGACGCGAGGCCAAGGTCGCTGGAGCAGTAGTATAGCGGTTCATCGTCAGCTGCCGCGCATTATCTCGGTCAGCCCTACATGTGGTACAGGGCAGCAGTTCTGACGTCACTACAATCACGTTAGGCAAGATAGTCTGTGAAACCGTTCCAGATTTGCCTCCCGACGAGAAGTAAAGCGGAGAACTTCATCCTCGCCAAAAAAAAATGCTTCAAATGGCTCTGAGCACTATGGGACTCAACTGCTGTGGTCATCAGTCCCCTAGAACTTAGAACTACTTAAACGTAACTAACCTAAGGACATCACACACACCCATGCCCGAGGCAGGATTCGAACCTGCGACCGTAGCAGCAGCTCGGCTCCGGACTGGAGCGCCTAGAACCGCACGGCCACCGCGGCCGGCCATCCTCGCCAAGATAACATGCGAGATGATTCGTAATCAGTGTAGACAGGCAGAAACCTCTAGTTAGGGGTTTACTGTCTGAAAATTTCGTAAAGGTTTCATCACAAAACAAAACTATTACAAAAATTCCAATCCCAAAGAAAGCAGGGGTAGACAGATGTGAAAATTACCGAACTATCAGTTTAATAAGTGACAGCTGCAAAATACTAACGCGAATTCTTTACAGACGAATGGAAAAACTGGTAGAAGCCGACCTCGGGGAAGATCAGTTTGGATTCCGTAGAAATGTTGGAACACGTGAGACAATACTGACCTTACGACTTATCTTAGAAGAAAGATTAAGGAAAGGCAAACCTACATTTCTAGCATTTGTAGGCAGAGAAAGCTTTTGACAATGTTGACTGGAATACTTTCTTTCAAATTCTGAAGGTGGCAGGGGTAATATACAGGGAGCGAGAGGCTATTTACAATTTGTACAGAAACCAGTTGGCAAT